>NC_139513.1:214333987-215802524 GCF_947247035.1 Vipera ursinii | reverse complement strand
CTTACTAAATGTAATCTTACTCCTTATATATATTTACTCTGTTTAAATTGCAGGAATACATGATTCCCGGTAGTTTTGTAAACATTATAAAAATTAAATGAGGCTCACTTGATACATGTGTTAAAACCTCTAATTTAACATTTTTATTTGTCTTCTCTTACTGCAGTACAGATCAATGTCAAATTAAACCTGATTTAGCTTCTTCAGATGTTCCTTGCTAATTCTTAGTATTAACAAAAAAAAAAAGAGGTCCTGATTAAGAAAACCAGCAGTCTGTGTGCCATTTGCCCAATGGAGTTTAGCAACAGCAGCAGCTGGTTAATCATCTTTAAGCTGTGAAGCTAATAAGAATCAGCCTGGTCTGGGAGATTACAAATCACAGATTAGTTTTTGTAAGGTTGAAAAATGTCTCGGAAGAAGGAAATGGCAAACTATATCCATACTGTTTCCAAGGAGTGGGCACAAAATTATCCGGAGATGAACTCAATCATTAATATTTGGAAATAATCCTTGTGTCTTCCCCTTGCTGGTTGACTTCACGACCAAGATTTATAAAAATAACACTTTTTAAAGAAAATCAAGAATGATCATTCTCAATTTCATAATGACAGGGCATGTTCAGTGTTTGCCTGTGGTCATGAATTGTTGCATTGTAGGAGGCGTTTCTGTTTTCTTTTGTGTAATGTAATGCAGTTATGTGTAGCGTCTATCTGCATATGCACTTTCTCCCCAAGGACTAATCATGGTGTGCGATGAAGTATTGGTTGTGTACCTGTAAGGGTCTAATCAGAGAAGACGCATGTTTTGTTTCTCCATATGATCAGATCCTCCATCGTGTGTTCACATACTGTATATACACAGAGAAACAAAGCATGCCTCTTCCCTGATTAGATCACATGTATAGGCTCTGTATGTATTTGTGCACACGTGAAATAGTCTAATTAGAGCAGGCCCTTTTGCTATGTCTGTGATTCTGGTTTCGTTCTGCTTATGACCTATCTGTGTACATTTCTGAGTATGTATGCCCTGGAAGGCACAGAGTAGGCTGCATAACTTTCACTTTGGGTCATATAACAAAGAGGAGTTGGTAGTATTCCAAACCATTACTCAGTTGCCTCTCCCTGGAGGATAAATTGCCGGGGAGGGGTGTGTGTTTCCTGGTGTATTTTCTTTTCTCTGCAACCTCTAGCCAGATTCTGCTGGTTGTTGTTGTTGTTGTTGTTTTGTCAGCTTACCAAATTTCCTTTCATTCTGTTCAGTTTTCAGAGACTTATCCTGCCAGTGGGTAGACAGGCAGAATCTTGTCCTCTTTTCCACATATTTTGCTACCATTCTCTTAAGAGAGCGTCACTCAGAAAAGCACGACCAGTTGACTGAAACGATCTATTACCGTGGAAATTCCTAAAAGAAGAAGCAAATGTTCAATAGTCACTTAAAATGAGTTAGTCTCATGTATCAGAATTCTTTCAGTGTGGAAGACTCTAAATTTTTAAATTTTAAAGCTGGTATTGAATACGACTAAGGATGTATGCTGATTTTTGCTGCCTTGGCATCCCTTTTCCATGTTTTCTCTAATAGATGTATTTTTTTTAAACTGCTTTATACGAGCTATTATTTTAACACTGACCTGTACGTTTTTGTTTAAGGAACTGCATCCACTCCACTGTTCATCGTTCAGGACTCTATTGAAGATTCCGTGTTTGATTGTAACACTTCTCCCAATAGAGCAAGTGAAAAAGGGAAGAAGAGGCAAAAACATTTTTCTGAAAGGAGCTGCAGTTTCAGTACTGAAAGCAGAGCAGACATGTTGCTGAAAAAGAACAGCTTAGATTCCAACTCCAGTGATCTTGCCATAATGATGGGAGCAGACGCAAAGATCCTCACCGCCGCTCTATCTGTGGTCAAAACCTCTCCACCCCATATGACTAAATCCCATACTTTGGATGATGCCGGTGGCATACAGTTCTTCTGTGGGTCAGAGAGCGACAGAGGTCACGCAGAAGAAAACTCATGGGAAATAGGGGCTAGGTCTTCACCGGTTGCGGAAGAACCTGAAGATCAGATGAAAAATGGACTGAGTGACGGTATAGTCAAATCAGAGTATAGTAGCCCTGGGTCCCCTGATGCTGCTCAGTCTAAAACTGAGCAAGTAGAACCCAAAGAGACAACAAACAAAAGGAGTAGTTTTTATGGTGTAGCCAAACCAGTTGAAAGGGAAGACGTTCAAATGGGTTTGGATCCTTTATCTTTGCTGGCCACGGAAACAAAAGCCATCACACCCGCTGAGCCAGAAGAGAAGATCGTGTCGCCGGTTGTAGCACGCAATCTGGCTGAGGAAATCGAAAGCTACATGAATCTAAAAAGTCCCTTGGGCAGCAAATCTTCCAGCATGGAATTACACCGGAAAGAGAGCAGTCGGGATGTGGATTCCCCTACTTCATCCGGGCCCAGTTTAGAGAGGAGATCAAGCTTGGATTCCATGCCACCACCACTACCACTATCATCACCACCACAGATTCAAAATATTAATCATAAAAGTCCATCTGTTTCCAGGTCCAAAACCTTTACTGGAAGACCAAAGCAGCTGGCTCTTTCACACGCTCAAAAAGAACGGTCAATATCTTTAACAGGGTTGGGTCGTTCTTCTCCTCAGGCTTCACTGGGTGCAGTCGTCACCTCTCTGTCGGGGCTGAAGCTGGACCACATATTATCTGGACCTAAAATAGAGGTCTTGAAATCTGGCATGAAACAAGCGGCCAATGTAGCCAGCAAGATGTGGGGAGCAGTGTCATCAGCGTATAATTATTCAGATGATGAGGTAAATGTTGCGCTTTTTCCCCCCTCTCGTTTGTTTTTAATCCACCTATGTAAATGGTTAGATAGCTCAGCTGTCTCAAGTAATCTTCACACAGTAGACTTTATCTTACTTAATATGGCAGAAATAACCGAGGTCTTAACTTACATAAATTATTTCCCTTTGCTCTGACCACGTTTTTGAAGGTGCCACAAATGTTTGGGTCAAACTTTTGGATCACATTGATT
The DNA here is from genome assembly GCF_947247035.1 of Vipera ursinii. NCBI lineage: Eukaryota > Metazoa > Chordata > Lepidosauria > Squamata > Viperidae > Vipera > Vipera ursinii. The sequence goes on along the minus strand of NC_139513.1, from coordinate 215,799,482 downwards.
TGGATTTCAAAAAAGGAGGGGGCAATTCATTCCAGCAAAACAGTGTTAAATCAAATCGATGTAGTTAAATTTCACCCACATCGTCCGTAACACTGTAACACAGAACACAATTTGGCTATACTCTTCTTAACTGAAACATGCATTTTGATTTCCGGTTGTAATCTGTGTTTTCTTAAGGCAGATAATAGGCAGTTTGCAGGCTGCATCAGCCCAGTTGAAGCTTTCATATTTCCTTGGAATGTTCTCTTCATTTGCCTGCAACTTCCTAGGTTAATTTTATTTTGAAACTGTGAGGAATTTAAACAGCAGGGTTGCCCTTCGAATCCATGAAGTTTTTCTATGAGTCCTGGCTATAACTTCCATTCCGGGGGTAAATGATAGCAGTATTTGCAACATATCTAGGTAGCGTCTACTAATCTTTACTTTTGAAAAATAAAATGACTAAAATTCATATAATCTTTGTTTTCTCATGTGAGGTTCCGTGCATTTTTTTTTATTATCAGGCTTATGTTAAAAAGGAAAGCCACTTTGAATTTAAGATGGTATTCTCTGCAAAAAAAAGGAAGACTAGTTAGAAAAACTTATCTATGTGAAGTACTTAACTGTCTCTGTTATCATATTTGTAGCACTAGTTTTTCTACAAAATATTTACCTCATGATTGCTACTTGGGGAAGATTTTTTTTACCTCCAATACACTGTGAAATCATCCAGTAATCCCAGTGGATTAAAAAAGCATTAAATATTATTCTGTTCCTTTTCTACCAAAGATACGTTTTGTGAGTTTCTTCTCTCAGGCTTTTTAATTTCCCCTCTTAACCTATTTCAGAAGTTTCTTCAACCTTGATGGGTTCATTGCAAACACATTAAAGCAAGAAGGCAAATCCCACACGCTTCTGAAATGTCAGGGCTGGTGCAGTTGCATTTTCAGTAATAATAATAATAATAATAATAATAATAATAATAATAATAATAATAATAATAATAATAATAATAATAAGTAAACAGTGAACATTTTACATGAGTGCAAGATTCTGAATTTGTCTTTTACCTTTTAATCGAAGGAGGAAACCAGCCATCCCGATTTTACCTTTCCTGCTGGCTTTGAAGATCATATATTAGGTGTCTGTCAGTCGCCCAAAATAGGAATCCCAGGATTGGTTACCAGTGAACTTGCACAGAGCACCACCAGTCTTGGAAGCAGCAGCAGCAGTGGAGACGTAGGAAAGCCTCACTATCCTACAGGTACCATAAGCTTTGAATTGTTCCTCAAGTCTCTCCTTCTCCATGAAGAAATTAGTATATCCCCAGCAGATGGTTGGCTGTGTTTTTCTCCTTATGAGTAGAGTGGTTTGTTCAACATTTTAAAAACTGTTGCCTGGAAATACCCTGGATTTCTTATATTAACTGGGACATTCTGCCTTTGGGAAACATGGTCTGGGACACGGGTCGGCAACCCGTGGCTCCGGAGCAGCATGCGGCTCTTTGAGCCGTCTCCTGCGGCTCCCAGCCGCCCGGTGCGTGCGCACCTCTTCGAACGGGCAGTGGTGCGCGCGCACCTCTCCAAATGGAGAGTGGCACCGCCCATTTGGAGAGGTGCACGCGCACCTCCCCGAATGGGCGGAGGTGCACGCGCACCTCCCCAAACCTTTGGAGAGGTGCGCGTGTACCTCCGCGCGAAGGGGCAGGGGCGCCGCTCTTTGAGGAAGCTGCCGCGGCCCGTCTGCGAAGCTGCAGACGGGCCCCGGCAGCTTCCTCAAAGAGCGGCGCCTCTGCCCATTCCGAGAGGTGCACGCACACCTCTCTGAACAACTGGAGGTGCGCACGGACCTCCCCAAACCTTTGGAGAGGTGCGCACGTACCTCCGCGCGAACGGGCAGGGGCGCCGCTCTTTGAGGAAGCTGCCGCGGCCCGTCTGTGAAGCTGCCGCTTTCGGCAGCTTCGTAGACGGGCCGCGGCAGCTTCCTCAAAGAGCAGCGCCCCTGCCCATTCTGAGAGGTGCGCGCGCACCTCTCCGAACGACCGGAGGTGCGCGCGCACCTCTCCAAAACCTTTGGAGAGGTGCGTGCGTACCTCCGCGCGAACGGGCAGGGGCGCCGCTCTTTGAGGAAGCTGCCGCGGCCTGTCTGCAAAGCTGCCGAAAGCGGCAGCTTTGCAGACGGGCCGTCGCCGTCGGGCAACCGGGAACCGGTTCCATTTCACTTTTTTAAAAAATGGCAACCGCGTGCGTCCGTGCATGCGCAAAAAAACGTTTTGCGCATGCGCAAAATGGTTTTTGCGCATGCGCATGCATGGACACACGCACGCGGCTCCCACTTTTTTAAATTTGTGATGGGACCGGTTCCCAGTGGCTCTTTTCCTTTTTTAGGTTGCCGACCCCTGGTCTGGGAGAAAAAAATATATTGAAAGCAACTTATTTCCTACTTAGTAAATAGAACTTTTCCTTGCCTTTCTTCCCAAACAACTAATTGCATAAAAATGGTTCTTCCGTCCTGTCCATTCTGAAAATTAAAAGTTCCACTAAAGGGGACTGATTGCTGGTGGATATGTTACATCAGGGTTGCTTTTTTATTCACTGGATTCTCAACTTGAAAAAGCAGCATTGTGTTACTTGGTAGTCGTTCATATAGGAGTATTCACCATTTCTAAAACTCTCCAAAATATGCCTTACAGCAATTTTCCATACGAATTCTGGCTTGTCGATTAGTGAAAAGTATAGCACAGGGGTATGGAATGAAACGGGCAAAAATTTGTCCAATTTGAAGTGGCATCGGTATTTTAAAAAATTCAGTTTCGGGTGATGGGAAATAATTGTGAATCCATATGACTGGGAGAGTATAGCATTCCCCCCCCCAATAATTCTTTAGGTTTGGTTTTTAAAAAGCAACTTCTCAGAACCGAATGGGAATTTATTGCTTAATAGGAGTATTTATTTATTTATTTATTTATTTAATTTATATACCGCCCTTCTCTCAAGAGACTCAGGGCGGTTAACAGGGCAATACGTAAAAGACAGATACAAAAGTTAAAATTATTAAAACATGATTAAACAATGCCCATAGTACAAATTTAAAATTAAAGTCATAATAACAAACCCACCCCATCCCATCAGGCCAGGCCCGCTTCCTTAAAGAGATGGGTTTTAAGGTCGCGCCGGAAGGAGCGGAGGTCGGGCGCCATCCGGAGCTCTACCGGAAGATGGTTCCATAAGTCCGGTGCACCCACAGAGAACGCTCTCCCCCTGGGGGCCACCAGTCGGCATTCTTTGACCGGCGGCACCCTGAGGAGGCCCTCTCTGTGGGAGCGTACTGGGCGGAGGGAAGTTGACGCCGGCTGCAGGTGCTCCCCAAGGTATTCTGGACCCATGCCATGGAGGGCTTTGTAGGTCATTACCAACACCTTGAACCTCACCCGGAAGACAACTGGCAACCAATGCAGCTCGCGGAGCAAAGGTGTAACACGGGAGTATCGGGAGACCCCCGACACAACTCTCGCGGCTGCATTCTGTGCCAGCTGGAGCCTCCGAGTGGTCTTCAAGAGTAGCCCCATGTAGAGAGCGTTGCAGTAATCAAGACGAGAGGTCACGAGCGCATGAGTGACCGTGCGCAAGGCATCCCGGTCTAGATAGGGCCGCAACTGGCGCACCAGGCGAACCTGGGCGAACGCCCCCCTAGTTACAGCTACAATATGGTCTTCTAAAGAGAGCTGTGAATCTAGGAGGACTCCCAAGTTGCGAGCCCTATCTACAGGAGGTAATGACTCACCCCCCATAATGAGGGGTGGGATATCCTGAATATCCCGGGATGCCGGTACGCACAGCCACTCCGTCTTGTCGGGGTTGAGACGAAGCCTGTTCCTCCCCATCCAGACCCGGACCGCCTCCAGGCACCGGGACATCACGTCGAGGGCATCACTGGGGTGGTTTGGGGTCGAAATGAAAAGTTGGGTATCATCAGCATACTGATGATACCCAACTCCAAAACCACGAATGATCTCACCCAGCGGTTTCATGTAGATGTTGAACAGAAGGGGCGAGAGTAATAAGAGTTGTGGTTATAAGTTGCAATTATGTCTTTTTTCACTCTTTTTATATGTAATTTAACAATTTTTAAATTGTTCCACATTACTTTACACAGGGGAAAATCAATTTTCACGAGGCGTGAAAACTTTGGATTCTGATAAATCTGAACACAGCTCTTCGTACAATACGAGTCTATCCAGTATCTTCCAAAATTGTGCAATGGAGGTAAAATTTATAATCTTGAGTAAAAATTTTGCTTTATTCTCTGCAACATTAATTTTATTTCAGAACATTTAAAAAATAATACACCTTAAAACATTCCTGTTTCCTTTGGAGAGCACTGCTTTTGAAATGAATTATTATTTAATTAATTTTTAAAAGTGCCTGTGCCTTTTCATATATTATTTGCATTCAATCCACTGATCCACACACACTGTGTATTTGCTGTTTATACATACACCGCTTTAACACGTCATGATTAAGTTTTAATAGGGAGCTGCAGTCTTACACATCTCTGGTGCCCAAAGGTGAGAAAGATTGAGTCAAATATGTACAGTAGTGGCTAAAATTGTGGAAACCTTTTGGGAAAAGTGAGGTTTGATGGCTAATAACACCACTTTTTGGGGAGGAGTAGTAGCATAAAATTATGTATCAATGGAAAGATAATTTAACCAAGAATGTAATACAACAAAGTTTGTTTAATTACCTGTACTGTATTCTATGAAAAGGTATAGCCAAATAACCAGAAAAAGGAAGCACAACTTGCTTAAGTTGACATCAGGTAGCTTTCCTTCATCTGATTGTAGCCAATCAGTGTTTAGAGAGCCAATCAGGTGTCGTCTTGTTTTGGCAATGAGCCAATCAGATCTCAGTAGGATTCAGTTATTGATGTTGTGTATTGAAGCTGAGAGGAGGACATTTGTCAGTGTGCTACGTGATCGCTATCAAGTTGGTTGGGGGTTTTTTTTGTTTTCTTTCATTTAGTGAGCTTAGTGAGAGAGGGCCTCCTCAGGGTGCCGCCGATCAAAGAATGCCGATTGGTGACCCCCAGGGGGAGGGCGTTCTCTATGGGCGCGCCAGACCTTTGGAACCGCTTACCGGTTGAGCTCCGGATGGCCCCCGACCTTCGCTCCTTCTGGCGCGATCTCAAAACATTCTTTTTCGAACAAGCTGGCCTGGTCTGACGGGATGGGGTTGGGTTTTTATAACTAGTTTTAATTTTAATATGTATTAATTTTATGGGCATAATGTTTAATGGCTTTTTAATTTTTGTATTCTATTTTTATTGTGTATTGCCCTGTTCACCGCCCTGAGTCCTTCGGGAGAAGGGCGGTATACAAATCAAATTATTAAATTAAATTAAATTAAATTAAAACGTAATAAAATTAAAGTAATGGTGCAAAGAGTTGACTGGTTGCCCAGAAGGCAATGTAAAATAGTATTATTAAGTGAACAAGGCTACAGTTACAAAGAAATTAGAAGAAAAATTGGTGGAAACGTAACCAAAGGTGGCATTTCTACTGTACACTTTTCCCAAGAGGTTTCCACAATTTTGGCCACTAAGTATGCACAGTATGCAAATGGGAAAAACATTAATTGCCTGTTGCAGTATGTGAAGCAGAAAAAGATTTAAAAGACCCACTCCTCGAGGAAGGTGCTAATAGTATTCATAAGACATGTGAGATCCTTCCAGAAGAAACTGGATAGCCATTGTGGAAATAGTGTGCTAAACTAGACAGGCCAGTTAAATATGACTCTTTTTGCAGGTTTTTGATGAACAAAACAACTTGGAGTTTTGAATACCTGTTTATTTTCACATCTTTAAAGAAAATGTTGTTGTTTTTTAAAATAGGTCTTAATGTCGAGCTGCTCTCAGTGTCGATCCTGTGGTGCCTTGGTTTATGATGAAGAAATTATGGCAGGATGGACTGCAGATGATTCTAATTTGAATTCTACATGTCCATTTTGCAAAAGTGCCTTTTTACCTCTCCTTAATGTGGAATTTAAAGACTTACGTGGCCTTGCAAGGTTGGTAGATTTTGCCACTAAATGGTCATCCCTTCGTAATTCATCCTTTACAGATGATAGCAAACTTGGTAGTCATCTGAACAAACAGTTGATATGCCGGTTAAATTGTCCTGAGTCGCCTGTTGCATATGGATAAGTTTCTATTTACAGGATGGAGCAGTTTTAGTTTTCTCTTCCATTTAATATGTTTATGTGTTACGATGTCTATTGACAAATTGGTCTATAAATCTCATTTTTATCCAGAGTGGAATGCAAATTGAGTCCTCTATTCTTAAAACCTAGAAGTAGGAATTAAAAATAATCAATATTCATGATAAATTTGGAATAGCTGGAAGTACAGGTAGCCCTCCACTTACAACAGTTCATTTAGTGACCGTTCAAAGTTAAAATGGCGCTAAAAAAAGTGACTTACGACCATTTTTCACACTTACGACCCTTCTAGCACGCCCCCTCCCCCCGGAAGTGTGATCAAAATTCAGATCCTTGGCAACTGCCCATTGATGACCGTCGCAGTCTCCTGTGGTCCTGTGATCCCCTTTTGCAACCTTTTGAAATGGTATAGGGTTTCCTGCCTGAGCAGGGGGTTGGACTAGATGACCTCCAAGGTCCCTTCCAACTTTATATATTATTATTATTATTATACCTTCTGACAAGCAAAGTCAATGGGGGAGCCAGATTCACTTAACAATTTTGTTACTAATTTAACAACTCCAGTGATTCACTTCATAACTGTGACAAGAAAGGTTCGTAGGATGTGTGGCAAAACTCACTTCACAAATGTCGCGCTTCACAACATAAGTGTGGGGCTCAGTTGTGGGTCATAAGTCAAGAACTACCTGTGTTACAAAGGGCAGAATTATGCTGATGACATTCCTTTCTTGTTTGTGACTGCTTGTTTCCTGCCTGTTTCTTTCCTTACCAGTTTGCTTTTGAAACCAAGTACCTCTGGTGATAGTTTACACAGCACTAACATTCCACTAACCACAGATTCTCTGGAGCCGAAGTCTGCCTCCATCCCTACTACAGATCTGATCAGTTTTTCAGAACCTTCAAGTGCCAACCAGACCATCAGTGAGGAAAATAGCAGCCCGGCAACACAGAGGTACAGACAGGAAGAACACGAGATTTCCTTGCCTCACTCTGCTGGGGAGGAATTTATTGCTTCACTTGAAAATCAGATGTCTTTTTAAAAATAGACTCTGGACTGGCATCACGTTCCCCATTTTGTAGAAAGGGCCTTATTTGGGAATGAAGTGCCAAGACCCAGTAAAGTGTTGGCAGGGGAAGGATGGAGCGTTCATCTGATTCACTCCTCACACAATATAAAATATGTAATAATGCTCTTTAGTTATCGTAGCCACACATTTTTTAAGCACTTTGTGCATTAAATACAGTAGGGAAGGCGTTCTTGTGAACAGTGGATGCCGCTAGTGCAGGGGTAGGCACCCTCGGCTCTTTTATGACTCATGGACTTCAACTCCCAGAATTCCTGAGTCAGCATAGCTGACTCAGGAATTCTGGGAGTTGAAGTCCATGAGTCATAAAAGAGCCGAGGTTGCCTACCCCTGCGCTAGTGAGTGCTTGATAGTATTGCAGTCAAAATAGTACGAAGAAACCTGCAAGGAGTTAGTACAATTAGATTTGTAAAAATACAACATTTTTGGAAGGGGAGGAGAGCCCTTACAGAATGTGGCACCCCATACCTGAGCATATTTCAGAGTAAGAAATGCTTGGAAGAAGGTAGGGTTGACCGGCCGGATTACCGAACCAGGAGCCCACTGAAATGTTTTGTGGTAGTTCTGCTAGCTTGAATATTCATGAGCGTTCGTATTGTGTTTCAGCCTCAGCACAGCAGAGGAAGAAGACAAAAATCTCAAACGCATAAAGCCTCCCGTTACAAACAATTCATCAAAACGCGGGACTTCTCTAACACGGAGTCACAGTGTTGGTGGCCCGTTGCAAAATATTGATCTTCTGCAAAGACCATCTCATGGCATTTCAACAGTTAGCCTCCCTAATAGTTTACAAGAGACAGTGGTAAGTAACCAAGGTTTTCCTGGTAATATGTTCAGGAACTTCCTTTTTTCCTGTTGTTCTGCCTGAGTTGTAGTGCAGCTTCCGTAGATTTTGCATATGATTCATTTTGGAAAACAGAGCTCTCTCTTCTCTCAAATTGTTTCTGTATTATAACTCACTGGGTAAGAGAGTGATATTTATACGTACGTATGTTTACAATATTTATTTATTTATTTATTAGACTTATATACCGCCCTTTTCCCATAGGACTCAGGGCGGTTCACAAGGTTTTTTTAAAAACAATACAGCAAATTACAAAAAATTAAAAACAATTAAAATGATTACATTAACCTTGAAATAAAAACCTCAATTAAAATACAATTGAAACCCCAGTTAATACTCTCAGTCCAGGCCAGAGAGCTCAAAGAGCCAGGTCTTCAGGTCCCGGCGGAATGAGCGAAGGTCAGGGGCAGTCCTAAGCTCTACAGGCAGCTGGTTCCAAAGGGCCGGGGCACCCACAGAGAAGGCCCTCCCCCTGGGTATTGTCCGCCGGCAATCTTTTACCGGCAGTACCCTGAGAAGACCCTCCCTCTGGGAGCACACAGGACGAAGGGAGCTTGATGTTCCCTCAGATATCCCGGACCCAAGCCATTTAGGGCTTTATAAGTCATCACCAGCACCTTGAATCTCACCCGGAGGGCAACCGGAAGCCAATGCAGCTCGCAGAGCAGAGGTGTTACGTGGGAGTATCGGGAAACCCCCATCACAACCCGCGCGGCTGCATTCTGCACCAGCTGAAGCCTCCAGGTGGTCCTCAAGGGCAGCCCCATGTAGAGAGCGTTGCAGTAGTCTAAACGGGAGGTCACGAGCGCATGAGTGACTGTGCGCAGGGCATTATTGTGCGTATGCCATCCCTGTCAATGTGGCTCAGAGGTTTATGGAAATTCTTTGTTAGGGGAGAAAAGCTGGGAGAACTGATGAAGCATTGTTTGCTCACTAATGATCCTTGATGCTTTTTTAGGATCCCTTAGCAAAAAGGACAAATCCCGGGCCTGTATCTGTTCCCTATTTGAGCCCATTGGTTCTCCGGAAAGAGCTTGAATCTTTGTTGGAGAACGAAGGAGAGCAAGTAATTCACACATCAACGTTCATCAATCAGCATCCCATTATTTTCTGGAATTTGGTTTGGTATTTCCGACGCCTGGATCTCCCGAGTAACTTGCCCGGTCTCATTCTAACGTCTGAACACTGCAATGGTGGAATGCAGGTAGGGCACCACAAGCCAACGCGGACTGTTAACATTTGGAGGAAAAGCCGTGTTCTTTGTAAGAGAAACAACTAAAAACTGATTACTTTCCTCTTTGTTCATTCTGGGAATGACCACCTATGCTGACAGTATTGAATGAATATTTCTGGAGGAGCATTTGCACTTCAAAGTCAAATATGTTAATGGGATGAATTTTAAGAGATGCCACAGACTGAAATGAAATGACCTTGAAAAAAAGAATGACTCTACTCAATAAGCCTAGAGCAGTGTTTCTCAACTTCAGCAAATTTAAGATGTGCAGACAACTCCCAGAATTCGCCAGCCAGCATGCCATACATTTTTAACTTGCTGAAATTGTGAAACGCTGCAATGAGGGCGATCCAGTCCAAGGGTTGTGGGAGAGGTTTATATGTTTGCAGAAGTGGATTGTCCTGAACAAATGATTCATTCTGTTCTTTTTCCGTTCAAAATATTGATGGAAAGGTCAAAGTTAAGGTTTTCCCCCATTGGTTTCAATAGGGGAAAAAAATAAAGGGAAAGGAACCTTTACATTTTCTTCTTGTGTACTGAAAATTAGTTCACTCTGGACTGGGGTTCTTAAACTTGTAAATGCTCAAATTAAGACTTAAAGTGAGAGAGAACAATCATATTGAGATAACATATTGAGATAGTCCTTTTAAGATTTGCTTAAGGGTAAGCTTAGAAGCTATGGATTAACCATGCTCTCACTGGAGTGCCAATTCGTTTTAGTGATTGAGGTAATCAGGAGAATCTGAGTTCTCCTTTCACCTCACGGCATGAAAGCCAGCTGTGTAACTTTAGGCCAGTCACATCCTCTCAGCTTAACTTGCCTCACATGACAGTTGTGGGGAAAATAGAAATAAGAAGGAGCATTAGATACGTTTGCTTATAAAGTTGCTTATGAAGTAACAAAACCGACATAAAAGCCTAATAAATAAATTTTTGCCGCCTCAGTTACTTATAAAAAATAAGTTAAGATAAAATAAGAACAAAGCAAAAGCAAAATGCATTGAAGCAGCTTTAACTAAGTTATTTAACATCTAAGGTTAAAAGTAAAATTAGGTGGGATGTGGCTTCTTACTCTGTGACATTCTTCTCTATGAAAGTATGTCTAAGGAAACGCTCTTCTCCCCCCCACCTTCTTTATAAAGACTCTTTCATTTGCAGTAGATTGATACAAATTTTTTCCTGTCCCTGAATTTGGCTTGATTTAAATTGGACGATACAAGCTGTTTGAGGCATCTGTTCCCTTTTTGTAGGAGAATAATGAAATTAGCGTTGTGTTTTTGGCGCTGCTAGGCGTTGGCAGGATTCCCAATCTGTAGTAATGTGATAAGAAAATATGCTTCCTCCATTCTAGCTTCCTCTGACCAACTTGTCTCAAGACAGCAAGCTAGTGTACATACAGCTACTATGGGACAACATCAATCTTTACCAAGAACCTGGGGACCCACTATATGTATCTTGGAGAAATCTCAGTGAGTAAAATGTTTGTGGGAATTTTATCCAAACAAAAATCTTTGCTCTTGTTAGAAATTTTGAAATAATCATTTACTCACGCATATCTACAGCCTATTTTTCCAAATGACCAAAACCATTCATTCATTCATTTTCTTAATTGTCCATCTCCCTCAGAGATATTTTATTCAAAATCTCTAGGTTTAATTTTATGTCCTAAGAAAACACTCATAAATTAGTAGATGGACAAAGCTTTTTTTATGAGCAGAGAACATTTTCAGTTCTGCAATGTTAGACTTTTCCAGATATGATGTCCACACTGTATAGCTCAACATTTAATTTTTCAAAGAAAGAAAAAATGTACATTTTTTCAGAATTGAGATGAAATATCAGGGAAAGAATCATAAATATCCTGATCAAAATTTGGCCACTATAGTCATAACAGCTTCCATTTCAATAAATGCAACAGGATTCGATGCCATAAGAACGTAGCTCTCCACAGAAAGTTTTTCTGTATAAGTAAGATTTTCTTACTGTTACCTTTATTTTCTAAAACTAAGAATAAACCAGGGGTCGGCAACCTGAAAAAGGAAAAGAGCCACTGGGAACCGGTTCCATCACACACAAAAAAAAGTGGGAGCCGCGTGCATGCGTCCATGCACGTGCATGCGCAAAAAACATTTTGTGCATGCACAAAATGTTTTTTTCTTGCGCATGCACGGACGCGCGTGGTTGCCATTTTTTAATGTATGATGGAACCGGTTGCGCGACGGCGATGGCCCGTTTGCAGAGCTACTGCCTTCGGAGGAAGGCGGCAGCTTTGCAAACGGGCTGCGGCAGCTTTCCCAACAAGCGGCGCCACTGCCCGTTCCGAGAGGTGCGCGCGCACCTCTCGGAACGGGCAGCGGCGCCGCTTGTTGGAAAAGCTGCTGCGGCTCGTTTGCAGAGCTGCCGCCTTCGGCAGCCTGCAAACGTGCCGCGGCAGCTTTCCCAAAGAGCGGCGCCTCTGCACGTTCGCACGGAGGTGCGCGCACACCTCCGCTCGTTTGGAGAGGTGCGCGCGCACCTCTCGGAACAGGCAGCGGCGCTGCTTGTTGGGAAAGCTGCCGCAGCCTGTTTACAGAGCTGCCACCTTCGGCAGCCTGCAAACGTGCCGCAGCAGCTTTCCCAAAGAGCGGCGCCGCTGCCCGTTCACGTGGAGGTGCATGCGCGCACCTCCAAAGGTTTGGAGAGGTGCGCGCGCACCTCCGCTTGTTTGGAGAGGTGCGCACGCACCTCTCGGAACGGGCAGCGGCGGCGCTTGTTGGGAAAGCTGCCGCGGCACGTTTGCAGCCTGCCGCCTTCCTCTGTAGGCGGCAGCTGTGCAAACGGGCCGCGTCAGCTTTCCCAACGAGCGGCGCCACTGCCTGTTCGGGCGGAGGTGCATGCACACCTCTCCAAAGGTTTGGAGAGGTGCGCGCGCACCTCTGCCCATTCGGAGAAGTGCGCGCGCACCGGGCGGCTGGGAGCCGCAGGAGACAGCTCAAAGAGCCACATGCTGCTCCGGAGCCGCGGGTTGCCGACCCGTGGACTAAACTATAGGCGTCTTTGATTTTATTGTATAGTTGTTTGAATTGAATTTTTTTTACCATGTGCGTGTTTTGATAAAATGTGTACTGCTGTTGCTGCTGCAGCATCTAGAAAGCAAATCCTTATTTTGCTCTGCTGTAAAAATGCAATGGGAATCACCCTCATGGATTTGACTTCTAACAGAATATACAACATTCATCAAGTATTGTGCAAAGCTTTAAAATGCTGCATAGGCCTTTGATTATTATCATACATAATCTATCTAGTTCTAGGTATCGAGTACTACATGTCAAATCATCTTTACTCGTCCAGTTACCAAAGCTGCTTCTTAGTTTTTCCCTTTCCTCTTTTCCTCCTTGCTCATTTTTCCTACTGTCCTTCATCTCAGACCTGTCATTTCTGCCACTTCTACCTTTTATCTTTTTCACGTCTTTGTTGTGTAACATTTTCTTAGGTTGCACAGCTTTTTTTTTAAAAAAAAAACACGCTTTATTTTCCCCCTTCTTCTAGATTCTGCAGAAAAGAAGCCCTCCGTCATTTCTGAAGAGCAACAAGCAGTTAGCACTTTAGTCGAAAATATCAAACTGAGCATTCAGAACAACGATGTCGTTAAACCTATTAATCTCCTTGTGCAGAGTGTTAAGCGGGATGATGAGAAACGGCAAAGGTAAAGGGGATGACAACTTAGAAAAATGAATGCCAACTCTTTGAAAGGTTCCGTGCAGGAGTATGCTAGGAGTACGTTTAGCATTCAGGTGTAAATGCTTTCCTTGGTATGGGGTAAAGGTGACCAGAGATAGCAAACTAGCCTGTGCAAATAGCACTTATTTGAAGTAGGCCTTTCCCCCCAAATAACCTCTACTAGGTGAAGGTGGTGCACAACATCTGAAAAGGCAAGAACAGCTTTTGGAAAAGCTATTGCAAAGAAGTACAGTTAGTGGACATGCATGTAACTGTACCATCCATAATCAAGATGCCTTGAACAGTTACTTAGCTGGGAATGGCCTGCTGGCCTCTTGTTTTAACCCTTTTTGGAACACCCGTACAATACCTTTTCTCTTGCGTCATCTGTACGTCTGGTTTTGCTCACTGTTCTCTGTGTGTTCCATTTCGGTCCAGTTTTCCCCCCCCCTCATTTGTATCCATTGGAAGGACGGAGAAAAATAATATATGTGTTTTGTGCACGAAGCAGTCATGAGAAAGAAAAAGGTCAATTTTATTACTTGAAAAGAGTAATAGAGAAAAGAGGCTGCTTTTGTGGGGAATTAATTTTAAATACTTTTTTTTGCTTGGTCCTATCCTCTTGGAATATGTAAGTATTAGTGTGTAGTGACTGTAAAGTTTTATGCTCTAAATCTACAACTGGAAACAAAGGAATCAATTATAGACATTAAAGAATTCTGCCAGTAAATAAGGAAGAACAGTTCAAACTGATATTTAGCACTAATATTTGGATACTTTCACAGAGCTCAGAGGATTTTTGCATGCTGACTCTAAAATTAGGTTCACATTGATGTGAATATTCTTACTGAAAAAAGCTAGAGACTATTTGATTAATGAAATTCACATGAAAGTTAACATAAATTCCTTCCTATACGTTAGACTTGTAAGAAGGGGTGGTGGAACTTGTCTACATGTCTATGCATCTTTTATAGGAGTTTTTACAGAGAAATCCTTTTCCTGTCCCTGGTGTCCCTCGGAAGAGAGAATATTGATATTGGTAAGAAAGTTCATCTATTATAGCATGACTTATCCCTGTATGACAGGAAATCTTTAGTATGTTTCAATGATGCATGGGCTAAATCTTCAGTTTTCCAAAATCCTCCTGGAACAGGGCTTTTCAACCTTTTCACCCATTGTACCACTTTTAGGATAAGGCAATATCCGAGTACCACCAGTCACCCAGCAAGGTGTCAAAAACTTGACCCCCCCCCAAAAAGGAAAAAAATGATAAAGTACAAGTAGTCCTCGACTTACAACAATTCGCTTAGTGACTGTTCGAAGTTACAATGGCACTGAAAAGTGAATTATGACCATTTTTCACACTTATGACTGTTGCAGCATCCCCAGGGTCATGTGATTTACATTTGGATGCTTGGCAACTGATTCATACTTATAACATTCAGTGTTCCAGGGTCATGCGATCAATGGCCAGGTCATCACTCAGATTGTGGCGTGCCTGTGGGGGGGATCCGTGGGTCTCTGGCGGAGGGGAGTGGGACTGGGATGGGTGCCTTCCCTCTCTCCCATTGTCCCTTCCTTCCTTCTTTCTTTCCTTCCTTCCCTCCCTCCCATTTTCCTGTGCTACGCCGCCCAGATCCCAGCCTGGTTTTGGCAGGTAGCGGAGCATTCTCACCCACACAGAGCAGCCGGGCAAAGTAAAACCACTGACAGCACAGCCCTGCCTGTGCACGCACAAAGGCAGAGGAGAGCGCGTGCGCCTCAGCCTCTGCGCACGCACACAGGCAGGGTGGGGATGTCGCCGGTTCACTTCCTGTTTTCAGGCAGTACATTATGGACCGGCTACTTCTCCCAGTCATTTTTCCCCTACCGGAGCCCAGCGTTTGAGCCAGTTCCCCAATCCTCTCCGTGTACATCGTTCTTCCCATAGCTCTCCCCAGCACTGTCAAGAGATACCCATTTCTGGCCTCATTGCTCCCGTTCTTAAGCTACATTTGCACCCACCCGAAGGAAGAGTGATGCTTTTCTCCCTCCTCCAAAGGAAACAAACCCGCATCGCCACCAAGTCACACTTCCTTCAGGCCAAGTAATCTCTGGGCCCAACTTTGATACTGTTTTAGCCTGAAGCAGAGAGTCGGAGAGCTGCGTCACTCTCACCATTTGGATTCTACTTTTAGGCCCCGGGAGCAGCTTGCCTTTCAAACCTCCGATATATAACACAAGGGGAAACACGCTGCAAAGGCGCGTCTCCCAGAGTCTTTCCCAAGTGACGCCTGCGCTCCACCACTGCAGAAAAAGAAGCGCTGCGTTTCCCATCAGTGCAGGCAGCCCGGGTCCTGTGAGAGGACGAGTGGGAACTAAGCAGCCCTTGGGTCTGTGCTGCGGAAAAGCCGCAAGCGCTGGTGTCACCTGGGCTCCTGCCCGGCTCACTTGCTTGCGGAAAAGAGGCTGCTTGCTAAATGAGCTGGGCAGCAGCCCTGGGTCAGCGTTTCTGAGTGAGATTTCTAAGCGCGACTCAGCTGATCCCAGGCTCCTGCCCAGCTCACCTGCCTGTGAAAAAGAGGCTGCTTGCTAAGTGAGCCCGGAATCAGCTGAGTTGCGCTCAGGAATCGCACTCAGAAACGCTGATCGGGGCTCCTGCCTGGCTCACTTGCTTGTGGAAAATAAGTTGCTTGCTAAATGAGCTGGGCAGCAGCCCGGGAACAGCATTCTGAGCTTGGCTTCTGAGCGCAACTCAGCTGATCCTGGGCTCACGTAGCAAGCAGCCTCTTTTTCACAGGCAAGTGAGCTGGGCAGGAAGGCGACGCCGCGTACCACCAGCCAGGTGCTCGCATACCACCAGTGGTACGTGTACTACCAGCTGAAAAGCCCTGTCCTGGAAGATAGGGGAATACTAGCTGTCAGTTAGGGATGCGGTGGCTCAGTGGGTTAGGACGCTGAGCTTGTTGATCAGAAGGTCGGCAGTTTGGCGGGTCAAATCCCGAGTGCTGCGTAACAGAGTGAGCGCCTGTTACTTGTCCCAGCTTCTGCCAACCTAGCAGTTCGAAAGCACATAAAAATGCAAGTAGAAAAATAGGGACCACTACAGTGGGAAGGTAACAGCGTTCCGTGTGCCTTTGGCGTCTAGTCATGCCGGCCACATGACCATGGAGACGTCCTCGGACAAGCGCTGGCTCTTCGGCTTTGAAACGGAGATGAGCACCGGCCCCTAGAGTCGGAAACGACTAGCATGCATGTGCGGGGGAACCTTTACCTTTACCTTAGCTGTCAGTTTATACTTTTCCTTTTAAAAAATCAAACCAATACTAAAAATGTAGTGTTACAAACAAAACTGGTTGGGGTTGGGTGGGCTTTTTTGGGAAACATTGTAACTTTCATGTTATTTGATTTATAGCCATGTTCCCCAAAGCAGAGGTCCCCAACCTATGGGCCCCGGCCTTTTGGCTGCCGGGCCACGTGAGTAGCTAGGCAGCGCACACAGGTGTGCGCATGTTCACCCTCATTCCACCATTGGCACGAGTGTTGTGCAGGCGGTGGCAGCACCGGTAGTATCACTGTGAACGGCAGGTGGGGAATGGCGAGCCACACGCAGGTGGCTGCATTGCCATAAAATGTGTGCGGGGGGCAGCAGGTGGGCTGTGGTGCAATCCTTGTGCGGGGGGGGCAGCACAATCCTCGCGCTGGGGTAACCGCTCCAGGCCGTGGCACGATCCTCTCACGGGGCGGTGGTGTGAACCTCACGCCAGAGCGGCATCACTGCAGACCGCAGCACAATCCTCCCATTGGTGGTAGCATTGCCACGAGCCTGATGGCACAGGTACAAGCCTCACACAGGCGCCACCGTTGCTGAGAACCTCACACACCTGCTTGCAGCCCCGTTTGCATGGCGCGCATGCTGGCAGCCTGTTTGTATGCACGTGCACACATATGGCCACATTCAAGTTTGCGCATGCACGCGTAAGGTGCCAACTCCTCCCTCTCCCACCAACCCAAAAAGGTTGGAGACCCCTGCCCCAAAGAGTTCAGAGTTCATTTTTCCCAACAAAGTAGGTTGGTCTGTATGATTGCCTGCCCCGAGATCACTCAGTGAGTTTCCAAAGAGAATAGACTTAAACCTTAATCTCCCATACTATCTCCTTCACCACCACAGGGGCCCTGGACAAGAAAACCAAGAGTGAAGAGATGTATCTTATCTCATAAATTATGTTTAGATTTTGAATTGCGGGGGGGAATAAAAGGATGACAAATCAATAATTTCTGTGCTTCCTGACACTTAAATTGTATTCCTCTTTGCAGAGGCCTTTGACAACGAATACAGAGCTGCATATAAAAGCCTTCCAGTAGAAGTACGGGGAAAAATGCAGAAGATTGATTCTCCACCCAGTGACAATGTAGAGTGGTGCAGAAAATGTTTTGGGGCACCTCTCATATAGATTCCACCGTGGAAGATTTACCAAGAAAAAGGAGAAATAACTGGGAATGCATAAATTTGGCTTTGAGCTCTGGAATTCTAGTTAAAACAATTGCTGTGTGCAATCCACTTAAGTCAGTAACATGGTTTTGTGACACTTGATATTTATACCAGCTCATGAATTAAATACGATAATACAAAATAATCAAATTGACAGTTAACTTTCAACCATCTTCCCTTCTTCTATCTAGAAGTGAAAAATGACAACAAAAGGACATTAATTTGCTTTCTTTCTTATGAAGAGTTGCAGTGTTCCTTCTAACTCAATTTAGCCTTCTAGCTCAAAAGCCTATTTATGTATGGAGGAAATTCTACTACATTTGTATGTACATATTTCGTGTACATTTTCATTATGAAGTACAGTTATTTTCCTTGGTTCAAAAGAATAGGCTGTAGCTTTAGCGAGTGGGCCTGTTAAAAGCCATCACTGTCCCAATTCACAGAAAAATTATAACAGATCTTGGCTGTGTAGAGCAAAGTTTATTGTTTCTTCTTTTCATAGTAACTTTTTAAAACTGTACATATGTTTTTCTGAAGCAATGATGGGTATCTACCCGGAGTGGCTCTAAGACTTTTTATAAAGGAAAACAGAGTACATGAACAAGGGTACATAAAGGAGCATGAAATATTCATTTTTAGCATTCATAGAAAATTGCATGTGGGTGTCTGTGTACATCTATATACACAGACCCACAAACATATGTACATATATATGGGACAGAGCTTAAAATTTCAGTGTACTAATGTTCCATCCCTGCTTTTTTTTTCTAACCCGTGGGATATGTATCTTTTTTGCACTGGTTGAGTTAAATACTTTTATGTTAAGTTTATTTATACTCATACACTTGAAGATGAATTTACTGAAAATGAAAATACTAATTTTTAAATGTTAAAATATTATATTCACACCTCAATTTTCTTGACAATCCTCGGGTTTATCTCCAACACCACATATTCATTTAAAGCAGTGTTGTAATAAAGATTTGGGCATGTCCAATAATTTTTTTAAAAGAAACAATTATGAATTTTAAAAATTGATTAAGATACAAAATGCATTCTTGATCATGACTTTTCAAGGCTGTCTTGCCAATATAATTATTCATTTAGTAATACTGCTGGAGATAAGCTATTGCAAATCTTAGAGTGAAATTATCACATTACGCAGAACATAAGATTTTGCACTTGTTTGAGCAATCTGGTGTGATAGCATATTTAAAAAATTATTCACTTGTAAGCCACATTTCAAAATTCTTGGAAGTTTGTTTTTAAAGCAATTTCCATGTTTTAAAAGTTACTGTATAAAACCGTTTCCATTGTATTGCTGTTTGGTCTCACCCTTTGAAGGAAGTGTTGGGGGATTAGGGCGTTAACACTTTCTGTACAATTAGCAGTTTTAATTTTTGAATCACTTATGTCCATCTGCAAATACAATGGGTTTTTCATCTACGCATGATTTTATGTTAATAAACCTCTTATGAAACACAATTCTATATAGTATATTTACATTATAGCAATTATATCTTAAGGACAAAAATCTCGATTTTTTTAAAAAAAATGAAAGCTATTTCTCCACAACCCTTTTCTTGTTTCATTTATAAACTATTAGTTTATAGTTTACGTGTCATCAGGAGCAATGTGGGCTACCCTGAAACATTGCATGTTTAACTAATGATCCCTTCTTTTGATCCCTCTATAATGGTAACAGGTCAAAATTCAAAACTGGTCTTATGCACTACTATTAGTTTTGTACACATAAGACATTTGACTGTTGATCCGGTACAAATGTTGCTCTGGCGTTTGGGGGGGGGGCACCTGTATCCACAAATGCGTTACTTTTAATTTTTTAAAAATAAATGTGATACTAGCGTAAAGAAATATACCATCCACCTTCAAGCAAAAAAAATGCTGTCTTATTAGCAAAAAAAAATGCTTTCAATCTGCAAAAATTCCAGAATATCTTTAGAAAGCAAATATAGGCAGCCTAGATTTTTTTTAAAGTATCCCCCCACACACACACACAGAGAGAGAAAAAAAGTAAAGATAATGCAGGGGAGAAGCAGGGCTGTCCTTTTGCCTTGTGGCGTTTGACTGTAGATCTTCCCCAAGTCATTTCATGACAGGTCTCATGCTGACCATCCCAACAGGTTAGTGGGGGTCTCCCCTCTCAGGATAGTGAACATGTAATTCCGTGAGGGGGTCCCTTTCTTGAATGAAATTTTCCATCATCCCTAAAGAATGGGCTTGCTGACCAAGAATCTTGTTCAATTTCTGTCAAGCGTTCCAACGATCATGCACTGCCCAATAAACTCGAGTTAGCAAACTATAACTGAAGAATGATTGTTAATTAGATCCATGACAGTGGATTTACTACTACATAGGTTTCATACCAAAGCTCTTGTGTGCCTTTTGAATATATCGCCTCTGATCTTATTTTAATATAAATATGTATAGATCAAAACAATATTCAGTGTTTTTCAACAGGTAAAGATCCAAGTCACAAGCCATTTCCAAATTTGCTCTTGAAATCAAGTGCAGACACACACACACACACACACCCCTCTTACTATCTGCAGAGGAATAGCCCGTTTTGCTTTTAATACACATATATATTAGAAGCCATAGGAAGTTAGTGGGATCTCATAATATACTTTGATATAGGTAATATTTAATGTTTTAATGAAATCCGTGAGACTAATTTGTTATTTACTGATTCAAAGATTAACATTTCAATGGCTGGTGAATACTTTTGAAAACCTTTATAAAACAATAAAAAGCGAGTATTCAAAGTTATAAAATAATGGCAATTATATTTGTACAGCCAATTTTTATACATATTTGGAAATAAATCGATGTTTTGGGGGAGGGGTAGAAAAATATCCCTCAGGACAACCTTATGTATTTATGCTCTAAAATAAGTCTTGGATTAAATGAGATTGTGTGGAGGGTATCTGTTGTCAAATGCCATGTAAAAATTCATGTAATTCAGAGCTATGTAATTGTAAGAGGAAAAAAATACAGAAATATAAACTTGCATTCATCTTCTATTGATGTCATTACCGAGTATCGGACTGAAAAATCCATTGTGTCAGATAAATTAAAACCTCTATCAAGTAGTTTTGTAAAAAAACAAAACGGAGCAATTAGCAATGAAGCTATTTCCCATTTTCAATTGTATTTTATAAAGTAGGTTTGCTGTAAAAACATTTAGGGCAGGTTTATGCTCATAACTAATTACTTAATCTAAAACACTGTACTATATCTGGCTTCAAATCAAAAGTTTATAATTTTAAAAAAGCTGTTTTTAAAATATGCATTAGATAACCATAGCCTTAGAAAAGAGACATATTAAAATAAATGTGCATTTGTTATTCTTGACCATTGATCATTTTTTCGTAGGAGTGTTAGAAAACATTTTTACAGCTTCTAGTAATTTAGAAATGAAACAGTGAACAACCCAAGCTTTTCATATTTTAAGGAAAACTTGTAAGTCACCTTTAAAGTCAACATTTACCGATACATTTGTTTTTATTCTTCCATGCACTGTTAAGAGAAACTGGAAATTATCCTGCATTGTAGATAATTGAAGTATGAAAAGGAGATTATTTAAAAACAAAGAAATGCACAGTTTGCAGTTTCTTTATGGTCGTTTAATTATGCATTTGCAATATGGAAAGACAAGACTGACATGGGGGAGTTTTCTACCAATGCAATAATTATAATTCTGTTGTACAAATACAATGTCAGCTGTATGCTTGCTTTTGATCTAACAAATACCTAATTTCCTGTAGATAAAAGGGTGGTAATTTTTTAAAATTACTTTTTGTATAGATACCCTCAGTGATTTAGAAACCACTTGTTAATATTATTGTTAAAAAAAATAAAAGTATACAGATACCATACCTTCTCGTGTCTGCATTTTGTGTGTGGAGAAGGAACTGTTTAGCAGAGGCTTAAAAGCTAAAATTAAATGTATAAAATTAACTAGTATGTTTCGTACATACACCATGGTGGCACAGTGGTTAGTTAGAATGCAGTATTGTAGGCTGACTCTGCCCACAGCCAGGAGTTTGATCTTAAACCAGCTCAAGGTTGACTCAGCCTTCCGAGATCAGTAAAATGAGGACCCAAATTGTTGGGGGCAATATGCTGACACTGCTTGAGAGAGCGTTCTGAAGCACTATGACATGGTATATAAGTCTAAACTCATTGCTATAAGAACGACATATATAAGAGGCCATTTGCTGAGCAAGGAAAAGCCAAAACCATCACAGCCCTGAATGATACAAAAAACGAAACCTCTGCATCAAGCAGAAATCCACTGTAGACATTCATTCATTAAAGTGGCAATTTCAACTGACAGGAAATTAGCAAAAAGGATAACATAGAATCGGTTTGTTCAGATCATAAAAATTTTATTTTAACCTTTTCAGGAGCACAGTTCATTGCTTACTTCTGGCTTGATTCAGATTTAGATGTAGAGGCTCTCAGAGAAGAAAGTCTACGCCTCTTAGCTATTTGTTCTTGCCGCTTCTCTTTTGCCTCCTGAAAGAGAGATCAAGAATATTACCTATTAGCCTAAAACTGCATCTCAGCTTTTTAAATGCTGTAAATTCATCGTGTGAAGTCATGTAAGTACTTTCTGCTCTATTACCATAGCAGAAACTCCTATCTGTAGTCTCTGTAGCTGTCAATTTCCAAAGATGTAAGCATATTGTAATAACATTTAGACAGGCTCACTTTCCTGTCCATAAATTCTACTAGTATACATGAAATACTTTGAACAATCTCCTCGTACTCCCGATACCCAAGGTCAAATATTTTCCTAAAGCAATGTAAGCCATTTTTAGGTGAAAGCAACAGACTCGATTCTGTCTAGTAAAACTGTACTGTTTATATTCCTAGCATCATACATTGTTCACCCTCATACACTCAAGTCTTCATATCACACAAGTGAAGCCAACACTGTAAATACGGTTAATGAAGAAACTGAACAGGGTCAGAACAGGGGTAGGCAACCTTGGCTCTTTTATGACTCGTGGACTTCAACTCCCAGAATTCCTGAGCCAGCCTACCCCTGGAACAAAGACTTGACTTATTTGCTCCATGTGTTGGGACATATTTCAATGTGTCAGTATTTCACTGAAGCCGCCCCGCCCCATGGTAATCACTTCATGTAATAAGAATCATATACACGCTATTACACCTATTAAACGTATGTGGGTGTTTGGGCTTGTGAGCCAACAATTGCCTCCAGTTTCAGCTTCCAGCTCATCAACGTCTTGCAGTGAGGTATCTCCGACACATGGCTTCATGTTTCAAGAATCACATGAAGAGGAACATGAAACCCCCCCCAACACACACACACTTAAGAATTACCCTCCCCAAGCATAGAGGAAGCAGACCTTCATTCTTTTAGCCAGAAGCTTGGCATACTCGGCAGCTTCTTCCTTATTCTTCTGAGTTCGTTGTTTCTTTAGAGCAATACGTCTGCGCTTATGCTGCAGCACTCGGGGGGTCACCAAACGTTGGATCTTGGGTGCCTTGTTCCTTGGCCTCTTACCTAAGATTGGCAAGACAGGCATGTCAACCACCGAAGAGCTATTTGCAATCTCGAGGCTGATGGTCTATACTTAAAAGCAATAATGCCCAAGTAAAATAATTACACAGGATAAACTGGGTGATCATTAAGGATATGTCTTCCCATCTAACAAGGAGATCCACAGAATGTGTGAAATAGGCGAAAGGGATATTCATGGTGTACGAGGCAGTGCATGACCTGTCCTGGCAAACACTGGTGGGCACAAAATTCAATCCTTCAAAAAATATAAGATGGCGAAAGCTTAAAGCCTCTAAATCATGCTTTAATTACACGTTCTTGGGCAGGACCTTTTGAGCGCTGGCTCCTCATGGGTATCGCAACTGAAAACTATTATGGAGAATCACCTTATATAGGTAGTCGACTTACAACAGGTCGTTTTATGACCATTCAAAGTTACAACGGCACTGAACAAAGTGACTTGTGGCCATTTTTCACACTTATGACCATTGCAGCACCCCCATGGTCACGTGATCAAAATTCAGACACTCAGCAACTGACCCATATTTATGACGGTTGCAGTGTCCCAGGGTTATGTAATCTCCTTTTGCGGCCTTCTGACAAGCAAAATCAATGGGGAAGCCAGATTCACTTAGCAACTTAGCAGCAACTATGTTTCTAACTTAAAAACAGCTGTGATTCACTTAACAAGTGCGGCAACAAAGGTCGTAAAATGGGGCAAAATTCACTTAACAAATGTCCCACTTAGCAACAGAAATTTTGTGCTCAATTGTGGTCATGAGTTGAGGACTATCTCTACTAAATCTAGTTTGAGAGAGAAGCAGGAGCATTTCATTTATAACTGAAATTGATCTCAAGCATTCGTGTGCAGGTAAAGACCACGGGATCAAATGCAGAAATCACTAACCTATAATGCTGTTTGTTCATGGATTTAATGTACCATGCTAAACCATGCAGAATGATTTGTAAATCATAAAAGAATAATCACAGTGGACGTTAGGCTTTATTCAAACATATTAGTTTTAGTGTTAGTGCAATCCTTACCCAGAAAAAAAAATCTGTTAAGTTACTGTCCTGATTTAATCAGATGATGTTACAATTTTCTCCTGTTACAACTTTCTGCAGTACAGTAGGTAAGAAATCTTGCATATCTATAGTAACTTCTACAAATTCGATGTTTTGCCACTTTAAAAAGCTACACGCCACCTTTGAAAAATGCACTGCAACCGACAATAAATTTAGATATATACCTAAACATACCTACATGTGCACATCAACCAGGATATTTGATATCAAGCTGTATCAAAGTTTAAGTAAAGGTAAAGGTTCCCCCGCACGTGTGTGCTAGTCATTTCCAACTCTAGGGGCCGGTGCTCATCTCCATTTCAAAGCCGAAGAGCCAGCGCTTGTCCGAGGACGTCTCCGTGGTCATGTGGCCGGCATGACTAGACGCCAAAGGCGCACGGAGCGCTGTTGCCTTCCCACCGTAGTGGTCCCTATTTTTCTACTTGCATTTTTACGTGCTTTCAAACTGCTAGGTTGGCAGAAGCTGGGACGAGTAACAGGTGCTCACTCTGTTACGTAGTCTAAGGTAAAAGAAAACTAGGTAATTGACACTTTCATTTAGCTATCATATTTCTTCCCTCAAACCCTTCGATTTCTGTAGAAATTTGAACGGACCAACAGAAAAGCACTACTTGAAATATATAATTCCCTCTTTAACAAAACAGCGAAAGTATTATTTCCATTTTCTTTACCTTCTTTGTTCAATGGTCTCCTCACCACGTAGTGACGCACGTCATCTTCTTTGGAGAGATTAAACAGCTTTCGGATTTTGCTAGCTCTCTTGGGACCGAGGCGACGGGGCACAGTATGATCAGTCAATCCAGGAATATCTTTCTCACCTTGAAAAGTTGTCAAACAACAGGTGCCATTATATTATTAGCAAACTTATGCTAAAAATCATCCCTCACCACAAACTGTCTCTGGTTTTTGAATACGCTATCCTTAACAAAACAAGCATTATTTTAAAAAAGATAAGAGGAAACCTAAGAATCTTTTATTAACTTATCAACAGTCACATTCCTTTAGATAATGCCCTACTATATGCCAAGGGCAGCGATAGGCAACCTCGGCTCTTTTATGACTCATGGACTTCAACTCCCAGAATTCCTGAGTCAGCTATGCTTACTCAGGAATTCTGGGAGTTGAAGTCCATGAGTCATAAAAGAGCCCAGGTTACCTACCCCTGCCCAAGGGGATGGCCTAGGAAAGTCCACGTCCACTTGTCCAAAGTGAAAGCTCAGGAATATTTTCTACTCCTCCAAGACAAATTCTTGCTAATGTGTGTTGTCCCTTCAAAAGAAAAATAGACAAAGCAATTCACCTTTCTTGATAATGACCAAGTTCAAGACGCTTAAGTTGGCATCAACAATGCATCCTCGAACAGATTTGCGTTTTCGTTCTCCAGTTCTCCGAGGACGGTAGCAGGAGTGGCCCTTGCTGAGTAGCAGACGGACACGGCCATGAGTAAGGACACCTTGCTTCATAGGGAAACCTTGTTTGTCATTGCCACCACTAATACGGACAACGTATCCCTACAAAAAGGAGCAATTTAAACTTTTCAGAAGCGCTTTTATAAATCCTAACTGCATTTCATCATTCACTTCAAATGCAGATGTACGACGATATAGCCCCACTTTTATCTACTGTGAGAATCTTGTTCCTTTTCAGCTTGAAGATTCTAAATCAGACAAGCAGCACAAAGGTCTCCCAAACCTAAGTTATTGGCAGGATTTTTTCCCCTCTAAGTGGGATTTATCTTATAACTGAGGAGGATTCTGGGATCTCAAAGCTTGAAGGCCCTTTTCAAGACTATTAAATGTGTTCTATCCAACACCTTCCCATAGCAATGACAAAGAACCTTTTGGGAAAAATTTCTATAACTATTGTCCTCTCAAAAGCTTTTGCCAGTCTAAAATGTCTACTCAGCAAGTTTGGAACCTTAGCTTTGAATATCCCTTTTATTTCACAAAAGGCTACGTAGCTCAGACCCACTGGTGCTGGACTGACAATAGTTAGTTGATAACAGGTCAAGGTATCTAATTGCCCAAAGCCATTTCAACCGCCCCACCAAAGCCACACTTCTTCCCTTTTCCGTTCATGAAGTCAGAAGTCCTTGCCCCATCTCTCAGACCCAATTTTTTTGGAACTCTTTTTATTTACCCATCTTCTCCCCAAGCGAAGTCCTAAACTTGTCAAGTCAGAATCACAAGCACGCAGAGAGCTCTCTGTGTGCAATTCCGTCAAGGCTTGCGACCCCTTGAATAATACGCACAACAGAGTCTGTCTTAGGGTCTTGCGGAAGAACAGGGTAGAACAGCTAATGACCCTCTTTTACCGGTCTACTATAGAGAGCGTCCTCTCGTACGGTATTGTGGTTTGGTATGCTGGCCTGACAGCCGCGGACAGGAAAGTATTACAGAGGGTGGTAACAGCACAAGACGTTGTGGGCTGTCCCCTGACACCACTGGATGACATCGCCAGGGCTCCCTGCCTTGGAAGAGTGAGGAAGATTCTCAGGGACGACTCACACCCTGGACGGTATCTCTTTAACTCTCCTACCATCCGGTAGGAGATATAGGAGTATAGCCAGCCGTACCAACAGGCTGAAAAATAGCTTTTATCCGTGGGGCTGTTAGGCTTTTAAATGGGACATAATCTCTGTCAACTTATGCAGAATTGACTTGGGAGGCCGGTGTGTGGTGTAGTTGGTTCACATGGTGTAGTTGGTTCACATGGTGTAGTTAGTAGGATGGAGGGCTGTGTGTGTGTTGGGGGGACAGAGCACCGGGGTGGGGGGGAGGCTCAGCTAATCTCAATGTATACATGTTGTATTTTGACAATAAAGGATTATATTATTATTATTATTATTATTATTATTATTATTATTATTATTATTATTATTATTATTATATTATTATTATTATTATTATTATTATTAAAGTTTAAGTTTATTATATTTGTATACCGCCCTTCTCCCGAAGGACTCAGGGCGGTGAACAGGGCACATATAAAATACAAAGTACAAAAATTAAAAAGAGAATTAAATAATGCCTCCTTAAGTAACACCAGCTGCCTGCAATTAGTGCAGGTTCGCATCCCACCAGGCTCAAGGTTGACTCAGCCTTCCATCCTTCCGAGGTAGGTAAAATGAGGACCCAGATTGTTGGGGGCAATTAAGCTGACTTTGTAATAATGCCGCTTGGGGTGTGTGTGTGAAAGCCCTAATAAGCAGGCATATACATAGAATGAAGGCCACTGCTAAGCTTGTATGCCGCCCTGAGTCTTCGGAGAAGGGCGGGATATAAATGGAATTTTAAAAAAAAAAGTCCCAAATAAAACAAGGGGAAAAAAAGAGAAGAGGCGATCTTAAACGCCTCACCTTCCACTCTTCCCCAAGAGCATCAGCCGGGACCTCGGCAGTCATCCGCTTCTCGTAGAAGGTGCGCAGCTTACGCTCATCGTCCACCTCGATGAGTTTCTGGCAGCCGGTGGCCGGGAAGGAGATATTGAGCTGAAAATAATTGCACGAAACGGGGGGAAGGAAAGGGAAAAGCTTATTAGATCCCAGCGGAAAGGCCGGCGCAAAAGGAGAAGAGCGGAGCCGGGGCGGACTCCTTTACGCAGAGCGCCTGGCCAAAGGAAAGCTAAAAAAAAAAAAAAGCCACCATGGCTTCTCGCCTTCGCCCACCCCCGCCTGCCCCAATCCGTGTCAATCCCCCTCCGCGGCGACGTTCCCAAGACCGGGTGGGGTTCCGTCTTGCCCCGTCAGCCGGCTTGTATCCGTCGACCCGATTATCGACCAGCCCCGAGAGAAGCCAAAGGAGAAATCAAGCGAGGCCTCCGCTCTTACCTTCATGGCGCCGGCGCGGCCGCTCGCTCCAGGTCAGCCGCGGAAAAAAGAGGCCCGGCTTCCGTTCGGTCGGAAGTCACATAGGCTGCGACGGATCTCGCGAGACTCCATCGAGCGGCTCGCCTGACGACAGAGATAGAAAAAGTAGATTTTTTTTTTAAAAAAAATATATATTTATTTTTTTTTTGGCTAACGGAGCTTCCCGATTATAGACTTTATCGCATTTTTTTTTCTTCTGTCGCGAGACTGGCGAATTAAATTAGACGTCTAAGATTTATTTATTTATTTATTTTACTCTAAATCAGGGGGTCTTCAAACTTGGCCTTTTCATGACTTGTGGACTTCAACTCCCAGAATTCCTCAGCCAGCGTGTCTGGCTGAGGAATTCTGGGAGTTTAAGTCCACAAGTCATAAAAGCGCCAAGTTTGAAGACCCCCTGCTCTAAATGCATATTCGGGAGAGGTTTTTCGTTCGCATATCTTAGCAGGTGGGTTGATTGTGCTCTTGGAAACTTAACGGATTTATGAAAAATTATCGCTTAGAGCTATATTGAAAACCGGTTCTTTTATCGCCTCCAAAAATATAAACTTGAGAGAGTAACGTTCAAGTAAAGGAATCGTAATCAGATTAAAATATAAATTTATTTCAAATATTGAAATCCAATTTGGAGGATTTTAAACACCCCCAGTTTCATGTTTTCCATCTTTGGCTCTATTGCAAGACTGTGCTGCTCCTGTTCCACACAGATAGACTTTTATTATTTTGCGTTGCATGTCTGCACCTTTGAGTCATTCTTGACTCCTTGGAGAAGTCCCTGTAGTTTTCTTGGCAAGGTGTTTCAGAAGTAGTTTGCCATTTCCCCTCCTTCCCAGGGCTGAGGGAATGAGACACCCAGCTGCATTTTTGCCTAAGTAAGAAAGGACTAGAGCTCATGGTCTCCCAATTTCTATCCCAGTGCTTAGCCACTGCAGCCAACAGGCCCTGTTATAACTTTATATTATTATTTGTAATATTACAAACGACAAGTGGGATACCTATTTCTTCTTAAAATAGTACCAGACTTGACCAAATGCAAAGTACCCTATAAGGAAATAGTTTCACAAAACAAGTAATAGCAACTCAGTGACTTCTCCTAAATCGGATTTATGTAAATCATCAGAATGATACAGTAATGGCAACAGCTGGAACAAATGAAAGATAATGAAGGGATTTTAATATGTTTAAGGTTGATGTTGTTGTTGTTAGTTGCGAAGTCGTGTCCGACCCATCGCGACCCTATGGACAATGTTCCTCCAGGCTTTCCTGTCCTCTACCATCTTCTGGAGTCCATTTAAGCTCACGCCTACTGCTTCAGTGACTCCATCCAGCCACCTCATTCTCTGTCGTCCCCTTCTTCTCTTGCCCTCAATCTTTCCCAGCATTAGGCTCTTCTCCAGTGAGTCCTTCCCTCTCATTAGGTGGCCAAAGTATTTGAGTTTTAGCTTCAGGATCTGGCCTTCTAAAGAGCAGTTAGGGTTGATCTCCTCTAGGACTGACCGGTTTGATCGCCTTGCAGTCCAAGGGACTCGTAGGAGTCTTCTCCAGCACCATAGTTCAAAGGCCTCAATTCTTTGGCGCTCAGCCTTTTTTATGGTCCAACTTTCACTGCCATACATTGCAACTGGGAAGACCATAGGTTGATGTTAGTAATATTGTATTGATATTAGTAATGATACTTTGTAAATATACAGAGTGAGCGCCTGTTACTTGTCCCAGCTTCTGCCAACCTAGCAGTTCAAAAGCACGTAAAAATGCAAGTAGAAACATAGGGACCACTACGGTGGGAAGGTAACAGCGTTCCGTGCGCCTTTGGCGTCTAGTCATGCCGGCCACATGACCACGGAGACATCCTCGGACAAATGCTCTTCGGCTTTGAAACGGAGATGAGCACCAGCCCCTAGACTGAGAAACGACTAGCACTCATGTATATACAGTATAAAATATATCTTTGTTTATATGCAAGCAGCTTTGTAGGTGCTTTGTATTGGGAAAATAGTTATATAAAAGCAAATGTTTAATGCTTTAGGTACAGGGGATTGCTTACATGAAAAGAGCATGATAAGGGGAGGGGGGAAAGGAGTTATGGTGGAGCCTGGGTTGTTGTGTATCATCTAGGAATTATTTTTCTGTACCTTTTCGTTACTAGTACCAAGACCAGATCTCTTTGTTCTGGAAAGGTATAAAAAGGTGGAAGACATCTTTCCTGATTGTTGCCTTCATCTCTCTACTAGCCATGAAGAGAGATGTGGCCACCCAACTCTATTTTGATCAAAATAAAAGTTGTTTGTTTGCTGGAATTTAGTGTCAGAGATTGCACCTAAATCATATATTAAATTATAGATATATTTAAATATCTGTAAGCCTCCTGTAAAAATAATAAAGTAAAATAAAATAAAATACATTCTCAGGTTTAAAAAATACTGTATAGTGTGGCAACAGAATGAAATGAGGAACAGAAATGACCAAGGTAAGAATACGTCTGGACTGCAAAAATGTAGGTGACTGTTAGATCATGGCATCACTTTGAGGAAGGTTATATAAAGTACAGAAGAAAAGTAAGACATAGAAGGCCAATAAAATCATGGCATAAGTAAAAAAGATACAGCTTACCAAATTTTTGAATATTGACAACATTCCCACATATGACATTAATTATCTAGAAAATCCCAAGCCAACATGGAGATTGCTGAGAATTCTGGGAGTTGAAGTCCATATATTAGAAAATTAGTAAGATTGGGAAACACTGATTTAAACAAACTAAGTTCTCTATACCGCTTTATGCATTCTTAAATTCACAAATGGTCTGTGTTTATCACATGTATACATTACCACATACATTGTGTTTTTTATTCTTTAAACTCATCTGTTTCTGCTTGGGGAATTCATTAACTCCATTCAACCCTGACTCTCTCAGTGAATCCATTCCTCTTCACCCATTTGCTCTTACTTCATACA
Source organism: Vipera ursinii (assembly GCF_947247035.1). Taxonomy (NCBI): domain Eukaryota; kingdom Metazoa; phylum Chordata; class Lepidosauria; order Squamata; family Viperidae; genus Vipera; species Vipera ursinii. Next base: position 215,768,486 of record NC_139513.1, on the reverse strand, counting down.
TTTGTTTTGCGTCCCCTTTAAATAACTATTTCAATGTACTTTCTTCACAGTACACTTTAATTTTCAATCTACATTCTGTCAGCCCTCGTTCATTTTTGCCCCTATCTCTCCTTGCTTTATCAAACACCCTTCTTAAGAACCCCATTTCAAGGGCATTCAACTTTGTTTTCCCGACATATGCATTTCCTAGGTAGATACAGCTGTTTTCAATTTTTTTCTAAAAGTACACAAATTACCATGTATGTATAATTCACAATCATTCACTTCATTTTCTTCTGAGAAGTGTACTTACATTGTTCTTTTCTGATTTGTGTTCCTCGTGTCATGCAACTTTTGCTGCAGATCATTCAGATTTTCAGCCAACAGTGCAGCAGTAATACAGTTGCAAGAAAAAGTATGTGAACCCTTTGGGATTACGTGGAGTTTTGCATGAATTGGCCATAAAATGCGCTCTAAACATCATGTAAGTCACAACAATAGAAAAACAGTCTGCTTAAAAATATACTACACAAACATTAGCTGTTGTCATGTTTTAATTGAACATAAGATGGAAACATTCACAGTGCAGGGTGGAAAAAGTATGTGAACCCCTAGCCTAATGACTTCTCCAAGAGCTAATTGGAGCCAGGAGTGAGCCAACCTTGACTCCAACCAGTGTGATGATATTGGATGTGTTGCTGACAGCCGTCCTGCCCTTTAAAAACACACACCTGTTTTGGGTTTACTGGTCTCAAGAAGCACTGTCTGATGTGAATCATGCCTCGCAGAAAAGAGCTCTCAGAAGACCTACGATCAAGAATTGTTGACTTGCATGAAGCTGGAAAGGGTTACAAAAGTGTCTCCAAAAGCCTTGATGTTCATGTGTCCACGGTAAGACAGACTGTCTACAAATGGAGAAAGTTTAGCACTATTGCTACTCTCCCTAGGCATGGTCGTCCTGTAAAAATGACTGCAAGAGCACAGCGCATAATGCTTAATGAGGTAAAGAAGAATCCTAGAGTGTCAGCTAAAGACCTACAGAAATCTCTGGCACATGCTAACATTTTTGTTGACACATCTACAATAAGGAAAACATTAAACAAGAATGGAGTACATGGGAGGACACCACGGAGGAAGCCATTGCTGTCCAATGTTTGAAGTTTGCAAAAGAACACCTGGATGTTCCACAGCACTACTGGCAAAATATACTGTGGACAGATGAAACCAAAATTGAGTTGTTTGGGAAAAACACACAACATTATGTGTGGAGAAAAAAAGGCACAGCACACCAACATCAAAACCTCATCCCCACTGTAAAACATGGCGGAGGGAGCATCATGGTTTGGGGCTGCTTTGCTGCCTCAGGGCCTGGACGGATTGTTGTCATTGATGGGAAAATGAATTCCAGAGTTTATCAGGACATTTTGCAGGAAAACGTATGACCATCTGTCCGCCAACTAAAGCTCCGCAGAGGATGGGTGATGCAACAGGACAATCACCCAAAGCATACAAGTAATGCAACAAAACAATGGCTTCAACAGAACAGAATACGCCTTCTGGAGTAGCCCAGTCAGAGTCCTGACATCAACCCGATTGAAATGCTGTGGCATGACCTTAAGAGAGCGATTCACACCAGACATCCCAAGAATATTGCTACACTGAAACAGTTTTGTGAAGAGGAGTGGTCCAAAATTACTCCAGATCATTGTGCAGGTCTGATCTGCAACTACAGGAAACGTTTGGTTGAGGTTATTGCTGCCAAAGGAGGGTCAAACAGTTATTAAGTCCAAAGGTTCACATACTTTTTCCACCCTGCACTGTGAATGTTTCCATCTTATGTTCAATTAAAGCATGACAACAGCTAATGTTTGTGTAGTATTATTTTAAGCAGACTGTGTTTTTCTATTGTTGTGACTTACATGACGTTTAGAGCGCATTTTATAGCCAATTCATGCAAAACTCCACGTAATCCCGAAGGGTTCACATACTTTTTCTTGCAACTGTACCTCCAAGATCTCTTCTACCTTGTGATTCTATTATTATACTATATAGTTTAGTCCAGGGGTTCTCAACCTTAGCGGCTTTAAGATGGGTGGACTTCAATTCCCAGAATTCTCCAGCCAGCCTGGAAGCCCACCCATCTTAAAACTGCCAAGGTTGACAAACCTCGGTTTAGCCCTTCCGTGTATGTATTTTATCAACTGTAGTCCACAATATCGAGTCTTTTTCTTAATTGCCCAGATATGCTTCATGTCAATGTTCCCTCCTTTCATTTAATTTGTTAATTCATACTCTTTCCATTTATTTCTTTTACATTTCCATATGCCTTGATCTTTGCTAGATAGGCCGATAGATATGATTTTCTGCCCATCACAACTCTGGTCAACTGAGGTTTAATGTTTCTTTAGCTACACCCATGCCACATACAGTAATCCTTGACTTATGACCAGTTACGATTCCCCTACTTATGACCCAGTTCCAAAGTTCTGATGTCCACCCCTGTCATATGGCTGCCTTTTGGGCACTTGACAACTGACCAATGTTTACAGCCATTTGCAGTGTCCTGCAGTCAGGTAACCATGATTTATGATACATTTTTCAGTTTCTGGCAAGAAGGCCCTATAGCAAACAATGGATTTGTTTTAGGATTCCCATTTAATGACTCATGCAAAAAGGCTTGTAAAATCTTTGAACTGACAACTAGCCTGGGATAACAATACCACTGCTCTGTTTTGGAGTGTTTTTAAAAACAGCTCTTTCTATAGCACAGAACAGAATTTCCAGCAAGAGGTGACAAGGTAGTGGATATTTATAGCCTATACTGTTGTAAATGCAAGCAATCCTCGACTGACGACCACAATTGAGCCCAAAATTTTTGTTGCTAAGTGAGACATTTGTTAAGTGAGTTTTACCCCTTTCTTGCCCCAGTTGTTAAGTGAATCACTGCAGTTGTTAAGTTAGTAGAACGGTTGTTAAGTTAGTAGCATGCTTGTTAAGTGAATCTGGCTTTCCCATTGACTTTGCTTGTCAGAAGGTCGTAAAAGGTGACCTTGGGACACAGCAACGGTCATAAGTATAAATCAGTTGCCAATAATCTGAATATTGATCACATGACTATGGGGATGCTGCAACGGTCATGGGTTCCAGACTGATTCTTCCCCGAATCGCCACTCAGGATTAATTCAGCTGCTGTAGATGTTTTATTACAAGGGCATTTGAAGCACTTCACATGTTTGTGTCGGGGGGGGGGGGGAGAAGAATCCCATAGGTTTAGAAATGAATACACCTGTGGGGTTAGTGAAGCTTGCACAATAGCAATGTAACATGGGTAAAACATAGGTTGCTCAAAACTGCATGAACCACCACGTTTTGGACCATTTGTAGCTTCTAAGTGGTCTTCGAGGATAGCTCCATGTAGAGCTCTTTGCAGTGGGGAGGTGACCTTCCTATAGTCATTAAATACCCAGGTGGCCGCAAGTGCCTTTCATGAGGTTCATTTTTTGTCTCCACTGCTGTCCCAATTGTATAGGAAGTCCTCAACTTACAAAAGTTTATTTAATGACCAAAGTTACAACAGCACTAAAAAAAGCGACTTATGACTGTTTTTCAATGACCGTTGCAGCTGAATTAATCCTGAGTGGCGATTCGGGGAAGAATCAGTCTGGAACCCATGACCCAGTAAACCAAATTGCTTATATTCAGTGGCCATATGTCAGATATAATGGAGGTGGCATTCTGACCTAAGTAGGAAGGGATAAATAATAAGTGTCTCACCCAAACGAATTTATCAAAAACATTCCAACATTATGCTGTAATTTTACATTCTGTCGGTCTTTTCCTTGTCTTGCGTTTACAATGTTGTAAGGTATAAATACGTATGCTACAGTTCAGCCTTTGATCAGGGCTGCCCAACAGGATGCCAATGCTTTGTCCGGAATCCAGTGTGCCTGCATGCCTAATAAAATCAACGTATCTTCAAAGTGATTTGATCGCTTTGGGTGAAGCAGGTTTGGGCCACAACACTGGCAACAAAACCCTGAATGGCACAGGGCCCCGTTGTTGCCAGGACTGACTGGCTGACTGTCTCTCATGGCATGGGCCTACCTCACCAGGTTGTATAGGTGAGTGTGCTCCAGATTCCTTCCCTTAAACATGGTCATCTGATGATACTGTAAGAGGTGCACTTTCTTTGTGATTGTCCCAGTCGTTTGGAACAGTTCTCACCTGAGACACAGAAAGGTCCCATCCTCCTACTTCACAAAAAGTTGTGAAGATTGGGCTTTTCCCTTGTGCTGGGGTAGGATGGGGAGGAGCCAGAATATAGAACTGATTAATGTTATAGCACCTCGATAGAGGTGTGATGATGCCCCTTATATGGACGACATGATTGTTTCATTAGTTTTGTTGTGAATTACAGGTAGTTCTCAACTTACAACCATTCAGTAGCCTTTCAAAGTTACAATAGCAGTGAAAAAAAAGTGATTTACTGTTTTTCACACTTATAGCTGTGGCAGCATCCCCATGCTCACACGATCAAAATTCGGATGTTTGGCAACTGGTTCATATTTGTGATGGTTGCGGTGTCCTGAGGTCATGTAATCCATTTTTGCGACCTTCTGATAAGCAAAGTCAAGGGGGACGCCAGATTCACTTAATAACCATGTTACTAACTTAACAGGTGTAACGATTCCTTTAACAACTCTGGTAAGAGAGGTCGGAAAATGGGGCAAAACCCGACTATCTCGCTTAGCAACAGAAATCTTTGGCTCAATTGTCTCGTAAGTTGAGGACTACCTGCATTGTATACAAATCACCTGTGTATGTTTAACAAATAAATCAGTCTAGGAGCACTCCCACATTTTAAGACAGGATGGTGGAACATAGCCTGGATTCAAAGGAGGCATAAGTTGCATTCCAGAGGACAAAGAGGCTTGGAAACTTTGGTCAGCACGAAGAGGGTTAAAATGGCTCTTCCTACTACCGTTTCCCTGAAAGTAGGGCCTACCTTGAAAATAAAACCTAGCTTGCTTTTGGGGGGGGGCTGATATAAGCCCTACCCCCCAAAATAAGCCCTAGTTTTGGGGTGGGGCACACACTTAAAAAATCAAGCTAGGGCGGGGGTGTTGATCTGCCCTATGTGCCCCGCACCCACTTACTTTGCAGCCAGGCCTCTCCTCGCCGGCCCACTTCTTTTGAGGCGTCTTCTGCAGCTAGGCCTGCATTTCTGGAAATGCCACTGCAGCAGAGAACCGAGCTATGGATTAGCTCAGTACTTGGCTGTAGAGGCCTTCCCGAAAGGCCTGACTGCAAAATGCAGGCCAGAATGCAGCTGCAGAATGAAGCTGCTCCTTCGGCTACAGAAGGAGTAGACCGGCTGGGCAGGGCTGTCAGTGCAGGAGGTGAGTAAAAAAGGCCCACCCACCCCAAAATAAGACTTGGTGCCTCTTTTGGAGGCAAAAAAAGAGACCCAGTATTATTTTCGGGGAAACACGGTAGTTCCCAGACTATATCTATTTTTATGCAAATAATTGCTTTGGCCTTGCAAGATTCTACCTATAGGTGAAGAACAATAAAGGAAATGACTCAGAAATAAGTCCTTGTTACTTTTTGTTGTTCTTGGGGTTTGACAGGTTGAAGGGAGAATAAAAAGCGGCTAAGGCTCACAATGGCCAGACAGTGAGAAGCTGGGCCCTTTTGAGGGACAGTATTTATTTTCTAGGCAATTTAAATCTTCATTTGATTATATATCTACCACCTGAAAATTGACCACCAAGTTTTAGCAATACAATCTCTAAAGATTCTGAAGAAGGGCCACAGGTTCTGTGTAACCTACTCCCCGTATAAGAGAGAGATGATCTCTTTCAAAAGAGGCTGACTATCATACTGATGAGCAGAGAAACCACTTATTAAGTTATTATTTAATTAATTATCTAGTTGGTCATTATTTATTAAATTTCTATGCCACCTATTAATATGTGGCTGATATTTGAGAGTAATAAAATACCGACCAGTTTGTGACTTTCTGTTGCTTTATATTAAGACATATCAGGTGTTCTTGAGCCGGTGGTGAAAAGTATGCTGTGAAGACAAGACAAGAAGAAAATATTCATCAGACATTTTCTTCGTCTGAGGGAAAGCCCACAATTAAAGAGAAGATAGTATATTTTGCATATGAAAGGTCTGAAAAGCTTCAGTAAAATAGGTCTATTTATGAAGCTCCACTGCTACTCAAGGTACAAAATACTGGATTAGACAGATCAATATTTTGATCTGATACAAAGCAACTTCTGGTGATTTGGAAGTTGTAATAATTATCTGCCTACTGTTGTGTGAGCTCTCTTTAGCATCTCTCTCTCTCTCTGGTCAATTTGGGAGAATCACTCTCTGACAAAATTTGAGAAGTCATTCATTTTATTTTTAGATTGATCTATGAACCCAACCCAGACATTTGACATTGTGGTTTCCCTTCACAATAATCTCACACACTTCACTCTGCATTGATGGCACCATTTCATGGCTAGCTTGTTCCCAGACATAATTCATACAGATTAATTTTATAGCTAATTGTACATAAGGACAGCAGGACATAAGAAGTGCTCTTTGTTCAATTTTATTTGTTCACCCTATCCTGTGACCTGAGAAATCCTCTGGAAGGCATAGGCATTTTTCTTTCATTATTTCTATGTACAGCTTTCTACCATTTGCAAACAAGGAAAACTACGTCAGTGATGTCTGCATTAAATACTGAAGAGGATTAAACTGACATTTTCTTTTTACCTTTTTTAAATATGCCAGGAATAGAATAAAAAAATCATTCTGACTCAACATTAAACAGTGAAATGGTAAAGGCCTGAGAAAACCTGCCTTCTTTAAACCTTAGTGTCATAATGACACTTAAGATGTCATATCAACAGAACTGAATAATTTAGATGGAAATAATTGCTACTAGCAGCTTCCATGACAGCATGGCATTGCCGCCAGGTCCTGTGGCTTTCAAAAGAACTTAAAACAACAGGAATGTCCAAGGGACACCTATGAAGGTAACACTCCCAGATTATTTGTATTTATTTTTTTATTTTTATTTATATAGATTACTATGCAGCTTATGGTGGACCTGTCAAGTTTCTTCCAAACCAGAAAATATTAATAAACATCTTGTCAAGCACCAGAGAAATCATGAGATCCAGTAGTTCAAATGAGTATAAAGATTTATTGTAAGGTTAAGTTCTCTACAAGAAACTGAACTATTAACAGTCAGAGCAATTTGGCAGTACGGTAGATAAGGAATTCAAGATGGCCTAGACTCAGATCTCTTGTGGTGTGAAGGAACTCAAGACTGATGATGCTTTTGACCCCTCCCATGGGCCGAGCCTGGTCATCTCTTAGACGTCATGTTTTTGTGCTGAACTTTTTCCTGTAAGAAAGGAAATTTGTCAGAGCAATTGGTAAAGGAGTAATTTTCGCTGTTATATTATGCTGGGAACATTTACCCCTCTGTTAAAATGAAGACACTCTTAAATTGAACTGATCTCCTGGTAATTGAGAATTGTGTAGTTTTCTCGGTGAGAGTATGGAAGTAGCTTTCCACTGCCCTTTTTTCAGGATTTTTTTAAAATTTCCCAATCTAATTTACACCAAATTCTCTAGTATCTTCCCCTCCAACTACCAGCTTTATTTAACTGATGAGTCCAGAAAGTCAGGGGTTGCTACTTGCTGAAACCTCTGTTTAGCTCACCGCAGTGTTGGGACACACAATGGGAGAAAAGGAATATTATCTACCCTCTGGAACGCCAATAATGTAAGAAGCAAAAATGTTGTCACCACAGCCACATTCCAGAGCCAACAGATGACATTTTGCCCCTGGTATAGAAGCAACAAAGAAGCTACCGGTATGTTCTTGGATTCTATATGCAAATTTCTGGTCTTGGAAGACCTATTGTCCCAGCCACTCTGCTAACTACTAGTGTGAATTATGTTGTTGCCTTGCTTAATGACCACCAGAATTTATGACCATAACAGGCAGGGTAGTCAAGGTCTACCTGTAACCCACTTTGACACCTGTTGTACCTGTTCCATTTGTTCTGGATGAATCAGATCTATTAATTTGGAATGTGGAAATAAGGTAATATATAATACAAATATTTTTTCTTGTTCATTGGAAGAGTTCAAGGAGTCACTTGCTCTGTGTAGTAAACCAGGACCTTGTAGAGAAAAGGCAGCAGCAAAGAATGTTCTCTTATGACAGGGAAATAACTGCAATTAGCCACCTCATATAAATCAGTTTGGGGGGGGCAGGATGAAAAGACAGAAAATATTTTTGTTGCATGTTTATTTCCAGAGATTCCCCTATAGCAGGGGTAGGCAACCTTGGCTCTTTTATGACTCGTGGACTTCAACTCCCAGAATTCCCGAGCCAGCTCTTCAGAATCATCAGACTCAGCTGCCGGTATCACAGGCTGACGCTGAATCACAACACTCGTGGACTTCAACTCTCAGAATTCCTGAGCCTGCATAGCTGACTCAGGAATTCTGGGAGTTGAAGTCCACGAGTCATAAAAGAGTCAAGGTTGCCTACCCCTGCCCTATAGATACAAAGTGATGTCATGGCAGGTAGCAGTTCTGCTTCGGGCAGCTTCCAGAGGTTTGGCCGAGTTCTCCATCTCCAGGGAGCAGGGGGGGGGGGGGAGAAAAGAAATACGAACTTGCAGTGAAATACACTGAACCTGCAACTGAACGTTTCCCAAGTTATATCATCGCCATCTGCGCAATAAGAAACGCGCTCTCTGAAGTGTCATTCGCACTGCATAAAAGCCGTAACCGTTCTAAGCAGGTAATTTTGGGGAGTAGTTATTATTATTATTATTATTTATTATTATTAATAATAATAATAATAATAATAATAATAATAATAATAATAATAATAATAATAATAATTTTATTTGTATACTGCCCTTCTCCCGAAGGACTCAGGGCGGTGAACAGGGCAATACATATTAAAAAAACAAGATACAAAAATTAAAAACGATTAAACAAAATGCCCATAAGTTAAAACGCATTAAAAAGTTAGGTGAAAACAGATTAATAAAACCCTCCCCCCTCCCCAAGTAGAAAAGAAATAACAGTTTTGATCGCAACACAACCCTTTCGGGTCGCTGGAAGCAGGGGTCGGCAACCTCGGCTCTTTTATGACTCGTGGACTTCAACTCCCAGAATTCCTGAGCCAGCATAGCTGGCTCAGGAATTCTGGGAGTTGAAGTCCACGAGTCATAAAAGAGCCGAGGTTGCCGACCCCTGGCTGGAAGCAATAAGAGCCCGGACGCGCTTGAAAGCCTCACTGAAGAAAAAAAAAAAAGTTAATTTGCTTTCTGTTTTTCAAAGCAACGCATTCAAACTGCAGCCAGGGCGGCTAAAAAAACAAAACCAAAAACAAAACGGTCCGGGGGCTCCTGCGACCCCAAGAAAGAAAACGGCCCGTGCTCTCGTTCCGTCGAGCGAGCCCGCCCTCTTTCCGCGCCGCGCTTCGAGGGGCCGCTGCTAGGACTCGCGCCCCGCCGCGCTCCACACAGCCCGAGCGCCGCAGCCTCCTAGCCGGGAAGGCAAACGGGCGAAGGAGGAGGGGACAGCGACAGTCGGCCCATTGCGCAGGCGCGATAGGACCGCCTGGTCAAGGAGCCGGATCAGCTTGGAGGAGGAGGAGGAGGGCGTGCGCTGGAGCTGTTGGAAGAGCCGCCCCCGCGGTCGTTGCCCGAGCCGGGAGCGAGAGAGGCTCAGAGGGTGAAACGTCGGGACGCTTCCCAATCGGGCAAGGCAGGAAAAAACAACAACAACAAACAAGGCTCAGGCGGCGAGTGGATCGCGGAGCGGCCTTTTTTTGAACGTCGCTGCAGCCTTGCGCCGCGCCGGTTGCCCAGAGTTGGTACTTGCGGGGGCAGCCTCGTCTCAGCGGGCGAGTTTGGCCATGAACGCCCTGCTCTGGTGGGATCATCTGAGGGCGGGCAGCTCGGAGCTGGACTGGTGCGAGGATAACTACACCATCGTGCCCACCATCGCCGAGTTCTACAACACGGTGGGTAAGCCGGAGCGGCCGGCCGGTCGTCCGTCCGCCTCTCGGGGGGGAGGGCGTCGGTCCGCGGGCGAGCTTTAAAGCGAAGAGCCCCGGGGCTTTCGCCGAGGGAGAAGGGCGCACGTTTGCAATCGCCCCGCGCTTGCTTGCTTGCTTGCTTGCTTGCTTGCTTGCTTGCTTGCTTGCTTGCTTGCTTGCTTGCTTGCTTGCTTGCTTGCCCGCCGCTGCTCTCGGCGGGTTTGGAAAGAGGTGCGTGCCTGGGAAGCCGCTGCTGGAATAGCCCAGTTTGAGCTTATAATATTTTTTATTTTATTTATTTTATTTTAATTCCATTTATATCCCGCCCTTCTCCGAAGACTCAGGGCGGCTTTACAAACTTAGCATAATATAATATAACATAACATAACATAACAACATAACATAACATAACATAACATAACATAACATAACATAACATAACATCATAACATAACATAACAATATAATAATATAATATAATATAATATAATATAATATAATATAATAAACCTTTATTGTCAAAGTACAACATGTGTACATTGAGATTAGCTGAGCCTCCCCCCCCGTGCTCTCTCCCTTACTTAAACGGTACGGAAAAAAAAGAAGGAACGGGGGGTGGGTGGGGTGCATCAGGTGCCCTGACTGTCCCGTAACGTGGCGGGCAAGGCTCTGGCTTTAAAATGTCCCGGTGCGGTTTGTAAAACCAGGGCTTCTTGGCTTGACTCGGCTAGAGAGCCAGCGAGGTTTAATTAACATTGCGAGAACACCTTCGCCTAAAGGTGTTCCGTTGCCTTTCTCGAAACGCGCCTCGGCGATAGGACTCGGGGGGAGGTTTCGCTTACGCGTACATTTTGAGCAGACCGGCAGTTTTTGCAACTTTAGTATTTATTTATTTATTTATATTTATTTTAATTCCATTTATATCCCGCCCTTCTCCGAAGACTCAGGGCGGCTTACAAGCTTAGCAGTAAAACTTTTTTCTTTTTCTTTTCTTTTCTTTTTTTTAAAAAAAGCGCGCGGATCTCGACTCCCAGGCTGCGGAATTCGGGGAGTTTGAGATCCGCGCTTCCTAAAGTTGGCTAAGGTTGAGGAATACTGGAAGAGACAACCGAAAGAGGAATTTATTTGCTTTGTAGATTGCCCACCTCCTATACACGAACCTGGATGGCTAACAGCGAAAACAAAACCAACCAAAATTAAAAACAGAAATAGCAGCTAAAGTGGGCTCATCGTGATACCAGGGCCTAGGTTTTATGGCAAAACCAGTTCTTTAGTGCCTTGTGAAAAGGCAGTAGAGTACATTTGTTGGGTTTTACACTTTATTAGAGTAGTAGTTATTTGGGCCTTAGGAGGCAACCACATTCGCACAGCACAATTAATCTGGTTATTGAATTAATCCCCCCCCTTTTTTGGGATCTGCAGGATATATTGAAGCATGACGCTTACTAAACTGATGTTAACATACTACACTATGCTACCCAAAACACTAACCAAGCTTAGCATGTTGTGAACATTTAATTGTTAACCTAGTTAAGTTAACCTAGTTCATTTATGATCAAGGATGGCAGAAAACCTCCAAAGTTAATGAATATGTATTCTTATTCTAAAAAATATTACCGTAAGTGTTTGCAGCTTTTCTGGATGGATTGTTTCCGTTTTTAGTTAAGTGCTGTCTTTGAAAGCAATTTGCTTTTCATATTGGAGGCTAAAGCTTAAATGGATTGCACTTGATTAGTAGAGCAAAGCAATGGTCTCAAATTGTTGCAGTCAATTTTAAATTTTGCTTTAGGAAAAGAGGATTCTGGACAAATTCAGTTACATTTAAGAGGCTGTAGTGGTTGACAAACCTCCATAGTTTTACATTACCCAAGCTTAGTTGTTTTTATTTGGACATATAAGAAGATAAACCACACCAAGTCAAAAGTCAGTGTGCTTGATTAAGTGGAGGTGATTTTGTTGACTTATTCCCGCAATATTTGCTAAATTAGCTGTAGGTCCTATAGTAGGAATTAAGTATTCTAAGCTTTCATGAAACTGCTTTATGATATTACAGCAGAAAGAGGTGTCTGGGCCAAATACTGACAATAGTAGGATTTTGTTAACAACAGCAGCTAGGATTGCTGTCACTAAGAAAAGCATTCATATATTGTCACACTTTAGAACCACATTGTTTAGTGACAAAAATACCAGTTCTAATTATAGTAACACAAGGACTACCTGTAGTTAATTTTTCATCTCCATCATAACTTTGAATGATGACTAAATGGGGCAGCCATTAAGCAAGGACTACTTCTCTGACTACTTCTGCCAACCTAGCAGTTCGAAAGCACGTAAAAATGCAAGTAGAAAAATAGGGACCACTACGGTGGGAAGGTAACAGCGTTCCGTGCGCCTTTGGCGTCTAGTCATGCCGGCCACATGACCACGGAGACGTCCTCGGACAAGCGCTGGCTCTTCGGCTTTGAAACGGAGATGAGCACCGGCCCCTAGAGTCGGAAACGACTAGCACGCATGTGCGGGGGAACCTTTACCTTTACCTTACTTCTCTATACATTTCTCTGGGCTAGATCTGGACTTGAAGAGATCTAAATAACCTTTTTTCTTTTAGGATCCTCTATAACTGAAGTTCACTGCCTTCTCTGAAATCATCCATCAAAGGGGAAATGGGAATTGTTTTCCAATATAGCTGGATTAAGACAATCCAGCAACTACCCTGAAGGAGCTGAATAGAGCTTTCGGCAACAGATGGCAGAGCTTATACCTCTTCACTCACTTGATCTCTACAAATTCAGAAGAATCCCAGATTGTTTCACAAAATCTTGCTCAGAGCAGATGTGAACAATTTTAACTGTGTGTGTGTGTGAGAGAGAGAGAGTGAGAGAGAGAGAGATTGCTAAGGCTCGTACTTGATTAATGGTGCAAAATTGCCTTCCAGAGAGAAGGATTAGTAGAAAAAAAATTGAGTAATTTCTTTCTGCTTATTTAAATATTATCTACTTTTCTCTCTAGATAAGCAACGTCTTATTTTTTGTCTTGCCCCCTATATGCATGTGCTTATTCCGACAATATGCAACCTGCTTCAACAGTGGAATATATTTAATATGGACCTTGCTAGTGGTTGTAGGTAAGTTATTCTGCCTTTTTATGAAATGTGACATGAAAATTAGGAGTTTATTATCATTTTTAAATTATGTACTACCATGAAATCAAAAGATACCTCAATTGAACGGGTGTGTAACTATGACTTATGACCACAATAGAATCCAAAGTTTTCATTGTTCAGCGAGACAGTTAAGTGAGTTTTGCCCCATTTTGTGACCTTTTTTGCCACAGTTGTTAAGTGAATCACTGCAATTAAGTTGGTAACACGATTGTTAAGTGAATCTGGCTTCCCCATTGACTTTGCTTTGTCAAAAGGTTACAAAAGATGATTGCATGACTTCAGACACTGCAACCGTGTGCAGTTGCCAAGCATCTGACTTTTGATCACATGACCTTGGGGATGCTGCAGCGGTCGTAAGTGTGACAGAAGGTAATGTCATTTTTTTTCAGTGCTGTTGTAACTTTGAACAGTCACTGAATGAATGGGTTGTTAATTGAGGACTATGTATAATTAGGAAGCAGAATATGTACAGAACGAAGAACAGTATTAGGAACATCACGAGCCCTTTAATGTGAGCATCCTAGAACAAGCCAAAAAAAAAAAATGTTAAGAGAATTCCTGGAAGCCTAGCACACCGACAAATCAGCCATCAACAGATACATAGAGATAAACAACATCTACATACCCCACTGATAATGTTACCTAGTTTGGTAATAAAACACCTGCAAGAAAACAACCAAGCTGGGAGAGCACCAAGACCCCCCCCCCACAGTTCAGTCCTAGGCTACAGATACTCTCTTCTATTGGAGTACTGTATTAAGTATGTTCACCACCTTGAGTTGACCAAATACTGTATGTAAAAACAGGATAAAAATCTAAGAATAAAAAATAACTATATTTGGAAAATCATTAATTATTCCTCTAGAGCAGGGGTCCTCAACCTTGGCCACTTTAAGACTTGTGGACTTTGCTTGCTGAGGAATTCTGGGAGTTGAAGTCCACAAGTCTTAAAGTGGCCAAGGTTGAGGACCCCTGCTCTAGACCAGCGGCTCCCAACCTTTTCTGTACCCCGTGCCCCTAGAACGCTTCTGGTATATTCTCGCACCCCTTAACAAAAGTTCAAAACAACGTCGACGAATTATGCGTATGCACTTTGATTTGGAAACCCAAGTTTTCACACTCCCTGGAGTATTGTCTCGCACCCCCAATTGGGAACCCCTGCTCTAGACAAAAGGGACTGCACGGGATTTTTCCTGCTTCCATGCTTTTTCAGAATCTTTGAATTAAATATTTCCGTAAGACTGGCTGGCTAAGCAAAATCTTTGCAAATTGAAGATTTGGCACACAGGTACATTAAAATTAACAATTGCTTTTGGAGGCCGAGTGAGGCCTTTTTGTCTTCGTAACTTTTTAATTGTATGTTTCATCTAACGTACAAAGTCTTAATTTTCAGACAGCCGTTGGAAAACAGCGATATGTCCATGCCTTGGTGGCAGAATAATAATTGTTTATGGTATCTCTGCAGGCATTGGATCTGTCTACTTCCATGCTACGCTTAGCTTCCTGGGTCAGATGCTCGATGAACTTGCTATACTTTGGGTCCTGATGTGTGCTCTGGCTATGTGGTTCCCCAGAAGGTATCTACCCAAAATGTTTAGGAATGACAGGTAAATATCTCTGGAAAGCATTGCCTTCAGCTTCTGTGCCTTGATATCGTGCCTGTTTTCTTGAAAGAAAGAACGCAGAAAGATGATTCTTGACAAAAACAAGTGCAGGATATTAGAACCGATGTGTTGTAAGCTAGCCTTAGCTTTAGGTCTGCCTTTGTATAGGCAGGCAGGTTGGGATTCGGTTCAGTTACAGCTTCTCCCACTTGCCCTGCGGTTACCCTCCCTATGTTATGGCCTTCCTATTGCTGCCTGTGGTAAGACAAATGACCAAGCAGAAGACAAAACAGCTGCTTCTCCCAGTTTAGCCACAAAATTTAAGGTTATGGGAAAGTGTGTTTAAGTAGCTACCACATAGCATAACTGATAACTGATGCAAAAAAAGGCAGAAGATAAATGTTAAAGTTCAAGATTGTTTTTGCATGTTGGCTGGAAAATTAAAGGGCGCTGCCTTAATGGAATTTACCCTGTTAGGAAGAACTACACAAACTAGTTTTGTCTAGTGGGTTATTAAGGCACCACTCTAGAAACCAGGAGATGATGGATTTCCTGCCTTAGGCGTGAAAACTGGCTGGGGGACCTTGGACCAGTCACATACACTCAGCCCAACTCACAGCCACGGAACTGTTGTAGAGGAGGGAAAACAGGAGGAGTAAGGAGTATTAGGTATGATCACTGCTTTGAGTTGTCTAGAAAAACAATAAATGTGGGATATAAATTAAGTAAATTGATGCCCCAATGGGTCATTGGTTCAGACATATTTCCTTCCTTAAACAGAGAAATAGAATGACCACAGGTGGGCAAATTCGTGAGTGTGGGAGCTACTTCCAACTTCCTATAGAGTTTTCTTGTGGGAAACTGGCAGCACCAGTTCTCTTCCCTTCTTCTGCCCTCCCGCAAGTGGTATGCTGGGCTGTGAGTCAGGAATTGTGCATGAGGATGTGCAAGAGGTGCTGCTCAGTTCAGGAAGAGGGTGTGGGTGTGTCTATGAAATGCCACATAGGTCAGGTAGAATGCAGCCCCTTGTGTGGGGATCATGGGGAACGTGTAAGAGATGCCACATTGGTCAGGTAGGGTGCGCAAAAGCGTGGCGTACGTCAGGAAGGGTGTGTGTGGGTCAGAGGGCTGTGTGAGAGGTGCCTTGTAGATCAGGGAGAGCACATGGGGAGGTTGCTGGTAGAGAAAGGTCCCTGGGGATGCTTGAGAGTATGTGAGATGTGCCCTGCAAGTCAGAGATGTTGCATTGGGGCCAGTGTAGGTCAAGGTCAGTGTGGGTTAGGAAGGCTGCGTGGGCCTTCCTCTTCCCTTTTTCCTTCCCTATTCCTTCCAATTCCCTTCTCTTTCAGCAAGTTAAGTGGCTGTTGCTGGGTAGGGATTGCTGGACTGGCTGGGAAACTGTCATGAAAGGTTGAAAATGAAGTTCACCTGACCCTAGCAGCAGTGCAGCAGCAGCCATTAGCTCTGAAGCAGCCACAACTTCCCCAAATTTCATTCCTCAAAAATCATGGATCTGGAATTTGGAACACATATTGTAAGTTAGCTCATTTAAGGTACCTTGGTTTAAAGTTGGGGACCTAGGATGCACCTTTTTGCCCAGTTAAAAGTCATGGAAATGAGAGCTTTAGGGGCATGTAGATATATTCCCATTGGGTGATTGTGGCTAAACCTGTTTATTCTGGGTGAATTTGGTCTTAGAATCTAGTTTTTCTGCCTGGATTCTTAAGTGCTATACATCATAGCTGCCACCAATATAGCATTCAGTTCCCCTGAACTTTGGATGCTCTTCATAATATTATAGATAAGGCTGAGCAGGCTGAAATACTGACACAAGGAAAAAAATTATGAAAAGGTTTAGGATTTTTCAAGTGGCATGTTTGTTGGCGGTTGCTGGAGTAATGAGAGAGAATTGGGTTAGAGATGGTTGGTCTAATCCCTCAGCAGCTCTTCCGAAAAAAGATTATAAGATTAACATATAGCCCTGAGCCCCAGAACAAAGGCGAGAGGAGCAAAGATATCATATTTGCAGTTAATCCCTTCCTTTCGCTCTATCTCTGATAAGTACATGGTCGATTACTCACCAAGGCTTTATTTGCCACGTGACAAATTACGAAAAATAGCTTAGTCGTCCCCCAGCGTAGCACCTTTTACATCTATTAAACTACAGCTCCCACCGTCATCGGGCAATCTGGATTTGAGAAATTACCCTTTACTTTAGGGATTTATATCCAGCCCTTCGGAGACGGTTTCTAGGTTGACAACTTACTGAACAAAAGCCAGTGATTTTATACAATACACACACACGTGCACGCACCTGAGAAAGTCTCCAGCCTTTTGAGGGTCCACAACATTTCTGTGCTTCAGCATTGCTGTCACTCTGAGGTAGTAGCATTGTGATTGAGCCTTAACAGATGTGAGCGTTGTGGCTGACATTGATTGAGGATTATTGCAATGATAGGAGCAGTTTGAGATACCTGCCACTGAGCGCGCACAGACACACACCGTGGCCTGCAAGGTAGGCAGAAGGTCTGGCTGAGCCAAGCGCAGCCGCAGAAGTCCCAGAGTGGCCAAGAGTGCAAGGTTTTTACAGAGACTTTTACTATTGTGTTAAGCCTTGCTAAAAACCTCTGGTTATGATATGGGTGCATTGCATTTTTTGCACTTCTACACACACACACACACACACACACACACACACACACTGCTAGACTTGACCTTGCTGCCTGAATTTGGGTTGAAAGTGCTTTCATAATTCAGATCTATTTAAAACCATTCCCTCTTTCAGTAGCTAATGGCAGTCAGACCAACCTCAGGGTTTTTGCGTTACAGGTAGTCCTCAACTTACAACAGTTCATTTAGTGACCATTCGAAGTTAACAGTGGCACTGAAAAAAAGTGACTTATGACCGTCTTTCACACTTAACGACTGTTGCGGCATCTCCACACGGGATCAGAATTCAAACGCTTGGCAAACTGGGTTCATATTGATGACGGTTGCAGTGTCCTGGGGTCACCTTCTTTTGAGACCTTCTGACAAGCAAAGTCAGTGTGCAAGCCAGATGCACTTAACAACCAACTTAACAAATGTCTCATTTAGCAACAGAAACTTTGGGGTCAATTGTCATAAGTTGAGGACTGCCTGTATTTTCTGAGGCTTGTTTTTGTTTTTGTAATACTGGCTTTTTTTTCCCCTCCCCAGGATGGCGACAAGTCAGTGTGTCTTACTTCCCAAATGTCGATATTCTCAGAGTTTTTATTACTTCTTTTTCATCATGGTGGGGGCAATAGGGCAGTGTTTGTTTTAATTCTCTGCTTATATGCGCCTTTGAGTCGGGGTTGACTCTCTTTGCCTTCTTCCCAGGGCAGAGAGAGTGACTGGCCCAAGGTCACTCAGCTAGCTTGCTGTCCATGGCAGGACTAAAACTCAAAAACTCCCGTTTTCTAGCCTGATGCCTTAACCACTACACCAGACTAGCTCTCTGTAATTCCCAGAAAAATCTGTAAAATATCCCTTTAAACCAGACATGTCAAACACAAGGCCCGGGGGCCAGATCCGGCCCGTGAAGTGGTTCCATGTGGTCCGCGAATCCATCCTGGAAACAGTGAGGGAACGGCCCCCTCTGCCTTGGCCCTGGCCCAGAGACCCTCCTTCCGCCAGAGACCCCCAGATCTGTCCCACTCCTGTCCAGGCCCCCATAGGCACCCTTGATGCCAACGATGTAGAGCTGGCCACGCCCACCCACTAGGCCATATGCACTCTAGCCACGCCCACCCAGTAGGCCACGCCCACCCTGGCCATACCCACCCGGCCCCCTGAGGGCAACCGCAATGCTGATGCGGCCCTCAATGAAATTGAGTTTGACACCCCAGCTTTAATTTAATTTAATAATAATTTAATTTAATAATTTGATTTCTATACCGCCCTTCTCCCGAAGGACTCAGGGCGGTGAACAGGGCAATACACAATAAAAATATACAAAAATTAAAAAGTCATTAAACATTATGCCCTTAAAATTAATACATATTACAATTAAAACTATTTATAAAAACCCAACCCCATCCCATCAAACCAGGCCAGCTTGTTCGAAAAAGAAAGTTTTGAGATCGCGCCGGAAGGAGCGAAGGTCGGGGGCCATCCGGAGCTCAACCGGTAAGCTGTTTCAAAGGTCTGGCGCACCCACAGAGAACGCTCTCCCCCTGGGGGTCACCAATCGGCATTCTTTGATCGGTGGCACCCTGAGGAGGCCCTCTCTGTGGGAGCGCACTGGACGGAGGGAAGTTGACGCCGGCCGCAGGTGTTGCCGTAGGTAATCCGGACCCATGCCATGAAGGGCTTTGTAAGTCATCACTAACACCTTGCACCTCACCCGGAGAGCAACCGGTAGCCAATGCAGCTCGCAGAGCAAAGGTGTAACATGGGAGTATCGGGAAACTCCCAAGACAACTCGCGCGGCTGCATTCTGCACCAGCTGGAGTCTCCGGGTGGACCTCAAGGGCAGCCCCATGTAGAGAGCATTACAGTAGTCTAGACGAGAGGTCACGAGCGCATGAGTGACTGTGCGCAAGGCATCCCGGTCTAGATAGGGCCGCAACTGGCGCACCAGGTGAACCTGGGCAAAGGCCCCCCTAGTCACAGCTCCAATATGCTCTTCCAAAGAGAGCTGTGAATCTAGAAGGACCCCCAAGTTGCGGGCCCTATCTAAGGGGGGTAATAGCTCACCCCCCATGGCCAATGATGGAATAATCGGAATTTCCCGGGATGCCGGCACGAACAGCCACTCAGTCTTGTCAGGGTTGAGTCGAAGCCTGTTCCTCCCCATCCAGACCCGGACCGCCTCCAGGCAACGGGACATCACGTCGAGGGCATCGCTGGGGTGGTTTGGGGTGGAAATAAAAAGTTGGGTATCATCAGCATATTGGTGATACCCAACTCCAAAACCACGAATGATCTCACCCAGCGGCTTCATATAGATGTTGAACAGGAGAGGCGAGAGAACCGATCCCTGAGGAACTCCACAAATGAGAGGTCTCAAGGTCGATCTCTGCCCCCCTGCCAACACCCACTGCGAACGTCCCAGGAGGTAAGAGGAGAACCACTGGAGAACTGTGCCTCCCACTCCTAACCCCCTGAGACGCCGCAGCAGGATACCATGGTCGATGGTATCAAAAGCCGCTGAGAGGTCTAAAAGGACTAGGACAGAGGAGCAACCTCTGTCCCGAGCCCGCCAGAGATCATTCGCCAGCGCGACCAATGCCGTCTCCGTGCTGTACCCAGGCCTGAAACCCGATTGGTACGGGTCTAGGTAGTCAGCTTCATCCAAGAACAAAGGGAGCTGCTGCGCCACCACACTCTCAACAACCTTCGCCAAAAAGCGAAGGTTGGAGACAGGATGATAGTTGTTTAAAATTGCTGGGTCCAAGGCAGGCTCCTTGAGGAGGGGTCTCACCACCGCCTCCTTCAAGGCGGAGGGAAAACTACCCTGACTCAAAGAGGCAGTAATCACTGCCTGGAGCCAGCCTCGTGTCCCATCCCGAGCTGCATAAGTCAGCCAGGATGGGCACGGGTCCAACAAACACGTGGTGGAGCTCAGCTTCCCCATGATCTTGTCCACTTCTTCAGGAGTCACAGGATCGAACTCTTCCCAGATTAAATCGACAAGGCCGCCCGTATCCTCTTCGTCAGACTCTGCCCAGTCGGAATCCAAACCGGTCCGGATCCGAGCGATTTTGTCCGACAGAAATCGACTAAATTCCTCGGCTCGACCCTGCAAGGGTTCCTCCCTCACCTCCTGATTAAGAAGAGAGTGAGTTACCCTAAACAGGGCGGCCGGGCGATTATCTGCGGACGCGATGAGGGTGGCAAAGTGGTTAGACCTAGCCACCCTCAACGCTGCGAGATAAGTTCTCGTAAACGACCTTAGTCGTAACCGGTCGGATTCGGATCAGCTGGACCTCCAACAGCTCTCTAGGCCCCCTCTCCGACGCTTCATCTCACGGAGCTCCATGGAGAACCATGGGGCCCGTTGGGATCTGCGTCGGGTCAAGGGCCGCATGGGTACAACTTGGTCGAGTGCCTCTGTGGCTGCCCTTTCCCAGGCTTCCACTAAGGCATCGACCGAGCTGTGAGCAAAGGAGGCAGGTGGGGGCCCAAGTGCAGTTTGGAACCGCTCAGGGTCCATAAGGCGCCTAGGGCGGAACCATCTTGTTGGCTCAGCAACCCCACGACAGGGAGTGGCAAAACGGAAGACCATCCGCAGGAGATGATGATCGGTCCATGACAGGGGTGAATTAATTGGGGAAAACCCCCCCCCAAGATCATCTAACCACCGTCCGGATAGAAAAACCAGATCGAGCATGTGACCCCCCCCCATGAGTTGGGCCCAGAATAACCTGCTTCAAGTCCATGGCCGTCATGGAAGCCATGAACTCCCGAGCTAACTCAGATGATCCCCCCAGGGATGGTAGGTTGAAGTCACCCAAAACAATAAGTTTGGGGAACTCAACCACCAACCCTGAGAGGATATCGAGAAGCTCAGGCAGGGCTGCTGCCACGTGTCTAGGTGAAACGTACACCAGCAGCAAGCCCAACTGAGCTCTGGGACCACATCTCAGGAGGAGGGACTCACACCCGGCTATCTGGACTGTGGTGGCCTCCCGCGGACATAGGGTCTCCCTCACAACAACTGCCACTCCACCGCCCCTACCCTCCCTCACTTCAGTTTCATCCAGAAGGACGATGTTACTTTTATTTTTTAATTCTAGCCACTCTTATGCAGTCTTTGCGTTTCTCCCTCTTCTTCTACATCCAAAACAATTTTTTTTAATTTCCAAAATTGTTCTGCATTTTCTCTTTGAATATTATCTATAGTCCTTGTTCTGTGACTACAGTTTCTGCAAATGATTTTTTTCTTTGTATACAGAATAGAATAGAATAATAGAATAGAATAGAATAGAATAGAATAGAATAGAATAGAATAGAATAGAATAGAATAGAATAGAATAGAATAGAATAGAATAGAATAGAGCTGGAAGGGACCTTGGAGGTCTTCTAGTCCAGCCCCCTGCTTGAGCAGGAGGACCTGTACCAGGGGTAAGCAACCTCGGCTCTTTTATGACTCATGGACTTCAACTCCCAGATTTCCTGAGTCAGGTGTGCTGACTCAGGAATTCTGGGAGTTGAAGTCCATGAGTCATAAAAGAGCTGAGGTTGCCTACCCCTGACCTATACCATCTCAGACAAGTGACTGTCCAGCCTCTTCTTAAAAACCTCCAGTGATGGAGCAAGCTTTCTGAAGGCAAGCTTTTCCACTGGTTAATTGTCCTCACTGTTAGGAAGTTTCTCCTTAATTCCAGGTTGCTTCTCTCTTTGATCAGTTTCCATCCATTGTTTCTTGTCCTGCCCTCTGGTGCTTTGGAGAATAATCTGACCCCCTCTTCTTTGGAGCAGCCCCTCAAATACTGGAAAACTGCTATCATGTCACCCCTAGCGAGCCAAATCCAAGTCCGGCAGTCATTCTTCATATGTTTTAGTCTCTGGGACTTTGATCATCTTAGTTGCTCTTCTCTGTACTTTTTCCAAAGTCTCAACTTTTTTGTAGTATGCTAACCAAAACTGGTTGCAGAATTCCAGGTGTGCTCTCACTAGGGTTTTATAAAATGGTACACATTATACAATATTCTCCTTGCACCTTCCATTTTTTCCAGCAAAACATGCCTTTATAATGACTTTTTCCCTCATTCACCACACAACTGTTTTTACTGTTTCTGTGAGCGTAATTTCATATACTTCTTTTTTTAAAAAAATTAACATTTGCTACCATCTCACAAATGGGCTGTTGAAATAGGCGATAGGGCGCCAGCTCTGCTTACCGCCTTTTGTGTAGTAAGACTCGGATGCCAGTTCATAAACTCTTTTACCAGTTCTGCTGTAATTCTCAGAGGATCAATTATAAGTTTACCGTTTGCCACTTACAACATTTAGCACTTGGGAGTATGAACAGCATAGTACAGGGGCTCATTTAAAGGGAGAGCTGTTGATATATTCTGATGAATTCCTAAATCAAGCTCATTGTTTGGTTTCATCCTGTAGCTCGACCCACACAGGTAATCTTCAACTAGCAGCCTGTTATCAGTGGTTCATGCAGTCATATCCTCAGAATTTTCTTTATGTGGTCACCCATAAAGTCAGCGCCAAGATTGTACCTGGCACAGAAAGCAGTTGGGCAGTGATGAGTGTGATGACGAATAGAACCACCTTGGAAATGACCAAATAGCTCACTTTGCCTTTTGCATTTTTGAACACAATTCAAAGTGATTACTAGAGCTAGATAGATAGACAGACAGACGGACAGATAACCTTTATTGTCATTTTTTTTTTACTGTGGGCACAATGGAACACATTAAAAAAATAAATTTAGCTGCTTGCTCTCAAGTGCACACATGCACAACACACATTTAAGCATACTATATACAACATATGTATAGACTTACACCCTTACGTATAAGTAACATAGAAATATTAATCAGTGTACAAAGAGGCGCCAAAGAATGGAGGCCTTTGAACTACGGTGCTGGAGAAGACTCCTGCGAGTCCCTTGGACTGCAAGGCGATCAAACCAGTCAGTCCTAGAGGAGATCAGCCCTGACTGCTCCTTAGAAGGCCAGATCCTGAAGCTGAAACTCAAATACTTTGGCCACCTAATGAGAAAGAAGGACTCACTGGAGAAGAGCCTAATGCTGGGAAAGATTGAGGGCAAGTGAAGAAGGGGACGACAGAGAGTGAGGTGGCTGGATGGAGTCACTGAAGCAGTAGGTGTGAGCTTAAATGGACTCCAGAAGATGGTAGAGGACAGGAAGGCCTGGAGGAACAATGTCCATGGGGTCGCGATGGGTCAGACACGACTTCTCAGCTAACAACAACAACAAAGAGTGTACAGAATCTTGCACAACGTAGACTGCAGTTAGGCGTAAGACAACATGATGTGGGAAAAGAGCAGGCAGAGCAAGTTAAGCGACTCGTCAGCCTAGAGTCGTTATGTTCTCACAAACGGTCTAAGTCCAACCTTTCCTGACTTCTGTTGTGAATAAATCCTCACCAGATAAGGGTCAGTGGAATTCAGGAAGGGTTGGGCTCAACTTGTTCAGCCTGCTCTTTTCCTACATCAAGTTGTCTGATGCCTAACTTTGGTCTAAGTTGTGTAAGGCTTTGTACACCCTGTACTTGACAAGATTCTTGTGCCTAGGATGGAGCAATAAATCTTTTGAACTGGAACTTAATTATGACCTTTATTCTTCTTGACTGACATTTATTCCTTTATTGTTTGCTTTGCACAATGAGGCACTGTTTCCAGATCTTGGTACAGATACATTTTATTGTCCGTAATTTCTTTGTTGGGTTTTTTCCCCATAATGCAAGTGGAACCAAGAGTTGCTGTAATTAAACCGGATCCTCTCCTTGTTACCGGAGAGAGGTTTTAAATTATTCGTGTTCACCTAGGATCTAGAGTGAAATGCCTTTTACAGAAGCGGTGATTGTTTCATTTTATTACAGGCAATCCTTGACTTGTGACTGATTGCTTAACGGCCATTCAAAGTTACAATGGACTTACAGCCTCTTCTCAAAAAGTTACAAGTCCTGCACTTCCTGGTCATGTAATTGCATTTTGGGCACATGACAACTGACACATTTATGACTGGTTGCAATATCCAGTGTTACGTGATCATCTTTTGTGACTTTTTTTGCCATTTTCTGACAAAAAATATCGATTGGATAAGCTGGATTTGATTCACACGACCCACTTAATGGCTGTTGTAAAAAAAAAAAAAAGCAGTTGTAAAATCAAGTCTGATCACGTGGCAACAACTTGCGACCAAATTTCCTGGCCATAAGTCGAGGACTACAGTACTTGTACATTTTTGCAAACAATTGGAAATGGGCAGAATATACATTTTCTAAGTAAGTAAAGTATGTGGTCCTCCATTCCGCATAGTCCTTTAAAACAAAAGCATTTGAATTTGCAAAACCTGTGGCTGTTTTTCTTCTCTCAAGACACCTGAAGCATTAATTATACTGTGCAAATAGTTTTTGACACCTGTTTTTATGTCTTCGTTTCATCCTCAAGTGATATTATTTACAAATATATATATATATAATTTTGCAGAGGCCGGTTCAAAGCAGCAGTGGGCATTCTTTCTGGAGTCACTACCTGTCTCGCCTTTGTTAAGCCTGCCATTAATAACATCTCCTTGATGACATTAGGTCTTCCCTGCAGTGCCCTACTTATTGCAGAACTTAAAAGGTACGTACCAGACTGGTAAAACAAAGCAGATAAATTACACTTAGATGTGTGACAAATTCATTTATTTAGAACCTGCCTTTATTGTTTTTACAAATAACTCCAGGCAGCGGAAATATCCAACATACCTTCCTTCTCCTATGTTCCACACAACCACAATCTTGTGAGGTGAGTTGGTCAGAGCAGGAGGATCTGGCCCAAGATCACCCAGCTGGCTTTCATGGCTAAGGGGGGGGGGACTAGAACTCACAGTCTAGCCTGGTACCTTAACCACTGACTAGACCAGGAGTAGGCGACCTTGGCTCTATTATGACTCGTGGACTTCAACTCCCAGAATTCCTGAGCCAGCATGGCTCCGTATGGAAACCTCTCCCTTTCCCCTCAGCATTGCTGGCTCAGGAATTCTGGGAGTTGAAGTCCATGAGTCATAAAAGAGCCAAGGTTGCCTACCCCTGATCTAAGTCCAGATGGGCTGTCCGGTGCTGGTGCAGTTTGTTCCAGCACAACCTCATCTCATTTCTAGTTGAAAGTTGTCATTTGGCTTTTTCAGTGGTAGTGTGGTCCTAGAAGTATTCTTACTCCCCCCCACTTTATAAACTTGCTTGATACATAACTTAAAATGAAGTTAGTATCTCCAAGTGTAGCATGTGGTCTGAACCCCCCATTTTGAGGCGTTAGAAGCTCTTATGTTAAATACAGAGAATACTCCCCTAAATACAGAACCTGGATTAGCTGCCGTAGTACAGGGTAGCCATCAATGAAAATTCAAACCATCCATGGTCAATGCTCGAAAGAATCTCATAATCATAAGTTATGGACCAGTGTAGTGGTGCCATATAAAGAATACATATATACATACATATACATACACATCCATACATGTGTGTGTGTAATTGATATAAACCATGTATATATACCAAATTTAAACCAAAATTGAAGTCATGGAAGAAGTCTGATAGATGTTAGATTTTCTTCTCAGTGAGCAAAAATCATCCCCCTTCCCCAAGTGTTATTGCACTAGGTCAGGGGTAGGCAACCTTGGCTCTTTTATGACTTCAACTCCCAGAATTCCTGGGCCAGTCACAAGTCATAAAAGTCCATGAGTCATAAAAGAGCCAAGGTTGCCTACCCTGGAACTAGGTGATGGTATACTGTTGCAGAAGGAAGCAGAATTCTTCAAATTCGCCTTTTTAGGTAGAAGAATTAAGTCCAGTAAGATCAAATTCTGTGACATCTCCTATACTTGAAATTTGGCTGCTTGCATGCTTCTGGTCAGCTATAGTCCCAAAAAGTAGTGGCTACATTGCTGTGTGGTTTCTGGGCCGAGCTTCGATCAATCCATCTTGATTTTTTGGACCATAACCTGTAGACATTCCTATCTCTGACATTTCCCTTGTGTCCATCATAATTCAACAGACCTACTAAAAACTGTATTTTGGTCAATAATCCAGGTTGATTTAAGCTTCCACGCATTTTATTCCTTTACACTACTGCTGATATAACTCCCAGTTATCACTTTTGCTTCTAGGTGTGACAATGTCCGAGTGTATAAGCTGGGACTATTTTCTGGACTGTGGTGGATGCTGGCACTATTTTGTTGGATTAGCGACAAAGTATTTTGTGAGATTTGGTCATCTTTTAATTTTCCTTATTTACACTGCGTATGGTGAGTCCTAGTTTTATTCTCCTTTTTAAAGTATTTCCCTTTGCTGGTATATACCTGTTTTCATTCTAACAGCAGCACGATTTCTTGGTGTGTTTCATATTAAAATCAGATCTTTCTTAAGGTGATTAGTTTGTTCCTTAAATCAGTCAAGTTAGGCAGCACTAAAGAAATAAATTCTGGTAGAAAAATATATTTCTGTTCCCTCATTTGTGCTCTGGCAATAGCATAACAGAGTGTGTTAAGATTCCCGGGAATAAAGAAATTGCTGAGTCTCCTTTCATAACTGGAGGCTGATATTTTTGGGTGGAGGTGCTACGAGTTACAGTGGGTGGAACAATGACACATGATAGCAGAGGGATTACACTAGGGGCAAAGATTTTTCTGAGATTTTGCAGGGATGCTATAGCTAGGGGTGGAATATTGAGGGAACAATGCTGGAAGTCTGTTCTGAAGTTTAAACCGGGCGGGGGAGGAGTGGTCCAACCTTGACAACTTTTAAGATCTGTGGACTTCAACTCCCAGAATTCCCCAACAGCTATGCTGACTGAGGAACTGTGGGAGCTGAAGTCCACAAATCTCAGCAAGTTGTGAAGATTGGATCCCCTGGTGTAAACCGTTATTTCCTAGCTATAATCGATGTCTCCTATTTTTGACAGATTATCGAATTTCAGAGTCTTGAGGGTCTTTGGAATTGTTAAAAAATAGTCCAGGGGCTCCAGGTGGCCCACAAACCAAGAATTACCTCCATTTCTGCTTCAAATTCTGATTGGAACCTTATTTCCCTTCAATCAGAGAGCCAGTACTCCTAGAAGCAGTTGGTTCATATTGTGAGATCTCAAATCAGCATCTCTGAGAAAGGAAGCTAATTTGCCTTCTTTGCAGAGAGGAAAAAGTTGCCGATGCACATATAAAAGTGTTAACAACTCCCCCTGGGCCCTCTCAGTGTCCTCAAGTTGAGCCCTGGGATCCCAGCTTGCCTTCACAACACACACAATCTGTTTTACACCCTGTTTCCAGGGTACAACAGAAGGCAGAGCAGCTACTGAATGTTTTCTGTGTTGTCGTGTGAGTAGTACAAAAATAAAACTTGTACAAAAGCTCTCCATTTCTCGGGGAAGCTTCGTAGTTGCTCTTCCCTGCAAATTGCATACTTTGCTGCTTCCACAGACCCCAAGCGATGCTCCTCCTTGTCAAAGAGGGCAGAGAAGAGCAACAGTTGGGGGGGGGGGGCTGGAGGCTAAAACATACCAAGAACGGTTATAGGAATTAGGTATATCCAGTCTAGGGACGCAGTGGCTCAGTGGGTTAGGACGCTGAGCTAGTCGATCAGAAGGTCGGCAGTTTGGCAGCTCGAATCCCAAGTGCCGCGTAACAGAGTGAGCGCCTGTTACTCATCCCAGCTTCTGCCCACCTAGCAGTTCGAAAACACCTAAAAATGCAAGTAGAAAAATAGGGACCACCACGGTGGGAAGGTAACAGCATTCTGTGCGCCTTTGGCGTCTAGTCATGCCGGCCACATGACCACAGAGATGTCCTTGGACAAATGCTGGCTCTTCGGCTTTGAAACGGAGATGAGCACCGGCCCCTGGAGTTGGAAACGACTAGCATGCACGTGCGGGGGAACCTTTACCTTTACCTATGTCCAGTCTAATGAAAAGAAGAACTAGAGGGGACATGATAGCACTGTTCCAATATTTGAGGGGCTCCTACAAAGTCGAGAGGGGGTCAAACTATTTTCCAAAGCACCAGAAGGCAGGACAAAAAAGAATGGATGGAAACTAATCAAGGAAAGAAGCAACCTTAGAACTAAGGTGGAATTTCCTAATGGTGAGAGCAATCAACCAGTGGAATAGCTTGCCTTCAAAAGTTGTGGGTGCTCCGTCACTCGAGGCTTTCAAAAAGAGACTGGAAAACGGTAGAGTGTTTCCTTTCTCTAGCAGGGAGTTTGACTAGAAGATCTCCAGATGCCTTCCAGCTCCATTATTCTACGTTCTAAGACCTGAAATCAAAAACAACCCTTAGTCCTTTTGCTTCTTTCTGTCTTTTCCAGGCACATCCTCATCTGCATTGCAGCTTACCTGGGCTGCGTCTGCTTTGCCTATTTTGATGCTGTCTCCGAGATCCCCGAACAAGGTCCCGTCATCAAGTTCTGGCCCAGTGAGAAGTGGGCATTCATCGGGGTCCCCTATGTCACACTCCTCTGTGCTCACAAGAAGTCTCCCCTCAAGATTACTTGAAAGGCAGTGGAAGCGTCCCCTCCACTTGACCGGCTCTTTCTCCAAAGGGCCTGAATCTCTCGTGGGAAGTTTGCCCAATGAAGTCCTTGCTCTCCTCACTCGGCAGCAGAGGACACCCGACGAGGTTGTCCGAGCAGAATCTCAAAACGTTTGTTCCCAGGTGGCCTCAGTGTGCCTGAATCTGCAACAACGAGGAAACACGGAAAGCAGGAAGCCTGCGTTTCCACAAGTGCACCTCTCCCCCTCCTCCCCTCCCCCAAAAGTAAAGTTATTTCTCTTCTACTTTGACTGCCTGTCACTCTTGGTGGGCAAGGAACTGGGTGACATCTTAACCCTGCCGTATTAAGCAAGGAGGAGTGGAAAAGCAGGCGTCTCGTCTCTGCGAGTGTGTGGATGGCTGTGTTCTCTTTGGGAAATGATCGCCAGATTTTTTCTATTAAGGATTTAAATAGAATTGCTTTGCACATACTCCTCCTCTGCTGCCTGCGTATATTTACACGTTAATTGAACCAATGAAATCCCTTTAAACTCTGGGTCAAGTTTAAGAGGAGAAGAATCTTTCAGAAGCTGGCTCTCTTAATCCATCAAAATATCATAAACATATGACAATGTTGTGGGTTTTTTTATCCACTTACAATAGTTCACTCTTGGAGACTTGTTTACTGATAGTTCAGGAAATTAAGATGTAGGAGAAAAGTCAGTGAAGGAATAAAAATTGTACTTGAAATGACGGGTTGTGAGGCTTTTACCAGGCAGTTAAGTCATATTTCAGCCGAGTTCTTGGAAGGAGAAGCAATTTGGCAATCATCTACCAGATTTCTGAAAGAAGAAAAAAAAGCAGTTTATCTCTCAATCTCCGTTTTAATTCCACATTCTTTGCAAGCAAACAAACGAATTTGGAAAGGATTTAGTTTAATTATCAGTCTGGGGTTTTTTTGCCTCTTGTTGCTATGACACACTTTTAGGAGATAGTTATGTAGAGACCAATCAAGCCTCATTATTCATTTCCATTTTTAAGCAAATGTAACTAAATTTCAAGGACAGTGAAGAAATCAGTACTTTGGTTTCTGCAGGTGTGGAAGCTTCTTAAATTCTGCATAAATTGGAATGTTTCCCAGATTCTGAAATATTTTAACCTTTGTTAAAACACGTGTCAGGGAGTCAGTAAAATCAAAATGGGGCTCATGACCATGTGGTTAAAAGTTCAGCCCTTTTTTTGTGATGCAGGAGAAAAAACGGGCTTCCGATGGATACTCGTTATTTTGATTTTTTTCCCCCCCCGACTGATCCTGTAGATGACTGCAGTGAGTCCTATTAATTTTGGAGCTTTTAATGTCGCTTTTTAAATAACCCTTTCTGTTGTACATTTAAATGATTTAAATGTAAGACATGGGCTAATACAAGATGCGATGCTCGATAAATAATACGCCACAGCTTAGTGGTTTGGGGGGAAAGGAAAATACAGACTACAAATAAGTTGGTTTGTTTTCTAGCATATGCATTTCTATCCCTGGATATAAAAATGTAAAAAAAAAGTTGTAAAGTTATAGCTGTAAAAACAAAAACAAAAAAAAAACCACGTCTTGCAACTAAAGTTACTCAGTGGCTGATGGACCAAACTGGGTAAATATTTGTGCTTGATTGTGGAATTGAATTAGATGTTTTATTCCTTTCTATTGCATTTGGTGGTGACTGCTCAGTTCCTTGATGCATTGCCAGAAATGTTGCATGGAGTGTTAAATAAATGGGGCCAGTTGGGAGCCACTGGCCGTGTGAAACTTTTCCAAAGTGGGATGACCAAGTTGATTGAGACAGCTTTACCATTGCGGGGAAGCTTTGGATCGGCCTAGTTCCATGCCTCAAGTGAGTGCCGCAAGGCTTTATCATTACGGCCTGGTCCCCGACTTTAGGACAGGATAATTCAATGCTCCCCCTTTGAGCTACAGTGTTTGGTCCTGCAGTTGAAGAATAGAAGACACATCTGTATTTTTCAAAGCTGGGACAGTCTACCTTAGTGATTATCAGTAGACGTTTCCCCGATGGCTTGAGGCAGATTTCTTTGGCCAACCGATGGCAAAATGAGTGTAGATGAAGTCACCAACACAGCAATGATATAGTTGTACTTTGCCAGTTCCCCCCCATCTCTAGCCAGCTGATTACCAGCACAGATCTTAATCCCATAAAATTTTGAGCTTGTCTGAGTTGGGAGTTCTGAGTGATTTGAGACAGCTGTTTGGGGTCTCCAGCTTGTACAAATGGATAGGCAGGCGTGTTAGTTGTATCTTGGTATTCCTAAATGATTGCCAAGGGTTCATGCCCCTTTTGATGCTAGGTGTTGTGGGTTCATTGGGAAGTCTTTGAAAAATGCAGCAACAGAGCCAAGAATGGGATGAAGATAGGTGGAAGAGCAGAAGGTTAAAAGATGATTTTTTCCCTTTTTTTAAACAAAACAAACCAGCAGTAACATATGTAGTGTTCTCTATGTTGTAAGATGCCTGCTGAAAGGCCGTAGGTAGCTTTATTTTTATTTTCTTTTATTTAAAAAGTTACCTATTTTTCCCTTAATTTGCAGTTCTCAGTTATTACTGTCAAGCTTTTGAAACCTGAAATACTGGTTTACAGTGTTACAAGAAAATAAAAATAGAAACAGTAATGCTTATTTTGAAATTACTTTAGCAATTTAGGACAGAAGCTTTTGAGTCTGGGAAATAGACGGTCTCAGAATTATTTAAGTACTTTCTGTCTTATATCAGCAACATTAAAAAAATAAATAAATTATAGCTTCAATTCCACTACCTACATTTGACATGAAGTTGGCATGTGTTTGAAGAACTGCACAAGGCTGTACAGATAAGGAGAAAATATGGAGATGAACATTTATGAAATGTAAAAGTTCTTCATTGTATGTGTCTCATTTTTTGGGGGGGCAGTATAGAAAAGAGCTTTTTAGTAAACAACTAGTAGGGGACTGTTTAAAAGAACTCTAGTCTCCGCTTGTTCAGTTATGCCAAACAAAATATTTTTCTTCTCATTCTCGGGGCGGGGGGGGGGGGGGAATGTGAATTTTCTGGGCTTTAGTTGCAACTGTGCAGTTATTTATTTTAAATCTTTTGTGTATAGCAATATATGTGGAGACATATATTACGATGCTGAGAAACCTTTTCATGTGGTTTCTTGTGTTTTTTTAAAGGTTAGATTCAATCATTCTCAGGTATATTAATACGTCTGAAAGCATCTGCGCTGTGTTTCTTTATACATAATGGTGACAAACTTTCTCTGGGATGTAACCACTTGATTAGGACCTCAAGATTGGTATCTTGATGATATTTTTTTTGATAACCTTTTATGCAAAGATCCACTCTGCTTTCTGTTCTGATGAACAAGTGGCTTCATTCATTCTTCACTGCTGTACTGTAATTAAAAGTACTTCCTTTCTTAAAAGTGAGTGTTGAAATAGGAAGCAATGATCTAGAGGAGCGGTCTCCAAACTTTTTAAAATCTGTACCCTTATCAATAAAAGATTTTCGATCATGCCCTCCCAATATATGCTTATTGATTTCTCAGTGATATCCATGCACTTCGGAACAATACGTACCATATAAAACATAGGCCCTGGTACATTTTGTATACTCTTAGAATAGATTAATTTTCTATTTTTGGATAAAAATAAATGCAAATGGATATTTTAATATTTTCTTCCCGAACCTCAGTACATGATTTTGCACACCTCTGGGATGTAGGCATACCACTATGAAAACCACAGATGTAGAGAACTGGAGATATGTGCAATTCCTCTTCTCATCTTCCATGGCGGTTTGCCTTGTATAAGGCAAATGGTAGTTGCTGCTCTCATCATGGAAATAGGGTATTTTGGCAGAGTTCACACCCGTATGTAGAGAAAACGGGCAGGGCTACTAAATGGATAAGGAAACTTTTTGCCCTAAAATTGGATATGTCTTCGAACAGTAATGGTAATAAATTATAAATATATTTAGAGCAAGTCATAACTTTTATTATTGTGATTTATTTTTTTATGGGATGTGGAACTATGAAGGATTTCTTAAAATACAAGGGAGATGGGTTAACACATGTAGAACAAATGGAAGGAAATAGTGCCATTTAAAGGCTCTTTAAAGTATCTTTATGCAACTTGGAAGGCTAGAAATCTCTTCAGTTTTGGTTTGATTTGAAGATTTCCTTTTTAAAAGCAATTGGGATAAAATCCCCAATTAGGGATTTGTTCAGGTAGCAGAATTTTGTTCCTCTGTGGAGAGTCTCAGTCATCCAGGTCATGATTGTCCCAAAGGTACTTTTCCAAAAGGCAACTGGACTTTTGTTTTTTCTTGAAGATGTTTCATTTCTCATCCAAGAAACATCTTCAATTCTGGTAATAGAATTTTGTTCCTCTTGCTCAACACAGCCTGGCTTTGAGAACGTTTGAAATCTGCAGGGGGAAAGGCAGGCAGATAGATCTCTGTTATAATCACACTTAATTTCAAGCCTGCAGTTGGATTGCATCCCCATTTTTATACCGTTCGTAGTATAAAAATGGGGATGAAATCCAACTGCAGGCTCAAAATTAAGTGTGATTTAGTAACCGTTGAAAGTTACAACAGCACTGAGAAAAGTGAGTTTTTTACAGTTACAACCTTTGAAAGCATCCCCGTGATTCTGTGATCAAAATTCAGATGCTTGGCAACTGGTTCATACTTCTGGCTGTTGCAGTGTCCTGGGATATGCGTGTGTGTGTGTGAGAGAGAGAAAGAGAGATGTGATGTGATCACCTTTTCCAATCTTCTGACAAGCAAAGTCAACAGGGAAGTCAGATTCACTTAACCTGCTTACTCGCTTATCAACTGCAGTGATTCACTGAAAAACTGCAGCAAGAAAAATCATAAAATAGGGCAAAACTCACTTCACAAAGGTCTCACTTAACAACAGGAATTTTGGGCTGAATTGGAGTTGTAAGTCAAGGACCGCCTGTACTTAATGTATGCTATTCCTATCGATATTGAGGATCTGTTCGTGATGGTATCCGATGGATATCGTTATCATCATATAATATGTTTTTCTGGGCACAGAATTTTCAGCATATGGGATATAGCCCTGTT
Organism: Vipera ursinii; assembly: GCF_947247035.1. Lineage (NCBI taxonomy): Eukaryota > Metazoa > Chordata > Lepidosauria > Squamata > Viperidae > Vipera > Vipera ursinii. The sequence continues at coordinate 215,734,351 of NC_139513.1, read as the reverse complement.
TAAAGAGTCTTTTTTTATGTCTTACACCCCCAAAGTTTGCCAAATCTTACATTTCTTATCCCTGCTATCTGTTTCTCTCGTTTTTAAATGTTTTTCTCAATTTGTAAACCATTCTAGAGTCCTGGGAATCAGGCGGCGTATAAATTTCAAGAAATTATTCACCTATTGAGTCGTTCCCAAGGATCTGAGATAAGCAGATGTTTTTTGTTTTTTGTTTTGCTAATGTTAAAAGTTACGTCACGGGGGCTAAACTCTTCCAAGTAAAGCTGCCTTTTGTAATTGACCAGTGGTGACTTTGTCGATGCTAATGATGTTCAAGTGGTGTTTCAGGTGTTTTGGGACTGCACCTAAGGTGTACATTAGCGTTGGTACTGTCTCTCTTTTGCCACAGTCATTCTATTTGCAGGACTGGAGAGGGTCAGGCTGTGTTCTTCCTTTGGGGCATTGACACTGCATTGCTATGCAGGAAAGGACCGAAACGGTGAAAGGGCTGTTATCTTTGGCAGCTGTGAACAAACTCTTCTGTTTGAAAAGGTGACATGCTGCGCTCCTTTTTGGCAACCTTGTTTGCTCCTTAAGTGCAACAGGTGCTGTTTGATCACCATTTGATAAAGTCCGTTGAGGCTGTTTTAAATCGGGCGTCCCTCTCCCTGCGTTTCTCTCTTCACAAATGTATATCCTCCACCTGAAGCCCCAGGGCGCTATGACACTCTAGGCCAGGGGTGCCAAACTGCCGGCCCGCAGGGCGGGTGCGTCATGGCGAAACCGTACCCACCCCATTGCCGGCAATGACAAGTCGCGATATGTCATGACGTGTAATGTGACGTTGCGAGTTTGACACCCCCGCTCTAGACTCTAGAGGTCATCTTTGCAATATAGGTAGTCCTCAATGTACAACCACAATTGAGCCCCGAATTTATGTTGCTAAGTGAAAAATTACATATGTGAGTTTTGCCTCATTTTATGACTTTTCTCACCATGTTTGTTAAGTGGATCACTGCAGTTGTTAAGTTAGTAACGCAGTTGTTAAGTCAATCTGGTTTCCCCATTGACTTTGCTTGTCGGAAAGTTCCAAAAGGGGATCGTATGGCCCCGGGACACTGCCGCCGTCACGTGAACCTGTTGTCAAGCATCCAAATGTAAATCACATGTTCATAGGGATGCTGCAGTGGTCATAAGTGTGAAAAATTGTCATTTTTTTTCCAGTGTTGTCGTAACGTCGAAAGGTCACTAAATGGAACTGTTGTAAGTCGAGGACTACCTGTACTTTGTGTCCTTTCAGCCTCCTGCCTTTGCCCACAATCATGTGTGATGTGCGTTCTTGATCATATTGCCTGACTCGTCCTCTTTACAAAATTAAGCTTTTGGTGGGACGGGTGGTCTATTAGTGGCACATGAATGAGTATCGCACTCAATGTTAGCATTCAGATGTCCAAAAAAATCTGTGTTTGCTGCTTCTGGCCTTTGTGTGGGAAGGAAGCAGTTCCACGAGAGGGCAGTGTTGAGCTAAATTTAAATTTTTCAGTGTTAATGAATGCAATTTAAGGATTATCTTGGCCGAGTACAATCAGCACAAAAACCGTCTATATATACATATACACGTATTAGGAAACAATTCGCACATTAACCCTACTCAGAACTTGTGACTCTGCGTGTATATTCTTGCTTAAATATATCTTTTTTCTGATACTTTATGGAGTGTCAGAACCTCTCCATATTTGAACACTACCAAATCCTGAAGCTAAGGGCTGAATGGTAGCTGTCCAACATCATTTACTTTACTGTGAATGGCAAAATGAGTGAAGTGGTTTTTGTACAGAAGAAACTGATTTTTCTGTACTGATTTGCAAAATGAGGTCATTGCCCTTCCGTAAATGGCTGAAAGTAATGTACCTTGCATCAGTTTGATGGTGGGATGGCAGCCAAAGAAATGGTAAAGCAATTCCAGGCTTTTTAATTCTAATTTAGAATAGACTTTTATAAGATCTGCTGGGTCAGTAAATGAAATGCACTTTGCAGGAAGAGCTGAAAAGTGCAAGTCAACCCTTTTTGAAAGAACGTAGATCTGACTGGTCCATTCTTTTAGTGAAGTTATGACAATGACTATAAAATGTGAGCATTTTAATACATTTTTTTTTTAAAAAAAGCTGCAATCCCGTATCTATGTGCCTGGGAGATAACAGCTCTGATTTAGTAGGATGTATATTGCATTCACTAACGGCATTGCTCTGATCTGTATTAGCATATCATTTACATGTGAATGAAATAACGCCAGAGGAGAAAAGCATTCTGCACTATAGGATAATGCACATATGTCCCAGCGCTACTTAACCCAAAGTGGTAACTAAATATTAGCGAGATAAAGCAGTTCGTTCCAAAGTCGGCACCTGTCACTCATAGATAATGTAGCCGTGTGACAAATTCATAGTTTGGGATGGGCTGACATACCCCCTAAAGCATATCTAAATGACCCCATGCTGAAAGGCCCGAATAAATGGAATGTAGCTTTTGTTTCCCAACAAATCCTCTCCCGTGTAATCCCATTTATGCAATCGCACAATTGCTGCAAACTAGACGGCCTTTCATTCTGCCAGGAGTCATTAGGAAGATGGTCTTGCCCGCTAGATCAGTTCTGATTTGCTGGGTAATCCTGAAATGGCAGAAACAGAGCACTGGACAAAGCAACTATCTCTTCCTTCAAACAAGATGGTTTTCTGTTGTCCTTTGTTTTCTAAAAAAAAAAAGGAGAAAACAAAAGATCAAGTGAGGCAAGTGGGTCTGCCTATCAACATCCAACCAGGTGGCCCACATGGCCTCTCTCCAAGTACCATCTCTGCAATATACTTTGAATGTGTGCTCAGACACAGCAAGTGGATATTAAGCAGCTAGTTTAGTTAAGACTTATGAAATATAGAACATTTTCTGTGGTTGCCTTCCCGTGTTCTTTTTTCATATTAAAAACAAGATCTACTTGATAGTTAAATTATTTGATTTCATTCTTGCCTTAAGAGGGTTTCTTATGAAAAATTTCTCCATGTTCAAGACTACTTGGTTTCCTCCCTGAAACTTGGAAAGGAAACTTGGCTTCCTGGCTGAGTAGGGGGTTGGACTAGAAGACCTCCAAGATCCCTTCCAACTCTACCATTCTGTGACTCACCCTACACAGCTGCCTTTTGTTTCAGGGTTGGCAGATAGTTTCTTGAGTTCTGCATTTCTAAATTTGTGGCAGGGAATTGCAAAGTATCTTGTCTTCCAATTTGCTCCTTTTGTGCTGAACTGATAAGCAGGCATATACATAGAATGAAGGCTATTGCTAAGCACATTGATTTGTGCTTTAAATTGTAAGCCACCCTGAGTCTTCGGAGAAGGGCAGGATATAAATGGGATTAAAAAAAACCTGGAGAAATGAGTTCTTGGCTAAGAACTCACCTGAATAGACTGGAAGGATCCAGGACGAATATTAGAAAGATGAAGGAGTTTGCAGTGCTGTCTGAACTTGGTTGTTTTCTTGCTGATGTTTCATTACCCAACCAGGTAATTCATCGGCCTGTGAGATTTTACATTATCTTCCCCCTCCCATTTAAAACAAATGGTACTAAAAATAAACATTTCCAGCTGGACAACTTTCTCTGCCTCTCGTTTTAGGACATGGTGGAAAATTGAAGTCAATATTCTGTACAGTCTTATGAGTGAAGCAGGCCTGGAGAAAGAGCTCCCCTATGTGAATACAGATAGACTTCGCTTAACAGCTGTCCTGTTTAATGACCATTCAAAATTACGAAGGCACTGAAAAAGTAATTTTACAATCAGTTCTCACATTTATGACTGTCACAGCCTAGCTATGCTCATGTGACTGACATTAGGGCACTTTGCAACTGGCAGGCATCTACCCTTATTGCGGTGTCCCATGGTCACGTAACTGTTTCTTTGCACATTTCACATTCTGGCTTCTGACAAGCAGAGGAGAAGCAGGCAGTAAAATCACATGGCACAGTCATGTGGTGCCTCATTTAATGACTTGTATTGATTTGCTTCACAACAACGGCAGAAGTGAGATTGTAAGCCCATCATGGGCATTTGATGTTTCACTTGGTGACTGATTCACTTAGTAGCAAAGTTGCTGGTCCTAATTGTCGCTAAGTGAGAACTATGTAATTTGAGCATTCTTTAGCAGAAACCTTGTTTGTAACCATACGTATGGATGAAAGTGTTGCAGTAAGGACAAAGGCTCTTGCCTAAATGAGGAACTCTGAAAACATTTGAAGCTTTCACATGAGTGGTTTTGGTACCACTCTTTTCAGAGTACCATGTTTCCCCGAAAATAAGACTGGGTGCTATTATTTTTTGCCTCCAAGAGAGGCACCAGATCTTATTTTCGGGGTAGGCCTTACCTCACCTTCAGCACCAACAGCCCACCTAGCCAGTCCACTTCTTCTGGGGCCAAGGTTCTGCAGCTGCATTCGGGCTTGCAATCCATAGCTCAGTTCTTGGCTGCACAGGCCTTCCAGAAAGTCCTGTGACAGAAATGCAGGCCTGGCTGCAGAAGAGGCCTCAGAAGTAGTGGGCCGGCAAGGAAAGGCCTGGCTGCAAGGGAAGCGGGTGCGGGGCGCATGGGGCAGATCCACACCTCCACTCTCACTTGTTTTTTAGGTGTTTGCCTCGCCCCAAAACTAGAGCTTATTTTTGGGATAGGGCTTATATTACGCCCACCCCTGTTGGGTGTAGGCCTTACTTTTGGGGAAACATGGTAGTAGTAGAGTTAATTGTCAGGCTCAGTGTCCCAAGATTGCATTCTCCTTTGAAACTAGTAGGTGGAGATGTCCTTTCCAAAGTCTAAGGCTCTTCTAAGACATTTAAGGCTACGCAGAGAAACTTGTTTAACATTCCTGCATCAAAATTACTAGGCCTGCCATGTTCTGCCACACCAATCAATCCAGTCTTATTAAAAAGCAACAGAAAATGGACTATTAGGTATATTTTGGTGAAAAGAACAACAAATTCCAATGTTTTAAGGTACTACTCCCAAGGTTTTCTAAATAAAATAAAGTTCTAAAAATTATGTTAGATTTAGTCACAACATGATTACATCCAGAACAGCTGTTTCAACACATCTGGTGAGAGGTAAGTCAAGTCGGGTGCTATTTGTCCAGAATGTGTATTTGTCAAAGTGATGGCTAGGAAATAAATAAATAAATAAGTGATGATTCAGTGAGTCATGATGTTTTAACCCAGTTCTCTGTGCCACATGAACTGACCTTGGTGTTTACATTTCTTCTGAATCTGCAATGGGCAGACATTGGACTTGGCAACATAGGCTTGAGGGTACGTTATATATCCTTGTTTCCAGATATTGGAAGTGGTAGGATTCAGGTTTGGAAGCCAGAAATCTGGGTTATAAGGGCTACCTTTAAATACATGGCTACTTAATCAAGTCTTTTAGTGCAGGGGTCCATGGCATGTTAGAAACCGGTCTGCCCAAACAAGCGAAGCCCCATCCGTGGGATGCAGGCAGCACACAAAACCACGCCGCCCTCCAGTCCGCAGAAAAACCTCTCTTCACAGAACTCACCCCTGGTGCCCAAAAGATTGGGGGTTGCTGTTTTCATGCAAGAAATGTGGCTATTGTCTATTTGGGGTTTGCAATAAGAAAGTTAATCAGATTTTCCACTAGTGACTTAAACTGATGGTACTAACCTAAGCATATGCTGCTTGAGCAATGGGAATACTTAAAATTTTGCCCCTGGGTTACTGTAGCATGTACTGCATGTCACAGCATTTTTTTCCCAGGAAAGCAAACATAAAAATAACTGCTAAGACAGCTAAAAGACGTCAGAGTTTACAAGATAGATCACACTTCCGGATTAAATTTCACAGCTGCAAACATAGCTTCTCTAATTTACTAAAATGTATGCTCCAAATACGTTGCAGTCTTTGGGTTATAGGTAGTCCTCAATTTGCAACTCTTTATTCAGTGACCATTTCAAGTTGCAACGGTACCCAGGGTCACCCTTTGCAACCTTCTGACCAGCAAAGTCAATAGGAATGCCAGGTTCACTTTACAAACGAGTTACTAACGTAACAACTGAAGTGATTCACTTAACCAGGGTGGTAAGAAAGGTCATAAAACAGAGCAACACTCATTTAACAACTGTCTCTCTTGGGCTCAATTCTGGTTGCAAGTCAAGGGCTACCTTGTATGACCTCATCTAGTCAAGCATGTTGCAGGCTTTGGGAGAGGTTTAAGGAGGTCCAAAACTGAAAACCAGGACTTTGCTGAAGTGTACATAAACAAGCTGCAGCCAATGCTGCTCTAGGTCAGGGCTTTTCAACCAGTGGTACGGGTACCACCTGTGGTACATTGGACCCTTACAGGTGGTACGCGACCATCCTAGAAAAGTAGTGGGGGAATGAGCTGAACCGGTGGCAGCACCGCATAAGCCTGAGCGAGAGACGGCTGGAGCTGCAGGGCTGTCAGGGCTCAGCAGAAGCGCCAGGATTAGCGCCAGTCTCCAGTTGGAGCTTGGCACTGATCCTGGCACTTCGGAGCCCAGAAGAAGCGCCAGTCAGCTGGAATGTTGCAGCATCTCCAGGGTCTTGTGATTTACATTCAGATGCTTGGCAACTGATTCATATTTATGATGGTCACAGTGTCCCAGGGTCATGTGAAGTGACTAAAACCTGCTGCAACCACTCAACAGATGGGGGGAATAAAAACCAAACACCACCCCACCTCACCCCCGCTGCCAATCCTCAACAGAAATGCTCACAGGCAGGTGTCTTGCTCGGCTGTGGCTTGGGGGGCACTTTTTTCAGTGCTATTGTAACTTCAAAGTCACTAAGTGAACTGTTGTAAGTCGAGGACTACCTGTACTTCATCACTTTTTTCTTCTTTTTTTTGGTCATCAAGGTTTTGACACCTTGCTAGGCGACTGGTGGTACTCGGATGTTGCCATATCCTAAAAGTGGTACAATGGGTGAAAAGGTTGAAAAGCCGTGCTCTAGGTCCTGTACCCACTTGGTCCTTCAAGAACCACTTCCCTCTACAACCACCTGTAGAAGACCACAGTTCCTGCCTACCTGGTTCCATTCGGTAACAGGCTTGAATTGAGGAGATTCTGTGGCTGACCTCCACCCTCTCTGAAGGCTTGGCGTAGGGTGCCTGTCATGACATAAGCCTAATGACAGCCGATGTTAAGGCCATCTTATGCTAATGAGCTATTTTTGTTTGCTGCCTTATGCTAATGAGCTATTTTTGTTGGGTGGCAAGGACAATGCCTGGCTAGGAGGCATAGTCCAACCCAGCCTGTTGTTTACCTGGAACTGTAGATCTTTGAAAATGGCATAATATTCCCCATGAGCCTTTAAAAAAAAAATCTCTGCATTAAGCTATTTATGTCACAAAGTGGTTACTGAGCATCAACTCGGGGGATGTTTCAGGACTGTCTGATTTAGAGAGCACAGTTCCGCTCTCGCTGCTAAGCGGCTTTTATCTAAAAATATCAAGGGCCAACTTGGCTATTGGTAATTGGTCCTCTGCAGATTTCAATCTTCTCTACGTTCTCCATGACCTAAGAGCGGAGGGCAGAATTGCACGCCACAAAAAAGGCGGGTGCCTCCTGCAAGAGTCAGCCCCCTCTCTCCTTCCCATTGCTATTCTGTTTGAACTGAGACAAGGAAAAGAAAAACAAAGCGTTGTTTAAATCATTCCCTTTTAAAAAATGAATTCATTTATTTATTGTACTTAAGAGATTTTAAGTTACACAGAGTGCCTGATGAGACACGGTGGCCAGGAATACAGAAGCAGGAGTGTGGAAAAACTGTACGCAAACCACAGTGATTAAAATCCAGCATTTATAGCCATACATTCAGAAGATGGTGATATATTTATATATCAAGCATTTTTACACTATACAACCCTGCTTTGTGGGGAAAAAATAATAATTCTGTTGTACTATTTTCATATAATATCTAACAGTAAACACAAATAATAAAATCAGTATCTGGGGATACCATATATTTTAAGATCCATAGCTTCAAATCAATCCATAGCTTCAAATAAACGTTTTCCCTTATGTTAAATTCCCTTGGGCTTTAAGATTGTCATTTGGAGTGTTTCATCACACACCTCTTTATTAACCCAGGGAAGTGGTCCTTCCAATGAAATCCATAGGGCAGGGGTAGGCAACCTCGGCTCTTTTATGATTCATGGACTTCAACTCCCAGAATTCCTGAGCTATGCTGACTCAGGAATTCTGGGAGTTGAAGTCCATGAGTCATAAAAGAGCCGAGGTTGCCTACCCCTGCCATAGGGTATTTGCTTGGGGAAAGTCTACTGGTTTTAAGAACAGACATGTAATTCCTTATTCCACCCCAAATTCTGGGTTAATATTATTATCTACGTATGTATATGTGTATGTATGTATGATTTCAACTGGGATGCAAGCAGTTTTATTCAAACTAAAACATCAGCAATATTTCGGGATTGCCCACGGAAGCTTTTCAGAAAATCTCTAGTTTTTAAAGATTTTTTATTTGATTCAGCAAGGCAATTAAAAAAAAACAACTGTCTATAGATTGTCTTGGCATTAAAAATGTAGCCGTCTTAGACTGATTTCTTAAATTAGTTAACATTAATCCTAGACTTTGGATGTCAGATATTGCAACTGATGCAAAGTCAATTCTCCTTTGCTTATTACTCTAACGTAATGAAGCACAGGATTATGACCTACGGTAGCACTGAGTTAATCAACAATAACAATCCCTGTATTTTGGAACGTTAGAGCAGTGGGAACTGGTTCAACCTCATTATAGCATTTCAAAGGGCCTCATTAACAAGCGCTACACACACACTTTCCAGGGGCAGAATAATCTCTTGGTTCGGTTTCTGTCACGCTATTTAAAGGATGTCAGATCGTGTTTGCCCTCCCAGGTAAACTAGACAGGAAACACAGCTACGTGAACTAATCCTATTTTATTGTAAGGCTACGGTAACAGAATCTTGCAAGCCTGAGAATACAAGCATCCTGCTGCCATGTTTAACAGCTCGATCCGTTAGGGCGAGTCCTTCCTAAGTTTCTTTCTCTGACCGTTAAACCACTCGGGGCTCCTGCCTCTCTTCTCTGATGCGTTTCCTAGGCAGCATCTCTTTTCCTCGTCCCCCTAGGTCAGCCGCACAACAGATCACAAACATCCTTCCTTAGGAATACTAGGTGGGACTCAGTATCTCTTACGTAAATTGTGGGTGGGGGATAATATGAACTCCAGTTCTTCTTTCATTAATGTTTCTTAATGGCTTGAGGAAGAGTAAAGATCCTAGGCAAAAGGAGCGGGAGAACTTACATGCCCTGAAAAATTTAACTGAATACCTCAAGCTAATTTCCAGGGGGAAAACCAACAACTGCTTGGAATTCCTAAAGGCAGGTTGCATTCGTCATGCTTCTTTCATTACCGTTGGACACTGAGAACTCTCTTCCCAGAATTTCACTAAATGAATACGTATTTTCCTTTCGATTAAAAAAAAAAGCCCTAGGGAAAACACAATAAATTCGTGATGTTGCCGTTACTGGATAACAACGTGCCCCTCTCTCAACATTGGGGGAGCACCAGGTTAGAAGCTAGCCAAGTGTTTGCTTCACCGAAGCTGATCTCTCATCGAAGCACTGGCTAAGCCATGTCTGCTTGGCTTCTCAGATCAGCCAAAGGCAGCCAAGGCTGGTCACTTAATTCTGGATTAAAACCAAGGAGGCGGTGGCAAATATTTAATCAGATAAATATGCAGCAGGAGGTCAATTAAATTAATAAGAGTTTGCATGCCTCTATTATCTCTTACGACAGTGGTGTAGCTGGGCAATAGATGTACCCCACCCAACTGTTTGATTTTTAGTTCTTCAGGAAAACATGCCTGAAACAACTAAAGATATGAAAGCCATAGAAAACAAGCCATGGAAGGAACAGCACTTAAGGAAGGGACAGTTCTCCTACATGGAGACACTGGCAATATGTTGGAGCTGTTTGTTCCTGTAAAGGTTCTCTGCCTCTTCCAAATTGACAGTGTTCCTTTCGGAAGAACCACCCACCCCGTAGCTTCCTGCACAGTTGTCTCCACAAATGGTGTTTTTGCAAAGCTCACTGATTTGCCAATGTGCCATGTTTCTCCAGCCTTCCTTTCTATGACATGCAGCCCACATTCTTAGTCATCACCATCCTCTTACTTCTGGAAGTTTCTCCTGGTCGTGTGTGAATTTTCATCCATAAGAAATTAAAGCCTTTGGCTTCTGGCAACGGAAACTACTTATATTTTGCACATTTTTATTGTAGGCATAAATGTGCAGCAATACTCAAGAGAGCTATTGAATAAAAACAATGTACGTGTATAGGTGTGTGGGGGTATATCTATATACCTATAGCTATAGTAATACATTCGTTAGTAAATGTGGTTCTTTCATCAGCAAAGGGGGCTCTTGAAAAGCTATCTTGCTCCATTAGTCCTGGTCTAGCTAAAAACTGCCAGCATTACCTCACAAAGAAAAATCTGTGAGCAAAATTCTAGGGTTTTCTTACTGATTCGTTGCCTTAAATAAGAATTCTACAGGAGAAAAAGTTATTTGAAGGTCTTCGAGAGTATAAATGGGGTTGACCAAGACATGCCAGGATTCAAATTGTTTAAAGGTGTCCAAAAGAGTTTTCATCTGACATTTGTGGCTGTAGTATCATATGACGAGGCTGCATTTAAAACACACTGCCAGTAAGAAGAAGGCGGCATACAATTTCAGGTTACAGTTCTGGGTCTTATGACGAACAAATAGAGAATCCTTTTCTTTATTAACCATGGCTGCCTTAGGCTTCACTTTAAGCAAGTCAGCATTTGCTTAAGCATGGATTAGGCTGGATTTGCACAAACACAATAAGCTATAAACCATGGCTGATTTCATGGTAAGCCAAAACCAGAAAAAACTCATCATAACTCAGCTCTACCAGACATTACAAGAATATCTAAGATCTAAAATTTCCTGATAGGTCTGTTGAATGAGGCTGCTAGGGAACGTATCCATTGTTTGTCATCAGGCATCTTCAGAGTGCTGGTGATTCTCAGCTGTACATCTCAAATCTCCAGCCAACTATAGGTGCCGATTATCACCTATCTATTTATGGCACAAAGGTTGATTATTTGAGAGGCCATCCTTCTTCTGTAGTGTCCACCTGTCATACACAATCAGCCAGCATGCCATCAAGTAGATAACATCACCTGAAAAGACACATAGTGTCTATCCTGTGGAACAAGGTTCCCCTAGAAATGTGTATGTCCCCACTCTGACGCTACTGGAAGAAGTATTTAAACCCAGGCCTTGGATTGGAGTGGTTGTGGAGCCCTTGTGGGACGTTCATTCAGATGAGGTTGAAGTTCTTTTTCTGGACATTTGTTCTGTAGGATCTCTGTAATATTGTATTTTTAATTGTTTCATGTAATAAGGTTGGGATGGGGTTATCTTATTCCATCAGTCAATCAACCACTCAAACATTATACCCATTCAAGGAAGAGACAGCAGATTATAGCAATAGTTATTGTGGTAACTTTCTTAATTATTTCAACATCCACAATTTTTTTTAAAAATAGTCATATTTGTTTCACGTACACTTGATTTTTCTAAGAAGTACTAGGTTGCTATCCACATATTTATACATGGAATACAATGGAAGATTTTTAAAAAGTGCTTTAGAGAACAAAAGTGCAAGTACAAGACAAACAAAACAGCAAAAACATTGAAGCAATTTCCCAAAGATGTGAGGTACAAAATTTCTATTATGCATGGGTGACCTAATACATGATGAACACTGGTGATGCGTGATTCATAGGAATTGTACTACATTTTAACAAGATCAAGAATATAGCAAAGACAACCGCTGCATGTTGTTTGCAGGCAGTTGCTGTTTCAGCCATTCTAGTTAATGTAAGGTCATAGAAACACCAAACCTCGTTCGGTCTTCTATGATACTGGAAATGCTGCTCTTCCTGACGTTTCTGGAGGAGCAGGACAGAATTTTATTTGTTGATCTAACAATCAGAGCTGCATTCAACACTTTGCAGCAGCCCTGGAAAATTCTAACTTCAGTTCAGCAATTCCACTTTCCCACACATTTCGAAAGCTTTAGAAACAATAAAAATGGAACCGCAAAGCTTTGCAAGTAACAAAAGAAAATAAACCCACAGAATACATTCAGTTTTGCCTCGGCACCCATCACACAGCAGTTTTAAAATTCTATTTCCAAAGCTTCATAGCCTCTTAGGGATGACAAAGCAAACACATTTGTGAAAACAGCATTTGAAGTGGTTTAGTATTATTACAGTATTGCTGCACTTAGTAGCTGTAGAAGAGACATCAGATCCTTACATGAAGGTTTTCTCAGTAAGCATCTTCCATGTCCTTCTGATACAATCAGGCTATAGAGAGAGAGAGAGAAAAAAACTGCAGAACAACAGAGGTCTTTCCAGCAAGCCCTAACTAACCAGTCAGCAAATATCTGTAAGGCGAAAGCTTACAGATGAAGGCAGGCAGGAACACGGCTCGATTTTCTGATCCCTCATGATGTGCAACTTATTTTACAAACTGCTGAAAAGGATTGTACATGTGACAATACAAAACCTCTCCCACCTGATCTGGGAAAGTTCCTTTTCTTCTATACATAAGTCATATGTTGCAGCAATGCAATGTCATCTGAAAATACAAAATGTGTGAAAATATTTGAACTTTAATCCACTGGGGATGTTTTAATTGTAAATTTGTGTTTTATCTTTGTGAACTATTGAGGATAGGTGGTGATGATAGATAGATAGATAGATAGATAGATAGATAGATAGATAGATAGATAGATAGATAGGATAAGATAAGATATAGATGATAGATAATAAATAAATCTCATCCTCATAATTTGTGAGTAATGTTACCGGAGCCACCATGATAACCTTGTTGGTTACCAATTCTCAGATGCTGGAAAGCCAACACAGCTTGCATTAACTCAGTTATAAAATTCTTCAGGAGTCTCAAATGTGTGACGTACAAACTGCAGCATTCCACCACCTTCTCTTATTTGTCATATTGCTTCTGCTATCGGTGCTGGATAACTCTTCTATCGGCTTAAAATCAATATGTACAATCCTAAATAGGAACTGCCGTTTCCAAAGATAGATAATATTCTATTATAGATGCATATATATATGTATATATATATGTATGTGTATACACACACACACACACACACACACACACACACTGTATATCCCATGCAAGAAGCTAAATATACTTATAAACGATGTATCATATCTCCAAGAAATAAGCAGTGAAAGCTTCTTGGAGCTTATTTAAAGTTGTGAGTTTTCACTCTGCGTGTCATTTTTGTTCGGTGGCAGCTACTGCATCGGTTGCATTTGTCCATGTGTGATTTCAGTTCCTCTTTTTTTCTATTGTTTTAAGTTGGACAGTTCTAAAGATACAATTTGTTTTTCGTTTTTTCCCCTTCAGTTGTCGCCTGTTTGATTGCTGTTCCCAAAGGAGTATTTCCGTCCTATTAGACTGACACGGGGCACACAATAATCCTGTCTTCCAGAAGGACGCTGACAATCAGGAATATAAAATAGAGCCCAAACATGGTGAAACCTAGGAACTTGTTCATCTTCCATTTGCAGAATGCAATAGAGAGGATGACAAAGAGAAGCATGATGAAGAGAAGAACAATAGCGCAGAATAACCCATTGCTGCTCACTTCCACTGCGGAGAAGTTGTTAATTACAGCATAGATGAACCACGGCAGAGGAAGGCTGTTGAAGGGAAAAAAATGCCAGTAAAAGCTAGTTTTGCTGCTAATTGAAAGGTGGTTTATATATAATTGACAACTAAAAGAATCGTTACAACATGTCTGCAGCAGACGGGTTAAAATGATATTTCTACCAAGCAGCATTGAAATGGTCAACGTTCTTATTCTTAAGCAGACATGTCAAACACAAGGCCCGGGGGCCAGATCCGGCCCGCGAAGTGGTTTCATGTGGCCCGCGAAGCCATCCTGGAAACAGTGAGGGAACGGCCCCCACTGCCTTGGCCCTGGCCCAGAGACCCTCCTTCTGCCAGAGACCCTCAGATCTGTCCCACTCCTGCCCAGGCCCCCATAGGTGCCCTTGATGCGAACGATGTAGAGCTGGCCATGCCCACCCAGTAGGCCACGCCCACCGAGACCATACCCACCCGGTCCCCTGAGGGCAATCGCAATGCTGATGCAGCCCTCAATGAAATTGAGTTTGACACCCCTGGTTATTCTCAGGGATAAACAGTAGCTGAGTTCTGGGAGGTAGAAGTATATTTCAATGCAATTTCTATTGTGGTGGTTAGGCAACACAATAAAGTCATCCTTGTTGTATGCAAGCAAGGGTAGGAAAGATGCAGCCTTTCAGATAATGCAAAATACAATTCCAGCAGCACCATGCAACTAGGTTTACCTTATTTATACATATAATATACACACATACATACATATATGCATATATGCATATACATATACACACACACATGTACACGTACACACACACACACACACACACACACACACACACACACATGGCAACAAACATGCCTAATATTTATTTATCTATTTATCTTCTTTGCTGCCCATCTTGTCAAGATGACTACCGTTGGCTTATAGTTGGCTATTAAATAAAAATATCATATAAAACATATAAAATACCATATATAACGTTAAGGCAATAAATAAAGAGCATAAATTTAAAGTTCAGCTAATGTTCAATTGATGAAGATGGAGAGGAAGAGAGAAAAGTGTGCATGGGGAAAAGGTGGGTTCTGTCTAATCCATTAACCACCTCCACGATGCTACTCCTCCATTGGGGTGCCAGGTCTTCAGGGCCTTTTGGAAGGCCAAAAGAGTGGGTGTAGATCTCATCTGGGGGGAACGTGATATTCCAGATGACAGGTGCGATGGCCAAAAAGGCTCTAATACTCTTTCCTCCTTCTATTTTCTCCACAACAACCCTGTGATGTGGGTTGGGATGAGAGAAAGTGACTGGCCCAAGGTCTCCCAGCTGGCTTTCCTGGCTAAGGCAGGACTAGCTCATAGTTTCTTGCTTTCTAGCCTTTAAGCATTAGACCCAAACTGGTTCCCCCCCACTGGACCAAACTGGCTCCTTGTATCCATATCCTGTCCTTATGATTATCTGGCTGAGATGGGTTCAGGCTCACGGTGATGTAGAATGTGGCCTTTCCCCCTCCCCCTCTCTCCTTCTCCCTCTCTCAAAAGCAAGAAGACAGACTAAAATATGGCATAGCTCTTTCACAATTTGAGAACACTATTCACCTCTGAAACACGAGATGAGGCTATAATGGTTTACCATAACTTGATTAACATTTAAATAAATTACTGAGTCAGATGAAATAACCCTAGGGCAGGGGTAGGCAACCTTGGCTCTTTTATGACTCATGGACTTCAACTCCCAGAATTCCTGAGCCAGGAATTCTGGGAGTTGAAGTCCATGAGTCATAAAAGAGCCGACGTTGCCTACCCCTGCCCTAGGCAGTATGCCCCCATCTTTAAAGGCCATTTGGGAGCTACAGATGATCTGAATGCAGTCTTGGGTGTGCCTCAGTACACTCACATAATCCATCTACCATGCTACAGATCATCTGTAAGTGCTTGGATACTGGTGGAATTGCCTGTCTCCAATCATCTCTGCCATTTGGGAAGAACCAAGAAGGCTGGCATGCTTCAGATCCCGTCTATTAAGTCGTGTTAACTTGCTCAGTCCACAAGATGGCCTTTCTCTGATGCTGTACTTGAATGACACTCTCCCAGGGTCTGCAAGCATCTGATCCTGACTATCTTCAAAAGAGTCTTGAAGACCCATCTCTTTCCAGAACTACCGAAAAGGGAGGCTGCATCTTACCACCACTGACATTAGGTTGCTTTGTGTGTAAATTGTGCTGTTTTCTTCCCAGGATGCGACCATTTGCTGGGAGAAGGGGATAGAACGTAATGACCAAAATTCAACCACAGAGAAGAACAAGCAGTCTGAAAAGATAAGGAGGTCAGCTTTGAAATTAGGTAAGGATTGGATGATAGCAACCAGAGGTAAGAAAGTTACTGTACAACAAGCCACAATTGACTCAGCAACCTAATCTTCAACGAAAGAACAGATGAAGTAATACATGATGGAATACAACTAGCAGTAAATAAAAGGCAAAGCTCTACAGGATTCGGTCAGAAGATATCCAGTTGGGCAGGCTTCTACCACCATCTGCTGAGTACATTCGTGTCTTCCCCAACTCTGCGCATTAACACTTTTGTAGCTGTGCAAGTGCATAAGAGAGTGAGTTTATATTTCTCATCGTGTAAAGCTCAAGCAACTGTAATTACTAAAGTTCATGTAGGTTAACAGAGATTCTCAGTGTGCTGTGAGTTCCCTTGAGCATTTCCTTATTTCACGGCCTCCCTGTAAACCAAAGCAATGTGCCTTGAAGCCTTAGCCTTGCTGACTGGATCTTGGGCACCTGAAAGTAAAAGTAAATGAATGAAATATATAAGGAGCTAAAAGCAATACAGTAGTACTTACCCCACAGTGATATCAAAGATGTTGCTTCCTACAGAACTAGAGACTGCCATGTCCCCAAGTCCTTTTCGTGCCACAATGACACTGGTGATTAGGTCAGGGATAGAGGTTCCAGCAGCTAAAATGGTCAAGCCCATAATTTCTTCACTGATCCCAATGGTCTCTCCAACCTAAATAGAAAAAGTACAAAATCATTTGCCAAATACAGGTAGTCCTCGACTTACGACCTCAATTGAGCCCCAAATTTCTGTTGCTAAGTGAGACATTTGTTAAGTGAATTTTGCCCCATTTTACAGCCTTTCTTGCCACAACCCTTGTTAAGTGAATAGCTGCTGAGTAACCCAGTTGTTAAGTGAATCTGGCTTCCCCAATGGACTTTGCTTGTCAGAAGGTTGTAAGAGGTGATCACATGACCCCGGGACACTGCAACTGTCATAAATATGAATCAGTTGCCAGGCATCTGAATTTTGATCATGTGACCACGGGGATGCAACGGTTGGGTGAAAAATGGTCATAAGTCACTTTTTTCAGTGCTATTGTAACTTTGAATGGTCACCAAACAAACTATTGTAAATTGAGAAATATCTGTATAGAAAGACTAGGGATCCATGCATAAAAGTATATAAAAATGTTATATTTGCTGTTTCATAATTTACTCATTTTTCATATCCAGTGAAATTCTTCCTTAGTCATCTTGTTTCAGTCTCCAACAGTGGCTAACAATTAGTTGGGTTGTTTTATTAGAGCCTGCCTATTCTTTGTTGCTGATTTTCCTTTTGTGTTTTCAAAACTGTAGGATTTTTAAAACAGTGTTGCTTTAATGTTACCGTAGTTTGTTAAAATAAATCTAGTTTAATCTAGGCTACTTTTAAGTGCTTTACTCCAGAAAATCACGATGAATGTCAATATAAAAATAGAATGTAACTGGAACACATTTTGAAAACAAAGGTAATAGTGACATATTAACTGAAATTGCATTACGTTACCACGGGACAAAGCATTATGAAGAGCGTTAAAGTCTTGGTCCAGAACCTGAATGCCTCAGCTGAATGCCTTGTTCATCTAATAGGCATGTCAATAGCACTATAACCCTGGGCAATTTCGATAATACGAAAGGCTTCAAAAGAAACTTGTTTCTATTACTTGTATCATTCCCTTCTGAAGTACCTTTCTGCATTAATTTTATTTAGTTTGAAAAGCGGGTGGTCCTGAATATGTCAAGACTTGGTTGTCTGAAGGGCTGCTTTCTTTCCAAAAGGGTTGTTTGAAGTTCACCTTGGGAGCCCTTTTCTGACTGTCCCAACTTTAGAGATAAAGAGGGTAAATAAGGAGAAAATAACTCTGATTCTTGGATTCGGTCTCTGAAGTACTCAGCACATTTGGTCTTAACCTGTTATCTTCTTCTTATCCTGGCCTATGACTATAACAAATATTTCATTTGATTTCATCTCTTCTTAGCACTTCTTCCAATTGTCCCAAAATTACCATTTTTAAAATTTTTTATTGTAGTAATGAGATTTCTGAATGTTTTAATGTTTAATTTACGTTTTGGTCACCACAATGTTGAGACTCGACAGAGAGTCCAGAGAAGAGCAACAAAATTGACCAGGAGACTGGAGGCTAAAACATACAAAGAACAATTGCTGGAATTGGATATGTCTAATTTAATGAAAAGAAGGACCAGGGGGTAACATGATAGCATTGTTCCAATATCTCAGGGGTTGCCACAAAGAAGAGGGAGTCAGGCTGTTGTCCAAAGCGCCCGAAGGCAGGACAAGAAGCAATGAATGGAAACTAGTCAAGGAGAAAAGCAACCTAGAATTAACTAGAAATTTCGTGACAGTTAGAACAATTAATCAGTGAATGCTCCAACATTGGAAGTTTTTAAGAAGAGATTGGACAACCATTTGTCTGAAATGGTATAGGGTTTCCTGCTTGAGCATGGGGTTGGACTAGAAGACCTACAGGGTCCCTTCCAACTTTCTTATTCTATTCTATTTAGACAGCTGAATGTTGCTGTTTGGTTCCTCCCACACTATAAGAAATTTATTTCGGATTGCAAAATGTAGTCTTGAAACAGCTTCAGCTCTCCGTCCTGACATCCCCATTCCCTCTGTATGTATAGCACACCCAATTATCAAGGTGGAAAACTAAAGTTACTAAAAAGCCTGTCTTTTAAAATGTCAATGGAGAAAATGCATTAGCATGTGATCTAGTGAAATATTTAAACAATTTTTAATTCATTTATGAATAAAACTCCAAGTGACTCTGGGCAACTCACATTTAAAATAATTTTCAATTAATTATTGAATCAATCAATGCAATTAATTAAATATAAGCCAACAAATAAGAGCAAATCCATCAAATAGCTCACCTGATGTGCCCACCAGACCATTAGATAAGAAAACACAGCGATCCAGGAGATGGATCCAAAAAATGTGAAAGGGAAAAACTTTTTGGATGACTGAAAGAGAATAATAATAAAAATGTTCAGTGTACTCATTCTGTAATATCATAAGCCTTTCCACGAACATCGCATATACAGTACAGTGTGGCTGGGTTTATTAGTTTCAAACAAAATTTCATCGAATTAACATGGATCCCACCCATAAAAAGTACTATATTACCTGGGAGTGCATGCATTAGGTAAAATTCAGTTTCTTATGTCACTATGGTAGATACCTAGGAAAGGTAAGTTTTTTTTTTACTTAGTAGCTATTTATAATTGGTATGCTATGATTACATTCAGTAACTATAAACAAGATCCTTTTCATTCAGTTCTGAAATATTTTGTCAGCAAATGAGAAATCCATATAATAACTTCAAGGAAGGGCATAAACTAGTATTTATATTTGTCAGTTCTATTTCTTATTAGCTTTTTTGTTTGGTTTCTCATCAAAACACAGAACTGGCAACTGGATCTCTTCCACTGTTGATAAAATTCCGGCAATTTTAGTTTTGATCCCTTTCGTAATAATTCACAATATGGAATTCACATTTTCCCCCACCTGTTATTGAGAATAATTTGATGTGACTGTATACCCCTTGTTTCCTCTATTATCAAATCACTTATAAATAGTCAGAGTGATTTGCCAAGTTTTGTGACTACTTGTGCCAAGTTTCTTTCTTTTTACCTAGTGAAATCAAAATTCATGTTCCACTCACATCTTTATTACCGTGTAATCACAAAGTCGACAATTAGACACAAATTGAAAGGAAAAATGGAAGGTTAAAATAAGAACAACTAATATAATTTTTTCATACGTGGGGAAAGGTGAATGGTGCCTACAGAGGCACAAAATCGGCCAACCCAGCAAGCTATCTGTAAACAATGCTTGCACAGGAGAATGACAAATATAAGTAATACTCTCTGCTAGATAATTATTTCTAGACAGAATGGGTTAAAAGCCTGTAGAAAGTACAATAAAAGAGCATGTAGCTCAAGGACTTTTGAAATGCCCCAATGAAAAGCAATGCATCTAGCCTGACCAGAATGAAGTCCTAGCACAATTTCAGCACTAGTAGAAGAAAGATAGGAGACTGGCATAAACACATCTGAAAAGATGCCACATACTGCTGAGACTGGGACCAAATTTAGAGTGATTTGAAAAGCAATGTCCCTAATAGACAGCTTACGTACATGTATGATTGAGTTAATACTTGGGATAAATAGCAGAGGGCCTAGAATACACTTCCTGCCTCATCCCTATTTAATATTGATAGCTGCAGAGAGGTTGTTCCCCCAGCATGAATGATGCACGGTTAAAAGTCATGTTGGAATGTAAAAGTTACATTGGCAGAGGCTAATCTCTTTTCTTTTTAAAGAACCGGGTAACAATGGAGTAGTTCTAATCAATAAGAAAATACGCTGGAGTGTTAAAATGGGCAACCAGGACTAATGTCCAGCCATTCTCCTTTAATAATTCTGGGAGACAATTTTCCTCCTAGGTCATTTTCAGGTCTGGGCTGTGAATTAAACTATTTGACCTGAAATGTGGACACAGGAGGAGAGAAAGTCACAGGAAAAGAGAAACTCACAGCTGAATTGTCCAGTGATTCCATGATAAAAATATTTTGGAAATAGTTTTCTCAAGATTCTGTGAAGTCGCTCTGTGAGTGAGATGGTGGTCTCCAAATTTAATATATAAATATACGTTAGGATATTAAATTTAACAGCTGGAACAGTAAAGGGTACAATGGGCTAGAACACACAGTTTGTAGTTAATTGGTTGGAGACTACTGGCTCCTGCATGAGGCAATCTACATTATGATTGGTTGCTGTGGGTGTAAAGGGGTTTTCCCCACTTTTTCCCGCCTTTTTCTTCTGTGTCTTCTGTATGCTGTAAAGTTTTACCTCATGATGTTCCTGTGTACCTGATTATCTTGTCTGCTGTAAATATAAATATTAAATATATTTATTTATATAAAACTACAAGTTTGTGCAAGTGTCTCTGACTTCATTTGGACACTTGCTGTGCAATTCCCTGAGAGGTATGGGCCCAGAAGCGCCCTGAAGCACACGTAGTAAATTTCTCTGAGGTGAAAGATTTGTTGGGAGCCCAAGAAAGATTGAGGATGATTGGCCTGTGTAGATAACTCAGTGCTATCTGTTACAGAAACGGGAGGAGGATTTCCTTCAGCTCATCCTAATGAGACGAATTATCCCTCATGGAGCCTAAAAATGGAGACGTTTCTGTGGACGGAAGATTTGCGGACAATTCTAAGCAATCCTCCAGCAGATCTCAATGAGATGGCGGTCTCCAAATATAATATATGTATGTATACAAATAAATTAATTTGCAGATTGGACCAAAGCATCTTAACACTGAGAAAACTGTTAATTACAGTAAGTGCCAGAACCAGGAAAAGTTCTTAACTGCTGCAATTCATGTACTCTACTGTAGCTTTCCTTGTCTTTGATTTTACCTCCCCCTCCCCAAAATTAGATTAGCTCCATCCCTTTTGATATTCCAGAAGTCCCTCATGACCTGGTTAAATTATCAAGCTTGGGGCTCCGAGGGAAGCAAAGACATACTTCAATAGCTCCATTAGTAAGGTGATCATTTTTCTCCTCTCTTTGCTTTGGGTTTGTATATTTATTTTTATAATATTTATCTTTTACTGTGGATGTTTATATCGTTAAGATTTGTTTTATATTTGGGCTTGCTGTATGCTGCCCAGAGTTGCTTTTTTTGAGATGGACAGCTATGCAAATTTGATGAATAAAACAAACCCACACTTGTTCAGGGCAATCTGAGAGGGAAGCTGAAGAAGGGAATTTAAGTTCAAGAGACCCAAGAGGTCTCTTGCCACTCTGGAAGACCATTTATTCTAAACTTGCCTTTTTGAAAATCAATGAATCTTAAAAGAGCTTAACAATGGATGGGTGTTGCTGGGATTTAAAGTAATGTTAAATTATTGCAGAAGCTTTAGAGTTGCTGTAGATTGAAAAAAATGTTGGGTGTCTGCATAGTCTGAGGGGAAAATTTCTTCTGCATATAAAGTCTAATAGACATCTAAAGAAGCAGGCATGCAGACAAACATAAAAGAACTATTAATACAATATTTTATAGGTTGCCATTAAATATTTATACAGGTAAATGGCAATGTATTCACTGTTATTGTCTGCCAGGCAAGGTCTCCAAAAGCTCAAACCAAATGTCATTTATCATGATATTTTTATCAAGTATTTTCTCCCCCAAACAATCTAATGGAAACTGAAAATGAACTTATTTATGTATACTCAATAATAGTATCAAGGCTAAATCTGTCCTTTACAAACATATTTTACATTTCAATTCATATATAAAAGTAAAAACAGTAATTCTCACTGGATTTCTAACATCAGGTAGAGTCACCCATAATGGAAAAACGATAGGCAAAATAATCAGATATGTAAGCTGCTTCCGGGGCGTATCAGGCCAGCCCAGGCTGAGGGGCTGACTATCATCACCATCTTCCTGTTGTGGAAAAAAAGGACAATATTAATTTAAAAGAAAAAATGGAAAACATTTTGTACTTAATTGGTTTAAAGGAAGTCTGCAACAAGCTGTCTTCAGTTGCTATTTGAAAAAAAATAAACTGAAGAAAAAAAATCCAGCAATGCTATAAAATGTGTACCAGATTTTGAAGAATTTTGCTTACTGAGGTTCTTGTGCATAATTCTGTGTTCCTCATAGGGTGTTATAACATAATCTTGGAAGCCTGACAGAAATTCTCTTTATTCCCGCTTATCTTAAGGAGAATCAAGACATGGTAATCATTTTTTTCCTCACCCCCTCCAGTCTACTGCTGATTATTATTTTTTTTACATAATGGTTGTTGAATTCCTTCTTCAAGGCCATCTCCACATCTCTTTTCCAGGGAGGACGTTGGGAGGAGGGAGAATCTCTATAGTACTGAACACCTTAAGTTAATATATTATTTCTTTCTTTTCACACAGATGACCAGCTTCATCATACTGTTTGATCACCAGCTTGAATGGCTTTAAAAAGAAATAGAAGTTTCATGAAGTTTGCAGCTTTCCAAAGCACTTTTTGCTATTATAGAAATGATGGAATAAAAAGGTATTTAGCTTCATCTAGGTTATGGTACATCTTACATCATTATGTTCAATATTCTCTAAAATATTTATTTTGCAGAAAGATGAGTTTCTAGCACTGATCATGTGCTTGTTCCAAACGCAGAATCCATTTGTCTGTACGCTTGGAAAACTACTCAAATTGTACTTTATACTGTACATTAGATTTAACAATTATTTTCCTACTCAGATTTTCTCATGTTATAGGAACAGTAATGGAATATATGAATCAATTCTCCAAAATTATATCACTGTACTACTAAATTTGAAAACTTAAATATATGTGCAACATTTTTAATGGAGAGAAAAATGTTGTATTTCTTTTCCTTTCTGCCCACTATATTCTTTCTTCCAAGTCACATATATATACATTTATTTAGTATGCTAAATTCACCATAGAAAATAATATTTGAAAGCAGTTTGCTTTGACAAAAATCAGATAAAAGCAAAAAAGGTTATATAGACTTTGCAGATTATATTTTTTACTTGGGCTTCAAATGATTCAACAAGAGAAGCTATGCAGTCACAACTTTCATACAGACTTATTAGAACCAATAAACTTAACTTTCCTGAACCACACACTACAACTGACAATGTACTATTTACATGGATAATATGTTAGAGATCTATAAACATTATAGAGATGGTTTGATGTCCAGATTTGTATCTCCAGAAATAACCTTATTTGCTCTGGGATCTTCTGAGGTATATTTTGATCCAGTTTGTTCATAGACCAGAAGTAGATTCAGAAAAACAGACTCTTCCCACCCAATATATGACTTGGGAAAAATTTAAATATTTGCAACTCTTCCTTTCTTTTTATCATTCCATGATAAATTTTCAGGAAAGGTGGATCATTAGTAGATAGATAAGGAGATGCGGTATACCAATTTTTGAGCTATGTTTCTTTAAAGCCTATGTTGGAAATATCTATTTTTTTCTTATTACATAATGAAATCAAATTTACTAGGTGGTTATAATTTTGGAGAGGGTGGAGCATACAAAGTTGCACAGAAGTTAGTTTGGGATTTTGAAGTATGATTCATTTAATTATTTTAAAGTGCCTCAAACTTTTTGCTTTTCAAAGAAAATGACTATGAAAATGCTATCAATATTCTTGGCAAATTTCACATATATTAATGTTGGAGGGTTTTTTGCAACCAAAAGAGGGTTGTAAGGAATAATAATATTTCTTCCTAAATACAACAAAGCTGATGGTCAGAGTTTAAGAGCAGGGAGAAATCAAACTTCAATTCACTGGTCTTTTCCACAAAATAAAACCGTTGTTACTGCTTTCTTCAATGTAGATATGCACATGGCTATATTGCAAGATATTCTTCTTTCCTCTCCTGAAGGAGAAAACTGATTTATCTCTTGGAACACCTGTGAGATATCAATTAGCTGAGATAATACACATAACTCTTTAATTGCAGTCATTCCAGTTTTGAGTGACAGACTCACTGTGCACACAATGGAAAAAGAGTTAAAGAACAGAATCCAACCTATTAACTCCATTAAAAACTAAGATGGGGAAACTGCTTTCCTCTTCACTGTAACTAATTATAGTGTGGTGTTAAGGACAGATTGAAATAAATTACATAAGCACAGTTTGCTTTTCTGTTTGTCCTTTTCAACCAAAAAATGGCTATTGTGCCACTAAAAGAAATTTAACACCAATGTGACAGGCCTTATAAAAAGAGCCATAACACTGCAGCTGAGATTAATGATCTTCCAGCTTCACTCGTTTAAATATATATTTTCTACCCCAGCATCCCCTCAAAAGCTGTTTTTTAAATGGAGCCCCTCACTATATTGTATACACAGAATCACATAAACACAACTGCCTAGACCAGGGGTCGGCAACCTCGGCTCTTTTATGACTCGTGGACTTCAACTCCCAGAATTCCTGAGCCAGCTGGCTCAGGAATTCTGGGAGTTGAAGTCCACGAGTCATAAAAGAGCCGAGGTTGCCGACCCCTGGCCTAGACAGAATTTGATAAAATTCAGGCTGCTTTGATAAAAGAGGTCATAGATGTATGTAGAAACACTTCCTACAAGAACTTTTACTGATGTAAACTAATCAACACCCTGGTGTATCAGGGACCCATTGAATTACAGTTGTTCAGTAGCAACTTAATGATCATACAGCAAATCATGAAAGGCTTGCTTCCTTGTTAGAACTAGGCTGCTTGTTTCTTTTACTTAAACATTATCTTTGTAGTGTTAGGCACACATATTTTTCTTTCCTTGCTGGTTTCCATAGAAACTGATAAAAAAAGGAACAGGCCTGAGAATAAGGAGATGAGAAGAGATGAAGTTGAAGATTATTTTTAGGAAAGTCAGAAACGAAAATAATTCAGCTGACTTTGAATTTCTACAGGATAGTATATAAAATATTATTCATTACATTTTATTGCATTATATGACATTACATCACGTTCTTGTATGATACTGTACAAATATTCCATAATTAATTTTATTGATAATTTTAATAAAATTCCTGAAAAATTAACACAAGTTAAAAAAAGATTAAAAGAAAACATAAGAATGTAATCAAGACAAAGAAAAGAAACATATAAGCCAATTATTTCCCCCTTCAATACAAATATAAGCAATTTTAATAATTTATCACCTCTTAAAATACAACAAATTATCTCTTCTTTCAATATTTCACCTCTCATCTATAAATAAATCCCCAAAACCTCAACATTTCAGTCCTGATCAACAAAAGTTCAGTAAAGATTACCAGAGATAACAAATTTATTTTAAACGTGATGACATAAACCAACTTTATATTTCTTCCTTTTACCTCTTATTGTTTAATCCTTTTAAATAAAATCCTAGAACTTAAATTTTTTTTTTCATTTTTTTTCTTTGTCCCTTCTCACAAAATTCTTTGAAACCTTAATAAGTCCAATCTGGAAAGTTATCCAGGTCATCCTCTTGGTTTGTTGTTTGTATGTCCTTTTTAATTAAGATCTCTTTTGTAGGACATGTGCAGTATCTTTTTTTATAGGTAGCCTGTCATTTTCAAATCTGCTTTCAGATCAGCCTCAGTCTTGTCCGGTAAAACCTGTTCCTCTTTTATAACATCATTTAAACACAGTATCTATAGAGACAAATACTTCTAAAATTAACTTCAGGGTCCATTGTTGAAAAATATTTTTAATATGTCCAATCAATGTTAAAATATTTTGCTCTATTCTGTAAAAGTAAGTCAAAGCTAGGTGTTCTTCTCCTTTAATTGTAACATTTAGTACCTTCTAGTTCCCTCAAGAAACTTCAAAGGTTCAGTGTCCAACCTTCGAAGTCCTATCCAATCATCTTTTTAAAAAAAGAATTAACAGCATTTTCCCCTGGGAAGTGTTCTTATAATTAATTCCAAAATCTTATTTCTTGACCTTATCCTTGTTTAACTTTACAAAATCAAAGTTTTTAGTTTATTTCTTTTTTAAAGATTCTATTGTAGACTTAAAACTAATACCAACTACTGTATGAAAGATATAGTAGTTTAAAAAATGCAAAAAAGAAAAACAATTAAAAAGTGGTAACTTCCCTCTTTATCTCAGCAAGTATAAATAGTTTTAACATCTCTTAAGTGTTGTTTAACATCTCTTATCAACATTCTTAAAATACAGCAATCTCTTCATCCCTCATTCTCTATAAACAAATCTTTAAAGCCTTATCATCCATCTTAATCAGCAAAAGTCCATTAAGAGTTACCAGAAATAACTACATATCTATTATAAATTTGATCTTAAAGAAAACACTAACACTTGAATTCTTCTCTTTTATGTCTGTCTCATTTTTTTATTTTTAAACAAATTCCCCAAACCTTGCTATTTAAATCTAATCAGTAAAAATCTAATAAAAATTACCAAAGGTAACAATGTAACTGTTTTAACCACTCTGATAAATTTAAAATGCAATAAACAACCTGTTTTCCCTATAGCACTAGCAATAACACTTAGACTTGCATACCGCTTCACAGTGCTTTACAGTCCTCTATAAGTGGTTTACAGAGTCAGCATATTGCCCCCAAACAATCTGGATCCTCATTTTACTGAACTTGGAAGGATGGAATGTTGAGTCAACCTTAAGCCAGTGAGGATCGAACTCCTGGCAGTGGGCAGAGTCAACCTGCTATACTGCATTTATAACTTACCTATAAACAAGCCCTTAAAACATTATAATCTACTTCTAGTTTTTTCAAAAAAGCCCATTAAAGATTACTCAGGATAGCAAAAGTCACACACATTTATTTTTTTATTTAGAAAATTTATATGGTTGCCCACTCACTCACAATGATTCTTGGCGGCTTACAAAAATAGTAAATTAACAAGTTCCTTTTGTTGATCCAAATAAAAATGTTATCTAGATTCAATATAAAAAGATTGTCTAAATCACTCCTTCTTTATACATATTTTTAGCTATTAAAACATCAAGTTTCATTTATGTATTCAGTAAAAAAAAATCTTTTCCCTTATTTCCCATGTAACCTGTCATTTTTAAGTCCACGCTTGAGTCAATTTCATTCTTGTCCAACACAACCTGTTCCTCTTCCATAACATTATTTAATGTATCAAAAATGACAGTAATCCTAAAAAGTAATGTCTCAGTCCATTATTCACAAATATTTCTCAATACATATATTTTTTATTTCCTTTTGATGTACTTTAATGTCCAACCTTCAAAGCCCCATGTTATCATGTTGTTTTTCTTCGAAATGCAAAAACATGAATAATTTTCACAGGGAAGATTCTTACATTGAATTTTTTTAGGTTTTAAAGTCCATCTGGAGCCTTAGTCTGTTTAGAACATTCTAAAATCAACTCTCTAATTCCCCTTTTGCTGTTTAATTCTGTAAAAAAATAGAAATACTTAAGCTCGCACTTAAAACCTCTTTCATAAAGGATTGAGGGAAACTCATCCACGTTGTTCCATAGGGTCTTAATATTTCAAAAATAAATAATTATTTCCAAATGATTAAAAAAATGAGGATTGCCTGAATCTTGAGTCCATGTGGGTCACATTACAACTATGAGTTTATATGGAGTCCCCTGACTCCTGGCCATTCAACTCACAAGTAGATCATAAAAATGTTGGTTCCTGCTGCCTACTCATAAGGACCAGTTGCCTGCAGAATATGTCGATCATCTCATGATCTCTACTTTTCTGGGGAGACTTCATGAGTTCAGATCCTGCATCCAGCCACAGATGTCAGCCATAATGTTCCCATTATGTAATGTATACATGGTTGTATTTTGACAATAAAGGTTCATTCATTCATTCATTCAATAATAATAATAAGATTGTTGGCCAGAGGGATATGGACATGCTTTTGCAGCTAGAATTTTATAATAATTTAAGTGGAAAGATTTTTCCTATGGAAAGGAAATGTATCCAGAAGCCCAGGCCAAGTCAAGAGACATCAGTCTAGAGAATGCTACAGGTAATTCCTTGACTTACCACTGTTTGCTTAATGATAGTTCGAACTAACAACGGCCTCCAAAAAAGTCAGTTACACCCTAAATTTAAACATATAACTATCACCTTGCCCATGTAATCATGTGGTTGCAATGTGGATGTTTGGCAACTGGCTTGCATATATATCCAGTTGCTGTGACCCACAGTTATGTGGTCACAATTTGGGACTTTTTTGCTGGTTTCACTGGACAACAAAACTGCTTCAGGACAAACTTTTGTCCTGAACACAAATATAATTTCAGAATGTTTATATCATACAGGAATCTTGAGAATATGAAATTAGCTTTTGGTGACTTTGATTTTAATTGCATAATGTTTCTGACATACTGCATGAGTTCAGCAGGGCTGAAGTATTTTGCTGCTGATTTTCATTTGTACTCAGTGTCTGCTGCATTGTTCCAACAATAGTCAGCCAACACTGATGGATTTCAGTTGTCCTGTTTTTCCACTGCGGCAATATCCTGATGAAACCTTTGACTGTGTTCATCACTGACTGAACCTAGATTCTCAGAAAAGAAGTCCAAGTATGAATGAAAACAATGAATCTTCAGTGACATGTTGCACTTCATGGTCTTGTATACTACAAGAAGTTTGTCAATCAGCTGAATGTAGCTTGGTGCTCTGTAGTGGCCAAGAAAATTCTCAATAACATTCTTGCTTTCCAGGTGATTTTCTCTGGCTCCACTAACAGATCTTTAAACTGTTTGTCATTGATGAGATATCTGATCTGTAGATCCAATAAAAATGTCTTCCTTAATCTTGGCCTCAGTTATTGTAGGAAACATCTGTCTCAAATAACAAAAACCTTCACCATTCTAGTTCATCACTTTCACAAAATTTTTCATCAGTCCGAATTTTATGTGAAGTGAAGGCAAAAATATCTTGGTCGAGTCAACAAGTGGTTAAGTTGGATTTACACTTACACTTACCTTACAACTACATGACTCTACTGATGACCATAGTGACTTGACCTATGACCACAGTAAATGTGATTATAAAATGACAGAAATTCTAGTCCCAAGAGTGATCATATAAGGACTAACTGTATTTGAAAGTCAAAGCTGGTGATGTGGGAATCAATTATTTTCAGGCCAGACAAATCATGTAAATATCAAAGACGTTTCTCTAGCACTCAAGGCTGAGGGAAATAGGCCACGATTCTCTGGAGGAGGAAAAGGAAGATAAGGAAGAAAAGGCAGGGATTGGTGTATTGATTCCTACATGTTGTGCTCTAGGAAAATCTTCTTTTGTATTTGTGTGTGTGTGTGTGTGTGTGTGTGTGTGTACCTATATGTATGTTTGTATGTGTGTGACATTTCTTGTTTACATTAGAATAATGTATCTGACTATTTTGAACCTCTGAACTTTCTGCTGTTGCTAAATACAGATCAACTTACAAAGGAGAATATTTGTAGGTCAGGGTTGAAATGAAGGGTCCTTGGTGATATCTCTGAGCTTGGCTATTTTCTTGCAATTGTTTCATTACCCGAACTAGGTAATATAATCAGTGCTCAAGGTACTGATATGTCTGCAAGAAAACAACCAAGCTCAGAAAGCAGCAGGGACCCCAGGAATGGACTTTCTAGAGAATAAATATCAATAGCCATGCCTGAAGATTGATATTGTGGTGCTCTTGAACTCTTGATCACAGTAATGTATACTCAGCAATAATGTCAAGGATCACACATTCTCAGATTAAATTTAAATCTAAATTTAGTTGTGTGCAATTATAGACAGCAGACTTTGCTTTGTAGTGCTGAGGAAATAGTAACCCAGCAGCAGGGCAAGTCATCAATAACAAACTTTCTGTTTGTCTAGAGCACAGGTTTGCAACCCGCGGCTCCAGAGCCGCATGCGGCTCTTTCAGTGATCTCCTGCAGCTCCCAGTCCTCTGCCATGTGCAGTCCAAAAAAAAAAAAATGGGACTAAAAAAGTTCAACCAATCAATTCAAATATGCAGGGCAGGTGCATATCTCGCCTTGGCTCCACTCTTCAGTCAAAACCTGTTCTGCACATGCGCGCATGTACGCGCATGCGCACACATTTTTTGTGGCTCCCAGTTTTTCCTTTTGTGAGGGAACCGGTTCCGAGTGGCTCTTTCACTGTTTCAGGTTGCTGACCCCTGGTCTAGAATGTAAGGACATTTGTAGTGGATTGTCTCAAGGAGAACATCTTGATCCTAGCTTATTACATTTCATCCTTAGATCATGGCATAACTGATATATTATCTTTCTCTCAGAGCAAATGGTATTGAAAATTGACAGCGATTATGAGAAAAGTCCAGGGAATAGACTAATGCAGCTCTGGGACCTTAACATCAAGACTGTTGCATCCATACCTCACTTTGATAGATTATGGATTAACATGTCTAGCGCAATTTAGAACAAGGAACTTGTTCCGTTGTTTGCAGAGGTCATCGAGAGTGAGTTGGGTCACCATATAAATTTTCTTAATAAATAAATTAATGAATAAATAAGTATGCATGGTGATAAGATAAGGTCAAGGATGAATGCCTTATTAATGAATGTAGATTGAATACAAAAATAACTAGTCCAAAAGAATAGCCTTGGTCATACAGATAGCATAAATAAAGATTAAGTTGCAAAATAATTATATAAAGAGTGAATGGGCCAAGAGAAAAGAGCCAGTGTGGTCTAGTGGTTAAGGCATCAGGCTGGAAACCAAGAGAGTGTGAGTTCTAGTCCCGCCTTCAACATGAAAGCCTGCTGGGTCATTTTGGGCCCATCTCTCTCTTAGGCCACAGCATCAGACTCAGGTGACAAGCTAGTTGGTAAATTCCTGTCACAACCAATGGAGCAACACTTAACTGAACTAAAAAGGAAGGTAGATC
This sequence comes from Vipera ursinii, assembly GCF_947247035.1. NCBI lineage: Eukaryota > Metazoa > Chordata > Lepidosauria > Squamata > Viperidae > Vipera > Vipera ursinii. The sequence continues at coordinate 215,702,830 of NC_139513.1, read as the reverse complement.
CTGCATTCACAGGAAAACACTAGGAAAAATAACAAAAAGAATAGTTCAATAACAAAATGAAGACTGAAAAAGATTTAACGGAGTTGATGAAATCCTCAAAAGAGAGTTGAGGAGATTATTGTAGTTGATAGGCACCTCAAAGAGAAAGGTGTAAGAAGGCAATATACTGATTAGGATGTGTAAGTAAAGTTGGTTGGCAACAATAAAAAGATATGGAGGTTATATTTTATAGTGTAGATCAGACATGTCAAACTCGCAACGTCACGTGACGCTGTGTAACATATCAGAACCTTTTCGCCATTGCCAGCAATGAGGTGGGTGCGGCTTCTGGATGACCCGTCTGGCCCGTGGGCCAGCAGTTTGACACCCCTGGTGTAGATGGAAACTGAATTTAACTAGATTTTACTTTTCTATCATTTCCTATATTTAATTTATTTTGCTTATTCTTTATCACTCAATATTGCCTAAAGTTACTAATCCAGAAAAGACACAAAATTCTTAAGTATGTGTGTATGTATTGCATGTCTTTCTGGATGTTAAAAGAAAGTAGTCTCTCAAATAATATGTTCCATTTAGGAATATCAAGATAAAACATTTTACACAGTGCAACCAAATATTTTTATTAATGGTGCCGGTTGCTCTTACACAATTTCTTAGGCAGAATATCAGAAATATACCTTGGAAGAAAACATTACTGATTGGTCTTGCCATGAGCAAAGCAATAGTTCAACAGATTTTTTTAAAAGTTTATATACTGCATGTAAACTGTTCTGTTATATAAGCTTCAGTAAGCTATGATTCATCTCCAAGCCACATTAGACATATGAGCATATTTTTCTTCTTTTGGTAATAAGCACACCTTCCCAATAACTTTAATTAATTTAATATGATAGCAGCTCGCAAAGAGCCATATATTATTAAATCCTAGTTTTACTTAGTTTCAGTAAACCTGGTTTGTAAAGATACATTGTCTCCATGTAGCTCTCAGGGGTATATTTCCATTAAATTTGCATTTAAAGCACTGATTTTCAATCCCCAAGTTGCAAATATTGCTGGATTATTATCCCCTCTATCTCTGATCATTGCTTTGCAGTTTGTGAATGATGTAGCCGAAGAGAATAATATGTGAGAACCAAGGGCACTGGATTCCATAAAGTAATTTTGTATTGTTTGGAATTGTAATTTATTTATTTTATTTATTTATTTTAATTCCATTTATATCCCGCCCTTCTCCGAAGACTCAGGGCGGCTTAGGAGCTTAGCAGTAGCCTTCATTCTATGTATATGCCTGCTTATTAGGGCTTTCACACACACCCCAAGCGGCATTATTACAAAGTCCGCTTAATTGCCCCCAACAATCTGGGTCCTCATTTTACCTACCTCGGAAGGATGGAAGGCTGAGTCAACCTTGAGCCTGGTGGGATGCGAACCTGCACTAATTGCAGGTAATGCCAAAGAGTGATCTCAAATTCCAAAAATAAAAGAAAGAGAAGAATGTATCTCTCTGTGGTTCCCAGATACAAACATCTATTCTTTTCCAGACTGTGATAATTCTATGATAACACAGAATTAAGCCCAAAGCATATTTAACAAATGGAGAAAAGCAAGAATGAAAAAAATGATACCTCTTCTACACCAACAGCACTTCCATTTTGCACTGGTCCATCACTGGGTGGTGTCACTTCAACTTCAATTTTTTCTGAAGTATAAGCAGAAGAAATGTAAATCTGAAAACCAATCAGTATTTTATTCAATTTATAAATCACTCAATTCAACAAATTGAAATGTTGACATGAATTGAAATAGCTATCCTATACTAGGTGTCATTACTCTGAAAAACTGGTTTAAGTAATCTTATTGGGAAAGGTAGGTTTAAGGTATAATTTGTTTTATCTATTCAGCATTCCAGTTATTACTGGGGGGAAAAAGATCACTCAAGCCTTTTTCTTCAAGAGTTAGTTATAATAATAATCTTGTTTTAATTCAGTAGAAATTAAATTGGATAAACAAGTTGGTGAACTGCAAGTGAGACAATCTATTTGGCCATCCTATATGTGACAAAATGAAGTAGTTTAAATTTAAATGAAAAATGAAAAAGATTCTGAAAAATGATGAAGTTCTTCGGATCTGTTTTCATTTGAGAAAATGCTTGTCACCCATTTCAGACAAGTGACTTTGGATGGTGAGGTAAAGGTAAAGGTTCCCCCGCACATGCGTGCTAGTCGTTTCTGACTTTAGGGGCCGGTGCTCATCTCCATTTCAAAGCCGAAGAGCCAGCGCTTGTCCGAGGACGTCTCCGTGGTCATGTGGCCGGCATGACTAGACGCCAAAGGCGCACGGAACGCTGTTACCTTCCCACCGGAGTGGTCCCTATTTTTCTACTTGCATTTTTACGTGCTTTGGATGGTGAACCATCATACAAAAATTTAATTACAGTATAATACAAAAAGTAATATACGCAGCAGCAAGAAAACTATCAACATAGGTATTAATATAGCCAGGAAATGGGGACCTATGCACATTTGGGATCCAAGGCCTGGGCACACAACCAGGTCTTCACAGCCTTACAAATGACAAGACCCGTAACATGCCCAAACTATGGAACCAAATTGGATGGGTAGAAACAACTGGGAGAAGACCTCCCTTGGGTAACCTGGTCCAAGCCATAAAGAGCTTTAAAGATGACAAATAGCACCATGATTTGCACCCGGAAACACACTGGCAACTGTAGCTCAGCTAGTAGTGGTGTCACACGAGTTGAGTATCTGAAACCTATGCAGATGCATTTTGCCATAGTTAAAGCTCCTTAATACTTTTCAAGAGCAGCGCAGAGTGTGTTGTAATATATAACAGTCTCATTATTGATCTCACATCAGTTTGGTTGCATTCAGATGTATATCACAAAGATACATATATACACAACTTTGCAATAGATTATAAAGGTGCCATAGGAACTTTCCAATAAATTAGCATATCAGACAAGCATTGTAGGAGGACAGTCGTGTTAATCAAGGGTAATAAACGAAATATCTGTTTTGAAGGAAACAATCCTTCTTGATCTCTTATACTCACCTGCATTTTTGGATCTTCCGTTCCGTTGTTCACCATCTATTTCCGGGGACTTTTTGGCCATCTTATGAAGAATAGATGCCCTTTCTTTGAACTTTCCTACAAAATATACACATCTTTGTTAAAGCATAAGTTATTTCTCAGCTAATGCCTCACTTTTTATTCGTAGCATGTCAACTTTGGCTTCTGTTAACTTGGTCTGCTCCCTAATCCAAGCTTTTCCCAACAGAAAGAAAAAGGTTATTTCATTACAAAATATGAAATAGACTTGGACTTTCCTATTATTTCAAATGAGATGGGTAGTTCAAACATAATTGTAGGGAATAAGCACTGAAGAATAGCTACCAATCTTAGCAAGAGAAGACAAGAGAAAGATATTGTTTTGGTTCTCTTTTTTGTTTACATGTCTGGGTTACAGATTACTTATTTTATTTCCTTCCTGATAAATCAAAGTCCCTGATTTTCATATTAATTTAGAAAAATTAATAGTTTATTACATGAGAAGCAATAAAGCACTGAATAGGAGATGATAAGCATCTACCTGAAAGCTTAGATACAGCCTCATTATAAAATAACAATATTTAAGAAATGGAATAGTCACCAATACAATTGTTTTACCCCAGCTAGGACACTGGCACATATAATCCTTTCAGAAGAATTGCTATTATGATAGAATTAAAGTTTCAGAGTTATTATTACACTGTTTTTCACAGAACAATATATTCAGTTTACCTACACAATTTGAAAATAGCATTTTAAAAATGTTATGTAACAAGATACACAATATTTCACAGGGTGCACAAATATTACCCTTCAAGAAAAGAAAATCAAGCTATTTAAATTGTTGTTTTAAAGAAAAATTCTGAAAAGAGAAACAGGTAGTCTGGTCACACCTTTCATTTACATATAAATGGAAAAGTCGAACCTAAAATAATAGCATCACATTCTCAAATAACAAACATTTGCATTTGAATAGAAAATCAGTAGCGAAGAATGCAGAAAGCAAAAGTGTAAATTTTGTCTCCTGAAACTTAAACAATCTCATTATGTGGTTAGTTGTATAATGGTGCAATACTGCAGCTCCTGACCCTGCCATGATTAGAGGATAGTTACTGAGTGATAGTGGCAGACTGTCATCACGTTTATACTTTCCAAAGATGATATGATATGACATGACATGTAATTCCGTGTTAACCTTTCAGACAAAGTAGAGGTCTAGGAAATCTGGGAAAATACAAAAATCATATGGAGTTTATCTGAGATTAATATGTTTGTCCCTTGAAGAATATGTCAGAAACTCACATATCTTTGCCTCCTTCATCTGGTTCAGCCATTGTTTGATCAAATAGCTATCAGCCCAGCTAACATTAGAATACCAGAAATAACAAGCAATATTTTGTTAGGTAAGTGAAATGTTGATAGAAATACACTCTTAGATTTGTCAAATATAAGTGTTCTCTTTAAAAATGGAGGGGAAAAAAAGAAGAGTTACCTTATGGGCAGCCAATATATTGTATAAATAAATAAATAAAAGATCAGCCTACAATTTTTTTCAGTTATTCGTAGACTCAGTTTAAGTACAGCACTTGATTTTTTTCTTTAAAATACTTCACATAAAATAATTGTGATCATTTTGATAGATTATATATTGCCAAGGAGAAATAAATTCTAAAAAAAAAAAGCTGGGACATTTGAAGCAAACTGTAAATGATGACAAAAATGGCAACATACAAATGGTGTCATCATCATCATCATGCAAATACGACTGATGCCACACAGTATATGCAAGCTTGTGTGATGAAATTGGAATGTGTGTTTTGCCATTTGCACCCTGTTGCCCCTCCAGAAAAGCAACAATTAAATACAAGTATTTCAGAAATGATGTGGTCCTTACTGTCTCAAAGAAGCAACTGTTCTGTAGCTTTGCCATTCCCATTTCCTGATTTAAAACTACACAGCACCAAAGTACATTTCATTATATGAGACAAGGAATACTTTTTCAGGTAAATGACCATAGGTTCATTTAAAAAATTGTAGTCTACATTGCATTCATCATCAAACATTTCTTAAAACACACACTTATCTGGTTAATAGAGGGAAGATTTACATGATTTGAAAAGAAATCAAACAAGGTCAAGAATGATAGGGACAGTAAAGGGAAATTGGAAGGTAGGGAAAAGATTAAGTAATTTTCTTTCTCTTTCACTCTCCTGCTTGGATTCTTCTATATATATATCTGTGTCTTCGTTGTAGTTCCTTGAAATTATAAGAAAAACATATCCAGGTGAAACGCTGATCTTAATTGGAGTAGACAGGAGATCAGCAACACTCATCTCTCTTCCGTACCTTTTACATATCAGAGAAATATAATATTGTTTTTCAAGTACACTGAAAAGGTCACAGACTCCTGGATAAGCAGGGATGCTACATAAACACCATCGAAGCTCAATGGCCCTTCAACAAAGTAATATAGCAGAATTAAAAATGGAGTCACCTAATTTTAAAAGCTGCTTTTCCCCTCCTGCTGCCTATGGAGTTGAAGGCTGTACTTAGGAAAACAGACTAAGTACTAATCCAAATATGTACCTGATGTTCCTCAGTTACTCTCTATTTCACATGATATCACAAAACTACTGTCCTAAAATACAGATGCGTTAAGGCAATAACATACAGGACTCAGATGTTGTCTTTTCATTCAATGAAGACTTTCTGAATAACAAAAGACAGTTCAGCATTTAATAATTGTGCAGTTTAAAAAAATATAAAGATGAAATAAAGGAAAAATACTTTCTTGAACTTCAAGTTGAGCTTGATTTTCGGTGCAGAAAGAATTGAGAGTATTTCAGGTATACCTTTTATCACTTAGTCACATGCACTGTTAAGTGGATGTTCACTTGTTTAAATACAGTAACACAGTTCTACAGTAAGATTGGCTTCCAGAATTCAAGACTTGAACGTATTTCTATTTTAGTGACATGATTGCAAGGCTTAGCATTAGTGATATTCAGTGTTTTTCATTTTCCAAAATCTTTGTGAGGACCTTTATACGCCAATTCTTCTTAGGTCCAAATCTTATGCATCTACTACAGAAAATGCAAATCAGCCTGTTCACGCATTCATATGCTCTCCTAAATAGATGAAATTTAACAACATTTTCTAATATGTAGAAGGTATCTAATTAATTTATAGGAAAGTTTGCAAAAACACTAATATTTACAAATAATATATTTGTGGAATTAAAAAGATCAATTTCTAACTTTTTAATATAAAAAACAATAAGCATGATGAACAATTTTCCTAAATGTTAATAAATGTAAATACATTTATTTGAAGAATGCAGGTTTTAAAATATGTACATTGCTTATTCTATTGAACATTTATCAATATTATATAAGTGCTCTTAATAATATTATGTTGATCGTATACGCTGCATTAAAATAAAATTAAAAATGCAAGTTAGTAAATAGTATTAAGGGTTAAAAATGTTAAAATGGTAACACATCACATTATGACACTGATGTCATGCAGAGAGGAACTGAAAGAAAAAAATAACCATGATAAGTTTTTTTATTAAAAAAAAGAATAAAAAGGCTGACACAAAAAATCTAAAATATTTCTTACCTTCTTCAGTCATTGTGTCATAATATTTTAGCTTTCCATATGATCCAAGCTCTATAACATTATAGTAAAAGACAACAGAGATAAGGAACTCTCAGACATTCAAAGTAATTGACATGCTGTCATACATTCTTAATCAATTCCATAGCAGTAACTTTTCTATAGAGTAGATTTCAAGTAGTTGAAATCCCAAATTTATTGTTTTTCAAGAATTTTTTTTTAAATAATTAAATATTATTTTATAATAAACATGTGTAAAGTGCTTTAAACATACAAGCAGAATAAACTTTCTTCTTCAGTCCTATAGTCTGCAATTTGTATTTTCTTAATATAGCATTAAGTATAATGAAAAAAGTGTTAGATTTTGTCTCTCTAAGGTGGTCCCATCTCTTCAGTATAATTTAGATGTAAATGTAGATGAGTGAAATGGTGTATTACTTAAAAGTTTCTGGACCAAAAATCTGTCTTTTCAGAGACATGAGAAGCCACAGAAATAGCATTCATGTTACTGAATTAATATATAAACATATTCTAGGATTGTTAAACATATTCTAGGATTGTATATTTCTATAATTGACACTACTGTAGTTGAGGTACACAAGATCTTCAACTGTGCACTTATGAAACTTGTATTCACTAGAATATCACTTAAGAAATGAAAATGTAAACAATTCTCTACTTTTTGTAATCAGAAGAACCTTTTTTAACCAAACTGTATGAATTTTTTTTGATAAGGGTGAACAATTAGCTTTAATGACTTTAAAACTATAATGATTTATGACAGAATGATTGAAGATCAATTAAGACATTAAATGACAAGAAAAAAGGAATAAACAGAATAAGACAAATAAGATAGGAAAGGATATACTGTACATAAAGTACATTTAATTAATATAATATGATTACATCACATACTACATTTCATTACACAACAGAATTCTTATAAAAACTGGCTAAATAGCTGTACAATAATCAAATATGTTGCTATATCATAATTCAGATGTTCATAAAGAAAAGGATTCTGTTCCTAAGCAAAGGTAGGATCATACTATTTAACTTCCCTCAGCCTCACCTACTTCCTGTTTTGCTAATACTTGTAAGATCTAAGAGAACAGTGGCATCAGAAGAATCAAGTAAATGACCTCTTCCCAAAATTCACTTCCCCAAAATGAACTGTCAGCTCAGTTACAAAAGAAAGAAATGTTGATTAGGGCACTAAGAAACAGGAACAGACTCCTATTGTTTGTTCCCCTCACCAGACCTCATAGAGAAGGCACGCTCTGGCTCTCTTCTATTAAACAATGTCAGCTTGTTGGACCCCATAGTGGTGCCTTCTCAATGCCAGTGCCTGCCCTATGGAACAGCGTTCCCTCACGAGATTGGGATGGCCGTAAATCTGTTAGGCTTTTTAAGACAGGCCTGTTTTCCTCAAGCACTGGAATCAAGTGGAAAGATGAGCTCTCCTGTTGTAGAAATGTTTTTTTCCCCTCTGTGAACAATGTTATTGCTTATCCTTGGATCTTGGGGGACTATATGTTGTGGGTTTCTGTGCTTATCATCCTTGTAAGACATACAGAGTTACTAGTGTGTGATTTGTGGCTGTATAAAACATATTTATAAAAAGTTAAATGCGTACAAATAAAGCAAGGCCTCTGGAAGATAAGACCTAGAAAATAATAACACATCAATAGTAACTTAATTCAAGAACACAGCCTTTCCCCAACTCAATGGGCTATTGTCTATCTATATACTACCACCCACATTATCCTTATCGTGCATCATCATGCATGTACAATTCAATTAAGATTAAATATTGAGTAAATTGTTCCACTGAATTGATCAGGGTATATTGTAATTTTCAGAAGTCTATATAACAGGTTTGTAGCCCTGCTGCTCTTTAGATTGGCCTCTGATGTCTTCAGTACCCTAATAAATAACTTGTGCTTCAATAAAAGACTGTATCTGATCCCCAATATTAAAAAATTATATGGAGAAATGTTCTTTTCTAATCATTTGTGATTTTCTGCAATAATAATTTGGTATCAAATTTACTTATTCATTCTCACTCTCGATAATTCTATTTACTTCTGTATCCTTTGTTTAATTTAAAAAGACTATAGTAACTATAGGCAGCATATAATAATAATAATAATAATAATAATAAAGTTGGAAGGGAGATTTTAAAGAAAGCTTGATTTCTGGGGCATTGCTTGCCTAGGTTATATATTCATAAAGTGCATACAACTGAATGCTAGTCTTATAATTCAGCAGTTATTCCATTTGATCCATGAATTATTAAACTACTGTATATTCAGTGCTTGTAACTATTTCTCAGTTGTAAATATACTCATTTCTGAATATATTTCTGATGGCTGCGCAGCTGAAGGAAATATACATTCCTTTTTTTCCTAACTAGCTTCTGATTCAAATTTAGTAATGAAATGGTCATGGAAACTTAATGATGTTTGTGACAGGGGAGATATAAGGGAAATATATTTCTGGTTATCTTGCTGAACCTGTCAGTAATTTTTGGTACCATCACTCATGACAACCTGTTGAACTCAGTCTGTGAGTTAGGGACACAGTGAACCAACATATTTTTATGCCCACATGCACAATTATCTTTGCTGAAGTAGCCATGGGATCCTCAAAGATTTTGACTGAAGTGCTCTCTCTCTCTATTGATAAAATCCATTTCTAGGATGGTAATTTAGATTTCAGTGCATGCACTGCTATCTTGGCGAGCACAGTTCTGGATGTAGAGCATTTAGAACTTTCTTTACTATTAGTTCCAGTGATCTGAAATTTTGATACTTTCTGTAAAGCATTTTGGTTTGATTGCAATTGTCTTGGGCAATTCTCAGGCTAAAACTGGCAACCACTGATAATTATGGCATTTTCCCTGATAGCCAGTGTCGCTGTCTTATGTATTTATGTGATTGTACTATTCATTTTGCACTCCATTTGGACCAAAAGTCCATACGCCTTTGACTGGAGACAAGGGATGAAACAGGATTGTTGATCCTGGCTATAGCTGCCTCTTTTGTGTGTTCCGGAAACAGAAGTTAAAACTTATCAAACCTTTTGATTATATTAGCAAAATCATTATCATCATCATCATCCAAAAAATCCGTGAAGAAGCAATATCATATCTGGCTTTGTCACAGCAAGAAGAATGCTGCCAATCCCCAATCCTTCAAGTAATATTAGTAATTGCCAACTGGTATCTAAATTTAAACCTCTTGTCAATTCCAAAATTACTGTATTGTATAAATCCAAGCTGAGCACTTTCTGGACCATCTGTACTTGTGAGATGTGTAATTTTACTCATCAGACAACTGTCCTAAATCTGTCCTTCTGAAAATCTTTCTGCTCTCTTGCTACACTGTCTCCTGGCTCACGGTGGCTATGAAGGACTTCTTCTTTAGGTGTTCGGTATTGAGAATTCCTGTAGGAAATCCTTTCCTCTTATCTCTTTCTACATACTGTATTTTATTCCTTGGGTCTTTTTCACCCCCTGCACTAGAGCCTTTAGATAAGACATGTCAAACACAAGGCCCGGGGGCTGGATGCGGCCCGCGAAGTGGTTTCATGTGGCCCGCGAAGTCATCCTGGAAACAGTGAGGGAACGGCCCCCACTGCCTTGGCCCTGGCCCAGAGACCCTCCTTCTGCCAGAGACCCTCAGATCTGTCCCACTCCTGCCCAGGCCCCCATAGGCACCCTTGATGCGAACGATGTAGAGCTGGCCATGCCCACCCAGTAGGCCGTACACACTCTAGCCATGCCCACCCAGTAGGCCACGCCCACCCTGGCCATACCCACCCGGCCCCTTGAGGGCAACCGCAATGCTGATGCGGCCCTCAATGAAATTGAGTGACACCCCTGCTTTAGATGGGCAGGAGGAATAAGAGGTGTCAGGCAATTTGTTCTGATCTGCTTTTGACCGCTTAATAACTAACTGAAAAATGAACAGTTTCATTCGTGCTTCTGCTTGCCTGATGACAAGGGAATATAGATGAACTTACTAAAGGGGTAGATTGGCTCCACTGGAAAACTGTCCCTTCCTATCCTAAGCTAAAAGATGCCCCACATTTGAGCAGAACGACCTTTCTTCTTCATTTTCTATATCACTTGAAGTGGCACATTTTCTTCTCTCACTAAAATGACTGAATCATTTAACGTACCAAGTAAAATCCTATCCTAACTTCCTAACAACTAATCTTCTTGTGAACTAGAAGCTAGCCAAAAGAGGTGCCCTTAAATTAGTGCATGAGTGCAAATTAATAAATAGGTTTGAATTGATTCAAATTTTTATTAGAATCTATGACATGACTCGAAAGTATTATGTTGGGATATAATATTACTTATTATAATGCAACAACACATTTGTTTGTCACATCAACAAAGAATTCAAAACAGAGATGGGACCCTGCAAAATACGTCACAATATCTCTTCTCATTTCTTGCTTAGCTGAAATGACAGCAATCTGAGATAAAGGTACAACTAATTCTAGAATGACAGCTTGGTTTAAATGCTTATCCAAGATATTTTTAGAAAGGTGGTAAATGAGGAAAATATCAAATCTAGGTTGGCTAAAAACAAATGTCTGTGAAACAAAATGTTGCCATTGTTAAAAGAACTACTATAAAGTGAGCATTTATGGGAAGGTAAAAGCTACTTGGAAAGACCAAAATAGATATAATGAATCAAAGTATATAAAATACAATAACTGAAATCCAAGGTGATTCTAAAAAGAAACAAAAAAGATTATATGCTCCAAAACGTAGAGTCGTATCTAATATTTAAGGGAAAGGTTGTTAGATAACTAGCATTATTTGGTAAACATTTTATTCTATTAATAGTAGGGACACAAGTAGAATTTCAAAACAGAATTCAGATTAACAAACAAAAAAGAATGGAGAATTAAGTATTAAAGCAATATGAACATAACCCATCAGTACTGCTAATGAGTCTAAGGATGTAAAACCCATTCTATTAATTTAAGACTAAAATCATTATGCTATCTTGAAATAATCTATATATTTCATTTAAAATTCTGACACCACAGGTATATATCCACCTCTCAGACTATGCAAGAACAGTTACTGCGTTGGATTCAAATCTGCTAGCTGCCCTGTGAACAGAAAATGTGAGAATTCTAGAGGCAGTTCATTAGAAATGTGGTTAGGATGCATCTTTCATGGCTACTGTGTGAAGGAAGAAATTGGTAAAAAAAAAGTCATATCACTCTATCAAACATCATGAGAACTCCATCAAACACTGTCCTTGGTTCCTCCCAATGTAGTTAAATTCAATGTAAACACAATGGGGCAAGCAGGTTTTGTTTTACGTATCTTGATAAATATTTGTAATGCACAAATAAAACTCATTCAACTTTTTTTGCTCAGTAGAATATTGCTACATATACAGATTTCAGACATAAATGTAGGAGATGACCAAGCAGACCTCAAAGGTGGGGTCAAATGCATCATCAGTTTGGAATCCTTATACAGCCACAAGAGACCTAAGTCCAGCCTCCTGTGAATTCCTTTGACTCTTATCTAGCGCCAATTTACCTTGATTGTTAGTAGATCAAATTCTTGTGTATAAGTAGCAAGGAATAAACTCTTAGTGCTTTGAATTCAACTCCTATTTTCTGCTTACCTGTGCCCAACAATAAAGTTTCACTGAAATTATTTTATAATATACTGTACTTGGTAATTAACAAATTGTAATTTATACTTCTTTCTGATATGCTCCATTGCAGTTTATGAACCATTAAAAGAGCAACTTCATAGTTTGTTTGTTTTTTAAGTCTCAAGATGTTGAATATATCTTTCCTTAAAGTACGGGTGTTTCACTAAATATCATTCCACATCCACGGCACCCAGTATTAGTTCTTCCTACACTGAAAACTAATTAACATTTACAATTTCCAAAGGTAGATGAAATGAAAGAGGAGAGGAAACAGTCTAATCAGAAAAATAAAAATGATTCATATGGATTATTATGAAATCTAAAACAAGATTTACTTTCATAGAATTACTTAGTTTAGAATATAATAGAATGCACAAAGAATGAGGTATTGATCAACATATAATTTATTAATATGTTATAGGATAAAATAATAAAAAAATGACAATACACTGCTATGCAAATGAAAATGTGCGCTAATATTGTGTAAAAACAATGAATTTAATCCAAACCACAATTAACGCAGTGGCCACAGAATAATCTCCCATGAGGATAAATGAGCACTGATTTACTTCCTCTTTTTTTCTCTATTTAATCAAAGAATTAGAACTCTGCTGCTGACATGACTTGGCAAAACAAGGCTGTCAGACAAAATGAGAGTCTGTTCTGCTTTTATCCTCATTCAAACAAGATCCTTATTTTTTCTATCATAATGGGAGATGACTTTATTATTTCCACTTTAAATAAATGGGAATTTGAAATCTTTATGGATTACTCTGAAACGCTGGAAAACCAACCTTAAATCCCAACTTATTTCTTGCATACTCCTGTTTTAATTGGTATACTGCACTTATCTTTTTGGTTTTTATCTGGAAACAATGCTTGAGGAAAACCCAGGATAAAATGCTCAAAATCAGGCAAGATCAACTTTGTGGATTGTTGAGTCAAAAGGGATTGTATTAGGCCCTACATAAAATATATAATATAGTTAATATATAAAGTATATGTATAAATAGGATTAAAAGTTTACAGTCTTGTGGGGCTGCATTATTAGTTGTCCAGGTCCACATGCAGCCCATAAGCTGCAGTTTGGAGACGCCTGCTCTAAAAGATGAAAATAAATGAATGAAAGATAGGGCAGTAACTTTTCAAAAGGTATTTTAAAGAATCACTTTACTTTTGGGAAGTAGATTTAAATTAGTGACTCTGTAACTGATTTTTCATAAGGTTCAGCTGGAACTTTAAAGGCAATATCTGGGGCTTACGGTTAGAGAAAGCACTTCTTTTTGCAGAGGAAAGTTATTTTTCCCACTCTTGCTCTCCCTCCTAATGGTTTTATCAATTTTTTAATCTTTTGTTAATGGCAAAATAAACAGTGAATGAAGTAGCAGTGGAATACTAATTTTTTTTAACGGATGCAAGCTATCAATTAGAAATTGATGCACAATATTTTTGTCTCCCATTCTCGAGGAGTGTTTATCACTGTTATTATTAGATCAATTAACTACTGTGTATTTATGCACCCTATAAGAGGTGGGTTTTTTTGGAAGTATAATAATAATAATAAGTATAATGAGCATCCTTGATACTATAAGGACCATATGTAACAAACTGCTAGATGGACCTGGGTGGTATTTTATTTAATGTAACTTCTACATAGGCAGAAGTAAGATTGGAAGATTGTCCTAGCCATAATTTGGAAAGCTCCTCTCAGGATATGGCATTTTTATTTCATGGGAATTATATCACTTACTTCTTCAAACTGATAGCACAGCCCTACTAAGCTCTCTTGGTGCATGGAATTTACCCAGAGACTATGCTTAGAGTATACACAAGGATTATGCTCAGTATGGCCAACATGAGGGCATATACTGGTCCAGTTTGTTATTTTTTTAATATAAACAATGATGTGCTTCAGTGATTAGATGGCCTAGCAGGGGTAGGTAACCTTGGCTCTTTTATGACTCGTGGATGTTAACTCCATGCTGGCTCAGGAATTCTGGGAGTTGACTTCCATGAGTCATAAAAGAGCCAAGGTTGCCTACCCCTGGCCTAGACATTGATATTTGAACATAGATCTTTTTAACATTTATATTTTATTGGGTTCTACTAATCTAGTTGAAATGTTAATTTATATTGCTATGACATGTATGACATGCCATATGCTAAATAAATAAATAATGTTTTCTTCAAGATTGCCCATTAAAATAGCACACATTCTGATCTTTGTGTGTGGTTTACCATAGATACAGCAGAGCAGATGCACTAGTACAGTGATGGCAAACCTTTTAGAGACCGAGTGTCCAAAGTGCAACCCAAAACCCACTTATTTATTGCCAGGTGCCGGGTGGGCATGGCCCACTAAGCGTGGCTGTGGTGGTCATGGCAGATTGGGTGGGTGTGGCCAAGGTAGGTGTGGTCACCTCAATGTCACCCCACAGGGATGCCTGTGGGGGGGGGTGGGGAGGGTTGGGGGAGATCCAGGGGGTCTCTGGCAGGTGGGGCGGTAGGCAGGAGGCTCCTCCTGAGGAGTGAGGTGAGGCAAGGCAGGAGTGCCTTTGCCATGGGGCAAGGCAAGGGCCGGGGCGGCTGCTGCCTGACACCATCGGCCCCCGCACACAGAGACCAGCGACCGCATGGGGGCCAGCAGTGTCTGTCAACAGCCACAGCCTGCTGGCCCACTGACTGGCGCATTCTGGAGCTCCGCAGCCCACCACCAGCAGTTTAAAGAAGCCACTTCTGAGCTGGATGGTCGGTCGACAGCTGAGGAGGCGATGCAGTGGGTTGTGCCTGGGAAAAGGAGAGCATGTGAGGCCAGGAGGGACGGGATAGGGGGGAGGGAAATCAGCTGTGCTGGGATGCATCCGGCCACGTGGGACTTCGGCGAGTTAGCAGACAGCTGGTTGAAAAGGGACAGTTGCCATCTCCGGGGCATGGCGCATGTGCCCACAGAAAGGGCTCTGAGTGCCGCCTCTGGCATGTGTGCCATAGGTTCGCCACCACTGCACTAGTATGATTCAAAAAGGAAAAAAAAAAGAATATACCAGTGAGAATGATAAACCTTGTTGATTTTTTAAAGATGATAAATACAATCCAACCATTCCTGTTTCCACTTTAAATTTTTTAAAAGCTGAAGTTCAGATTCAAGAGAGACTAATATTAGCATGGTGAAAGCCAATGTACATCCTACTTCATTTTAGAACAATGAAATATAATAATTATAAAGTACACTCCAACCATTCTTAAAAATATCTGCAAACTGATAACTGTAGAAGAATGGAAAATTAGCACCTTTTCATTTTGAATTAAGGTGAATGAAACTGAAGGATCTCCATTCGAGAGTCTTAAAACTGGAATATTCAGGCCTTGCAAATACAAGCATACTTTCAGAAAACATTTAAATGCTGAAAATAAAAAACATAATAGAACAAACACTTATATGCAAATATAAGCACCAAACTATGGCCATCTTATTTATTAATTTAATTTAAGGTAAGATAGAGTGGGTAGGGAAATAATCTCAGTAAGGTTTCTATCTTAAAGCAAGCATTTAGAAATATTCAATCATAATAGAATTTTACATGTACACAACCTTTACTGAGATAATCAGACATATTTAAGAGCCGTGCCCACAGACAATAGTAGAGAAATGTGCTCAGGAAGATAGTTTTAGTAAACATTAACTTCGGAGTGAGTGAACAACATAAAAATCAATAATAATAATAGTAATAATAATAATAATGATAAAGTGATACCTTCAGCCAGTGGATCAAGTGTGTGGATCATAAGTTGGAAAATGCTGTTCCTCATTAGACTATTGTGCAGAGATGCAGAACTTCCACCCCTTTGGAGGCATGGTTTAGGCTAAAGGAAGGAGACAGAAAAGATTTCTGAGCATAAAATAGGGGAAAAATTGCTACAAAATAGGTATATATTAAACAACAGAAAGAGACAGACATTAGTTTTCAACTTACTCTGCAGTAGAATGTGTATCTATAGCTCATTTGCAACCTTAATTAGAATGGGATTGCCTTTTCATGAAGTCAGTTAAATATTCAAAGAGGTAATGAACAAAAACATCATTACACTAAAATGACTTCATCTTGTGTAATGAATGTTGTGAGGAATGATAGCTAAAGGCTGTGATGTACCTCGTCACTGGTATAATAGCACCTGAGATAGTATAATATGCAATAGCTGTCTATATCATAATTATATTTCTATAATTATGTCTCCTTTGAACTATGGTGCTGGAGAAGACTCCTGTGAGTCCCTTGTACTGCAAGGAGATCAACCTAGAGGAGATCAACCCTGACTGCTCTTTAGAAGGCCAGATCCTGAAGCTAAAGCTCAAATACTTTGGCCACCTAATGAGAAGGAGGGATTCACTGGAGAAGAGCCTAATGCTGGGAAAGATTGAGGGCAAGAGAAGAAGGGGACGACAGAGAATGAGGTGGCTGGATGGAGTCACTGAAGCAGAAGGTGTGAGCTTAAATGGACTTCAGCAGATGGTAGAGGACAGGAAGGCCTGGAGGAATGTTGTCCATGGGGTCGCGATGGGTGGGACACAACTTCGCAGCTAACAACAACAACAACAACAATTATGTCTCTAGGAATAAAAATCCATTTTGTGATTCTATTTTTATTTTTCCATTCACTCATTCAAACCATTTTTCAGAGACTGCTTGGGCAAGTCCCTACAGTTTTCTTTCCTATAGTTTTTCAGAAGTGGTCCGCCGCGGCCTCCTTCTCACCTGCCCCCAGCTTTCATCCCACACAGACTCCAAATCTGAAGATTTTCAGTTTCATTTCAAGGCTGAAGGGTTAACAATATCAAAGGAATGTAAATAAAGCAGGGGCGTGCCTACAGAGTTCGCTTTGAAATAGGAACCAGCAGAAGAAACATCCAAAGCAAATCCAGAGTCCCAAAAACCAGATCAGGGATGTCCACCAGTCTAGAAGTTCAAACTTTCTCTCATAAACATCGAAGGCCAGAGGTCAGCCATTGTTTCCAACAAAGACAGCATGGTCAGAACTGCTTTTTAAGTAAGGTGGCAGCCATTTGCCTGGTGAGGACCCTAATAGTACTCCTTTGCTCTGCTCTCGTCTATTCATTACTGAGTTTGGGTGTAAAGATGCCAAAATCATCTTCATCTGACTTCTCCATCTGGCTTTGCAGCTAAGGCAGGACTAGAATTCACAGTCACCCAATTTCTAGCCTGGTGTCACAGAAAATGAACGCATCTGCATAAGGTCTTTAATTTTTTTAATCTAATCTTGCCAGTTTAAAATACATACTCTCATCTCATTTTCTGTGGGCCAAGGTTACCCGGATCTCAAAGTTGTCTCCCTCCGTTGTTTTGCTTTCAAAACATTGTCTGCGCCTTATATAAAAGAATCTGGAGCAATTATGGTTCCCTGGGTTCCAGACTTTAAGGAGCCAGGGTTAAACAGTATAACTATTAAGCCACAATTCACTTTAAAAAGAATTACAAATCAGCAGAATAACAGCCAAAGAGTAGTTTTTTTTAGCCAACAAAAGTTGGTGGGAGGTTTGCTTGTTTTGCCTCACAACGGAAGATTGATGAATAATGGAAGTTTATCTTCTGTGAAAATGAAAATGTTAATTATTTATTTCTTATCATTTCTTTTTTCCTCAACATATTTTGAATTCAGATTTTCTATCGTATCTATGTCCAATTCCCACTTCTGTAGCACTTATTATATATTTGTAATTAATTCAAATATTTTTTTAAAACAGGAAAATGGGAAAAAGACAAAAAGGAGACAGAAAATTATAGAAAGGGCAAAAGGAAGAAAAAGATATAATAGGAAAACACAGGGGAGAACAGAAATCTAAAAGATAGTTAGGGTATGTGTACTCTAATATTTTTCAAGAATATAAGGCTACCAGATTTGGTCTGCAAACCTCCAAATGACCACAAAATGGGAGCAAAAAGCAGAAATTGTTTGTTTGACTTTCAGAGGGGAGGGAATCTTTTTGTACAAAGATAAATGAATCAGATGATCTCCATGCCAAAAGAGAGCTAGAAATTATATTAAACTGGTATGAAGAATCAATTTTATTGAAGAACCAATATTTTTATTCAATGTATTGCCTCAAAATAGGCAAGAACTTGAGAATTATTGATATGTGTGTGGTCCAGAATAGATTAAGAGAAACTGGATAAAACTGCTTTCTTCAGATCTGCTAGAACTACTTCCTAGTATGAAGAAACAATTCACATACACACACAATTTTATTATAAATTTTAAGAAAAATTAAAAAACCAACAGAAACTAATATACAGTAAGGAAAATGAAAAGAGAAAAAGAAATCAGAAAATTGCTAAAATTGCAAAAGCAAAGAAAAAGATACAAAAAAGAAGCTTTCAATCTTCTTTACAGCAGCTATAAATACAGGTATAAATTTACTTCTTGCTCTATGGTTACAAGTAACTTCTTTCTTTCTATTATCTATCCTGTCTTATCATCAAAATAAAAAAATCAAAAGAAAACTCTCAAAACAATAGTTATTTCCCTGAGACAACCAAATAGTTCATTTCACCCAATTGTATTTACCATAAATTCTTTCAATTTTCAACAAAGGTTTGTACATATTAGAATTACAGATTCATCATCATTTCAAATTCTGACTTAATTGCTCTATACCATAACCCTTTTATCCTACACTAGCACTGATGATGTTATATAGTTGGTTAATGAAATGTCTACTAGAAAACAAGCAAGCTCAGAGAACATCAAGGACCCTTCATGTCAACCCAGAGCTACAAATATTCTCTTTTGTTGGCCTTTTTATCCATTTTGTCAGGTAACTGTAAATATGAAAACCACTGCCAGGTATATTCTACTGCTATTATTTGTTCTCTTGTTTTGTTTTTAAATTCACTTGATAGTTTTCTAATAAGTCCTAGTACTAGTATCTGATCTGCCATTTCTCTTCTATAAAATATGTCTTGAGCTGAGATCCATAAAAGTAATTTTGGGCACAACCTGGGTTTATATCTATTCTATATTCCATATTCTCAATATGACATGTCTAATAAAAAAAGGTTTAAAGTCTACATCAATTTTAACTTTATCATAGCATAAATATTCATCCCACCCAAACCTTAGGTTATGACTTTTTAACTGTATGTTATTTCAATATAAATATGCTACAACATGGATTGAAATCAATGTTAAGAAGGGAGAAATTAAAATTGCAACTGTTGGGGAGAATTTCTGTGATAAAAACAAATGTTTAACAAAAATGATATTTTTGTTTCAAATAATACCTGTTTCGTCAATAGATATACCAGCAACATCCATTCTTTCCTCCAGACCAAACAAACCGTGAAATAAAATTTCAAATATGGTAAACCCAATCCTCCTCTTTCCTTCACATGTTTTACCATTTGTGTTTTTTTCCTCTTACCATATAAATTTAGGTATATCTTTTTGTCATTGTTTAAATAGTACATCTGTTGGCACAGCAGGTATTACTTGAAACAAAATTTTTGGATAGACATTTGTTTTTATCACAGAAATTCTCCTCAATAGTTGCAATGTTAATTTCTCCCTTCTTAACATTGATTTCAGTCCATGTTGTTTCATATTTATTTTGAAATAATATACAATTCATCTGTCATAACAGCCAAGAATTTTACTTAATTTGACCTTATAATTTTATATTTTTGTTATAGCTTATCTGATTATTAATCTTGAAATGTGTTAATATATCAAATCCTTTAGTTTTCCCATTAATGCTTTGACTAATCATATCATCCACAAATGCCGTTACCAGTTTGTTTTTTAACACTAACACCCATAATTCTCTAATCTTGTCTTACATCTATATTCAAGATCTCAAGGAGCAAAACGAACAAAAGTAGAGACAATGGTTATCCTTGTCTTGTCCCTTTTTGAATCTCACAAGGTTTTGCTAGTTCTTCATTAACAATTATTTGTCCTTTCTGAGAAGCATAAACCAACCTTACCCATTTAATAAAATTATCTCCAAGATTCATGTGTTCCAGAACTCTAAACAAAAAGTATCCAATACAAATTGTCAATGACTTTTCCTGCATTCAAAAATATAAATGCAGCTTGTTTTTCATTATGTTGCTCCAAGTATTTCAGTATATTCAAAACATTTCTAATATTATCTCACAGTTGTTTTTTAGATAAAAAAAACTTGCATTGAACTTCTTGAATAAAATCCTGTAAAAATGTTTTCAACGTTTTGGCCAAAGTCATAGTTTTGGCCAAAGTCATAGTAGTTTGTAATCATTATTCAATAAAGATATTAGTACAGTAGTTTCTTATTTAAGTCAAATCTTGTCCCTCTCCGGGTATTACCGGTAGTTATATTAGTCTCTTACAACTATCGGCTATCTTTTCATTCTGCAAAATAATATTCATCATTTGTTGTAATGTTCATCTTCAGGGATGATAATTCATCAAATTAAGTTTTTGAAGTGGCAATTATCTATTTGAGAGAGCTGGAAACAAAGAACTATGCAAAACAAAAGAATTTTGAATTTGCAGATAAAGTGGAGTTTTTGGCATACAAGTTGTAAAAAAGAAAAGTGACATTAATCTTAATAAAAGGGAATACTGTAATAACAGGTAATGTGAATAAGCGAAAAGTGTTTCATCAATATTATACTACTTTATAAAAAGGTCAAGAAGTTCACACAACTGACCTCTAAAGGAGAGGAGACAAACTGTCTTCTTTGTAGTTTTCTGCTTGAAACAGCAAAATTTATTTCTAATCAGCAACTGATCTGCAATACTTCAGAGGACAAATGCCCTTCCATTTCAGTGTTCCCAAATAAGAGCATTTCTTCAGAAGCTGAGCTGGTTATTGACAATTATATGTAAAAAGTTCTACTTTCAACACAGGATTTTTCAAGCGGCTGCTTAGTTTCCACCCATTGCTTCTTGTCCTGCCTTCAGGTACTTTGGAAAATAGGTTGACCCCCTCTTCTTTGTGGCAGCCCCTCAAATACTGGAACACTGCTATTATGTCATCCCTAGTCCTTCTTTTCACTAGACTACACATACCCAATTCCTGCAACTGTTCTTCATATGTTTTAGCCAGAGGGATTAGTTTCCTCCTTGGTAGTTGATTAGGATATTAATTTTTGCTTGATTGTTTGTCTGGTGTTAATCTTTGCTTATCTGGATGTTGGAGATGATTCTAAGATTCCTTCTTAGCTTTTATTGTCTCTTTTGAATGGTGTGTAAATATAGTTTACTCTACCTGTGCACTGATGGCTGATTTGTCTGAATGCAAATTTCCAGAAATTCCCTAGCTTTATTTTTTTAAATTTAGCTTTGTCCAGGATGCTCAGTTTCTCAGTTATAGTTGAGTCTGTCCATGAGTTGAGTCATTATAGTTGAGTCTGTCCATGAGTTGTGACATTAAGGAATTTTCAATGCATCTTCTGACTGCTGGTTGGTGTAAATAGATGCCTAATGCTAGTCTACTATCTGTCTGTCCTAAGCAATGGCCACACTCCTTACACTCTATGTTATAGATGACTCCTTTTTTTCTCTTGGGATCAGCACGCTCACCACTCTCATGGTAAGATTGTAATGCAACATCTATAGCAATTCCACACGTACAATCAAAAGTTGAGAACTACCAAGGGGGAAAAACTACACTCCAACATTAGTGAGGCAAGCTACTGTATATAAACAGGGAACAAACCCCACATTCACTTGTGCTGATGATGTTACCTAGTCAAATAATGAAAAGTCTGCAAGCAAATAATTAAGCTCACCAGATCACCAAGAAGTCCACAGTTCAACCCTGAGCTACATAGTATATATTCTATAGGATACAACTGGTTTCTCTGTAAAGAGGGGAAAAAAAGACAAAATACAAGAAAAGGGGATTTCTCAGTTTAGAGCTGGAAAGCAATTAGAAAAAAAGAGTACTTCAACAGAAGATAGCAGGAGAGGGAACCTTTGGGTAAAGATTTATCTTCTGCAAAAGCTTGCCCCATTGTATTATCTAGCCTTCCAGGTTTTAGATGAAGACAATTCAACTTTGTAGTCTATGTTCTCCATTCTAATCTTAGTAATAACAAGAAACCCCAAGCAAATAAAACTTTTATTGAGATTAATTCCAATAAAGTAAATCATTTATACCTATTTTTCCTACTAAAGGAGCAACTAAATAACAAACATAATGGTCATAAAATAATCTATAAACACATCTCACTTGAAAGCAACACTTGTACACTTCTTTCAGTATTTTAACACAGATGCATAAATAATTGTTCCATTTTTTACATACTGTATATCACCAAATAGCACTTTAGTATAATAGCAGTTCAACGTAAAAGACTGTACTTTGGATGAATTAAATACCTCTGCTTGTTTTAACATAAATTAAACATCTGAAAGCCATTATCTAATTAATAACTGTGATAATCAGGACTAAGGACAGGACAAACATTTAAGAGCATTAAGGTCCCAACAAATCATGCCAAATTTTGTTTCATATTAACAAAGCAGGAGCTTAACATATTATCCTGTAACAAGTCTACTGCAAAGAATCACAGTATGTCAGAAAGATTATATGCCTGTTTACCAGTTGAATTGAAGCTCCAAGTTAACTGAATTCCAGATTTATTGGAGCTACAAATTTGCTTAAGAATTGATACTCTTGTCTATGAAACCTCCCTTTTTTAATTCTAAGATAGGGCTGAAGAGCCCAAACGTAGCAAAAATTGTTTTAAAAAGATCTAACCTTCTCATTTTATTGCAAAAAATAAACATTGTTAAACATTTTATAAAGTTTGACTTCTGGTTTGCCATCGTGGCCCCGCGGACGCTGGAAGGCGAGCTCTGTCTTCCCGTTTGGTTTCACTCCACTGGGGAACCCTGGAAAGGGTTGAAAGTCGCCCTGCAGCAGCGACGAGCAAGGAGGGGATCCCCGCTTGATCACAGGAGGGCATTAGCCCTTCCGCTCGATCTGGGGTAGCCCTCTAAACCAGCGGAGGAAAGACCGGCCATAGTAATATGGCCCGTCACTAGGCTGCAGACAACCGAAGTAAACCTTACCAACAAGTACTTTGAAAGCAACGCTGATGAAACTGGGTGAGATCCGATCTTCTCTTTACCCTAGTACTTTCTTTTCCTGTAAAAGCTGCGTGAAGTATCTTTCACCCTGTGAGGAGAGAGGGAAGGGAATTTCTATCCCGCCCTCTATGAATAGCAGTGACTGACTACCCAGAGGAATTAAAGCATTAAAAGAACAACTTTAATTAAAATGGATTTATATGTTCCTGAAACTTGGGGACCAAAATTTTTCCTATTTTTATTGGAAACTTTTGCTTTTATCTACAAAAAAGAAATAAAATTGGAAAAATTTTGGACTTAAAAAACCTTAAATGGCATCGATGACATCTTGTAGCAAAGTTTGGTATTACAACTTATTTCCTAACAGAGACTTGGCTCAAAGCCCAGACCATAAATAAGTCTGTTCTGAACTTGGTACCATTGTGACAAACTCAGCTGTAAGAGAACAGCTGGGTGACATAACTGGCCTAACTTGAACTGTGAATGTAAACCCTTAGTGACTTTCAGGGTTATATGTGAGGAATTGCCTATCTCTTTATTTGAGAAATATTGGTTACTAGATGATGAAATACCTTGGACTAAAATCTTGCTTGACAAACAACTTCTACTATAAAGACTACTTATAAACATGTGAAAGAGATGGATAAAGACCAGGAAAAGATCCTTTTCATGTTGAAAGCAATACATGAAACCATTCTTTCAGCTTGTGATAAAATAAGACCTAACATAAAAGATCAAGATGCCAGCTTAAATACACAAACACAAACTTTGACTACAACCAAAGAACCAACAACGCAGAAGATAACAGAATAAGTGGAACAATCAAATATTAAGACAGAGGATTCAATTGACCAACAAATACAGTTAATGGAAAATCCAGAAAAGGGAGTGACAACATTGAAAATGGAAAAACTTTATATATAAATCAGAAGAAATTTGAGAAAGAAGAACAGATTGAATGGAAGATAAACATATTAGGGCAATTATGGGGAATTGGAATAATAGGAAGACAACTTTATAAATACAAATGGGCTAGTCCTTCCAAAAAAATGGGAATTAAATGGTCTCTTTTATTTCAAATAACATATATAATAATAGAGGGAGATCTATCTGACGAGCTAAAAGCACTGATATGGAAGCCTAGTTGGCAAAGGAAGAAAGCCAGAATAAGGCTGAAGAAAATTGGGGTTTTGATTTTATTAGAGGGGATTTCATATTATTAATTAGAGGGTTAAAGGGAGAAGTTGAGATGAGGGGAATTCTGGTCATTGGAAATTAGTTGAAAATAATAATTTTTAATATTTAAAAATTAGATCTAAAAGAAAAAAAATTAATTATTATGAATATGTTTGATTTATTCATTAACCCAGGTAATATATACAATGATTTTGATTTATTAAAGGGGATATGGTAATATTAAGTAAATGATTTAATATGGTGGGAAATAGATAACTTTTAGGAAATAGAACAAGATTATATTCAAATAGATAAAATGTATTTTGGATATCAGATTCAGTTATAAATTGAGATAAGGGAAATCTTGGTTACCTAGAACCTGAAAATTATAAATATCAAAGATTAAATTGGAATATTGATGGGAAACTAAAAATTGGGAAAAAATTAATAACAGGATATGGATTGTTTATGAAGATTGAATGTAAAAAATAATTAAGATACGTATAAGCTAAAAAATTATTGATAAATATAATAATGATGTTTTTACTGAGTTGATATAATAAGAACTGTATCAGCTTAAATATGAGACAGTAAATGTTAAGGGAAAAAGAGAGGAAATATTTGATGTTGTAACCTGAGATTTGTACTAGTTTTGTTATCGAACTATTGATTAACCCAGCCACCATGTTGCTTTTTAAATACTTAAATGCAAAATTGGAAAATTAACAAAATATTATAAAAAAACATTTTATAATGTTTGCCACAATCCAGAGAATCCAGCTTTACAGTCTCATCAGTTTATAGATATACACACACATGCTAATTTGTGTGTGCATGTGTGTGTGTGCATGTGCACACATTTGGGGAAAGAAAACACGTAATGCAGGTAGTATTATTTGTAGAAAACTATTTCTAGCCTCATTTAAGGAGCTGAGTGCACATCTGCACAAAATGTGTTCTACTTCCATTCTGAGAATTACAGCTTTTTCAGTGATGTGATACAGCAAGGGATTTATCCATTTGTCTTCATATAAATAATTAACAATCTTACCTATATGGTTTAGTGAAGCAAAACATTGAAAAATATTCTCAAAACCAAAAACATTACATACACCTTAATAACAGATATCATAAAAATTCTCAAGAGAATGAAGTAGTAACAAACAAAGCAAACAACAAACAGAAGAAAAGGGGGGAGTCCAACCTTAACGTGATAAAACATCTTTATAAGGTGCACTATGGATGTCAATGTATTTTAAAATTGTAGGAAAGTAAAATAAGTAAATTATTAAAGCTCCCATAGTTTTCTGGAAAAATATGTTTCTACAATCAGATTCTAAAACCCAAAATTCAAGCCCCATTGTTCAATCTTGGACATTCTAAAGGTTAGCAAATGATGGATGATTATTTTTGGCTTCCAAGTTCTTTTCCAAAACCATGCCTGGGGCATTGGCAGTGTTTTACAAGGTGGCTTAAATAATAGTAATCTTGAAGCACCTGAAAGCATTGGATTTAAAAATAAAAAAAAATAAGATGTTCACATAGGCTTCTCCAGCCAGATTTATTAAAAAGGAAAGGGTTATAGAATTTCTCACAATTGAACATTTCACTTTTAGGATTCAATTTATCTCTCACTTTGCTAGGGCAACTTTTTCTTCATTATGTTGATAATAACACTTTGATGAACAGGAAATTTAGCTATTCATTTTATAGAAAAATGTTCAGACGTTCTGAATTTCCAATAATTTCCAAATCACTCTTATCCTACACTCTGGCATTAAGACCTTAATAGGTGCTACCTAAATTAGGCAATAAATGGTTCCAATGATAATTTGTCATAATATACAACTCCAGAGCCAGGTCCACGCTTACTTCCATCAGTTCTACTCCTCTCTCAAGAACTGACTTTTGAGGGAAATGGGTCTCTCAGACAAATGCAGAGTCCTCCATCCGAAGTATGCTTACTTAGAAGCTCTCATGCTCAGTGGAATTATTCAAGATGAGCTTTAGTGATCACATCAGCAAGAAACAATATAACTGCAAAATGTGTACTTGTTAGGTAAAACAGCTCCCACCAACATAATGGGAATTGTTGTTGTTGTTGTTAGCTGCGAAGTCGTGTCCGACCCATCGCGACCCTATGGACAACGTTCCTCCAGGCCTTCCTGTCCTCTACCATCTTCTGGAGTCCATTTAAGCTCATGCCTACTGCTTCAGTGACTCCATCCAGCCACCTCATTCTCTGTCGTCCCCTTCCCTTGAATTCCCTTGAATTCCTTCTTCTGTTCTGTCTTTCAATGCATAGTTTCAAAAAGTGGAGTAGGGTTTCAAATTACCATCATATTGGCATCTTAGATACACGTGATTTCTGGTATAGGCTTTTCTTTCAGTTTTCAATGGTGCAAAGCATCATGTTTTTAGCAAACTGAATTTATCTCAGGCACTATATCCAACTAAGGATTTGCTCTTTCTCCTTGCCCATTCCATTAGTGTGGGTGTGCGAACTATTTGCTTCTCATTTTTTTCTGGGAAAAAATTGATAAAAAGATAAGATATACTTAAAATTAACAATCAATCTCCATGAATCAGATCAAACTGACTAGATGACATATATGGACATATCCATCTGTCAGTCTCCCTGCTCCATTTGACTTCTTTATTCTTAAGTTCTATGAAGAAAGATTAAAGATACTAGAAATGATTATTCTTGAAAAGAGAAAAAATGAGTCAAAGGTAGGAAAAGAGAAGATTAAGATAAGGGTAGAGAAGAGAAGATCAAGAGCAGAAGAGTCAAAGCACAGATAAAATAGACTAGAGTAGGAGAGGTTAACAGCAGAAGGATAAAAGGGGTAAAAGAAAAGATCAAGAGTAGAAGAGTCAAAAGGCAGAGAGGAGGAGAGGAGAGGAGATCAAATAAAGATCTTTAAAATATGTGAAGGAAACTTATAGAAGAGGAAATCCAACACCTTTTGCTATCGTTCCAAAGTGCAGAATGAGGAATAAAGAGTTTAAGTTAGAGGAAGATAGATCCAAACAAATGCTTCCTAATAGTAAGGGTAAGTTGATGTGGAAACTAATTACCCAAACTGTAAGGGTCTCATAGGAAGATCAAGTAGAGATAGACAATCATCTGCTAGCAGTATGAGCAGGGGATAAGATTCAACTACTTAGTTTTCAATATGAATTTGAAATAAGTGGGTTCATGTTCAGACAATGAATTCAACACCAATTTGAAAGACTAGCCAACTTAAGGGTTATAACTGAATGCAACGCTGAGATTCTAAGTATTCTCACTTGGAAGTAATCTCATTAAAAGTAAATCATCATAATAATAAACACAATAATATAAATTAATAATGAAGGTGCAATAATTAAAGGTTTGAAAGCAAATCAAGAAACAAGACAAATTATACTGAAAAAGCTACAAATGAACTTGCTGAATGCAATCTTTAATAATGATTAATGTCTCCTTGTGACAGTCATTCAAACAGACAACTTTCCCTTACACTGCCATTACCATGGGAATGCAATTTGTTTGCCAGTTAATCAGAACCAAGCAACACAAAGTCTGAACAGCAAGTTCTTCATTATTGAAAAAATGTTTCACTCCTACTGGGGCATGCAGTAGTGTCTCATCTAGTTATTTCTAGCACTTTCATCTATTAGACTGTGCTTCCAAACAGAACGCAAAAATAGTCTCTTTACCTTTTTCTTTAGTAATAAAACATTCCAAGTGTATTAGACCATGCTGATTTCTGAGTCTTTTACACAAAATTAGATGCATTGGTATACTACTGTTAAAACTTTTGCAGAAGTAAAATAAAGCATATTCTGTATTTATTAGGGATGAGTAGATCTTTCGAAAGAGCTACTTTGTAGTGTGTAAGAATATGTGCAAACAACTCTTTGACTAATTAAAGCAGTGTGCATCTTCTTTCAGGCTTACAACACTACTTCATAAACTGTTCTGTATGTAACTACATAGACAGCTATTTTTTCCACAACAAAATAAACTGGCTTGTGCATGCACATGAAAAAAGGTGTAGCTACTTTAACTATTTCATTTCCATCTGGGAAAGGAATATATATATTTCTTTTTAAAAAAAACTATTCTCAATTTGTTCAAGACCACCTCTAACATTAGGAGTCAAATATTAAGAATGAAAATGTTACTGTTATTTTATTTGCTACCCTGCTCTACTGCATGTGTGAAGGCAGTTTCATCCACTTTCACATTAATTATATTTAGCTTGATTATGCCAAATTTAAGAGACTTATTTTTCCCTCTTTATTTTCACTGGATTTGGTCAGGATATTACACAAACAGAATACATCTCTAATATACAAATGTCATGCTAGGCATTGACTCCTTTAACAACGGAGCAAAGTACTGAAGAACAATTCAATATTCCACATCTAAAAATTTCTGTCTGAAACACTGGAGAGCATAATTTTACCAAAATGTGGAAATAATAGCTACAGAACATCTAGATATTTCTTATCTACCTGTCTATTTATAATTAGCACTTATAATCCATCAGAATAAGCTTCCATATGCTGGTCTAAGGATCTGAGGTTCAGAAACAGCCATTGTTATTGGATATTAAATATAAATATAGATATGCCTGAAACTGGGAGAAAGATAGCCAGCAAATTCCCGGATACTGTGAGAAACTGAACAATTTGCACATTCTTACAAAACACATGCATCTTTTAATATATTCCATCACATCCCTCTGTGTAAATTACCAAGTTTTTAAAAGAGAAATTTTGCATGGAGCTATCAGTAAATTTCATAGGTATGTAAAATCTAAATTAGGCTGTTTAAATAACTCTTGCTTAAGAGCTTCAAAACCAGTTAAATCAACTGTTTCTCCCACTGAAAATGAAAAAGATAAGTAGGCATTTGGCGTGAGATCAAACTAATCTCACACATCTCTATCTTAATCTGCAGCACATCTGGAACATATCTTTCCCTAGCAAATTCAGAGGTGACCAACAGTGAGCAGTTTCTGTCTGACCTGACCTCTAGTTTTATTTTTATAAAAAGAGTATTTAACTGATTTCTTCCCATTAGTTTAATTAACATAACTATAAACCTCCTTGTAAAAGAGATTAAAATATGCCTGTCATAATTTTATTACAAATGAGAAAACCAATATAAATCCAACATTATTTTTGTATATAAAGGCGTAATACAATATTTTAAGGCCCAAGAGTTCTTTGCACCACACTGAATTAATTTTGGTGGTGGCTCTCCATGGTCCTGAAGTAATTGGTTTAACTTTCAATTAGAGATTTGTTTTTAAATGTTTTTTTCTAATGCTTAGTCAACATTTAGTTTGAACTTTGAAATAGTGTGACTGTGTCAAGAGGAAATGCAAATGTTCTCTTACCAAGAGTTTTACTTCCAGTTCTTTTCATCCATGACACCACCGTTTAGCCAAATGTTAAAAGCTTCAAAACTTTACTTAACTTAGTGTGGTTGGGTTCATACAATATGTTTAATCAGGTCAGTTAAAGATGACATGGCTGCATTTGCACAACTTTGTTTCAACTTTGGTTAGGTTTTTTTTTTCGTGTGTTTGTGTGCCTTAACATGTTTGCTAACTTTATGTTTCGCTTAAATATTTTGTGAAAATTCAGATTATTTCCTCTAGTTCATCAATGAGATTGATCTACAAAGCACGTTTTTTAGTGGTTTAGCCTACAACAGTGTAGCCACTACTTTCATGAAGATGTTCACCCAAAGGGATACATTAGGAAGTATTAGCAATTGGACGATAGCTTTGGAAATGAAAGAGATCCAGTGTGGATTCCTTGAAAAACAGGCACAATGCAGATACTTTTAAGGTATCTGACACCCATCTCTTCCACAAAGATGTATTTATTACACTCTGGATCCGTCTGGTTAATCCCCCTGGCTGGATCAAATCAGTCATGACAGATTGGGTCATAAGTGCACGTGGCTGAATGTGTAGCTTCTTTAAGTATTATCACAAGCTGAAAATGATTCCACAAATCCAGACCAGATGGGGCAATGGATCTCTAATTTGAACTTGCCTCAACTATGGC
Organism: Vipera ursinii; assembly: GCF_947247035.1. Lineage (NCBI taxonomy): Eukaryota > Metazoa > Chordata > Lepidosauria > Squamata > Viperidae > Vipera > Vipera ursinii. Next base: position 215,672,099 of record NC_139513.1, on the reverse strand, counting down.
ATGCAGGTCAGCACTGAGGCAAACAATTTTTATCTACAAAGTGCCTTACAAAAGAACCATAAGCACCAATATTTAATTTATGGAGCATAGCTCAAAGCCCCTGAATCATATGAAATATTTTCATAGGACAGTTATTCTCAGACACAGAGGATTTATTGCTATGTGAAAGACATAATACTGTTTTCTGACTAATTTTCATTCAGTTTCTTGCTGAAATTTCTGCTACATATACTTCAGCTGCCTCCCAATCTATTTCATTGCCTGGAAATTCTTCAGTGGTAAAACACTTAAGCAATATTGGATCAACAGTTGTATCTCATGTGATTCTCTCTCTCTCTCTCTCCATCTTCTATTAATTATTTTTATTTGAAAATCTTACAAAATTGTTGATATTTTAACTACCACTTTCATGAACAATGACTTTAAATATATTTGCTGCTAGAAACATAACAGAGAAGTAGAAAATCCACTTAAACCAGCATGAATAGAGAATGAAGTATGAAAATTCAGCTATGTTTAAAAGCAGGTTTTCTCAAGTAAATGCATTCAAACTGGTATTTAGCTTTAGCTTATAATGTACTACTTTCTGGTGGTGCTTGAAAACACATTTAGTGTAATCAAGGCACAAATATTAAAATATTAGTTTTCTACACAGCTTTCAAAAACTAGTCATATTTACTTATATTGCATAAACAGGCAATCTTTATAAACTTTGCTTGTGTTTGTTGCCAAGTCTGTTGCTTTTCACTTAATGATGAGCTATAGAGACAATTTAAGATATCAGATGCTTAAAACATCAATATACCATTATTGAATAAAATTACTTAGTTAAAATTGAACTTTAATTATTATAAAAATAAGAAACAGAAAAAAAATTTAAATAATTCATATTTTTTCTATAAACAATATTATTCACTCCCTTTAAGATTTCTTTAGTAATCAACCTAATAAGAAGCTCTTCATTCTTTAGTCAGATGATAAATCTGGTAAAATACAAGTCCTACCTATAATTAATAAGTCTGATTCTAAAATAAAATTTAAGAGTAGAAAAGCCAAATGTATTAAACAAGAAAGATAAAACTATGAAAGTTTTGGCATATATTAAGCAAAAAAAATAAAAAAAGGTTCAACCTTTATTAACATTTCATATAAAATGAATTTAATACCTTACAGGGATTATAGACAAAAGAAAAAGTGAGACATTTATGAAAAGACCATAAGCTGAAGTGCTATTTAAGCCTCTGATAGTTTAATTTCTTTCCAGAGAAATTTTAAAAAATGAAGTAGGAACCATGATCTATGTAGAAATTCCAACACAGGTGTTTGTTCAAAATGTTTGCCAAGATTGGCTATCCGTTTCTGTACCATTTTGTTGCACCAATTCTGGGTTTCCTACATCCTCAAAAAATTGGTAACTGATATCCTCTTGTAGAGAACTATGAAACCCACAAAAAACAAAAGAACACAAAAAAACTGATACCAAACTGATACCAAAATGTTGTATTGGTTTTCTGCCATTTCATTCCATCAAGTAATATTGATTATATCCAACACATTTCTTTGGTTTGTCTGTATTGCTTTTAACATCTGATATTAATCCTTATGCAATAGTCACCTGAAAGGAAGTCAACTATGAATTTAGGACAATCCCCACAAAATGCAGACCCCTCCCAATCCAATCCCTAAACTTAAGACAAAAAAGCTGTTCAATGCCCCTTTTCTCTGCTTTGTTAACCCACAGTTGACAAGTCCAGCCGAAACCAACTCTAGATATTCTTCTCCACAATAAATGTTATAACCGATACTCTCATATATAGTATGTATCTGCCAGAGGCCACAATCCAACAAGGCAAGGCCTAGAAAAAATAAGTAAATATTAACCAAATGACTGAATTATCTACATCCACTAAAGGCCAGATGCAGAGGGTTTTTTTTCCAAAAAACCCTGTGATAACCAGAGTTATGTGAAGTTTATACTTTCTCTCATAGATGTTTGTAAGTTGCTCCCACAGATGTTCGTACGTTCTACACAAAAAGCATCTGTAGTATACTGAATTTTTCATTTTTTAGGATGAGCTGCCTTCGGAAGTTGTTGGTGGAGATTTTAAAGAAGAGATTGAACAAACATTTGTCTTAAATGGTATAGGATTTCCTGCTTGAGCAGTGGGTTGGACTAGAAGACCTCCAAGATCCCATCCAACTCTGTTATTCTGACTATTGCCCTTATAGCATTCAGTGACTATATACCAATCATTCTAACATATACTAACCACAATCATAGAAACTCACACAAAATTGATGGAGGAAGAGGTGGAGGGAAAAAAATCCATAAATATTGATGGGTCAGCTGGGAAAAGATGAAATAACAATGAAGAAAATAAAAAAGTCAAATTTAGATACGGTATTACAATAAACGGTTAGTTTAACCAAACAAATCTTTCTCCACCATAGAGATGTCTGCCATTTGTTCTTTCTCCTTCAGTAGCACCTGTTCCCAGTGGACATACTGCATCCACTCTCCTCAGTTCACAGGTAACTCTTTCAATACAAATTCACTTTTCAATAACGGGTATACAGAATATTATGGCTGACAAAATAAATCAATTAACATTATATTCCTCAAAATAAATAAAAAATAATTCAATTTTTTTCTAATATATTTTAAAAATAGTTACAGATAATCCATGATATCTACGGATGCTGTTATTTCCTGCAATATTATTTAATTATTTAATATTAAATAATATCATTTAATGTTACTTAATCGGTGTCTTACAATTTGACAAGTGTTATCGCCAGTGGTGAAATTCACTTGTCACTGTACAAAGTCTGTCTTTGTAAACTTATGTTAAGATCTTTTTTAAAAAAAAATTGTTGAAACTGTTCCTTATTTTATCTTGCAGTAATATAGAGTGAATGAAAGAATGTCTGCGGGGGGGGGGGAAGCCTCTTCAATCCAACATGAAGCAGCTACTTTTGCAATGAGGTCTGAAGAAAATGCACAAAGTGCATTTTCTTGCTCTGTGCTTCTGCTCTTCTGCAACTAATGCCTTACCGGGAAATGCCATTTAATCCAAATACAAAAACAAAGCAGTATTAAGATGCTGAGAATCTATATATTATTGATTCACTTGCCTTCATTAATCTTTAAAACCGTAGCTTTTAAGCCATTTTTTAGTGAGCTCTATAGAGTATGCTTTTCTGACTGTACAATTGGATTAAATGAAGGTAAAATATTTATTTCACATGTACATTAAATACTCAAAAACTGGCAATTTCTTACGCTAGATAGAAATGGCTTATCAGCAAAAATTAAAAAGTCAGGCAAGCTTGCTTTCTTTTCATGTTCCTTTTTCTTCCACAATTTGAAATGCAAAAAAAAATGTATTGCAATTTTATCTTAATATAAATAGCCTATACACAATTATATTCTGGAATTGTATGCATCAACATGGAAGCTAAAGTGCATATAAAAAGAGCAAAGCTCGAAGTTTCCACAAAGTTTATCACCTTTTATAGGTTGGCACAGTATCAATAGCTTATTTCCTCAAGTTATTTCCTAACAGTTGCATAAAATTTAAAATTAAATTTAACACAACTACGTATAAATAAATTTAAATAGCTAAGATTTAAAAAATAAGGCTGTGAGTGATTTTGCTTAATGAGAGAAAATAATTGGCTTTATAATATGAAGAAATAAGATACATTTAATAGTCCATACATTTCTATTTCCATGCTCTTAATTCTTTTGATGTAAGCTCAAGAACTATGAAACTGATCTGCTAGGTCATTCTTTGACTCAGACAAACCATAAAATAGCAGGAACAAATTGTCTCTAATTCTTCCTTATCAATATTATTTTTAGGGAAATCCCTAGTTTTAAGCTTATACACCAGATTATGTATTCAGGATCTTCTAACAATAACTATTATATTCTAAATGATCCCAAGGGCATTTTTAGTGTAAGAAATGCTTTGTTGAACTATATCAAACTTTACTAAAATCAGTGTTTTTACAAAAATCACTGAAGTCTTAGGTTTTCAGTACAACCTCTACAAGCTCTTAATTAAAGAAACCTGAAAAGCTAAATCAAATGTACAAATTTTAGAAAAATTCATAATTTAGATACCAAAATATAAGCCATAAGCTTTAAAAAAGTGAAAATTTATTTATTTAAATGTATATTTATTCATAGAGGGACGCGGTGGCTCAGTGGGTTAGGACGCTGAGCTTGTCGATCAGAAGGTCGGCAGTTTGGCGGGTCGAATCCTGAGTGCCGTGTAGCAGAGTGAGCGCCTGTTACTCATCCCAGCTTCTGCCAACCTAGCAGTTCGAAAACACGTAAAAATGCAAGTAGAAAAATAGGGACCACTACGGTGGGAAGGTAACAGCGTTCCGTGCGCCTTTGGCGTCTAGTCATGCCGGCCACATGACCACGGAGACGTCCTCGGACAAGCGCTGGCTCTTCGGCTTTGAAACGGAGATGAGCACCGGCCCCTAGAGTCGGAAACGACTAGCACGCATGTGCGGGGGAACCTTTACCTTTACCTATATTTATTCATAATACCATTTATTTTTATTCATTTCAATGCAATAAACATTATTGCAATATTATTTTCTGAGTATAATTTGTGATCAGTTTTATTACATCCCTTACTGTAGTTTCAACTTTTTCCAGAAATATATTTACAGTACATTTTGAACTATGTAAAAACTGTTTGGATATATCTGGCTTTCTTTCTTAACTGCATATTGCCAGAGAAAATTCTCAATATTTATAAAAATATTTGTTTAGTAAAAAAAATCTATTTGAGAATTTTTCTCTCTTCCAGTATTCTTTTCTAAAGGGGTGACCATCTATAGAGCTATTAATGTCCCTTTAGACCAGACATGTCAAACTCGTTGCATCACGTGACCTTGTGCAACGTATTGGGACAGTTTTGCCATTGCTGGCAATAGGGTGGGCATAGCCTCCGGATGACGTGTCCGGCCCGTGGGCTGGCAGTTTGACACCCCTGCTTTAGATAGCTTAAGGTCACAGCTATGTATAATTTATCAACTGAACTCAGAATATTGTATTTAAATATTGACAAATAATTTGTGGAAAATGAGAATTTTCTAAATTTGTCATCATTTGAAGATCTCTATAAAAGGCCCAAAACCTTGGCCCCATTCTAGAATCAAAACTGGCAATAATTTTCAGGAATTCTCCTTGGGGTTTTAAAGTAGCTTGCAATAGATATTGACAAGTCTCACTTATCATTTATCTAATATGTCCAAGTTTATAAAAGCACCAGAATGATGAGTTATGATTATTTACCTGAAAGGTCAGTTGCTCTGAACATAATACATTAGGAGTAGGCATGCATAGTGGTGTAAACCGATTTGTTTAATCTACAGTTCACTCCTTTATGTGAATAATTGAGAATAAGTCCCAATTTTCTCTTAGGGTAATGTGTACATTATTATATTCCTATGGGAGGGGAAAGGTAATATTTTGCCTATTGAAGAATTCTAGAACACTTGACAGCTTGTATAAGCTTTTATGTAATTTGGTTGATCCTAATAAAGCTACTCACCAACATACATTTTGGATATTTTCCCCCCAGTGAACAACGAATAAGAATACTTCATTTCCTCAGATACCAAAATGAAACACTACTAATTTTATTCAATAATCTCTACCTGCTGATGGAAATGCATCTGCCAACAGAATGGATTCCCCCACACCAAATCTACTTGAGAGGATTATGTGAAGGGGAGGAGGACAGCAAGGGCAAGTCTTGTTATGCAAGTAAAAGTCTGCTCACATGAAAGTTGATGTCAACTCTTATTATAAAAACAGTCAATATTAAAATTTAAATGTTTAATTATATCTAGAAAATTTGATGTTTCTGTTGAAAAATTAAGAGTTGCTAGCCGAAAGAGGATCACATATCCTAATACAATAAACTGTTTCTGTTTTACATTTCTTTTACTTTAAAAACTTTCCCAAAGTGTTTATATATATATGTGTGTGTGTGTGTGTGTGTGTGTGTGTGTGTGTGTGTGTGTGTTTCTGAAAATAATGTGGCAAACTAAGTGATTTTTAAACCAATCTATTCCAAAGTAGACAGGAGATGCTAAACAAAAAAAGTGAAATAATGAGAAAATCTTTCAGAATCACTTTTTGTGGATAGCTTGAGCAAATTTTGTCAAATATGTTTGTTTTTGTGAACAATCAAAACCACAAAACCTGTTGAAGCTATCACAGTTTTCTCTGTTTTTGTGGGAATGGTCAATTTTGAAAATTTCTATGAAGAGAAATATTTAAACCATTATTGGGAATGACTTACATTAAATGTTCTTTAATATAAGAAAAACGTAAAGAGAATTTAAATTTAATTTAAAGAGAAAGAGCAGTATAAGAAATGCTAACATTAAATCCAGAGGAGATCCTAACATTGTGTTATTTCTTGATGATTGTTGGCAAAGAAGTATCTATGAAGAACAAAGAAAAAGTGATATGGATAGACTTTTTTCCATCTGTTTCCCTTGTGATATTTTTATTTAAGACCCCAATGAAACATAATTTTTCCAATTTTCTCCATGTATTTTTATAGTTTCCTTATACTGAATGAGAAGCAGTTTTGCAAATAACCTGTGCCACCATTATCCTTTTGTAACTATCTACCCTCCCATTATGCGTCTTTATCAAGTCTTGTACTGAAGACAGGTTAGTAAGCTAAGCATCTTTTGATAAAAACCATACTACAAACATCCCTGATTCTACTACTTGCAGGCTTTCCTTACAATGTGTATTAAAGTTGCTTCCTTTCCCGCCACTTGGAATTTAACCTGTAACTCTCCAGCTTACTACATGTCTGGTCAGTTTATACAATATACTAATATCCCCTATTTACCAAAGCTTTGTAAACAAAATGAAGGCAATTTTCCCACAGCTGTGATAGACAAGAATTACATTTTTTTCTAACTTTCTTACATTTACCGTAAGAAACTAGCTTTTTCTATGATTTAGAAACTGATTAATGCAAAACATTTTTAGAGCACAACGTGTTGAAAAAAATACATGATCAATTTAAGCTTCTATCGCATGCAAATTTATTAGGATTTTTAAAAATAAACTCTAAATGGTTTAATTCTAGGTAATACATAGGTTTGAAGTGTTATGATTTCATGCAGGCCTAGATTTCACCCAAATGGTAAAATTAAACGTAAACCTATCCAGCCTACTCTTAATGTTTAAATTCGACCTCGGCTTTTGTTTTTAGACCTTTCCTTAGACTGTCTACTGTGCCAACAGTTTTGTACAGAATATCTTCAGCTTCTTTCTTTTTTAATTGGGACTGTGTACATTTTGTTAAGAGTGCAGATTGGTTGCTAGGATTACCCTTTAGCCTTTTGGTTCCTTAATTAGGTTATCTTAGAAGTCTCTTGACCTTCTCTCAGGTTACTGTATAGTCTTAAAAGATAAATACCAGGGTCAGCAATTTTCTTTGGCTAAGACCTTTCCAAATTTATAACACTAAAGGGCATTTCGGGTACCTGTAGACCCAAAATAAAGAACTAACTAGTCAGTTCTGCATACTCTAAATACCTAGAAGTACTGCCAGATAAATATGTTTTCATTTTTATGATGGGCTGTTGCCACTGCTTTTTAGAAATTAAATACTCTGTAGAAAAGTACAGAAACTCTTAGCAATCAAAATCGATTCCTCTAGATTCCTGATCACAATATTGCTTTACAGTTGTCCTTGACTACTATAACGTCCTTGCAATACAGGATAAAATCTGCAGTCTGTCAAAGATGTTATTGCAAGGCACATTATCTGCCCAGCAAAGACTACCACTTCAATAATTGCTTTAGAAGCCGGTGTCCATGTACTAATGTAATGTTGGGTTAAGAAAACAGAAATATCATGTTACAAGCTTTACAAATTTGCACCTGTATTATAAATGAAGGCCATATTTCCAAAATATTTTCCAGACCCTAAGGCGCTAAACATTTATATCTGGAAATTAATTCCACTAAATCTCATAGAACTTATTTCTGAGTAAACCTATACACTGGAGCGCTCTCAATTGAAACAAACAACCTTAGTTCCTCCATTTTTAACAACTGTAAGCTAGGTGGCTGGCCAATTCCAAACACTCTTAAGTTATCTGAAGCTGTCTTATTCTTGTTTCAGGCAAGGGGAAGAAAAGAAGACAACTTTGATCGTTCTGGAAGATTGTAACGGGAAAAATGTCTCTCTGCCAATAACTCCTGGATCTCTCAGCAGCTTTTCATACTACTGATCACTAAGCCCTTCCAGAACACTTGGAAGTTGAAGATCAGAGACTATCATGGTGATGCTCCTACTTGGATGGCAGCTTCTAGATCAGGGTCCCAACCTCCGGTCACGGCCTTCCAAAAACCGGGCCGTGCAAACAAGTAGAATCCCATCCGTGGGATGCAGGCAACACACAAAACCACACCCCCTCCAGTCCACAGAAAAACCTCTCTCCATGGAACTGGTCCCTGGTGAGCAAAAGGTTGGGGGGGTCACTGTTCTAGATCCAGTATCGGGATTAGAATTGCTAGGGAACTGCAGGGTTCCGTTCTCTCCCCTATGTTCTTCAATATTTATACGAAACCTCTGGGTGTGATTGTCAGGAGGTATAAAACTGGATTTAGATAACTTTCTATTTGCTTCTATTTTCACAAGGTGCATTCGTCTCTGTAATCAGCTCCTCCTTGGACCAGACTGTGGTATCGATGAACCATAAACCTGGATCTAGATAAATCAGTGGATTTGGTTGTTGGTGATAACTCTAGTACAAGGAGCATTTTCCCTGCACTGGCAAGGATTGTATTTCTACTGAAAGAAGTTTGTAACTTTAGGGTACTACTTGATTTCATATTGTCACGAATAATTGGCTGGACCTAGGGATGAGGGATACTTTTTTTTAGGTGTATGAGTTATCAACTTCTGTTTGATGTTTCCCTTGGGGAACATGATACCTGTTCCAGCTTAATTACATTGGCTTCCTCTTGCTTTTTGAGCCCAATGTGAAGTGTTTATCATATAAAGCCCTCTACGGCATGGATCTTTCTCCATTAAGCTCTGAGTAGACTTTCTAAGCATCTTATTTGGTGTATTATGAGTGCCATCAAGAAAGGAGACCTAGGTTAGAAACAGGTAGTAGCTTCAGGCTCTGGGGGTAGATTAAAATCATTGGTAGCTTCAGGCTCTGGGGGTAGATTAAAAACCTAAAGACTTTCTTCTATAAATAAGCATCTATGTACTAATTTTGCACTTTTATAACGTTATGCTACAGCAGATACAGATAATGTATATTTTTAAGTGGTATTTTGTGAATATTTTACTACCATTCATTCTTTATCAATGCTGTTTGAACTGATATTGTTTCTTCATCATGTTTATTGTTGTACTGTGAACAATCAATACAACACCACTTGTATAAATTTAGAAATGAATTTAAAGTTTCCATTGCAAAGCTCTTTCAGGACAAAATATTTCTTGACTAGTCACAATAAATGATAAAACAATGACTTTGTAAACCATTATAGGAAGCTAGTGAGGCATTATGATGTACATTATAGTGAATTCAATCACATTCAAGCCTAAAAAAAGGCCTTAGGCTATTCAGCAGGACTAAAATGGAGGGAGTGACATTCTCACACATACACCAAATCTCCACATCAGTAGCCAGTTTGACTAATAAACTCCAGAATGAAAAGCAGAATATAAATCTAACAAAGAATAAAATACGTTATCGGCCTAGATTAGGCTCATGGTGCAAATGTAACTTCATACAGTGAAAACTGTATTTTGCATTATCCTGATGCTCAAAACCATAATATTCTGTACTTGATGATGTTGAAAAATTGACATTGTATAAGGTTTATTTTTGTGCTTGCTATATAGTAACCACACAAAAATCATGAATATAAAATATTTTTTATCTTATATAAATCCTTATGAATCAAAATCTTTCTCCACATTATTTTAACATCCTTGCAACTAGGTGTTTATTCCGAAGATTTTCAGTGCAAGGGTATTCATCTAGCAATAACCATTTTCTGAAACCCTGATTTACTTAATGGAATTAAGTTAAATGTTCTAGTATAGCAAACCCTCTTCATCCAGAATAATACTCAGTTCTTCATTCTGTATTCATTATAAGTTCCCTATATCACAATTTCCCACACTGTAGAAAATTCCAAATTTAGTTCCTTAACCAGGGTAGCAGGGTAAGAAGTGATTAAGGAAATATTTATCCAAGCAAGCCCTCTTCCTAGTGGCATGTATGTTCCCTATCTTTGCTATCTTTGATCACAATAATTAAACCGTAAATTAGGGTTTGAGATACTTAACTGCTCTTAAAAAACATGATTAAAAATATCTATCTTGAAATTACTTAAACATTAAGTAATGTCAAATTACCAGTACATCACCTCTAGTGGGAAGTCTATCTTTTGTCACAAATACACATCTGCTATCAAACTAAGCCATAACAATAGAAATCATTTCTAATCCTTTTGAAATGAACACAAGTTGTCATCTTAAGCCTAAAGGAACGCACTTTCTACAGAACACAAAAGCTCAGATACAAAACTGTGAAATGGGCAGATCCATTCTATTACAATAATCTGTTGCATTTCCTAAATTATCTAACAAATAATTCAATAAGGCCAATGTTAAGAAACTGAAGCATGAGTCACACATGTAAGTAACCCTGATGTGAAACTCCCAGAAGTCTTATCATGAAATCTTCACATTTGTAGCAATCTTCTAACAAGTATTTCTGACATATACGGGAAATACTAGGCCACATCTTATAAGTAGTAAACTTTTTCCTCCATATAATATTTGTCAGTAGTACATTTTGTGCCACAGAAGAGATGAAAAACAAAACTAAACTGTAAAGTCTGCTTATCAGATTGGCATAATCCATAAACCAAACAGCATAATACATCCACAACACATTATGCTTTGATTTGGAAGGATAGCTAATTATACTGCCTTTTCTTCTTCAACGTAAATCCTACCCTCATTATTTTCTAAGGTGAAGCAAATAGTGCTTGCATTCAGATAATGTTATATGGGCTTGTCTGATTCTCTGCTTGCCTTTAGAAACTGTCCTATTATTTCAATATGTTTTTGATACAAGTTGAACTGAATGTTCCTTGTGCCTTTATATATTATTTCATAGTTACACATGCTTTATTTTTGAATTTCAGTTTTGGTCATTTTTATAGCAGTATTAAACTGTGATTGTTAGCCACATATTCACATTTGTAGATACAAAACTCTGATGAAATGTTATTTAGACAAAAACTTTAAACTAAAAATAATCTGCTCCTGGCATAGAAAAATCAGGACAATGCACCGATGGTATATTTTTGGTACGTAAGTGTGGATGCAGAAAGATTTCATTAATACTACAATCATTTTTCTTTGTAATAACTAACCTTTCCATCAGGTTCTGGTGATACTTTGTCCACTTTGTTGTTGCTAAATTTACTTTTCACCCATTCTTCTACTTGCACATTGAATTTCATGAAAGTCACATAGCATATATATGCACTCAGCAATATTAAACTTTCCCACCACCTAATGAAATTATCCAAAAAGAAGACGATTAGCAGTATCAAGTCTAGGATGTAAAAAGATACATCGCGAAAGAGTGGCCACCAAGTAAGGTGCAAAATCTGTTTAGAAAATAAAGCACACATCCCAATCACAAACAGGATGTTGAATACTGCAGATCCAACTATTGTTCCAATGCCAACATTGCTGTGAGATACGAAGATCCCTATTAAAGAAGTGAAGAGTTCTGGGGCAGAGCCACCAGCGGCCATAAATGTTGCCCCAGCAACATCATCAGAAATTCCCAGTTTTTCTGTGATGACTGTCAGTGAAGGAACAAAGAACTCATCACAGACAATAGCCAAGGCTACAAACATGTAAACCATCCCAATGATATGAAGGATCACGGCACCCCGTCGTCTTTCCGCAAGAGAAAAAAGATCTGTTGGGTAGTCTCCCTGAGAATGTTCTGTGTGGTTATTAAATTCATCTGTTAATTTCAAAGAAATAGGCGAATTTGGAGTATCGTTTTGATTCTGTTCTTGATAGCCCAATAAAGTTCTTTGATGCACTGACTTGGACTTTTCACTGTCCGGACTGCTGATTGTCTCTGTGCTATAAGGTTCCAACTGGAAAAAGGCACTGACTGAAAGTGAGAGTGCGCTCATGGCCAAAATACCCAGAAAAAGTCCTGTTATCCGAATCAGTCTCTGTTTTTTCCTTATATGTTGATGTTTCTTAAAGCCCAGCAATGGCTCCTGCCGACACCATTCTTCAAGAAAATGAGCAGCAATATTTTTGTACTGAACCATTTTTGAAGTAAGTTTGTTTGTGGTCCAAGAATTCAGAGTCCAATAGGTTTTTCTTTCATACTTCCTTTATTCTTCAGATAAATGGTACTGTGACATTTCCTCTGAACCAAGGATTTACGAAGCTCATGCCTTTGCTGTGATTAAGAAGATAAATATTTTCATCAGTTTAGAAATGTCTGACATCAGATGCATCTAAAAACATTGTCCTGTAAACATGCTTTAAATTTTAACGTGCTGTAACATGCAATAAGTTTATAATAAAAACAAATTTATCCAGTATTTCTTAATATTATGCATGCTGGGAAATTTGGAATTATCTTAAAAGCTAATCTTTCATTGTAAATTTGAAGCTTGCATCCTTTGGTTCTATTTATTTAATTCCTATAAAAGAATCAGAATCTTTTTCATGATTCCAGAGCAACAATTTCGTAATAGCTTTTTTCTACTTATTACTTTTCTTGGCATGCTTGTCAAATTTATTGAAGCTGATTTTATGTGCATTAATAAACCAGCATAAATTCATTATTACATTAAGAAGATGAAAATGAACCTTAAAATATTGTCAGGGAAACAAAATAGAAAGTTGGTCTGCTTCATTTTTACATTCACCTAAAAAACGCTAAGCTATTTTAGTTTTTGGTTAGATGGGTCTAACCGAAGTCTAAATAAACTGGCACCTAAGGTACTTTAGAAGTATCTAAGTAGTGAATCGATCTTCAAATTAACACGCCCAATTGGAATATGATGTTTGTTACGCTTTCAAATAAAGCAGAAAATGTAAACATCTTCCACATTTCCTTGTATCTTTCTCTAACCATCCACCACAGGTCGGTAAACAGGCAACCTAAGAATTAAATTAACTCTTCTCTTTCCCAGAAAACTGTATTCCTGTAAGCATTTAAGGAGTTAAATGTCTTCCTTTTTTTTTAGGTCTATTCTATTTCAACTCTTATTTCTATGTACTTTTGGCAACACAGATTACACTGCAGTGCAGAAACAGGGCTCCACGTACTGCTGCTTCTAAGAAACTATTCCCCAAAACGATATCATTGAAATCTTCAAAAAACAAACAAACAAACCCCCAAAACCCCCTAATTCCAAACCAAATTTTCTAATTCAGCTCTGGGAATCCATAAAGAACACCCAAGTTACCTCTCAACCCTCTTGGGATTAAAAGCCAGAGAGTCAACAGCCACCCTGCAGATCTACTACTAAAAGAAAAAAAAAAAGGGGGGGGGAGAAAGAAAAAGTAATTAAAAATTACGTAATTAAGCTCGGTACGGGGCACAGGCACCGATCTGCGAAGTAATCCCTTTCGCTCTTGGCTTCTTACTCCCGAGTAGATAAGAAGACTGCCGCCCCGGAGCTCCCAAAAAGGGTTAGGACCCCCCCCCAACCCTACTCTCCCCCCCAAAAAAACGGTGTTGCCTCCTTTTTTTTTTTAACGAGGATCCTTAATTGTGGAGCCTATTTTTTTTTTTTGTGGCAGGGCGAGAACTCGGCGGGAGGAAGTTCTTCACCCCCCCACACCCACCCTTCGGAAAGTTCAAGCAAGCAAGGGCCGCGCCTTCGCCCCGAAATAAGGCGAGGAGGGCGATACCTGCTTCGGGTTCCAGCAAGCAAAGAGCCCCGACGGCAGAAGGGGGGAAAAATCTCGGCTGGAGGGAAGCGCCGGCCGGCCACTCTCTGCGCCCCCCCCCGCCCGCCCGTCCGCCCTCCGCAGACTTTCTCCAGCCTCCACAAACGCTGCAGCCCTCCCGCGACCGAGAGACTTGAACGACCCAGGACTCCAGAGCCGAAAGAAATGCCTAGCCAGCCGGACAGCCCGCGCCCTTCCTCCCCGCCCAGAAACCACGGGCAAACGCGGGCAAGGTCAGTAGAAGAGACGAGTCGCCGGCCGGCTGATCGACCGACCGGCCGCCGCCGCCTCTTACCGGGCCACGTGAGAAGACGAGCGCGGGCTGAGCTCCGGCCCGCGCGCCCGCCAAGAAGACGACGAGCGCCAAGCCTCTGCTGCCGGCGCCTCTTCTCGCCCTCCGGCTTCACGGCGGGAGCCACGCCCGCTCGCGCCACCCCGCAGGCGGCGGCACGCGCCGGCCAACCTTCCTCGCGCGCTCGCCCCGGGACCCGAAGCGAGGGGCGCTGAGGAGAAGGCGGGGCGAGGGCGCGCGCGCACGCGCCGGCTTCTGAGGGTCCTCTCTCTCTGTCTTTCTCTCTCGCTTAAACACGAAGCTTCCCTTCAGTAAAATCCCTCACGGGGTTGTTGTGAGGAAAGTCTCTGCGCTTAAACGAACACGACTGAGCCCCAAGTTTAGGTGGCTAAGTGAAGCGTTTGTTAAAGACAGCTTTGCCCATTTGTACGACTTCTCTCTCGCCGCTGTTGTTACGTGAACCGCTGCAGGGACAGGGTTGTGAAGTGAATCTGGCTACACCCCCCACCCCCGCTGACTTGGCTGTCAGGAAGGTTGCAAAAAAGGGGATTTCCCCTGACCCCAGGACTGGTTGCCAAGCATCTAAATTTCAATCGTCGGACCGTGGGGATGCTGCGTTGGTCATAGGTGTGAAAAACGGTCCTAAGTCACTTTTTTCAGTGCCGTAACTTTGACTTGGCTGGTCAGGAAGGTTGCAAAAAAAGGAGAGTCCCCTGACCCCAGGATGCTAAATACAAACCAGTTGCCAAGCATCTCAATTTTGATCGTGGGACCGTGGGGATGCTGCATTGGTCATAGGTGTGAAAAACGGTCCTAAGTCACTTTTTTCAGTGCCGTAACTTTGACTTGGCTGGTCAGGAAGGTCACAAAAAAGGGGAGTCCCCTGACCCCAGGACGCTAAATACAAACCAGTTGCCAAGCATCTAAATTTTGATCGTGGGACTGTGGGGATGCTGCGTTGGTCATAGGTGTGAAAAACGGCCATGAGTCACTTTTTACAGTGCCGTAACTTTGAATGGTCACTAAATGAATTGTTGTAAGTCAAGGACTACTTGCACTCTAAACTCTTTGGGAATTTAAATACAACGGCACCGAGATTAAACCAATCATTTTATGAGGGTTATTGTGTGCTATAGGCCGTTTCCAAAACTTCCTGCTCCCCTTGCCCACACATTACCAATGCAGTTCTAGGCTGCATTAATAGAGGAACAGAATCAAGATCACCTGAAGTATTGAGACCACGTTATAATGCCTTGCTAAGACCACTCTTGGAATATTGCATCCAGTTTGGGTCACCAAGTTATGAAAAAGATGTTGAGACTCGAGTGCAGAGAAGAGCAACAAAGATGATTAGGGGACTGGAGGCTAAAATATATGAAGGAACAGTTGCAGGTATGTCTAGTCTGGAATTGGGTATGTCTACTTTAACGAAGAGAAGAACTAGGGGTGACATGATAGCAATGTTCCAATATCTAAGGGGCTGCCACAAAGAAGAAGGGGGTCAAACTATTTTCCAAAGCTCCTGAAAGCAGGACAAGAAGCAATAGATGGAAACTAATCAAGGAGTGAAACAATTTAGAAATAAAAGAGAAATTTCCTGATAGTTAGAACAATTAATCAGTGGAACAACCTGCCTCCAGAAGTTGTGGGTGCTCCAACACTGGAGGTTTTGAAAAAGAGATTGGAGAACATTTGTTCGAAATGGTATAGTGTTTCCTGCTTGAGCAGGGGGCTGGACTAGAAGACCTCCAAGGTCCCTTCCAACTCTATTATTCTGTTTCTAAACTTTCTGCAGGGGAGAACCATTCAGGAATTGGAAAAGCAGCAATGCAATAAATAAGAGGGCCAAAACAGAGTAATGCCCACATCTCCCTAAGCCTCCTGTTTTAATCATCCTTTGTTGAACAAGCAACAAGCAAACCCTTTTATTCATTGGAACAAGTGACTCACGGCCCTAGGTTCCTGCACAGAACTAAAGCATAATGCACAGTTTGCAAAGGACAATTGCTGGTGCTGAACACAAACAAAGAATCCACACAATACCTTAGCATGGAAAA
Organism: Vipera ursinii; assembly: GCF_947247035.1. Taxonomy (NCBI): domain Eukaryota; kingdom Metazoa; phylum Chordata; class Lepidosauria; order Squamata; family Viperidae; genus Vipera; species Vipera ursinii. The sequence goes on along the minus strand of NC_139513.1, from coordinate 215,655,702 downwards.
GTAAGCCCAATTCTCCAAAGCTTAAAGAGCACACAAAAGGCCAATGAAGGCTTTAGAATGAGGATTTAATTGTGCCACTCTTTTATTCGAGTTACTATTTTCAGAATTTGTATGCATGAACAGTAAATAAGTAATAACTAGAATTATTCCAGTGCTATTTGCTAAAATTTTGCCAGGAGTAATCTTGACAACAAAGTGAAGAGACTGTAATAAGGTGACCTAGTGGATGGCTTGCCTGCCAGAAAGCTTTTAAAAACAGTAGTGGTGAACAAATTCTGACTGTATGGATTTTTTACATGCTTTTTTTTTCTTTGTCAGTTTCTTGAATGACAGACTTTTAAAACGTTAGCTTTTCCTAAGTATTGTAGTGCATTGATGGGAAAAATACATCACTGGGTGTTTTTCGGCCATTCTTGCAACTGTGAAAGAGCAGGAAGCCCGGCATTAGAATAAATAACAATACATACTGTAATCCTTAAATTGAATCCAAAACTGTTTTCAGTGCTGAAATATTAGTAGCTTCCCTGTGTACATACAGAGTCCCTTATCATTTCCATAATCAACAATCAATTCAGTAATAAATAACCTCAGACCAGAGTCCGTAACCATCTCTCTTTCTCTCTCCCTCCCTGCCTGCCAGCCAGCCATGTGGCTTGGTGATAATTCCATCCCATCAGTCTTCACTAAATGTCTGTGGCGATTCACAGTCATCCAGAATCATGGTTGTCCCAAAGGTGCTTTTTCACAAGGCAACTGGACTTTCTGTTTTTTTTTTTTAAAAAAAGATGTTTTGCTTCTCATCCAAGAGCTGAAGAAGCTTCTTGCATGGGAAGCGAAATGTCTTCAAAGAAAAACAAAAGTCCAGTTGCCTCGTGGAAAAGCACCTTTGGGATCAGTCTTCGCTACTGTACTTTCTCTCTCTTGACCACTATATGGCCACAATTCTACAGCCCAAAGGACATCCCAAGGCCCTCTGTTGAGCTGTGTCAGGCGGGTCAGCAAGTCAATGTCTCATTCACTCTTAGCATGCACCTTGATGTCCTGGTGAGAAGGAAGAGCAGAAGAGGCAGCAAATGCACAGTAGGCCATAAAGGGGTCAGATGTCTGTACACTAATGCTCTAAGTATGGGGAATAAACAAGGGGAACTTGAAGTCCTAATGCATGAAGGCAAGTATGATATTGTTGCTGTTACTGAATCTTGGTGGGATGGAAGCTATGATTGGAACACACTGCCCGAAGGATATAATTCATTCAAAAGAAACACCCAACAAAAGAGGAGTACTACAACTCTACACAAACACACAATACCAAGGACAAAAGCTCCACTGCTGGAGGTTTTCAAGAAAAAAAATTAGACAGCTATTTGTCTGGTGTGGTAAAAGATCTCCTGCCTTGGGCAGCGAGTTGGATTAAAAGACCTTCAAGGTCCTTCCCAGCCTTATGATTCTATAAGTTGAAGTCCACAGCAGAGAAAGCCACTTGAACCGGGCAAGTGTCTTGCTGAAGAGCACAATTATTCATTGATTCTTTTCTCCCAAACACTCGCTCTCACGTCACGAAATGTATTGCACAAAGTCACAAAGACCTTGGGAAAGATATCCAAGTGCCGTGACACAGCTACAATCATACAAGCCGCAAAATTCCCCGTGAAAGCTCTGTGGAAGTGAAAGTTGGACTCTGAAGAAGCAGAGCAGGAAAAGTAGTTTGAACCTTAGCGTTAGCGTTTAAGAATATTGCAGACAATCAAGGAAATAAACCAATGGATCATCCAGCGAATCAACCCAGAGTTCTTAGTCAAGGCAGAAGTGATCAGAGTCAAATTATCCTACTCTGGACACATTCCTTCTCTGGAGAAAGCTCTAAAGCTGAGAAACGTGAAAGGAACGAGGATGACCAGCAGCAAGATGGAAGGATTCAGTTACAGTGTGATGGGCACACGCCATTAGAAGACCTAAAAGATCAGGTTAGGGATAGATCATTGTGGAAAACATCCATCTGTGTAGTTGCTAAGAGTGAACAATTGAGTTAATAGCATATGATTAATCAGCATTGATCATTTTTTTCTGTATTTAGATTTAAATGAACTGGTTACCTAAATCCGGGGTACCCAATCACTGGACCATGGCCCATTCAGAACCAGAAACTATAGGTGAACACACATGCAGCTCCACTTGTGTGCACAGCGGGTAGATAACCACACGTGTGCAGCTCCGTTTGTGTGAGCGGTGGGTGCACATGCCCACCACTCATACAGAACCATCCCTTCTTCCCCACCCCCACCCTTGCCGGTCCGCAAAACCAGAAAGGTTGGAGGCTGCTGACCTAAATTATACTTCTGAGTTGTATAAACATCTCTTCATGTGGAAGATAGGAGGAAAAAAGAGGACCAAACGAGAACATCTAAATAGGAGCTAAAAGCAGTAAATGCTAAACTTGGAAATGCTGATGAGGGAGATTACCATGACTACAAAAGTGGCATTTTTAAATACCAATTGGGGCTAGGCTTTTAAATGCTAATTGCAATTGAGAAATGGGAGAGGATCGAAACTGCAATCATTTTCCTATTACTTCATAACTCGTGCCCTCTTTAAAGAACAGAGCTAGAGGAAACAAAATGCAAATTATATGACGTGAATAGAAAGAAAGAGATGTGAATAATTCTGCAGGTCATAATGGAGAAAGCCAAGCATCCTTCACTAATCCAATACAGTAAAATATAAAGGTATATGTTATGAGGAAGGTGAAAGGTGTTCAAGAATCAAAAATACATATGGGAAAAGATGTATTTGTGTAAAATTGTGTAAAATAAGCCACATTTCTGGTTGATAAGCTTAGAAAATGATAATGATTGAGGTTGCAACCAGGATAGGATATTTTTGACTATGGAAAATATGCTTTGTATCTTACACTGCATATATTCTCTAACAAATGATGTAGGTGTAAAGCCAGTTAATTCCCATCTGCAACTGCTTCTCCAAATCCTGTGCCTTACATGCCAATATTTACTAGGTCACATTGCCAGTGTAATACCCAAAAGATGCATAGTGGGCCATTTAAGATTTGCCTGGTAAACAAAGATAAATTACACAAGGTATTTTCTTGTCAAGTCAGCTTCACACCTAAACAAAACAAGTGAACAAACAAAAAAGTTTAATCCTGAAGGGTTTTGAATTAATGAAATGGAAAAAATAATAGTTTTTGCACATACATTACGTACAGTTAGAGAACAATGTGGATAAGCTTCTATATTTTACATACTAGTAACCCCACTAATTTCATAAAGAAAATAACCTTATAGAAATAATCTGCTTTATGCTGATGCAAAAAGAATTATACAGCGGAATTCAATAATATTCAAAGCCAGGCTTTAAATGGAGAGGTTGAATTCTTTGGACAAGGTCCACATTCACTGTGGTCTTGCAAATAATATAAAAAAAATGTGTTGAAGTCCTAGGCCAATTTTGAGTTGGCCTCTATTTTCAAAGACGTATAAATGTGTATGGTGAGTATATATTCAGAATGATGACCATGCTAAGGACTATTACGGTAGATCCAGACTGCAAATGTTTGAATAACCACTAGATGACAGCAAAGGGTTCATGTTTCTCTAGGACTTTGGTACCATCTAGTGATTGCCTGGATTTTGCAGTCCAGTTACATAATTATAACCATGTGTGACCAACAATATGTGCTGACCCAGGTGTAGGTCCAATGTCAGCCATAGAAGCTCATTAGGGGATTTTGTACCATTTATATTCTTTTGGTCCAGCTTACATCACAAAGGTTGGTGTTGTGAAAAAACAAATGGAAGGAGGAAGCTTCAATTATGCTGCACTGATTTCTGAACAAAATGGAAGATATAGGTAACAAATATATTTATGCTGAAGCAATTGATAATCACTCTACTTTGGCCATCTCAGCAAAGATAAGTCAGCTAGTATTCCTATCACACCACTTTGATTGTGTGGATGTATCAGTATCCTCGCATTAAACACAGACAATCTAAAACTGCCCCCTCCCCACACGAACACTTAAATCAGAATGGTAAGACTTGGTCTTTGAAATACTGTACTGGTAGTCCTTGACTGTTGACCATAACTGAGCCCAAAATTTGTCTCGCTAAGCAAAACAGTTGTTAAGTGATTTTTGCCCCATTTTATGACTTTTCTTGCCACATTTGTTAAGCAAATCACTGCGGTTGTTAAGTTAGTCACACGATTGCTAAGTGAATCTGGTTTTCCCAATGACTTTGCTTGTCAGAAAATCCCAAAAGGGGAATCATGTGATCCCAGAATACTGCAACCGTCAGAAATATGAGTCAGTTGCCAAGCATCTGAATTTGTATCACATGACCACAGAGATGCTGCAATGGGTTGTAAAGAGTGAAAATGGTCCTAAGTAACTTTTTTCAGTACCATTGTAACTTCAAACGGTCACTAAATGAATGTCTGTAAATTGAGGGTATCCGTATCTTGGTTTTATGACTAAAAGAAATAAAAACAAACGCACAAGCAACCAGATTAAGGCCTTTGGGGAAGGTTCATCCACTAGTACATTATATTATTTTAGGCAGGCACAATATAATTGTCAGAGGATCATTGTTTTATCATTTTATGTCATATGTGAAAGGGGATGGGGAAGAAATGGAGGTAGTGACAGATTTTATTTTCCTGGGCTCCAAGATCACTGCAGATGGGGACTGTAGTCAAGAAATTAAAAGACGCTTGCTCCTCGGGAGGAAAGCCATGGCAAATCTAGACAGCACACTAAAAAGCAGAGACATCACCCTGTCAACAAAACTGCATATAGTCAAGGCTATGGTCCTTCCAGTTGCAATGTATGGCAGTGAAAGTTGGACCATATGAAAGGCTGAGCGCCAAAGAATTGAAGCCTTTGAACTCTGGTGCTGGAGAAGACTCCTGCGAGTCCCTTGGACTGCAAGGCGATCAAACCGGTCAGTCCTAGAGGAGATCAACCCTGACTGCTCTTTAGAAGGCCAGATCCTGAAGCTGAAACTCAAATACTTTGGCCACCTAATGAGAAGGAAGGACTCCCTGGAGAAGAGCCTAATGCTGGGAAAGATTGAGGGCAAGAGAAGAAGGGGACGACAGAGAATGAGGTGGCTGGATGGAGTCACTGAAGCAGTAGGTGTGAGCTTAAATGGACTCCAGAATATGGTAGAGGACAGGAAGTCCTGGAGGAATGTTGTGCATGGGGTCGCGATGGGTCGGATACGACTTCGCAACTAACAACAACAACGATAACATTTATGGTTGGAAAATACAGTATCCCAGTATTTAGAGGTGCTATTGATTTCTCTTGCCTCCATTTGCATTTCTCTACAGTTCCTGAATTACTAACAGCGTCATTCTAGCAAAGCTAAATATTTTAAAATTCCCCAGTCTTCAACAAAAGAATGTAAATATGATATAAAATATCTTCTATGAAGTCCATGGAAAATCAGAAATCTTTTTTGTTCTTGTTGTGCATTGTGGTACCGGGATTAACACCTTAGAACAAGTGTTTCTCAACCTTGACAACTTTAAGATGGGTGGACTTCAACTCTCAGATCTAGCAGGGCAGAGAAACACCGCCTTAGAAGAATAAGGTTGCTGGGTTTCCCCCCCCCCCCCGATGCAATTCCGCCCTAGGTCACTGAGTTGTCCATCCATCGGATTGTTGATCTTAGCATTTGTCTCACTTAGCTGCAGCATTCATTTGTTCTGGAGTCCTGTTCATTCCTAGTTCTTACACCAAAGTTTACAATGCAACAAGGTGCTTCGTTTTTTTCAGCTAGCTTGTTGCAGCGCCTGACACTACAGTACATGGACACTATAAAATGACTCCATGGAAGGAATGACACCAATGCAGTTTTCAAAAATATGCAAGCTGGAATTATTTGCAACTGCCATTTTTTCCTAACATAGTTTGACAAAGCCGTCCCAAATTCCTATTCTTACCAAAGATCTGCTATTGCAACTGTTAACTTGCTGAAATAAATGTGGATTTCCATTTAGGAGCAAGGGTTTCCACATATATTCCTTCTTAGAAACTGTATCCCCGTATCTCAGAAAAGTCCCAGCAGCCTTTAATAGAAAGTCAATCACGGTGTTTTTCACAGCCAGATGCTTTGTCATATTAGCCATATTAAATTCAAGACGCATTTAAAAAAAAAAAACTTGAAGAGGAAAAAACCCTCCAAAGTGCTTATAACCAATGCAAAAAGATTAGTAATGAAATTACTCGGGCAAGCTCTGGCCCCATTTTCTGCCATTAAGAGTAGGTCATGAGCTAATCAATGCTAATTTAGGAGAATGTCAGTAAGGTACAAAATACGTGTAGCCTAAAAGTAACAGCAGAGACTGAAATTCATTAATTCCCAGTAGTCTGCAAACTGCCCGTCAGAAAAGAATAATTACCCTATAAGCTAAGGGATGGTTAGTATTATCAATCTCAGCCCTGAATGGCTGCATGATTCCAATCGAATGGAGAAATTTAAAAAAAAAAATCAGAGAGGACCAAGGTTTCTTTTTCATGAAAGGGAAATAATAGTGTTGCAGCTAAGACAAGAGTCCACCCCCATGTGCATATACGTGTAGATATCCACTTCTGCTTCCACAAGCAGTATGTATGTGTGTATCCATGTATGCATGTGTGTGTGTGTGTGTGTGTGTGTGTGTGTGCATAAACAAACTAAGCGAACACTGGGATAGAATAAGAAAAAACTAAAACAGTTTTTATTTAAAAGATCAAGCTTTCGTTAGCTAACTGCCAATGTCATCAGGATGGAAACGCTGGGGTGGGGAGATTCCTTTGAGTCGTCTCGCATCGCATCCGTTTTTGGCGGATGTAGAGACGACTCAAAAAGAATACGGCTGGCCTCAACAAACAGACCGGTGACATGCTCCATGAGCGGAACGCAGAGACACTAACAGTATAAACGCGATCTCCCCACCCCAGCGTTTCCATCCTGACGACGTTTTTTAAATTTTTTTAAAATAAGAACTGTTTTAGTTTTTCTTATTCCATCCCAGTGTTCGCTTAGTTTGATAATGTTAATATGCCTGGGATTTGCATTTTTAATCTTATCAAGGAATACACACACACACATATATGGATCTTTGGTCATTCGGGTTTTTTCCCGCGTAGAAATGAAGGTGTAGGCGCAACGTTTCGACGGAATCCCATCCGTCATCATCAGGCTGGTGGCTTCTGCTTCCTTCTTCTGGGAGAAGCATGTGGTAGTGGCTGTTTGTTCCTCTTTTTTAAACTGCCAGAGGGGGTGTGTTCTGTGGGTGGAGGTGTGCTCTGACTGGGTGGGGGATTAAGTGTGTTCTGATTGGGTAGGAGTGTGTTTTGAATGGTGGGTGTGTTCTGATTGGGTGGGGGTGTGTTTTGAGTGGATGGGCTGGTCTCAGCTGCCAGCCTTAGACCTGAGCTGGTGAGTTGTGCTGCTTTTATTCGGCTTCGTGTTTGTGGTGGTGCCATGCCTTTATAGTGGGTGTCAGTTTGCTTATAATCTCGCCTACCAGCCATTTGGAAACCCGCCTTGATTGACAGACGAGTTCCAACCACCAAGAATGATACCAGACCCAAACTCATGATAACATCACATGACATCACCACCACACAACCATTCAAAAAGCAAATCCGAACCCACAATGATAACGACGCACAACCACAAAACAGAAACCTAACTACAGCTGCAACATCAGCCACTTTAAACCCCTCCAAACCACACAATAAGCAAACTGGCTATGAGCCCAATTTCCCTGTATTTGAGAAGTGTGAAGTCAATGGAGAAAATGCTCACCCTCATTTTGAGTTTCTGAAACAATCATTGGCTTTCCCACATGATAGTCCCGTGTCACTGATGATCATCCCAAAATTCATAATTTGGTCTCTCCTGTGTGCCGCAGACATTGTGCGTGGAATTTTGAAAAGTTCCTTGTTGGTGGTGATGGGGTGCCTTTCAAATGTACAGCAGAAGATTTGAGATCATCAGGATGCAGGATGACATTTAAAAGCTGCTTCAGCAAACCATCTAGATCAGGGGTCCCCAACACCTGGTCTGTGGATCAGCACTGGGCTGCGGCATACCAGCAATGGGGCCACGCAAACAAGCGAAGCTCCATCTGTGGGATGCAGGCAGCACGTAGAACCGGTCCCTGGTGCCCAAAAAGTTGGAGTCCACTGATCTAGATCACAGATGTCTGACCTTGGCAACTTTAAGAATTGTGGACTTCAGCTCTCAGAATTCCCCAGCCAAATTCTGGGAGCTGGAGTCCACAAGTCTTAAAGTTACCAAGGTTGGACAGCTGTGATCTAGTCTGAGCCAGGTCTTGCTAAACCTTCCCTAGATCTCTGTTTCATCTCAGTTTTTAAAATTATACTATGCTACTATAAATTTAAATGTAACTTTCCATGCTAAAGTAAATTAATCATCTAGAAGCAAGTTCTTTGTAGATGATAGTTGCTTGTGTATTATAGCAGCAAAGCTTCTAAGAAATCAAAGAGTCTGCTGAATTGCTGTGATATAAACTAAACCTATAACTCCTCCTTAAAAGGCTTAAGGATTACTTAAGACAGTCGTTGGTCTAAGTTGGGAAACCGTAAGTCCACTTTGCCTCTACTTCCTCCACGCCAGCTCATTTTTCTGAGAATCCTAGAGTGGCTATTTATTAGCCTGGGTTTGGATGACAATATCAAATCTTTGTCAAAATAAGCTTACCTACCATGAACTATGTGTGTGAGGTGTTCTTCTTTAATCAAAATTTGAACTATTTGTCATTTAGATGACTCAGTCAGTCCAACTACACTATGTCTATATGTGACATTTATACAATCTGACTGGGCAAACATACGTGTCCCAGGACACACTCTGCTGAGAGAGAAGTTCCTTGAGGATGGGCTCCAGTACAATTCCGAAAGCTCTGATCCTGGTGACAGATGTCATCAAGATGCAAGATGACATTTAAAAGCTGCTTCAGCAAGCCATCTAGATCAGGGGATCTTGCAGTCAGAAAGGGGTCTAACATCATGCGCAAAGCATTATTTGTTGTCACCTTTTTGGTTAGGGTTTTGTATGTGGACTCAGACACGAGTTATGATTTAATGAGGACCTTCATCCAGCCAATAAGGTTTTAGGCAATCAATCTCAGTTGAACAAACTTAGTACGTTGTATAAACATTTGTGTGTAATATAGCATACAGAATATGCCGAGAAAAAAAAGGAAAGCAGATCAAGGGCCCAAAACTGAAGCTCTAATTGTGTCATTAAGCACATCTAATCACTGGACTGATATGACCTCTGAGTCACATGACAACCCCGTACAGGAAGCAGCTGCTCACCGTTAGACTAGCCTCTCGCTTGTCATTTGTTTAAGATTGTTGGCTTCTTTTCTATCGTGTCCCATTTCTGGAACTTCTGTGGTTGCTTGAAGTGTTTGTGTGCCTTTGGTAATTTATTCAAGACTGAGCTAAAAATAATTCTGATCCCGCTTCCAAGGAATATCTGTGGGAGTCCATTTGGAACCATAACCATCTTATCTGCAGGGCACCGAAGATCATCCCATATAAAACCAAAGCCTGTGGTCGCTTTCAAGCAATATATTGTAATATTTCTTGCGGCAATCGTATCTCGGTTATTCAATGCTATTTAATAGATAGGATGATTCCAGATAAGGGTTTTATTATGCCCAGCCTCAACCTAGAATTTTACAAGGCTTGTGGCACTCTTCCTATGTTTTCAGCTCTGAATTTCATTTTTCTTTTTTTCTTTTTGCAAAAGAAGAAAAAAGATTAAGGGACAAAATATGGGAAAAATCTCTACTGTGCTGTGCATTTACATGTGCCAGCATTACCTGCTGTAAAGAAACATTCTCTTTGACGGTTCTTTGTTAAAGGTGTCAGGGGGGTGGGGTGGGATAGTCTTTTGTCACCACCTAGTGGTGAAAAAATCCTATTATCAAATTAGTTCTGTCTTGCGTTCGACTTTTCCCCAAAGAAATTCTTAAATTAGAAAAGAAGTCAGCAATTCTACACCACTTCCAAAGAATAATTCTAGAAGAATGTAAGGGAAGTGACTTCTCAGTAAATCTGCATAGGATTGTACTTTTGTTTCCTTTAAAAAACAAATTTTAATCTCTGAGCTGAATGCCATTATTTCTATTATTTTATTATTTAAGGGTAAATTAGCTACCAAAGGGGGGAAATTAATGGAAAGAAGAAAACTTCTAAAAACATTACTCGTAAATAGGCTCTTTGGAAAGTGCTACAGAAGCACTGGGACTATTAACATTCAGAAAGCCTTTTGAATTACATGCAACTGCTGTGGCTTCCTGGAGTTTGTAGCAGAAGATAAATACAGAGGGTCCTCAACTTACAACAGTTCATTTAGTTACTGTTCAAAGTGACTTACGATTGTTTTTCAGACTTACGACCATTACAGCATCCCCATGATCATGTGATCAAAATTCAGATGCTTGGAAACTGACTCATATTTACGACGGTTGCAGTGTCCCAGGGTCATGTGATCCCCTTTTGCGACCTTCTGACAAGCAAAGTCAAGGGGGAAGCCAGGTTCACTTAACAACCGTGTTACTAACTTAACAACTACAGTGATTCACTTAACAACTGTGGCAAGAAAGGTCATGAAACGGGGCAAAATTCACTTAACAAATGTTTCACTTAGCAACAGAAATTTTGGACTGAACTGTGGTCTAAGTTGAGGACCACCTGTAATTCCTTTTTTAATTCTGTTTTTAAAACTCTTATCTTTTATATGATTTTATTCGTAAACTGCCCAGAGTCATGCAGGTGAGAAGCGCAGTGTAGAAATCTATTAAATGAATGAATGAAAGAATGAATAAATGACATTTGATAAATGAATGAATGAAAGAATGAATAAGATTGTACCTGGTCAAAGTTGCAAAGGGGCAGAAAAAGATAAACCCCAGTTTATTTAACTACAGCTAGCAGCCCCTTAGGATACCTTGCTATGCACAGAGGTTAACTGGGAGGGGGGGCGAATAACTGTTTGCCAATTGCAGGAAGAGTGAGCTGATGGGACCTTGAACTGTTGCATCAAGACAGAAAATTTTAAGTGGAAAGTCTATTTCCAGAAAAAAAAGCACTGACTAAGGGGGCTGCATTTTCTGTGCTTTAGCCAGATAACAGTACAGAGAATTACCATTACAGAGATGGAAAGTCCCTCTCCTTTGGCAGCCTTCAAAGCAGGTCCACTTAAAGGATCTTTGGCATCTGAGCAGGAGAAGGAATATGTTGGTTTACAGGCAACTCTGCTTATCATGAAGTAGATAAGAAGCAGTGGAAAGTGGAAGCATTTAACCCTCTGCAAGGGAAACTTTTGTCTCTGAAGGAGCCAAGCTCTTCTTGCCAATTCACAGAATTAAAAACAGCTGCCTTAGTGATAACGGTGGCCAAAATATATGGGGTGCATGGATGCACATGTTTTCAAGCCCTTGGATGCACATGTTTTCAAGCCCTTGTCAACAGGCGAATAGCACAATACTGCACAATAGCAGAACAATACAGAGGTAGATTTGTGGATATCGTTAAACGTTATTGAAGCAGAGCAATAGCTTTCACATGACGGGGCCATGAACTGAGTGGGCATTTGCGTATAGAAGAAACTCTCAAATGGATTGGACAATTTGGCAGACCTCCAAAGAGGGAATTATCATGCCCCAATATTGAAAATCGTGAAATGATTCCAATTATCTGTGAAATTCCATTGCAAAAACACCCTTTGGGACATACCAACAGAGGAGATCTGCTGGGCAGGTATGGCATCTAGATGACTTGGGTTTACTTTCAAGAGTAATTATTACTCAGTAGAAGTAATTGCAGGAGGGATTTTGGAATCGTAGTGGACAATCATTTAAATATGAGCCACCAGTGGGCTGCCACTGCCAAATAAGCCAACACAATCCTAGGCTGCATTAACAGGAGGATAGAATCAAGATCATGTGAAGTGTTAATACCACTTTATAATGGCTTGGTAAGACCACACTTGGAATATTGCATCTAGTTTGGGTCACCATGATATAAAACAGACTCTAGAAAGAGTGCAGTGAAGAGCAACAAAGATGATTAGAGGACTGGAGGCTAAAACACATGAAGAATGGTTGCAGGAACTGGGTATGTCTAGTTTAATGAAAAGAAGGACTATGGGTGACATAATAGCAGTGTTCCAATATCTAAGGGGCTGCAACAAAGAAGAGGGGGTCAACCTATTCTCCAAAGCACCAAAAGGCAGGACAAGAAGCAATGGATGAAAACTAATCAAGGAGAAAACCAACCTAGAACTAAGGAGAAATTTCTTGAGCAGTTATATAGAACAATTAATCAATGAAACTGCTTGCGTCCAGAAGTTGTAGATGCTCCAACACTGGAGTTTTTAAAGAAGAGACCAGACAATCATTTGTCTGAAATGGTATATCTCCTGTTTGAGCAGGGGCTGGACTAGAAGACCTCCAAGGTCCCTTCCAACTCTGTTATTCTGTTAAGAAAATAGAAGATGTTACATGTTGATTGATGTGGATATTATTCCTAGTTCAGGCCTACCTGAATTAGAAATACGGTAAGTGAGATGCCGAACATATAATTAGCAGCTTCAAATAACTCAGTTATGGACACTTCACGTGGCTAGTTATTCTCAAGCCACTGATGTATGGAATGCTTTTATGGATTGCTGAAAAAACAACAACAGATTAAAGCCCCAACAGGGGACCCATCTCCAAAGAGAGGCAGGAAAGTACTGCAAAATGTTTTAATGACTTTGAATCACTGACCAGTAGGGGCCAGCATGGCATTTTATCAAATGCTAGCAGGTTCACCATGGTTGGCTCACGTAAGGAAAGATTGCAATCAGTGGGAACTTGCTTAATAGAGCCTCAAATGATAATGCTGGATAAATTTTTTACCTATGCATTCTGAAACAGAAATGGTTCTGGGTTCTAGGAATAATACAGGCAATCCTCAGCTTACAACAGTTCATTTAGTGACTGTTCAAAGTTACAACGGCACTGAAAAAAGTGACTTGTGAACATTTTTCACCCTTGCAACCATTGCAGCATCCACCCCCCCCCATGGCCACCTGTTCAAACTTTCGATGCTTGGCAATTGGTTCATATTTGTGATGGTTTCAGTCTTACGTTTGCCACCTTTTGACAAGCAGACTCAATGGGGAAGCCAGATTCACTTAACAACTGTGTTGCTAACTTCACTGCAGTCATTCACTTAACAACTGTGGCTAAAAAGGTCCCACAGAGAGGGCCTCCTCAGGGTGCCTCCGGTCAGAGAATGCCAGCTGGTGGCCCCCAGGGGGAGGGCCTTCTCTCCCGGCTTTATGGAATCAACTGCCGGTTGAGCTCCGGATGGCACCGGATCTTCGCTCCTTCCGGCGCGGGTTAAAGACCCATTTATTCGAACAAGCTGGCCTGGCCTGATGGGGGAAATGTTAGGGTTTTAATGTTTTTTATATTTTGATTGTTTTAATTTGGGCAACAATTTAATCCTTTTTAACTTTTGTACTTCTATTTATATGCCCTGTTCACCGCCCTGAGTCCTTCGGGAGAAGGGCGGTATAAAAATTCAATTAATAAATAATAAATAAAATAAATAAAATGGGGCAAAACTCACTTAACAACTGTCTCTCTTAGCAACATAAATTTTGGGCTACAGAACCTGTAGTGTAGAGTATTGGGGATAAGAGTGCAAATGCCTTCAAGTGTTGCAATTAGACGTGTTAAAAGTGCCAAATTTTAAAACAATCCCCAAGTTATGCTGTCGTGTTGAAGGTCAGATCAGAATTTTGAGAATACTCTCAAAGATTTATGTATTATGTACCTGCTGACTTCTTTCCCCCTCAAAAATGTATGTAGAGCATGGGGGTCAAACTCACCGCATCACGTGACGTGTCACGATGTATCGCAACTTTTTTCTCATTGCCAGAGCTGGGCTGGGCACGGCCTCTGCATGATGCAACCAGCCCGTGGGCCGGCAACTTGGCACCCCTGATGTAGAAGTAGTCCTTGACTTATGACCACAATTAAGCCCAAGTTTTCTGTTGCTAAGTGAAACATATGTTAAGTGAGTTTTGCCCCGTTTTACGACCTTTCTTGTCTCAGTTGTTAAGTGAATCACTGCAGTTCACAAGTTAGTAACCTGGATGTTAAGTAACTCTGGCTTCCCCATTGAGTTTGCTTGTCAGATGGTTGCAAAAGTTGGATCACATGACCTTGGGACACAGTAATAAATATAAACCAGTTGCCAAGCATCTGTATTGTGATCATGAGACCGTGGGGGATAGTGCAAAAATCGTAGCTGTGAAAATGGTCATAAGTCACTTTTTTCAGAGTCGTTGTGACTTTGAATGGTCACTAAATGAATTGTTGTAAGTCGAGGACTACCTATATTACAGAGGGATCTCCCCAGACTGCCAGCTTTAGCCTGGGAATAGATAGATAAGTTTCTGTAGAGCTTAAGGGTGGGGGGGGGTCATTTCTGGACCTCTTGTGACTGTGCAAAAATTTGAGTCTAATTCTGTGCTTGAGGCCTCTTTTTCTGCTTGGTTGGGTGCTTCCAGACAGATACATAGATTAAGACCAGAGGGAATGCAGAAGAAGCCATTGTGATTTACCAAACCTTCATCAGACAGTGCTCAATTAGTGACATAGTCAGCTAAGGCCGCGGCATGCCAGCAACCGGGCTGCACAAACAAGCAAAACCCCGTCCGCGGGATGCAGACAGCACACAAAACCACGCCCCCCCCTAGTCCACGGAAAAACCTCTCTCCACATAACCGGTTCCTGGTGCCCAAAAGGTTGGGGACCTCTGAGCTAAGGCACTAGAGAAACATTTAGAAAATGTGTCCTAGGCTTATGAACGCAAAGAGGAACAGACTGCTAATTTAATGCAGAGGGAAAGAGATTTCCAACAATTGTCTGTTTAGGAAACAGTAATTAAAGATGCTAATGGGACTGTGTGAGAATAATGAAATAGAAATTAACTGTGGGTATGGTAAACATTGCATTGGAAACAGTAGAGGGTGGGTAGTGAAGTATAGCTAATCCTATTGTAGCATTACCTGCGATAGTACATAAACATATGTGGGTTCCTCCTTTTAATTCTTAATTTGCCACTAGTGAAAAACTAGTAACAACAAGCCCGTGTGAATAATGTGGGGTCCTGCCCATGTTTTTACCCTATTTGGGTTCTCCCACTAGCAGTGCTACCCCAAGAAAGTATGGTGCCAGCAATTCCAAGCATCGTTCTAGCTGAGGTTGCAACAGCCTAAGGAAACCTCTATCGTTTCTCACAGACTAGGATTTCCCAACCTTGGCAACTTTAAGATGCGTGGACTTCAACTCCCAGAATTCCTCAGCCAGCTGTGTTGGCTGGGGGAATTCTGGGAGTTGAAGTCCACACATCTTAAAGTTGCCAAGGTTGCGAAATCCTGTTACAGATCTTTTAGATCCCAATTACAAAGTTATTTATTCTTGGATGATTCTTTGGGGCAAATAGTAAGTAAAGTCAAACAAAGAAAGCAATTTCTTTATATATGCAAACCAATTTGAACATTTTTGGAGTTAAACCTTTTTTAATTAGCTTAACCATAATTTGTATTTTCTTACTCAGGTATCATAAATTGCAACAGGATTGCAGTATTACTGTATGTATAGCATAACATAAGACAGATAAGGCATTTTGATTATTCTTTCAGGGTGGCAATCATCCAGCCTAAGTTCACCTGAAGCTGGATGTGAACTATAAAATTGGCACTAGCTACTTATTATATATTGAATATTATTATATTGAATAATATATGCAAAATGTTCATGGAAATGGCAGAACCTATAACTGAAATAAGTGTATGAATGTGTGAATGACTGATGAGTCATTCAAAACTGTAGCAAAAGGAAAAAAAAGAAAAGATCTATAATTTAAAAACAATCTGTGGTTAGGAAAAAAAATATATTTCACAAAAAGCAACAAAACAGAACCGCACATGCTATGAAAATCTATTTCACTGAAATCAGTTGGATACTCAATTCAATAATAAAACTATCTTCATATTGCATGGAAGGTCAGGCATGGCGCAGACTACCTGAAACTCAGCCATAATTCCAATTGTCACGTTTCCCAAAATGAAAACAATAAATTACCAGAGCCTCTCTCTCTCTCTCTCTCTCTCTCTCTCTCTCTCTCTCTCTCTCTCTCTCTCTCTCTCTCGAGAGAGAGAGAGAGAGAGAGAGAGAGAGAGAGAGAGAGAGAGAGAGAGAAATCAATGTTGTCTCTTCACTATCCCATATCCCCTGGAGAGAATGAAAGAAAGACATGTTTATGTTTTGAGTGAAGAACAGAGATTTGAGATACAGCCTGAAAATCAGCTTTTGTTTCCTTTGCTTTCACCGAAGATGAATACAGGAGCGTTTCTGTTAGCACAGGCTCTCTCAGCTTCTGTCTGGTCTGATCTCTCCAATCTGACTCCAGGAGTAGACGTGGTATTATAGAGTGACATATAATCATACATTTCTCTGCATAAGAGTATTGTTAGCCGGCTGATAGGCATCCACTGAACATGTGCTCTCGGCTCTGCACAATGAGCAGTTATAGTCCCTGCACCTATAATTGGGACTTTCCTGGTATGGTGGGAGGGCAGCAGTTAAAAAGAGGGGGATGGGAACGCTCTGGAGTGATGGATTCGCTCTTGTGTCATTTTAGCCACTTCCAGTATCTGCACGGAGAACAGTTATAGTGAGGAAAAACAGCAATTTCAGAGGAGAAGTGATAGGCCATTGTCCCCGGATGATTAGAATGGTAATCAATACAACACAGAGAGAAGGAAATTAATACATTTCCTGAAGATTTTAAGACCGGTGAGATTTCAAAAAGCGGAGAATCCAAGTCTCTGCCTGTATCTTCTACGTTTGGGCAAACATGAACCCTCATACCCAGTATCGCTCCTTTTTTTTTAACCTTGATTTAAAGAGCAGTACCGTAAAAGCTATCAGTAAAGGAAAGTCAAGTCAGTGAAAAATCTTATTAAAGGCTAGACAGAAGTGTAGGGGGAAAAAAACAAGTGCCCGAACCAAAACTTTCAAACTACCAAGATCCCTGAAGTCAAGCAAGACACTTTAACAAGTTGCTTAGCCTTTTGCAGATTCTAGCTCATAAATTACCTTAAATTAGTACTATTATTTTTAAACAGTCACTAGGAAGTAACTAACCATAAAAGCCAATTAGTGCTGACTTCCAGTTAATATTCTGCTTTATAAGCGCTACAAGCTATAAGCAGAAAACCTAACCCACGTTATGATCGACATTTGACATCATTACTAGTCAGCATTTATTATACAACTATAGGTAGTCCTTGACTTATGACCGACTGCTTAGCAACTGTTTGAAGTTATGACAGATTCCCTCCACAAAAGCTACTAACTACCCAGTTCTGAAGTCTGCCCCCTTGCAGTCACATGACCACACTTTGGGAGCTTGGCAACTGACCCACATTTACAGCTGTCTATGGTGCCTCCCCATCACATGACCATGATTATTTATTGATAAAATTTATTTGCCTCCCATCTCATATCCAACAACTCTGTGCAGATTACCCTTTTTTTCCAGAAACCAATGTTTAATTCCTGTTTCTGGAAAAAAATATTTGTTGCTTTATGTCTATGGCATTTATTTATTTATTTATTTATTTATTTATTTATTTATTTATTTATTTGTTTGTTTTTATATACCGCCTTTCTCCCGAAGGACTCGGGGCGGTGTACAGAGCAAGGTAAGTATACAGTAAAACAATAGTAAAACAAATGAAGCCCCAAAATCTATCAGGCCAGGCCGGCTTGCTGGAATTTGCTTAACAACCACCATGAAAGAGGTTGTAAAATGAGGCCTGGTCATGTGATGACTTGTTTTACAACCATCATTATTTATGACCGTAATTACTTGGCTAAATTATGGTCATAAGTCAAGAACTACCTGTATGTAGCTTGTAACCTCCTTCAGCGGGTAGAATCTTTGACACTAATCCATCCCTATAGCTCAGGCATGTCAAACCCGTGATGTTACGTGACGTCACGAGACGTATCGGGACTGTTTTGCCATTGCCGGCAATGGGTGGGCGCGGCTTCTGGATGACATGTCTGGCCCACGGGCCGGCAGTTTGGCACCCCTGCATAGCTGTTCCGATAAACTTGGCTCAAGCAGACTGTATGGTCTCCACTCTAAATTGGATCATGGGAAATTTTCCTCCTTCAGTTCCACAAGCAAGAATACAGGAAGAGAAAAGAAATGGGTGGATGCCAGCTGTACAACTTTCCAATGTGACGCTTGCAAATAGTTGAGTTTCACTTCATTTCAGCCATTGCTCCCAACAAAATCTGACATAATTGGGACTGTCCAGATTTCAAATGCAGAATTCCAAACCTACGATTCAAAGCAAAAGCTAGAGAAATTAAGAACGTATGTACCAGTTGAAACTATTTCACTAAGTACCGGGTTCCATTTGTTTGTAGTCATCATCTCTTTTGTCCACTGAAATGTAGCATTTTTTGCAAATTGCATGGCAGGACAATGTGAGCTAATGAGGGTGGGAGACTGAACCAGGTGAAAAAGAGAGAAAAAGAGTAACCATCTGAGTAAATTAGCAATATAGAGATGATGGAAAACAATGCAGATAAACAGATAGAAGAGAATATGGAGGTACGTCAAGCCATCTATATCTAAATCAGGGTCTTTTTCTTCGGCCTGCAGTCTGGTGGAATATAGTGTGCAGATTATTTGCACACTGAAACAGGTCTCCCCGTTCAAAGTTGGCTTCCAAAAGTTGACACAGAGTGTTTTGGGGAATTTACACGGTCTCTCCAGCTCAAGGACAAAACAAGAGTCATCTTCTTGAAAAAAAGTTTTGTTTTACTTGGGTAAATGGAAAGACTTATCAATTTACTTCTGCCAATCTTTCTGGAAGGGTTTAAGTTATATCGATGACAGTATAAATGGGAAAGAAGCCAAATATAGAAAAGGATGACTAGCTTAGGTTGTTTTGCATTTCTCTTATTTGCCCTTTATTTTGTTAGCTTGCTCAATGCTGCATTTAACTTCGGGTGATTCTGCAATTTGAGTACTTTTTATTAGTTTATCAAAATATAAAATACAGAAATACAAAGAACAAATGAAGATAATGGGAAATTAATGGAAGAGGAAAAAATGTAGGGTAAAGGGGAGAAGAAAAAGAAAAGCATTGACTTCTGACTCCTTTTGGCTAAGTAGAATAAGGTAATAACATACAATCTCAACTTTTTACTTTTACATAACAATATATAATAGCCTAACCTATGTAATCAGCAAAACCTAAAATAAAGTATCATTTTTTTCCACCTCAAGCACAAAGTCAAGCAGTTTCCAAGCAGAAACAAAATTGTATTTTCTTTAACCAAAGCAATCAATTTAGCCATCTCTGCTAACCCAATCAACTTTTGACTTTGGGTGATTTGGCATACTTTGAATTGTGAGAATTGTATGGTGTATTTCTTCAAGCAGTCACGATAAATGAGGCAGAGAGATAAATGTGGCATCTGAATAACTAAACCTGTTTCCAAGATAGTGCTTTAATTTTGCCATCCTCCTCCTTTCCAGCATGGATTTTTTTTTGTGAGGGCCACCTTTTCTTCCATTTTTGCTTTTATCTTTAATTATATATATAATTAAAGAAGGAAAGATGGATCAGCTGTAGTGGTCAGCTGCCCCTTTTAAAATGGTAATGCTAGAAGCTGCAGAAGTAATGGAGGAAATATCTGAGTGCACAGTGGACTAAGCTAGAGTGAAGGAACAGATAAATGAGATGAATAAATAAGCAAAAAAAAAGTTTCATTCATGAGCACAGAAGCCAACGGGTGAATCTTTGCGGATTATGTGCCCTGAATGCAGATGTTGGAAATTGCAGTGGTTTCACAGATTGGACATTACTAAGTGCTCTCCTGGGGATTACTGTAAGTCAGCCCTGACTGACCTACACTCTATCTTATCTGCTATTGATTAGCCATAAACAATGTCACTTCTGAGGTAATTACCGTACATGTTGCAAATGCACCAGTCCTCAAATGAGTGAATGAAGGAAAGCGGCCAAAACTTTGTCCACAGACTATTTTCAGAAGCTTCCCTCTAAGGACTAGCCCCCCCCCAAGAGAATGGAAAAGTAACTCCTGCCTTTATTACTGTGTTCCTGGTAATCTGAAGAGCCATTTCCTCTTCTTTACAGAAAGATAAAAAGAGACAGATAGTATGTGGGCTGAGGATGCTGCGTTCTGGTCAATAAGACAGGCCACAGAGGTCAATGGCTTTAAGCCAAGCCTTTCTGAGAGGCCTCATAAATGTTCATAGGTAAAGATTTAAAGATGTGCTGTCTGAACTGGAGGAGTGGAAAGGGAAAAAGCCTCAAATCCCTTATTGTAAAGGAGGCCAGCATCTAAAAGCCCCTTAAAAACATTCTTACAGGCCAGTTTCATAGACCGATTTTTTTTAATAAGAAATTGAGCAAGGATGGTGGTGCTGTTAATGAAAATGTAGAAACACCAGAAGGTGAGATCACTGGGGCTATTAGAGAACAAACATTTAACCTGTAATATTTAGAAGCATATACTCAACCCTGTTATATCCCTCCTTCCTTCCTTTGAAAGAATATTTTCACACAAGGCATATAAAACTCCCTTTATTACCACCCTGCAATCCCTTAATTTGGGATAGAGTCGGCATATGTCATTGATGAAATAATCTACACAGTCTGTAACGGCATGCAAGTACTGAAGAAATGATTTAAATTTTCTCTGACCTCTGACAAAGTCAAAAGAACTGCAGCTACAGACGTCTTAGGATCATTTACCTGACAACCTACTTTTATTGATGACAGTAATATTTAAGACAATACTAGGCACTCCATTTTGAACCTAGGGTAAATTGACTAGCACTGATGGTGATTACCTAGTTTGGGTAATGAAATGTCTGCAAGAATACAACCAAGCTCAGAGAGTACCAAGGACCCCTCAAACTGAGATGGCGTCGTGCTATCATATGGTTGAAACAGGTTCAAGAAGAAAGTGCAGTGGCCGAGAGCAATCTGCCATTCTTGTGATAATTTTTATTTTACAATATGGTAAGGGGTGTTGAAAGCATTGGGGTAGATAGATTTGGGAATGGGAAAATGGATTTTCAGGATCAGCATAGGCATTATTTTTGAACAACAGAATCTATTGAAATCTGGGTAATAGTCATTTTTCCGCCAAGAGAATTCCAGTGGAAATTGTAAAACACTTTATTAAGTTTATTTTAACTTTTTTTAAAAAAAAATCCCTGATATTTTTCATGTTTGAAGCACGTGAATTTCAAATGTGATCATCACCACGTGTAATCTAAAGTTTGAAGATCAAGAGTTTGGTCACCACGATGTAAAAAAGATGTCGAGACTCTAGAAAGAGTACAGAGAAGAGCAACAAAGATGATTGAGGGACTGGAGGCTAAAACATATAAGAAACGGTTGCTGGGATTGGGTATGTGTAGTTTAATGAAGAGAAGGGCGAGGGGTGACATGATAGCAGTGTTCCAATATCTCAGGGGCCGCCACAAAGAAGAGGGAGCCAAGCTATTCTCCAAAGCACCTGAAAGCAGGACAAGAAGCAATGGATGGAAACTAGTCAAGGAGAGAAGCAACTTAGAACTAAGGAGAAACTTCCTGACAGTTAGAACAACTAACCAGTGGAACAACCTGCCTCCAGAAGTGGTGAATGCTCCAACCCTGGAAGTTTTTAAGAAGAGACTGGACAGCCATTTGTCTGAAATGGTATAGGGTTTCCTGCCTTAGCAGGGGGTTGGACTAGATGACCTCCAAGGTCCCTTCCAACTTATTATTATTATTATTATTATTATTATTATTATTATTATTATTATTATTATTATTATTATTATTATTATTATTCCTTTAATTTTAATTTAATTTAATTTATTAATATTTCTATACCGCCCTTCTCCCGGAGGACTCAGGGCGGTGTACAGGGCAAGAATAAAACACAGAAATTTACAAAAACTAAAAGATAATTAAATGCATGCCCGATTAAAATACAATTGATACATAGTAAAAACCCCAATAAAAATAATAAAAAACCCCACCAATCCCCCCTCAGGCCAGGCCGGCTTGCTCGAACAAGTATGTTTTCAGATCGCGGCGAAAGGAGCGCAGATCGGGCGCCGTCCGGAGCTCAACCGGTAACTGGTTCCATAGCTCCGGGGCGCCCACAGAGAAGGATCTCCCCCTGGGGGCCACCAGTCGGCATTCTCTGACCGGTGGCACCCTGAGGAGGCCCTCTCTGTGGGAACGCACAGGGCGCAGGGAGCTTGATGCCAGCAGCAGATGTTCCCTGAGGTACTCCGGCCCCATGCCATGGAGGGCTTTGAACACCATTACTAGCACCTTGAAGCAGCCCTCACAGATTACTTGCTCCCCATTATTATTCCTCTGTTATAGTAATTAGGTACTAGCACCCTGTTCCAAATGGTACTGATATAATCTACTTTCTTGGCCTCATATCTGAATATCTGTGAAACCAACTTAAAGTAAGTCACAGCTTGCTATAGCTTGGTTTTATGGAAAAAAATGACAAAAATCTCCTAGGGCAATTTGCTCACATAATATGTAGTACTGTGGGAAAAATTGTTTTCACAGTTATGAAACATCTAGAAATGGCATTCTCGTTATGCATGAGTTGTCATTGTTGTATGTGAAATACATCTTCAACAAATTGACTGCTTATCCAGTCAGCTGCCCTTTTCATCTGGATCAAAACCAAACCAAAACATTGATAGGTAGACATTGATCTCAGCAAAAGACATACAATGCAAAATTTAGGCATAAGGTGAAAGAAATTGCAAAAAGAGACTCAAGATATACAGGGAGTCCTCAAATTATGATTACAACTGAGGCCAAAATTTCTGTTGGTAAGTGAAACATTTTTTAAGTCAGTTTTGCTCCATTTTACGACCTTTCTTGCCACAATTGTTAAGTGAACCACTGCAGTTTATTAATTTAGTGACCCGTTTGTTAAGTGAATATGGCTTCTCCATTGACTTGGCTTGTCAGAAGCCCACAAAAGTAGATCACATGACCTTGGGACACCGCAATCGTGCTAAATATGAACCGGTTGTCAAACATCTGAATTTTGAACATGTGACCATGAAAAACGGTCACAAGTTCCTTTTTCAGCACCATTGTAACTTTGAACAGTCACTAAATGAGCTTTATAAGTTGAGGACTACCTGTATTGTAGCCTCAGTGAACGGCTGATAAAATACCTTTGTTTACATAAATGTTCGCAATCCTAAGCAAAAAATTAGCAAGTATGTATCCGAATTGCCAGCCTAAATGTTGGAGGTGTGGTTGTGAGGATGCAACGTATTTTCATATATGGTGGACTTGTAAAAAAGTCAAAGCTTTTTGGATTAAAATTTGGTGGAACATGCAGAAGATATTTAAGAAAAAGATAAGGTTTTCTCCACAGTTATTTCTGTTGGGTATCATTACAGATTGTACTGTCATAGATACTAAATTGATATTGAATTTAATTACGGCAGCAAGACTTTTAGTAGCGCAATATTGGAAGAAGGAGGAACTGCCTACTATAGAAGAGTGGACTTTGAAAGTTTCAAACCTGGCGGAAATGGCAAAGATTTCAGCATATTTGAAAGAACAATCGCAACAGAGATACATTGTGGAATGGAGAAGATGGATCGAATATATTCAGAATCAATATGGGACTAAAAAGTTTCATTTAGCATTTAAATAAGTATTAGTTTTATATGATGTATTATTAGTTATTCATTATTTGTTAGTAATTTAGTTATGTTTAAGGGGAGTTAAAGTGCGAACTGTAGCCAAGAAATTAAAAGACGCTTGCTCCTGGGGAGGAAAGCCATGGCAAATCTAGACAGCACACTAAAAAGCAGAGACATCACCCTGTCAACAAAAGTGCGTATAGTCAAGGCTATGGTCTTCCCAGTTGCAATGTATGGCAGTGAAAGCTGGACCATACGAAAGGCTGAGCGCCAAAGAATTGATGCCTTTGAACTATGGTGCTGGAGAAGACTCCTGCGAGTCCCTTGGACTGCAAGGCGATCAAACCGGTCAGTCCTAGAGGAGATCAACCCTGACTGCTCTTTAGAAGGCCAGATCCTGAAGCTAAAACTCAAATACTTTGGCCACCTAATGAGAAGGAAGGACTCACTGGAGAAGAGCCTAATGCTGGGAAAGATTGAGGGCAATAGAAGAAAGGGACGACAGAGAATGAGGTGGCTGGATGGAGTCACTGAAGCAGTAGGCGTGAGCTTAAATGGACTCCAGAAGATGGTAGAGGACAGGAAGGCCTGGAGGAACATTGTCCATAGGGTCGCGATGGGTCGGACACGACTTCGCAACTAACAACAAAGTGCGATAGAATTTAATGTGTCTTTTTTAGTTAGTTAGCATATTTTAGCTTACGTTTGCAAAGTTTATATCCTGTATTCAGCTCTGGGAAGTCGGGGGGGGGGAGGGTAAGGGAGGGTAAGGGGGAGGGGAGGGGGAGGGAGGGAGTTTATGTTTTTAAAAATGTATCTTAAAAGTTTTCAATAAAAAAAGAATGTCTGCAAGTGCCCTTTGTTAATAAGAATAATTTCTAAGTTCCTGGAGCTATTCCATCTGCATTTTTTGTCTAAGAACCGTGTTCGGAGTTTAGCCAAAAATATCTAACCAAATTCTCCACAATATCCTCTTACTAATTTGCTGGTTTTCTTGGTGCTTCTTATTGGTCCTCCTTTATTTGTTTATTATTTATTTTCTAGTGGCAGTACTTAAAGCGAATCTTAATATTCTCAAATCTGAAAAATGCCACAAAAGGCAGTTGGAGAAAAAAAAATTCAAAAACGAGACAGCAAACTGCAGATTTAATTTAAAATGAAAAGGCAGAATGGAAGCAAGAAAATCTTTGACATCAGATTCTTATATATAATTCCTGGCAATTTTGTGCTCTGGTGTTTGAAGATGTCTTGCCCAAATTACATTTGTTTTTCCCCCCCACGCCAGTTCAACTCTACTCCGGGAGAAACCTTGATGGGTTTAATGAGACTTACTCTTACGTGGTGTTACTTACCATCTTTCTAAGATGGAGCAACCAAAGAAATTTGTTTCCATCATCTGCCACCAGGTGACAGTACCTTATTTGCTGAAATGAAGAATCCTCATTTAATCACAAAGTAATCACAAAGATTAATGCCCTGGAGCCCAAACAGACATACAGAGATTCAGTGTGTGTGTGTGAGGGGGGAAATACTGATTTCATGATAGAATTTTTCTTTGGCATCTCACAGTTGTGCATCTCCAGCTGCTGTACCCCACACAATGTTACAGAATTAAAACTATAATTGTCATGACTTTTACCTGGGTGAAACAGCACATCACAGGGAAACAATTTTTTGAACCAAGGTTCCTCAAATGGACTAGCTTACAGAATATGTCCAAAATCCAGGACCCCGTGACTTCCCAAAATTTGGGAAAGGTGTGGCAACTTCAGTGTTACTGGCTTCTGTTGGGCGGCCACTGTGTCATGTGATCTTTATTTTCAGTGTTCTGTATCAGTTTCCCAGCCAGTCTGACAATGCTTCGCTCTCTCACCCAGTCATTTACCTGCCTCCTAAAAAAGGGAAGGGAAGGAAGAAAAAAAAATCCATGCATCCTTCCTGGCCCATACCACAACCCCCTGCATGCTCCCCTGCATGTGCTGCCCCCCATGTTCTTTCCGCAACCCACAGAATACCTCTTAGGCATCCCCTGCACCTTTCCTGTCCTGTGCCATACCCCATAAACGTTCCATAACATGCGTGGCCCTCTTGTATGCCTTCATACATCCTTCCTGACCCATATTACTCTGTGTAAATTCCCTAACTTGTGCAGCAGTTCTTGCATATCTCGACACACGCTCCCTGACCTGACTCCTGTGGTATCTCTTTGGCACCTACACACCGTTCCTGAGCTGCATCACCACCCTCTGCATGCCATCGCTGACCTACGTGGCACTTCTTGCACACTTCCAAAAGGCACCTTCCCAATTCACATCATCTACCCAGCATGCAATTCCCAATTGGTCTGCCATCTCTCACACACCTCTGTGACCCTCCACATCCCCTTCTTGACCAGTACCATTAACTTACAGGATGTGTCCAAAATCTGGGACCTGAGACTCCCAAAGAAATGAAATTTGGGAATATTGTGGCTGCTTCAATGCTTCTGGTGACTGCTGTACTGCTGAGCTGCTCCCATGGCCACATGCTTTTCATTTTTAGGGTTCTGTGACAGTTTCCCAGTCGTTCTTGCAATCCCTCATCCCTCCACCACCCAGCAGCAGCCACTTACTTGCCAGCTGGGAAGAGGGAAGAGAAAGAAACAAATCCAGAGGCCCAATATAACATTTGGAAGAGATGCGGGCAGATACCTTCCTGATTCACTGGAGTATAAGGAGGAGATGTATAGTACAGTCAGACTTCCAAGATTTATGTCTTTATAGCCAATGCCAATAAACCACTTCCTGCAGAGTTGATTTCCTAGTCTGGTCTAGCTAGCAGGGCTGACAAAGGTCCATTTAAGAAAGTTAGTGACATTTCCACTGATTCAATTAGCCATTTTGAACCAAATTTTCAAATTACAATGAAAAGATGTCATTTTCTTTACTTCCTTTCTTTCCCACCCTATGAACTCCAAATTTGTGAAAACAGATAGTTACTGAAAGCCAATTGCCAGAAATAGGAGCATTTATTCCTGTTGTTGTTCTACGACAAGGCAAGCATTCCCAAATCTCTTGTCATTATTTCTAGTGTATCTTATTGCCACAGGATCAATCATTTTTCTCACATTATTGGGGTAGAGAATGCTAATTCTTGTTGTACAGGTAGTCCTCAACTTACGACCACAATGGAGCCCAAAATTTATGTTGCTAAGTGAGAAATTTGTTAACTGAGTTTTGCCCCATTTTACATTTTTTTCTTGTTAAACGAATCACTGCAGTTGTTCGATTAGTCACACGGTTGTTAAGTGAATCTGGCTTCTCCACTGACTTTGTTTGTCAGAAAGTCGCAAAAGGTAATCACATGATCTTGGGGCACTGCAGCTGTCATAAATATGAGTCAGTTGTCATGCATCCAAATGTAAATCACACGACCATGGGGACACTGCAACAGCCGTAAGTGTGAAAAATGGCCATGTCACTTTTTTTCAGTGTCGTTGTGACTTTGAACTGTGGTAAGCCGAGGACTACCTGTATTCTTGTAATAGTTGCACAATAGAAAGACATATGTTTTGTGGCTTTGTCTCCCTTCATCGCAAGATATGAATGAGAAAAACTGCATTAGCTGATATTTTCTCCAAACAATAGTCTTAAAAACCATAGCAGCCTTCTTCAGATTCAAGAGATGCCAACGGCAGAGTTTTCACACTTGCCAGCTAGAACCAATCACACTTGCAGGATCCAATCTGAGTCGGTCACTGGGACCAAAGGTTTAATTTTCCTGGCTTTTGGGGTCACGCTGGAGCCCATCATCAGGAAACCTCTCTCTCTCTCACTCTATTCTGGAGAAGGAGAAGTTTCCTGATTATGGGATCCAGCCCAAGTCCGAAAACTTGGAAAGAATAAACCTTCAGTCCCAATGACCAACTCAGATTGGAGCTTGCAACATGATTTTAGGGCACCTATATTCAGCTTCAAATCCTGCTTGACTCCATGCAGCCATATCTGATTTTACTGTGATAGAATATTTTTCCTATTTTTTTAAAATTGATTAGTGGTCTTAAAGTGACCTAAGTATTAGGGCCTACAATTAAATTATGAATATTCTTTGAATACCACACAATTTCCTTTCCCAGAATTCTGTGATCATATTATGCATTGTTGTGCATATGTGTGCATTTTGTTGCAGGGATTATTTTGATCCTAGACTGTCAGGCTTAGACTGAACTGCGAATGCATGTGACAGAAGCAGCAAAGTTGAATGGCGATGACGGTCAGTTGGATTTTAAATTAAGAGGTGATATTGAATGGGGTGGACCATTACATAACTTTGTAATAAAAATACTGTTGTTGTGTTTTTTAAATAATAATAATAATAATAGCATATTGCTTCTCAATAGAAGGCTTCTTGAGCTACAAATCACTTGTGGTATTTTCTGTTGTATACCCAGCTGTTTTATCGTTTTCAATAGCTTGAAGAATGAAAGCTCTCTGTAATTTTAAGTTGCATAAAAATGTCCATTTTTATCTAGGCACTATCCTCCCCCACCAGCTTTCCTCTTTTATGTGCTACGTGGCAGTTGAGGCCTTTTGCTTTTTAGTCTACTGGCTTGTGAACTATTTACAAATAAATATCAGTTTATATTTGAGCACAGCTGGTGATAGTTGCAGTTGCAACATCTGTTAATTGAAGGGTTTGGACCAGCTGCTGCAGGCTTTACAATTTCTAGCTCATCTAAGAGTTGGAATTTGTTAAGCACTGAGTCAGCTTTAAATAAGGAAAACAATTACCGTGTTTTGAGGCTGTGTAAACCATTAGAAGGGACACGGTGGCTCAGTGGGTTAGGACGCTGAGCTTGTCGATCAGAAGATCGGCAGTTTGGTGGGTCGAATCCCGAGTGCCGCGTAACAGAGTGAGCACCTGTTACTCGTCCCAGCTTCTGCCAACCTAGCAGTTCAAAAGCACGTAAAAATGCAAGTAGACAAATAGTGACCACTACGGTGGGAAGGTAACAGCGCTCCGTGCGCCTTTGGTGTCTAGTCATGCCGGCCACATGACCACGGAGACGTCCTCGGACAAGCGCTGGCTCTTCGGCTTTGAAACGGAGATGAGCACCGGCCCCTGGAGTTGGAAACGACTAGCACGCATGTGCGGGGGAACCTTTACCTTTACCTTTAAACCATTAGACCTCTTAAAGAAAGAGGAGAAAGGATCTTGAAGGAGTTGTTGGAGGAAACATTTTAAATAGTCCCCCTTTTTATCTGAAATTAAAGGCAATAAATGTTGGGTTTAGCACGCGAATGGTTTATGTAGAAATGGCAGAAATATCCAAGAGAGAAAGATGGTAGAAAAAGCTGAGGGGAGTGGGTGGAGAGATTACTTCTCCCCTTTTAGTCTTCTGTGCCAAAAAAAAAAGGTTCTGGTATTTTGGGACTTCCTGGAAGGGTGGAAGAAAGAGAGGTGGGGATTTCAAGAGAAGAGATAATCAATAAAAATCACCGTCCCAAAAATCTCGGTCTTTAAGAATGGATGTAGATTTCTGTTGTGCTGGAGGTTTACTGCTAATCTAGGAATATTGAGGAATAGATTCTGGAGTTATTGGGGATTTTTTTTATCTTCCTCAAAGTAGTTTTTGGTTTCATGTTATAAATTTGAGAAAAATATATAAAAAAGTGGGAATAGTCTCTGGCGACAGGTTTATCGCTAAATTGAAACAGGTGTTTAGTGGCAAGATAAAATTCTTTGGCATATTTAATTTGCTCCTGAGATTTCTTATTACTTATGATATATATCTTCTGTTAGCTGAACATTTTACCTCAGCCAAACAATTTCTTTCTTATGTGCTGTGTCTCATCTTGTTAAAAAATAAATTAGATAATGCCAGATTTTCTATCACTTTTGATTTTTGTATCTCATCAGTCCAGATATCAGATAGAGCAGCAAAACAAATAGTCATCCTCTGCCGGTTGTATTGACACCAAATCCAATTCACACTAGGAAATACTAGAACAATCAACAGTTAACTAAGAGTATACCTAGAGTATAGCAAAATAAAAGCAATAAGAAAGCCACTTTAATGGGGAAAAAACATGAAGTTGTTGCAAAAAGTTAGCTACTTATTTATTTAGTTACATATGGCAGCCTTCGTCAACTGCATGCACAGATACTACAAAAAATTCAATTAAAACTGAACATGAAACAGATGGGCAGAAATACTACAAAACAGTTAAGAACAGTGTTAAATTAGAGAGAGAGAGAGAGAGAGAGAGAGAGAGAGAGAGAGAGAGAGAGAGAGAGAGAGAGAGAGAGAGAGAGAGAGAGAGAGAGAGAAGCATCAAAAGCCCACTAGCACAAAAACAATGTTTTCTGCAAATTTAAAGCAAAAAAAGAAAAGAGTCAATGTAACATTCTCCAAATTTGCCCCAAATCTAATATAACATGTTCTACAAAGCATATTTCTGTTGTCGCACCCGTGTTTATTGTTTCTGAATTGCTAATGGCATATTCAAAACATATTCTTATCCATGTAATAAACATTCTTGGTCAACCTGAATCTAAAAAAAAAAAGAAGAAAAATGTTTATTTTTAAGCCACGGACAATTCAGATAGCAATATTTAGAGCAGGGTGACCAATCTTTTTTTTTAATTCCATTTATATCCCGCCCTTCTCCGAAGACTCAGGGCGGCTTACAAGCTTAGCAGTAGCCTTCATTCTATGTATATGCCTGCTTATTAGGGCTTTCACACACACCCCAAGCGGCATTATTACAAAGTCAGCTTAATTGCCCCCAACAATCTGGGTCCTCATTTTACCTACCTCGGAAGGATGGAAGGCTGAGTCAACCTTGAGCCTGGTGGGATGTGAACCTGCACTAATTGCAGGCAGCTGGTGTTACTTAAGGAGGCATTAGCCCACTGCTCCACCAAGGCTCTTGGCAACTTTGTTAGCTAGGGAATTCTGGGAATTGAAATATACAAATCTTAAAGTTGCCAAGGTTGGACACCTCTGATTTAGAGCATCTTATTGCCAATCAGGAACTTATTTGAGTTACTGTAAGGGCAATTTGGATTGTCTAAAATTTCAGAATAGCAGTGTATTCCATTAAAGTATCTTTTGATTTCACAGTTTGGCTCAGACTCATCAATAGCCTCAAAATATCCTGAATTACAATCAGTTTTGAAAAGTACTTTAGGTGAGTCTCATTAGTTATATACAAGACTTTTGTTCACTCTGAAAAGCAAGAGTAAGAAGTCTAGAATTAACATTGGGAAGTGTCCATCCATCCATCCATCCATCCATCCATCCATCCATCCATCCATCCATATTATTTCTGTTTATACAGTATATGGTGTTATTTTGCTCTGCAATACAGGTAGTCCTCAACTTACAACCACAATTGAGCCCAAAATTTCCGTTGCTAAGCAAGACTGCTCTTAAGTGAATTGCACCCCATTTTATAACCTCTTTGCCATAGCTGTTAAGTGAATCACTGTAGTTGTTAAGTGAATCATGTAGCTGTTAAGTGAATCTGGCTTCCCGCATTGACTTTCTTGTCAGAAGCCGGCTGGGAAGGTTATAAATGGTGATCAGATGACACTGGGACACTGCAACTGTCATAAATACACGCCAGTTGCCAAGCGCCTAAATTTTGATCACCTAACTATAGGGATGCTGCAATGGATGTAAGTGTGAAAACCAGTCGTAAGTCATTTTTTTCCAGTGCTTTTGTAACTTTGAACAGTCACCAAATGAATGGTTGTAAGTTGAGGACTACCTGTAGTGAAGCAAATCTTGCTTGGTCATGTCTGTAAGGGTTTTTTTTCCAAGGAAGCCAAAAGTCAATAAAGGTTAAACATTAGCAATAGCATTTAGACATCTACTGCTCCACAGTGCTTTGCAGCCCTCTCTAAGCAGTTTACAGAGTCAGCGTATTGCCCCCAGCAATCTGGGTCCTCATTTTACTGACCTTGGAAGGATGGAAGGCTGAGTCAACTTTGAGCTGGTCAGGATTGAATTCCCGGCAGTCGACAGAGTTAGCATGCAATACTGCATTCTAACCACTGTGCCTTCATAGCTCCTACCATTAACAGCTGTATGAAACCTGATACTAAGTGACTGCAGTGCACAATTGTTTTAACCCCTTCCCCAAGGAAGTCTGAATTCACCATTTTAATTTCTTTGGCATCAGTGGGAGCTTCCAATGCTAATTCTCCAAGTGAAAAAAATGCTGTGCAGGATAATAATAATAATAATAATAATAATAATAATAATAATAATAATAATAGTTGGAAGGGACCCTGGAGGTCATATAGTCCAACCCCCTGCTCAGGCAGGACAAATGGCTGTCCATTCTCTTCTTAAAAACTTCCAGTGTTGGAGCATTCGCCACTTCTGGAAGCAGGTTGTTCCACTGGTTAATTGTTCTGTCAGGAAGTTTCTCCTTAGTTCTAGGTTGCTTCTCTCTTTGATTAGTTCCATCCGTTGTTTCTTGTCCTGCCTTCAGGTGCTTTGGAGAATAGCTTGACTCCCTCTTCTTTGTGGCAGCCCCTGAGATATTGGAACACTGCTATGTCACCCCTCGCCCTTCTCTTCATTAAACTACACATACCCAATCCCAGCAACCGTTTCTTATATGTTTTAGCCTCCAGTCCCCTAATCATCTTTGTTGCTCTTCTCTGTACTCTTTCTAGAGTCTCAACATCTTTTTTACATTGTGGTGACCAAAACTGAATGCAGTATTCCAAGTGTGGCCTTACCAAGGCATTGTAAAGTGGTATTAATACTTCACTTGATCTTGATTCTATCCCTCTGTTAATGCAGCCTAGCACTGTGTTGGCTTTTTTGGCAGCTGCAGCACACTGGTGGCTCATATTTAAATTTGTCCACTAGGACTCCAAGTCCCCTCTCACAGTTACTATTATTGAGCAAGGTACCACCTATACTATACCTGTGCATTTGGTTTTTCCTGCCTAAGTGTAGAACCTTACTTTTTTCATCACTGAATTTCATTTTGTTAGATAGCGCCCAGTGTTCAAGTCTGTCCAGATCTTTCTGTATCTTAAGCCTGTCTTCTGGAGTATTGGCTATTCTTGCCAGCTTGGTGTCATCTGAAAATTTGATGAGTTCCCTGTTATTTACTGGGTTCTTTGCAGCAAGCAGGAGACGAGGCAAGAGAGTTCAGGCAGGAACATGCTTTATTGAATGCAGGAACTGAACTGTTAACCAAGGTTTCTATGCAGCTATTTATACTGCTGGCCACTAGGTGGCAGCCAATAGGTTTGAAGTAGCCTATTGCCGCCCTAGAGCCAACCAATGGTGGTCCCGGAGACTGCTTGTCTGAGGAGCCAGCGACCGTTACCCAACTCCCTGATTAAGCAATCTCACACAGCAATCAAGACACGTGGTACAGTTCAAGTAAATAGGCCCAATACATTACATTCCCCATCTATCCCCTTGTCCAAATCGTTGATGAAGATGTTGAAGAGCACTGGGCCCAGAATCTTCCATCTCTAAAATTTCCAGGACTGGGCCTTACAGATACAAATTTTACTTACTGTCATTCACACTCGATCAAAGAGCAGGACACATGTGCCTAACTCTGGGGAGGTGTCCAAGTTCAATGTCCTTCCCAGATCAAAAATGTTTTTTTTTTTTGCTTTACTTTCTTCCCTCCCAGCAAGACAAAAGGTTTTCTTCACAGTACATCCAAGCTGTTTTAAAGAGAGATAGGGCAGAGCATTGCAATTTGACAGCTTGGTGGAGTGGGGGAGAGAAGACCAAAAAGGTTGGAAGAGAAAGGAGGGAAAAAGTGCCAGGAAGTGAAATGAGAGAGGGAGAGAGAGAGAGGGAGAGAGAGAGAGGGAGAGAGAGAGAGAGAGAGAGAGAGAGAGAGAGAGAGAGAGAGAGAGAGAGAGAGAGAGAGAGAGAGAGAGAGAGAGAGAGAGAGAGAGAGAGAGAGAAACAGGAGATTCAGAAATGCACATGTGGGTTCCTAGAAGACATCTTGCCCAAGGCCTTGTTTGTCCTGGCAACATTACTGTAAATCTGAGAACATAAGATAACTCATCTCTGCGTGGAGAAGAAATAGAACTAAGATCTCTCCATTTTATTAGAAGTAATAGGATGATGTTATTTGTCAAAGTATACTTTGCAACAGGAGAACAACAGAAATATAAGGACTTGTGGATGTGGGGCAGGTGAATAGGACATCCCGTGGCTTTGCAAAACAAGGATAATTATACTGCACAGTAATTGGGTGAAATTAGCTATGGTATCCAAACCTGCACATGTTTTCTCAAAAGCAAATCCCATCCTTTATTCTGTGGCAATTGCTCACAGTTAAGAGCTGTGATTTTTAGATGGAGCCTAGTGATTGGTCTCTACAACTAAAAAAGAAAACGTTTACTGAGCAATAATGATATTACAGTACATCGAGTTAATTTCTATAAAGTAACTAAATGCACCAACATTACTTTCTCGTCAATAACAGTTTGCTGGAGCACGATAGGCACTAGACTTTCCAATAGGCTAACAATAACTTGGAAAAAGATTTTATTTACCTCCTCACCCAGATGTTAATCCACACATTTTAATCCTATTAAGAGGATGAGCAGAAATCTTTACGAAAAGTAAACAGCGTGATTAGGGAAAAATCTAGCCTGTCTGTTCTGAAAATATAACCAGCCATGTGGCTGTGCTATGAGTCAAGCCAGAGAAAGAAATTTAAATTTGAATAGAATGAGATGAAAATTATTGTATTTAAAGAAGTAACAAGTTGAAAATATGCATGAATTAATAAGAAAGAGATGAGAGAAGTCTGAACAAAATAAGTCCGTCTCTTCAAGAGGCAGATGCCCCTTCTGAAATAAATCTGAAAATACTATACGGGTATTTAGTGACCATTCATAGCTACAACGACATTGAAAAAGTGATTTACAAAAGGTAAATTTCAACCGTTCCAGCATCTTCCCAGTCACATACTCAAAATTTGGGCGCCTGGCAACCAGCATGTATTTTATGATGGTTTATTTAAATGATGATTGCAGCACCCCAGGGTCATGTGATTCCCATTGCTGTTTTCTGACAATGGGTAAGCTGGATTTGTTTAATGACCATTTAACTGCAGTGATTCGCTTAACAACTGTGGCAAAAAATGGTCATAAAATTTGGCACAACTCACTTAATAGTCGCCTTACTTAGAAACAGAAATTCTTGTCCCAATTGTGATCATTAAGTCAAGGACTGCCTTTATAGTAGGTATTTCAAACTTGGCAACTTTTAAGTTAAGAACTTTTAAGACTTCGACTCCCAGAATTCCCCAGCTAGGATGATTCAGAGAAAGAACGTTTCTTTTGATAATTTCCGTAAGTGTGTAGGCTCTACAGTGTCTAATTAAAAGATAATTTGAACCACTCAGAGCAAATCTACACAGATGAAGTTCCATTGTTATTAGCAGTCATTCCCACTCATGTTCTTCCTTCCAAGGCATGGGGATGCCCTATTGTGTGTATAGGATGCAATGGGTAATTTGTTGTGATTCAGTGTCAGCCTGTGCTCCCAGCAGCTGAGTCTGATGAATCTGAGGAGGAGGAGGAGGGGTTTGGAGAGCCTTTGGCGTCAGACAGAGGCTCTGATGCACTGCAGGACTCTCAGCCTGGCCCCTCCAGTCATGTTCCTCATGAGGCTCAGCTGTGTGAGTATGAGGTGCCGGACTCAGAAGAGTCACAGCTGAATCTGTTCAGAGACGCTAGAAGCAGAAGGCAATCCAGCAGAGCAGAGCAGAGCAAATCAATGAGGCAAGTCAGTGAGAGGAGGAGAAGGCAGTGAGAAGCCACGCCTTGGGACTGATAATAAAAGGGGAAGGTGTGGGCGGGGCTGGTGCTGAAGGCAACCGTTTGGAGACATTCTAAGAGAATCCTGGTCTGTTCTTGCTACTTCTGTTTAACTCTTGTCTGTTGACTCTTGTTTGATATTTTTATTCATTTATTGAAGGAAATATTTTTGTTTGAACGGTAAATAAATTTGGGTTGGGTTTTTCCAGCCTATTGACTGTAAAAAGGAAAAAGGGGTTGTCCCTGACACACAAACAGGGCCGGTCGTAGGCTGGAACAGAACTTAATTTGAGAAAGAGAAACTGAGAATGTTGGGCTGTCAACTATAGTTTGAAGGGCTTCTTGGCGAGGCATTTCTCCTCTTTTGAGATCCAATAGGGAGCAGCAATTTTGTTTTCCAGAAGGAAAGCGTTACTTACCTTTACTTACATTGAACAGTTACAGTTATATCAAACATTAGGGAAAGATTATAAAAATTAAGGGATCCTCTAGGACCCAGCTACACCTTGGTAGCTCTTCTCAGCCCTTAAAGGAATGAGGGGGACATACACCTCTTGCTCTTTTTGGTAACTTGAATATTGTAATACACAAGCATGTCTTATTTCATCTCTGTGTGTCAATGCACTAGCAAGCATTGCAAATAAACCTGATAGTTCTACAGTGGAATCAGGTGGGAGATCTCTGAAGGTTAATTGGCTTTCTGCTCTTCTTGAACCAGAACGATCCTCATGTTTGAAAGCCGAACAAAATTATATGGCAATTATACCTTTGCACCGCAGGCAAAGAATCTAGAGAATCACTCCAGAAGCCTTTTAGGTGATCTTTCAACTATTTAAGGAATAGACTTCTCTGACAAATGATTTATAGGAAATGCTTCAGTGGGGAATGATGGTAAATCATACCTTAGGCTTTGCTGGTTATGAGCTTCAAAGAGCTTAGAGTTTTAAATCAACAGGTGGTTTGGTGCTACACCGATGCAGTTCAGAACGATTGCTATGCTTCAGTGGCCTTATTTATAACTCAAAAGGTTTCATATTGTTGCCATTTGGGAATACTAATACAGTATTAAAACTGGCTCAATCTGAGCACCTTTTCTGAAACATCTACAGATGTTTTTATTTTGTTTTATTATTCGGGTCCTTACAATTTCTGGACATTTCAGGCAACTTTTAGGGTAAGAATTTTCAACCTGTAAACTCAGACACTAGGAGCTTTTAATTTTTTTAATGAAAATAAACAGAGCACTTAAAATATAATATATTCAGGCGGGGGGGGGGGAAACCTAAAGTATTGCCATGATCCAATGGAGATAAATATTCAGCCTGGGCTTGTAGACCACAATTCACTAATCAATACTTGGCCAACCTATACCAGGCTTTTAATTTTTGATATAGATATCATATCCCATTAGAATAGTAGACCCCATGCAGTAGATGATCAGCAATAATGCTAAAATGGTACATTTCTAGAAATCCAATATTTATGTTGTTGCTTTAACTAAATGTCTATGGAAAACTAATCACTTTGATAAATACAATACTTTTTCTGTTTTGTAACTTTCTGTTTGTTATGATTTCAGTGCTGATTGTTGTGTTTTCAATAAATGTCTTTTCAGGGATGAAGGTAAAGCAATAAAGAGATTTATAGCCAGTTATTTTCATGTACATCTTACTATTTAATCTATTAAGGGCATTATAGACGAATTCAAATGTTTTAAAACATCTGTGTGAACATATGTCTTCGGACAGTAATAATTCTATCAAAACTTAGGAAAATGATAAACAGTTTGCAAATATATTTATCCCCCCTTCTCTCCCTCCATCTCTCTCTCTCTCTCTCTCTCTCTCTCTCTGTGTGTGTGTGTGTGTGTGTGTGTGTGTGTGGTGAAATGGCCAAGCTTACTGGATGGAATGATAAAGGTCTACAAACTCTGTGCTGATTAAGGATCTCAATAAAGAATTGATTTTGTATCCGTTCCCCTTTTTTCAGAAGCTCTCTGGATCTTTACACCTGCCGGCTGCACAGTTGGTGTTTTCTGTTGCCACTATCTTTCTTCTAGATGGCATCTTACATGAACCCTACTATGAGAGTTCCCAGACCTCATGCAGCCCTTTTGGAGATTAAAAGGCAAAAATTCAAAGTGTAAGAGTGCAGACCTCTGGCTGTGTGCACCACAGAAGTGGGTGATCAGGTGATTCAGCTCTTCCTGTTATCCCTGAGTGCTAGACCAGTCCCACCACAAAGGTAAACACAACCAAACTTTATCTCAAAAGAATAAATGGTAAATTCAGTAAGAGTGTTTATACTTCAATTATCAAAATGTAAATAGAGAATGCATTCTAGAGTTTGTCCAGTTTGTGATAAAAGAGATGATTGAAGGAAACAGAAAATGCAGTGCTTCAGACGGAAATAAATGGATGCTTTAAAGACAATATTATTTCATGCATAGCCCAAGGAAGAGATTGCGTACAACCCTTGAACCGCAGAGAGAAGTAAAATTCAGTTAACTTAGCACCACACATACACACAAAAAAAGTCTAATACAAATTCCTGACTTAACCAGTAACCCGTTTCTTAAGAATACCAATAATCTGAAATTGAAGTATTTAGGGGTAGTCCTCGACTTACTAGCACAATTGAGCCCAAAATTTCTGTTGCTAAGTGAGAAATTTGTTAAGTGAGTTTTGTCCTATTTTACGTTCTTGCCCATGTTGTTAAGTGAATCTGGCTTCTCCATTGACCTTGCTTGTCAGAAGGTCGCAAAAGGTGATCACATGACCTGGGACACTTCAACCATCATAAATATGAGCCAGTTGCCAAGCATCTGAATGTTGATCATGTGACCCTCAAGATGCTACAGTGGTCCTTAAGTGTGAAAAAAATGGTGATAACTCATTTCTTTTTGGTGCCCTTGTAATGGTCACTAAACAAACTGTTGTAAGTCGAGAACTACATGTATCAATAATCTGAAATGGAAGTATTTAGTCCTCTGCTTCATTTACGTGAAATTTCTCAGGTCTAGAGGGAATTCCATTTTAGGTAGAGGTTGCTGAAGGGTTGGCCTGGAGTGTCATCAGAGTCAGAGGGAGGCTCTGAGGAGCTACAAGATTTACTGTCTGACAAGGAGCCTGGCCCCTCTACTCGCGCTCAGGCTGAGACACAGCTGTGCTGGGAGTCTGAGGGGGATAGTGATGACTCACAGCTGGGTGATATCCAGGACACTCATAAATGCCGGCAAGCAAAGAGAGTAGGACAGAGGAATGCAATGGGGCGGCTCCAGAGGCCAAGGAGCAGACATTAGGAAAGCCATGCCTTGGCTGCATAATAAAAGGGGAGGTGTGGGAGGTGCTGGTTGCCGAAGACAACTGTTTGGGTTAAGAATCAAGTTGCCATGAACTGTGTTTGTTTTCCTCAGGTCTGTGAGTAATAAAAGGGGTTTGGGTTTGTCCTGCGGTTTCTGCCTGCTTGATTTGAACTTAACAAGGAGCTCAAGTAGGCTGGGACAGAACAATGGGTGAGAATTATATCTGAACCTGTCCTACATGTAGACTAGGCAGCTGTGAATGTCAGAGTTTTCTTCCTGCACATTCACAGCAATATAGAGTACAATATAAGTCTAAAAAAATACGATTCAGGTTCTGCAGTCTTCAGCCGCTGTAGATTTATAATAACTTTACATTTAATAGAAGATATTAGATTCCATGGTAGTTCAATACTATTTTCATAGAACCGTCTTATTTATGCCTATTCAGAGGAAATTATGAAAGGAAGACATTTTAAAAGCCTAATAACAAATCATTTAAGATGTTGGTCTACCCTACTTTCATACATAAACACTCACATACTCAGTGCTTTTTTTGTAAGAAAAAAAGGTGCCGGAACTCACATCTTCTTAATCTTTTATTTACCTTTCTACGTAGTCAATCACTGTATACACATCCACACACGTCAATTGTGTAACGAAGCATAATGGTCGCCACCTGCAGTAAGCACTCAGCGCGTGACAACACGACCAATCACAAGGTGAGCAGTGCCACAAGCTGAGCATCTGGACAAAGTATGCATGCATTGGAGTCAACAAACAAACAGCCCGCATGCACTGTTTTAATGGTTTTGCCGCCGACCTGCTACACTCGACGGCAATTCAAGTCCACGTGGACCAAATATCAAATTTTCAGAAGTTACTTTTAAAACTTGGAAAATCTGTCAAAAAATGGTGCCGGAACTCTGTTCCGGTGAGTTCTATGACAAAAAAAGCACTGCACATACTCATTCACTTATACACACAGCTGCACCCGCAACCACAGCCATAGCCACAGCCACAGACAAACAAAACAAGGAGCTAAGATATCGTAATACAATTCAAATATAAAATATGATTAACCGCTAATAGAGAGTGGGTCTCTATGCTGTCACATAAAGCTAATAATTGAATTCACAGCTGTTTAAACTACCAAGCATGTACCTTGTATTCACACTGCATGAACTCCTTCTATTCTGGCAATAAGAAAAAAAAGGTATTCAGGATACTCTATGGCCAAAATCCTTTCATGCTTTCATGGATTTTGAATTAGTTTATTAAATGTTTAATGAAACTGGTATTCCAGACTTTAATTAAACTCAGCGGTATGATAATATGTCACCGAAAGACACCTACAGCATATTTTCTCAAGGTGCTTTTATGGATGAACTATTTTTATGTCTTTTACAGCCTAAGAGAAAATACCTCAACAAAAGTACAACTGCTATTCTTAAATGGATTCCTTTGTGAGATCTGAATCTCTGTACAGTATGTAAATACTTTGCTGTAGACAGTACAAAAAGTATGGTATATAGTAGAGATTAATTAGTCCCTTGGACAGAGTTCATTCCATGCTCTAGATGCAAACAGGAGATTTATACTAGTAATGAAAATTAAATTTGGCTGCAAAGACCAAGCAATCTGGTACAAGTAAATTTAATCGTTCTACCAACAGCACAGATTTCAGGGAAACAGAAGCTATCCACAGTCTGTTCATTTATATGACATTTTTGATAGTAAATTGGGCAGAGCAGTTGTACAATGTTACAGAAAAAGCTATAACTGCAAAAAGGTGCAACCTTTTTCTTTTTTTTCTTTTTTTCCAAAACCCCCCTGTATTTAGTGACTTTCCTAAATTAAAACAATATGCCCCTCGCTCACTTTGTTTGCAATTTTCATGATGAGGCTAAATTTGTTGCCACTAATATATGTAAATCCTCCCATAGAAAAAAAGCCTGGAAACATTGTTCATCTGTCTCTCTAATGTTGGAGACTTCAGAAAACTTTCATATCATTTCATAGTCCAAAGAACTAGAAATTGCTTAAAATGTGGAGTCCCAAAGGTGCTTTTTTTCAAAAAGCAACTGGACTTTGTTTTCCCTTGAAGATGTTTCGTTTCTCATCCAAGAAGCTTCTTCAATTTGTGAGCTGGATGACTTAGACTCTCCATAGATATTTATAGGTAGCCTTCAACTTAAAACAGTTCATTTTTAGTGACTTAGGACCATGTTTCACATTTACCACCATTGCAGCATTTCCATGATCATGTGATCAAAATCCAGACTCTTGGCATCTGACTCATATTTATGATGGTTACAGTATCCCAGGATCATGTGGTTACCTTTTGTGACCTTCTGACAAGCAAAGACAGTGGGGAAGCCAGATTCAATTAACCACTGTGTTACTAACCTAACTGCAGTGATACCCTTAACAACTGTGGCAAGAAAGGTGATAAATGAGGCAAAACTCACTTAACAAATGTCTCACTTAGCAGCAGAACTGTTGGGCTCAACTGTGGTTGTAAGTTGAGGACTACCTGTAAAATTTGGAGGTGAACATGCCAAGACTCTCAGGATGTCAGAGTCTGTACACTCAAGTTTCCCACAATATTACGGCACCATCACAACCTCTATTGTAATTCTTATTTATTAAAAAGCAAGTGCTATTGAACCTAGTAGTACAGACATGTCAAACACAAGGCCCGGGGGCCGGATCCGGCCCACGAAGTGGTTTCATGTGGCCCGCGAAGCCATCCTGGAAACAGTGAGGGAACGGCCCCCACTGCCTTGGCCCTGGCCCAGAGACCCTCCTTCTGCCAGAGACCCTCAGATCTGTCCCACTCCTGCCCAGGCCCTCATAGGCACCCTTGATGCGAACGATGTAGAGCTGGCCATGCCCACCCAGTAGGCCATATGCACTCTAGCCATGCCCACCCTGGCCACGCCCACCCTGGCCACGCCCACCCGGCCCCCTGAGGGCAACTGCAATGCTGATGTGGCCCTCAATGAAATTGAGTTTGACACCCCTGTAGTAGTAGTTCTCACTATTGAGATTGGACTGTTAAGAGTCATTCTGTTCCACATATTTTTTCATTTATATTTACAACTTCTATGTATTGATTATGTGCCATCAGCCATTTTTGACTTTTAGTGACCACAGATAGATTTTCTCCATGACGATTTATCCCTAACTTGGTCTTTCAGTTCTCCCAAAGGTATATTCATCACTGCTGTTACCTTGCTGCACGTCCTCCTTCCCTTCTTTTTCTCATGTATACCAATTTCCATGTAAATCAAATGATATATTACATATAGTGGTATATTGTTGCATATTATGATTGGTTGCGCAGTCAGCCAGATGTTTAGACTGGATTTGGCATTTTTGCCCATTACTGAGTCCTTACAAAGACCTGGGATAGCCAGATGTTGTTATTTAATAATATTCAAAATATTGTCGCAGGATGTAAGGTGTTCCAAGTAAAGCTGCCTTTTGCAATTGACTGATGGGGATTTTGTCAATGACGATGGTGTTCAAGTGGTGCTCAAGATGTTTTGTAATTGCACCCAAGGCACCTATTACTACTGATACTATCTTTGCTTTCTTTTGCCATAGGCGTTCCATTTTTATTTGCATGCTATTATAATCCAGGTCTTTCTTTTTTCTTCTGTTCTCTTCAGCTCTCAATATGCCTTTTCATACAACTTATCAGAGTTAAGAGCAAGCTATTACTGCCCACCAAGCATAAGACTTTTTAAGATACTTCATCTTTAGAAGAAAACATAGCTCAATGATAGTGTATCAACACTGCACTGAAGTGAATGAATGGCACTTTGAGAAGGTGGTAATTATTTTCTGTGAGTTGGTCACTTACATCAGGGGTCCCCAACCTATGGGCCGCGGACTGGGACCAGTCCACAGGCTATTGGCCAGTGGGCCATGGAAACAGCTGGCCGGTGCACACACACATGGGCGTGCGTTCCCCCCACTAGTGCCAGCATCTGTGGCCATTTGAGCTTGCGTGTGGGGGCAAACAGGGATACTAGCATGGGGCGGGTGTCCACGGCCCACTTCCACATGCGTGAATAGGGCCGCTAGCCTGGGTGGGTTGCATGGCCTGTTTGAGCATGCGCAAATAAGGCCGCTAGCTGCTGCAGGGGCAGGGGTGTGACCGTTTGCGCATGTGCGTGGTTCCACTGCATGCTGCATGCATGAACGAGGGCTGCTAGTGCCAAGGCAGTGTGTGTGGCCCTGTGTGCGCGTGTGCCGGCACCAGTTTTAAAGCTGCTGTCCTTCCCTCTGGTCCATGAGTCCAGAAAGGTTGGAGACCTCTGACTTAGATGAAAGCTGAGACAAAAAAAAAAATTACTATATTGAAACCAAATTCAAGCAATTTGGACAGTGAGTCATCACACCAGTTGTTTCTCAGTAGCGATTCACACCTAAAGTTCATGACGATCCTGAGAAAACTATTGCTTAGAAATCAGTGCTAATCAATTGTCATCTCTAATTAAACAATCAAAATCCAACAGTTCTGCTTTTTCTCAGTTCATGTTTTCCTAACAACAAATATATTTACAAAAAAAGAAAAAAAAAGAAGTCTCCCAAATTGAACTGTAGAAGTACATTTAAAGTACATTTCTGAGGATAAATTCAACTACATTGTGCAGAACTGGTTGCAACATACTGTATACATTTTGAACTAATTCACAATAAACGAACACAGCAGCAGCAACAACATGTGGTATGGCCAATAGATAATGTGATCTGTTAGTTGGCAGGATCCCCATCTTACCTAACTGGTTTTTAAGGATCATTTTAATTAAAATAATAGCAACAAAACTAAATGGAAATATTGTACAGGTAGTCCTTGACCACAACTGAGCCCAAAATTTATGATGCTAAGCGATACATTTGTTAAGTGAGTTTTGCCCCATTTTGCAACCTTCCTTGCCACAGTTGTTAAGTGAATCACTGCAGTTGTTGAATTAGTGACAGGGTAGTGAAGTGAATCTGGCTTCCCCCATGGACTTTGCTTGTCAGAAGTTCACGAAGTGTGATCACAAGACCTAGGGGCAAGGGTAGGCAACCTTGGCTCTTTTATGACTTGTGGACTTCAACTCCCAGGATTCCTGAGCCAGCCATGCTGAGGGAAAAGGAAGAGGTTTCCAAGCTGAGCCATGCTTGCTCAGGAATTCTGGGAGTTGAAGTCCACGGGTCATAAAAGAGCCAAAGTTGCCAACCCCTGACCTAGGGACACAGCAGCTGTCATAAATATGAACCAGTTGCCAAGCCTCTGAATTTTGATCATATGACCATTGGGATGCTGCAATAGTCATAAGTATGAAAAAAGATCATAAGCCACTTTTTTCAGTGCTATTGTAACTTTGAACGGTCATTAAACGAACACTTGTAAGTCGAGGACTACCTATATAGCAGAATGCAATCTTTTTGCAAGATTCCTTTAAGGTTCTATAAAGATCCTTTATTTTCTTAGAGCAGGGGTCTTCAAACTTGGCCCTTTTATGACTTGTGGACTTTGACTCCCAGAATTCTTCAGCCAGGCACACTGGCTGAGGAATTCTGGGAGTTGAAGTCCTCAAGTCATAAAAGGGCCAAGTTTATCTTAGAGAATAGCAGATGTGTACACTGGGTGTGGTAAAAAAAGGTCACAATATACCATCACAGCAGCCATCTTGAATTTTTTATAATTTTGTGTGGACACCCCCTGAACATGGACACCATAGGTGGTTGCCCAATGCTTTGTTTGAAAGTGTGCTCATCAGTCCAGAAAAAAGACAAAGATAAGAGTGGAAGATAATTTGGCAGAGAAGAAATT
Source organism: Vipera ursinii (assembly GCF_947247035.1). Lineage (NCBI taxonomy): Eukaryota > Metazoa > Chordata > Lepidosauria > Squamata > Viperidae > Vipera > Vipera ursinii. Next base: position 215,610,900 of record NC_139513.1, on the reverse strand, counting down.
CGTTAGCTGGAGTAAGAAGGAATGTTCATTTCGTGACTGACCACACTTACCATGGCAACAATTTTTGGGAATGTGTTTGCAGCCTGCTTACAAAGTTCCACATGCTGTATGTATAGAGCAGTATTTCCTAACCTTGGCCATTTTAAATTGTGTGAACTTCAACTTCCAGAATTTCCCAGTCAGCAGAACTGGCACCCTAAATTCTTGTTAGGGAATTCTGGGAATTGAAGTCCATACATCTTAAAAATTGGGAAACATTGGTATAGAGCAGGAGTCTGCAACCTTGACAACTTTAAGACTTGTGGACTTCAGCTCCCAGAATTCTTCAGCCAGCATAGCTGAGGAATTCTGGGAGCTGAAGTCCACAAGTCTTAAAGTTGTCAAGATTGCAGACCCCTGGTATAGAGCTTCAGAAAAAATGACCCACTCCTGAAGTAATCAGTATCATAGATTAAAACATAATTTTATTTTGTTATAGTTTATGAGTCTATATAATTTATATCTTTTACTTATCTCTTCTAATTTAAACATCAATTTAAATGTAATTTGTCGGTCTGTTATAGTAATTAACATTCTGACTGTTAATAAAGTGATACCAATTAATATTGAATTACATTTATCTATATACTCGTTTTTTACTTCTCTTTAGAGATTATCAATAGTATCATAGAACTGAGTAAGAGAGGCAGTTATAAAAATACAAATTGAATTATAATAATCGCAGAGGAATTCAACAACACCTTTAATTCTTTTCAACAATCATCAACCCCCTCCAGATATTAAATCACTAACCAAAGTCTGCAAAAACAAGTTACCCTTTTCAACTCTATATCCTTCATTCAAAAGTGCTGAAAAACCTCCTATCATGCAGCCCCATAAACCAAGAGCATAAAAACCAATTGAGTAGTTTTAATAATAAGTTTATTGTTACATTCGGCAACCAGCCAGAGTTGGGTAGTTTAATTTAAAATCAAATTAAAATGCTAATTACTAGTGATAATAAACCTGTAAACAAGGCTGAGCATTATTATTATTTATACAGAAGGAAAGAGAGCATGAAGACGAATGAAAAGCACAGAGGCCAGGATGTTGGGTTGTTTTTTATTTTTATTTTTTGACATATACAGAACAAAGCTTTGCAATCCCAGGCAAATGTTTTAATGTACTTTGGGAGGAGTCAATCAATTGTATTTGCCAGAATGAAAAGGAAACATTAAAATTAGAATCTGGTGTATTGCAATTAATTTGCACCATGGTTGCAAGGATACACAGTAGGACCGGATAAAAGTTCCATTGCTGTAATTTTGTAGCTCATGCCCAGTATTTGCTAAAGAATAGTAAATCAATATATCACACCAGGATTATCTGAAGTGACACAGTCTCATACATTTTCAAACATATAATTATATTGTCCTCAGAATTTTTTCTTTGTATCAAAACATGTCTCTTTAAGAACATGATTTTACTTATAGATTATATCAAGTTACTTGTAAAGTAATAAAGGCAGGATAAAAATACAGGTAGTCCTCGACTTACGACCACAATGGACACCAAAATTTCTGTTGCTAAGCGAGACAGTTGAGAACGTTGCCCCATTTTACAACCTTTCTTGCCAGATTTGTTAGCTGTAGTTGTTAAGTTAGTAACATAGTTATTAAGTGAATCTGGCTTCCCCATTGACTTTGCTTGCCAGAAGTTTGCAAAAGGGGATCACCTGACGTCAGGAGACTGCAACAGTCATAAATACAAGTCAGTTGCCAAGCATCTGAGTTTTGATCACATGACCCCGGGGAGGCTGCAACAATCCTAAGTGTGAAAAATAGTCATAAGTCACTTTTTCCCATGTTGTTGTAACTTTGAATGGTCACTAAACGAACTGTTGTAAGTTGAGGACTACCTGTACTGAGAAAGAATAGAAAGAAAATAATAATTACAATGGAAAACGTTTCAGGTATTCATGCAGTTTATAAAATCAAAGTCTTCCTTTTATACTTGCTTCCTGCCATCCTCGGAATGGGAGGTTGTTAGATTTAAATGCAATACGTCATCGCTGACCCAGATTCATCAATGCTTTTATTACCCTTAACCAAAGCTGAGGTTTACCTGTAAATAGTGGATGAATTAAACTATGATGAGACATAAGATCAGAGGCAACTACAAGACAAGTCGTAAGAGATGGAAATGAAATCTCATCTCTGTTTTGCAATAAAGCTACATAAAAAGGAAGTAAAGTATGTGCAGGTTCAGAATGATAATTTGAACATTTCAGCTCTGGGAGTGTTCTAGTGATAAAATAGTTTATATGTTCCTTCATATAAAAAGACTGACTTCCGTTGTTGTTTTTCCTAGAAATTTTCACCCCAGACAATCTTGGGAAGTCCAGAGATATATGAATCAAAGCTTTGCAAAGCATTTACAGAGATGCCCTGAAATGTGCGGGAATGTACATATATAAATATACAAATATGGAGCCTATATTTCAATAATGAAAGGAGCTTGGTTTTTGCAAGGCTCCAAACTGTTTTCACACGTGTGGGAATGTTTGGGGTCCATTTTTTCCATTCTGTGTTCTTTAGCTTCGATTCTGCTGGAACGTCTATTTCTGCAGCCTTCCTGCCCCAATGCGTTTCATCTTCAAATCTCACAGCATTTTTTTAAAACAACGGCACCACATTATGACTATTTCCTGGCAAGCAACTCTAATCCCATTCTTGAAGCTTTGCCACGGCTAGTGGAAAACACAGATGACATTTGACAGGTTACACGTATCCTTGTGAAGTTTTTGGCTGCTTGGTGCTCTCTGAGCTGGGTTGTTGACTTGCAGACGTTTCGTTACCCAGCTAGGTAACATTATCAGTGCCAGCGAGTGTGGGGCTTGCTGCCTATTTATATACAGTAGCTTGCCCCGTCAGATTTGGTGATGATTTATTTCCTGCCTTACTCTTGCCCTCTCCCAAACCATTGTTTTCTTTTAAACAATGCATGCTGTTTGGAAACTAGCCATGTTCCTGAACTGGAATCAGTGCACCAACTCTACGCCAAAGTCTTTTTAAAACAATCCCAATGCTTTAAAAGCTAATCTCTAAGCATATATGGGATCAAGAAGTACAAATGATTGAGTGTAGAACAGAAGAACTCCAGTCAGGTCGAAACAGATCCAGTAAAAATCTTGTGGAGGAGACATGGGTAGGAAAATGGCACAGAAAGAAGGAGGTGAAGAAAGTGAAGGCTTATAAAATGCCCAGAGGTGTGCTTAATGGGACCAGTTTCTGAGAGAAAAGAGGATTCTCTTGCAAAGGGGAAAGGCATAGAGAAATGATACTCTAGTCCAGGGTTTTTCAACCTTTTCAGCCATTGTACCACTTTTAGGATATGGCAACATCCGAGTACCACCAGTCGCCTGGCAAGGTGTCAAAAACTTGATGACCCCCCCCAAAAGGAAAAAAAGTGATAAAATACAGGTAGTCCTCGAGTTACAACAGTTTGCTTAGTGACTGTTCGAAGTTACAATGGCACTGAAAAAGTGCCCCCCCCAAGCCACAGCCGAGCAAGACTCCTGCCTGACCACCAGGCAGCGCTCTTCTTCCTGTCCGAGGTTTTCATTGTTGTGAGCATTTCTGTTGAGGATTGGCAGTGGGGGTGGGGTGGGGAGGGTGTTTGGTTTTTATTCCCTCCCATCTGCTGGGTGGTTGCAGCACGTTTTGGTCACTTCACATGACCCTGGGACACTGGGTCTTTTCGCCGCGACCTGAAGACTTGGCTATTTGAACTTGCCGGCCTGGACTGAGGGACTGGGATTTTAGATTTTAAATTTTAGAACATGTTTTATTGTTTAGGGCTACTTGGTTTAATTTATTTTAATTTTTGTATATTATGTGATGTATATAGTGTTTTAATTGCCCTGTACACCGCCCCGAGTCCTTCGGGAGAGGGGCGGTCTATAAAGCCAAATAATAAATAATAAATAAATAAATATGAATCAGTTGCCAAGCATCTGAATGTAAATCACAAGACCCTGAAAGATGCTGCAACATTCCAGCTGATCGGCGCTTCTTCTGGGCTCAGCAGAAGCGCCAGGATCAGTGCTGCTTTGCAGCTGATTGCTGCTTCTTCAGGGCTCAGCGGAAGCACCAGGATCAGCGCTGAACTCCAGCTGGAGCCTGGCGCTGATCCTGGTGCTTCCACTGAGCCCTGACATTCCCAAAGAAGCACCGATCAGCTGGAAAGTGGCACTGATCCTGGCGCCTCATCTGAGCCCTGGCAGCCCTGCAGCTCCAGCCATCTCTCGCTCAGGCTTGTGCGGTGCTGCCACCGGTTCAGCTCATTCCCCTCCCCCGCGACCATTTTTCTAGGATGGTCGCGTACCACCTGCCAGGTGCCAATGTACCACAGGTGGTACCCACACCACTGGTTGAAAAGCCCTGCTCTAGTACTGGGCTGCGTAATGGGTTATGTTTGGCTACATGACGTTCATGGGTAGATTTGAATAACTGTTTTGCTTGGGTGGTTAAATGGATCTTCCAGAAGATCTCTGGAAAACTTCGGAAGGTCTTCTGAAGCAGAAGGTGACTTCTGCTATTCAAGTGATAAAATTCAACCATCCTCTCATTGCTTTCCTACAAGCACACGTAGGACATCCAGTCCTTCCTCAAAAGCCACCAGGAGTGACAAGGTAGGGGATGGGATGGAAAGGGTAATCAGGCCATGATTCTTCATTTAAAGATCGAGGCAATACAAGCTAACCTCATTTTGGGCTTTTTATAGCTATTCAATTTGTCTTCGAACTCATGAGACAATTAGGAATAATGCAATTAGCCTTAGCAGTCTGGTCAATGTGAGTGAAAACTTTTTTTATTCTGTCTTCGCCAAATGATTATCCTTTTAGCTGGCCTTCCTTGGTTTCATTTCTTTCCCCTTGTGTAGCCTATTATATTGGCATTTTTCAAACTTGGCAACTTTAGAAGGTTAGGGGATTCGGAGAGCTGAAGCTGAAACATCTTAAAGTTGCCAAGTTTGAAAAAGATAGTTTTAGGTGCTCGACCCGAAGGCTGGTTTTGTATCATTGTTCTGATTTAAGTGTTGAGCGTAGTTAATAAAAGTGCTTTAGAAATATAATTACTGCTTGGAGACTTTTTAATGTGCAGCGCAAGAACTCACAAAGTAGCTCAGACAGTAGGCCAGAACTATAGAGCTGGTGTCAGGAAAGGAAAAGGTCAAAATAAGCTGAAGTTAGTGAAGAATGTGATGAAGAATAAAACATGACTTCTTTAGATAAGTCCAAAATTAAAGAATTGGTTTACCAGCATCTCTGATCTATAAGAATCTTGTACAACGAATAACCTGTTAAATGTTTGAAAGAATTTCCAAACTAATCCCTGAGAATATTTCTGAGCAGATCGTAAGAAAATTGTTCTGTAACTACCAAGAACATATTGCAGTCATTACTAGAAATGAGCACAAACCCTTGCTGTTTGGATAATTTTTTTAATAGATTGTGGACAAAAGGACATCTCAGTCCTTCAGTGATTGGAAATATGGTAAAATACATTTCCTTTACCAAACTTTTAATTGTTAATTACTTTGATGATTGCTTCTAATTTACTTTTGAATGTAATTTTATTAATTTTAAAAGGGACGCGGTGGCTCAGTGGGTTAGGACGCTGAGCTTGTCGATCAGAAGGTCGGCAGTTTGGCGGGTCGAATCCTGAGTGCCACGTAACAGAGTGAGTGCCTGTTACTTGTCCCAGCTTCTGCCAACCTAGCAGTTCGATAGCACGTAAAAATACAAGTAGAAAAATAGGGACCACTACGGTGGGAATGTAACAGCGTTCCGTGGGCCTTTGGCGTCTAGTCATGCCAGCCACATGACCACGGAGACGTCCTCGGACAAGCGCTGGCTCTTTGGCTTTGAAACGGAGATGAGCACCGGTCCCTAGAGTTGGAAACGACTAGCACGCATGTGCGGGGGGAACCTTTACCTTTACCTTATTAATTTTATTATATTTATATTCTTTTTAATGATGTGAGTCACCCTGAGTCTTGGAATAATCAGAAATATAGGGACTAAATACAATAATACACCAAGTCTTTGGCATGAAAGTATTTGATTTAAGTTGCAACAACCCAGGCTGAAATCCTATCTCTTCAGCAGGATGCCTGCTAAGTACTGGAGCAAGGTTAAGTGGTTCTTCCATCCAAAATCTTTGTCACAAGGACATCTATGCCTCCAGGTGTTATAAGAAAGCTGTGGAGATTGTGCAGGATTGCACGCACCCCGGAAATGATCTCTTTCAGCTTCTGCCTTCTAGAAGGAGGTATAGGGTCATAAAGACCAGGACCAGCCGCTTGAGAAAAACTTTTTATCCAAAAGCTGTTTTGGCTTTGAATGCAGCAGAATGCAGTTTCTGAGAGAACTTCTGTATTTAGTTTTTAGAGTGTTAGAGTGTTTTTAGGGGTTAAATGTGTTTATGTGGGGTGGGTGGTATGTTGATATGTATTTTGTTGTTTTTGTTGGGTTTTGTGGGGTTGATGTGGATTTTTCAATTTCGTTGTTCTGTATGGGACAATGACAATAAAGATTATCGTATCTTATCGTATCGTATCATATTGTATCTTGACCAGGAATTATCCCAGGATCCAGTATTTTATGGGTTTTCTTCATTTCTGAGTCTCCACTATGTTGTATTATCCACTAGACTAGTTCTCTACCATTGTTTTAAAGCACCACCTAGAGCCATCCAATTCTTCTTCTTCCAAAAGAAGACATTATATGTAGCTCAGAGTTGAACTGTGAAATTCTTATTGCTCTCTGAGCTTGGTTGTTTGGTGTTACCTAGTTGGGTAATGAAATGTGTGCAAGCAAACAACCAAGCTCAGAGAGCAATAAGAATTCCACAATTATCTTCATGCCAAAATAACATGGGGGCGGGCTTTACACTGCCTCAGTGATGGTTGGATCATGCTATCGCTAATGGACAAATAGCCAACCCTTCATAGATATACTCTTCAAGCAGGTATGAACTCTTCCTCCCCTCTCCCTTGCAATTAACTTTTCTTGACTCTATCCAATCTCTTTTCTTTCTCTAGTTGGACAATTGCTTCTGGCATGGAGATAAACATGAAAACAGAGGCTAATCAGAATTGTAGCTCCAAGATTCCACAGTTCAGTAACATTGAGTTATATCATACCAAGGATATTGCCATCGTTACTACTAAGGACTGAATAACAGAATCACTTAAGAGTTGGAATAGACCTTGGAGGTCTTCTAGTCCAACCCCCTGTGCAAGTGAGAAACCCCATAACCAGGGCTTTTTTTCTCATAGAATGCTCAGAACGGAGTTCCGGCACCTTTTTTGGATGGAACCTTGTAGGGTAAGCAAGGTGGGTTGTATGACATGTGTGAGTTCCGGCACCTTTTTCTTTTACAAAAAAAGCACTGCCCATACCATTTTAGACAAATGGCTGTCCAATCTCTTCTGGTTGAAAAGCGCTGATATAGCTCACCTGATTGTCATACAGAGAAGCGTGAGGTCTTTAAGAGAAAGGCAGCATCCAAGCTTAATCCATCCCAAAATAGGAAACAAATCATAACCAAGGTTCTCAGATGTGCTGCTTTTCAAAATGTAACAATGATTTATCTAGAAAGGAGCCAGAGTGTCAGTCCTAATTCATTCTTCATCCCATTTTTCCTACCGAAGCAGGAGGTCCCTCAAGAAAATATCAACTCCTCCCTTGACACCAATGCAGCTTCCAAACTATCATTATTCGTTAGGTGGCAAAGTTGTCATAATAATAAATCTCTTCAGATTTTTTTAATTGTGCTGAAATAAAGACAAAGTTTGCCTGAAGCCTTCTATCAAATGGTTCGGGAAGAAAGAATGCAATTACATACATTTCAGCATTGTGGAGTGTGTGTATGTTCCAGCTGTTCTGTGATGATTCCTCATATCTTTAAGCTTTCTTATAACCCAATTACTGGCTGCCTGCCTATATTGAAATATGAAAGAATGCCCCGATGGTCTTTTATTCACTTCTTCTTGAATTATTGCTCTAAATCATTTCTTCCTTTGTTATTATCTTGGCAGGCTTTGGGAGATATTTATTTAATTTAGGTTTATAATCTTAGATCCTTTTATTTATGAACATAAAGGCATAAATCATGACATTTGTGTTATCTGTAACTCCCCTTCTCCACTGGTGCTAATTCACATACAAAATTGCACTGAAATCTTTGTAGACCGGTAAGTCAATACATACATAGCAAGTCATTTTAAAACTAAAATTCTACCCTTTAGAACAAATTACAGGTAGTACTTTGTCATAAGTCCTCAACGTATGACCCCAGTTGAGCCCAAAATTTACATTGCTAAATGAGACAATTGTTAAGACGTAAATCACTTCACCATGGGGATGCTGCAATAGTCATAAGTGTGAATAATGGTCGTAAGTCACTTTGTTCAGTGCCGTCGTAACTTTGAACATTCACTAAACAAACTGCTGTACGTCAAGGATTACCTGTAATTATTCCTTCAGCTTTCTTTTCTCTCCCCTTCCCAGTGTCACCAGCTAGGAAGAAGAAATCCTCCATTACAACTATTGTCAGGATCACTATATACGCTAGCTATATTGGGACTATAAGCTCACATGCTGGAAATTCTGCAAGTACTCCCTGACCTATGACCACAATTGCCTCCCCCCAAATTTCTGTTGCTAAGTGAGACAATTGTTAAGTCAGTTTTGCCCCATTTTGCCACCTTTCTCGCCACAATTGCTAGGAGAATCACTGCAGTTGTTAAGTTAGTAACATGTTTGTTAAAGTGAATCTGGCTCCCCCACTGACTTTGCTTGTCAGAAGGTCACAAAAAAGGTCACCTGATCAGTGGTGGGATTCAGCCAGTTCGTACTGGTTCAGCAGAACTAGTAGCTAAGTTTTGCTGAGTTCGGAGAACCAGCTGAATGCACACTGCTTTTGGAAGTCCAGTCTAGGCCTCAGAGGCCTGGAGAAGGCCTAGAACAGCTGGAAGTGTACGGATGCCACTTCTGGAAGTCTGTTCTAGGCCTCGGAGGCCAGGAGGAGGCCTCCCAGGCCTATTATGGCCCGCTGGAAGTGCATGGATACCACTTCCAGAAGTCCATTCTAGGCCTCAGAGGCCCAGGCCTGCATCCAATAAGAGAACTGGTTGTTCAGGTATTTGAATCCCCCACTGCACATGACCCTTGGACATTGCAACTGTCAACTGTCCATATTTTGATCACGTGACCATGGGGATGCTGCAATGGTCATAAGTGTGAAAAATGGTCAGACAGTTTTTTCATGCTGTTGTAACTTTGAACAACCACTAAACAAATGGTTGTAAGTAGAGGATTACCTGTACTTTAAATGCACCTTGGAGTTGGAAAAGATTGCTTTATGCTTTCTATTGTATTCTGATAAAGTAATACATCTGGAAAAAAATGCTGCTTTTTTTCTTTTTTAAATGAAGGATTCATCAGAAAAGCTTGCACATCAATGCAAAATTAACTTCAGGCTGTTTACACTATGATAGTCACACAATTAAAAAGTCAAGATCAGGTCTTCCAAAGAGGCACAATGCATCCAAAGTATTCTTTACATATAATACCGTATTGTAATCTTCCATTAGCTTAAGAGCAATGTTCATCTCTGGAGGGGGGGGGGAACCGCATCTGCCAAAAGAGAGGAATTATGTTCTTTCCTTTTTATCTTAAAAGGAAGCTGCAGCAAAACTGTGCAAATATCGGAAGAGCTTAGGAAAAATGGGCTCATTTTTCTGCACTTAAGCAGACCTATTTCCTGTCTGTACCAGGGTGGAATGTTCTCGCTTATGGCTGTTCATGCCACAGGTTTTTACAGGTTTCTGTAATTTTCTGCTACAAGGGGTGAAATATGATAAAATCAGGTAATGGAATTGTAGACATCTATGGACTGGAATAGAGTATGCCCTGTTTTTTTAAGCGTCCATTAACAGCAGCAACTGAATGATTGATTGCTCTTGGGGACAAGGGGCCATTGAAACCTCACGTGTCCTGTTGTATGGCCCCCATTATAGACTCATAACAACTCACCTGAGTAAATATCCCAGGAACTCTAATTAATTTTATGTAAAACTATTATTGTCGCATCAGTATGATTGGGTTTCTCTGAACATAGCTAAGTTTTGCTACGCTGTCTGTAAAACTGGGCAAACTTTGCTCGCCCATTGATTTCACCACCAATTGTAATATAGAACAAGGCCTTGTTCTGTTTGGTTCTGTTCTGTTTTGTTTTAATACTTAATTTTTTGTGTGTGCTGGTCCATGACCATAATAAAGATTGAATTGATTGATTGATTTAACTTTTTAAGACAACACATTGAAGCCTCCTGCTGAGGTAAGAATTATGATGCTGGAAGAAGAGAAATAGTATGTTGAGCTTTAAACCCACAGCATAAAAAAGGTTAATTTGCATCAGGATATACGATACAGTGGAAGGTATTGTGTCTCTTTCTTCCAACGTTGTGGCCTTGATCTCCACTCTGTCATTTTTGTAAAACGGTTTCTCCTCCTGTTCTCCCGTGTCAAATTTCAAGCAAATTTTTTTCTACCCAAACAATAATCTGATATGCGTGTAGTAATGCTTATTCATAAATAACTCTACATAGAAGTGTTGCTAATTGTTCTATATATCTTTTGGAAGATATCCCCCACCTCTGCTCACCTGTCCCCCAATATTATTTGGGGAAGTGCGGCGAGCATTCAGTCAAGACGGATATGTAAGCCTTGAACTCTCCCTTTCCAGGTTTTTCTGTTCAGAACAAAATGTACAGGTAGCCCTCGACTTACAACAGTTCATTTAGTGACTGTTCAAAGTTATGACGACACTGGGAAAAGTGACTTATGACCCCTTTTCATTCTTATGACAATTGCAGCATCCCCGTGGTCACGCGATCAAATTTCAGAGGCTTGGCCACTGACTCACGTTTATGACGGTTGCGGTGTCCTGGGGTCATGTGATCCCCTCTTGCGACCTTCTGAAGCCAGATTCAGTTAACAACTGTGTTACTAACTTAACAACTGCAGTGATTCACTTAACAACGGTGACAAGAAAGGCCATAAAAATGGGCTAAAACTCATTGAACAAATGTCTCACTTAGCAACAGAAATTTTGGGCTCAACTGTGATCCTAAGTCGAAGATTTACCTGTATTTCTCAGTTCTGTTTCCATAGTTCTTATAATGAACATCAGTGAAGGACAACTAGGAGCAGTTTGAGGATATTTTATCAGAACCCTTTTAAAACCATCTTTTTAATCTACTTCAACCAGTTCCTCTCCTAATTCTGTGAATATGGCTCCTCCTGTTTCTAAAACGTGGAGAGGTGGGTGTGTTGTTCTCCGGACAAGAAAACAGCCTGTTTTCCAACAGTTTTGCAAAGAACTTCAAGTACTGGAGAATTAAAGAATTGGAAAATGGCCTTGAAACCTTTGCAAGATCAAATAGGTGACTTCTCGAGAAAATAAACATTCATTGAATAAAGCATTTTTGTCCAAGGTCCCTTCCAACTCTGTTATTCTGTGTTCTGTGTTCTATGCAGCAGATGCCTTTAAGGAGGGAGCATACACAAAGGACAGCACAGCAGGAGGCTGATGGTGCAGATCAGCAGGGGGGATGGACAGCTCCGGGTGATAACCGCTCACGCGGGATAAGCCTAATGAGTTAAGCTGTTGACAGCTCCAGGCATGGTCAGCCTGGCAGGAAGCCAGGATTTGAACCCATTGGTCACCTGCACTGGCGGGAAGCCCAGGTTTGAACTGATTGGATGCCATCCACCTGGGCAGGTACAAATAGACGCCAGGTTCCCCCTGTTTCCCCAGTTCGTTCTGTTCTGAATAAACTCATCGTTACCCAGCTCTGTGTCCGCCTCTCTGTGAAGCACGCGACTTTACAAAAAGAACGGTATTTCATCAGAAATAATTATAGATATGCATTTAATATTTGGGAAATTACAAATACAAGTCAAATATTAATGGATCCCAGAGGAGGATAGGTTAGTAAACTTAATTATGGTCTTTGACCTACATATGTGCGTGTGTACATAAAGCTTGACATAATTCATAAAAAGTTAAAAAGAAAAAGGAGGGAGAGAGGACAAAGTTTTGAAGGTATCAGAGAAAATGCAGTTTTATTGGACAATATTTACTGCCTGGCAGTGAGACAAAATTAGGCTACATTATAGATCAAATGATCTTGTTATCTTCTAGGACATAGGAAGTGTGCCAGTAATTCTCTCCCTTTGGGGAAAGAAGGAAGAATATAAAAAGGAAGATTTGCTCACTTTATAAGTTACCTGGATCACAGAGACATATGACCCATTCTGAAGGTCAATAAGAAGAATATTAAACATCTGCACATGTAGTATTGACAAAGTGCTGTGTGTGCAGGTTTAGTATTCTTATTAGTGGTCTCCAGAGCAGGCATTATAGGGTGAGGGAATTCTCATTTTTCTCTTCTTCTGCGGTCCCAGGGACTCTAATCTGCAGTTTTCCAAAGAAAGCAATTTCTCAAGACTACATGATTCATAACAATGACTATAATGATACTTTTACTCAGAGCTTTTTTTCTCATAGAACACCCAGAACGGAGTTCCGGAACCTTTTTTTGGATGGGACCTTGTAGGGTAGGCACGGCGGGTTGTATGATGTGTGTGAGTTCCGGCACCTTTTTTATTATTACAAAAAAAGCACTGCTTTTACTACATGTCAAAAAGCAGAAATTAAGAGTAGCGTTAAATGTTCTGAAAATGCTGGCATACAAAGTACAGGTTTCTCAAATCTACATCCAGATACTCTTTAGCAGGGATGGGGAACGATGACCCCTTTATGACTTGCGGACTTCAACTCCCAGAATTCCTGAGCCAGCATGGGCCATTGTTCCCCACGTCTGCTCTACAGGAAAGACCTTGCAACAAATAATCAAAATAATCTCAGATTAATACTGGACTGCTATCTGTATATAAGTCAGTGGGATCCCGTTCCCGGTTCATATCAGAGGTACTTTTTAAGGAGCTTCTGGGTTGAAAGGATTAGCTGGTGCTAATGGTGATATCTGTGGGGCTCCTTTTATGTCCCCGGCAAGGAGCTGGAGCAAATGACAGGAACTCACCCCACCAAGCAGCAGCACTCGGAACTCTAACACAGGCTTGCTAACTTCCAACAGAGTGTCCTAACCACATAAGCCATCACACTCCATTAATTATAAATAATAAATAAATTAGTAGAATGATATGGCTGCAGATTCAGTTTTAGGCTATATCAAGAAAAATATAGTCTTCAAATCATGAGAAGTAATTCTTTTATTTATTCTGATTTGGTAGACATTCACTTTGTGTACCCTGTTTGGTTCTGGGCAGCATACTTCAAGAAGATTCAGAAAAAGCTACACAAGCTCAATGAATAGCAAGCAGGATGATTGCTATGAAGTCCTACGAAGAGAGAATGAAAGATGTACACGTTTAGCCTTCAGAAAGAAACACAATTGTTGAAAAAATTATCACAGAAAAATTCAAGACAACTATCATTCCAGAGTGTAAGACATAGAATAATGAATAATGAGCCAGCAGTGTGCTGCAGCTGTCAAAAAAGCCAACGCAGTGCTAGGCTGCATTAACAGAGGGACAGAATCAAGATCACACAAAGTGATAATACCACTTTATAAAGCCTTAGTAAGACCACACTTGGAATACTGCATTCAGTTTTGGTCACCACGATGTAAAAAAGATGTTGAGACTCTTTCTAAAGAGTACAGAGAAGAGCAACAAAGATAATTAGGGGACTGGAGGCTAAAACATATAAAGAATGGTTGCTGGAATTGGATATGCCTAGTTTAACGAAGAGAAGGACTGGGGTGACAATATAGCAGTGTTCCAATACCTACAGGGGCTGCCACAAAGAAGAGGGAGTCAAACTATTCTCCAAAGCACCTGAAGGCAGGACAAGAAGCAATGGATGGAAACTAATCAAGGATAGAAGCAACCTAGAACTAAGGAGAAATTTCCTGATAGTTAGAACAATTAATCAGTGGAACAACCTGCCTCCAGAAGCTGTGAATGCTCCAACACTGGAAGTTTTTAAGGAGAGAATGGACAGCCATTTCTTTGAAATGGTATAGGTCAAGGACCGGCAACCTAAAACAGTGAAAGAGCCACTCGGAACCAGTTCCCTCACAAAAGAAAAAACTGGGAGCCGCAAAGAAGGGTGTGCATGCACGCGCATGCGGAAAACAACAGGCTCCAATTCTTCCCCCCCCCCCATTTCTTTTGGCCCCAAAAGGCACCAGCTCTCTAAACCTCCGCCTCCCCATTCTCTTAATGGGACTTTTTTACTCCCACTTTTTTTTCCAGAACGGTGGAGGAGGATTGGGAGCTGCAGGAGACATCTTAAAGAGCCGCATGAGGCTCCAGAGCCGCGGGTTCCCAACCCGTGGTATAGGTCATAGGTCCCTTCCAACGCTATTACTTTTATTTTTATTCTTACAATTTAATGAAGAAGACAACTACTACTAATTCTACTAATTTCTAAAAGAGGACTGCTTACAACAAGAATAGTTCAAGAGTGGAATCTATTTAGGGGGAGTTGTGACCTCTCCATTATGGGATCTGTTCAAGCAAAGGCTAGTCAGCCATTTGTCTTGGACATTTTTAATTTGAGTTCCTGCAGAGTTTGGATTTGACTGCATGAATGGCCTCTTGTAACCCAACGGATCTGTGAAAATTGAAAACCAAATATGGCATTCATGTGATTAGCTATCTATAGTTTGTAGTTTCAAACATCATCTTATTAGGAAGTATAAACTCCGTTCAACAAAGGTGACATTTAACAGAGCCACTGAAGATTTAAGATGTGAAATTCATAAAGTTTGAGCTTCTAGTTTCATTTATACATTTGCACCCTTTTTACTGTGGTGGATTTTTTAAGGATTATGTATGGACAAAAGGCTCTTTTCCTTTCAATAAGAAGCAGATGAATTAAAAGGACCTTCCATTTGTATTTCAGGCTCTCTAGTTTTCAAATACTAGTTACTTTCAGCTACATTCAACCATTATGCCAATGTTGCACAAGAAGTCAGCAAGTGGAATTTTTTAAAAAAAGAAAGAAATGGGGGAAAGCAACTCAAGGAATATTATTTAAAGCAGGGATCCCCAACCCTTGGTCTGTGGACCAGTACCGGACCGCGGCATGCCAGCAACCAGTCCACACAAACAAGCAAATCCCCATCCGCGAGATGCAGGCAGTACACAAAACTCGCACCTTCCGGGCCGCGGAAAAATCTCTCTCCATGGAACCGGTCCCTGGTGCCCAAAAGGTTGGGGACCTCTGGTTTAAAGTACAGGTAGTCCTCGACTTACAGGTTTATTTAGTGACCATTCAAAGTTACAATGGCATTGAAAAAAGTGACTTATGACCAGTTTTCACACTTACGACCATTGTTGCATCCTCATGGTCATGTGATCAAAATTCAGACACTTGGCTGTTGACTCATACTTATGACGGTTGCAGTGTCTTGAGGTCAGGTGATCCCCTTTTGTGACCTTCTGACAAGTAAAGTCAATGGGGAAGCCAGATTCACTTAACAACGGTTTTTCTAATTTAACAACTACCACGATTACTTAAAAATGGTGGCAAGAAAGGTCGTAAAATGGGGCAAAATTCACTTAACAAATGTTTCACTTAGCAACATAAATTTTGGGCTCAATTGTGATTGTAAGTTGAGGGCTACCTGTATAGCACCCAGCACAAGAAAATTTAAGAATTAAGCAGCTGAAAGGCTTCCGGTCTCATCTAAATGTTTAAAGTTTCTACATCCTGTTTGTCTTAGAATTTAAAGAAACATAGTTAGGAATGTAGATATGTAGGTTTCTTTTTTGCAAGAGAAAACTACCTTTCCTGGTGATATTTTAGGAGACTTTGTATTTGGCTCTAGGTCTAGGACAAATAACCTCATGGCTCTGAAGAGCGGTGAAAGATTAAGTACTCCATAAAAACGGGAATGCCTTTTGAAGACTTCAGGAGGCAAATGCAATTGTCCGTTTCCTTCCACTTCTTTGAAGAGTTCTTGCTGTCATTTCCTGCTTGGTGGTCCCCATAAATAGGGTTCTTATATGTACTGTGGCCTTCCCTAAATTGGACTCTTGTATATGGGGCTGGGATTACAGCCAGCATCACCAAAAACAGTGCTGCTTGGGAATCTGTTAAATCGAACAGATCCAGAGAAACCAAACTGGAGAGGAATGCTAATGTATGACTAAATTTAATTCTGAGACATACTGCATGAGCTGGTGGATCCCTTATGGCTGACCTATTGGGTCAAAGTAAATAATTTTAACTCAGCTGGGTTCCCTTGCTAATAGTAGTCCACCTGTTTCCAGCAATTTAACAATAATTACTTGGGTCTCTAAAGCCAAGGCACAGATTTTCGTGTGTGAACTGCTATATCAGATAGACAGAGAGAACTTTATTTCGGCCATTGACCGATAAAAATACAATCAATACAACGAACACAAAACTATCCTCTAACTGCGAGAAACTTTTGTGGCCAAGGTCTACACACAATGTAGCAAAATTCTATTACTTTTAAAGAAATAAATTTATAATTATTATTTCACGGACAGGGAAGATAAAAACCATCTGGGTGCCCCAGAAATCTAAATAAAAGAGCTCTTATATTTAGACATGAACAATTCTCTCTTACCAAAGGGCCAAAATTCTCCCAAAAATTAAAATCCAGGAGGGACCTTAATTCTATTAGTGCCATCAGCATCAAATGCATCATATGAAAAGAAAAAGAGGGCAACTGGAAATATTTGTCCAAATACTTGTGACTATTTCAATCCTACTACAGGTAGCAATAATTAACTGCTACAGGTAGTAGTAACTACCTTACTATCAGTAGTAATAATCCTACTACAGGTGGAGACTTATGACCATTTCCCACACTTATGACAGTTGCAGCATCTCCATGGTCACATGATCAAAATTCAGATGCTTGGCAATTGATTCATATTTATGATGGTTGCAGTGGCCCAGAATCATGTGATGACATTTTGTGACATTCTGACAAGCAAAGTCAATGGGGAAGCCAGATTCATTTAACAACAGTTTTTCTAATTTAACAAGCACCATGATTACTTAACAATGGTGGCAAGAAAGGTCGTAAAATGGGGCAAAACAAATGTTTCACTTAGTAACAGAGTTTTGGGGCTCAATTGTGGTCGTAAGTCAAGGACTACCTGTATAGCATTACCTGAATAACTTCTCTGTTGAGTTAATCTTTGTAATACACAACAGACACTTATTTTTTAAATCACCTTCAGAGTGTACTTCGCATTTATTTCTTATAACTCATGGGAACAAATACATCAAACATGTTATATTTTGCCCTGTATGAAAGACACTGTTTTAGAAACATTTCTCTTCAGTAATGCTAAAGTCCAATAATTCATTATCTGAATTCTTTTGTAGAATCCACCTCCAAGGAATGAAATATAAATCTATGTCGGCTCCATGAACACAGATACTGTACATTAAGGTAGACAAGCCAAGGCGTATATTCTCATGTCTTTAAAAAATATAAGGAAAACTATACTGAAGACCTAAAAATATTTTCCTCTGTTCCAAAATTATAACAAAATATCTGCTGAATGACAATAAAACATTTGCTACTGCCACATATGCACATATGAACAGAATATCAAAAAGTTTTCTCTCTAAAAACAAATATTTTCCTAATTTGTTAGACTGCAAGAACAAACACCCATCATCAGTGCAGTGCAATACAGGAAGCCTAGCATTCATCAGCAACCATATCGTCTTGACACTAGAAGACTTAAATGTTTATTGCACTTACTATAGGATTTGCAATCTTTCTCTACTTCAACAAATAACTGACAAATCTGAGATCAAATCCATGGTTTCCAGTTGCCTCAAGTGCACTGCCTTCCTTAACATCTACATGCAAACCTTTAATTTTTCTGAGGAACTGTATATGTCATTCAAAATAATTATCTCAGAGTAGGACTGAAATTTTATTTTTCACCTTAATGTTGAGATAATCTTCATTGAATTTGTAATTCAGCAGGATTTATTTTTGAACTGCATACATGAGATTGGAATTTGAATCAATGTCTACCATTAGCTTATATTACAATAAATGTCTTGATTTTCTATATTGCCATAGCACTTTCTTGGATCAATATTTTTTTTAAATGCTTACATTTGAATGTAGCATATCCTCTTAAACAAGAAATAATATATTGTAATATTTCCTGCGTAGGATTAATTCTTCCTGTAGAGAAGAATCCCTATGGACTGTCTACGTGTACTTTATCATGATGCTGTTGAAGATACAACAAAGACATAATGTCATACATGAATTTGCAAGTTTTTTGGCAAGAAATGAAAAACTTAAACAACAAATCACTCAGAAATATGCAAACTATTTCCCATTTGCTAACAATCCATAATACCTTACAGAAAGAATAACCCTGGTAGGTACCAGTTGTCAAAGATGCTATATTTTCCATATTCATCCATCTTTACATATCCTTGATCATGTCTTTCATCTGGCATGTCCTAGATAGTTCCTCATTCCAAAGTTATTTAGTCATTGTAGAACAATAATACAGTTATTCAATTTCTGGAAACTGAAAAATATAAACCTAAAGGCGCAGTGTTCTTCTATATCCTTCTCTGTCCTTACAATATGGAACAAACTTAATCCAATAATTACTTTGTTTGTCATTTCAGCACTTCTAGTGGGCTGAAGTCTCCTTGGCTATTCTCATATAATCGAGGATTCATAGAGACCCCAGTACTAGCTATGTATATTCAAAAATTAAAAAAGAGAGAATGGAAGGGGGGGAAACAGAATTTCTAGCATCCTTTTCCCTTAAAACAAATGAACGAATAATGTTCCCTAAAATTTTCTGAAAATCTCAAAAATGCAGAAGCCCTAAATTCCAGTTATTTCTCATCAAATTCTATTAGTTTTTTTTAACAGATTTCTAAATAAATCCTGAAGAGCACAACATAGTTATCATGTCCCGATAACTCAGAGAAGGGTGTTGTTCTTTAGTGGATAAAGTTTAATATTCCATTAACTTTATTAGACAATGAAATATGTCCTAAAAATAGAACAGTGTGCTGACCAGCTCTCTCACACACACATACCACAGTGAGTTAAAGGTCTGTATTGAAACCCTCAGTGGTTCTAAAGTAGCCAATATGAGGAGTGTGTTCAGTTACTGAGCTCGGCAAAACATGGATGACCCACATGCAGCGACACAAGAGTTCCCAGCTAGTAGCAAAACACAAGGAATGTTACACAATCTAGTTGTCAGCAAGGAAACCAGACACATTGTTCCAGGAACCCCCATCTCTTCGGGTGGGATTAAATAGGTAACGCTGGTACGGCTCCTCACAACGGGCAAGGCTGCCACCTCGTGAGTAACTTGGCTGACCGGTGTTGTTCCTGTCGCCTGTCCGCCCTGCACATCCTTGGATCGTGGGGAGAGGGGACTCCACCTCCTCATCCTCGCTAACCACAGGCAGCTGTTCCTGTTTTTCACATGAAGCCTCCAGGCTAATTTGATGTAGCTGGAGCTTCTCCGCTGGGGCCCACCTGCTGCCAATCCAGTCAACCAAGTTACTCGCGAGGTGGCAGCATTGCCCATTGTGAGGGGCTGTACCAGCGTTACCAATTTAATCTCACCCAAAGAGATGGGGGTTGCTGAAACAATGTGTCTGGTTATCTTGCTCCACGTTCCTGCTTCTTGTGTGTGCCCTTGAACCCCTGCTCCATTGAGCTGGAGCCCTCTGCTCCCTGGTCCATGTCTCCATACATCCCCATACTAAGTTTCCCAGAGGTCCCAGGACCTGGCTCATTCTCCTCCTCTGAACTCACATCCAGAGAGAAGGCCAGAAGCACATCCATGACAAACAGGATGGGATGGACTCCCTATTGTTTGAGTTTCTCAGAATTTACTGTGAGGTCAGGGGACCTATGGAATGGATCGAGGCATGTGGGGATTGGGGGAATGGTTGTGCTTCGTCTGCTGAAGAAGTACGCGAGACAGCTGGCTAAACGAAAACCTTTTATTGTCAGGAACCGGGCGAGGAACAGACTCGCAGCGCCTCTATTTATACCCCCAGCTGGCCGCCAGGCGACCAATCAGAGTTGTGCCGGTTTCCCGCTTGTCGCGCGAACCAATTGGCGGTGGTGAGCTTTGACAGCCCTCGGCTGTCAAACTGTGTCGCGCCTGCGCAGTTCCCTGCGACTTTGACAGTTGGGAGCTGTCAAGCGGTAGCGCTTGTGCAGTGGCTACCGGCAGCTTTTGACAGCTGTCAAAAGCTGCCGAAGTGTTTTACCTCATAACTATTTACAGGTGGTACATAACCATTAACATAACATATTAATACACAACAGGTTGGGTTATCTACTCACATGGCACTGAATTTCTCAATAAATGAGAAATGTGTTCAAATACCCACAGTCACAACATTCATTAGCTAACATTTGATGGACCATCTCTTCCCAATTTCATGTGCCTGTTCCACTAGATTCCATAGAGTGGGCTCCAATTATGAGTTTCATTATATTTTACGCTTATGATTTTATTGGTTCATTGTAGGCCACCCAGAGTGACTTTCCGTGAGTTGTGTGGCCATATAAATCTGATTTATTGATTGATTGATCGATAAATAAATAAATAAATAAATAAATAGCTCTAGCCCAGAGGTTTTTAAAATATACTTCAAACAAATCATTGTGAAGATAACCCAGATGTCTGTTGCCCAGAGAAACTTTGAGAAAGAAGAAGATTCAAATCAGTGGTGGGATTCAAATATGTGAACAACCGGTTCTCTCTGTGGATGACGCTTCCAGAAGTCCATTGTGGGCCTGGGCAACAAAAAATGAGCTACCGGTTCTGCCAAACTGATGCGAACCGGCTAAATCCCACCACTGATTCAAATATAATATATACCAAAGACCAGGTATAAACTAAGGCTAATAATACTCAAGTAAATGTAAAAGAGCCCTGTGGTAAAAAATAAAATTAAATGTTGTGCAGTCAGGAAAAGAAACAGACTTTCATCCATTTTCCTTATGTGACTATTCTTCATTATTATTCTGTGGAGCGGTCCAAATACATTAACTGCGCTACTATAATTCAGGAGAATCAGCTAATATCTCCAAAGCTTTTTAAATATCACTGAGTTCATTTCATAGCAAGGTTTCAATTGAAACCTTAACCTTCGGGTTAAGTCAGAGATACGAGAGAGATGACTAAACCTTTTTTTTTATTTTAAAGAAGAAATGATCTCAGGATGCTTTGAAGTACAGTAAAGCATTGACTCACAAATGTGAAGCCCTCTTAAAGCATTTTTGCTCCACAGGAGAAACGGGTGGGTGAATTTCATCAAGGGAATGACCCTGCTCAAATATTTGCTGTGAGGCATAAGCAATTTCCTACCTTTCTCCTTTACTTGTTAACCTTATTACAGTTAATCTCCAGCCCGATTTTACAGATAATGTGAACATTTGACTATTTACTCCAGGATAAAATCATGTTACAAAGCGGAAAAGAAATCTTAGCTTTGTCAGACTGTCACAGATATCCCAACGTTTCAGCATCACCCTGGCAATTTGTTGTTACTGCAGGACAGACACTTGATATGACAGTAAGAACTTAATCCTGTATTTATATCAAAACAAATGCTGATTAAGGAAATCTATGAAGGATGCAAAATCTGAATGTTTGTAGGGTGAAGTTTTAAAAATGAATCATGCATTTCAACGTAACAGGCGGTAAACAATATGGAAGAATTGCATTTGCAGTGTTAATACAGTTTGCATGAATTAAGTGAAAGATATATTGTTCATTTTTTAAAATCTTTGCCTTATTTCCATTCTCCACAATGCTATTCTGCAGGAAAGATTAAAGGTCATTGTGGACAACCAATTCTGATGGCAATAATGGCGAGAACAAATGAGGTTAAGCAGTTATTAGGGGGTCTCGGAACTAGAACAATTTAATAAAAAAAATAGCCTGCAAAGTGATTGAACAATTATCCACAGTTCAAGATGTCAGGGAACAAGTTTTGCACCAACTCTAACGCTAATGATGGTCACAACCACTGGCTTCAAAGCCAGCCAGTCATGCGTAGAAGTGGTTGCACTGGACTGTAAAAGAGTTGCTAACTAACACCACAATTTTTACAGATATGCGAACTTTATCAGGCTTAAACCATCTCTCTAGAATAAAATGCTCTTGAGCAAGATTGTAGGAGAAAATCAGCCAGAGGTGGAGTTAAGCACATCATGAACTTAGAATTATTACGTTCCCATGAACACTCCCAGTCCAGCCCCTCCTGAATTCTGTTGACCAATTTACTGTTGAACTTTGGTTGACCAGATTGTTGTGTATAGGTTTGAATAAATCATCTGTGCAGCAACTTAATGGATGGCCCTGATTCTTTGCAACTGACCACGGTAGCAAAATGATTCAAGAAAAGAAATAGGCACCAAAGTAGAGCAGAGCTGGTGCCAGCAAGGAATAACAAGGAGACTCTTGGAGACTGGATAAGTCCCATGTCAGATTGTGCCATTGTGGGTGATAAAGTCTATATTACCAACAATATTCCTGATGTTTTTCAGCTCACCCAAATATCAGTCAATCCACAGGAAGTCCTCAACTTATGACCACAATGTCTGTTGCTAAGCAAGGTGGTGGTGAAGTTAGTCCTGCCCAATTTTTACCATGGTTTTTGCCATGGTTATTAAGTGAATCGTGGCACTTGTTAAATGACTCGTGTGGTCATGAAGTGGATGACTTTGCTTGACAGAAGCCAACTGGGAAGGTCACGTGGAGTGAGCAGTTGATCCCAGGATGCTGCAACCTGCCAGTAAACACATGCCAGTTGCTAAACTTTCAGATTTTGATCCTGTGACCGCAGGAATGCTGCAATGGTGGTTAAGTGTAAGTCACTTTCTTCAGCGCTGTTGTAACTTTGAAGAGTTGCTAAATAAATGGGTATAAGTTGATGACTACTTGTATGGATTTTGTAAGAGCATAAGAACATAAGCAGTGCCCAGCTGGATAGAAACCCTCACCCATGTAGTCCAGGAGTCTGTTCTCACAGTGGTCAACTATCTACGTAAGGAAATCCACTAATCTCCCAGTAGATAATGTAGATAACGTTTGGGTGTATGAGACAGACAGACAGAGATCTGCATGATATTGCTGCAGCACAACATGCACTGGCATATTTCAGTATTAAGAGATAATCCTATATTGTAAATATATATATATATATATATATATATATATATATATATATATATATATATATATATATATAAAGGTAAAGGTAAAGGTTCCCCCGCACATGCGTGCTAGTCGTTTCCGACTCTAGGGGCCGGTGCTCATCTCCGTTTCATAGCCGAAGAGCCAGCGTTTGTCCGAGGACGTCTCCGTGGTCATGTGGCCGGCATGACTAGACGCCAAAGGCGCACGGAACGCTGTTACCTTCCCACCGTAGTGGTCCCTATTTTTCTACTTGCATTTTTTACGTGCTTTCGAACTGCTAGGTGGGCAGAAGCTGGGACGAGTAACAGGCGCTCACTCTGTTACGCGGCACTCGGGATTCGACCCGCCAAACTGCCGACCTTCTGATCGACAAGCTCAGCGTCCTAACCCACTGAGCCACCGCGTCCCTCTCTCTCTCTCTATATATATATATATATATAAATCCTATTTATATCCCGCCCTTCTCCGAAGACTCAGGGCGGCTTACAATTTAAGCACAAACCAATGTGCTTAGCAATAGCCTTCATTCTATGTATATGCCTGCTTATTAGGGCTTTCACCCCCCCCAAGCGGCATTATTACAAAGTCAGCTTATTGCCCCCAACAGTCTGGGTCCTCATTTTACCTACCTCGGAAGGATGTAAGGCTGAGTCAACCTTGAGCCTGGTGGGATGCGAACCTGCACTAATTGCAGGCAGCTGGTGTTACTTACTTATATATCATAACATCGTAGGAATAATTCAACTTAAGTAGGTCTTTATTTCAAGATACCCAAGTATTGTTTCTCAGGTACCCATGAAACAGCCCAGACAGAGCTATAGAAGACTTTCGCCCAAGCTGGAAGACCAGAATTTGAGTAGCTATCAATAGTTTAATAACCAGAGTTGATGTATAATACCAGGTGGTAATTTTATATTGCACATCGAAAGACAACTTAAATACTAAACCTACCTGTGCAATTAGCTTTATGTCAATACAAATCGCATTTCCTAGAGGTGTTTATGTTTGGAGTTTGATGGTCGGGTTTGGGTCTTTAAAAATTATAGCGAGTGATGGGTCAAAAATGGAAAAAAAAAACGCAAGCCATTCTTGAGGAATAAATGGATGGGTAAGCTTTCATGTTTTTTCCAGAATTTTTCATCAAATAGATTGGTTAAAAAAGGAAGTGATAAGAGAAGTAAAATTATTATGTATTTTATTTTATACATAATTGCAACCTGCATTTCATTTTATTCATACGTTATGTATTTAAGATGGCCAGCTAAATACATTTTCTAAGTAAACAAATAAAAAGACCTCAAAGAGGAGCTAATTCTCTAGCTAGAAGATGCTGTTTAGGCTGATGGTATATCCACTCTTAACATTTAAGCTGCTTCTATCCTGTGCTCATGTCAGCATGACTCGCTGCCAGCTTAAAAAATGTTGTCTGGAGAGAAACATTTGGGCAGTAATTTGCAGGATGCAGAGTCCAGACTGTATGCTACTACATCTTCCCACTTTGTTTAAATTGATATGGCTACCCACTTGCCATGTAGAAAAAGACACCTTCTCTGTTGTTGTGTCCTTCCACTTTTCTATAGCAGGTAGCAATTGCTGAATGTACACTTTTATGCAGTGCTTTTTTTGTAAAACAAAAAGGTGCCGGAACTCCGTTCTGAGCGTTCTATGAGAAAAAAGCCCTGCTTTTATGTGTGTATGTATATATGTGGCCTTAACCACTACACCCAGCTGGCTCTCTATCTAGATATTATCAATTATCTATTAACTGAACAGAACATTTGGAAAAGAGTGTGCCTTTGCATGTGGTTTTGTTGTGTGGTCTTTTAGGCCAACATGTATAACATTTAGGAAAGGGTATGTCTTTTTGTGGGCCTTTTTGAATGTGGATTTAAAAGTCCTCTTCAAAAAGCAAAATTGTTCTAAAAGCTCTTTAGCTATCTTAGCTAAGGAAGAGTTTGCAAAAACTCAGAAGTTTTCAGATTGATTCATAAGTCATCAGTTGACCTTTTTAAGATACCATCTTTGGGCTATTAAAGTTTCCCCCCCCCATGACTGGTTAAAAATAATAAACATTCAAATGATAAAAGAGATATTGCAAGATGCAGAACTAATTGTAGAACTGAAGTAGCATTACTTTGAAATTTGAGGATAATAAAGCATTAACAAGTGTATGAATGGATGAGTAAAATTGTAGTACTTACTTTCAGAACAACTGGAGTGATTTTGGAAACAACTGAGGAGAGATGACAGGAAAAAAAAACACTGGGGTGACCATTGTTCTGTCCAGATGAATTCAGACATTTTTTAAAAAAAAATCAGATAAAATAGACATCAAAGATGATCAAATTACCAAGGGATAACAACAATAATTGATGTCCCATGAAATAGCTGCAATGATTTTTGCACATTTCTCATTGGAAAGTCTAATACAAGGAACTTGCAGAAAAATGAGTAACCTGATGGAAGCAAAATATCTGATATGATCATGCAAAGTGGTATGATGGTTCAGATGAAAGCTCCATTCAGTTCCTGTAATGATAAGTGGGAATGACCTTGGGAGACAGAAGGAAGAGCCACAGGCTAGACCAGGGATCTTCAAACTTGGCCCTTTTATGACTTGTGGACTTCAACTCCCAGAATTCCTCAGCCAGGCATGCTGGCTGAGGAATTCTGGGAGTTGAAGTCCACAAGTCATAAAAGGGCCACGTTTGAAGACCCCTGGACTAGATAGTGATCTAACAAGCAGCAAATGAATCCACAAAAAGAAGGGACTTTACAGTCGTCCTAGTTTCTTGGACTGTAAAGGAGGGGGAGAGATGTACCGTACTTTCAGACTTGCAAGATTCTGTTAATGTAATCTTACAATAAGTTTAGAAGTAATGTTAGAGCTAGTTCAATTCAATTCCATTTGTCACCTTTAAAGCCCTACATGCTATTTGAAGGACCACATTTCCCTTATTACATCCACCTGGCCCACCAGCATGGGAAAGCAGCATTATGTTATGGGTCCCATTGATTAGGGATGTACTTCTACTGGGACCATGAAAAAGGGCCTTCTCAGTGGTAGCCCCTACTTTACAAAATATCTCTTCTCCCGAGGTACAGTTGGCCTCCATCCTGTTACTTTTTCTAAATTAACTTTTTCTGGGGACCCCAAATTGAGATGAAACCAGTGGAATGGTTGGTCTGTTTGGTTTGTTGCTGCAATATGAGGGTAGGGCATATATGTTGTAAATTTTAATGTAAACTGCTTAGAGTCACCTATGTGTGAGTTGGGTGGCCATATAAATTTGTTTAATTAAAAAAAATCTCAGTGTGCTTCTTGTCTGGTCTGTCCCAGGTTGAGAGTTGCAAATCTGCTTCCCACACTAGTCAATGAAAGCTCAGAGGAAGCTCCTCTAAACTCAGATAAAATTGTGTTGGTTTGTGTTGGTTTGTTTATGAAAGTTATTTGCTGCTTAGCTCATCATTCAAGGTGACTGTGAGTGGCTTACAGCAACAGCAGTAGCAATAGTTATATACCACTTCACAGTTCTTTACAGCCCTCTCTAAGCAGTTTATAGAGTCAGCATATTGCCCCCAGCAAGTTGGGTCCTCATTTTACTGACCTCAGAAGGATGGAAGGTTTAGTCAACCTTGAGCTAATCAGAATGGAACTGTTGGCAGTTGGCAGAATTCACCTGCAATATTGCATTCTAGCCACTGCCACCACAGCTCATTACTGGAAGATGATAGCATAAGAAGCATGAAAACAGTGTTTTTTGCCCTTATTCCATACCCACTATTCCCTGGAAAACTGCATCTGAACAAGGTGGTTTGCTATTGTTGTTTAAGGGATATATATATATATATATATATATATATATATATATATATATATATATATATATATATATAGTATCTTTTGTAAATGGTCTAACCTCCCCATATAACACTTATATGCCACCCACCCAGATTCAAATAGCACACAAAAATCAAATATAAAAACCATAAGATTAGCATAAAGCCCTTAATAATTCAACATATAATTAAACAGCTACTAAATATTCCCACATTCTGTTAAGTTCTGCAGAAGAGGATAATCTTAATCTTTTTTCTGAAAAGAATTCAGGGAAGGGGCAATTCTGACCTCAGGAGGGAGGGTAGTCCATAGTGGTGCTCTTGATCTCATGGGATGCAATCAGAAGCATAACTTCCTGAAACGGACTGCACAGGACAGGCAGATTCTGATCAAAGATAGTCTTGCAGGTAAGAAGGAACAATCAGCATTTTGGATTCTACGCAGAAACCTACTGGTGGCCCATGTGGCTGCTATGGTAGATGTGGACCATGATGGACCATGGACCATCAGCAAGTGAACAGAAGCTTTTCCAACATCAAAGGCAGCCCCAGGGGAATCACATTACAGCAGAGGTCCCCACCCTTTTGGGCACCAGGGACCAGTTACGTGGAGAGAGGTTTTTCCATGGACCGAAGGGGGCGTGGTTTTGTGTGCTGCCTGCATCCCACAAATGGGGCTTTACTTGTTTGTGTGGCCAGGTTGCTGGCATGCCATGGCCTGGTACCGGTCCACAGACCAGGGGTTGGGGACCCCTGTATATTACAGTAATTGAAGTGCAATGTGTGACTTTCACTAAATCTGCAGCTTGGCACAGTTTGATATGAACTCAGAATATGTTTTTAATGCTTGGTTTATCAGAGTTGTAGGGAGCCCCCCTCCCCAGATTAAAATATTCTTTATTCTTAATATTAAAAAGAGGCAGGATAGAAATGGAGGAAAAAAATCTTAACAAAGGCAGAAAGCAGCCCCAGTCTTCCTGCTATAGGAAAAGGCCTCAAGCAAAAAGGCCAGTCATTAGGAGATTTTGAATAGACATTCAGAAAGACTGGGCCAATCTATTCATAAACAAAACACCTTCAGCCCCCACAGCTGATGGGATTAAGAATTTGCTTTCCCCCACCCAAATTCTAAGGACAGGCCATGACGTTTAGGGACATCATAGGATTAACCCATCACTATTGACACAAGGTTCTCCTGGAGCATCTCCATCAGAAGGTATAAAAACCCACCCATTCTCAACGCCATTTTGTCAGCTGTTGCTGGTTCTGCTCATCAATAAACAAGAACCTTCTTTCCTAAGCAGCTAACCTCCATTTTATTTCCAGCATCTTAGCCTCCATTTTATTTATTCCCCGCTTGGAACTGGATCTGATTTTTCTTTCAATAGTCGAATCAGATAAGGAAACTTTATTTTTTTTAAAAAAGGATTTTGTGCTGAACTAAATTAACATGTAAAGATCGATAGACTCAATAGAGTCCTGACCAACAAACAATAATCAACCACTGAGCTGTTTTAATACCAAAATGTTTTCCATCCAGGGAGGAAGACCATGCTCATTTAAACCATTCCTTCTTGAACAGAGCAGCAGAAAAATCACTCTTGTAAAACTTAAAGCTAACCCTCTTCCCAATTAGGCAGCCTGGGCTTTGTGAAGCTTTAGGGTACAATTTCTGATATTTAAATGACATCAAAAGCTAATACATTTGCAGCCCTGAAATTAAGTCTTTTGAACATACAGATTATATTGCCTGAGTAATGCTGTGTTCTGAATAAGATGGGGGAATATGTTGAGGAAGGACCCATTGCTCATCTACAAGCATGAGAGAGAGAAAAAAAATAAGCTTTGGAATCTTAGGTAAAGCAAGACCCAATAATATTACAAGCCTCACAGTTTATACAGAAAATCATGGGCACTCCTGTGGTTCAAAATGTGCTACAATAAATTAATGGAGTTGTTGGAAGGATTAAAAAAAAGTTTGACTCTGGGACTTGGCATTTATAGAACTGTGATCTGAGTGACCCACATGCTAGGACCTTTGAAGGATCCAAAACAGCTCTCAGGAAATATATATGCTGTTTAAAAACGGCTCTGCCATTACTGTCAAAGCAAATTATTTGTTTTGGCCAGGGTTATTTTCTGCATAGCTCTGCATCTCAGTATTCCTTTCATGGCTCCCACCTCACCCAGGCTGTCTCCCCAAAGGGATGATTGGTCCCTCAGCTCCCAGTTTTATAAATACCTAAAGTGTTGGCCGAGTCGCAAAGGCAACAAAAGAGAATCTACCCCATGATGAAATACGACCTTTGCCAGTTCTTTCCTTGCAACACAGGAAATCTTACCCACTTAAGATAATACTAATTTACCACAAGGTCCTTTTCGGAAGGGCAACCTATTAACATTTTAACCTGAAAAAATTGAAAATGTTTGGCAAAATATAGAAAAAGCTTGTGGCACCTTCAAATGACCCTTTGATGTAGTGGTGAAGATGCCGGCCTAGAAATCAGGAGACTGTGAGTTCTCGTCCTGCCTTAGCCATGAAAGCTGGCTAGGTGACTTTGGACCAGTCACTGTCTCTCAGCGCAACCCACCTCATAGGATTGTTGCTGTGGGGAAAATAGGAGGAGGAAATAGTACACATAGTCTTCAAATTATGACCACAATAAGCCCCAAATTTCTGGGACTAAGCAAGGCAGTTGTTAAGTCAATTTTGCTCCATTTTACGATCTTTTTTGTCAAGCTTCTTAAGCAAACTACTGCAGTTGTTAGGTGGATCGCAGGATCCTTACGACTGGGTCGTTGTTGTATGGAAAATAGGAGAAGGAAGGAAGTATTAGGTACATTTCCACCTTTATAAAGTAATAAAGGCGGGATTTCTTTTTTTAAAAAAATGAATAAATTAATAATAAATAAATAAATGCATCCCATGCACCTAACAAAACGAGCTGCGATCCAGAAACTTTTATGCAATCATAAATAGATTCATCTTGAAGGTACCTCAAGATTCCTTGCTAGCTTAGCTGCAAAAGATTAATGCAGCCACCAGCCCTCTCTGGGACACTGCATAAAATAGAGAGCAACTCAAAATATATGGAACCACACACCGGAACAAAACAATCATTTTTAAAAGGTAGGGAGCAACTGGGGATAGTCGTAAGTGAAGGTAAGCATTTTGAATGCTAGATAGAAGGAAATCCAAACATAATGTCTTGCGATATTGGGCTCTTGAGTAAGATATTGCATAAATTAGCCACCTGGGCTCTTGAGTAAGATATTGCATAAATTAGCCACCTGCTCAAAGGAGTTTCTGCTTTTCTGTCTTTCTTGTTTCTGGCCTGAGGAACAGAGGGTAAGTTCCCCGTGACAGGTTTTTTTTTTTTTACATCTCTTTGTTTTATTCTTGTCCTTTAGCTGCACCCTGACAGGACCTTCTCAGGGTGAAATTCTAAAGCTCCAAATTACTGTAGGGAGGAGTTACAACTCTTAAAAAAATACTCCAGATGCTCTTCCATTAGCGTAGCAATGTCTTTATTCATGTGGACACTCAAAAGGCCAAATTAATATTTCATTTATTTATTACCTTTGTTTAATTTATAAGGCGACGCTTGTAAATAAATTTAATTTAATTTAACTTAATTAAAATGATTCATATCACAATAAAGGCAAATGTTTGGTGTAGTGGACAAGGCACCACACTGGCAACTAGTCCTGCCTTGGGCACAAAGCCAGCTGGGTGACCTTGGGCCAGGTGCGTGCTCTCTCTCTCTCTCTCTCTCAGCCCGAGGAAGAAGAAAGCGATAGCAAACCACTTCTGAAAAAACTTGCCAAGCGAACTCCAGAGGCTAAGCCAGAATCAGTGTTGCAGTGTCAACACCGATTCAAAGGCGCTCACACCCAAAGTTTTAAACACTATGCTTCTTATCAGGTTCATATTTGGCAGGGTTTCCTTATTTTCCGTGACATTGCCTTCATAAGACCACTTCTTGTTAGGAGTTTCTTCGCTATGAAGAAGCTAAGTGTACACTGTGCCCTGGTTTAAAATGCCGAATGCCATTTGGAATGATTTAAGCATGGTCTTCTGCCTGAAATTCTCGGAGATGAATCTCCTATCTAACTACAAGCCTCAGGAAGAGAAGGCTGGTCAAGTCATCCTTGGAAAATCTGCCATACAATTATATATGTGACAAAGGCTCTTCTATCTGGGCAGGCCAATTGGAAATATCAGATGTGGCTTCTGGCATGATACTTCCTTGTCTGCAATTTTTCATTGTGGCTTTCTTCAACCTGTCCTTCCTTCCAACTTTTAAATATGGGTAGTCCTCAACATATAACAATTCATTTAATATCATTAAATGAATCTTAAAACCCATCTTTTTGAACAAGCTGGCCTGGCCTGATGGGACGGGGTTGGATTTTATACCGTAAATGGATTTTAACTGTTAATCTGTATTAATTTATTATGGGCACTGTTTAATTACTTTTTAATAATTTTTAATTTTTAATTTTTGTATCTTGTTTTTATGTATTGCCCTGTTCACCGCCCTGAGTCCTTCGGGAGAAGGGCGGTATACAAATTAAATAAATAAATAAATAAATAAATAAATAAATAAATAAATAAATAAATAAATAAATAAATAAATAAATTGAAGTTACCATAGCGCTGAAAAAAGTGACTTATGACCATTTTTCACACATAGGATCATTGCAGCATAGCCACGTGATCAAAATTCAGAGGCTTGACAACCGACTCACATTTATGATGGTTGCAGTGTCCCAGGGTCATGTGATCCCCTTTTGCGGCCTTCCCAAAAGCAAAGTCAATGGGAGGGGCAAGGAATTTTTGGGTATAATATAATGCTTGAACAATGGGACAATATGTGAAATAGAGGACTAAAATTTACATTAAACTATAATTTAAAAGAAAATTTATAAGTTATAAAAATGTATAAAGACATTTCAAATGAATGTTGGAAATGTAAATGTATAGAGGGGACCTTTTACCCCTTATGTGGACATATGATAAAGCAAGAAAATATTGGAGCAGGATTCATATGTTAATAGAGAAAATTCTTAAAGTGAATATAGAAAGAAAACCAGAGACTTTTCTTTGGGGGCTAATGGACAAAGGTCTGGGAAAAAATATAGAACTTTGATGTTATATATGTTGGCCTTTGAACTATGATGCTGGAGAAGACTCCTGCGAGTCCCTTGGACCGCAAGGCGTTCAAACTGGTCAGTCCTAGAGGAGATCAACCCTGACTGCTCTTTAGAAGGCCAGATCCTGAAGCTGAAACTCAAATACTTTGGCCACCTAATGAGAAGGAAGGACTCACTGGAGAAGAGCCTAATGCTGGGAAAGGTTGAGGGCAAGAGAAGAAGGGGACGACAGAGAATTAAGTGGCTGGATGGAGTCGCTGAAGCAGTAGGCGTGAGCCTAAATGGACTCCAGAAGATGGCAGAGGACAGGAAGGCCTGGAGGAACGTTGTCCATGGGGTCGCGATGGGTCGGACACGACTTCACAACTAACAACATATGTTGACAGCAGCAGCAGTATTCTGCGCTCAGAAATAGAAAACTACATCAATTCCCACAATGGAGGAACGGTTGCAAAAACTGACAGAGCTAGCTAAATTGACTGTACTGATTAAAGAAAAGAATACAAATACTTTTATTGCTACATGGAAACCACTTCTGGACTTTGTGCTTGAGGTGGAAAAAAAATGAAACTTAGATAGATTTGATGTTATCAAAATGGCTAGTTTACATTATTTTGTAAAAGTAAAAAGTTGAGGTGTGATGTTGAAATTCTATTTTACTGCACTAAAGGAAGTTGGAAGTCAATGCGTTTTTTTCCCCTTTTTTCTCCCTTCCCTCACTTTTCCATTGCCTTTTCCCTTCCCTATCTTTCCTGCTGTTTATTTTTGTATTTTCATTGTATTGTTTACTGTAAGCTAATAAAACTTATATATCAAAAGCAAAGTCAGTGGGGAAGTCAGATTCCCTTTCACCACCCTGTTACTAACTTATCAACTGCAGTGATTGACTTAGCAACTGTGCCAGGAAAGGTACGTAAAATGAGGCAAAATTCACTTAACTGTTTTGCTTAGCAACGGAAATTTTGGGCTCAGCTGTGTTTGTAAGTTGCCGACTGCTTGTATACAGCATTACTGCAAAATGAATTCATAGAAAGACAAGGAAAAAGAACCGCTTGGAACAATCTATTTGCAAGGAGAAGCAATATGATAAAAAAAGAGAAAAGAGTTAATTACAGTATTTCAAACATGAACATAAGGATATAATACCTTTGTATCAAGGATGCTTGTTCTCTAAGAGCTTTAAAACCACAGTACCATATAGCAATCTGAAGAAGGTTTTCTGTTTACTGTTGATTTGTTCTGCTGCAGTTTTGCTATTACTACTTTCTGAAGCATTGTGCAAGTGCCAAAGGAAACCGAATA
Source organism: Vipera ursinii (assembly GCF_947247035.1). Taxonomy (NCBI): domain Eukaryota; kingdom Metazoa; phylum Chordata; class Lepidosauria; order Squamata; family Viperidae; genus Vipera; species Vipera ursinii. Next base: position 215,577,242 of record NC_139513.1, on the reverse strand, counting down.
TCCATGCTCTAATCTTCCCATGACTCAGTTCAAGCGTAGCACTAAGCTGTGGTTCGTTTTTTTGAAGCCTGATTTATTGACTCAACCACAGTTAGCTAAGTCACACAAGACGCAAAATTATAAACCACGGTTTACAAACCACAGTGCTTGAGTTCACAGAACATTGCTAAACCAAAAACCAAACAAGCCACCCTGGTGGCTTACCGTAATGAGTGAACCCGGTCGTGACCTTTTGACTACTTCATATTTGATATGCAGGAACACAATGCCACACAGCAGCCTGGGACTCTCTGCCCCTCTGCCTCCAATATCCAAATATTCACTGCAGGCATTTTAGGCTTATGAGTTCTGGGCTTCAGGCTGTATTGTGGGAGATGCACAATAAGTAAACATCTCAGCTTTGATATCCAGTGTGGGAATACTCTCTTTTTGATAAAGAGGGACAGCAGGATTAGAACTGAGCTATAAAACACCATTAAAAGGGACGCGGTGGCTCAGTGGGTTAGGACGCTGAGCTTGTCGATCAGAAGGTCGGCAGTTTGGTGGATCGAATCCCGAGTGCCGCGTAGCAGAGTGAGCGCCTGTTACTCGTCCCAGCTTCTGCCAACCTAGCAGTTTGATAGCACGTAAAAATGCAAGTAGAAAAATAGGGACCACTACGGTGGGAAGGTAACAGCGTTCCGTGCGCCTTTGGCATCCAGTCATGCCGACCACATGACCACAGAGACGTCCTCGGACAAGCGCTGGCTCTTCGGCTTTGAAACGGAGATGAGCACCGGCCCCTAGAGTCGGAAACAACTAGCACGCACGTGCGGAGGAACCTTTACCTTTTACCTTTATAAAACACCATTAGAACCTAGATTGGTGTTTCTCTCAACCTTGGCAACCTGAAGATGTGGTTGTTGTTTTTTTTCCAGAAGTGTGGACTTCAACTCCCAGAATTCCCCAGCCAGACATGCTGGCTTGGGAATTCTGGAAGCTGAAGTCCACCCATCTTCAAGTTGCCAAGGTTGAGAATCACTGATCTAGACAATGTAAAGGTCTCTATAATACAATTGTGAAATAATGGAGAACTTCGGATAGTTGGAGGGTATGTGATCCAGTCAGGATCCAGATAAGGGAAGACATGTTGTGTAACGAATCTCATACTGAGGGGAGAACTTTTAGAATTTTCATTCTGGAAAAAAAAAACCCTTATAATTGCAGGTTTGTGGATTAAGTCTTACAAGCATAAAGCGTTTTATAGAGAATCCCACATGTAAAGTGATGGCAGGAGACTGAAAAAAGTTAACGAACGGAACAAAATGAAAAGTTTGATTAATTTCAAGTGATTTTGAAAGGCAGCATTACCTCACCCCAGGAATGATATCCATGTCAAAGCCCCATTTTTGCCCCAGTGTAGAGTTGGGTTTTGTTTCTAATATATAGCAGGTTTCGATTGGTTAGCGAATAAAAGTTAATGGAGAAAAAGTACATAAAAATAGGTTGCATGGCGTGACCACCCGCTATTAGGCCTGTCGAATTGGGGAAGGGTTTACTGGAATAACCTGTCAATGTGCATACTTTGGTAGGCCTGGAATTTTTCTGGCCGCCCAAGCTTCAGGATTCAGAAATACCATCATACATAAAGATCAAAAGAGAAGCTGCAAGATTCAGGGATATTTTTTTAAAAAACTTTTTTTTTAAAAAAATTAACCTGAACTAATATAAAGCAAGGAAGAAAAAAAAAGAAATCAAAGAAAAGACAAAAATCAAAGCAAAGGAAAAAAGTTTAAGAAAAAATGTTGATTTCCATTCCTTGGATTTTTGCTGAGAGTCATCGCTTTGAATCTTTGGCTGAGTTTTGTCCTTGAAAAGACAAGAAAGATGGAGATTGATTAAACTGCTAGGGGGGGAGAAAAAGACTGTGATTTTCATCATTCACACACCCAACTGAATTAAGGCAGAGTGCATGCCTTCCTCTCATAATTATGGCCCTATCATTAGATGAGGTGTGGCAGTTGCCTCAGGCCACAAACTCCAATGTTTTTTAAAAGTAGCAAATGGTTAATTATTTAATGCCTGCATTATTTTAATGCAGTCATTGTGGTATTTAAAGCTATGGATAAAGGAAGAGACTTGTGGGACTTTGTGTGTGAACAAATGTGTGTTTTGTTAAATATGCCAGAATTATTTATATGACGTTCAATATTATGCAGTTTGACGAGCATTCACTCTAATTTATGCACAAAATATCTTGTATTCACCAGGGCTAGTTAGATTGAAGATAATTTTTCAAATGTGTGTCTATGACAAACATGTCAGACTTGCAACGTCATGTGACGTCGTGCGACGTATCGGAGCTTTTTCACCATTGCCAGCAATGGGGTGGGCGTGGTTTCTTCATGATGCATCCAGTCTGTGGGCTGGCAGTTTGACACCCCTGGTCTACGAGCTATGGTGGCACAGTAGTTAGAATGCAAGTATTGCAGGCTAATTCAGCTCACTGCCAAGAGTTCGATCCTGACTGGCTCAAGGTTAACTCAGCCTTCCAAGCTCTCCGAGGTTGGTAAAATGAGGGGAAAATATGCTGACTCTGTAAACTGCTTATAGAGAGTTATAAACAGCGGTGGGATTCAAATATGTGAACAACTGGTTCTCTGTGTGGATGCCGCTTCCGGAAGTCCATTCTGGGCCTAGGCAACAAAAAATTAGCTACCGGTTCTGCTGAAGTGGTGCGAACTGGCTGAATCCCACCACTGGTTATAAAGCACTGTGAAGCAGTATATAAATCTAAGTGCTATTGCTAAGTGCTTTTGCTGACCTTGATTGTGTAGAGTGGGGTTACCATATCCCAGCTGCAAAAACCTGGAGGACAATTAGATGTCCACAAAGAGACATAGAAAACTCCTTACTAGCACTGATAATATTATCTAGCCTGGGTAATGAAACATCTGCCAGAAAACAACCAAGCTCAGAGAGTACCAAGAACCTCTTATTTCAAGCCTGAGCTACAAATATTTTCCTTTATTAGCATATAAAAAGTAAATGAAGCAGTGGCCTTGAACTCTTCAGCATTATCCAAACTCCATCAGCTATGAACATTAATTTCACAAGAGACATAAATTAATCTCTCCTGTCCTTGTTGGTCAACTTTCACCAGGGTCAGGACATGAGGAAAAAAAAAGATAGTTTTCATGCACATCCCCAAGCTTGTCAACTTTGTCTCAAATGACTTTACATTTGGAACTGTTTTCACGAACTTGTCAAAACTTAACCAACTGGAATATACAATAATTTGTTAGTGTCCATAATCATCTTGAAGAGGGAACCTTAAACTACTTAAATGCCAGAAGATGACAGGTAAAGCTATAAATTTACTCTGCCGGACCAGAAAAAACAAACAGAGCCTTTTGCTGAAGGATGTCAAGTTAAATAAGTGCAACTGTAGATGGCAAAACATCACTTCACACTTCATTTCTCTCCAAATGTTGACCCATTTGAGAATTCTTCTGTTGCCTTTGAAATTGTCCAAAAGTAAATTTTTTTTCATGTAGACACTCATAGACAGTGACAAGACAAGGGATAATATACAGCTTCTGACAGAGCTGCTGTTAACACGTTAAAATAGGTTAAACAAATGAGGACGGCTGGGACCAAAGGCAGATGCCCTGGTAGCTTAAGGCGTTAAAGGAAGAGTACACGAACAGAATCTCCAGGTCAAATTGGTTATTGATTTATGCGCCTCTTAAGTGGAATTTTTCAGGAAATTTCAAGAAGATTCAGATCAAAGCCAGCAATTTTATGAGGGACATTTCCCCCCCCCCCCGCTATAACAGTCAGGGTCAAATGTGACATTCAAAATCCTGTACATGCACACCACAACTTTCATACACAATGGGATTGATTTTCAGGTAAACTTTTACAAAAATTGCAAGTGCCTGACTTGGTTTCCTCCTTAATCAAACAGCAAAACCGGTCAATATTTTTCAGCCTAACCAACACACCCGGTTGTTGCGTTGGTAAAATGTAGGGAGATTCTAATGCAGACACTGTCTTGAACTCCTACAAGATACAAGTGTACAGCAGTAATAAATATATTAAAATATCCTATACTAAAAGATACTTCTCTTTCAAATCTCCTTTCTGTTTCGGCAACCTATTAGGACTGTGGCACAGAGAAAAAAGGTGGAATGTTTTCTCTTGTGGTGTCTACTGTTAAATATTTTCCAAGGCTTTAGGTTGTTTGAGTGTTGTAGCAAATAGGTGGTGGGATGGTTTGTGAGGAAATGGCACAGAGAAAACCCCAAAGAGTTAAATTATCCTATTTCATGAGATCCAGCAAAAGTACAGCGCTGTGAAATTTAAAAAGTGGATAATAACAAAACAAGAAGGAAAAAAAGAGAATTCATCAGACATGAAGGCGCGTTTCAACAGCCTGATATTACATAGCTGTACGAGCAATCCTCAACTTACAGCCATTCATTTAGTGGCCATTTGAAATTACAACAGCGCTGAAAAAAGTGACTTACAATCAGCCCTTGTGCTTCTAACCACTACAGTATCCCCCTGGTCATGTGATCAAACTTCGAACTCTTGGCAAACCACGTGTATTTATGATGGCTGCAGTGGACATGTGGGGTCATGTGGCTACCATTTGCGACCCTCTCATTCAGCTTCTGATAAGCAAAGTCAAAGGGGCAACAACCCAGATGTTGTTAAGTGAATCACTGCAGTTGTTACATTAGTAACATGGTAGTGAAGTGGGTCTGGCTTCCCCATTGACTCAGCTTGTCAGAAGGTCGCAAAAGGGAATCACTGCAACCGTCATAAGTATGAATTAGTTGTCAAGCCTCTGAGTTTTGATCACGTGACCATGGGGAATGCTGCAACGGTGGTAAATGTGAAAAATAATCATAAGTCGCTTTTTTAATGATGTTGTAACTTTGAACAGGCACAAAATGAACCGTGGCAAGTTGAGAACTCTTTGTAAACAGGTTCACCAGTTCAGCTTCAGCATTAACATTGGTGTCCTCCTCTGCTGGCTGTGTTCCCTCAAGACACTTAACCTCTTTAGCAAAAATCAGCAGATGCATTTGCAAATGTGCCGGGCTTTGTTAGCGTTGCTTGTGGTTGCTGCTTTTTTGTTGTTTAGGTTTTAGCATATCAGGCAACTCATCCCATTTGGTTTAATAAAGGGGTCCCACCCCAGAAAACTCACTTACGGTAACTTAGTTCTCAGTTTAAAATATATTTTATGGATGTTCTCAAAGAGCCTCTAACTTTCTTGAATTTACGGTGGGTGTGAAAGTCTTTAGAGAGGTTGACCACTGGATTTGGCCAAATAGGTAATTGGCTGCATCTGCACTTTGGAAATTAATTTAATTTCAGTGTGCCTTAATTAGCATCTAATTAATTCAGGTACCAATGGTTCTCCCCATGTGTTCCAGAATTCTTTTGCCACCTTAAAAAATTAAAGGGCAACTTTTGGACTCAGAGAATCACACTGAAAGTTTTGAAGAAGCTCTCTTACAACTATGGGGTCTCAGGTGAGGCATCTTGAATTGAGGAGGAAGATCTAAAGGTGGTTACACACAAGAAGTCTTTGCAACATGCATAATGTATCACTGACTATTACTAAATAGAAATTTACTACTACTAAAGCCTCACACACAGACCCATCTCATCCAGCCACACAAAGACTTTTGTCACAATGGGATGGAATTGGTTTGTCATTCCCTTCTTCTGGAATATATTTCACTTTCCAATTTATCCTGGTCTCCTTTCCAAGGGCTAATAAAATCCATACTTACCTTAACCAAATGGAAATAACATACTGTATATAACGTATCTCATAACAGCAAGGATAACTAATCCCTATTAGAGGAAATCACAATAGCACTTAAGATTTATGTACCTCCCCATACTGCTTTACAGCACTCTCTGGGTGGTTTACAATGTCAGCATATTGCCCCCCAGCAATCTTGATCCTCATTTTACCAACCTCTGAAAGATGGAAGGCTGAGTCAACCTTGAGCGTTGTCAGGATCGAACTCTAGGCTGTGGGCAGAGCTTGCCTGCAATACTGCATTCTAACCACTGCACCACCAAGGCTTCAGGGGCATGGTGATGGTGGTAGGGCTAATGATGTCATTTCAATATTATTGCCTGATTAACTAAAAAAAAGGAATGTAGTCACCACAGTGAACATTTCACAAAATATAACCATATCTGGAAAGTGAGCCGGTTACTATGAAAGTTCCTTATTTAAAATATCCAGTCAATTTTGCTGTGAAATTATACAGCACAAGCTGCAAATAGCCCAGGCCAATTTTTATGAAATAAAGCAATGGATTTAGAGCACTTCTTTTCTCATACTTTCACCAAGACCCAATTTAATTGTACTTGGCTAGAATATATATTTTTAAATATCTGGAGCATGTGATGGTTGAATAATATTCCTCGGTTAATTTAATAAAGTTAGAGACTTAAACTAAGTTTATTTATGTATTCTAAAATAAGTATTTTATTTTCTTGGCAATGTATATGCAGTCCTAGAGAGCAAGTTTCAAATATAAACAGTTTCAATTAAATTTAATAGAACTGAATCTGACAAAGCAATCTAAGGACAGATTGTTACAGAAAATACTTCAGTAAAGTTGCAGTGTTCATACTGGATTCATCTATCAAATTATTCCAAAATATAGTTTGGTTGGGTTTTGGTTTAGTATATTGTGCGAACCCAATTGCTACCTTTTTTATGATCCTAGGATAGTATATTCAGTAAAGCATGGTTAATTAAACCATAGTTTAGTTTCATGTGTGAACACATTGAGTTCATAACATCACACTAGACCAGGGGTAGGCAACCTCGGCTCTTTTATGACTCATGGACTTCAACTCGCAGAATTCCTGAGTCAGCTCTGCTCTGCTGACTCAGGAATTCTGGGAGTTGAAGTCCATGAGTCATAAAAGAGCCGAGGTTGCCTACCCCTGCACTAGACCATGAAATGATTTATTTGGATTAGACATAGTTTGCTGCATGAATGGCTAATAGCCTTAGTATGATGTGTGTGGAATTAGATTAGATTAGTGAATTAGATTAGACATGCATCCAGCATTGATATCCTACTTCTCAAAGGGAATTTTATACCCGAGTTAGAACAGAAACTGTGAAGATTCACCCAAAATATAGGACTTGAGGGAGCCTTTGTAAAGAAGAAAACAGGCACTGGTAACCCACCTTGGCAAAATTATATTTTAAACACTTAAGAGTCATTTTTTTAAATGTAAGAACAATAATACCTTGTATTTGGGGACATTTGTTTTCTAATGCCACTCCCATTTTCAAACAGCTGTCTGTTCTCAGGAGCTTTGACAATTTCTTTATTGGATGTTTATATTTCAGGTTTAAGATTTAAACAGCCACAATTATGCTTTGAGGTTAACACACCAATTAAGATAAATGGGAGATGTTTGTTTCTCTTTGGGACTCATTTGGTGCTCCGCACCTGAAAACTGACAAGGAGAAGACAAACCTTTCTCCTTAATAGCCATCTTTCAGATTAAAGGAAGTTTTGAGGGGTGCAATCATGTCTGAAGATCCAGAGTCCACAGAATAAAGAGGAATAATGAGATCCATTCAATGAATTTCAAAATGTCTAAGCTTCCTGGTTTCAACACTAATGGACTCAAAGTTGACATCTGGAGGCTTAAGCATCTTCGCAGAAGTGTTCTTTGTGTCATTAGTAGATGCATCAGCACTCAGAGTAGCAACCTTAACAATTCCCCCAGGCAACTTGCTAACTGTCCATTTAGGCTGGGAGCGCAAGGATTTTGCTGATGGTGATTTGTTCCATTGCTAGCTACCAGGGATGGCTTGAGTTTGTTTTAACTCAAGCTTGAGTATTCACTGATAGTATCTCACCCACCTTGTCTTCTGTCAGTTTTCTTTTCAACTGCCTTTGATTTTTACAAGCATCAAGGTCTCCCCCCAGAGATGCTTATCCTTGAAGAACATGTCCAAAGTATGAGAGATTTAGATGTATTATTAGTGCTTGGGTTTTTACTCAGATGTGGCTGCATTATGCAAGTAACAGTGCTCTCTTATCCCCATAGCATAGTGAGCCTATCCTTGCTTTCACAATAATGTTTTCAACTTATCCTAGACCCAGGAATGAGGCAGACCAGGCCTATTACCTTCAACTTATGTGTGCATGCACATGTGCATTATGATCCTTCAAGTAAATCTTGCATTTTTGGCAAGGTTTTTAGAAATCTTATGGCATTGCTTTCTTTTAACCACTGAGAGAAAGTGACTGACCTCAAATAACTAAAAGAGCCTTGGTGGAGCAGTGGGCTAATGCCTCCTTAAGTAACACCAGCTGCCTGCAATTAGTGCAGGTTCGCATCCCACCAGGCTCAAGGTTGACTCAGCCTTCCATCCTTCCGAGGTAGGTAAAATGAGGACCCAGATTGTTGGGGGCAATAAGCTGACTTTGTAATAATGCTGCTTGGGGGAGGGGGGGAAAGCCCTAATAAGCAGCCATATACATAAGAATGAAGGCTATTGCTAAGCACATTGGTTTGTGCTTAAAATTGTAAGCCGCCCTGAGTCTTCGGTGAAGGGCGGGATATAAATGGGATTTAAAAAAAAAAACTTTGTCAACTTTATGCCCAAGATAGGACTAGAACTCAGTCTCCCCATTTTTAACAGGACAGTTTTGAACCATTAGACCAAACATGCATCCTTAATTTCATACCAGCTTAGAAAAAACAATTTCTCTTATATTACAGCTCTGGATCTTGAAACTTGAACTATTTGCCATAATATAATGAAACACCAAATGAAAGCAGCACATTCCTTAGAAACTACTGTAGCATAAATCACTTCATAATCTCTATAGTAATAACAAAAAGCATAAAGTAACAAACAGCAAATACTTAGCAACTAACTTTTACTTTGCAAAGCTTAGGAGAAACGTGATCGCAGCTCAGTATTTGAAGGCCTGTCATGGAAAGAGAGGGCCAACTTACTCTCCATAAGAGCTGAAGGGGAGAACAACAAGCAATGGTGCAGGCTTACTTGTTCCTTCCCAACAAGAAAAAGAATTAACAAATGAAACAGCTTGGCCTGTAAGGTTACAAATAATTTATCTCCGGAGGAATTCAAGAAAAACTTTGCTTCTGGTAAGTTCAACAGCCACTTATAGAAAATGACATGAGACCACTGCTATAGCAGAGTTCCTCAACCTTTCCGGCTTTGTGGACCGGCAGGGCAGGGGGGGTGCCAGGGGGAGCGGGGATGGTTCTCTGTGTGTGTCCAGCAAGCACCCGCAGTGTGCATTCACAAACACTGCTCATGTAAATGGAGCGCACATTCACAAACTCACCTGCTGCTCGTCCAAGTGGAGATGTGGGCACACACGTCCACCATCAGCCTGGTTGGCAAACAGCTCACAGAATTTGGGGACCCCTGCCCTCTAGCAGAATTCCCCAACTTTTCCAGCTTTGTGGACAAGGGATGGCTCCACACAAATGTCTGACAAGCATGCATGCAGCTCACATAAATGGAACAGTCACACTCATCGCTCACACAAGTGGGGACGCATGCATACACCCACCATTCCTACTGCTTGCTTACAAGCAACTGATAGCCCACTAGTAGAACACAGCCAAAAGATCGGGGCTCTTGCCCTACAGGATAGAATCAGAGTAAAACATGCACAAGAACTGAGTGTGGTCATTTTAAGGAGATCAGGCAAAATCTAACTTCTCTACGAGTCATAGTGACCTTTCCTCACTTAACAAAACACAGCAGAAAGCTATGCATCACCTCAGTTAGTCACATGCTAGACCCATAGTTTGGGCCAGTAAGGCAAAATAAGTTTTTCTTCTGTTTATATTGACACCTCTGCTGACTTCCCAGAATACACCAGGAGGATGCAGCTCATCCAACGATTCAGTTCTCAAGTGCTGTACTGTGTCTAATTTAATCTGGTTACAAGACTTCAGCTTATTTCCCAGAAGATATTAACAATGTGCAAATTCACTGAATAAATTAACTCCTAGGCCTGCTTGAACTAGCAGACAAAAAGCAAAACAGGATTTACCTCATAGCTTCTTTTCAGAACTGACTGGCAACTAGTCCTGGAATATAGAAATGGATGTACTACCATGTACTTGTTTGTTCCTATTGTGGAAAACATTTCCTACTTTTTCCTTTTAGGTTTATTCAAATATGTCTGTGGTGAAGTGTCTTTACTGTTGCTTTGCCCCTTAATTCCAATCACTGATTGACTTGTAGGAAACGGTGTATCCCTCAGATGAGCTAATAGCAACCATGTACTAAAAGTACACATTTTCACAGAATATTTTCTGAATCAAGAGGCTTCAAAAATTAAAAATGATTCACTTCCAAGATTTTTTTATTTTTAGGTTCTTTAAATGTTTTCTTTGTAATATGCAAAGCAGGCAAGAGTTCATAAGAAGTATACAATTTTTAAGCCACTGGAAGCCAAATGGTTTAGATATAAACTTGTTCACCCGAAGCAAAATTGCCAACGGGGACTTTCTCCACACTTTTCCAAAATGGCTGATGCCTAGCTATAGATCTATTATTATTACAGTAGTTTCCAAACAAGCACTCAAAAAATTAGCAGTCCATTAAACCCAGAGTTTTCATGCCAACAATAAAGTTGTCAGAGAGAGAGAGAGGGGGGGGGACTTCAAATTTGGATTGAATAAGAAGAAGGGGAAAAATGTATTTTTAAAAATAAACTCCAAGCACTATCAGTCACCAAATTTAATGCCCTTTGGAATGATTATCAACCCATCTCTTCCATGTCCTCCTAATGTTGGTTTATGGCGATACTTCCAAAAGCCAATGTTAGATCTGACTTTTACCATAAAATCCATTTGACATTATGATTCTTACGGATGGCTTTGGAGAGCTTTCATCAAAAGGCAGCTTTAAAGGCCCATATGCATTTAGCATCACATACTATTTCCTTTGGAAAGCTCAAATGACCCCAACGAAGGTCCCCTGGAATTTGCATGCTCCTGAGTTTCCTTGCCCTCCTCCCCATGTAAAAGTCTCTTTTATCTCCCCATGTAAAGCCTCCTGTAGCATTCAAGCCTCAGGAACCAGCAGCTAGCTAGTCCTTCCTGGCAGACCAAAAAAAAAGAAAAAAAAAGAGCTGAGGTGCTATAAAAAAGAGTACCCTCAAAAGGCCAGTCTTGCTCCAGTGAAGCTTGCAAGAATCTGGAAAAAGGTGAAGGTCAGAAAAAGGAGCTGTTTAGAATTCCGTTTGTTACAATAGAAGAACTATAAAACTATCTGGGAGGAATTACAGCTTAATTACAGGCCCCACTGGGCAGCAGGAGTGCAGGTTAATTCATTTTAAAGCCACATGATTCCTTGGGCACTCATGACAGACAGCTGGCAACAGCTGTATAAAGCCACATTTCTTACAGCCTACGCAAGCTTTGATGAGGACAGAATAAAATGGACTTGTACGTCATCTCTTTGCTTGCTTCTGATCTCAGACAGGAGCAACATGGCCAATTTCTCCAGAGGTTTTGGATGTGGCTACATACTGTAAAGGCAGCTCTTGAAAGTATCAGCACCTGGCAGATTCATACTTCCCAGCAAATTCAAATCCTTCTCACCATGTGGTCTATATCCATCACCGCCATCATGACATAATGATACAGGCTTCTCCAGCCTGTCCCCACTTGCCTCTTACCCTGGCACCAGACACCTTGTTCCCAATTCAGAAATTAGTCAGCCTTACCTATACTGGCACTAAAGAAGCCTTTCCACCACACACACACACACACACTACTCAGCCGAGGGCAGCCTCAACATGCACAACATCTGTTTGACTTTGTCATACTAATCTTGGCAGGGACTTGAAATGGCACTGGAGGTGAAGTAGGGATTATCAAAGGGACCTGGATACAGTTTTTCTATCCTGAAGAAGAACTGAAACGTCTTCAAGGAAAAACAATGTCCAGTAGCCTTTTGAAAAAAAGCACCTTTGTGATTGCATGCAATCATGAAAAATCTGCTCATCTCTGGCTGAGGCAGAAAGAAATATTACAGGTGGTTTTTTTTATTCTGAAAAGAAATAAAAAAGAAATGGAGTGACTCCAGTGCTGAAAACCTGTCAACTGTCTGATTAACAAACTCAAATGCAAGTAATCTTCAAGGCTTTGAAGTACCATAAAAGCTAAATCATTATTGAGTACACATCTCAAAACTGAAGAAGTAAAACCAGCTCTGATTTTCCCACATGTAAATCTGCCTAGTTAAAAATAGCTTCTCTTAACCCCCACCTACCAAGCGTTCACATTGCCCAATCATATGTCTTTGGTTTATTATAAGAGCAGTCCACCTCTCTGTCAGACACCTGTGTTAGTGACCTTGACATTCTTGTAGATTCTCACAGCTTCTTATACTCTTGTTCCCTCCCGATGCTTTCTACCCCCTCCTTCCTATTTCTATGGCAAGTTGAGTAGCGAAAGAAGTTAGCAGGCATCTTAGCAATTCAACCTTGACAAAACCATTTCAACGGTACCCTAGAATGTCTGCATTTCAGAACCTACCATCCTTGCATTTAAAAGCTTTGGAGATGAAGGCCTTCAGTTACTTCTTATTTGCCTTCATTAGAAATGATTGGAAGTACTGTTTTAAAAAGCTGTACTTCTCTCTGCACCTAGCTCTACCTATGTTGTGAGTAGACATATCATTTGAGCACTGTCTTTGAGCAATCCATCTGGGCAATCCAATTACCCAATCCATTACCATTGGGTAATTGTCAACTTGTTGACAATGGGGCTAGATTTTCACCATATCTGTAGTCAGCTTCTCACTGGTTTTTCTTTTTTCTTTTTTAAATGCTGAAATTGCAGAATTGAGAACCAGAACATCTCAGGCTAGACAGTACTGTTGTGTAAACCCTGAGTAGAGGGCTCCCAATCTTGAGGCTTGGAAGAGAGTGGTCACATCTCCGTTGATTTGAAAAGACTGGAAGAAAAGCCTAGAATTAAAATCCCAGAGAAGACACAGATTCACACAGCTTGATGGCTGTCTTCTTCAGGATTTTAAGTCTTGAGTCTTAAAGTCTTAAGACTTGTAAATCTATATGACTTCTATCTTGTTGCAGTTTATCTAGCCAGAAGCTTCTGCTGTAGCAAATCCCTAAGTATGAAATTAAGTGTCTGGAGAGGAGGTTTGCATTGCCAAGTCTTGTGTAATGTTTGATATATTTTTTTGTCAGCCAGGTGGAAAAGGCCTGCAACAGATCCCATTTGACAGATTTGTAGTAGTTAACTCTTCTAGAATTCATAACATTTTGATTACCAGTTTGTATTTTTTTTCTAATGCTGATATACCAACAGCTGGAAGAGTAAAATTGTGTTCTACTTACTGTTTTTTAAAGGCAATTACTTAAAATTCTAGTAGATCTCATTTTGCCTATTTAGATACTTAAATTTATTCTAAACTTCAATTTTTGCATAGTAACCAGTTATTTTTTTAAAAAAATCCCCTAATGTATTGATTTCCATGAGGTTTGAGATGTACATTTGCTTAAAAGATTGATTAGATAAGTATGGTAGGGATATTTGTGTAATTGAGGAGAAATAGACAAAGCAAATTTCATTTATTTATTCATATATTTGTTGTATAGATTTCTAAGCTGCTCAGAGTTGCCTTGAACCACAAAGTGGGCAACAAATTAATAATAGTAATAAGCAGCTTTACTTTGGTCAATTGCAAAAGGCAGCTTTGCCCAGAACAGCTTACATCCCGTGTGACAATGCATTTAACACCTTCAAACATCAACATTTGCCTTCCCCAGGCCCTTGGGAAGGACTCAGAAGGGGAATAAAAATGCCACATCCAGTCTGAACATCTGGCTGTATGACCAGCTATCCTTACAATAAGCCCGACTCCACCAATTCCAATCAATGACTGGGTATTAAAGGTAAAGGAAGTTTTTAAGAGAGTTGGAGCAAATTGCAACAGTGCATTTCCAAGCTGATGTGCTGCAGATGTTTCCCATCCTGGGTTTGAATATCCAGGCAGTACCAGATAATGTCCACTGGAAGGAGAGGCTGTTGAGCCTGAAATGGACAGCTGTCGTGGTGAAGTCATTGGCACAAACTGGGGATCGAAAGAACTTTACTGGAAAGAATTGTGCTTCTGCCCTTTTATATCCACCCCTCACCCCACCCCACCCCCCGTACACCTTCTTTGAAGTCACTAAGCTTCAGGGTTCAAGGGAATTGTTGCTTTGAGTTTATTCTTCTGTAGGCGGGTGGCTGCCTGCCAGTGGCAGCTGCATCTGGGATCGCTTGCATTGCATGTGGAGCGTCCAGTTTAAAAGAGAGGAGCCTTCCTCCTCCTCCCTTCAGATCAATCTGCTGCTTTAGAGTCACGGCCATCGCTCCGCACAGATTCTCTTCTCCCTTTAATCTTTTCCTTGACTTCCGCCAAAGGGTTTAATAAGCACCCTTGAGCCAGGTCTAGCCAGCTGATCCCAATAACTGTGAAAGCCAGTTTGTGGGACAAAGGAGGAATTACTGGAGAGATATCCTCTCGATGGGACATGCGCAAGGAGATTCCAGAAGCTGAGGGATGTAGTCTCCCGCCGAGTCATTTTTGTGACCATCAGCCAGTGAATCCATCCACCACCCAGGACACAGAGCTAAACAGGAATCAGCAATTTTCAGTTCACACCTCACGCAGACAAGAAAGAACATTTAAGTTCCTGTTCAACATCAAACAAACCAGCAGCTTTCATCTATCAGAAGAATGTGAGCCTTTTTACTTTACACCTGATAAAATGGAGTTGGCTCACCGTTTTTTAATGGGCCTCGTGTGGGAGAGAGTTCCTTGGAGTAAGCCCCCCCCAAAAATGGAGTTGGCTGAGAATTAAAAACACAGAACTTGAAAACTGAAGTTTATCTGTAAGATAGTGTAAGTGCCCATGATGCGTCTTAGGTCTGCTGATGGCCATTCACAGGCTATACTTCCCATGTGTGCGATCTAAAGGTAAAGGTAAAGGTAAAGGTTCCCCCGCACATGCATGCTAGTCACTTCCAACTCTAGGGGCCGATGCTCATCTCCGTTTCAAAGCCAAAGAGCCAGCACTTGTACGAGGACATCTCCATGGTCATGTGGCCGGCATGACTAGACGCCAAAGGCGCACGGAACGCTGTTACCTTCCCACCATAGTGGTCCCTATTTTTCTACTTGCATTTTTTACGTGCTTTCGAACTGCTAGGTTGGCAGAAGCTGGGACGAGTAACAGGCGCTCACTCTGTTATGTGGCACTCGGGATTTGACCCGCCAAACTGCCGACCTTCTGATCGACAAGCTCAGCGTCCTAACCCACTGAGCCACCGCATCCCCGTGTGTGATCTATGAGTGGACAAATTTGTTGCAAATTTAGCTTGGTTCTCCCCCCCCCGGATAATCTGTTGGACAGCAGTATTCTCAGATTCTATATATTTTAAAATTCGCTTACTCGGGACACAGGGTGGAAAAGAGATAGGGACCAGTCTTTGAAATGAGAATCTTAAATCTGTATGAAAAGTGATAGATTATTTCATGTTTCCAATGCCATACAAATAAAGTGTCCAAAATCCAAGGAATTTGTGGCTTGTTTTCTTTATTGCAGAATTCCAGTCTGTGTCTTCCAAATCTTTTGGATAGCAAAGGGGGAAAAAACACCCCCTGCAAACTACAGATATGAACCAGAGTATTCAGAAGACACTTTACAGGATTTCACTTGGCCAATGTTATATGATGATGGAAGGAGTAAGACATTTTAAAAGTCCCAACATACAACTGGTTCCATGTTCATTTCCCAGGCGCTGGATTCATATTAAAGGGACTTATTCTATATATATTTTTCTTTCCCAGCGTTTTGCAATCTTGTTTTTTGTTTAGGATTTCAACTCTATCCATTGATCCTGGTACATGGGCTGTTAAACCTCTTACAGTAGCTAATTCATAATGCCTCACTAAAGCCAGGTTATTTAAGGAAAATAGCTTCAAGAACTGCCTCCTTTTCCTTTCAGCTGAGTACATGAAATTACGTTGGCCTTTAAAAAGAAGTTTAAACGAAACCGTAGAATAATTTTTCACTTTATTCAATAGAGAGCTATACAGAATGCTGCTTCTGCTCTAGCAAGGGAGAGACTGTACTTGCCTCTGAAATTATATTTTTCAGCTGAAAAATATAATTTCAGAGACAAGTCTAGTCGTATTTTAAATTCAGGAGGCACCAGATTCTTCAGCAAATACTTGAGAGAGTCTGCGATTAGTCATGCTCCAACTCTCTCCTCCCTCAGTGCTACTCTTTCTTTGTATATATCTAATGTACATATTTAAATAAGATGTGGTTTATTTTTATTTTTCTCAAGGAGCAGGATACATACATTTGCTGAGGGGAAAAAATGCTTTTTTTTCTATCCTGGTCTTCATACCCAAATATACACCACAAGGACCACCTTAGGGTAACCATTCCTTCCCCCACTCCCCACAGTGGAATTGAACACATTGCTATAACTGCAGCCCAAGAAAATGTAGCATCAGCAGTCTGCAAAGCAAGTAGGAGTCAGTTTTGTCCAGTGGTTAAGGCGCCAGACTAAAAAGCAGGAGGCTGGGAGTTCAAGTCCTACCTTAGCCATTATGAAAGCCAGATGAGTGACCTGGGACAGTCACTCTGTCTCAGGCCAATTCATCTCACAGGATTGTCATTGCGGGGAAAATAGAAGGAGAAAAGTATGTTGCATAGGTTGGGTAGGGAGCCCTGGTGGCACAGTGGTTAGAATGCAGTATTGCAGGCAAACTCTGCCCACAGTCTGGAGTTCAATCCTGATGAGGCTCAAGGTTGACTTAGCCTTCCATCCTTCCGAGGTCGGTAAAATGAGGGGCCAGATTGCTGGGGGCAATATGCCGACCTTGTAAAATCACCCAGAGATGAGTGCTGTAAAACACCATGGGGCGATATGTAAGTCTAAGTGCTATTGCTATTGCTATGGATAGGTTCGCCCCCTTGAGTTATTGGTAAAAGCAATGAAGGTGGAATACGAAATAAATAACAAATAGTTGCACATTTCTTTTCCCACGCCAGTTCAATTGATCTGGCCCTTGCTGTTTTAAAAATCGAGACAAGATTTATCTCGTGGCTTTAGAAAGCAGAAGATGGGAGAAACAAGCTATCCCTCACCCACAAAGTTTTTAGGGATTTCTTCTATAAATGGAAGGTTACCACTGCTTTGGGGAACTACCGGCTCTCCATTTTGCAAACCGGAGGCTGGGAATAGCAGTTTTGTGTCTAGTAGTCTAAATATTTTTAAGGGCCACCAGGGATCTTTTTAGTGCAGGATGAAATAAAACCAGATGGGTCCTGATTGCAAGGCCAATGGGAAAGGTTAGCCTCTGAATGAATACAGGTAGTCCTTGACTTACAACAGTTCAATGACAAGCCCAGGTTCACTTAACAACTCTGTCGCTTAACAACCTTAAAAACTGCAGTGGCTCACTTAACAGCTTTGGCAAGAAAGGTTGTAAAATGGGTCAAAATTCACTTAGCCACTGTCTTACTTAGCCACAGAAATGTGGGGCTCCGTCAGGACTTACAGGCATTTCATTCGCTTACTCTTTCTTTATCTAACATGGAGTTACGTAGTTTCTCTACTGGTGAAAATGATTGCGGCTCCGGTTTTTCATACCCACGTGTAATTTTGCAGCCTTTTGGAGGAGATGGATGTCTTCAAGAGCCCTTCTGAACAGCCAACCCATCTCCCCTAGGCGATTCCCACTTTGCATCTCTTCATTACACCTTTTGATACCGGGCATCCTTAAAGACTTACGGATGGTCAAGAGAGAACTCTTTCCTCCCTGCTTTAAAAAAAACAACCACATTTAAGCAACAACAGCAGCGGGAGCATTCAGAAAGCATTTAAGATCACATGACTCATGATACAAACATGCAAGTTGGCAAGCCAGCATTGTATCCAATTGAAGAGCAATGAAGTTTTAATAATGGGTCATTTACTAACACTGAGGTGATGTAGTTTTTAAGAGCTCTTTCTCATTCTAATATGTTTTCTAATATGCTGGGCTGGAGGGTGGGAGGGAGGGAGGGACGGAGGGAAGGGGAAGCAGATTTTTTTCCCCCCTCCTCCCTTAAAGAAAAAAAAAATCTTGTTAACCTTTCTTCTTTTCAGTCTTTTGCCCCAAGGGTGGGGTGGGTGGGGGGAAGGCGACTGAGTAGAATAAACTTGAAAAATATGCTGCACAGTTTGAATGTTCCCCCCGTGTCTTTGCAGCCCATGCACACATCAGTGGATGACTAGAAAGGGGAGAAGCAGAAGAGGAGGAAGAAGAAGGAAAAAGAAAAAAAAAGAAAAAGAAAGAAGGGCCAGCTTCTAATCTTTCTGAAGCCTGACAGAATTAATTTGGAAGCAAACCGATGAAGGTTGCCCGGCTGTGATTTTTTCTTTTTTCTTTTTCCCCCCTGGTTCGTTCTTTCTTTTCCTGAGCCAGGTCCACATAGTGGGCAGGGATTTCTCATGCCTCTGAGTAACACAAGGAAGAACAAAGTGCAGCAAAGCAGCGGTCGTCCTGAAGGATATCAAAGAAGTGGGGGGGTTTTTTTTGAAGAAGTGTTTCCGTTTGGGGAGGGAAGAGTCTATTTCTGCCACCCAAAGGAAGACCAAAGGATCAAAACCGTCGTTTGTCGCTGCCGTTGTTTCCCCAAAAGCAATTTTGTTTTAACACTCTATCTCTTAAACCTTTGGTATATAGCAAGTCAGAGATTCCACACTTGGTCTATTCCCTTTGAAGTCCATTTGCTTTTGTTCTTGACCTAACTCCATGCTATTTTCACAAGACTTCATTTGTATGCAGCCTCGGTCCAAGCCTGCCACCCAGAATTCTGTATAGAAGTTTTATCAGCAGCCAAAATGAATTTACAGAGGGGGGAATGGGTCTGTCTGTCTGTCTATATACAAACACACATTATGTGTGTGTTGGGGTGGTGTGTGTTGGGGAGGAATATGTACGGTAGATAGGCCTGAGTTAAACTGTAGAAATGACGATGTAACAAAGAAGATGCTTGCTGATTTTTGTGAGTCTTTTTTAAAGAAATGCCTTTATATGCCTTTTTAAAGCCTTTATATCCTGTTTTATTATATTGTTAAGTAAATTTTGAGGTGGCTAACGACTAAAGATCCGAATACCAATGATTAAAAACAGCTTTTTGTAGGGGACGCCGTTGCAGTAGAAATAAAGTGAGAATGTGATATCTGACACACAAAGACAGGATAAGCCCAAATTATTAACACTAATTTATTATAATGAGGAATTTGGGAATTTCATTTGGTTAGGTAAAGTAAGAATATAATATAAGAAAATGGTTTAGGAAAACTATTATATAATGGTACCGCAAAACCTATTTTAAGAAATCTCAAATAGCATATACAATAATTATTGAGAAAAGTGACATTGTCTTACGATAAATCTAAAAAAAACCTAATTTAATTGAATGAGGTGCCATGAGAAGTGTGAAAATGTGTGGCACAAATAGGTCCTATGAAAAGTAACACATGCATATTAGGCAATGTTTTTAGCAAACTCTTCGTTTTATTTCTGCTAGTGAAATGGCAGGAACAGAACTATATATGGTCTGATCAGACTATGTTCCAGCCTTTAAATATCAGTAGTGAGACACCCAAAAAGTACATTTTACATAGCCCTAATGGGCATAAGACAGACATAGAGTATTTCCTATATAGCAGTAAAAGTAATTGAGCCACAACAACAACAAAAACCCTGAATGAAGTTCACCTTAAATGCTACTATGCTAGTAGAGTAGAAGAAACTATGCTTTTCAGAGCAAATAATGGTCACTTCATTATAGCCTGCCTGATTCCCACGCACCCACTTTGCTTTCACAGAATAGTGAAATTCAGGAAACAGCCTGTATATCAGGAGTGTCCATCCTTGGCAACTTTAATAAGTGTGGATTTTAACTCCCAGAATTCCCCAGCCAGCATGGCTGGCTGGGGAATTCTAGGAGTTGAAGTCCACAGGTCTTAAAGTTGCCAAGATTGGACACCTGTGCTGTAAATGCACCTTGGCTTAATTGCCTTTCAGATTCTCTGCAAGGAACAAGGGTCACACTGCTACGCAGATAAGCTACATAGCAAATATCAGCTGAAGATGGAGGGCCTCCATTGAGCTACTTCCATCTTTTTACCTTACCTGGGAGGCATCGTATGTGCCTCCTCTCAACAACATTGCCTCACCTCAGACCCGAATACAGTAACCATCAACCTTTCAAGCTTGTTTTTCTCCAGCAGACCAAAGCAGTGAATTTTACTGAGCTATTTAACTAAAATGGGAGCAACTTCCCTCGTTTTTTTAATATGCTACCCACGGTTTGCCATGTTTGTACAACAGTAGCTGGCAAAGGATGTGATGATGCACAGCTTCCCTGGGTTGGAAGTTCAGTTTGATACCTGCAATATTAATAATAATGAGTACCTTTTGTATATTAAAAATACCCACCTCCAGCTAGGAAGCTCTAACTGCACTATTTGACTCAAGGTCATCAACACAGGTGCTTCCAGCCATCAGAATCAATCAAAGAAGCCACCACACATTCATCCATCTTCTTTCAATTCGGTATTATCAGACATGCTTTTAAAACTCTCCCCCCATCTGAAAAGCTCTATTTTTTTGACAAACAATTATTGCAATCGACACAGAGCAATCAAGCTTGTAGATGCATCGGCTGGTATTGTGTGCCTGTGCACATCCACATTCTCTCCAAAATTGACTGCAGATGCGAAAGCAGAGTTTCAATTCTGGAAGGGTCATGTTTCCTTTTGAAATGACATTTCTCCATTTTATAAAAATAGGTTGCAAACAAGAGTATCAGAATCAAAAGAGAGCTATTTATTTATTCAGCTATGGAAAAGGTCACAATGAGCAGCCTGCATCCTGTATTCAATAAAGACATTAGTGCTTAAAAGTAAACAAGTGTATTTAGGGGTGGGATTCAAATACCTGAACAACCAGTTCTCTTATTGGATGCAGGCCTGGGCCTCCGAAGCCTAGAATGGACTTTCGGGAGGGGCATCCATACACTTCCGGCAGGCTGGCGAGGCCTAGAACGGACTTCCGGAAGCAGTGTTCATTCAGCCGGTTCTCTGAACTCAGCAAAATTTAGCTACCGGTTCTGGTGAACCGGTGCGAACCAGCTGAATCCCAGCACTGGGTGTATGCACATGTCTCTGTGTTATGTACTATCAGGTTTTATTGGTGCTACTGTCACCTGATGCAGAAACTGCACGAAAATGTAAGAGAAACAAACAAAAGATACTTACATCTGGTGTTCTTACATCTGGTGTTGCCTTGATAAAACCTGTTTCTCTAACCATTCTAATCCACAGAATACTTGTTCCTTATGCCATAACTAAAAAAAGGACATATTTTTTTATAAAAAAGATCAGTCTATGAAGGATTAGTGCAAACATGGTTCTCTAGACTGAACTCCATATCCCTTGTATAGCCAGTGGTCAAGGGGTGATGGGAGTCGTATTATATAGAACCATAGAGAGCCAGTTTGGTCTAGTGGTTAAGGCACCAGGCTAGAAAGCAGGAGGACATAAGTTCAAGTCCTGCCTTAGCCATGAAAACCAGCTGGGTGACTTTGGGCCAGCCCCCCTCTATCTCAGCCTAGCCCACCCCACAGGGTTGTTATTGTGGGGGAAATTGTAAGAGGAAGGTGTGTTTGCCACACATTGCTGGAGCTAGGGTGGGTGCGACCTCCACATGATGCAACCGGCCCACGGGCCGGCAGTTTGACACCCCTCATCTAAGGAGACTGGCTGCCACAGGTTGGTTTATCTGTGGAAAGCAAAACCAATCACAGTTACTTGTGCATACAGCTTGATAATATAAACCTGTTGTTTCAAATACAGTGATATTTGAAACTGCTGGGGAAGGCCTTGAACAAGGGAAATCAAATTTAATTGTTGGCAAAACCACAGTAGGTCTTGAGTGCTTTACAAACTGAATAATGGGGTCTTGATTCAGACTGTACGTTCTTTAAAGCAGCATTTTTCAGACTTGACAGCTTTAGGACCTCAACTTGCACAGATATGCAGACCTCACCTTGCAGAATTCTGGAAGTTAAAGTCTACGTATGTTAAAATTGCCAAGTTTGAAAAACGCTACTTTAAATGCTTAGCCCATTCTGTAAAATGCCTAATTTATTTGTGTTTTAAAATATAGCAAATACATATGCTCAAGTATTTGAACACTCAGATCCATACTTTGGAATAGATGTTAAGTGTTCCAGGAGAAGCCTGAAGGTGAGCTGATACCCTTGCACGATTCTTCTTCTTCTTCTTCTTCTTCTTCTTCTTCTTCTTCTTCTTCTTCTTCTTCTTCTTCTTCTTCTTCTTCTTCTTCTTCTTCTTCTTCTTCTTCTTCTTCTTCTTCTTCTTCTTCTTCTTCTTCTTCTTCTTCTTCTTCTTCTCCTTCTCCTTCTCCTTCTCCTCCTCCTCCTCCTCCCTTCTTCTCCCTTCTTCTCCTTCCTTCTTCTTCCCCTTCCCCTTCCCCTCCCCTCCCCCTCCTCCTTTCTATCTCTCTCCTCTCTCTCTCTCAAATTTATATGGCCACTCATCTCACAAAAATGACTCTGGGTGGTGTACAACAAAACCAATAATTAAAAACATTCTACCCCCAAACCACTCAAAACAATGACACATAAATAAAAACAAGATCATTAGAGGGAACGCACCAGAAGATTACATAAGATGCAGCCAGTCTGTGGTCTCCTTTTTGCCAGGGGGTTCCCAGGCCTGGTTTTTTTTTTTAAATTCAAAATAAAATTTTGAGGGATTTCCAGAAACTAACAACAGTTAGGGCTAACTTAATCCAGGGGAGGGGAGAGATGGCTCACTCCCTCTGACATTGTCATTTGAACCCCAGGCCAAAACCAATTTCCCTACTCTCTTTGTCTTCTTTAAGATATAGTCCTTTTCCTGAGAGGCTCACGCTGCTCTTTTTAGACGTCGATACTTCAGATATTAGTGATTGCTTGAAATGTTCTGTTTTGGAGAAAAGCTGCCCTACGGTAGGAATCCACATAAGAAATAAATAAAAGACAGATGTGGGGAGAAGTCGAAGTGACAGGAGAGAGGGCTGCATAAAAGCCATCTGATGAGGCTTCTAAGCCCTGACGGGACAAGGGAAGAACCAAGATGCCTATAATTGGAGCTGCATTCTCAAATTCCAGGAAATGTCTGCTGACATCATACTGTCTCCCGAAGCACTTCTGCCTATCTGCTATTTATATGGCTAATGAATGTACTTTACTGGTATTTTAGGTGATTGCATTCAGGGAGAGAGGATGGCATCAGGTGGGGATGTATAAGCTCAAGAAAAGCTCAAGGCGTCAGGGACAACAGGACCCACAAGCCTCTTCGGCTGCTTACAAAGGCACTACAGGTAGTCCTTGACTTACGACCACAATTAAGCCCCAAATTTCTGTTGCTAAGTGAGACATTTGTTAAGTGAGTTTTGCCCCGTTTGATAACCTTGCTTGCCACAGTGAATGTTAAGTGACTCCCTGTAGTTGTTAAGTTAGTGATACAGTTGTTAGGTGGCTTCCCCGTTGACTTTGCTTGTCAGAAGGTCACAAAAGGGGATCACATGACCCCGGGAAACTGCAACCGTCATAAATATGAGCCAGTTGCAAGCCTCTGGATTTTGATCGCGTGACCACGGGGATGCTGCAACGGTCGTGTGAAAAATGGTCGTTGAGTCACCTTTTTTCAGTGCCGTTCTAACTTCGGTCACTAAACGAATGGTCTTAAGTCAAGGACTTCCTGTGTAGTTGCCAGCATCGATGATGTTTTACAGCCCTTTAAATAGGGATGGACTTTTGCTATCTTCATGCCCTTCTGTTCTTTTCACGGTCTGTCTCTTTCTCTTTTAAAAAGGTTTCAAACTCTATCTTTGGTTGGAATATATGGGGCAGACGTTTTCACAGCTCTGCATCTCCCCCAGCTGTTTACTGAACTGCCAGTGTTTTGGGATGGATGGTGGGGATGTGTGGAATGGAGAGGAAAGGCGAAGCTTGGTCTCTTGCTACTAAGGCACCCTTAAAAACAACGAGAACAATTCATTTCTGGTACAAGCTGGATTTCAAGACACATTTCTCCCTTTCTCTTCCATTGTGTGAACCCCCACACAGCCAAGAACCACCAGAAGTGTTGCGTTGCTTTGGAACATCTTGGTGTTAATTAAAACCAGGGCAGTTTTCTCTTTTTCTTTAAAACAAATTTGAGAGTCAGGCAAAGCAAACCTCAGTCAAATGTTTGTCTGAAGCTGGAAATTCATACCACAGCTCAGCACTTTTACTCACTTCAGTTTAAATAATTAGAGACGCACTGGCAGCCCAAAGTCCTGGGGTGCTTAAAAGAAAGTATGGGAATATGTTTTAACTAGTTTGTGTAGTGTTTCCTCGTAAACCACATGCCATAAAATTCGTTCTGAAAAATCTGTTTCTTTACAGCTCTGATGTACAGCGAAAACAATCTGGAGTGGAAAAAAAGATGCCTTGTTGGTCCCTTTTATGCTGATTTCCACTTACATATAGTTGTTATTAATTACAAGGATGTTTATATTAAAGACCCAATGTAAAATGGTTGTTCAAGTGTGGATCTGGCAACTCCAGAATGGTGAGGATTTAGGCCACCCTCAGAAATTTACAGAGTCACTTTAGACTGACTCTTTTTTTCAGCCCAACATACTTAAAAGAATTGTTGTTGTAAAATTTTTTAGAATTATGTATATTGGATTTAGATCCTGCTTTGGTTTGTACAACCCAAGATGGGGGTAAATCATAGTCCTGTCTATTTTCCCCACAACAACCCATAAAAAAATAGACAAAGCTTCAATAGCGCCGTTTTAGTCACCATCTTCACTTTTTTTGACTACACCTTATGGACATCCTTGTGCTTACCACTGATGTATCACATCAAAAGAGAGGTGGATCTTCCCAGGAAAAATTATTCCCCCTCTAATCTAAATGGTAGGAAATGTCATTTAAAAATTTCTAGGCCTCACCTCTCTTAGAGTTTTTTGGCGTTGTGTTTTCTCAGAGTAAAATATAACAGTACATTATGTCATGTCATGTCATATCATTATATTTAGATGAATAAATAAAGGTCCTATGCCAGGCTTCTTAGTAGACAAAAATATTTAAAAATTATTTAAATTGTTGCTTACCGTTTTTCTTAAAAAAACAACACTATTCTTATTACTGATTTTTTATATTACACTTCTTTTCCTTAAAAAAAAGATTCATCATAAATAATACGTTGTTAGTAGCAGAATCAAAAGTTGGAGTTATTTTTTATCAAATAAATTAATCAAAAACTAAATCAAGAACTTGATGAAGGAAGGAAGGGAGGGAGGGAGGGAGGGAGGGAGGGAGGGAGAGAAAAAGGAGGGAGGGAGGGAGGGAGGAAGGAAGGGAGAATGGGAAAAAGAGAGTGAATGAGTGAGTGAGGAAGGAAGAAAGTCCTGTTGGAGTGTTTTTAAAGAATTGCCCCTTTGGTGCACTTAGACTGTTGATTGTAGCTTTCTGTCTGGTCCATTTCTGTGGTGTGCAAGGATTGGCCGAGTGCCAGTGTGACAATCAATACCTCCTGAGTCCGTCTCCTTGGCTGGAGATTATTCCTTGGCCTCCTTTGTTTTACTGGTGGGTGGGTATGGTGGGAGGCAGGCAGGAAAGGGGGGGGGGGCAATTTCTAAACTGAAACAGGATGTCCTGCTGGTGTCTCAGACTCTAAAAGGCTCCGTTTCACTGGCTGCGTTGGCGACGCAAGATGGCTTAAGTTAATCCAGGAGGATTTAGGACTTCTCTGAGCCATTTTTTCTTTGCAAGTCGGGAAAAACCTCAGAGGGACTTGCCGCTGGAGCTGGCAGCATTGTAGAGGGGACTCTTTCAAAGGCCCAGGAAGTCAAAGAGAAAGGATCGTGTTTTAACATGTTATCGTGGAACTGTAATCAATTTTGGATAGCCCTCACAAAGGAGAGAGTAGCAGTAGAAATGTAAACTTCGCACACATTCACACACTTAATACAATGGATCAGGAAACCCAAGAAACTGCATTGCCTATTTCGGTCATGGTTGGTTGAGGCAGCTGGCCACAAAACAAAGTTTCAGGCAATCTTGTAAGCAGAACTGCCAGGAGTCGTCTCTGAGTTTTATCTAGTCCTTGACCACACAGGAGGCAAGCGATACGGATCAGCATGAAATAAACCCACATCTTCTAAATATATATGCTTTGAAGACTTTTATGACCCTCAAAATGGTCAGAGAGAAAGACAGATAACAGAGCCTGATGGATAATAATCCCTACTGGAGATCTCTACCAGGGCAGCCTATTCTTTATTTTGGAAAGGTTTTAAGGAGAGCGTGTTGTGACACTTTGCAAGATTTTATAGGTTGGCTCTCACAAATGAGTTAAATTATTGCAGGCTTTTATGCATAAAAAGTCTGTTAGTTCTCAGGAGTGAACATTAGCGGGCTGCTCCGAGTTTGCTTGGTTCTCTTTTTGCTTTTTTTCCAAAATCTTTCAAAAAAAAAAAAGCAACCTCTGTGTGAGGGTGTGGAACTGATGGCTGATCTTTTTTTAACCCTCCCCAACATAACAGTGCTCAGATGAGAATCACAGTTTATTGTTTGCTGAGGGAGGGAAGCTGCTGTTAGCTCAAAAACCAGTTTGGGGTAACCACAAGGGGTAGATGCGATAGGACCATAACCAGGCAGAATGAACCAACGCTGACATTTGGACACGTTCTGATCCTGTCCTCATATTTAAACCAAAGAGTTCTGCTTTTTAATGACAGGACTGTGTTCCCATTAAACAGAGCAAGTTCCTAGTCTGAGTGGGATCCCCAGGGCTCAACGCTGCTGGCTTTGCTTAGGGAAGCTGTGATGAGGAAAGTGTTTGCACAATTAAATCTAGAGTGCCAGCTGCCTCTGCTCCTGAACCAATCAGATTCGATAAGGATTATCTATGCCTTAATCTCATCCTTGACAATTGCGATGGGCTCTTTTGGTACCCTTGAAAAATGTCTTTAATCTGCAGTTTGTTCAAAATGTGGCAGCCAGGCTACAAATCTTGGTAAGGCTTGGTACAATGCCTCGGCAACACCACACTTGGAATATTGCATCCAGTTTTGGTCTCCACGATATTAAAAAAGATGTTGAGACTCTAGAAAGAGTACAGAGAAGAGCAACAAAGATGATCAGGGGTCTGGAGGCTAAAACAAATGAAGAACAGTTGCAGGAATTGGGTATGTCTACTTTAATAAATAGAAGGACTAGGGGTGACATGATAGCAGTGTTCCAATATCTCAGGGGCTGCCACAAAGAAGAGGGAGTCAAACTATTCTCCAAAGCACCTGAAGGCAGGACAAGAAGCAACGGATGAACACTAATCAAGGAGAGAAGCAACCTAGAACTAAGGAGAAACTTCCTGACAGTGAGAACAATTAACCAGTGGAACGGCTTGCCTTCAGAAGTTGTGGGTAATCCAACAATGGAGGTTTTTAAGAAGATATTGGACAACATTTGTTTGAAATGGTATAGGATTTTCTGCTTTAGGGGGTTGGACTAGACTAAACAAGGTCCCTTTCAACTCTGTTATTCTGTTATTCAAACCAGTACAAACTAGAATATCACACTTTGTCCTGAATTATCTGCCCACTTTTTATGGTGACAGGATTGGTCTTTGCAGCCTGAAATATTAAGCACCAGACTGATCTCTTTTCCCATTTGAAATATGGTGGCTAAGATCAGCAAGAAAATCACCAGGATTCTGTTAGTTCCCTTACGCTTTGAGTTATGGATAATAGTAATTTGCATTTTCAATTTTCTATAGTCTGGTGTTGTTTTTAAATTTTGTTAACTGTCTTGTGTGCTCACCAGAGAGGGAAAGTAGGACATAAATTAAATATAGGCATTCCCCTAGAATAATAAATTTATAATTCATTATGATCTTAGGCCAAAACAAAACAGAAAATAATGTTACAAACGTTATTAGATGCTATGAAAGTAATATGTTAACATTGATAAGGTAACAGAATGTCAACTCAGTTTCCTAGACAATATAATTAGCTACCTGCTTCTCATGGAGGATAATATATATTGTATGTATGTATATATATATATATATATATATATATATATATATATATATATATATATATATATATATATATATATATATATATATATATATATATATATATATATATATATATTTGTTTTCTGAGGTTTTCGCGGGTGCCTGTATGTGGATCCTTGGTTTTTCGGGTTTTTCCCCGCGTAGAATTAAAGGTGTAGGCGCAACGTTTCGACGGAATCCCATCCGTCATCATCAGGCTTCTGCTTCCTTCTTCTGGGAGAAGCATGTGGCTGTTTGTTCCTCTTTTTTAAACTGCCAGAGGGGGTGTGTTCTGTGGAGGTGTGCTCTGATTGGGTAGGGGACCAAGTGTGTTCTGATTGGGTGGGAGTGTGTTTTGAATGGTGGGTGTGTTCTGATTGGGTGGGGGTGTGTTCTGAGTGGATGGGCTGGTCTCAGCTGCCAGCTCCAGACCTGAGCTGGTGAGTTGTGCTGCTTTTGTTCGGCTTCGTGTTTGTGGTGGTGCCATGTTTTTATAGTGGGTGTCAGTTTGTTTATTGTGTGGTTTGGAGGGGTTTAAAGTGGCTGATGTTGCAGCTGTTGCAGCTGTAGTTAGGTTTCTGTTTTGTGGTTGTGTGTCTTTATCGTTGTGGGTTCGGATTTGCTTTTTGAATGGTTGTGTGGTGGTGATGTCATGTGATGTTATCATGAGTTTGGGTCTGGTATCATTCTTGGTGGTTGGGCTTCGTCTGTCAATCAAGGCGGGTTTCCAAATGGCTGGTAGACGAGAGGTATCATCTCGTTTATTCATGCTGTGGGGGCGTTTTTCTATCTCAATGGCTTCTCTGATTATTCTGTTGTTAAAATGTTCAATTTTGGCGATAGTTTTGGTTTTTTTAAAATCAATTTCATGTCCCGTGGCTTCAAAGTGTTGGACCAGGGATGAAGTTTGTTCTCCTTTTCTGAGTGAGTTTTTGTGCTCTTCAATGCGTGCACTTATTCTTCTGTTGGTTTGTCCGATGTATGTGGTGGGGCAGGTGGTGCATGGGATTTCGTATACTCCTTGGTTTTCTAACCCAATTATGTCCTTGGGGTTTCTTAGGATGGTGGATATTTTTCTGTCTGTGTAGAATGCTGTTTTGATGTTGTGTTTTTGGAGGACCTTGCTGATTCTGTCTGTGGTCCCTTTTAAGTATGGGAGGAGGGCTTTGCCATTTTCTTGTTCTCTGTCTTGGGTTTTTGTGGGTGTCTCTCTTCGGATTAAGTTGGTAATCGTGTTTCTTTGGAATCCATTGGCTGTTAGTACATTAGTGAGAGTGTGTAGTTCGGTTTTTAGGTGTTGTTCGTCAGCTAGGTGTTTTGTTCTGGAGATGAGTGTCTTGGCTACGGAGCTGATCTGTGCTGGGTGGTGGTGTGAGAGTGCGTTCAGATAGCGGTTTGTGTGTGTTTTTTTATGGTAGATAGTGTGTCCTAGGGAGCCGTTGGATTTCTTGTAGACTAAGACATCAAGGAAGGGAAGTTGATTGTTAGCTTCTGTTTCCATGGTGAATTGTATTTTGGGGTGTAGGCTATTGAGGTGTATGAGGAAGTCATCCAGTTTTTCTTTGCCGTGTGGCCAGATTACGAAGGTGTCATCTACGTATCTGAGCCAGAGTTTGGGTTTGTGGTTGGATTTTTCTAGAGCGAGGGTTTCAAAGTGTTCCATGTAGAGGTTTGCGATGACAGGTGAGAGGGGTGATCCCATGGGTGCTCCTTCCATTTGTTTGTATCTTTGTCCATTGTAGATGAAGTATGTGTTAGATAGGCAGTGGTTGGTCAGATCTAGGATGTGTTTTGGGGGGTTGTATTTATTTAGGATAGCTGTCAAGGCTTCTTTGATAGGCACTTGGGTGAAGAGGGATACAACATCGAAGCTCACAAGTAGGTCCCAGGGCTGTAAGTTTAGTTTACTTATGATCTCTATGAATTGGAATGAGTTTTGTACGTGTGAGGTGATGGAATTTGCATAAGGCTGTAGTTGTTTGGCAAGAAATTTGGCTAGATTTTGTAGAGGTGAGCCTATGGAGCTGACTATGGGTCTGAGTGGGGTTCCTTCTTTGTGTATCTTGGGCAGACCATAGAGCTTAGGACATCTGGATGATTTTTCTCTGGGAATGATTGTTTTCTGGATCTCTTCACTGATGGGGGTGGCTTTTATTTTTGATTTTGTGGTTTTTTCCAGGTAGGTGGTGGGATCTGTCTTGAGGAGTTTGTATGTGGAGTCTCGGAGTAGGTTGGATAATTTGGTATGGTAGTCAGATGAGTTCATTACCACCGTGGCGTTGCCTTTGTCTGCTGGCAGAATGATTATGCTGGTGTCATTTTTTAGGTTAAGTAGTGCTGTCTGTTCCTCTTTGGGTAAGTTGCTTTTGGGTGGTTTGCTGGTGCAGAGGATGTTGGTAACTTCGAGTCTGATTTTGTTGGCGTCATCAGGGTTAATTTTGGTCAGGCTGGATTCGACTCCGCATATAATGGTTTCCGTGGGAATGTGTTTGGGAGTGACTGCAAAATTAAATCCTTTAGACAGGACGTTGGTTTCGGCTTTGGTGAGAATCCTATCTGAGATGTTGTGCACAGTTTGTTTCATGTGTTGCTGTGGGAGAGGAGGGGTTTGTTTCTGGCGTTCCTTTAGTCTTCGGAGTTTATTGGTGTGTGTGTCTGTTTTGTAGGCAGTCTCTGTTTCAGCTCTCCAGACGGCGATTTGTTTGAATTTGTCCCAAAGTGTGGGGTGGATCTTGTTGCTGAGTTTGAGGTGAAGTGTGAGGAGGTCTCTGTTGATTCGGTCCAAGAGGAATCTTTTTGTGTGGAGTTCGTTTCTGATTAGGGCCAGTTCTGTTCTTGTCAGGATGCGTTTGATGGCTGCAGAGTTGGAGTGGAATTTCAATTGGAAGGATATGGGGATTAAATTTTGATCTCGGCAGTTGCGATCCACATATATATATATATATATATGTGTGTGTGTGTGTGTGTGTGTGTGTGTGTGTGTGTGTGTGTAAAATGAACTGTCCGGTGTGACTACAGCCTGTTTGATGGCCTTTGAGATAAGGCTGAAAACAGGAAATAAAGATTTGCCCCATGTTTGGGGCCTAGCAAGGTAATCTAAGAGTTAACATATGACACACACACACATATATATATACATATCCAGTTCCTAAGGATATAGTTGTAAGCTCCCTTCCCTTTCCAATTTGCAGTTAAGTAATTTACTTGCTGCAAGTAAATAAATAATATAATTTAACTAATTAGGAAATTAGTAAAAAGAGGCTGAATTAAGCATTCCCCTAATCAGCCTAAACCTTGAAGTGTTGAAAGATATGGTAGTATTGCAAAAATTCTTTCTGCCTTCCAAGAATACGGAACAATGTAAAAGCATTAAAGGAAGCTTTGGAAAGTGCCCAGTGATACTTTGAGTTAATAAGTAAAAATAGATAAGATAGAGGTAGTTTCTCTGAGTTTTTCCTAAGTAGGTCTCCTGAATGAGTTACAGATCTCTATTGCAGGGGTCTTCAAACTTGGCCCTTTTATGGCTGAGGAATTCTGGGAGTTGAAGTCCACAAGTCATAAAAGGGCCAAGTTTGAAGACCCCTGCCCTGTTGCTTTGGATATATCATTCTGAGTTCTGTGCTAAATCTACTGCTCATATCAAGAACGAGTTCCTTGGCGCTCTCTAAGCTTGGTTGTTTTCTTGCAGATGTTTCATTACCAAACTAGGTAGCATCATCAGTGCTAACAGGTAATAATGTTACTTAGTGTCTTCAAGGAAACAACCAAGCTGAAAGAGCACCAAGGGACCCAGAGTTTCAAGCCTGAGTTACTAATATTCTCTTCTCTCAATATCATATCAAGCAGCTTGACAACCTCCTCAGGGTTCGGTAAACCTGGGATTAACAAATATTTTGGAGAGAATATATTATATCAGTTTGTTAACAGAGATGTTTCACTATTTTTAATCTATGATTATTTCATGTTAACAAGGAAAGCAACCCTGCTGGAACCAGACAACAGATCCTTAATCTTGCTGATAGGTTAGCTTTACTAAATGTTATCTTTGATTCTGGCCAACCTAGCCTGCAGTCTCAACGCCATGTTTATAACATATATAGGAATCATAATAAAAAAGAAATAATTGGAAAGCTGACATGATCAAAGAAAGTATCAGCCTCCAGCACCTTTTTCATTTGCAAGACTCTCTGGGCTGCACATAGACAAGCTCAGAAAATAAAAATGGTGAATGACGATAGCACATTAAAAAGTAAAAAAAAACCCTGGAATGATAGGGAGTATTTTAGGAGTTATAACATATTGCTAAAAGTGTTTATTGGTAGAGTTAGAGTGGCAGTTTTGGTCTGGGACTCCTAGTGCAAGACCCTTGCATGGGGTTCCGGAGGTCAGATAAATAAATATTTTAAAATTTCTCAATTTTAATTCCTAATATAATGTATCAGTGGATATAGCCCATATAAATCAAAGCTCTTTGGGGTGCCCAATCATTGTTAAGAATATAAAATATAAAGCAATATAAAGAACATAAGGCAGGATATATGAAGAAATTGGAATTACTGTCTGTTTAGTTGACTATTTCTTCTCCAGTCTGATTTTATAGCACAGAATGGAACTGACCCCATGACAATCTGTGGGAGAGACTGCAGTGCCTCTTTGTAGGCAGGATATGTTCTCCCTGTTAAAAAATGATTCTAAGATCTCTATTGAAGACCATCTCTTAACCTGGATATTCTATGCAATTATGGGTTTGTCTCAAGTATTACATTTTTGGGAAAGATGATTCAGATAGATATAACTTTGTAGCCACACACACATCTGGATAATACTGGTTATCTGGACCCATTTCATCCAGGCAATCAGACAGGATATGGTGCTAAAATTGCTTTGGTTACTTTAGTATATGACCTACACTGGTAACAAGATGAGAGCACCATGGCTGGACCATCCAGTAGCTTTCAAGGGCATTGATCATGACATATTTTTGGATGGTCAGCCAGAATTGGGCATTAGGGACATTATCTTGCAGATCATATTCAGAAACTGGTGCTGAGATCCAGCATGATGTAGTGGTTAAAATATTGGCCTAGGTAGGACCTGGGAGATACACATTCAAATTTATTCTGAACCAGGGACGCTCATTATGCAACTCTGGGCCAATCACACTCCCTCAGGCCAAGCTATCTTTGATTCTGGGGACAATGGAGTTGCTTAGTGAAAGGCAGGATACAAACATACTGTATCAAATCAATAAAAATATTGTGGTGGAGTGGGCTGTTGGCTTCATAGATCATTGATTGATCATATACCCACAGTGTTGTATTTTGTCCCACTTGCCCCAATTATATAATACTGTCTCCAGACAGTGGTGGGATTCAGCCAGTTCAACAGAACTGGTTGTAAATTTTGTTGAGTTTGGAGAACCTGGAGGAGGCCTCCCAGGCCTAGAACGGCCTGCTGGAAGCAATGATATGTAGATGGTTATCTTCTTCTATAGAGATGCGGTGGCTCAGTGGGTTAGGACACTGAGCTTGTCGATCAGAAGGTCGGCAGTTTGGCGGGTCAAATCCCGAGTGCCACGTAACAGTGTGAGTGCCTGTTACTTGTCCCAGCTTCTGCCAACCTAGCAGTTCGAAAGCACGTAAAAATGCAAGTAGAAAAATAGGGACCACTGCGGTGGGAAGGTAACAGCGATCCGTGCGCCTTTGGCGTCTAGTCATGCTGGCCACATGACCACGGAGATGTCCTCGGACAAGCGCTGGCTCTTCGGCTTTGAAATGGAGATGAGCACCGGCCCCTAGAGTTGGAAATGACTAGCACCCATGTGCGGGGGAAACTTTACCTTAACCTATGTAATCTCGAGGTGAAATACAATGTTTGTACAGACAAGAACAATCTGTTAGGAGAGATGTGACTAATAAATAGGGACATTTTTTTTAAAGAAACACTACACTAAAAGGCCAATTCAAGCCTGATACTTGAGGGCTTTCTAGTTTTTCAAATAATGAACCAAAGTCTAACCATAAAACCTGAATCAACATCTTATGAATTGGGAAACTAAGGCAGCCAGAGGATTGTTGAATGATTTAAATCCAGCTATGTAATGGGCTCCCTCAGAGTTGTCACTGGTCCCTGTTCTTTCAGCATTAAGAAATTCTGCATATATGCATCTATTGGACTGAGCTTTTCAACCTTAATTCATGAATATTTTGTTGAGGAAGGAAGGAAGGAAGGAAGGAAGGAAGGAAGGAAGGAAGGAAGGAAGGAAGGAAGGAAGGAAGGAAGGAAGGAAGGAAGGAGTGCCCTCCTGGATGGTCTGTGATTGGCCATGAACACTGCACATTTGCACCCATTTCAGAATATGCTGTCCACGTTCTAAGCTCACTAGGGCCAAAAGAGTAGCTTCTGACCATTTACTGTTTCTCACTGTTCAGGCAAAAGTATGATTAGCTTCCAATAGCTTTGTGGGCTATAAACGAAGTATTGGGTGCTCAAGCTGCCTACTTCAACTTTGATGTTTCAAAAAGAAGTTTTTGGGGTTTTTTTGCACAATGCATTCCTTGTTGAATAAATTAGATATGTTGCTAAAAGAGAACTACCGTTATTGGAAATAAAATACTGGACCAGTTAAAGTTTTAGTGTAATCTACTTGGGCTCTTGGGATCTGATTGTAATAAGAATATAGGCAGTTATATTTAATGAATTTATATTTTATTTTAACCTAGATTTTTCCCTATTTCTCTTTTCTAGGCAGGCTGCATTGTTTGTAATAAAAAGGGTTGTCTTTTGGGGGAAAAATTGCTCTGGCTGCAGGCCCAATTTATAAAACTAAAATGTCTCCCCCTAAAATGACTAGAACTCAAGGAAAGTTTTTTAACAGCATTTTCAAGGCAGCAAAATACAATTTACAAAATAATCAGCCTATGTGCATCACCAGAATGGAACTTCCAGACTTTACCTAAGGGATTACAATACTGATTCAATAACTTTGGTAACTATTCTCTAGGAATAGCCTAAATGACAGGCAGATGAAAAACCCGAAATGAAATGCATTTTTCTCTCTCTTAATCAGATAAGATGCCTTTGATCCTTTGAAGCATGTGTCGAAACAACTGTTAATAGATCTCAGAAGATTACACAGTTACATTCCAAGATTATCAGCGTCTCTAAGCAGTGCCTAAGGATATATTAAACTGTGATGAAGAAAATGAATATTTTCTCTGCCCACTTAAATTTGTATTCCTTGACCGGTTTGGCCTGGAGTCATGCCATATGGCTCAGATTATGCTCAAATGTTAAACTTATTTGCATATTTAACCCAACTTGACTTATTCATGTCTTCATAGAGGAAAACCCTTATTTGAATAATATGTTTTGGAATCCTATTTCCTCCAGTGTCTCTACTTCATTTCAGTTCTGATTATGTGAGATAATCAGAACTGACATGGAGAATCCGTTGCCTCTGTTTTATAACTCTTTTTTAATTTTTGCTCTGCAAGTCTCAGAACACAAATCTGGGACCCTTTACTTGAATGTTACACTCTTCCGTTTACCTAACAATGTTGACCCTGCAATTTTAGGGAAGCTGAATCTATGAAATATATTTTTTATACTGCATTGTTATACTGAATAAGAGTTCTACCTGGACATTGGTTTCTTTTTTTTTAGCTGTATTTTCTATGTCTTATCATTTTATAGCTTGCATCCCATCCTGATATCTGCTGCTTAAAACAATTTAATAGGTAAACCAGATTCTGTCAAGGTAGCATTCCTCACATTGTTGTGATCATATATTTCAGCAGCTACATGTGCATCTTCCGTGTGGTTGATAAATAAGTGTCTGTTACTAGCAATTTAATCCAGCCCACTTAATTTTGTATTTTTAGAGGTGCTATGGAGCTCTCTTTTTTCTTCTTGACAGGAAACCCCACAGGATGTTATCTAGTCACTCCCTTCCACTTTTTGTAAATAAGCTACTTATTTCTTTAGAAGTTAGAAGTGAGGGAGACAACTGATCCAGGGTTTTTCATTGCCTGTGAGTGGGAACAGGCTGCCTCCGCTCACACTCCGTGTAAGTGGTGGGTCATTGTCTGCTTGGCCTTGGCAAAACATAGAGGGCTGCTCACTTAGAAGAGCAAAATAATAGAGATGTGTCTCCACTAAAAGGTCTGAAGATGCTAGCCACAAAGGATTGGGCACTAAACAGAAGATCAGAGACCAACCCACCTCATAGACCAGAGAGAGGAGCAGAAGAAAAGGAAACCCACCTGAGTCTGTGGGTCTTGTCAGTGTCACAGCTGTCCAGCATGCCTCATCCTTATCTGTTCTGGAAACAATTGTTGCCTAGCTGAACAGGTGTTGACTGAAATATCCAAGAAACAGCAGCTTTGCTTAGGCCAGGGGTTTTCAAACCTGGCCCTTTTATGACTCGTGGACTTCAACTCCCAGAATTCCTCAGCCAGCATGCCTGGCTGAGGAATTCTGGGAGTTGTCCACGAGTCATAAAAGGGCCGAGTTTGAAGACCCCTGGCTTAGGCAAAACCACCAAACCATTTCATTACTTGTTCAAAGACTTCAAAATGAAGCTTACTCACCAGAGGAGGGAAAAATCAAGCACAGTTATATTCTCTATTTTCCAAGAATTTTTGTTAAAGGACCACATTTTGTTCTCACGATTAAGATAGGGTACATAATTAGAAAGTTGTATGCCAATTTCTCATGCGTACAGTAAAATCACAGGGTCAATGCGACTTCCATCACAGACCTACAGAAAGACATTTCCCACCCCACCAATGCAAATTTGCTTAGAAAATCATTTTCCACTCTGGCTTGTATTTTCTGGCCCATGTATTTTCTTGCAACTGACTTCTCACCCTACCCTTAAGTAGCATTTTGTTAGACTGGATTTATTACTCTTTGATTCCAACAAAGAGATATGTTTCCTCCCTACTACAGAATAAAATTCTCACATCAGGATGACAGCCACAGCTGTATGGAAATTTCAAACATCTGATACTTTGATTCTGAAATTTCCATTGTAGAGTTTGTTAATGAGTTTCACTACTTTGAAGGCATGATATAAATTCCATTGCTGAGTTGATAGGGGACAGACTCCAGATGGTCTGTGAAATGTCTTTTGAGATCCCCGGTTTTTTAGTACAGTTACTTAAATTCTGTTTAAGGCAGTTCAAATGAGCTTCCTTTGAAATGGCTTGGTATTTATGTGAATGCAGCATGAACGCTGCTTCTCATCACAATTTGATGGGCTGCCTCTACACAAGCAGATGAAAATGCAAAGCGATTTTCTATGGCATCTCTGCAGTGAAATGAATCCTCTTTTTCAATGGAAAGTTTTGAACTGTAAACCTCTGACAGCGAGGCAATTATTCTGATCTAAAATGAGTAGCACTTTAATTCTTCCAGGATTTACTTCTGGAGATGAAATAGCAAGGTGCTGCAATTCTCTGATCCTCTCGCTTTCTATTGAAAGTAGATGTGAAAGGGCCATCTTGAGTGGGCAACAGATGGCAAAGCCTCTCACCAATATTGGTCAATTATAGAAAGAAATGGAAAGTTTACAGGGAGTAATGAGTAGGGGGATTGCACCCCAGCACCCACCCAGCCAATTCCCCCTACGGGTAGTCCTCAACTTACACCAATTCATTTGGTGACTGTTCAAAGTTATAACGGCACTGATTTTTTTCCACACTTATGACCGTTGCAGAATCCCCATGGTCAAAATTCAGACACTTGGCAGCTGACTCATATTTATGATGGTTGCAGTGTCCCGGGGTCACGTGACCACCTTTTGTGCCCTTCTGACAAGCAGAGTCAATGGGGAAGCCAGATTCACTTAACAACCATATTACTAAGTTAACAACTGCAGGGATTCACTTAACAACTGTGGCAAGAAAGATTGTAAGATGGGGAAACATTCACTTAACAAATGTCTCACTTAACAACCAAAATTTTGGGCTCAATTGTGGTTGTAAGTTGAGGACTACTTATATTTATTACAGCACATGGCCCCTCACAGTTCAACTATCAGAAAAGCTAGCCTAATGTTTAACATCAGCATACATCAAAAAACAGGATCAGAGGCAAGCAAAATAATGAAGAAGTAACAATTTACAATTCTCATTGTCTATATTTCTATATCCAAACTTTCCAGAGCTACTGGAAACAATCCAGTATGGACAGTCCCAAAGGGAGGAGCATTGAGGTATTCCAGCTTCAACCCTTTTATACACATAATTGCAGCAGCATAGAGAAGGAAAGGAGGATACCAGGTGATCCTCCTTTATCCTGCAACTTAAAAGGAGTTTGGTAGGCAAAGGTGATGTGCTGTATCCAACACTATTTAGATACAGTAGCACCAGAAAACCATCAAGCCTGTAAGCTAAAGTAAGAATTTGGGGGGGGGACTCATAGAAGAAGATAAGGTAAAGGTAAAGTTTCCCCCGCACATGCGTGCTAGTTGTTTCCAACTCTAGGGGCCGGTGCTCATCTCCGTTTCAAAGCTGAAGAGCCAGCGCTTGTCCGAGGACGTCTCCGTGGTCATGTGGCTGGCATGACTAGACGCCAAAGGCGCATGGAACGCTGTTACCTTCCCACCGTAGTGGTCCCTATTTTTCTACTTGCATTTTTACGTGCTTTCGAACTGCTAGGTTGGCAGAAGCTGGGATGAGTAACAGGCGCTCACTCTGTTACGCAGCACTCAGGATTCGACCCGCCAAACTGCCAACTTTCTGATCGACAAGCTCAGCATCCTTACCCACTGAGCCACCGCATCTCTATAGAAGAAGATAACCATCTACATATCATGGCTTCTACTAGAGGGTTACTGAAAGAAAGGAAGAGGGAAGGCCAAAGGAAAGAGAGCCAGAAAGATGACTTCTTTATTGGCTGGATGTACATTACAGCTCCATTGTTTAACTAATTGCCTCTCTGGGCACAAAGAATTGAAAGCATATTGTTCTAAACCAGGGGTGTCCAACCTTGGCAACTTTAAGACTTATGGACAATAGGGGGAAATTGATAGCCTTATTGTTTTATTTATTTATTTTGATTCCACCTTTATTACTATTTTTTATAAATAACTCAAGTGGCGAACATATACTCTTTCCTCCTCCTGTTTTCCTGGCAACAGCAACCCTGTGATGTGGGATTGGCTGAGGGAGTGACTGGAACCAAGGCCACCCAGTCAGCTCCCCTGCCACAGGAGGGATTAGAACTCATGGTCTCCTGGCTTCTAGGCTGATGCCTTAAGGTGGTCTCACTTTCTTATTATAATCTTTAATTAAAAGTGCTTAAATGTTGTTAAAAGACATTAGATACTAACAATAACTTTATATTTTATTCCACCCCTCCTTTTGATCAACTGAAGACAGCAAAATGCAAAATGACTACAATTCCTATCTTTCCCATCACAACAACCCTGTGAGGTAGGATGGACTAAGAGAGAATGACTGGTCCAAAGCCCCCCAAGCAGCTTTCATACCTAAGCGAGGCCTAGTCACTTTTTCAGTGCCATTGTAACTTCAATCATTAAATGAAATGGTTGTAAGTTGGAAGCTATCTGTATTAATGATTATCTTCAGATTCTAAAGTCTAAAAAAAGTTGGCAAAGTTGGACATGGCTTGGCTCTAGCCACTGTCATGTCCTGTCTAAGCATTGAAAATACGTTTCTACAGAAAATTTTTGGGAGAAATGAAAATGTCTGTTTCTTCAATATGTTGGGGGTATCTTACTATCATCATGAATCTAGGTAGATTTTTTTTCTTTTCAAAACTCATGTCCTAGTTTTATTTGAAGAATAAAATTGAAATTTTGGTGAGCACTCTAAGTAACATCTCGCAAAGGACTCCAGTTGGATCATTGGAGGATTATGAAAGAGTTAGCTGGGCCCAAGCAAAAAATAAAATAAAATTGATTTCATTTATTATATTAATTTTACTGTTTGGTTTTGAATCTGCTACATTCAAAAATACAAATTTAGTAGCAAGTTTTGCTTCTCTGTAAGGTTTATTTTTATTTATTTATTTATTTATTTTATTTTATTTTAATTCCATTTATATCCCGCCCTTCTCCGAAGACTCAGGGCAGCTTACAAACTTAGCAGTAGCCTTCATTCTATGTATATGCCTGCTTATTAGGGCTTTCACACACCTCCCAAGCGGCATTATTACAAAGTCAGCTTAATTGCCCCCAACAATCTGGGTCCTCATTTTACCTACCTCGGAAGGATGGAAGGCTGAGTCAACCTTGAGCCTGGTGGGATGCGAACCTGCACTAATTGCAGGCAGCTGGCGTTACTTAAGGAGGCATTAGCCCACTGCTCCACCAAGGCTCTTCTTTAATAGACTTCTTCAGTAATGGTATCGCACTTGTACATTTCTATGGGAAGTGTCATTGGAATATATATAGTGGTACCTTGGCACTCAACTGCTTTGAAACTCAATGAATTTGGTACTCAACTCATTTTGACGTGAAAATTTTGTCCCAATACTCATCGTTTGTTTGGTACTCAACATATAAGCTAGAACTTGTCTATGTCGGCCGCCGTGTGACTCACTATATTATTCCTTATGGGAAAAATGTGTTTGGTATTCATCATTTTTGGTACTC
Source organism: Vipera ursinii (assembly GCF_947247035.1). NCBI lineage: Eukaryota > Metazoa > Chordata > Lepidosauria > Squamata > Viperidae > Vipera > Vipera ursinii. The sequence continues at coordinate 215,536,357 of NC_139513.1, read as the reverse complement.
GTAGCAACTCCTAGAACCAATTAACAATGAGTACCAAGGTACCACCATATTGCTATATATCTGGGTTTGTCCATTTTTAAATATCAGGGGATTTTTAATTTAATGAAGATTGGGATGAAGTGATGAAACAGGCAGGCAAAATGAAGAAAATGTTGGTCCTTGGGAATGAAGTGATGAGTCCCTTAAGTCTAATTTTTCATTTAGACATCTGGAAACATCAATCTGATCTCCTGCTGGTTTTGAATTGACTATCCAACTGAGCGCTGCTCTTTGCTATTCCTATGGCAACTTTTCCTGGGCTACCTTTCACTTTTTACATGCAACAGAAAAATTATTAGCTATGGTAACTGGGAGTGAGCCAGAGAGTCAACATTTAGATCAGAGATGTCCAACTCATTGCTAGCTAGAGAATTCTGGGAGTTGAAGTCCACCAATCTTGAAGTTGCCAAGATTGGACACCCGTCATTTAGATAGAACTGTATTACCAGCTGGAAATTCCCCTCTCTGACTTGGTTGCAATAATAAAGGCTGAGCAGGCCTGTTGCCTCAGATTTTTCAGCCTGGATTTTCTTAAGATCATACAGTTCACCTTAGATTTATAGTCATCCAAATGTTCTTTACCAAATAAGCAAATAAAATGTTTCCAATTTTGGCGTTTTCTTCAAAAAAAGATGGAGAGTTAATTAAATATTAAAAATATGTTTAGAATATTAACATAATACTCTTGTCAGTTTGAAATAGCCCAACCACCCATGTTTTATAAACACATTTTTATGTTGTTCTGTAATAGGAGGTGCTGACTGCTTAAGATGATCCTTAAGGCAGCAACAAATGGTAACACTCAACACTTGTCTGGCTTTTTGGCTGCACTATATACAGTATATGACAGATCCTGTCTGAAGGGCTTCATCTAAGAGAGATCTTAGATGAAGATCTAATAAAAAAGTAATTTTATGACCAATTCTTGTATTTATAACCTTCCCAGGTCTGTAAAGTAAAAAAAAAAAGCTGAAGTAGGATCATAAGCACAGTCACAGGTTCACTTAATGACCACTTTGCTTAATGGCCAAATTGCTGGTCCCAAACGCAGTCACTAAAGAAGCACTACCTGTTTTTATTTTAATAGCACTACATGTCATTTTTAATAGCGCTATATGTTATTTGAATCTGAACTAGGATTATCCTAATATTAACTTCACTTACGGACTTTGGATCTAAAGAAACAAGGAGAAAGCAGGTAAAGTAAAAGGAGAAAGTTCAAAAATCATGGCTGATTGTGGCTTCGGTTATTTGGGATGACAGGAATGGATATATATATATATTTAATTACTTGTCCTGGGACATCTCCATATTTGAAACATAGATTTCAGATTGCAAATATGTTTCTGTAACTTTTTGATAAGATCTGGGCTGCAAGTGTTTTGTAATATGAATTCCACTAACAGATAGTCTTTTCATTTTATAAGCCATTTATATCCTGGGCCTTTTATGACTGTTTTGATATCAGAACAATTGTCTGTGTAAGAAACAGGCAGAATTTCAGGTTGGTTATTCTTTTTACAATGGAAAGATTGTCGTACTGCATTTACTGTCTTGGATGGAAAATACAGTATGTGCTCTCTTTCTGCTTATAAGTTTGGCTCTGTATCAGTGTAACAGAAAGAGCGACCAGCTTCATTCTGTGTGGCCATTGATTAAAGCTGTATTTAAAGTGTACTTAATGTTTCTTATTATTTAAGAATCATTAGAGGGATTTTTTTGTATTAATTTTCCTTTGTATTCCTTGTGCCTACTTTTTTCTATATATGAAACGTTGAAAGCCATCTGAATTTAAAAAAACATATTTCTAAATATTTATTTCACTCTTACAGATTTTTTTTAAAAATCTCCTTTTTTGTTTTAACGTTTTTTTTTGGCCTCTCGTTTTTATTTAATATTTTTTAATTTGTCTCTCCCCTGTAGGCGATTTCTCATTATGCCTGTTATTAATTTTTACGCATCAAAATTAGCAGAACATTGGTTAATGGAATTGGTTCACATTCTAAACAGGCTTTTTATTGTTTTATTCTTTAATTCACTGATGTAAGAATGGACTGAAGATTTAATTAACAGCTTGGTTTCCTATTTTATTTGTCAAGACATATAAATGAAATCTTCAGGGTAAGAGAAAGCATGTAGTCTCTGAAAAACATCATATTATTACTGCACCCTCTCAGAACTGTGAGGTAAATTCCATCTTATAATTATTAACTAGACTGCATTGGTTGTAAGTCTGCTTCCTTAAAGCAGTCTCAACAAATCTAAATAAACACTGCTAAACATATTCTAAGATGGAAAGGCAAATTACCTGACTCAGCCCATGGGAATGTATTGCATTTTTTGGCGTTTAAGGACCTTAAGAAATTCACAGTGCAGTTTCTTTCTGGATGTTTCCATAAGGGCACACTGACTACTTAGCACAAGCAAATCACAAGGAAAGTGCAGCTTTCTTGCAGATTCAACAAACTTCACTTATCACACTTCTACCCCTTAACATACTGAAAACCTTGACATTAAATATTTACATAAAACTAACGCTTGTGTTTGTTTCTACTCCACTGAGCTTTTACAATCTTGCAGTGGTGTCTAGGATCAGGATTCCCTGTTTAGTCTAAAGGCCTTTCAGCATGAATGTTTTTTTGAACAGTAAATGAGCATTCATTTCTTATTTCACACAGATGCTGCACACTGGGGTTTGCCAAAAGTTTGTGCTTCTATTTTGAGTTTATGTCAGGACCAGAAGTGGAAGATCAACTGGAATCTTTTGGGACCTCTGACACAACCCGGTGTTTCCTAGCTGGACTCATTAATACTTGAGACCAACTGAAGATAGTCCTTGACGTACACTATAGAGTTCATTTAATGACTGTTTGAAGTTACAACGGCACCCAAAAAGTGCAGCATCCCCATGATGATGTGATCAAAATTCAGACACTTGTCAACTGACTCATATTTATGATGGTTGCAGTGTTCCGGAGTCATGTGATCACCTTTTGCAACCTTCTCTCAAGCAAAGTCAACACGGAAGCCAGATTCATTTAACAACAGTGTTACTAACTTAATAACTAAAGTGGTTCACTTAACGAGCATGGCAAGAAAAGTCATAAAATGGAGTTAAACTCAGTAACAAATGTCTCACTTAGTAACAGAAACTTTGGGTTCAATTGTAGCTGTAAGGTGAGGATTACCTTGTACTCACTTCAGTTCACTTCTTTGCTTTATTCCTGCCTATCACTCGTATTTTCCTTCAGCTGATTCTGATGCCAACTTGTTAACCAACCTTCAATGTTTATTTTGTCATCTGAACTCCGTATTTCTGCTTTTTAAGAAAAATTTCATAATATGGCTGCTGGCCAGTAACATCATCCAGAGTTTGGGTGGCTTTGGTCATATCGAGGTCATCTCTGTGACAAGGATCTTAACTTCCTCCTTTTTTACTAAAGCCACTGGACTTTGAAAAATTTGCAATTGTTCATTCACTTGTTATCTGATATTGACAAAGAATAAAATAGTTAGATCACCTGAAAAACAGAACAAGAAGCTGTCTCAACCCTTGGCCTGCAAATATTCAAATCAATAAACTTGCTGAAACAAAGAAAATTTGGGCCTAGCCTGTGCTTAGGTGGGACACTGGGAACTACAGATTGTTGTTGTTGTTAGTTGCGAAGTCGTGTCCAACCCATCGCGACCCCATGGACGTTCCTCCAGGCCTTCCTGTCCTCTACCATCTTCTGGAGTCCATTTAGGCTCACACCTACTGCTTCAGTGACTCCATCCAGCCACCTCATTCTCTGTCGTCCCCTTCTTCTCTTGCCCTCAACCTTTCCCAGCATTAGGCTCTTCTCCAGTGAGTCCTTCCTTCTCATTAGGTGGCCAAAGTATTTGAGTTTCAACTTCAGGATCTGGCCTTCTAAAGAGCAGTCAGGGTTGATCTCCTCTAGGACTGACCGGTTTGATCGCCTTGCAGTCCAAGGGACTCGCAGGAGTCTTATCCAGCACCATAGTTCAAAGGCCTCAATTCTTTGGCGCTCAGGCTTTCTTATGGTCCAACTTTCACAGCCATACATTGTAACTGGTAAAACCATAGCCTTGACTATATGCACTTTTGTTGGCAGGGTGATGTCTCTGCTTTTTATTATGCTGTCTAGATTTGCCGTGGCTTTCCTCCCCAGGAGCAAGCATCTTTTAATTTCTTGGCTGCAGTCCCCGTCTGCGGTGATCTTGGAGCCCAGGAAAATAAAATTTGTCACTACCTCCATTTCTTCCCCATCTATTTGCCAGGAATTGAGAGGGCCGGATGCCATGATCTTGGTTTTCTTAATTTAAGTTTCAACTCAACTTTTGCACTCTCCTTCTTCACGCTCTTTAGTTCTTCTTCACTTTCTGCCATTAGAGTGGTATCATCTGCATATCTTAGGTTGTTGATATTTCTGCCGGCAATCTTAATTCCAACTTTTGATTCATCTAGCCCTGCCTTTCTCATGATGTGCTCTGCATATACGTTAAACAGGCAGGGTGACAGTATACAGCCTTGCCGAACTTCTTTCCCAATTTTGAACCAATCAGTGGTTCTGTGTCCAGTTCTCACTGTTGCTTCTTGACCCACATATAGGTTTCTCAAGAGACAAATAAGATGGTCTGGTACGCCCATCTCTTTAAGAACATGCCACAGTTTGTTATGATCCACACAATCAAAGGCTTTAGCATAGTCAATGAAGCAGAAGTAGATGTTTTTCTGGAACTCCCTAGCTTTCTCCATGATCCAGCGTATGTTGGCAATTTAATCTCTAATTCCTCTGCCTCTTCAAAATCCTGCCTGTACTTCTGGTAGTTCTCGATCCACATACTGCTGGAGTCTAGCTCGTAGGATTTTAAGCATAACTTTACTAGCATGAGAAATGAGTGCAATGGTGCGATAGTTTGAACATTCTTTGGCACTGCCTTTCTTTGGAATTGGAATGTAAACTGATCTTTTCCAATCCTGTGGCCACTGTTGAGTTTTCGAAATTTGCTGGCAAATTGAGTGTAGCACTTTTACTGCGTCTTTTAAGATTTTGGATAGCTCAGCTGGAATACTGTCACTTCCACTAGCTTTGTAGTTGCTCAGCTTTCCTAAGGCCCACTTCACTTCACATTCTAGCCCTGAATCCTCTAATAGAGGAAAGGTGGGAAAGATATACAGATAATCCTCAACTTATGATCACAACTGAGCCTAAAATTTCTGTTGCTGAGACATTTGTTAAGTGAATTTTGTCCTAGTTTACGAACGTTTCTTGCCACAGTTAAGGGAATCTCTGCAGTTGTTAAGTTAGTAACACAAATGTAAATATTTCCATTGACACTGACACACAAACACACACACACACGCACACACACTAAGACATTCCATATTATTTCTATCAACCTCTGCTGGTTTCCCTGGCCACTATACAAGAATTCCTATGTTATTGCTTACAATTATTGCTGGGCTTAGGAGGAGGAAGAGAGGGAGAAAAGAGTTTAAATCTGTTCATGAAATAGGTGCTCTTGTTGTGCTAGGGCCAGACTTGAACTTCCAGCTTCTGCAGTTGCCTCCTGGGTAGGATTTACCCAGCTCTATGTACCTTTTAATAGGCTTCTTTTCAAATACAGCTTTTGATAATGATGCTAATGAAGAATTAATGTGCAACAGGGAGACTTCCTTCCCTCCCTCTCCATATAAAGGAGTTGAAGCCAAAGCTTTCAGGGGAGATTACTTGCATCCCAGACAGGGAAAAATAATTGGTCACCTTGGTTAAGACGTTGCTTTTCTTCTCATCCCTTGCACTTGCCATTTCCCAGACTCCCATCAAAAAATTTTTTTTAATATAGACCCACAAACATTTAATCACTGCACGTGATTCCTGCTATGAAGTTTAACATGTTGCAAAAGAGTATTTCGGGGAATTAGTCAATGCTCATTCCCTCACATTGCAAAGAGGGAAGGGTACTTTGTTTTTCTGAAGGATGGCTGGAGGATGCTAGCCAAGTCTCATAGTTTCCCTCCACTGCTCAGAAACTAAGCCATCTTGCCGTCCCTCCCTCTCCATTCAGAGCAGACCACCCACTCAGATAGGAATACACAAACCACATGGGCTAGGAATGTCTGCTCAGCAACCAAATCAATATCAGCATCACAACCTTATTACTTGAAAAGCCTGGCTTTTAGCACAACTTGTTTCTTCTCTCTCTCTCTCTCTCTCTCTCTCTCTCTCTCTCTCTCTCTCTCTCTCTCTCTCTCTCTCTCTCTCTCTATATATATATATATATATATATATATATATATATATATATATATATATGAGGAACAAACAGCCACTACCACACACTTCTCCCAGAAGAACGAAGCTGAAGCCACCAGCCTGATGACGGATGAGATTTCGTCGAAACGTTGCTCTTATACCTTCAATTCTACATGGGAAAAAACCTGAATGACCAAAGATCTACACACACACATATATATATATATATAAATTTTCAGTCCCCACCCCATAGCATGTACATGATTCCTCCTGAAAGAAGGGAGGAGGGAGAGAGAGAAAATGACCAGCGAGAAATCCTTTTTAAAAGGAATAATGTCCAAGGAAATAGTCCCACCCTTTCTTCTTGTTAGGAGAGACATATCTTGCTTTCTAACATCTGGATGGGAATCTGAAGTTGACATCTTAACCACCCGGATCCGGAGTTATTCTTCCCATCGTATAATAGAAAGTTGTCATTTGTATCACAGAAAGTGTGGTATATTAAAAAGTCACACTATTGTTGCCAAGTTAAAAACACAGGTGGAGGCCCAATCAGAATTGTTCCATTGTCGCAATTATTTGAGAAACAAATGCAATACTGTTCTAGTTTGTAAACGTACTCTTGGTTATGTCTTGCAGCATGTAAATTCAATCCTAAACATCTCTGCCCAGAATTTAATGGGGTTCCTATCACAAGATGCTCTCAGATATTGCTTCCATTTTCCAATTTCCACCCAAACCCCTGTCATTCTTCACCACTGGTATCTCAGGTCGGGTTCTGGGAATCGGCTTGCAATCTGGAAGACACACGTTGCATTTTATTATTTCCTGAAGTCTCCTTGATTTAATTTGTCAATTGATGTGCTACAGATCACACTTTAAGAGGTTTACAACAGTTCATTTCGTGATCATTCAAAGTTACCACAGCACTGAAAAAGTAACATGACCATTTTTCACACTTATGAGTGTTGCAGTATCCCCCCTAGTCATGAGGTTAAAATTCAGACACTTGGCAACTGGCATGTATTCATGATGTCCCTGGGTTGTGTGAATACCTTATACGACCTTCTGACAAGCAAAGTTAATGGGGAAACCAGGTTCAGTTAACCATGTTACTAACTTAACAACTGCAGCGATTCACTTAACAGTTGAGCAAGACTAGTGATAATAAGAGTTAGACGACGTTCTTTAGAAGAAGGTGAGGCTGATGGAGTTGGAATGAAGGAAACAACATGGCCATTTTATTTTATTCTGGCTAGAATCTGAGTATGTTTTTCTCCATCCAAACTCTAGCCTGACATCAGATCACGTCTTCCACTACGTCTCTGATCAAGCCCAGAGTGAAGATATATAACTGAGTATCAACTCAGGAAACTTCCTGCCTGATCTAATGGATATCTCTTTCAATGGTCTTATGCAGACACTGAACAGGACAGGGGAAAAACTGAACTCTGTGGCTGAGCAGGAAAAATTATCCCGACTTTGGGGCAGTTTAGCAAGGAGTGAACTGAATTGGGTAAACAGCATTCTTGAAAAACAAGCAGAACATAATCAACTTTAGTGTGAAATTCCAGGCAAAGGATGTTCAAATATGACACGTTTCTCTGTAGCATTCATTTTCTAACTATGGTATTCAAATCATCTGAATTAATTATCTACCTCAAACTAATGCTGAAAGAGGCAATCTTTAAAATACTTAGGATTTACAATACATGAACTTCTGAAGGATGTTTTCAGAGGACCGTAATGTGTACTATATAAATAAGCAGAAATTACACCTCAAAGGACTCGCATCTTTATGACTTGTATGTACGATCCTTATGTTTTGATATCACCAAAGTTCTGCACTAGTGCAATTACACACCCAATAACTAATTATTATTGTAATAAGGTGGTGGTAATATAGGTAGGTTTGATATTACATAGATGAATATTACATTTTGCCTCAGCTGTCTCTATACCGATGCTTTTCAGATGTGCAATTTTTGGAATTTCCATCCCAATTGTGAAGGGTACCAAACTGGCTATTTAAATTTGAGACGTCTAAGCCATGAACACAATATCCACACCTACCCCATCAACTCTGGTTCCATAGCTTGATTTGACAATCAAGATTGCATATTAATAAACCTGTGAAAACATATTCTTATGTTCATTAGAAAAGGTCAAAATAGTACAAAGGAGACATAGTGGTTTTAATACAGATTCTGAGTTCTGGTTCAGATGAAACATTATAAGAATATAATACAATTGTCATAAAGTTAGATCTTGTGCTATATCATTTTACCAACTCTAAACAATCAATCTTCCATGCAGCTGAGATTGCATTCTTTGCCAGAAAATAGGACTATTTGAAATTAATTGAAAAAGAATTTATTTTGTTTCAGCATACAAAATAACTAAAGTAAATTGTTTTTTTAAAAAAGACACCACTTACCAGCTCTTATTCTACCAGAATTTTGTGGAAAACACTCTTCACTTTCAATACACAAATGCAGCTGAAATGTGTTTATTCCATCCTCATTCTCATCAAACTAGAGAACTAACATTTTATAAGGATGACTGATGAGCTACATGCAAGTCAGAGTTAACAGTCTACTGTAATTTCAGTAATATTCCCTTTACATAGTTAACCCCTCCACCCCCACAAATTCTGTACATCAGCTACTATTTTTTGTGGCTCAAAGGACTTTGCCTTTTTAAAAACAAAGAAAAAAACACATGTCCAATATATAGTCAAGGTTATGTTGGCCTGTGCTCCTTCCAACAATCTCTCAAGAGTTTTTGCCACAAAATTTAGTTAGAAAAGTCAACATTGACCCCACCCGCAAAGCACACATTTTGTGCTCAATTGAAATGAATCGTGTTGAATGTGCACTGTTAAAAAAAGTTGAAAGACAGCCTTTAGATTTTCAAACATTTCATATAAAAATGCTAACAAAAATGTAAAAAACCCCCACTCAAACATCTCCCGCCACGCTCCAAGATCACATCATATGCCTGATGTCAAAAGATTTCAAAAACCTCCCATCCCAACAATTGCACATTGAACAGCTGGACTTAAAAAAGAACATAACACTTCAAGTATGTTTCATGCCAATCATCAATAAGAGTCATAACATTACTGAAGAAAAGTACACTTGTTCTTTTGAAAGCCTAAGATAGACTTCCGTAGTTTAGGTCAAATATCTTAATTTAAAAATAATTAAAAAAACACATTCACACAAATACATACACACAAAAGGAAATAATTTCTTTGGACTTAAAGAAACAGCGTTAAGAATTCCCATTTGATTATGAAGAAATAACCTTATTACAAACTTAATTTTTCATACTGCAACATACTGTGCGCATAGAACAAGGAAATCCATTAGATGTTTCTGCAGGATGATTCTGTAGCAACAGATGACAATCTGGTAACTAAGCAGCAATTGGAAATACAACAGGCTTTCAAGCACAGCTTATTTTGAAAAGGCTAACAAATCCTTCAGATCTAAAAGTAGTCCTTAAGCAACATCTTCTATCAGGATATCACTTGAAATCCCTACTTTAATGGCTTCAGTAAGAGAAGGCCTCTATTCTGCCCTCTTTCTTTAAATGGAGTTTCACTTTGTTTTATGAAATCACTTTTGTTCAAGATTAAAAAAAATACTTCTGAAAATTAGGGCAGTGATGTTTAGTAGATAATTTCTACTAAAAGAAAGGTGTTTCTATTGGGTGGCTGTTTTTTTAAAGACATCGGTTTACCATTAAAAAATTTTTAAATGGTATGACAGATACTGTTTAGGAAGAAGTCCAATCATCTCTGGAAAAAAAAATGGAAGGAAGTTTTCAGGTCGTCTCCAGAGCAATACACACACGAATGTATTATTATTATTATTTTAAAAAAGAAAGGATGGGGGTGGGGGAGAGGTTTACAACTCATTTATTCACATTCAAGCGTAGTATGTATTAATTATGCAACTGACATTAATCTGATTAACCAGTTAATTCACTTAAGAGCCCTATTACAACTGAATGTGAAGTATGATGCATACAAGTAATGAAATTTAGAAATAATTTTCAGCATGTTGGCCATAAACAGTTCCAAATCAAGGACCTTCTATGCTGTGAAAACTGAACTGGTATTCCTCTTATGGCAAACGTCTCCTTGTAAAGTTACGCTTGTTTCTAAAATAATCTTAAAACAGATGCAAAAATATTGACGGGAAAGCAATTCTGAATGGGGATAGCATATTGGTACATTTGAGGGGTTTTTTCCCCCCTTAATAAAAGTTCTACTCATTTACTGACTATAGGAAGTAGGTGAGAATCTTGTTTTGTTTTGTTACATATGGTCCAGAATGAACATGTTAATGATAAACTGGGTAATCCTGCGGCAGTAGACTGAGCATCATCATCATTATTATTATTATTTTTAAAAAAGATGGATAGGAGATTTTTATGCCTTACCCCACAACTAATATCTTATTTTCGGGAACCACAGACATTGAAACCAAACAATGCAGGGGGTTTTCACACCGTACTGGCAAAAAGGTCGAGACAAAGTGGCATCAAAGCAAGAGTAAGGTCAGAAGACCTGTGACGGTGGTGTGCTGGATCCAAGGAGCATCTGTGAGACACAGGACATTGTAGTGTCTGGTAGTGTCAATTCCCTCAAGGACGTCAGAATATGCATATGCAGTAATAAATAGATCAGTTATGTAATAAGGCAGTGTGTTGAACATGCATTTATCTTGTGGCCTGGAGTACCACAGAGAGAGACACATGATACCATACACATTCATTAAGTGTTTTTTTTTTCAAGGCTATCCAGGCTAACTCTTCCAGAGCATTTCCTTGGTGAGAAGAGCAATTCGCTGAGGCTTGTCATTTTTCTTCTCCTTTATCAAGAGATGATGAACTGGCTTTAACAAAAAATAAAATAAAAAATAAAGCTGAAGAGAGCTGTTGGGGTTTTCGCACCCTGGCTGCATCATTCTGAATGTTTTATTATTATTTTTTCAGATTAAAAAAACAAACAACAGCAGTTTTTGATGCAGCTACAACTGATGTCCTCAGGACGCTCCAGATGTTTCCAGGTAACTCTGTAATTTTCTAACTGTGGTTTTGTCCAGTGAGCAAAGATCAAAGTCAAAGGTAGTGTTTGTGATGTGAAAATGTCCTGTTTCTTCTATAAGATTTACAATCTGTCATTAAAAAACAAAAACAAAAGGTTAAGTTTAAACACTTCTGATCGTCTCATCCGTAAGATTTTTCAGATAAAATAGAGCACCAAATTGTTCCTTTGCCCATGGCCCCGAGCATGATAAAATGAATGCCAACCATAGCCTCATGCTTGTTGTAACCTTTCTTAGTTTTTATTGTTTATTTCTCTTAAATCAGGCAGACTGTTTGTAGAGTGCTACCAATCTTTCCAGGCACGTATCCTACAAATTGGAGAAATGAAGTAGCAAACTGACTAGCAGCTCTTATTTGGCAATTCTCAATTATGATTTTGCTTGATTCGGCTACTTGCTGACATGAAAATGTCTCACATATAATATAATTTACTATGATCTACTGAAACCTTTTCTGAATAGTGACGTTCAAATGTATTGGAGATGACAATTATATTATTTCAAGTGGGTTTAGCATTCTTAAGTTTCATCTAGAGGCCTTTTCTTCCTCTTCTATTCAAAAACTTTCAACTGGGATTAAAAACAACCTAGATTATGCATCCTGTACATGCAAAGCAGGGATGCGGTGGCTCAGTGGGTTAGGATGCTGAGCTTGTCAATCAGAAGGTTGGCAGTTAGGCGGGTCGAATCCCGAGTGCCACGTAACAGAGTGAGCACCTGTTACTCATCCCAGCTTCTGCCAACCTAGCAGTTCGATAGCACGTAAAAATGCAAGTAGAAAAATAGGGACCACTACGGTGGGAAGGTAACAGCATTCCGTGCACCTTTGGCGTCTAGTCATGCCGGCCACATGACCACGGAGACATCCTTGGACAAGTGCTGGCTCTTTGGCTTTGAAACGGAGATGAGCACCGGCCCCTAGAGTTGGAAACCACTAGCATGCATGTGCGGGGGAACCTTTACCTTTACCTTTACATGCAAAGCACATGCTCTGCCTATGAATTACTAGAACTATTCCTAACAATCTAATACAGTTTAATTTGCATACACTATATATCAACGTATAAGGCAGTGGGAAACATGATATGAAATGTGCAAATGCTATTTACTGGGTGTTTCTCCAATCATTATATCCAAGCAAGCAGCCATACTATAAATAAAATAAAAGTACAGGTAGTCCTCGACTTACAACATTTCATTTAGTGATGGTTTGAAATTACAACGGCATTGAAAAAGTGACTTATGATACATTTTTCACACAACCATTGCAGCATCCCCGTGGTCATATGATCAAAATTCAGACGCTTGGCAACTGACTCATATTTATGACGGTTGCACATGTTCCAGAGTCATGTGATCACCTTTTGTGACCTTCTGACAAGTAAAATTAACGGGGAAGCCGGATTCACTTAGCAACTGTGTTACTAACTTAACAACTGCAATGATTCACTTAACATCTGTAGCAAGATTGTAAAATGGGGCAAAAATCACTTAACTGTCTCACTTAGCAATATAAATTTGGGGATGAATTGTGGTCGTACGTCGAGAAGTACCTATATATGCTTTTGGTACTTAAGGAATAGCAAAACCTTAGAACATTTTGAACTGAAAGACACAGAAATATTAAGAGCTATACTATTAAATGAGCAAGAAGCAAGCAAGCAATTCTAGTGAGATAGCCCAACTGAATAACCTGGAACTCTGTAGTATTAAGTCTATATATTTCCACCCAGGTAGTTCCAGATCAGCAAGAGCTAATGAAATGTTTAACCAGTCCACAATGTGAAACATATAGCATTGCTAAAAATTAAATGTCAGCCTGCTGAGAAGCACCATGTTTAAAGTAGACATTCATTTATTTCTGCCATACTGTTTTATATAGTAACTTTGGCTCCAACACTCCACAGCTTGTGTCGAAGTAATGAGTTAGGAATGTAATTCTAAAATATGCTTCATTTAACCCCAGCTAATAAACCAGCCCAGGAAGATTTCTAGAAAAAACTTTCAGAAGTATATTTTTTTAAAAGAATGATCTATATTTGATATGCCTTCCTGTGATACTCTGCCAAAACAAGCCTTTCCATTAACTCCCTTGATAATAAATTTAAGGAATTCAAAAGCTGTTAGGAAGTGTTAACAGATGCATTTTTAAGCAATGCAGTACTCTTTAGAGGGATGAGAAATGAAACCTCGATTTGGTTTTGATTACTATCTATCCTTTTTAAGCTCCTAAATAAAAACAGCATGAACATTGGGAATCCTGCTTTTTGTAAGGGCCTCTTAGAAATATAGTCCCAATATCACAACTGAGTCGGATGAATATTCACATTTAACAGAGGTATATATAGCTCAAGAATACAGCCAGTAAACCTGAGGGCTTTTCCTGACTACCTGCCAAAGGAAACCAGATTTTTATATTGGCACTTGTATTCTTTATTAAGAAATATTTTGGGAGGAAATACGATAATGGCTGGCAAGATTTCAGGTTATCAGTTTTAAAATCACATTAAAAATAATTCAGCTGAAGATTTAGGATGCAAAGTCTAAGAGAGTTTTATTTGTTTTTGATGAAATAAACTGCACTTTGTTGTTTAATATATAGCTCTGGTTTCCCTTTAATTTCACTGCAGTCAATCTGGCAGCAACAATGTAAATGCTTCTATAACATAATGTAGAGAGAAGGACTGGTTTTAGCATTTTAGCTAAAAATGATTTTCTTTCAAGCATCTAAGAATAGGAAAAAATTGTCTGGTAAATCTAAATGTAAAGCCAGTCTGGTCTAGTGGTTAAGGCACCAGGCTAGAAACCAGGAGACCATGGGTTCTAGTCCCGCATTAACCGTCAAAGCCAACTGGGTGACCTTGGGCCTGTCACTCTTTCTCAGACCAATCCACCTCACAGGATTGTTGTTGTGAGGAAAAATAGAAGGAGGAAGGTGGTTGTATATGCTCACTACCTTCAGTTATTTGTAAAAATAATAAAAAGATAGGATAAAAGGAACGGTAAAGAGAGCCCATATTGTCCAAAGACATTTTCTATGGTCATGTGGCCACCTTGATACATGCCGAGGAGTACCAAAGCGGTAACTATTTATCTACTCCCATTTGCATACTTTTGGACTGCTAGTTGGGCAGGTGCTGGGGCAGGTAACAGGATCTTATCACGTCACATGGTTCTCAGTTCTCAAACCTTGACTGTCAACTTTCCAGCCAACAAGCCTGGCATCTTTAATCACTGAGCCATCGTGTTCCCCAAAGATGGGATACAAATCAATAAATTATTTATGAATAATAAAAATTAAAAAAATGTTTACCTCCTTATTTATTAAAAAATAAATAAAGTCAGGATATAAATGAATAAATAAATAAACAACATACATTTTCTCTCTCTTCATATTGGCACCTAGAGTAGTTTCAATAGTGAGATGAGCCGAACACAAATTTAATAAATAAACATTGGGAAGGGTTAGCATTGATTATAAGATATATTGATGTTTGATAATCTGCCATTTAAATGATAAGTTACCAAGTGAGTTAAAATCTGAAACAGAAGTGCATCATTTTCTGATTTAGGGGTCAGCTAAAGTTAATATGTTATCGTGACAATAAGCCTATCATTACCACAACACTCAGGGTGAGTTAGTCATGGGCTTTGAAGCATTATGACTAATCAGATTTCTCAAATCTGAAGCCTACACACTCATATTAATTGGTCCAGCTGAGCACTGCTTTCAGAAAAAGTCAGCCTGCAGAGAATCATCAAGTGAGATTGTATGTAGCTTCACCACGTGATCAATCAAGAACTTAAAGACTTAGAGCAGGCATGTCAAACTCGTGATGTCACGTGACGTTGCACGATGGATCGGGACTTTTTCCCCATTGCCGGCGGTGGGGTGGGCACGGTATTGGCATGACGCATCTGGCCTGTGGGCCAGCAGTTTGACATGCCTGACTTACGAGTTTTAAATAAATAAACAAATAAATAGTATGAAGGAAAAGCTATATATGTCATTTAGTGTATATCCTCAGCTCACTACCTTATATGAAGGTCCTCAAATAGTAGATTGGGCTTAGAAAGAGCAACTGGCCTGAAGCCAGGCAGTTACTGCAGTTCCATAATTGAAGATGGACATGAACCTAAATTGCAACACTCACCAACAAAAAAGAAGCAAGTCTTTGCAATGAACAAACAGATAAATAATTGCTTTTATAGATCATGTCATTTATATTTGGGTGTGTGTATGTAGGATAAAGGCAGAGAGAATGAATACATATTATACTGGGGAATGTTTATTATTATTATTATTATTATTATTATTATTATTATTATTATTATTGTTGTTGTTGTTGTTGTTATAGAAGTCAATACTCTAAGCAGTGTTAAGTGCAGAACATTCTGTATTTTTAAATTTTCATAGTGAAGCACTAAATTTCTGTGAAAAAAGAATTGTTTTCCTGTTGAACCACACCAAAGTAGTAGTGCACAAAGTCCATAAATAAGTGAAATTAACTAATTCAAATTTCAGTATTGCAGAACTAAATTGAAATTTGAATTATGTGAATTCATTTAACAGCTTCTGAATGTTCGGTTATAATTTGAACATTCAGGAAATTCATTTCAGTGTGAAGTATGCTTTTGTAGGACTGAATAGGTTATAAAAAATGGTGAGACACTAATATTTCGTTCTTTTAATAAAAGTTTAGTTTTGGAAAACTGTTTAAAAGATATAGAAATCCTCACCTGTTGCAGTATATGTCTTTCTCTTAGAGTCATTAACCTTCTGTGAAGCTCAACTAATTCATCAAGATATGCCTGAAAATAATTACAGATTAAAGCAAATAAGACAGTTTGTCAGTTTATGAAACTTCATAGTTTTGCTCACAAATATTTGCAATGTTATACGATCTCACCAACATAAACAATGTACAGTACATGTAATACAAAATGCTAAAGGAATAATTAGGACCCAGATTGTTGGGGGCAATAAGCTGACTTTGTAATAATGCCACTTGGGGGCCCCCCCGAAAGCCCTAATAAGCAGGCATATACATAGAATGAAGGCTATTGCTAAGCACATTGGTTTGTGTTTAAATTGTAAGCCGCCCTGAGTCTTCGGAGAAGGGCGGGATATAAATGGGATTAAAAAAAATAAATTAAGAATTATTTAACTAAGTCACATGCCATTTACATATAGAAGTATGTACAAATTTACACTTTTATGTAGGTGTTGATTTCAATTAACTTTTTTGGCTAAATTTAGATTCTAAACTATAGAAGCACGATTTAAAGATTTTTTTTCTATTTACCTTATCACAATCACCATTCTTTATCTGTTTTTCAGATTTACTTTGTTTTATAGGACTCTTTACTTCCAGAATCTACAAAATGAAGAGTAAATATTTAAGGACATTACAAATTTAAAACAGAAGTTTTAAACTATGGTGGCCAGATGCCTTTGTTCTGCAGGCAGGTTTAAAGTCAATTTATATATCCTATCTATATCTCATGTTATATACCTTAAGAGTAGTTTAAACCAGAAAATAAAGCAACAAATTAATTATAAACAAATCTGAACATCAGAAAAGATTTTGGAATTATCAACTAAATCAATACTAGTGTAAGAACTTTCAGTAATGATTTAGTAATATGCTATACAGATAAATGTGCCATATTAGCTTTTAAATAGATCATGGTACTTGAATTTTGTTTCTAAACTTCTACAATACTAGAATTATATCCATATGTTGAAGTCTCTGTTTTACATATAGTTCTTCTACGAGCAGGGACCTACCATTTCCAGAACAGTTTCAGTGAGCATTGAATCTACTTGAGCATTGATCTACAAGTATTCATTTGTCTAATCAAGTTAAATCAATAACTTTAACAGAGTACTTAATAAGTGTCAAGAATACAGAGACTTTTGAAGTAGCCAGACAATAACAAAATCTAAGTAACAGAAAATAACAACAAATTGTTGCTGCCTACATTGTTTCATGTATGCATATGACATTACTTGAAAAAGTGTTATTTCCTGACTTTCGGTTATGTTAAAAAGTAATAATTTGAGCTAATTTCCAATGAAATTAAAAATATGACTGATTTGTAATAACTGAGTCACAGATCATTTTATACTGGGAAGTACAGGTGATCCTTAGAACTTACAACCATCACAGCATCCCCATAGTCATTGATCAAAATTTGGGTGCATGGCAATCAATATGTATTTATTTATGATAGTTACAGTGTCCCAGGATCATGTGAACACCATTTGTGATCTTTCCAGCTGGCTTCTGACAAGCAAAGTCAATAGATTTGTTTAATGAATACACGATTTACTTGATAACTGCAGTGATTTGCTTAACAATTGTGGCAAAAATGATCATAAAATCAGGTGCTGCTCACTTATAGGGGAAATAAATGTTATGCATCTCAAACTAAAAAATAAATGTATCATTACACATATATTTGGAATATTTTTTTTCAGAAAATATTTTGGGTTATAACAGCACAAAGCAAATTCAGTAAGTTCTGCACAACCTGGAAAGATTCAGGACTAATTAACACTAATCATTTATAAAACTAAAGAAGGCTCACAAAGTTAGGAAAATAAAAAATGTTTACTGGAAAAATTAAACAACAGAGACTGCTGTGCTTATGCCAAAACACAATACCTGGTTATTGTTGGTTTTTAATAAAGGTGGAGGATCATGGTGTAGAGGTGAAGAAGCAGAACTGCTATCACTGTCACTTCCATCACTTAAACTAACCCTGAGCAAAAAAACAAAAACAGTAGAGTGAAAAGGTAAGCAGCAGGTAGATTTTGGTCAATACACAAATAAAAAATTCAAGTGTTCCTAATTTACTACAGATTACAAAAACTCTATATTATATTTTTAAGACTACCACATCTTATCTGTCATGGCTAGAGTTTGACATTACTGACAACATACTAAGACAGAGGTCACAATCTTTGCACCTTGGCAGCCCGGCTGGGGGGGGGAAGGGGAACCGTGCTGCACGAGTGGCGGGCTGGTGCGCATGCGCATAGCTCAACTTTTTCAAGTTGACCTGCACATGTGTGCACATACACTGGCCCACCGCTCACGCAAGTTGAGCTGCTTGCACACGTGAGCATTCCAGCCTGCCACTCAAGCAGCTTTGTTCCAAATAGGACACTGCCCGAGGGTTGGGGACCCCTGTATTAAGATACCAGACGTAAGAATCAACTTAAAGGAATTAAGTTTAATATGCTCGATATATTATATATTCTGGTATGGCAATTTGAATTAAATAAATTATACCAAATGTGCGTAAGATACACATTGAAACTCTGATTCAAGGCAGAGGGATTTGTTCTCTCCAAATGTCCATTAAAGCACCTACATCAGCATTTTCTTCATTTATGCAACAACAACAATACCAAATGATACAATTTGTCATTACCATAAAATGAAAGAAATTTACACAAATCCTTTAATTTGACTCATTTGCTATACAAATTGCTGAAAATAAAATAAATTCAATTTCTGGATGGAGGATTTCTTGGGAGGTGTCCTGTCTGGACTGTTTTGGATGCTATGGATATGTCCATTATTTGAGAGGAATGTCAGACGGACATTTGTCCCTTGCATCCAACAAAGTCAAGTTTCGTTGCAGTTTGATCAGAAGATAGTTCTGCAAAAAGATGAGGGTGTAGGAGATGACCAGGCTGAATCCAAGGTAGGAGTCAAATGCCTCATCAGTCTTGAGTCCCTTCATGCCCGCAAGAGATCTAAGTCCAGCCCACCTTGATCTCCATTGACTTTTATCTATTGCCGATTTGCTTTGACCATTAGTAGTTCAGATTCCTGTAGAGCAGTAGCTTGCAATAACCTTTTATATTCATTTGAACTGCCTGGATTCCTGATTTCCTGCGCTTGACAGGAGGTATTTTGCAGAAGGTAAGGGTGGTGGAAATACTACATTCTCCATAGCATTCTAAAAAGAATGAATGATGGGTTTGGGGAAACAGGCCCTTTTCTGAAGCTAAAGAAAAATACAGTTGTATGAACTGTTAACTATTTAAGACTGTAGTCCCCAACCTTTCTGGCTTTGTGGACCGGCGGCAGTGGTGGTGGGAATGGTTCTGTGAGTGCAGCAGGCAAGTGCAGCTCCATTTGCGCAAGTGGCAGCACTTGCCCACTGCTTGTGCAAATGGAGCTTCATGTGTGAGCATGAGCACCTGCCACTTTCACTAGACCTATGCACACTTGCCCACCACTTGCGCAGCCCGATTCTAACAGGCCATAACCTGGTACCAGGCTGCAGCTTGGTGGGGTTGGGGACTCCTGACTTAAGGAACACACAAATATTGTTTTTATCATGGAGAGACAGTGGTGGAGGAACTGTATTGGAGGGAATTCAAAAAGAATATTTTCAAATCAGGGAAACATGAAGATAGCAAGTGCAGTTTAATGCAACTATGTGAAGCACACTAGGGCAAAAAAATATTAATTTCATAGATTGCTGGCCACTTATGTCTTGAAGTTTAATCCCTTGCTTTGGCACGAATCAAAATTAAAACATCCTTGAAAAATGTGTGCCGAGTCAAGGGGATCCCACAAAGATAATTTCTTTCACAGTCAAACCACTTTATCTCTCAGGAAGTCACCATCTACGCCAGAGGTGTCAAACTGCCAGCCCACAGGCCAGATGCATCACAACAAAACTGCGCCTACCCCATTGCCGGCAATGGGGGAAAAGCTCCGCTACGTCGCGAGTTTGACATGTCTGATCTACGCACTCCTTCAAATAAGTCTATTTTCCATAACCAAGACCATTGTTACGTATCCTGATCTCTGGGATGACAAAAAATCGGTCATGGCCTTCTTATATGACATCACATATTTTAACATGACTATACTGCTTTTTAGTTGTTGTTTTTCTGAAAGCTTAAACTTTCTTTAGTCTCTCCATATGGGACTTAATTTGCAGTTCCCCGGTTGATCCTCCTTTTTTACATCTGTCCCAATTTCTCTGAACTGTACTGAAATTGTGGAACAGAGAACTGAATATAGTAGTGAAGTGGAGAATGGAATGGAACTATTACATCTCATGAAGTGGAAATTACATTTCATTTAATGCAGTTCAAAACCATGTTTGCCTTCCCCCCCCCTTTTGCAGTCACATTATACTCAGTATTTAAGTTGGCAATCAAAAACAGCTTCAAAGTTTTCCACAAGTACTTTCACAAAGCCAGACGTTCCAATCTTATAACTGATAATTTAACGTCCTTTCCTAAGATACAAACTTCCAATTAGCCATTGTTAAAGCTGACTTCTTAAATTCACTGTATATGGCCTAACGAATGAAAAGCACAATGCACACACAAGAGAGAGAGAGAGAGAGAGAGAGAGACAGAGAGAGAGAGAGGGGGGGGGGAGAGAGAAAAGGAGATTTTACTCATCTTTCTTGGCATGCTGAGCTTTTAAAACAACCTCCCAGATT
The DNA here is from genome assembly GCF_947247035.1 of Vipera ursinii. Lineage (NCBI taxonomy): Eukaryota > Metazoa > Chordata > Lepidosauria > Squamata > Viperidae > Vipera > Vipera ursinii. Next base: position 215,515,452 of record NC_139513.1, on the reverse strand, counting down.
CTTTCTTAAAATGTCTAAAATTTTCTTAAATCCCTGCATATTGCTTTCTTTTTAATATGCAGTGTTTCAATGAATCTATTAAATATTTCTGCCTTATCTCAAAATCTAAAAAAAAATCTCTTTACTATCTTTGGCTTGCTTTAGGCTGTCAAATTATCTGGAATTTATTTTTCTAATTCCTAACCTGCGCACTCTACTTCCACCGTGAGTATTTATAGGTCTTTCCATCTCAGAGTCATTGTCATTCTCATCTGCTTCATCAGATTCATCTTCATTATCATCAGAATGCAGATCTTTCATTATAGACCTCAAAGGACCTAGTGAATAAAAACAAAAAGGGACACAATTCAACAATAGGAATTCACATGAAGCCTATTTATGGTTAGCTTTATAATAAAACAAGTCCTAACAAAATTTTTAAGAAAGGAGAAAGGAAGATCTGATCATTAAACAAAAGATGCACTGCTTGGGGGAGCTTACGAAGCAAATGCTTAAACAAAAGTAAATTTATTCAAGGACCAGTTGACTTAAAACTGGATTATTTCTGTCAACAAGGAGATTAGTGTTTTAAGTGTTTGCAGAATAAGCCCCTTGGAATGTTAAGTAAAGCAACTTGGCATTCTACAGACCCAAATGAATCTTTAAAACAAAACAAAGCAAAATAAGATGCTGTAAAAGACCCTTAAAGGTATCTTATGCTGAAAAAAATCTAAAGAGGCCATAGTAACAGTACATTTTGCTAGACTAATCAGTGTATTGAAAGTCATAGTCTAATAAATCACTGTGATTACAAGTTGCTCTAGCCAAGGCATTCTTTGTCTGCCTGTTTTTGATCTACTTAGAATATAGCTGTCTTCTTTAGTCTAAGGTCAATATCAGGTCAAGCCAGCTTTTTGCATGCTCATATGTATAAAGTGTGTCAATTCCAATAGAAGAGACCTATTTTTATCCAAGAACTGGATAGGGGACCCTAGGCCTCCTACACTAATGAAGTTGTATTAAATAAAAGTTCCACAATTAGATACTTAAAATGTGAACATATTTTAATAACATTAAAGACGTTTACATAGAAGCATTAGTTTCCAGAAGGAAACTGATTTAATCTGCTTAGAAGTTGGGCAGCAAGAAGAAAACAATCTTTTGAGCTAATTTTTGAACTAAAGCCTCTAAAAATAATTCTGCCACTAAAAACAGAATAGTTTAATTCTTCACATCATTATTAGTGGTATTATTAATTACAATTTGATATGCTGCTCTATGCCAAAATAAAGATGGGCTGTTGCTGTTGAATTACTAATTGTTTTATTAATTAATTCAGAAAGGCAAAAGATCTATATGGTTTGAAGAGAAATGGATTAATTAATTTATCTTTCTTTCCACGATGTTCAAAATAGCTAAAATAAAGAAGCACTAAGAAAGCACATTTTAAATATATAAAATAATCACAATCAGGGTTTCCTGCACAATCATAATAATTGTTAAAATACACTACAGAAACAGGATAAATTCGTTATGTGTGTCCATAGTGTTAAACAGAAATTATAATCCAAACTAAGGCTGTAGTTTTTCATTAAGAAAGTATTAAAAACTGCATGCCACCTTCCAAAACTATTTTTTTAATGTGGCTTATAAAAGCTGTATAAGGAATTTGTTTCTGATAACTCAAAATAGGTCATGTCTTAATGGACTGGCATCATAGTCATTAGTCAATTTTATACTTTGCAGTAAGCCATAATTTTTTGTGTTTGTTTAGCAGCCATTGAGGCTAAACCACAAAGAGTTGTTTAACAAATAATGTTTAAAATAAATAGTGGCTTAATGCAATGTGTGAATGAAGCAAGAATTTTCAAGCAACGGTACTAACAATTTAGCTTAATCTTGATTTCATTCATTTCCAAGGGTGTCTCTGCTTAAAAGAAAGATAGGCTGTTTTATTTTGTTTCCATGTGGTTATTTACTTCTTCATTTATATCCCACCTTTATTCTTTTTATTTTTTATAAGTCAGCAGTGAACGTACTTAATATTTTCCTCCTTCTACTTTCCCCACAATAACGATCCTCTGCCAACTCAACCCTTTTTAAATTTCTTGTTTATATCAGAATAAATAAGATAGCAGAATAAAAGGCAGAGAATTGGAGAAGATCACAAAGTATCAAGATTTAAAAAGTTGAATGATTACGGCATAAACCTGTGCATTGACAAAATTTCCATCTATCAATTATAAAAAGTCACACTGCTTGGATCCAAACATTGCTGATATATTATGACATCTTACGTTCTTGGGAAGAACTTGATGCATGTGACAGCTAACAACAGCTAAAGAGCCGGCAGCTATGACTTCATATTATTGTGTACATAATAATACAATCGTTTGTGATACTGTCATGGAAGTTGTACATATTTTGATGTTGGCAAAGGAAGAATTTTCTTATAATCATTGCAGGAAAAAAATGTCTGAAGAAACTTAGAAATCTCAACTGATGAAAGAGCTGAATGCTTTTAGGATTTTAAATTAATTTTTCTTTGCTCTTCTGAGAAACTAGATTCATGACGTGCTATTTACCATTAACAATGACACAATGGGAACTCCTGCAGCTATTTAAATAGAAACTATAATATGTTTTTGCATATCTAAATATGCAAAAATATGCTTTTGCACATCTAAATCCTAACTTCCTGTGAACTCCAAAGTCAAAAGTCAAAAGAGGTTAAGAAATCTATTTGTTCCGTTTTAAAATAAATGATTTTTTAAAAACATTACAAGTTCCAGATTCTTTGGTTTACTGCTACTTATTTCTGCGAAATTTAAGACTGATAGACCTTGGAGGGACTACTTTTTAAATTCAAGGTGATAGTTATTGCCTTTAAAGCCCTGCATGGCATGGGTCCAGGTTATTTGAGGGACCATCTCACTCCAATGGGACTGCCCCCCCCGCCCCCAGTACCAGCAGAGAAGGCATTCTGCGGGCCCCGTCAGTCAAGGAGTTTTGGCTGGCAGAGTCCAGGAGAAGGCCTTCTATTCCGTGGTTCCTGCCCTTTGGCACATCTTATCCTTCTGAAATGAGATCGGCTCCCACCCTTCTGATCTTCCGAAAGGGCTTCAAGACCAGATGGCTTGGGGCCCCAACAGGGAAGTATCACACTAGAGGTGGTTGATAAATTAAGGGGCAATCCCATATCGCACCCCTGCTCCCCTTCCCCCCATCTTTTAATATAATTTTACTTTTGATTGTAATTCTGTTTTTATCATTTTAGAAATATTTACCTTTTATAGTTTTAAGGCTTTTTAATGCTATAAACCATCCAAAGTCACTTCGAAATGAGATGGGCCACAAACAAACCAAATAAATAAATAAATAACTTTTTAATTTGAAAAGGTCATTTGTTTCTGCAGCTATGCTGTTGTTATCGTCTATTGGGACATAGCCTGATTAGTTATCTGAAGTAACTAGAAATGCAGTTGTTTCATTTCTGAAGAAAGGTATAATGCTGACTAAAATATAGCTATTTCAGATGTTAACAAATAAAACTTAAACGACTTAGGATTTATCACAGCACAGTGGTGCTAGGATTAGCCGAGGAGTGGGAGGAACAGAATTCAAATCCCTACTGAGAAATCAAGCTCTTATAGGTAGCCCTGGACTATCGATCATACCTGGGATCAGAATTTTTGTGGCTAAGCCAGGTGGTTAGGTGAGTTGTGCTTGATTTTACAATCTTGTTCATTAAGTGAATTACTGCAGTCGATAAGTGAATCACGCAATTGTTATGTGAAGCCACCTTTCCCCCACTGACTTTGCTTATCAGAAGCTGGCTGGGAAAATTGCAAATGGTGAGCATATGACCCCAGATGCTGCAACTGTTGTAACTACATACCCATTGCCAAGCCCTCAAATTTTGATCACATGACCATGAGGATGACATGACAATCCAAGTGCAAGAAACGGGCCATAAGTCACTTTTTCAGTATTGTTGTAACTTTGATGGTCACCAAATGAATGATTCTACATCAAGGACTACCTGTATATATGATTCAAACCTATTTTGCATGAATAAAATGAGAGGACAAAGGTTCTTAGAGCTATCCCTAGTAGGGCCACAATTCATCTTTTTTTTAAAAGTAAAAATGCAATCTATCCTTTTTGCTGCACGCCCAAGCACCTGACCCCCACCCTCCTTTTTTAAAAAAATGTTACCTTGCTGCCGGTTGTTCTGAGACGGTGTGAAACTGGAGCTAGAGCTGGAACTTGAACTTGCGGGGCTGGGTTGCTCGGACTTGGAAAGGAGAGAACGTGGCAAAGTCAAGAGAAAATAAAAATACAAAATTAGTTCATCCGATTGCTCAAAAAACAAACAGAAACAAAATACAAAGATGGATGGTCACAATTACTTTGCAACAGATGAAAGGAAGTAAAGAACACACTTTCATGTGTTTTCACAATGGAATAAGACATTATCCACTGTGGGCAAGCTTTCTTTTTTCATCCCATATACTCTGGTTATCCTTTTAATCAAATTATCAGTGAACTTGATTTAGTAAGGCCACACCAGCCTTCCATAAGTTACATTTGCTGAAAATCCTCCAGCCAGTTTATCTGGACAATACCCAGTGGGAGAGAGCTGTTAAACATGTAGAATGATTGTAGAAAGAACTGTAGAACAAATGAGAAACCATGACACAGGAAAAGGCCTATATTTTCCTTAAGGTTGTATATTAAGAACATTATTCCCAAAGCTATCAAACAACTTTATCATAATCTTAAAAGATTGTGCATGAAGATGCTTAACTTAACCAGAGGAAAGACTAGGGCATAGAAGTAGGGCCCATAACAAGTCATTGCAGCAGTTTTTTGTTCCTCAAGAAAAATGCTCAGGATGCTGTCAGGTTTTCTGAAATACAGGGAAGAATTTTAGAAGGAAAAATCTGCAGAACCCTTTATGGTAGCCTTGTGATCTTTATTTGTTGCGCTAGGGTTAAGGTTCTCCAGGTGTATTTATGGTGACCTGCTTCCAATCAGAGTAGAGAATAAAGACTGGAGACCGTAAAGGACCTGATTGGCTACAATGAAAATAGCGAGCAGATTTAAAACTGTTTCATACTAAATAGGTGGTGTGAGGATAATTCTTACATATTGTAGGTATATATACTGAATTGCATTGTACTGTGGGTATTTATGACAACATAATTCCATTGTGTATAATCATATATACAAATCTGCCATGCTGTTAATGTTCAGAGGAAACAATATTATGGAAAGTGAGGAAAAGAGAGATAACAAGTCAAAAGAACTTAAAGGTAAAGAGATAACAGAAAGAAAACCAGTCTAATTAAACTTTCACTTGCTTTTACCACATTCAAGCACTGATTTTTGTCCTTTAAAATTCCCACGTCTCTCCTTCTGAGGATTTTATCAACTCTATCCAGTCCCAAGTTTCTTGGTCCTCCTTTTTCCTCTCATTTCTTTTTCATGTATTTATTTGCTTCTTTTCTACTAGTCTTTCACTTTTGTTTTCAGCCTACATTCATTACAAGCTAAGCTTGTAAGCCGCCCTGAGTCTTCGGAGAAGGGTGGGATATAAATGGAATTAAAATAATAAATAAATAAATAAATAAATTTAGAACTCTTTCATTCTTGAACCTATCTCTTGTTCTACCACACATTTCTTAGGCATTCACCATTGCATTCAACTTTATTTTTGTTTCTCTTGATATGTCCAACTCTCAGTTCCATAACAAACGGGCAAGAGCACACACATTTTAGCATCTCTTGATAAGCCTCAATTCCTCGCAACAACCACACATATTCTCTTTTTTTCTAACAGCATTTGCATTAAAAGTTTCTCCGTTTCCCCATGCTCAGTAAGCATTCTATCAAAACACATGAATTCATCTACTAGAATCATAGGGTCTAGAACTTTTTCTAAACCTTTCATAGGAAACTTATACCATTATATCTTTTCTATCAACTGCAACCACATTAGTTTTTGATACATTAATTTTCAGATCCATAATACTAGTTGTATCGCACAATCTAACATTTGCAAATCATTTAAGTTTGGAGCAAGCCCCATCTCCGATCAATGCATTTCAAGCATCACTGCAAGCATTTCTTATACATTTATCAATATAGCAAACCACCAAAGTGACATCAACATATCTTTCCCTTATTTCCTGATCAATGTTGAATCACTAGATAAACAATCCGTTTATTCTCATGGATGCTTTTCTTCGATTGTATTTTGCTCTTGGCATATTCAACAATCAACCTTCAGGACCACATTCATGCAACTTGTTTCTTAAGTAAAGCCATTCACTTTATCATAGGTAATACTCGACTTACGACTATAATGGAGTCTGCCCATCATGGTTGTAAATCATGACAGCTGTGATGCAAGTCACCCATGTGAACAACCCAATTTTAAACCTTGTTTGCAGTGATTGTTACGTGCCCACAGTAGTTGTTAAGCAAACATTGTGACTGTTAAGCAAACCAATGGTTTCTTATAAGCCAGTATTGCTGAAAACTGAAAATAAATGTCAGTTTTTGATAAAACCATTGTAAAAAAAGTCATATGACCATAGAAAGCTGCAAGTGGCAATAAATGTGGGCTGGTTACTAAGCACCTGACATGCAGTCATGTGATTGTGGGGGTAGGAGGCTGTCAGAACTTTGGAACTGGGTTGTAAGTACCCCCAGAGAGATCCTCAGAGAAGCTTTGACTGGTCACTAAGTGAATGTCATAAGTCGAGGACTACCTGTACATTTTCTAAATCCACAAATGTACAATAAACTTTCTCACATTTTGTACTTTCCCAAATATCCCACTGAAGCGCAAAACTCCAATCTGTGCAGCCCAGCCTAGCATAAAGCTTCACTCTATGACAGACGTGTCAAACTTGCGACATCATGTGATGACACGCGATGTATCGGAGCTTTTTCCCCATTGCCGGCCATGGGGTGGGCGCAGTTTCCTGGTGATGCGTTTGGTCCCTGAGCTGGCAGTTTGATTCCCCCCCTGCTCCATGATGTTGCAGTGACTGATGTCACGTGATCACCATTTGGGACATTACTGTCGGCTGATTTCCCACAAACAAAGTCCCTGCTGCCATTTTGCAGCGGAGCCTAATACAAGAGTACATATTTCCCCAGCAGCCCTTGCCCACCACAATCCATAGCACATATTTGCTCGCAACACCCTGCCTTCCCATGGCCTCTCCTGGTCCTCCCAAAGACCCCTGAATTACTGAATTATTTCTCATCTAACTGTTCACGGCAAATCAGTTGGCCTGGCATAGGATGGCAGTGTGAAGTGGCAGCGGCAGTCAGGCAGCAGGAGCCCCCGGGGAAGCTGAGAAGTTAGATGGCCAGGTGACCAGTGGCGATAAGAATGAGAGCTGGTTCTTCAGCTGCCCCTTAATTGGCCAGGTGTTACACTGCCCACTTTGGCAGCTCCTTTCTATGTAGACTAAGGTGGACCAGGACTGACACTGTGCTGGAGATCTCAGGGCAGATGTGTTTAATGACTATCCTGTATGACGTCATCCAGACTGCTAAAATCAGGACTGGCAGACTTTTTAATAAGTTGGTGGCTGGTGTATGGTGTAGGTTTGGTTAGACTTGCCTGCTGCCCTTAAGTGAGAGATAAGGGTAGGTTGGTAGAGGTCTTTGCCTGACTGGGTATCAGACCATCCCCCCCCCCACTGGCCCATGTGAAAGCAGGGTGGTGTGCATGTGTGTGTGTGTGTTAGAGTGGAAGAAGGTTTGGGGGTTGGTTATTGTGAGAAGGAGGGCCTGCTTGCCCAAAAAACAAATTGAAACAAAATACAAATAAAAAGTTGGAGCATGGAGATCCATGGACGCAGATGATGGATCGGGTACTTGTTCCCCTTAGTCTTGCTGTTTATTTATTTATATTTCATACTTCTAAACCGCCCATCTCCCGGAATGAGAGGCTCTAAGTAGTGTACATTATAATATGACCAATAAATAAAACACTGTGTAAAATATCAAAAGGGGGAAAAAATCCTAAAATGGCCATTTAATGTTGGATTATTACAAATGGGGGAGGGGGGCTCTGAAGGCACTAACTAGCCAGCCCCGTGGTTGTCTGTGCCTCGTACCCCATGCAAGGCCGCAGAGTCAAGTTGTAATCCCTTTGCAGAAGGTGAAGAGACTGGGGGCTTTCTTCACCTCTGGGGGCAGGATGTTTCACAGAGCATTTACTGGCCAGATGCCCTTCCTGATGCTTACCTGAGTTTGCAGCAGACAATTACTCATTGCTCAGAGAGAGAGAGAGGGGGGGGGAGAGATCTGCCGTTATCTAGAATTGAACTCAAAGCCTCCTGATTGTGCGGCGAGAGCACCACCTCTAGGCCACAGCACCACTCATATAAGTCTAATAAATAAATGTTACCTAACAGTTATTATTTTCTCCCAGATCATATCCATTTCTCCAAAATGCATCCCTGGTTCTTCCATTATCACCAGTCACATACTTATCAGCAATCTATGAATTCCTTTTATACATACGTAACTTTTAGATGACATCAATTCATATTTACTGACATCCATTTTAGCTTTTTCAATTACAATTATATCTATTCCTTTACTTCCATGTACATATTCTTTATTCCATGAGAACACACCAACTTTACTCATCTGTATACTGCTACTACTTTGTGTCTGTAACCTGTAATTGAACAATGCACTTCATCATAGATTTTTTTTTTCAATAAAGGTACCTCAGCGTACAGGACTAACTCACAGAAGTTAGGGGCCCACTACTCTCAAGGGCATGAAATTTGGGAAATTTTCTCCCATTTCAGCACTGCTGCAATCAGCCACAAACACACAATCATTTTCCGCTCAAAAGATGCCAAGTATTGCTGGAATAGGTTATAACTTTCTTCCAGCAATTATTAACTGAAAATAATGTAATAAATGAGTGGTTTTATTTCTGCAGCAAAATGAACTAAAGGGCAAGAATGTTTAACTAAAAATAAGGCATTATTATTGGTACAAAACCAATAAAGAAATAAAAACTGATACATGGGCATGATTTTTTAACATTTTTTTTTCTTTCACCATCCAAGAAATAAGTTTAATCTAGCTGAGGAAAGTGGGGTAGGAAAGGCTGACAAGGTTCCTGGAGGCTGGTCTTTCTTGAGAGGTTCCTGATGCCTCCTCCATCAGAAAGCCACAAACAAAAATTATAATTGTAAGCTGCATAGAATCATTGACTGAGTTACAGAAATTGAATGAATAAATGAACACAAATGAATGAATGAACAAACAGGGCAATACCCACTGCCTTCACTTATCAGAGGGTGGCAACCACGATGTCTTTTGTAGAATTATCAAGAGAAGTGGAAAGAGTGAAGTTGCTACAAATCATCTGTTTTTAAATCTTAAGACTGCCATTTAGTGTACAGTAAAATGAAAGGAGACACGTTTATGGTTTGATTATCTCTAGTTCTCTAGTTCTCCAATGTTCACCTTGTTCTGTATTGCGACTAGTGTTCTACAAGGTGGCTATAGCTTCAAGTTAGATTGAATGGACAATTTTAGTTCAACTTAATGAAGAAATACAAATAGTATACTTATAGCCATAAATCCAATTATACATTCAAAGTTCCCTCCCCATTAAATTCAGTGCTAAGTTGCAGTTTCATGCATTGTGCTTACATAAGCTCAACAGTTGTTCATCTACCATAAATCAATCTATTGTTGCCCTTTGTAATGAGAAGGCAGATTTACAGCTTTTTAAAGGCTTGCCTCACAATCAAAAAGATTGTGAGGCAAACTAATGGAACATCTCTCTTTTTCTGAGGGTGCCAAAGAAAGGGGGAGAGAGTAGAGTTAGCATCTGTTCCTCTCAGACAAATGACATCTGTAGTTCTCACAGCTGGGACTGAAAGAAGCAAGCAATTTCAACATTTTGTACATACATGGAGATTCATTTGTTGTTTTTTTTCACTTCCCTCACACAATAACACTTTTTGTATTGATAAGATGGAACACGATCTCTGTGCAAAGTCTCCTATACATATAAGCTGGACCTTACTCCAAATTATGAGCAAAAATATGTGGACTTAGATATGTAGTTTGGCTTCTATAGTCAAAGGATCCATGATGTAGATCCTAATGTATGTGTTAAGTAGATTTATAGAACGAGAAGTATTTCCCAAGGGTAGATATTAGATAAATTTCTCATATTTTCCCTCTTTGTTTTGCAGTTATTTATAATATGATTCAGAGAAGGCAACAGAGAAGCATTCACATTAGAAAGTCTAACTATGGAAAGTCCAACGTGTAATAAAACAGGAATACATATATTTAGCCATAACATGTTCCTCCCCTGAAATTTAAATTTAGTCACAGAAAAACTTTCATAGATTCAGAGCTTTTAGAACCAAGGATTATGACTACCACAAGAGTGATACCTTTATACAAGAAGCTAAAATAAGAAACTGAAATATAATTAAAAATATTTATTAGAAACTGTCACATGCAACACTTTTAATCTCTCACTGTTAGTTCTCTGGCTTTAGTATTTATTGTTAGAAAGATAGAACATCTGAACAATTTGAAGCAAGCAACTGCTTTTTCCTCATCTTCCCCAAAACAAGAAATGTTGAACAATTCTTCTTTAAGCATTGATTTCCTGATCAAAAGAAATATTCCTAGCAGTTTAGAACTTTACATTAAACTATAGGCTTGGTTTACTCATAAAAGTTTAAATTTCAATATTAAACGTAGACGTGTGTTTGAACCATAAATTTAAATGTACTGTTGGGTGAATAATTTTCTCTTCTTTTCTGAAGAAAGCCCTTTAAGCGTCTAATAGCTTTTTAACAAATAATTAATTCAAATTTTTGCAATCCTCGATTCAGAAGGTAGAACACACTAGTAGGCAGTGCATGAAGTTTTATTTTATTGTTCTTCAAATGTTCAAATGGAAAATAATATAGATCAAACTAGTTTATAATAAATTTTGGATTTTCTTACAATAGTTTTATCTATTCTCCTATTTTGGAAAATTGATCTTAAATTCAACATATTTATTTATTTATTTGATTTATATACCGCCCTTCTCCTGGAGGACTCAGGGCAGTGTACAGGGCAATAAAATAAGAATACATTAGATAAATAATTTTAAAACCCAAATCCATCAGGCCAGGCTGGCTTGTTCGAATAGATAAGTTTTTAGATCACGCCGGAAGGAGCGAAGGTCGGGGGCCATCCGGAGTTCAGCTGGTAAGCGGTTCCAAAGGATTGGTGCACCCACCTGGAATGCTCTCCCCCTGGGGGTCACCAGCCGACATTCTCTGACCGGTGGTACCCTGAGGAGGCCCTCTCTGTGGGAACGCACAGGACGGAGGGACATAAACATGACATATAAGTTTAATAAATAAAAAACAAATCAAATGGTATTATTTATTTAAGAAAATGCATATGGCCACTCAACTCACTCTCAGTGACTCTGGGCAACTTATAAAGATAAAAACTCAATAGAAGTACAATAATGATATTAGAAATTATTCAAGAAAAAACAAGGGAAATATCTCCACAAAGGAAATACAGTATCTCCACAGTTTTAGTTATTTCTTGTTCTTCTATGACAGAAAACCAGGCAAAGTATTAGTTTACTGTTAATTTGTAACCTACTATTATAATGTATAGATCATCTACAGTTTTATGAGTAGCTCAGAATCACACCCATTTTTTTTATCAAAGTATGCATTTTATATTTTTAATGTTTCTTTTGAATTAAATATTCTATTCCATAGACAGATTTTTTTTCCCCACTCAGGAATACTGCAAAAAAAAAAAAGATATCTTATGAAATTCTCAGTCCAAAAGCATTCAAAAGAATACAATACCTTATTTTTTCTCTACCTTAAATCACCAGATGCTCCTTCAAAAATCAGTTACAAGCAATGCTTTGATTCGCTTATACAGAAACAAAGTTGGAAAATAATTGTTAGCAAATAAAGAAACAAAGCATGGAAGAAAGAGTATAAAAGCATCCATGCTTATTCAAATCAAGCAATTACCATATTTATCGGCGTATAACACGCACTTTTTCTTCCTGAAAATAGGGGGCAAATGATGTGTGCGTGTTATACGCCGATATAATGTTAATGACCCATAGTTAATGACCCATTATCCGAAGCTGCAGCTGAAATTTCCTTTTTAAAATGAGATGCGTGTTATACGCCGATAAATACGGTATCTAGTCCAGCAGATGCCTAAAATTCATAAATAGGACAATGCTTAGAAATATTATTATATTTATGGTCCCCTGGAACTGATATTGAATATTTCTACACTCCATTTCCATCTCTTTATCTTTTTGCTTACTCCTTTGAAAATTACTTCTTAAACAATAAAACTATAACCACCACACTATAACCATCCCATTTAAATTTATGCTTTCCACTCAAAGGGAGCACAACTAAACCACTGGAGTTAGTAATCGTATTGCCTATTCCAAGATAAAATCTTTTCATTAATCAATATTATCACTATTATACATAACTTGTGAGTCATTAATTTGCTTCAAATGATACAGCACAATAGCAAAGCTTCTCAAGATCATCATCAGATTCTAAAATCACTTTACATCACAAGGTAAAATATAGATCTTGGCCTTTTTTTAGTTATGGAGCTTTCACTATTGTAGATGTCTGTATATACATAGCCAATCAGTTGTGACATAAATACAAAGCATTCAAAGGGAAGAAAAAGCAACACAATCACACAAAGTAATTAAAACACCAATGTAGTTTTGAACAATGAAACTTTTTAAATTTCTAAATTTTGGATGTAGGTGAATTTTCTGATTAAGTGAAGGAATAAAGAAAAATAGGCAAATAAAATGTTACGACCAGTAGAACACTGCTCCAAAAGAATGCTACTGTCAAGAATATCTGCATATCCCAATAATTTTCATTAGGAACATTCAGAGGAAATATTTCAGCTTTAATGGGTTAGCAACGTGTACAGATGCAGCAGTGAAACAGCTGGCATAGTTCCAACTCCTCTTTTATCAAGGAAAGGTTGGGCTTTATGAGAAAAGCTACCAAGTCATTAATGAAACATGGGACTCCTTGTAATGTGAATGTGAGCAATTAAGACAAATTAAACTGCTTCATCAAAGGCCTTTGCCATGGACTTTCCAGAAACATCTTGTAGGAAATTTTAAATAAAAACAATTAAACAATACACCAGCAATTTTAACCCCAGCACAGTCCAGGCTCTCTGTCAATCATTTGAACTGTAATTTGAAAGGACACTCAGTAGATAGGAAAAGAGCTTCTTTTAACCAATATATTTTGCCTAATTAGATGTGATCTTGTTATTTCAAAAGGTACAGGTAGTCCTCAATTTACATCAGTTCGTTTAGTGACCGTTCAAAGTTACAATGGCACCGAAAAAATGACTTATGACCTTTTTTCAGACGACCATTGCAGCATCACCATGGACAGGTGATTAACATTCAGATGTTTAGTAACTGACTTGTATTTAGGATGGCTGCAGTGTCCCAGGATCATGTGATCAACTTTTGCGACCTTCTGACAAGCAAAGTCAAATGGGATAGCCAGATTCATTTAACAACAATGTTACTAAGTTAAAAACGGCAGTGATTCACTTAACAATGGTGGCAAGAAAGGTCATAAAATGGGGCAAAGTTCATTTAACAACTATCTCACTTAGCAACAAAAGTCTGGGTCTCAATTGTAGCCGTAAGTTAAGAACTACCTGTATTGGTGAACTCTCTGAACATCAGCAAAACAGAACATATGTAAGCAGTGTTATTCTTCACTGATCGGTGCCCAAGAATAATCAACCCTTTGGAAATGTAAACAACTATCATACAGTATCAACTGATCCTAAATATTTCCATATATTTAAAATGAAGTGAACCCAAACAAGTATGGTTTATCTTAAATGCCATTCTTGACATTAAAAACAATACAAAATTAGATCAAAATGGTCACTAGTTCCTTATTCCACTTTATCCATTATTATTTTGCGTATGTGAAGAGTTGTCTTCTATAATATTAAGGTTTTAGTAATGTTTCCTGAACAATTCTCCTAAAAAAATTTTCAACCTAATAGTGGAGAATGTAAGCACTTCTTTAAATCCTTCCTTCAGATTTTAATATATTTGAAAGGTATCTTAACCAACGTCAAATATTTTATTCTTTCACAATAAGATATCTTTGTCCCATCCAATTTATCTTGTGATTATAGTGACAGCAAATTGCCCCCTTTATCAAAATTTTAACTTAACATAATGAACTCCATTGTAAGGCTTTTGCAAAACCTGGGGAAGTAGATAAGATTGCTTGTAGCATGAGCGCTTCATCTGTGGGCTGGATCCATAACTTTCTTAGCTCCTTCTGTCTGCTATGCAGCAAGATTCAGGTGGTGGGAATGTTTCTCCAAGGGAAGGCATGGTGCCATCTGCCTTGAAGAAAGCACTTAGGTGTGCCCTGCTCTTGAAGAAGCTATCTTTCAATCAAATCATATTTGGAATTTTTCCTCCAACCTTCTATTCCTGGGAAGCCTGTGGAGAATGCAGGAGGGGCCCAGCTGAGAGAAAAACGTCTTAATTCGTTCCATCAGCTAGCCCAGCCCTACGCATGATAGGCTATTCATATGATTCATTATCTCCAAATGACTTTCATCTATTTTTTTCTCAATCTACAGGAAAAAAAATAAAAGTAAAGTTTTCCCCTGTCCAGTTGTGTCCGGCTCTAGTGGGTGGTGCTCATCTCTGTTTCTTAGCCAAGGAAGCCAATGTTTTCCAAAGACATTTCTGAGGTCATGTGGCCAGCATGACTATACACCAAGGCACATGGAATGCTATTATCCTCCCTCCCAAAATGGTACCTATTAATGTACTTGCATTTGCATGCTTTTGAACTGCCTGGTTCAAAAGGAGCTGGGGCAAGTAATGGGAGCTCACCCTGACGTGCAGCTCTCGTGTCTCAAACCCAGGCTGTAAGCTTTCCAGCTGACAAGCTCACAGCGCAGAAAGGGAAATGGAGCATCCACGAATGGGAAATAAACCAAACAACCTGCTCTGAATTCAGTATGGGAGCCAAAATTATCACGTCCTTTCTGGGCACAGACTAAGTCGTGACTGGGAGGTATCCTGGCCCAGGAGAGGCGTGGCAAGTTTGACAGACTTAGTCTAACTGGACAGGAAGACAAGAGTTAACCCATTCGTGGATTCTCCATCTATCATGCTGGAGAATTATATTTTCTTCTCAGCTAGTACAATATAAAAAAAAGGTGAATTCTATTCCTGAAACCTGTCACCATAGTTTTCATGATGAATTTATGAGAGCCACTGCCTCTTTCTGGGATATTTGTTCAACCTATAGCCCTGTATTTCCAGGTAGTGGCCCATCCAAGCATTAACTAGATCTGATCCAGACAAGGAGAAAAAAGTTCAGTTTTTTGGAGTTGATTAGCAAAACCTTTTTCACAAACAATATTCAATCACATGCCATATATATGTTGATGTTGTATCTTTGTATGAAGGACAAATGTATTACAGTCAATGATACATAAACTTTGAAAAGTCAACATGTACTATACTGTCATCAATTTGAAGCAAATCTACACGTTTTAAATTTTGAAGAAAAACAACCCTTACATGATGACTCTATGTAAGTCTAAAACTGACAATAAAAACAAGCCTATATTAATTTATTACAGAACTTACGAGTGGAGTTACAACAGCAGTTTTAAGAACAAGGGAAATAGAAAAATTAAAAATTGAAAGTAAAATTTCCTGCAGCCCTTAATCTTTTCAAACCAAAACTTGTGGCACATATGTAAAGGTGTGTAGGGTTTTTTTTAGCTGTTCTTTCCTGAAACATATTTCTAAGAACTGCTTTATAGGTACTTTGCTGTATTTCAAATGTGGAATACAACATAATTCACTTAACAATCATATTACAAACTTAACTTCTGCAGTGATTCACTTACCAACTGTGGCCAAAAAGATCATAAAATAGAGCAACACTCACTTAACAACTGTCTTGCTTAACAACGGAAATTTTGAGCTTAGTTATGATCATAAGTTGAAGACCACCCATATCTCATTTCTTGCACGTACAGAAATCCTGAAGCAGCAAGGAACCAGCCAAAGAATGAATAAGGTTTAATAGATGTAAAGAGGAGTAAGGAGTAGTGGATAGTATCTCACAGACTGAAAAGAAAAATTAGATTTTAACTTTGATTGCAATGTTAATAGTTCAACTGGTAATTTGGATTCATGACAAAGGTACTGTATTTAGATATTCTAACACTCTGGGAATTATTTTGGCTAAGAGATTATTTCTGTTTATCAAGTGTAAGTAAATAAGAGCAAATGTCAGAATCTAAAGCCATATGTAGCTAATTCCATCTTTTCAACATTGGCATCAGCAAAAGGTAAAATATTTCCATTACCATCCAGAGTGAGTGCACAGAATCAAAATCATTTGATTTCACAGCTTTGCAGCATGATAATAATAATTCACGGATTAATGAGTAATGATAGCCTCTTCCTTTCATTTACTACTTTTTTGTAATGAGTCCGAAGAGGTTCATAGCTTAATTGGAATTTAATAGACTAGAAAAAAATGTAAAGATTTCCTATCTTTTACTGAGGTAAATGTTTGAGATATATGAGGGACATAAATTAGGGTTTCTCTCTATGTTTAATAAATTAACCTAAGTCTGTGGAAATCAATACAACTTAAGATTTGGCTGAAAATATCTTCCTACGTATTAATTAATTAATGTTATTTATAAAATTTATTTGCCCTCCACCTCGTATCCGACAACTCCAGGTTGCTTACAACATGAAAACCATTAAAAAAACATCCATTATACAATCAATGCTGGATTTTTGTCATTAACTGCCTTGGACTCATTGTTCACAAGGGAATGGGATAGAAATATGACAAAAACAAACAAGCAAACAAATCATCATTTTAGCCACTGTCTATCCACTGCAGGATGAAGGCCTCTTCTGCATGTTTCCAACCAAAATGGTCCTGAGCAAACAAGTAACACATGAGAACAGCGGTGGGATTCAGCCAGTTCGCACCACTTTGGCAGAACCGGTAGCTAATTTTTTCTTGCCCAGGCCCAGAATGGACTTCTGGAAGTGGCATTCACAGAGAACCGGTTGTTCACATATTTGAATCACACCACTGCAAGAGAAACAATGTATGAGAGCAATCTGGTTCCAGACTGTTTTGTGTCCCTATCCAAATGCACAAACCTTTGTGCTGCTTCAACCTAAGTCTCTTAAGCAATTTACAAATAATACAAAGAAATGCAATACAAACAATACAAATATATTAAAAGCGGGATACAATAAATAAGTATATCAATATGCAACAAAGTTTCCTAATGAATGCAACACTCACAGTGCCACAGCTCATCCAGAGCAATAATACTACACCATCTTAGTTGTTAACTATCTTTGCAAATAAAGCTTCTTGATTCAAAAGATTCTATAAGATTGTGAGGGAAGGGACCACTCTTACCTCGTGTGGAATGCTGTTCCACTGGAGGTGAATTCCCATGGAAAATGCCGGCTTCTAATCACCTAGCTGCAGTTTTCCCAGTAGATAGGTATTCTTAATAGGCACATTCTGTTTATCCATATTGGACAGACTGATTCTGCGTAAAACAGGCAGTCTAAAAGATACTTTAATAATTATCATTTATTTATGGATATTGAAACTCCACTTTCATCATAAAAAAGGGGTCACTAGGAATTTAGCCTCTTCATAACAAAGTTTCCCCAACTCTAATTTAAAAACAATTTGGCTGAATTCACAGATCTCCCTAAATCACGGTTCAACTATATTTTACTTTTACCTATTTCCATTTATTTTGTTCTTCACTAGCACAGTAGATACAGTTTAAATAGAATTCTATCTGTTTGGGAAAGGAAGATATATTATTCTCCAGTTCTCTTTGCTTCTACCACACCATTTCCTATGCTGTTTCAGAGAATCCTCAGCCTTCCCTGAGGACAATTGTCGTAAGGATTGCAGAGAGAAATAAATCAGATAAAATCATCTTCTTCTTTTGCCGGTAGCAGTACATTAGTATATTAGAAGATCAAGTCTTCCAAAGATGGAGACAACTTCCTTATCTGACAGTTAAGATAGTTTTTTTTAAAAAAAAATATACACATAATTAAGACACAGTATAATTGCTACGACAAATACTGTTATCTTCTCAACCACAGTTACTGCAACATGAAATAATCCATAATGAGATCTATTTTTTCTATGTTTCTATCTTCTAGTTTGCAACTTAAAATAAATAGTATAAGGCTGACATGGTTATGTATCATGATACACAGGCAATGAAAACAAGGCCAAGTGTTCTCTTATCACACAGCTACATGGTCCAGTATAGGAAAACGGCAAGCATGTTTTCATGAAATTAAACATCCTGTAATTGAAGTTGTTCACAAAGCAGTTTTTAAGGAACTCAAGATAAAAGCAGACATGTTTAGAATGTGAAGTGGTTTGAACTATTCTCCCGTTGCCTCAATAGTAATAAATTTGTAAGCTTCCCTTCCTTTTCCTTTCCTTGTTGCCTAATACTTTCCTAATGAGAGCCAAAAATTACAGGATGGGATTTAGAACTGGCTGATTATATAAAAGCTTCTGAAGTACTTTGCTCATACAACTTGATATTGGAATTTTAATATTAGCTAAAGTTCTTGGTAATCACGTGGCATTACTGGATACTTTCATGTTTAAATGTTTTAAAAAGAGAGATTTTAATGCTTTTTTTTTTTACTCATTAGCACATGTGAGTAAATTTTAAACATTTCAGTTCTAAAGTAAAATCTTGAATATTGCAGTATTATAAAATGTTCCTAAACACTGAAAACAAACATTTCAATACCACAAATGTTAAAGTACTGAAGGCATTCATAATGTCACCTTATTTGTTCTTGTTTTTCCAAATACTTTACCACTACATTATAGAACAATTATATATTATAAACTGTAGAAAAAATTTCAACAAAATTAAAAACAATCCTGTAGAGACTTTCAATTAGAGTAATGATAGCATATTCTATAATCTATACTCAAAAGTCACATTCATAGTCTTATTACCAAGGAATCACAGATGCTTGTAGCTATTTTAGGCCAATCATTCAGCAACACTAACAATGACCGACATCTTTGAAGAGAAATGAAGGAATCAACTAGTCATATTCATATAATTTCTTAAAAAGTATTCAGTACAAATCATCTATAAATAAATCTTTTAGATCAGGCATGTCCAACCTATGGCCCACGGGCCCCATTCAACCCTAGACAGTTAGTAGGGCAGCAGCACGACATTAAAACTATATTAAAAAGGATGTTTATTATTTAAATACATTAACTATATCATATATTTTACAGGCCAATTCCTTTCCACTCAATGCAGCCCAGGAATGCCAAAAATCTGAATAACAATGTTTTAGATCTAAAAAGGAATTTAACCTATAGTTGAAATTATATACACTTTTACCTCCTATATTTTTCCCAACATGATATTTTAAATTAATTTTAACAGGGAAATATAAATCATTTTGCCTTCACCATCTTGTGTGTTCTTATCAACATCTTATTTAACTTCTAAAGTGGGGTGGGGGGAGAAGAAGTGTTCCAATGCATAGCACAGAAATATTTATTTTGGTCACAATTGTAGCACTATTAGAACAGTAGTATAAAAATGTTTAAACCTTTATCTATATAAAAACAATTAAAACCTACCTTAAAAATAATATGAAATACCACCTGTCTACAAGAAATTTCCATCACTGCTTAGTTTTATTTTATTTTTCATTTTGTATTGCAAATTTAAATTTTAAAAAAATATTTTAATGTATGATTTAAATTTTTTATCTATAATTTTAAATTGTAAACTGCTCTGAGATTCTTTTTTTTAACTGGAAGCAGTATAGAATTATTTTAAATCAAGAAAAATTAAGAAGACTAAGAATCATTTCTCTTTGGTGAGCTACCTATTGCTTGTGCCAAACATTTTAAAATATTTACAAAAAAGATAGGATTAAGTAATGGAATAAAAATGAAAGTTAATACTGATATTATTATTGTTGTTGTTATTATTATTAATAACAGAGAGAATTATTGTTGTAAATTTTCTGTCAAACCAACAATATATTTTAATTGGAAATTAAAATTCCAATTGGAAGTGTTGTGCACATTACTGTATTACAATTCATATTAAGCAGGCATCTCATTCCATCAAGCATCAGAGCTGAAGTATTTGATAGTCAAAGGCAATTCTTGTTATCTAACACCTCAAATCTAGTTACAGTATTTCACTTTTGAGAAATTTGCATATATTCACTTCTCATTAGGGTGGTTTTTCTTTTTATCTTAGCAGGTACATCCATAACTTTCAAATTATCTATAAAATAACATAGACAGAACATCCTGACTGGTTTTTGAAAGAAGAATATGGAAAGCTCTTTATATTCAGAGAGCATATTGTAATGTTTGCTATTATTTTTATTTATTTATATTTCATATGTCTAGATAGCTCATCTGATAATTCCTGTCTTTCAGTGGTTGGATAACTACAGTGCTGCCACAGCGCAAACTAGTTGTCCAGCCTTCCCCAACAGTTTTACTGACTAGAATGATATGAATCACAGGATATCAAATTACAGAGGGTTGATCTATCCAATTCTATAATACAGGAACTAACCACAATGACCTAAGATTCCATCAGATACACAAGCATATTGACATCATAAGACAGCTACTAGCCTCAAATGAGGTGGGATTAGACAGTGAGAATGACTTTTTATTTTCCACGTCTGATCAGAATAATAACAACAAAGATATCTAAGTTTGATCTGCAGTAGAGGATTTCCATATAGTAATAACTCACCCTATGTAATGTATTTCATTTCTTTATTTTAACAAACAACATGGCTCACAACTTCAAAGCCCAAAATCTCTCTCATGTAACTGTTAAGATTATGAAATAGCGAAGAGCAATTAAAAATAAATAGTCCATCTTTTCCTATTCATTTCAAGGATCCAGTCAAATATTCCAAAGACAGAAATGTTACAAAAAATAAAAAAAAAATCCCATTTCTAAATTTCAGCTTTTAAGGTATGAATTTATCTTGTTCATAAATGTGCTTCCATCATTCACTAATCCTCAGCAAGAATAGCAAGAACCAACCTAGAATATAAGAATGTTTTCAAAACTGTGTACGTCAATATAAAGTATATTATCAAGCAGTGGACACGGTTCAAATTAATTATTAAAATGAAATGGAAGAGATGAATTATACCTTGGCTCATCAGCCTCAAAGAAACATTGTGATCCTATATTATGGAATGGAATCTATTCTCTCTCTCTCTCTCTCTCTCTCTCTCTCTCTCTCTCTCTCTCTCTCTCTCTCTCTCTCTATATATATATATATATATATATATATATATATGTATGTATGTATGTATGTATGTATGTATGTATATGTATATGTATGTATGTATGTATATGTATACGTATATGTGTATACACACACACACACACACACACACACACACTAAACAAGACATTTTTAAAAAATTAAAAACAAAGCAAAACCTGCAACCGGACAACAAAATAAGAATTAAGCACAAACTCTTACTTCTGACTTTGAAGACAGGTTCTCCTCCATATCGGAGTCATTAGGGTCCACAATATCATTGAAAGGTGGCAATGTAGTTTTCTTTTTCTCCAGCGGCTCACTTTCCATTTTAACTCTCCCAATTTTAAACTGGGATTTGTCTTTTGTCTGTTTTTTCTCCACACTGGAGCAAGTAAGTATCAGCGGGGGAGCACTAGAGAAACTTTTAAATAAAGCCTCCGATCCGCTTCTCTTCTTCTTTTTGGCGGCAAGGTCCTCGGTATCCAGGCCAGGAGGCCTCTTGGAGGCGGCCTTCTTCTCTTGTTGCTGTCCACCGCTTAGGGTCAGTATGTTGTTTTCCGATTTTGGCTCCTTCGACATAGGCTTGGGCTCTTTGAAGGCCATCTTAGGAACAATTTTTTCATCCTTTAGTGGTTTATTTTCTTTGGGTTTTTTAGAGGATTCTTTGGAAGATTTGTTGTGTTCCCTGGAAGGTTCTTTGAAGGCACTTTTATGTTCTTTTGAGTCTTTTGAAGATTTTTCCTTGTGCTCCTTTGATAATTTATGGGGCTTTGAAAAACTGTTACTACTGCTGCTGCTGCTACTAGTGCTTACACTCTTGCTCAGCTCCTGCAACAAAAGCAAATAAGAAGTTAGCTCTCTGCTCTCGTCTTCTGTCATTCAGAGACACCTCCCACAAGCTGCTGCTCTGCAAACTTTACTTATGTTAATAGATTGATGTATAAACTTCACGTTATATATCAATAAGAAACTTGAAATAGTTGTGTACCAAAGCACGGTCTACTGGACTATTTCTTTGCTTAAATCACAACAAATAAAATTTCAATGTACTGTATAAAGATGCTGTGCAGGTAAGTCCTCGATTTACAATTATAACCAAGCCCAAACTTGCTGTTGCTAAGTTGTTAAAGGAACAACTTTTACCACCTTTCTTGCCGCAGTTGTTAAGTGAATCACTGCAATGTTTAAGTTAGTAACGTTGTTAAGTGAATCTGCCTTCCTTATTGACTTTGCTTGTCAAAAGGTGGCAAAAGGTGATGGCATGACCCCGGTACAGTGCAACCATCAGAAATATGAATTAATTACCATGCAGCTTATTTTTGATCGCGTGACCATGGGGATCCTGCAATGATCGTAAATGTGAAAAACGGTCATAAGTCACTTTTTTCAGTGCCACTGTAACTTTGAACGGTGAGCAGCATGATGGCCTAGTGGTTGTCAAACCCTCGTCTCCTCCCGCCAAAGACACTCACTTTGGAAGATTGAGAGTGCAATCCTAGCTACCCGCAGACGTTTCTGCTGGTTACAGCACAAAGGGGGAAAAAATCTGCTGTGAACTCCATGTGGTGTCAGGAAGGGCATCCAGCCAGTCAACTCTGACTCTACACTGAATTAAGGGATTACAGGGTCATAAAATGAGAGTTTTATTGTAACTTTCAACAGTCTCTAAATGAATGGTTGTAAGTCGAGGACAGCCATGATTTGCATATTTTGTGAAGAGGCATCAAAAGACATTTTTGTGAGATTTTACAGACATTCTACAGTAGATTGAATACTAAAATTGTTTACACATGAAAGCATCTGCTGGGTAGTAAATGATTAAGTACTATGAGGATGGTTATTCTGTATTCTGAACAAAACATTTATGAAATACTATTATGCTGTAAGATTATTAACCATGCTGAGGTATAACAGAATACACAATATATTAAAAATGAGTAAGGAGAAAGGAATTACTAAAAAAGTAACGAAACATAGGGCCTTGATAATCTGTGAATCTGATTAAGATTGTGCGAACAAGCCTAAGCTTTAATTTAGAGAATTTGTAACCAAGGGGTGCCCAACTTTAGCAACTTTAAGACTATCCTGGCTGGGGAACTCTGGGAGTTGAAGTCCTCAGGACTTAAAATCGCCAAGGTTGGACACCCCTGCTCTAACCAAAATGTTTTTAAAAATTTATACAGGACCTTGGATAGTTCCTGCCTATCGATGTAGGAAAGTTTTTCACAACCTGAAGCTCTCCAGATGTTGAAATTTCTACTCCTAAAATTTCCAACTAAACTGACAAAGGCCAAAGTTAACAAAACTGAAATTAATCACATAAAGTGTATTCATAGTTTCATCTTGGAAAACTAATAAAATCACATGCAGCTTGGTAGTTTCTATGTTGTGGGTTCATGAAACTACGAAATAGAATTTTTCATGCTGAATTTACAAATTTTAGCATGAAACAACACAATTCCCATAGAATTAGCAACAGATCTTTGAAAAAATGGCAAATATATCTAAAATAACAACCTATTTTAGTTTAACATACCTATACATTTATGGCTAAGAACACTGTTCAAAGCCAGCCAGTTGGTAAAGAAAACCCTATCTTTGTTTGTGTGAATTCAATCAATATATAATTTTCAGTAGTTTAAAATTACATGTTTAAAACTTACATTTAAACCTGGATGTATGATCACAATTGGGATCGGAATTTCATTCACTAACTAATGTGGTTGTTAAATGAGTCATCATGTGACGGGACCTGATTTCACAAACATTTCTATTTATTAAGCCAAACCACGCATTGTTAACAGAACCATGTGATCTTTAAGCAAATCTGGCTTTCCCAATTGATTTTGCTTGTTGGACGCCAACTGGGAAGATCACAAATTGTGATCATGTGACTGGAAGAAGATGCAACCACTGTAAATGCAAGTCAGTTGCCAAGTTCCCAAATTGCAATCATTTGGCCCCAAAGGTTATATTTTCAAGAATGGATTGTAAGTAATTTTTTAAAAACTACTGTAACTTTGAAGAATTATATAATAATAATAATAATAATAATAATAATAATAACAACAACAACAACAACAACAAGAATAATAATAATAAAGTTGGAAATAACCTTGGAGGTCATCTAGTCCAACCCCCTGCTCAGGCAGGAAACCCTATACCATTTCAGACAATCTCTTCTTAAAAGCTTCCAGTGTTGGAGCATTCACAGGTTCTGGAAGCAGGTTGTTCCATTGATTAATTGTTCTAACTGTCAGGAAATTTCTCCTTAGTTCTAGGTTGCTTCTCTCTTTGGTTAGTTTCCATCCATTGCTTCTTGTCCTGCCTTCAGGTGCTTTGCAGAATAGCTCGACTCCCTCATCTTGTGGCAACCCCTGAGATATTGGAACACTGCTATCATGTCACGCCTCACCCTTCTGTTCATTAAACTAGACAGACCCAATTCCAGCAACCGTTCCTTATATGATTTAGCCTCCAGTCCCCTAATCATCTTTGTTGCTCTTCTCTGTACTCTTTCTAGAGTCTCAACATCTTTTTTTACATCGTGGTAACCAAAACTGGATGCAGTATTCCAAGTATGGCCTTACCAAGGCCTTGTAAAGTGGTATTAACACTTCACGTGATCTTGATTCTATCCCTCTGTGTTGGTTTTTTTGGCAACAGCAGCAGACTGCTGGCTTATAATTATCAAACAAATGGTCATAAGTCAAGGACTACCTATAACTATATTTACTTATAATTGAACTTAATCAAGAATTTGCTTCCACCTAAAGTTGCAGAATGGTCCACACTCTGTTTTTACATGTAGTAACTACCACCTCATCTTCAAATTTCAATAGCTGAAGTGTACTATATGGTAGACTGTAGAAGAAACATTACAGTTAAATAAAAACAGAGGAACAGAAGTGTGAGTAGAGCAAGAAAACAAATCTTATGAAACTCCTTGTTAGCTTTAATTATGCATAATTTACACTTACAATACCAAGCAGCACATATGGTATTGCAAGAAGTACCATTCCAGCAGGCTTAGAAAATGAACTGATTTAGAAATGATAATGAATGCTTATAAAAATATATTTCTTTCCGTTATGACCATTTTTCAAAATCTTGTGAATGGGTCAGAAAGTATAGTAAAACCATAAGGAGAAAACTGTAACCTGTTTCATATTGTGCAGGACAAAAAAATATGTTTTCCGTGTGAAAAGAAGATTACATTTTGTTTCTAATCCAGAACAAATGATCATATTCTGGAAGATCTGCCAAATCATTTTTGGCTGGCCACAGTTCAAAAAACAGATGCTTCAGTTTCAATGTTCTGGAAAGATCCTTGCGAGATGAGTAGAGCATGGTTAAAGCATGTTGTCCCTCTCTCTACTGTACTCAGTCCGGCATATCTTACTTGCCCACCCACTTCTGATCGTTCCTGTACTTCACCTTCCCTCCTTAACAGTTGCCATGACTGTTGATGTCAAGCACAACATATTCCACTAATATGCCCATCTGTGATATCTGGAGGCCATTTCTGTCATCACCTCAAGGTAACCATAAGACTATTGTTAAATGGTATGATGTGCTTCTTATTTCCTATTTCAACACTCAAAATCTGAACTTAAAATTCTGAATTTAGCTTATATTAACCAATAATAAAATGATTAGTGATAAGAGCTTGGCAATTGTGGTCTTTATGAATTATATGTTGACCATGAATTGTCTTCTGTTGCACTGCAATTTTCTCACTAATTTAAATTCTTAGCAATTTTAAATTGTAAGTCCAATTAAAATATTCGCCAGCACAAAAACATACTTCCTCCTCCTTTCCCCTTTCTATTTCCTCTCAAGAATTTCTCTTGCATAGCTACACTAGAGAGATTGGTATGAATATGTAGGACACCTTCTTCCATAAAAACCTAGACTCTAAAGCATTAAGAATGAAAAACAGGACATCCTTGTTTTTTTATATGGGATACCACCTTGGTTGCAGAATTATCTTGGAACAGTTTTATTTCACTTAGCTTTTAGTGACTTGGTATTTTTTTTAAGTGCACAGGAACACACTATCATTATGAAAAATCTTCAAAGGAGATATTTTGTAACTTAAGGGAGCATGCATATAGTAACATTGTCTGAATCATTAAAGAGCTGGTCATGATTACTTCTAAAGCTGGTCCCACCTGCTCCAAGCACAGCTATTTCACTTTAACGTTTTATATGCACTCTCCAATCGTAATAATAATAATAAAAAGGCCTACTCTTTCTCATTCTGAGCAAACTGAGTGACTTGGCCAAGACTCTGATTAGATTCACATACCGTGTTAAGCCAGTGAAAACCCAAGCAAGCTAAATATGGCTTAATAAATATTGAACCAGTCACTATTTCATAATGCAATCCTCTTCAGGGATTATTCTTGCAATAAAATGGGAGTTTGGGAATTACTGGGTATGCCACCTAAGGAAAGTGAAGATAAAATGCAACAAATAACTAGAAATATTAGAATATTAGAACTGAAATATAAAATTCTTATAGATAAATGTGAACACAGACTTTCTTTCCAAGCATATCTTCTGTGAATTAACATGTGGAAATGCTCTTAAAGC
Source organism: Vipera ursinii (assembly GCF_947247035.1). Lineage (NCBI taxonomy): Eukaryota > Metazoa > Chordata > Lepidosauria > Squamata > Viperidae > Vipera > Vipera ursinii. The sequence goes on along the minus strand of NC_139513.1, from coordinate 215,488,364 downwards.
AACTATATTCATGTCCCACATATTGGAATTTAATAAGACAGCTGGATTTTAAAAAGTAACCACCCATAATGAGTTAGTTAAAAGTTGATCACTGACTCCTTGAAGCCAAGAAATGTGGTTTTGTGTAGTCTTAGTCACTTAAGAAATGATAAAATGTACTTTCTGAAAAATAAAATAATGATCCAGGACTTTAATCTGTGTGTCTTTCTGAATATCTGGGTGTGACAAGCATTATCTCCACCTGTCTATGAGCTTTACCAGTATTCTTGACAATGTGCTAAATTAATTAAGTGAAGACTTCACCTCTAAATGGCTCATTCACGATAAGGTTGCTACTTTTTAAATGATAATATTTCTTTTCAGCGTCCCCAGCAATGTCATCCTCCTTCTAGGATGTCTCTCTGTTTTGGTGTGCTAAAGCCAGTCAAAGGTTGTTCCAGCCTTTGTTTCTTTTGTTGCTAATCTATAACTACAACATCTACACTGGCAATTACTGGAGGGAGTATTCACCTTTTTACCTTCTTAGTCAAGCAGAAAAGAATGCTCCTGAGCTCCAAAGTTATGATCCTTTCTCCCAACCTTTGCAAGGAAAGCTAGAGAGAGGCTGTAAGCCAAGAAAGAGAACAAGTTGCAAACCACTGCTTTCATAGATACAGTGATGGTTCCAGTGAGAAAAGATTCTTGGAGACTACACATCAATATTTTCCTCTCATACAGCCTTAAAGTAGAGGTTTCCCTTGCAGTTGAGTCTTACTCTAGGAGGCGGTGCTCATCTCTGTTTCTCTGACTCTAGGGCAGGGGTCCCCAACCCCCGGTCCATGGACCAGTACCTGGCCGCGGCATGCCAGCAACCAGTCTGCACAAACAAGCAAAGGCCCATCTGTGGGATGCAGGCAGCACACAAAACCACACACTCTCCAGTCCGCGAAAAAAAACCTCTCTCCACGGAACCGGTCTTTGGTGCCCAAAAGGTTGGGGACTTCTGCTGTAGGGGACGGTGCTCATCTCTGTTACTCTGACTCTAGGGGGCGGTGCTCATCTCCATTTCTTAACCAAGGGAGCCAGCGTTGTCTGAAGACATTTCTGTGGTCGTGTGACCTGCATGACTATATGCCGAGGGGCATGGAACGCTGTTACCTTCCCACTAAAGTGGTACCTATTTATTTGCTTGCATTTGCATGCTTTCAAACTGCTAGGTGGGCAGGAGCTGGGGCAAGTAACGGCAGCTCATGTGGCACTCGAGTCTTGAACTCAGGCTGTCAAGCCTTCCAGCTGACAAGCCCAATGTCTTTAACTGTGGAGCTATTGCACCCCCCATACTGACTTAGCTACCCCTTATTCCAAAGGTCTAAACTGTTGTACCTTTGCATGAAGGAGGTGATAGAAAAAGTTTCTATTTCTAGAGCAGATTTTTCTCTCCAAATTGGTGCCATTCCCTACTTTCACATTGGATTTTGTGGTCCTTTTTTCCTGTGAAAGACTATTTAACAGCAGGAGGCAAACAGTCACAGTTTATCTAAGATCCCTCTTTTCCCAACACTTTTAAAGATTCATTCCACAACTGTATATTAGTTTGCAAATCTTTTAACTCCCTGCCATTTCTTTCCCAAACAAATCCTGCTCCCTATTTTCCTGAGACACCAAAGTATCACTTGCATTTGAACTCCATTTAAACTGTATTTGTCATTATTTTGAATGTTTGAACTGAATTACTGCTCCCCTGCCTCAATTAAAATCATTTGTATTTGTGGTAGGATGTTGTTACATTTGCTCGAATACTAAAAGATTCTGTAGGCTTTATCTAGGTGTCAACGTAAACTTTTAAGTTGAAAAGACTTTTAAATCTGTGGTAACTTCATTTAATTCACCAGCACACAGTTTTGAACATTTAAACATCCTTTGGTTAATACATATTTGGGTATGGCCTAAAACTGAACCAAATATGTATTTTTATAAGATGTTTTATAGATGGCATTTAGATCCTAAAAAACTTGCAAGTATGTACCCGAATTATCAGCCTAAGTGTTGGAGGTGCGGGGCTGAAGATGCAACATATTTTCACATATGGTGGACATGTAAAAAGGTTAAGGCCTTTTGGATTAAAATCTGGTGGAATATACAGAAGATTTTTAAAAGAAGGATAAAGTTTTGTCCGCAATTTTTTTTGTTGGGAATAATTGTTGATGCTACAGTGGTGGACTCTAAGTTGATGCTGAATTTAATTACGGCAGCAAGACTTTTGATAGGACAATATTGGAAGAAAGAGGAGCTGCCGACCATAGAAGAATGGACTTTAAAGGTTTCCGACCTGGCAGAGATGGCGAAGATATCGGCTTATTTGAAAGATCACTCGCAAGAACGTTATATTATGGAATGGAGAAAGTGGATTGAGTTTATCCAGAATAAGTATAGGGTTAAGAAGTTTTATCTAGCATTTGAATAAGTCTTCTTTCGTGTTTTTTCTTTTCTTTTCCAATTTTCTTTTTTATATATATTTAATAATGTTAAGTTTTGTTTGTTCTTATACAAGTTAGAGGGTGATGGATTTTAGAATTTATGGTTGTTAGTATATGGTTGCTTATGATTGTTTTTATATATATATACCTTGTATTTAGCTCTGGGAAGTCCGGGGGGGGGAGGAGGGTGGGGGGGAGGTACGGGGAGGGAAGAGGGAGGGGGGAAGGGGGGAGGCAAGGGAGGGAAGAGGGAGGGGGGAGCTGGGGAGGGGAGGGTCGGGGGGGATGGGGGTTTTTAATGGAAAATTGTATTGTAAAACTTTTCAATAAAAAAAAAAAAAACTGAACCATGGCAACATAGGAATGAATTAATTCTACTGGGAGAGTGGGAAATTCCTTTGCATTCCTCTTACTTGCTACCAAAACATGTGGAAAATCCAGACCAGATTTGGGGACTGGTGAATGCAAAGGATAAAGAGAATATAGTCCCAATATAACATGTGATTTGCTGACGAAATTTACAATAGGTTTATATCCCTAATAAATACATGTTTCATTTCTACTAATTTGTTTCTCAGCAGGCTGTGTCAACTTTAGAATTCAGATGTCAGGACAAAAAGCGGGTAATTGTATCAAGTATATTTAAATCTGAATAGGCAAAATAAATAAAATAAGGGCAATGCATACATTTAGTTGTAAAATTTTCAGGAGCAAACGTATGTAACTAATTCTAAATATTCAGATTACAAGTCTTTTTTTAAATTGTTGTAGATTTGCTGAAAAGTTTGAAGCATGTAGCCAATTAATTCTTGGCTTATTGATCATTCAACATTCAAAACAGCTACTCAGAACATATTCCAATTTCTAACCATAGGCAACCTCTTACCTTTGGCCCATGAGATGATTTTTTCTTCACTTCAGAAAAAGACAGGGAATTAGTAGGAAGATTAGGGAGATGAAGACTTTGCCCTGAAGCAACTGATGTTCCATCTGACATAACCATGATCTACATTGATAAAGTAATAAAAATATTAGAAACATTTATAAAATAAGCTGGAATACAAAGTGAGGATCTTGGAGGTAGACAATTAAATATCTTAGATAAACTGACAATTATGATTTCTTCTGTGGGCTGTATGTAATTGACAACTATTTTATTAATGTCACATGCCTGTCGCCAGTATTGAAATGACAGATTGAAGCAATAAAAATATCTTCAACAGTGGCTTTAGAAGCTCATAAAAATTAATATACTGTAGAAAGAAATGGCATGAATAAAAATTATAAGCCTGATGAATTCATCCTGGAGGCCTGATTCCTTTACACCAAAGGTAGCAATGTTTGAAGAGTTAGGGATTGCAATTAGTCTCCCAACCTTTCAAAAAGCTGCAGAAGTTCAAGCGTTCTGGTGATGTTATCAGAAGGAGCAGAATTTATTTGTATCCGTATGTGTGGATTTATCTGAATTTTAAGGAGAAATGGGATACTCTATTTTCATCCTTAAATCCTCTCAAAACTGGGACATTCCTCCCACTTTCATACCAATACTTAACCATAGTGGAGCAGGCCAAAATAGGCAAGAAAAAAAAAGATAAATAGGACTGTTTGGTAAGGGCATTTATATCAAGGGTCTTCAAACTTGGCCCTGTTATGACTTATGGACTTCAACTCCCAGAATTCCTCAGCCAAGCACACTGGCTGAGGAATTCTGGGAGTTGAAGACAAAAGTCATAAAAGAGCCAAGTTTGAAGACCCCTGATTTATATGAAAGGCTTAAAGAGAACAAGTTTTGGTTGTCCAAAACTCATGACTTATATATTTAAGTCAGGTACAGAGTTGCAAGTTCACAATTGGTAAGATCTACATTATAACATCACTGCAAGCATGTATTCATTTTCACATAATCAGTTTTCTGTGGACACCAATGCTTTCTGTCCCATTTTTTTTTCAAGTATCAGAAAAAACCCGAAGAGCTTAAATTCATCTATTTTCTCACCACATTTAGGCAATACATATATTTTACATGGGTTATGCACCTATGCTATCTGTCTTTGGAGTGTTCATGTTATGTATACAATGAAGTCAGATGCACCATCTGTTGAATCCCTTAGATTCTGAAGACCAACCTAGACAGCCCAGAGTTCATTTGAAACCAAGTTCCCTCAGAGGGAAAGTTGTCTGAATTCATAAATGACCAGATGAAAAACTACAGTTCCAGGTAAATAATTAGTTGTTATATTGGAAACAGAAATAAGCAGTAAAACATATCAATCAAAACTTTATTATGGTCAAAGACCGGAATAAGGAGAGTGAAGTACAAAGGATTTAAAAGCGTAAAAGGTACATCAGGATTAAAAAAAATACAGTAAAAAGCTTTAAAAAACATAAAAAATCTAAAAGGGATCTTTAAAAAAAGACATAAAAAAGGGACAGGAATAATAGATGGGCATAGAGAATTATGGCAATTTAAATCTATTACAATACAAATCATTCTGGAACAATGAGCCAGGTGCTCATTAAAACTAGTTTATACCACAGGTTATCTTCTGATGGATTTTAAGTGCTGCCGTGCAGAACCTGGCAACACTGTATTTTATAGCAGGGCTGGTGTCTGAAAGCAGCAGAGAGAAGTAAAATTGTCCTGTGCTCCTTGGATAATAATGATGAGACGAGGCTAGGACAAATATCTCTATAGTACAAGCACATGTTCTGTTGTTTCTGCATGTTCATAGTTACAGGTAAACTGTCTCGCCAGGTAGGGGGCCTTCCTGTATTGGGACAAGGCCCTCCAGCAATTTGGTACTTCAAGTTAAATATGCCGGGGGTCGGGGGGGGAGGGAGAATACCTGTTGGGTTGGGTTCATTAGCAATAAAAGTTGGAGACATAGCTAAGTCCAACTGGTGCTCTGTGTATGCTATATGTTGTTTAATGAGTGCTTTGGCCAAATCGTATCCCATGTTGATCTGGAGAGAAGTCCAAGGATAAGATTTTTAGTTGGACTGTCTTTTTCCATGTGGACTGAAAATCATTACTCATAGTTAGTGAGGTGAAGTTAAAGGGAGAAAGGGTTAATGTGAGCCAGTAGTTGAGTATGGTCACCCATACTCTAGCCTCTACTTTCATGAGGGCTGTCTCTAGTCTCAGGGTGGTATTAAAACATAATATATTCTGAACATTTGGAGGTTAAGTATGAAGAACTTTGGATTTATCATCCATGGGCTACAGCCAATATTATTATTTTACTTTCATAGAAAGATTTTAGTATACCTGATGTAAAACCCTGGATGAAATCATGTTTTCATATGAACATACTGCACATATGGACTGGTCTTGTAGTATTAAAGGTAAAGGTAAAGGTTCCCCCGCACATGCGTGCTAGTCGTTTCCGACTCTAGGGGCCGGTGCTCATCTCCGTTTCAAAGCCGAAGAGCCAGCGCTTGTCCGAGGACTTCTCCATGGTCATGTGGCCGGCATGACTAGACGCCAAAGGCGCACGGAACGCTGTTACCTTCCCACCGTAGTGGTCCCTATTTTTCTACTTGCATTTTTACGTGCTTTCGAACTGCTAGGTTGGCAGAAGCTGGGACGAGTAACAGGCGCTCACTCTGTTACGCGGCACTCGGGATTTGACCTGCCAAACTGCCAACCTTCTGATCGACAAGCTCAGCATCCTAACCCACTGAGCCACCGCGTCCCTTTTCTTGTAGTATTAGGGAAGTCCAATTTATTTTACTCTACTTAATGTTTTTAATGTAAGAATATTATTCAGAACACAGTAGTAAAAACAAACATAAACTAAACTTAGAGAAAGAAACAAGAATGGAAAGGAATAAAAAATGCAGAAAATAAGAAAGAAAAAGAATATAAGCCATGATATAATTAGCTACGAATTGCCCATTCTGAGAATGATATGGGTATCTAAATTTGAGGAAAGAAAAAAAAAGAAGAGGAAGGAAGGAAGGAAGGAAGGAAGGAAGGAAGGAAGGAAGGAAGGAAGGAAGGAAGGAAGGAAGGAAGAAAAATATTTCCAACCTTTACTACAGCAAGCATAAACAAATTCAATAATTCTTCACCCCTTACAAGGTTAAACAGATATTTCTTTATGCTATATCGGTCAATGTTTAATTGTTGTTTAAGACTGAACTTGGAGCTTTTCGTTTCATACAATATTTCTTTCAATATATAACTTTTTATTTTTCCTTAATCTATGTTTGTTCTCAGTTTTGTATCTGGTCTTTTCTTCTATATCTTTATAGATTAAGAGCAATAAAAAGGAGACTGTCTTGACATTATTGTTCTCTTCCACAGAGCTCACAGTTTTGGGAAAGATGCAAATGGAGCAATGATGGAAGAAAGAGATACCCACCCAACCAGCCACATCAACCCTGGAAATCAATGGTGGCAGATATCATAGCCAGATTATCCTTGCCCTGGTCAATGTGATTCACAGACATGTATAAATAACAAAATTTTAATGGTCATGTGAAGAATTTTTCTAAAGATTTATAATCATTCTTTGGCAATCCAGATACTGCTGCTCTTTTTGGCTTATAAAACAAAAAGCCGACTGAGAACACATATCATGTGATTTGGCTTTTTCACTTTAGCATGATATATGAATAGGATGTGTGTGTTTCTAAGATTTGTTTGCGGTTTCATGGCTTATTCCAAGTTTATTTTTGTGAATGCTCAGTAACAAAATAAAATAATTGGTCAAATTATGGTCATCTTTCTTATATATGGTTATCTTGCTTATTTACAAATCTGATTTTGACTTGCATAGTAAAATGTGGTTCAAACAATTGTATATATTTATGAATTTAAATGAGAAATATTTAGCCTTTGCTGGCCAATGCTTATCATTCTTTTTTCCCTAACAAATTATGTAGGTACCATGAGAACTGCAGGTTATTCTGGGTAAGAATATGAATTTCTTGCTCTCTCTCTCTCTCTCTCTCTCTCTGTGTGTGTGTGTGTGTGTATGTTTGTGTGTGTGTGTGTTTATAAGATGCCAAGTATTTTATATGAATGAAATATCCTGTATGCTTCATTAAATTACATTCAAAACTTAAGCTGAGAACTATGAATTCAAATGAAATTACACTTTAAACAAATGTGGCTATGTCTGCAATGATAAGTTATTAACCTAAGTACACATACTTAAGAGGCAGAATGTAAATTTCATTTTATATTTTGCAGAAATTTTCAATAACAGATGCAAACCCCATCCCAAAATTACTCTGTTGGAGGAAATTCTTTAATGTATTAAGCACAGCAAACAGTAAGATATAAAGTAATCTTTCAAAGGATTTTTAGGGGTGAGGGAAGCCACATAAAAATTATTAACACTGAATTTGGCATTCTAAAGTGAACGAGGTTTGAATTTTTTAACAAAAACAATTCCTTTTTTCCTCAAAGAAGCAAATATATTTTTATAGACCCAACCTTACTATTTCAATTAGTATGTAATTTAAACACAAGAAAAATGGAAGAAATATTAATTTGAATATACCTTTAAAGCAGTCCATATTTAACTCCCAACTTGACTCCCTATAAAGGTTCTTAATGAAGTGGTAAACTACTACTTTTTCTTTCACATGTGTATTCAATCACCCGAACGTTGAAAATTAGGTTCCCTAGCAACCTAGGGAACAGAGACACTAGTCTTTTTTTGCAATATTGGTTTTTCCTAGTATAAAATATCTGCATCTCTGCTACTATTTCAGTTTTATTTGGTGTCACTGGCTTCATCTTGTACTAATTTTATGTGATCAGGAATTTCTGAGCAAAAAAAAAAAGCTGCTTTTCAACTTAAAAAAATTGCTACTGGGGGTGGGGGGAGGGAAAACAACTTTTACTGTGCTTAGAATCTACTTCATGGTTTGCTGTTTGTTTTTATACATAAACTCACCCCGCCAGCTTTAAGCAGCTTTCTTCTGAACTCCTCTGTTGGGTTGTTGAAAGTAAGCTTTTCACAGCGAAGATGGTTTACAGGTGGGTGTCCTTCCAGGTGCAGGAATAGATCATAGTCAAAGCGGACTTTCTTCGGTTCTTCCTACAGATTAGAACACAATCAGACAAAACTGGGGGGAAAAAACCTGACATTATAGAACATGCTGGCTTTTATGCCAATTATATAGATTACATTCATTTATTCATAAAATATTGTGGTAATTAATTTTTAAAAACTGAATAGACATTTAGGTTTGGGACTTCCCAGATTCAGTTATGACCTGGGACTCACTAAAAATTGAGATTTTTAAATTATTGAGAAAGAAAAGGCTATTTTGATTCTGATGAAATCAAACTTCCAAAATTACAGTTGATTTTGTGTCAGTCACTCACACAGAATTTCTTCAACATTCTTTTACACTGTGGAATTATTGCATTAAACTTCAAGAGGATGTTACATATTGTACAGATGCCTACCAGAAGCATATCACTCTTTTTTGCCAAGTTGGCACTGATTATCCCAAAAAAAAACAAAAAAAAACAAGGTGCTAATTATGATGTATAAGGCCTTAAAACATATAAGGCCTTGTTTTAGTTCTTTTTTTCCTATAGATTATTGCAGTTATTAAGATGACAACCATGTAGCTGGTCAAATGTTTTTTTTTTCTTTATTAGTAGCAGCACTAATACTTTCAACTAGTGCTTGATGATATTATCTGAGTCTCAAGTTGGAAACAGGCAAATTAAACTGAAATGGAAATTTTTACGATCACATATAAATTTAAAGTACGGTAATAGTATAAAAATCTATTTCCTCCATTTTAAAAACAAAGAATCAAGGCTAAAAGATAGTGATTTGCCAGAATTATCTGGTAGTCAGTGCCTAAACTAAATTAGACAAAAAATAAAATAAATTTTAGTGTAAATTAGACAAAAATTATCTGGCAGCCAATTACTAAATTAGAATTTAGTCAGCAATGCTGATTGGAGCCCAAATATATAACACTGATTTGCATCATAAGCTTAACCATATTTGCTCAGAAGTAATTTCCAGTAGATTAAGTTGAAATTTGCAGAAAATGGCAGCCTTGAATCAAAATGTATTTAATTCCCAAATGTTAAAGTAAGAAGAAATGTGTACAAAACTCTGTGTGCCTAAATGACTTTAAACTGATGTCCACTAGAGCATCTCAGTGAAAATTCTTCCTCTGTGTCTATGAAAGGTTTTATTACATATATTGTAAAAAGTTTAATTATAGCTCAGCTGTTTCAGGATGGAAATGATTTGTTATACAAGCTATACTATCATTGCTTGACACACACACACTCACACACACACACAGAGTATATATAGCATAGAAATTCCTAGAAAGCCAGAAGAGATCAACTGCTATACAAAGAAGACTTCATCCAGAAGCAAATCCATATTCAGCAGGACTTTGAGGTTTTTTTATACCCGAGCCTGGCTAAATTCAGACTGCCAAGAAACATGAGTTGAAAGTGACAGTCATAAAAGAACTCTTATTTTCAAAGCAAAATCTAAAGTATGAGTAACATATAATTTAATATGGAATATAATATTTTAAGTTCACTGTTACCAACAAAAGGACTTATCTTTTCTATCTCCCATAGAAATCAACATGAATAGGACCTAACATGAACAAAATATATTTGAAATCAATTTGGCAAACTCCACAGAAATACTCTGTTTCTGGACTTTATGTGCATCGCATAGGTAACAGCTAATCATGAGTACTCTGTACAGTTCAGAATGGCCAACAGCTTTGTTAAAGGGTAAAATAATAATATGTGGACCTGGATTACATAATGAATCAGAACTAGGATTCATGTAGTCTAGTGTTTTCTTATTTCAATGCTCAGCCAAAAGCTTCATAGGAAGCATAAGCATGCCATAAGAGCTGAGTTTTCCACTCTCATTTTCCAGTAACCAGTACTGAAAGATTTATGAATAATATATTGCCATTTAATGTTTATATAGATATAGTGGGAATTTAGACTGTTTCTCAAAAGTAATTCTTTCCATTCTATTTATAAAAGTAGAACATATATTCCAGTTTCTTGGAAGAAAATAATATTCTTACCCTAGAAAGTCAGACGTTTGGGTGTTTTAAGAAATTTCTAGATACTCAAAATATTTAGATTTTTCAGAGAATATCTCTTGACCAAAGCCAGTTATTTTAGGGATGGCTACTGGGTATGATTTGATTTTAATTCATCTAATGAAATATTAAAAGTCACAACACTACCTTAGAAAGCTTATTTTCAAACAATAGAGCTGAATTAAAAAACTAAACTCATTTTTATTTCTAGTGACATCCATTATTTTCCAGTGACTGAAATTTATTTAGGGTAAAATGTAGTAGCTTGGCCAAAACAACAGATGGTAGATGTAACTTCAAATCCTCAATTTCCTCTAAACTGTACTATTTTTTTTTTACATTCTTAAATACCACATTGAGCAGCCTTCCTCCTTAACAAAGCATTATCTAACTGTCTTATTCTTCCAAAATACAATGTCTGTCTCTCATCTTACAAATTCATTTTCCATTTCAGAAGAAAACCAACACCACATGAGCAGAAGGCAGTTTGACCAAAAGACTTTGCTTTTCCCTCCTTTCCAATATAGTCCTCTATACATCCTTAAAGAACACTTCCTGAAATCAAAAAAACTCACAAAATAACTGTGATATGTGTTTAACAGTCCTGCAGTGGGCAAGTATGAATCAATTAAAATTGGAAAACTATTTACACTTCCCACTGCAGATCATTCAGAAACATTTCACAATGTTCTCAAACATTTTGGTCTCAGGACTCCTTACATTCTTAAAAAAAAATGACTGATCCAAAACTTTTTGGTTTACGTGGATTATATCTATCACTATTTACTGCAGTACACATTAAAACTGAGAATTTTTAAAATATTTACGTACTGATGTCATGGAACCCTTTAAAAAGTCTTTAAAAGTCTAGACCATTCCACTGTAGATTTTTACCACCTACCACCTAGAAAGGTGTTTCTTATGATGGAAACTTATAGAAGTAAGCAACTTTCCTTTCAAAAGAAGGGAAAGATAGGTAAGCTAAGTAAAGTAAGTAAATGATTTCATTAAAGATAAAGTGTAAACATTCAATACACTATTGAAAATAACCAAATCCAGCTTTTACATTTTAATCTTAAATAAATTTAAAATACCCTGTATAAAAATGAGATTAATGAAGCTAACTAAAATATCCTAACTAGTTTTCTAGGTGTCATGGGTCATATGTTTCTGTGTATCTCTTGGTTTATTGACACTATATAAGCAGGTAATTTGTTTCTTCTGAAATAAAAGTTAAGAACTTAAAGCATTTATTCAGAGCAACTAACAGAGAGATAATTTTACTATAAAAATTAAATTATCATATCTTAAAAAGCAGCGTGTTAAAGGTTTGAACTCATCTATATGATAATCTTATTCAATTATAAATATCAGTATTCAAAATATATTATGAAAGTTAATCACTTCCATTAAGACTGCAACAGTGTCTATAATGAATTCAATTTCCTTAGCTATTGGATAGCATCTAATGTTGCATTAGTGGATTTTTCAACAACAAAACTTCTCCATCTGTTCTTGAATATGTTAGGCAGCATCTCAAAACTCACTATATATTTTGAAAGAATGGCAACAGGCTGCAAGGAAGATAGAGAATCTGCTTCTTGGGTTGATGCCATTCCATCGGCAGACAGTTCATTTGGATTTTCCAAGCATATTTCAAGGACTGAAAAGGATTTGTGAAATCTATGACAAATTAAATTTTATCACTAGATTTTACACTGACATTTATGGAGCTATCTCTAGCCATTGGTCATATAAAGGGGAAATCTAAAGAACTCAATAGGTATGTGTAGAGAAATTGAAAGCACAGCAATACGAACCTTGTTCTTGAAGTAAACCTCTATTGGCAAAATAAACCCAGCATACCCAGATTCTTCAACTTTGTACGGTGGATCTTTGCACACTGAGAGGGAAAAAGAAAGAAAAGTTTGAATTTATAGTTTGAACAATAATTCTAAGGCTAAATAAATTCAAATTGCCAAAAATGGCTTCTTGTTTTTGTTGGAAGATGGTCAGAAACATGGCATGCTATCTTTTTTTGAGGAATTTCCATTTTTGGAAATGGCTAATTTTATGAAATTAATATCATAGTTAGCACAAAAATACTAGGAATTCTAATGCAATTACAACAATACTCAATAATAGTTTCTTAAGTAGCACATATAGGTGGCCATAGCACTTGAAGCATGCCACAATTAGAATTAAAGATTCTAATGTTGGTTCCTTTGTCTTTCAATTCCTGTATAAATTCAATAAAGAAACATATATATTATTTGATATCTCACAATATATCCAAGAAGTTCAATAAAAATGTCCAAGGAAGCCTCTGAATTCACTTGATTGTGCAAACCATTGACTTGGCCTAGTAAGTTGCTTCCATTGTTTTAGTCTCTTAGATATTTGTACAGCATATAGAATAAGCATGCCTCTTTAGTTTTTGTTGAATAAATTATTAACTTGGCCCCACAGATACAATAGACAAACAGATTTCACATTTTTTAAATCAAAATTTTCTAGAAATCTGGATTTGAAAGCAGTTTAATTGCCAAACAGATAGATCTACTATATACAAGACATTTTTATGACAAACTCTGTACTCTCCAATAGCATCATGTTTCTTAAGCTCTTTGCTCTCAAAGCACTTAAGAGTTCTTTCACATACATTTTTTGTAAGCATAAGGAAAGGCTGGCTGGTTAACTGTTAAATCCAGAATTTTTTTCTGGAATATTACTTATTTTAAAATATATATGCAATTTTATAAGTTTTTTTTTAAAAAACCACACAGTTATTTTATACATACATAAGATTCTTTATTATTCAAATGTATAAATAGTTTTGGATATTGTGAATATATTTAATTTTATGTATTTGTTCATTGAACATAATAATTGATGAAGTTTCAAACTCTGCTCATGTAATACAATTGCTCCTGAATAAAAACTGTGCTATTATATTTTTATACTATTAATCACATCTCATAATCCTAATAAGAGTTCCAAGAACATTAATATCTCATAAAAATTCAAGTTCAGTAACTAAACCAAAACACAACTTTAACTTACAAAGCTCATTCACTGTAAATTTAACCTGGATTCAAATATAACAAGGAAAACTAAGAAACATGATTTGGGGAACGGGGGCAATGTTAGCAAGAAAGTGCTGGAGTTAACAAGGATATTTTTAACAAGATAATTAAAAAAACAATGCTAGAAGAATAGATGGAATGGGCTTGAAGTCAGAATTTATTTCATGGCAATGTAAACTATTTCAAGAACTAACAGTAAATGATATTCACAGAGAGTGGAAATCCCACTACTACAAGCCTCAGGCTTTACTAGTTCTGGGCTGGCAAAGAATCTGCATTAAGAAATACTCCTAGAGCTCCAGAACAAGCACAAAAGGTAAGAATTTTACCTTCATGTCTTGCTCATGGATTTCCAGGAAGCATCTGTCTGGCCACTGTTGGAAACATGATGCTGGACTAAATGGACCCTGATCCAGCCAAGCTCTTATGTTCTTATTCTGGAAATTTAACACATACATATTTTGGAAATAGGAGAGCAAATCATTTTCAGAAATGGTCCACGTTCATACACCTCAACACACTGAAGGCCAGAACAACAGTGAAACCCATTTAGACAAGAACTGCCATACGCTTATCCCCAGTTCTAGCAGATGAGTTTACCTAGGTACATTTATTACCTCATAACTGAATTCCTGAATGAAATATAACCATAAGCATAACAACATAGTTAAATTTTCTTATCCCCTCACATATATTTTTCAATGAAACCTACTCATACATTTTCATTGGGAATGACATTTTCATTGATGCTTATTCTGAAAGCAGAGGCTCATACATTTTTTATTGCTGCACACAGATAAAATTAATTTTCCTGAGATTTTACACTCATACACAGATTATTTATCAACTGACTAAGATGTGCTTTAAACTTCGGGATATCAAGATCAATCAATCACAGAAAAAAACCTGCTTAAATTCGTATAGATCAGACATGTCAAACTGCCGCCCCATGGGCCGGATGCATCACACCAAAACCACGCCCACCCCATTGCCACTAATGGGGGGAAAGTCCCGATATGTCATGTGTGACATCGCGAGTTTGACATGCCTGATATAGATGGAACAGAACTGAGCTAATATACTACTTCTGGAAGCAGATTTGTGATTTTACCTACAACCATCAAGGCAAACTCCTTATATATTCTTTGGTGATCCCTAAGGCTGTAATGCAGGGGTGTCAAACTCGATTTCATTGAGGGCTGCATCAGCATTGTGGCCCTCACAGAGCTGGGTGGATGTGGCTGACTAGGTGGCCACGGCCAGGTGGGTGTGGCCAGCTTAATGTCACTCACATTGGGGAGCACCCGTGGGGGCCCAAACAGGGCTCTGGCAGAGGGCAGACACTGGGGCATGCGCTGGGGCCTGGTACACTGCAGGAGCCTTGCCATTCCTCTTGGGCAGGGCTCTCCAAATGGCAGCGTGGGCTGCCTGGGGCCCTGGGTGGGAGAGGATGGGTACCCGGCCAGCCCTTGAGCTCCCAGGGCACTGGGACATGACCTGGCCTGATACTGCTTCCCAGGGGTACCTGGCCACACATGGGGCAGCTCTGGGGCTGTGCAGCAGAGAGGGGAGTCCTGGCTATCTCTTGGGAAAGGGGGTGCTCCTTGCCCTTTCCATTTTCTGGGGCCAACAAGGATGTGGCGGTGGGTGGGAGGCTCGTCCCATGTGTGCAGCGGAACTGGAGGACAAAGTTGGATGGCAGGGGCTGTGGCATGGCGGTTATGTCTGTCTTTGCTTGGCTGCCTGGCACATCTAGCGGGCCAGATACGTGCATTCTGCCCAGCGCCTCTGCCACTCTTTGAACCACCGGTGGGCAGAACGGCTGGGCAGTGTGAGAAGGTGGCTGCCTGGCAGGCTGGACTGCATGCCTAATCCCGCTCCTCTGCCTTTGCCTGGTGGCCGCATAGCTTTAACCCACCTGCACTGCGCGGGGTGCAAAATCCCAGAGTGCACCAGTTGATGGGTGGCTGAGGAGCTGTCAAGCTGCATCTGCTGCCAGGCATCAACGGCCTTACGCTTGCCACCTCCTGTGCACGTGCCTGAGGGGACACCTGGCCAGGCTTGCGTGGGCTGGGGTGGTGGGGGCCAGTCCCTTGCTCTCTCTGGGGCAGTCCCACGGGCCAGAACTGGGCCTGTGGGCCTTGTGTTTGACATGTCTGCTGTAATGCCTTGAAGCATGTATAGTTCTTGTTTAATAACATGAGAGGTGGCACTTTCCCCCCCCTACAATGAGAGCCGCAGGGGACATAGTGGTGATGACATCAGGTAAAATGAGGTAGAAAACTTTGGGCTATTTATTCTTTATTTTGCTATTTTAATATTTTTTTGAAAAACAAAATAGTGAGTTAAGCCTACTGAATTTTAATAAGTTTATTGTACAATATTACTTCTATTAAAATTATGCCACTATATTCTGATATCTTTCTGCCAGATTTCAAAACAAGAAACTGGAGGGACTGCAAAACAAATAAAAAAATCCAGCTCCCTCAGAGCCACTTGAAAACTTATGCAGGCCACAGGATGGCCATCTCTTATTTACAGTACTGGTTTTATTCTTCAACAGAGAATAAAAATATTAGGATTTTCATCTTCAAGATTATGATTATGACCTGACTGCTAAAATGAAAGCATACCAAGCACATATAAGCTGGATAAAGCTGCTCTTAATTTCTCATAATTGTCTGATATATAATTTTCCAGCTTATGACAGGGTCATGTGATCACCTTTTGTCACCTTCTGACAAGCAAAGTCAATGGGGAAGCCAGATTCGCTTAACAACCGTTAACAACTTAACAGCAGTGATTCACTTAAAAGGTGTAGCAGAAAGGTTGTAAAATGGGGCAAATCTCACTTAACAACTGTCCTGCTTAGCGATGAAAATGTTGGGGTCCATTGTGGTTGTCAGTCGAGCACTAGCTGTACTACGTTCTATCTTGCCTTCCAACAGCATACACTAATGAGGATGAACCGATGGAACTCTTTTTTTCTGACCCTCAGGTCTCTGAGGCTTTTAACAATCATGCAAGCCTGGGTTTTCCAAGGCTCCAGAGGCCTCATGAGAGCAGGGCTGTGAAGCGAACTTCCATAGGAGGCCCACCCTGGACAGCAGGCCAGAGAGACGTCTTCTCTTTGTCTCCCCCCCCCTCTCTCTGTGTGTGTCTGTGTGTGAGATATGTGTGAGATATGTCAACAGAATCAGGCCTTTTCTGAATGTTTAACACACCATCATTGGCATACACAAACATCTTATTACACCTTATTACATTATTCTAACACACTATTTATATAAAAAATAAAGGCAGGATAAATAAATAAATATTAATAACAACCAAACTTTACTTAAAAATTGGTTTTGTCTGAAATGCAAAATTTGAAATGAACAAAAATCGTATCTACTTGATCAAAAAGATCTCAACTAAAATCTCTTACCTAATTCTGACGTGAAGTATACCATATTCTGCCCTTCTCAAACTGAATTAAAAATAATTATATCTTAATTAACTTTTCTGAATTTTACAACACATACCCTTTTTCAAAAGGTAACAAAGTATTCATATGTATCATGCAAAACATCTCATCCATCTTTGCATAAATCTTGTGAGTACATTCTATTAGCTGATTTCGACATCTGGCATGAAAATATAAAAATCCTAGATGACTAAAATTGCCTTCTTTCTTAATTCTTCATGTTAACACTTTGCTAGCGTCTCCTACTCAAATACAGGCATTAATATTCACACATTAGTATTCATTTGTCTTTCTTTTTGGTCATTATTACAAACAGATTAAAAGAGAAAAATTATTCGGGATAGAATAGCCAATATAATAATTTTGTTTTTCCCCTTTTCATAAATATAAAAATATTCTCTCTTTTAATGGCTCCAACCTTTTGGGCACCAGGGACCGGTTCTGTGGAGAAAGGTTTTTCCGCAGACTGAAGGGAGTGTGATTTTGCGTGCTACCTGCATGCTGTGTATGGAGCTTCACTTGTTTGCATGGCCCAGCTGTTGGCATATCACGGACCAGTGCTGGTCTATGGACCGGGGCTAGGGGAATCCTGCCCTATCCCATTTATAAAGTTCTAGTTCCAAACAATTTATTAAGGATATTAGGCTAAGAAACCTGAGCTAAGATAGGACCTCTGCAGCCCAGAACTGGTAATCTTTATCAAAAGTAGCTGTCATTTTAATATTACTTCTTCAGTGCAACATTTATATATAGCAACCCCAGATTTATCAAGCCTTAGTTAGTTCAGATGCAGTCTTTTTGCCATTTTATGTATATGTAATATACCATTTTACTGATGTATAATTCATTGACATTAAAGTCTAATAAAACTCCGATCCCTTTCTCATATTAGTCTGTTAAATCAAGAAGATTTTGCACTTCCTTTTTACAGGTATTCCTTGCTTAACAGCCATTTGTCCAGTGACCAAAATTACAATGGCGCTGAATGAAGGGACTTGCCAGTATTGGCAGTTCAGGGCATTGCAGGGCTTCCATGGTCACATGAAAAAATCTGGGTCCACCTGCATTTATGACTGCTTTTTGGCATCCTGGCTATCTGCTGCTGCCCATCGGGCTACCCACCACAAATAATTAAGAGCTTTCTTAACAAAATTTCAAACTGAAGTTATCACAAGTGGTAATACTTAAGTTTTATTTAGGAATACGCAGTTTGGTCTCACATCATACTACATGTTGTTTCATCTCATATGAGAATGAAGGTTTCTCGTAATTACTATCCTTATTTTGCTCCTTAGAAAATTTGGCAAAAGTAGACTTGCTTGACTCACTCTACCATATCTGCTTTAGCACAGAAAGCTTACGTATAGAAATTCTGACATGAGAAATCAAAGTTCAAATATTTCAAGCATAACTCAGGCCTATTAGATATAACATCGAAAGAATAAGTTTCACTATGTTGAACTCAAAACTTGCAAGGGAAAAATTTAAGATGTAAATTTACTCTCAATTTTTTTTTATCGCTGGGGAGAAATTAATTTCGTTCCTATTTTCTTATAAGCATGCACTTTACTCATAAAAATGCTAGTTTTATGGAAATGTTGCTTGTAATTACCTAACTGCTTCGAGTTCCATACAGTTTTGTCTGTCTTGTGCTCAGATTTAGTTAAAGTAGACAATTGAGGGGACGAAACATGTTAGAAAAATCTCTAAACTAATATAAACAGGAAGGGTTCTTGTTCACTTGCATGTAAGATATACAACATTCAATGGCTGTGTTCAAAAATGGTTTCTTCATTTAATTCATTTTTTACTTTGCATAAACTCAGCCATTTTTTTAAAAAAAAATTAAACTATGATTAAAACATGGCTTCATACAATGTTAATTCAGGCTGTTCCAAATAAATTATAAAAGACTTTTCACAAGCTGCATTAATACAAATGAACCACCACACTCCAAAGAGTTGAAGCACTCAAATCTTTTTGCTAGGTTTGTATGGTTGCTTTTAATATTATTCTGATTGTATCTAAGTGTATGCAGAGAAAACGCTTTCACTAAGATTAATGACACATGCATAGACAACCATGGAAAGCATCTGAAGCATCCTTATGAGCCTTCCAAATGATATGGTTGCCTTGAGTCTGGGAGGTACTTCACTCACACTAATATGCTTTGCACGCTACGGTATGTAGTGCAAGCGTTTCTTTTGAATGTACCGGTAATGGACTGCATTCCAGCCTAGAAAACCTTATGTATTAGATTTTTCGACATCTTGCCAAACAGCCTCTTCCAAGCATGTAACAACAATTTTTCGTAATAAGCCTCACTTCGCTCAGCTGAATTAAATTCAGCATAGCACATTGTTCATACTCTCAAAGTGCTTAAGTATTGCATTGCTTCATTGTTACAGGTTTACAGTAGATTATTTGGAGAGCTCAAAACATTTTTTGCTCCATATGCCAGCTTCCTTTGAAAAAGTAGTGCTGAAAAAAGAAAAATGAAAAGGTCCAAGGTTCAAATGAAACTGGAATGCATACATCACCACACATGGATTTGATATTATCTTAAAACAATGCTTTATTACTTTTATATCTAAGTTTACATCAGCATGTTAAAGATTTCTAATGAAGATATAGGGCATATTATATAATACTACAACCATTTTGCAGAAGCCAAAAAGCTCTCTATGCGCTTAATCTTAAACTGGAAAAAAAGAATATTAAAATAATGGAAAACTATAGTTCAAAGGAAAATATTTGTTGGTGTGTCTAAGCCATTTTATAATTAGGATATTTAAAATCAGACGTTTTAAACTTTCCAGCATGCATATTCTTACACAAAAACATGATAGCTAGAAGAAATTGAAAGGAATATATTTTTATCGTGGGATGGTTAGCTATGGTGGTGCTGCCGAGTTTGTTTTTCAAGGGTACACTCAAGCACAGAAATTGTTTCCTGGATGCATGAAGAATTTGAAGAATCTGGCTGCGTGTCTTTAATTTTTGCAAATGTATAGAATGCTGCACCCAAATTTTACACTATTGATTCAAATCATTTTTATTCATAAAGCAGATGTCAGAGCTTTTCAATTTGTGGAAAGATGAGTCTGAATCCAAGTCTACAGTACACTTCTGACTGAAGCAGTCTATATAGATTGCACCCCTGTGCATGATATGTATCCTTCTCAATCTCAGGTTCTCTATCGGAAGCCTGAGAGTTTGAAGGTTCTGTATGGTGTCCTAACTGTCCTTAACCCAGCACTCAACTGGACAGAGAGATCTGATGTTGTTCCTTGGATCTATTATAGCCACTCTCCCAGCTTAGGAGTCGCAGCCCTTTTAATATAGTAGAAAGATGCCAGGTCAAATTAGTTAGGTAAACAGAGCTAAAGTTCATAAACTGTCGGCCTGTTTCATAAGGGGTGTGTGTGTGGGGGGGAACTATTATTCTTGAAATATATGTATCAGTATTTAATATGGAGGATAATCTATGTGTACATTTTATGCATTTTTTTGTCTTAGAATAACAGAGTTGGAAGGGATCTGGAGGTCTTCTAGTCCAACCCCCTGCTCAAGCAGGAGTCCCTATACCATTTCAGATAAATGGCTGAACAAGTCTCTTCTTAAAAAGCCTCCAGTGATGGAGCACCCACAACTTTTGAAGGCAAGTCATTCCACTGATTAATTGTTCTCACTGTCAGGAAATACCTCCTTAGTTCTAGGTTGGTTCTCTCCTAGATAAGTTTCCATCCGTTGTTTCTTGCCTTGCCTTCTGGTGCTTTGGAAAATAGGCTGGCCCTCTCTTCTTTATGGCAGCCCCTCAAATATTGGAACACTGCTTGATGTCTTGTTTACCTTTGCTTTGTTCTTGTATTTTTCCCCTATTTTTTGGAGTTCATATTTTAACTTTGTGCATAAAATTAAAAATTTATTGGGGAAAAAAGGGGGGGGAGTTACAGCCCTGAGTTCTTCTACCACTACTGGGACCACTTTGGCCGTTATGCCGGAAATATATAATCATAAAAGGCTTGTGCAACTCTTCAAAACTATGGCCAAAACTATTTAACATTTTTGTGTTCTTATGCAAGAGCTTGATGTGAAGTCACCCAAAAGTCATACAAATGGGTGCTCATGAGATATCATGAGAGGCTCTAATGCTTTCCTAGAAAGATATTGCACAGACACATTTCTGCAGCATTTCTCAGCATCTTAAATTTGAAAGTAAGTGCAGGTTTGTGTTTCTGCGTGTGTATCATACTATCCTTTATTCTTGGTTAGAAGTTGGAATTTTCAACCTACCTTAACTGACATAAATCTATAATAATATTTAAATCAACTTGACCAAATTTGAACTCTCCCAATATTATCCAGTGCAGCATCCCTCATGTTAGTATTGGTTAAGCTCAGTCTCTAGAGGGCACCAGGTTAGGGAAGACCATATAAACAACAAAGATTTCCCTCAGGCTACCAGCAGAGAGGCATTAGCTACAATTAAGAGATTGCTTCTTGCTCTGTCAATACATTAAGTTATTTTTCAAAAATCTGTTCCCGAGGTCAGTCTTTCCTTATCACGAATCAAACGGCGTGGAGAGGAAGAAAGGTGCCTGTAAGTTAAATATTTACAAACTTTGCAAACAAAATGACAAAATGAATTTTTGTTGTTGAGAAGCCACAGACTTTTAAAATGAATATTTAACCTTTTGTTTTCATACCACTGACTTGCTTGTAACTATACCTTTCAAACACATGCTTCCCATTTCAATGGTTTACAAACCTTTCTTGTCAAATCCAAGTGCAAATCTATTCAAATCCAAGATAACTGCTTTATTATTTTAAAGCTCGGTCTCCCTGCTCATACCACCTGAAATTCAAATATACCTTTCTTCAAATTTTAAATCCTTTAGATGTATTTTCTTAGTTTAAGCAATAATTCATCTCTTCTTACCCTATTTTGAGAAATAATTTATCTATTAGATTTGCGTTTATTTCAAGAAACTCAACGCAAGAGTAAATTATTCTTCCTTACCATACCATATCATAACCACGCTGCTAATGCACCAACTTTGCTCTTCACGCAATGCCTGTGCGTAATCTCAATATTTCTGCATGTGGATATCAGCTTCCCCTGGTCCTGGCATACTGGTGATGTCCGTGCAGAGATGTCTTCATAAACTCAGGTCACTACTACGGGGTTCTAGTTTACATGGAAGCTTCCTTGAACAGGTAGTTCTGAACTTACAACAGGTCATTTAGTGGACGTTCCAAGTTACAAGGCACTGACAAAAAGTGAATTGTAACCGTTTTTTACACTTACGACCAGTCAACAACTCCATGGCCATGTGATCAAAATTCAGACACTTGGCAACTGGCTCCTATTTATGACAGTTGCAGTGTCCTAGGATCACGTGATCACCTTTTACAAACTTCTGACAAGCAAAGTCAATGAGGAAGCTACATTCACTTAACAACCGTGTTTGTTGTTGTTGTTAGTTGCGAAGTCGTGTCCGACCCATCGCGACCCTATGGACAATGTTCCTCCCGGCCTTCCTGTCCTCTACCATCTTCTGGAGTCCATTTAAGCTCACGCCTACTGCTTCAGTTAACAACCGTGTTACTTACTTAAAATCTCCAGTGGTTCACTTAAATAACTGTAGCAAGAAAGGTCTTACAATGGGACAAAATTCACTTAACAACTATCTCATTTAGCAACAAAAATTTGGGGCTCTATCGTGGTCAAAAGTCAAGGATTACCAGTATGTGAAGGATCTTCTCTGCAGACAGTTATCACTGGATAAGATGCTGTTTGCTGACAACACAGCAAAGTTTGGAACTGTTAAACTGCTTTTTACATGTTGGATTCTACATGCAAATACCTGAATAGGAATAATGTGACTGCCAAAATCTACCCTTTATTATGGAACATAGATCTGATCTTGCTTTTCCTCAGTACTAGTCTTTCTGAGCAATACAACACAACTGTCTATCTATTGCTGTTATAATCATCACTGGATGTGTATCATATTTTCTAGAGAATGTTGAGAACTGTGATCTAGTCCTATACCTTGATATGAAAAAACCGTATGAAACAAACAAATCATTTGGAGAGGAAGTAATAATAATAATCTTGATGTATTATTTAGTATCATAAAATACATTTCATAAAATATATTTTTTGGCTTAAGGGAGTTCGCCATGTAAGCTGTACATTTTTTAAATTAAATTTAGTATTCTAAGATGTTAAATAACCGCAACAATAATACTGTTTCACCTATCACACTATAAGTCATCATATGCTTAACTTAGTTCATTGAATAAGCCATAATGTCTGACTTCATATATATATTATTAAACCACAAACTATGCCAATTTATAGAATATGACATTATTTATCCATGTAAGTAAGAACATTGCTTGGGATTGATTTTCACGGTCACATTTTATTTCTGCCCCTCAGAACATTTAAAAGTTATTTATCAGTTTGAACTAGGCAATTCATATGGTGGGATAAATCTATTTTGCAGTTTTCTACATATCTCTTCTTTGGTCTCTTTACTCAATTACTCTACCTTAACTCCAAGGCTATATATATTAATACTATTTGGGGCTGTATTTTTTGAGGGGAGGGGAAAGGCTTTTTTCATGGGATTTAAATGTCTATGACCCATCAACACATAAGTTTTTTTTTTTGCCTTATTGTGTACATGTTATATCCTAAGGAAGGAATGACAACTGTTATACAGGATAATAGAATGACATTAACTTATTGCCCTAAGCCAGGTTGGTTTAACCTTGCTTTGCAGAGTAAGCCTTTGGTTGGACTCACATAGTATGTTAGGTCTTAAATCATAGCATACAAATTACTGTGTTTATATATTATGCTAACCAAAAACCAAACAAACCACACTATGACTTAGCATGGTATGTAAACCCAGTCACTAGCTCACTTTTCTACTGAATCTCTAGGGAATCAGCAAAAGCTACATATATGACATTTACTAACATTTTATCTGCATTCACAGTCTTACAAATAGCTTAAAATGTATGATGAATATTATGTTGTCTTAACCTCTTCAAAAATGTGTTTTACACACCAGCCAATTTGCTTGTGTGTAAAGTAATAAAAAAGAAAATCAAAACTGCAGATACTGTTACATGTATAGTCAGGTCTGATCTCTGTCACAGATATGCAAATCCATGGCTAATGAGAGAAACTTGTATTCCAAAAATATGTAAGAAAACAAATTGGCATTTTATGATGGAATGTAGCACAAAAGATAACAGAGCTCTTAATAATTACTTATTTCATAGCTCCTGCCATTGTATATTCATGAGAAATTGGATTTATTTACTCTGTAACTGATACACGACTGCCAAGATTCAAATCATGGGTTAAGCCCACCTGGTGAGCAAAAGAGCTACTGATGTACTTGCTATTTTGATTATAGAAAGCTGGGCTGGCATTGACACGAGTTTTATTTATTTTATTTATTTATTTATTTAATTTATATACCGCCCTTCTCTCAAGAGACTCAGGGCGGTTAACAGGGCAATATGTAAAAGACAAATACAAAAGTTAAAATTATTAAAACATGATTAAACAATGCCCATAGTACAAATAGTACTATAGTACCATAGTACAAATTTTATGCACAACTATGTCCCATGTAATAATACTCTTTTCTGTAAGCAGCTGATAATATTGGAAACATATAAAGTATTCTTCCTTCAAAATTTGGCCACACATTTGTTTTCAAGAGAAGCTAACCTCAGTTTATAGTGCACTTCTAAAGGCACTTTGTTTGAACATTAGGTTACACATGAATATCAGAACTGAGTTACGGTAAGAAATTCATCAAATTTTGGTAAATTGCAGTTTTAGACAGGGTCTCAGCTAGCCAAATTTCTTTAGTCTATCGCTGCTTCTATGGGGAAAAAAATAATTCAGATTTTTTTGTAAAAAAAAAAGGTCTAAAGGGCAGCAATTCTTCTTGGTTCAATAAGGCTTTTATATTATATTGCAACTTCAACCCTTTATGGCCGCTTGTATCCTTTCAAGAAGTTAAATCTCTTATTGTTAAAGAACAATCAACCAAGTTCTGAATGACGTAGGGTTTTGCCCCTGAATTTTTTTAAGAGTCGTGCAGACTGTTAAGCCCCACCATTGGCAGATTTGCTTACTCCCATAAACAACTCAGACTTCATACTCCCCAAAATTAAAATCTTACTACTACGGTTCTTATATTTGAAAACAGCAGCCAACATAATATCCAAGTACAGATCTATTAGACTGATTTATACTACAGCTAAAGTTGATGCTAGATTTATCTTTCACAAACTGGAATATCTGACAGATGTAAACATACTGGTGGAAGAGGTGACTGGTTTTAGGAAGGATGCTCAACAATTGATAATTCTTTATTCTGCATTATCTGAGAACCAAAAAAATCATGGCTAGATGATTGCTGCATTTATTGACTTAACTGCAGTTTTGATTCCATAAGCAGAGATAAAATATGGAATAAACTAGCAAAAGCAAACACAGTCTGAAATTACATTTTCTGCTTAAAACTTTATATGTGTTTGGATATACTGAGTAAACTAGTTATAGATCTAAAACAACTTTTATTGCTTTACGCTTTTATTTTTTTAAAAGTCCAAATACATTCTTTTGTATGCCTATGATATGGCCCAACCCTTTCATATAAATGGATATGACAAAGTCATTTAGGAAAGTTCATCATTATTGTAAAGAAAATGAATAAATTGCTTACTTGTAACTACGGTTCTCTGTGTCATCTGTACCATTCATAGAAAAACATTCTGCACTTCTACAATCACCAATGAATTTACTCATAACTGAATTCTAAGGAAATGCCTCTTCTCTGCAGTTCTTTGAGCCATCATAGATGACAAAGAACTCAAGAAAAAACAACTAAGGAGAAATATGTATATGTTGATAGTTAAGTTATAGATGAACCCTCAAAAAGCAACAGTTAACCAGTTTGTTCTGGTTTGTTTCCAAACAAATGGGTGAATAAATACTATAGCTATACTTAGAGGAGTTAAATCAGAAACACCTGCTTTGTGTTTATAGAATGATGCTGTCTGGCCTAAGAATACCAGGTTCCCCTATCACTGGGAGAAGAGAAGGAAAATACAAATGAAAAATACAACCTGATCATTGTCTCTGTCTAAAGAATGATCCAAGCTTTACACACGTCTCATACAGGCGAAGACCAAGTCAAGACTGGGTATTCTAGCCCGAGGGAAGAGGCATGGCAAAGAGTTGATTGACTTGGTCTCTGGGCAGGAAGACAAGATTAACCCCATTCTATTGTGGATTCTCCATCGGTCATGCTGGAGAACAATATCCTAAGGCCGTGGTGGCAAACCTTTGGCACGCACACCACAGGTGGCATGCAGAGCCTTCTCTGTGGGCACGCGCACCATCGCCTCAGTCCTAGGCCTTCAGGTGGGTTTTATAAAACTTTTTCACTTTTGGCCTGCACCGCCGTGTGGAAAAAAAAGTTCAATCAATTTTAACTTCTCGTGGGGAAAAAAAATCTTGCAAAGTTGGAATTGATTGATTGAACTTTTTAGTCCCTCCCAGTCTGCCGTTACCACTGCAGCTATGCCCACCCAATGGGCCACACCCACCCGGCACCCGACGATATGTACTTGGGTTTTGGGTTGCAGTTTGGGCACTCGGTCTCTAAAAGGTTCGCCATCACTGTCCTAAGGAATCATGGGAAACAGCCTATTGTAGAAAATGGCTATTCAGAGAAAGTAATGGAGAGGTTATCTCTGAAAAAAAAGTGAGGAGACGGTGGGAAGCAAATCCCCCCAGGGGGAGGTCCTTCTCTGTGGGTGCCCCGGAGCTATGGAATCGGTTGCCGGTTGAGCTCCAGATGGCGCCCGACCTCCGCTCCTTCCGACGCGATCTGAAAACGCATTTGTTTGAACAAGCCGGCTTGGCCTGATGGGGGGTGGGTTGGTTTTTTTTATTGTTCTTAATATTTGTATTTATTGTTTTTTACTTCGGGCATTATGTTTAATTCCTTTTAACTTTTGTATTTTTTGTATTTTATACATCTGCCCTGTTCACCGCCCTGAGTCCTTCGGGAGAAGGGCGGTATATAAAAAATTAAAAAAAAAACAGAGAAACCCATTTCCCCCCTTAGGGGAAATGATCAGAGTGATTTCTGTGTAAGCATGTAAGGCAGAAAGATCAGAAAAATGGAACTAGTTATTGATAATGCCATGCTTTGGAAAGAAGAGTAGGCTACATAAATGGCATGTTTTAAACAAACAGAACCACTGATGACAAGGGAATCAGCACGGAGTATTTGTTAAGAGGCTAGACTAGGAGCAATGAAACTCAAGTTTCTAAGTCCTCCCTTAGGCATGGAAATCAGCTGGGTGATCTTGGACCAGTTGCTCCCTCATATCCCTAATTAGCACCTGATTCTGTGACAAAACAGCTGGAAAACAGGCTCCTTGTTGCATCATGCATTCACGGTCTTGTTGTGTGAAGTAGGCAAGCACAGGGCAAAGCAAGCAGACTCTGCTCATACAGGTAGGTGAGTCAGTATGCAGATCCAAGAAGAAAAGCAGAATTTAGTGAGGACTTGGTTGAAAATACTGGACAATTCAACACAGCCTGGTGCCATAAAAGCCTTCCTTTTTATTTTTTGGCTGTATTAAAGACATGTGTGCGTTTAGTTATTACTGTGTACCATAATTCTGTAGGAAGAGGGGTAAAACTACAAGGGAAGAAAAGAATGCAAGTCTGCTGCTGAATTATAGCCTCAGAGGGTTTATTATTAAATTTAAACTGAATAAGGAATACAATACATTGAATGTTTTAAAAATCAGTTAATGTGAGCCAACAATTGAAAATATAATCACTGAAATGTAGGGATAGGTATTAAAATCTAAAACCTTAACATGTTTTACTTGTACAGTACACAGATCTTCAAAGTAAAACATTTCTGTATATAGTTGCACCAAACATTTATTATGCAACATAAATGGAAACAAAGAGCATTTCAGACATATCCCAGTTTTGTCCTATGCTGCAACATTGTTTCTTATTTCTCACATGAAAGTAAGAATGTTATGGTAACAGGAATGCTGAAATGATTTTTAAAAAAACATTTAGTGATTTTACCAACTATTAATCTAGTATAAAAAAGGAAACTTTTCTCCAGACTTCAGAATCCAAGGAGTTGTTTTCACTGCTGAATTTTTCTTCACCAAGACCCACAACTAAAATAGAGTTTATCACCTACCAAATAGTAATTTACAGTAGTATTTAACTATTCATGTGAGGAGAAAATGAATGTCCATCTGCATCCACTTAAATGTTTGAAAACCCAAGACAGAGTAACATTCTCCTTGCTGTTTAGAAGAATTTGTTTAAGAAATGTTTAAATAAATTGTAAACCATGTTACAATAAGGAAAATAGACTCCTGACCTTTTCAAAAAACGTATCTAAAGAGTATTTGTAAAATCATAGGGTTAAACTAACCTTCTTCGCTGGAATCACTCTCTGAAGCTTCTTCTGGACACATCTTGTATATCTAAGTTCTATGTGTCACAAAATATCTAGAAATATTTCCTGTTGTTTATCTGAGGAAACACTAGTTGTTGTTTTTTTTAATGGAAGACTGTAAATAAAAAAGCACTTCGAATTAAAAAAATATATTTTCATTCAATTGGATGAAATCCACCAATAATGAAAATGATGAAAAGCAATATCCATCACTTTGTACCATAAAAAAGTAATGATAAAGCAAATATAATCGAGAAAATCATCAGAAAGACTGCATTGTTTAATGAATAGTATTACTATTTCTCTTTCTATCCCTGATAACTTTAAATGGGGGCTTATAAACTTGCAAGGTGTAAAGTAGTATGCAAATGAAGAGAGTTACTGCATTATGAGCAGATGAAATATCTCTTATGTCACACAATCTAGTTACCCTTAAGACCAGGTTACCTTACTTTAAACCAAACAATATGATTATACATTTATCAGGAAAAGAGTTAACAGCAGCAGAACCTTTAAAAGTTTAGGATTTCTACACCTGACTTTGCTAGCTCACTGTCATAAAGGTTGGCCTAGAAGAGCCAGTTTGATCAAGTAGTTAAAGCATCAGGCTAGAAACCAGACGATTGTGAGTTATGAATGCCTTTTGGTGACTTTGAACCAGTCATTCTTTCTCAGTCCAACTCATCTCACGGGGTAGTTATTGTGGGGAAAATAGGAGGAGGAAAGAGTATTAGGTATGTTCACCTCCTTAAATTATTTAAAAATAATAATAAAGGTGGGATTAAAAATATCTTTAAAAATATATAGTTCAATGCAGGTCAACAAACTACTCAGGTGGCTGTCTTTCAAAAGCATTACCTGATGTGTTTAAAAGCATATTAGAAAGTAAACAAGAGTCGGCAAGAGAACATCCAGCACTCATGCCTAAAATTTGGAATGCAGATAGTATCCAAAGAGAGGTGGAAAATGTGATAGGAACGTTTCAGAAAATATGAAAATAAATATCAGATAATAGCTAGATTTAGTAGTAAGCATATTAGAATCTCAACGAGTATATCCTTTGTTAAAGAACGAACATCTACAGATGAGACCACAGATAAATTTAGAAATGTAACAAAAATGTAGCAATAAGCAATAGTCTTTAGTGGCAGACACTCTGCACTGAATATATTTTAACTCCTTCTCTCCAGCATCTAACTGTAGAAGTGTAGGCTGCCATTGTCTGAACCAAGGGATTATGGAGTTAAAAGAGTGAAAGTAAGTACGCATCTTCAGTCATTTGAGAAAAGGAAATACAGGTAGTCCTCAACTTACAATCATTCAATTAGTGATTACAACGGCACTAAAAATGACTTATGACTGTTTTCACACTTACAACCATTGCAGCTTCCCCATAGTCACGTAATCAACATTTGGATGCTTGGAAACTGATGCATATTTATGATGGTTGCAGTGTCGGGGGGGCGTGTGTGTGTGTCATGTGATCACCTTTTGTGACTTCCTGGCAAGCAGAGTCAACGGAGAAGCTAGATTCACTTAACAATTGCAGTGATTCACTTAACAAATGTGGCAAGAGGTCATAAAATGGGGCAAAATTCACTTAACAACTGTCTCACTTAGCAAAAGAACCTTTGCACTCAATTGTGGTCATAAACTGAGGACTACCTGTATATGGGTGTGAGTATAATTATGTCTTTAGAAAGGAAAACGTTTGGTGGAATAACTGGCTACTGGAAAGGTAATCAATTATCATTATAACAACTAATTTCAGGCAAAAATTAGGTGGAGAATGAATTAGGGCATGATGTTTCTCTTCGTTTGGGTGAAATCATTTCAAAATATATTGGTAAAACTTGATCTGCTTTCTATGTTGTGAATGTTGTGCAGAACCAAAAAGCTTAGTTCAAATGAGTATTACATGATTCATCTCTGGTATGCTTGCTTTATTGATTCATTAGGTTTGTATCCCATGCTTCTTTTAAAAGCTCAAAACAATTTATATGGGGATCTCCCTTTATTTTATTCCCACAAAAGCAACCTGTGAGGTAGATTGGGCAGAGAAAGTATGAATAGTTTGAAATAATCCAGTAAATCCAACAAGTATGGCTAAGATAGAAGTAAACCTGGGTTTCTCTAATCCTAATCTAGTAACCTAGCCGCTATAAATACAACGTATATGCTAAATTTCCATCTACTAAATAAATCACATTATGAATTAAGACTTGGATATAATAAGAGGTTCACGCAATTCTTTGAGAGATATGTATCTTAGGATATGTATTGCTGGGACATAGGTTTGCTGCTTTAGTGGCTGAAATATGCTAGTTCCTCTAACAAAACTGGTAAAAAAAAGTAACCCTCATCATGCTGTTTTCAAAATCCATTCCAGCTAGTTGTGGGAACTCTCCAAAACAGATTTGGGGATCGGAAGAAAGAGTTCTGAGTGTATTTTCATTCATTTGGGGTTATATTTCATCCAATGCCAGATTTAACAGAGGCATAGTTAGCAATCCAAGATGTTATTCAGTACTTCCTGTTCATTCACAGAAGCAATAATAATGAGGTTAGAGACAGGAGACAGAAAGAGGTGGAGAATAATCAACAAAGGCAGCAAAATAGCTGTGTGCTGAAGATAAGGTAGGGAACAAGTGACAAAAGGAACAGGGGAAAAATTGCAAATGAAAACATGTAATTAAACAGAAAAGCAGTGATTTATTTGCATCATGGGACCAATACATGAGAGCAGATCCCAACTGTGCCTTGTTTTATCACCTTCCTTGTCTACCTGCAAGTAGATGGGAAAAGAGAGAAAAGAAAAAACTGATTTAAGGTGAACTCTGAATTCCCCACAAAGATCTCTAAAAACCTGTTTATTTCTACCAAGTTTGAAAGGGAAAAAAATACTTCAATATTCTGACATATAGTGTGATACAAAACCGTACCTGGTTGAATTCACCTTCCTAAATTTATAACTTCTGTACTTCAAATATTTTAAAAAATGCAGAGGCAACTTCTAAAAGACTTGACCAATGTAATGAATACTTTAAAGAAAGCAATCAATTATATGGAAGTGTTAAAATACATCTACATTTTCAAAAATATATTTAAATGTTAATGTAAGGGAAGTGTTTTTAAAACAGAAAAATATCCAAACTTGCCATAAGAAAATCAAGTAATACTGCAAAAAAAAAAAGATGATTTAATTCACAAACTAATGTAAGTATTTTTGGGGGAAAAATAGTGTTTTTAAGCAACTTAAATAAAATGATTTTTTTTAGCAAATAATAGGTTATTTAAAAGGGTAAGCACAAAAAGGTTGTAGTTAATTTATATGTAACATGGGGAGAGAGTGGAATGTAAGGGAAAGAGGAGTAATATACACAGAGCACAATAAATTAGTATATTAAATGTATGAATCTGCATTTCTCTTGTACACGCGCTTTTTCCTTTCAAATTTTGCTCACAGGATAAATCTCCCGATTCTCAGATGTGTTATTCCTGATACATAATCTACCCTCCCTCTCCTTGTGTGTTTGAAATACCACATCTACGTTACTTAATTGGCTCCACACTAGGGACCATCACAGTTGCTGAGTTACATTCCTTATGCGGCTCTTGTTAAAAGGACATTAATGACTGCAATCAGTCCAATTCTACTTCTTTGCCCAATGATTTAATTTCCTGTACAGTATTCCTTTCAGCTCCCTTTGAACATATTTTCAGCCACTCTTCCTTTTCTTTCAAACCTCTGTTCTCTATTATGTAATAGAAGCCCACTGATGGGTCACAGACAGCCTACAAGTTGTAACAAATTATGCCTCTCGCTGCCTTTTTCAGTATTTTGCTGAAATAAAATGGAATAAATTTGAAGTGTTGGATGTTCATCAACACATGTACAACGAAGAATACAAACCAAGGGCTAGATAGGTAAAAGGTAAAGGTTCCCCCGCACATGCGTGCTAGTCGTTTCCGACTCTAGGGGCCGGTGCTCATCTCCGTTTCAAAGCCGAAGAGCCAGCGCTTGTCCGAGGACATCTCCGTGGTCATGTGGCCGGCATGACTAGACGCCAAAGGCGCACGGAACGCTGTTACCTTCCCACCAGAGTGGTCCCTATTTTTCTACTTGCATTTTTACGTGCTTTCGAACTGCTAGGTTGGCAGAAGCTGGGACGAGTAACAGGCGCTCACTCTGTTACGCGGCACTCGGGATTCGACCCGCCAAACTACCGACCTTCTGATCGACAAGCTCAGTGTCCTAACCCACTGAGCCACCGCGTCCTTTAAGGGCTAGATAGATCTAAATAATTGTAAGATGAATTGTTTGTAGACAGTAAACAACTCAGATGATGTTCACAGTGAGAAATACCAAGAAGTTAAATGATACAGCAATAAGGAAAAAGGAGGAAGAGTTACAGTTTTCCAAAATGAACCTCCTTTTGAAATATGAACTTCCTTTTGAAATATGAGGCTTAACTATATTTGCCCTATATTTATATCTCAGTGGAGTTGTTAATCAATCCCTTTAAATATTTGTTCCTCCTCACTCTCAATTGGCTCATCTTTTTTACACCTCATTTTGATATAAAAATATCTGTAGACACATTTTTTGATAGGAATACTGAAACATATATATGTTTTTATGTACTGGATGGTGGACCAGGAAGATGTAAACTCAAATCCCCACTTGACTATGGAGCTTACTGTTTAATCTAAAAAGTTTTATTGATACTGTACTTATCATATTAAATTGTTCAGATGAAATTCTTATTAAAAGATAAACTCTTCAATTTTGTGCAGGGAATAAGCAAAGAGCTATAAACGGTTATATACTATTTAGTACATTTTTATTTTTTGTCTTCTAAACAGGAAAAACTAAACACTGAAAATCAAAGCCATCAATTTTGAATAAACTACTTTATTTTACTTAGTCACAAAATATCAATTATAGTACCAGTCTTGAAAAAATGTTGCAGCACTTAACTCTTCATTTTTCTGTACTTATGGGCAAATTATATTATGCACAACATTTTAACATAACTTAAAACATTTATCACATTTTCTAATCAAAATAATTAGATCAAACAAAATTCCACTCATTTTTATTTTTAGATACTTCAGAAACTTGCCTATGTCCAGACTGAGAAACTTTGGTTTTATTTTTAATCTAGTAGCTTGAACTTGAGTCACTTTCTTGCACATCTCACAATAAAACTTTTAATAATAATAATAATAATAATAATAATAATAATAATTTTATTTGTATACCGCCCTTCTCCTGAAGGACTCAGGGCGGTGAACAGATGCCCAAAAACTATAACAATAAGTTAAAATACATAAAAAGCAATAAAACCCAAACCCATCACCCATCAGGCCAGGCCGGCTTGTTCAAACAGGTAGGTCTTTAGATCGCGCCGGAAGGAGCGAAGGTCGGGGGCAATCCGGAGCTCAACCGGAAGATGGTTCCATAAATCCGGCGCACCCACAGAGAACGCCCTCCCCCTGGGGGCCACCAGTCGACATTCTTTGACCGGTGGCACCCTGAGGAGGCCCTCTCTGTGGGAGCGCACTGGGCGGAGGGAAGTTGATGCCGGCCGCAGGTGCTCCCATGCCATGAAGGACTTTGTAGGTCATTACCAGCACCTTGAATCTCACACAGAAGACAACTGGGAGCCAATGCAGCTCGCGGAGCAAGGGTGTAACATGGGAGTATCAGGAAACTCCCAACACAACTCTCGCAGCTGCATTCTGTACCAGTTGGAGCCTGTGAAGGTATAGAAATCTTCTTCCAATTTGCCATGTATAAATGCCTTAATTTATTTTCTAACATTAATAGCTTTATGTGCAATTTACAACTTAGTCACACCAAGAAAAAGAAATGGGTTACTTGGTTTACGCACATTTGAAATTGCCTATATTATATGCTTCAAATGAAATTAAAAAGCAATGCATACAATCTTCCTATATTCTCAAATAATTACTTCGTAACCACACTATTTTCTTTATGTGATTAGCTTTACTGTGCTGCGGTGAATTATTTTTACCCAACAAAATCCCACTGAAATTATGTAAGTGCCTATTAATTTTAATGAGAAGTTACACAGTAAAATGTACACAGCAAAATTATTTTTTGAATAGGTTTGGAGGAAACTACTGTATGGTCTTAACATAATCCAGGTATTACAGCTGGTAGGGTGAAGAAAACTGTGCAGAACATTTAAATTATAGGTAGTCATCAATTTATGACCAGAATGATCCCAGAATTATAGTCATAACTTGCCACTGGGTCTACTTTTACGACCTTTTTTGCAGTGGTCATTAAGTGAAGAGTGTGGTTGTTAAACAGGTCTGTTTTCTGGTGTTCTTTGCCAGAAACTGGAAGAAAATGCCAGAAACAGGCAAAAACTGCCAAAAATTGTAGGCCAGTAAATGCAAGATGCTGGAAATGGCTATAAATGAGAGCCAATTGCAAAGTACCCAAACTGTGATCATGTGACTGCCAGGGGGGGAGAGGATTGCCATGATAGCAAACAGTCATTAAGCATGGACTATCTATATGTATTTAATCATGATTAATAAATCATAACTGATGTTTAATACAAGTCACACAAAATAGGATAAAATAAATCACTGTTTGTTATTTGACCCGATAATGTAGCACAGGAAAAACTTGGTTTGTAGTGTTTGTAATTATTCTGTTATGTTGTTTATTTATAGAGGTACAACTGGCCAGTGAAACATTGAGCACTCAGGGAGGATACAGTTAAAATTAGGTAAACTATAATATATAGGAGTTGAAGTGGTTTTGACCTCTGACTATGTACATAATAAAAGAGAAGAACCGTTTCTGTCTGTAATTCTCTACGTAATTTTGGAAGGAAGATAGGCAAGCAAGGGAATAAAAATGAACAAATTATGGACCTAATCTGAAATAATTCCCTGCTGCTATTTACATTAGACAGTGTCTTCCTATTTCATGCTACACAGCATCCAGTTTTTATTTTTATAATCACTGATGCACTTACTAACTTGGCCTGTTTTAAGTACAGATGTTGACAGATACTTTGGGATTGTGGGTATTCTATGCCTAATGAAAAAGAGGATTCTGTTTCTGCCAGTGGTAAAATGGTAACACCCATAGGACAAACAGACTAGCCCAAATTATCCATGCCGGCAAACAATCCAGGAGAGCATGAATCAACAAAACTGATTGCTCCTTCCTGCAATGGATTGTGTTGTTTGACTTCAGCTGGGTTGTGCTGAGTTTCTGAGATCAGGCATATTAGAAAGTACACAGCATGAATTAAATATCAGAGTTCCATCAAGGTACAGAAATAAATCTATCCTATGCTTTCCTTCTTCCTTAAAATGTGCTGATTGCCCAAAGAATGCCAACAATTTCTCCCCAAAAGCCTGTTCACTACCACTGTGAACCTTTCCTGGTAACCGAAATAGACACTGTACAACAACACTATACAACAGCATCTTCTTTTAAAATGTGTTGTTACTAGTAATCACTGCTGAGCTCTTCTGAATCAAAAGTTCATTTGATTTCCAAAAATGTGCTTTTGAAAATGTTTATGAACTTTTTGTCTTTCTTATTTTCTTATTTTGCTTTTAGCATTTCATTCTTTAGTATCTACGGTATATTATTTTTTTATTCTCAGCTTGATGAATGTAAAGTAACTTACAAAAAAGTTTTTTTTTCAATGCCAACCAAAAACTCATGTTATTTCTGCAGACAAAAAACCTTCACTATTTTTGGATTCATATCGTAGATCCATTTTTATTTCAGCTGGCAAGACAATACAATCTCTATCTGTCAGTTTTCTTGGCCTTACAGGAAAGCAAGGTGGGTCCTTCTCTGGATGACAAATTGCACGCGATGTCAAAGGGATTCACTAGACCTGGGGTCCCCAACCCCCGGTCTTTGGACCAGTACCGGGCTGCGGCATGCCAGCAACTGGTCCACACAAACAAGGAAAGTCCCATCCACGGGATGCAGGCAGCACATAAAACCACACCCCCTCCGGTCCGTGGGAAAACCTCTCTCCATAGATCCAGTGCCCAAAAGGTTGGGGACCTCTGCACTAGGCTGTCTTTATTTGATGACTGCAACATGCTACCAGAAAATGTCAGGCACAAAAGACCAGGTCCACATGTGGAGGTCCATTTAAACTGATATATTGCTATACAAGCCATGTACAGGAATCTTCTCAACTAATGGCTTAGCACCTGTCTGGAATTAGATAAGGGCAATGGAAATCAAGGAGAGTTGGACTTAGTACACTTATGGCTATGTAGGGATTCTATACCGATCCCTCTTCTAATTCCACCTCCAGGTTCTGCCACTCCTTCTCCTATAGAAAATGAACTACATGTGTGATCCAAGTAGATTTATGGAATGTACTGAATCTAAATTGAGGAAGATCATTTTTAGCTTTTTATCTTCAAAAGTTTTACCAACTGTTCTAGCACTAATGTCAAAAATGACCATGTCTCCCCAAAATGCTTTGTTCTACATAAAAATCAGTGGAACAGAGCTCTACTTTAAAGTGATGTTGCCAAACAAAATAAGCATCACACATATGGTAAATATTATAAAGACTTTCCCCTTCATGGATTACTGCCTTGTCGTGGCGAAGGGGCTTGCGTAATTCAATGAAGCTATGAGCTATGCCGTGCAGGGCCACCCAAGACGGAAAGGTCATAGCAGAGAGTTCTGACAAAACGTGATCCACTGGAGAAGGAAATGGCAAACCACTCCAGTATCTTTGCCATGAAAACCCTATGGACAGTACCAAAAGGCAAAACGATATGACGCTGGAAGATGAGCCCCTCAGGTCGGAAGGCATCCAATATGCTACTGCGGAAGAGCAGAGGGCTAGTACTAGTAGCACCAGAAAGAATGAAGCAACTGGGCCAAAGCCGAAAGGACGCTCAGCTGTGGATGTGTCTGGTGGTGAAAGGAAAGTCCGATGCTGTAAAGATTTTTTCTCCATAGGAACCTGGAATGTAAGATCCATGAATCAAGGAAAGCTGGACGTGGTCAAACAAGAGATGACAAGACTAAACATCGACATCTTAGGTATCAGCGAACTAAAATGGACAGGAATGGGTGAATTTAATTCAGATGACCATCAGGTATACTACTGCGGGCAAGAATCCCTCAGACGAAATGGAGTAGCCTTCATAGTCAATAAAAGAGTAGGAAAAGCAATACTGGGATAGAATCCTCAAAATGACAGAATGATCTCAGTTCGAATCCAAGGCAAACCATTCAATATCACAGTAGTCCAAGTCTATGCCCCAACCACCGGTGCTGAAGAGGATGAAATTGACCAGTTCTATGAAGCTCTACAGCACCTTATAGAACTAACACCCAAAAATGATGTCCTTATTAAAAGGAATTAATAAATTTGTTTGGGCAGGGAAAAAGCCACGAGTTAAATTTAAGATAATGCAAGATACGCGTGAAAGAGGTGGTCTTAAAATGCCTAATTTTAAATTATATTATGAAGCTGCTGCTTTGTCAGCGATAAGTGCCTGGTTTAATTTAACACAAGCGAGATTATTAAATCTTGAGGGTCATGATTTGTTATTTGGAGGGCATGCATATTTATTGTATGATAAGAAGGTGGATAATGTGTTTAAGATACATATTTTAAGGTTTGCTCTGTTGCGAGTTTGGAAAAAGTACAGACACAAGTTAAATTATAAGATACCTATTTGGGCAATACCTATACACGCAATAGAAAATATAAATGTGGGATTCAAACATGATGTGACTACATATAAGGAAATTCTAAGTTTGGAAAGGAATGTATGGCAATTAAAGTCATATAACATTTTAAAAGAAGAAAAGATAATACAAACTTGATTTCAGTATGGGCAATTACAGGCTAGGTGGAAAGAGGACCAGAAAACTGGTTTTTTGATGACTGATGAAAATTTGGTAAAGCAAATTAGAGATCAAGGTCAAGCTCATATAAAAAGGATATATCTGGCATTGATAGAAATTGATTCAGAGACAGAACTTGTCAAAGACTGTATGATAAAATGGGCTCAGAATTTTCAAGAAGTTATCACAATGGATTCTTGGGAAAAGATCTGGGTGAGAAATGTAAAATTTACACAGGCCCAAAATTTAAGAGAGAACTTTTATAAAATGTTTTATAGGTGGCATTTAGATCCTAAAAAATTAGCAAGCATGTATCCGAACTGCCAGTCCAAATGTTGGAGGTGTGGCTGTGAGG
Source organism: Vipera ursinii (assembly GCF_947247035.1). Taxonomy (NCBI): domain Eukaryota; kingdom Metazoa; phylum Chordata; class Lepidosauria; order Squamata; family Viperidae; genus Vipera; species Vipera ursinii. The sequence continues at coordinate 215,449,475 of NC_139513.1, read as the reverse complement.
ATGCAACGTATTTTCATATATGGTGGACTTGTAAAAGGGTTAAAGCATTTTGGATTAAAATTTGGTGGAATATGCAAAAAATATTCAAGAAAAGGATAAAGTTTTGTCCGCAATTGTTTTTACTGGGCATTATCACAGATACTACCGTTGTGGACACTAAGCTGATGTTGAATTTAATTACGGCAGCGAGACTTTTAGTAGCGCAATATTGGAAGAAGGAAGAACTGCCGACTATAGAAGAATGGACTTTAAAAGTTTCCAATTTGGCGGAAATGGCAAAGATTTCAGCGTATTTGAAAGACCAATCACAACAGAGATATATTGTGGAGTGGAGAAGATGGATTGATTATATCCAGAATAAATATGGGACTAAAAAGTTTCACTTAGCATTTGAATAAGTAGTGGATATATATGATGTATAACTAGCTTGTAGTTATTTTATTAAGAGTTAAAGTGCGATAGAATTTAATATTTTATTGTTGTTTGCATATTTTAGATCAGACATGTCAAACACAAGGCCCGGGGGCCGGATCCGGCCCGCAAAGTGGTTTCATGCGGCCCGCGAAGCCATCCTGGAAACAGTGAGGGAACGGCCCCCACTGCCTTGGCCCTGCCCCAGAGACCCTCCTTCTGCCAGAGACCCTCAGATCTGTCCCACTTCTGCCCAGGCCCCCATAGGCCCCCTTGATGCGAACGATGTAGAGCTGGCCACGCCCACCCAGGCCACACCCACCTGGCCCCCTGAGGGAAACCGCAATGCTGATGCGGCCCTCAATGAAATTGAGTTTGACACCCCTGTTTAAGATTATGTTTGTTTGTATTTTTATACCCTGTATTTAGCTCTGGGAAGTCGGGGGGGGGGAGGGGGAGAGTTGGGGAGGTTTGGGGAGGTTTGGGGAGAGGGGAGGGGGAGGGGAGGGGTTTTGTATTTAAAATGTACTGTAAAACTTTTCAATAAAAAAAAGAACTAACACCATCTAATGAGAAGGAAGGACTCACTGCAGAAGAGCCTAATACTGGGAAAGATTGAGGGCAATAGAAGAAGGGGATGACAGAGAATGAGGTGGCTGGATGGAGTCACTGAAGCAGTAGGCGTGAGCTTAAATGGACTCCAGAAGATGGTAGAGGACAGGAAGGCCTGGAGGAACGTTGTCCATAGGGTCGCGATGGGTCGGACATGACTTCACAACTAACAACAACATAAAGACTTTAAATAATTTTCAAAAAGAAGCAAGTTATCAGAAAACAATTTCAAAATCAATTAATTTTTTCTTATTACCTTTCAAAGATTGAGCCAGTCATTGAGCCTAATCATAACTAAGTTATCATCAAAGTTTATTATCAGACTCTTAATGATTTTGGGGGGCTATTAGCTAAACTAAGTAAAAAAAATCCCATGATAAAATTTAAAAAATCCCATGAAATGAACAAAATTTTGAATTTTATTTGCAAGTGTCATTAGCAATTTAAGATTACTAATGTTAACATATTAAAAATAAACTAAATTAAACTGTAAAACTAAATACCGAATTATTGTATGTGTGTATATATATATATGTGTGTGTGTGTGTGTGTGTGTGTGTGTATGTATGTATGTGTATATGTATATATGTATGTATATAATTCAACTTAATCAAATACAGAGATGGTTAGTACTCTTCTCTGGTCTTGACACAAACCTTGTAATATTAAAATACTGAATTGGTTTTTTTGAATAAATACAAGATTTGACCAGATTTCAGCAATTTTTCACAAAACCTTGTATGTAAGGTCTCGTACAATCTATCACACAAGATACTTGAAAGATCCCAAGAATTTTCAAGGTAATTAAATTTCTAAAAAAAAAAGATTTATTTTGGAGGAAATAGCTTTTTTTAAATGCCGTTGAGTGTTGTTGTGCCTGATTCCTGAATTGCAGCAGTTTTTAAATCTGTAAAGAGTCCATTATAAAAAACATTTTCTTCCTACACAATATAATATCATTGCTGTTTCACCCCAGGTACTAACTTTTTAAATATAAAAAGTTATATTTATCTTTTACTCCGTAACGCCTCTCTGTGGCTCCCAATGACCAAATTTGTACTCTGTAGCATCCACTTGTGTTCCCTACCAACCTGCCCAAACTTCAAAATGCCTGCCTATGGCACTCCCACCCACCCCAATAGGAACCTGGTTTTTGCTTAGGATTCTGGCCTCTTCTTGCTTATGACCAGCATGGTCCTGGGGTTAGAATAGCAACCTGGGATTGCTGGGAATGCATCTGATTGTATCAGGAATAACTTGGTAAGAACAGAGTCTGAACACCTTAATGGAGCTTTTCAGGTGTAACCCTCATGACTTAGAACATGTTTCTCATAGTGGTATGCTCACAGCCATCTTCCTTTGCTTTCCATATGGTATATTTAAGTGTATTTCGGCCAGTCGCTTCCTCAGCTCAGCAAAAGCACACAAATGGCTATAACACAACTGTAGATGCAGATACTGTAATGGTTGTAAATGGGTGCTGGATGTGAAGTGCCCCAATGGCGATCATTGGTCACAAAGGTTTTTTTACACTCTTGTAACTTCAAATGGTTGTTAAACAAGGCAGTTGGTAAGCAAAGACTACCTGTGCCTAGATTTAAAGCTCTTGCCCCACACAAAGTAACTTTCCTGCTCCTTAAATCTAGAGTAGGCATGTCACACTCGCGATGTCATGTGATGTCACACGACATGTTGCAACTTTTTCCGCATTGCGGGCAATGAGGTGGGCGCAGTTCCAGTGTGATGCATCCAGCCCGCGGGCCGGCAGTTTGACATGCCTGATCTAGAGAGATAGTAGTGTAATTTCAATAGAGGGTCTCTAACATAATTGTTTAAAAAATGTAGGATAAAAAAATTATAACAAATTTATAAATAAATCCAACTAAAAGCACTTCTGATGTGAGGCTCATTTTACATTAAGCCATGTTTACCTTATCCATGTTTGTTTTTTGTTTTGTTTTTTTTATTGAAAAGTTTTAAAATACAGTTTTCCTTTAAAAACCCCCCTTCCCCCTCCCTCCTCCCCTCCCTACCTCCCCCCTATCTCCCCCCTCCCCCTCTCCCTCCTCCCTCCCCTGCCTCCCCCCCCTACTTCCCCTCCTCCCCCCCTCCCCCCCGACTTCCCAGAGCAAAATACAAGGTATATATCTAAAAAGCAATCATAAACAATCATATACTAACAATTATAAACTCTAAAATCCATCACTCTCTAGCTTATATAGAGTAAACCAATCCTTAATAATACTAAATATGTATAAAGAACTAAAATAAAAGAAAACTAGCGTCATTCCCATCTATGTTCTTCCACAATTCACTATTTCCTAAACAAATTCTCATTTACACATCACAAGCACCTATCCCTATTAACCTCTCTAGCCAAAATAGGCTATAATAGATAGTTCTTACACAAATTAACCCACATTAACCCACAAAACTTTCTACCTCTTCCTCTGTAGTAAATTATCCATTAATTCCAAATTGAAGATTCCGTTACCATACATATCATCCCAAAACTCTTAAAAACACAGCTACCACTTGACTGTAAGTATGTTGTGGAAGTTCCATAGATTTCTACTGGTCTTATTTTTTTATCTTTTTTGAGCGTTTTAAGGCAGCACGCGTCACCCTCTGTTCTCTAAGATCATCCAAAAGAGTTGCAGCTTGATCTCCTCCTGTACCATTCTCGTCTATCTGTCCATCTTCATCCTCTTGATGTTCTCCTTCTCCAGATCCCTCTGCAGCTTCCAAAAGTGTTGATGGGGTTGCTTTTAAGACATTGTTGTAAAAATCATGCGCTTGCTTCACAGTACCCAAACAGTACCTTTTGCCTTCATACATGAAGCTCAACCCAGCTGGGATCTCCCATCTGAACCTTATATCTCTTTGCTTGAGCTCTTGCACAAGAAATATAAAGTCCTTCCTTCTCTTTAAAATCTTTGGAGGAATTTCTTTTAGAACCAAAACTTCTTGACCAGCAATCACAACTTTAGTATCATAGGCAGCTTGTATAACTTCATCTCTAATTTCCCTTTTTACAAAATAAACCACCACATCTCTAGGCAACTTTCTCTGTTTAGCAATCCACGAGTTCACACAAAACACTTTGTCCATGCCTTGTTTTATTTCAGATGCTGGATGGTTCAATACCACCTCAAAAGCCTCAGAAACCAGCTGCTTTAAATCTTCCTTAATATTCTCTTTTAGGCCTCTAATTCTAACAGCAAACTGCATCTGGTAAAATTGAGCCAGACTCAGTTTGCTATCCATTTTGTCTTTTAAATCCTCAATTTCCAATACTTTTGCTTCTAATATAGCATTCTTTTGAGTCAAATCTTCCACTTTGTCATCCAGCACCTCCACACATTTAGCTACTTTATGCATTGAGGACAAAATGTCTACCTTCATCTCTCTGAATTTCTGTTCCATCCTTTCTTCCATTCTCTGCTCCAATTTCTCCAATTTCTCCTCCATCTGTACAAATTTAACACCCATTGACTCCAAAATTAACTGGGTATGTTTTTCAAGGTCCTTCGATGTCAATACATCGGGAGAATGCAACGCCTGCAGTAATGATTGTTGTTGCACCGGAGAATTTCCAGCACTCCGAAAAGTTCTAGGGGGAGGTTTAGCCGCCATCTTTTACTTACAATTGTGACGCACTTTCACTTTAAGTTTTAAGCAAAGTCCATCAAGCTCGAGAGTAAAATAAAATAATCCTCTTCATCTCTTCATCTTTCCCTCTTGTACTGCTCTGCCTGCTCTTTTCCTTTCATAGTCTCTCCTTCAAGCAGGGATGGTCGCAGACGCCTGGCTCTGCTCCATGAAGTCCGGAGCAGAGACGCTAGCCAGCTGGGAGCAGCCCAGGCTACGGGGGAGTTCAATCCTTCAGCCGCCCAAGCTCCAAGCTCAGGCGGCCCCGGAGAACTCGACCCCTACCTGGGGGCTCACCCCCTCCTCTTCTCCCGAGGAGGGGGCTTCAAATTCGCCCGAACAGCTGATCGGCGCTGTTTCGGGCGAAAAATCACACAGCTGAGCCGCGGGCAGCCCGGGAAGGCTGTCTCCGGCACCGCGGAGCCACCGGAAGTTCATCCATGTTTGTTAAATATACCACAAAATAGCAATTTCACAAAATGTGCAAACTCATGAAGCACTGTTTATAAATGACAATGACCAGGTAAAAAATATAGCACTGAGCTAAACCACATTATGCCTTTGAGCACTTTAAGAATGTAAAATTATTTATGGTTTATTGAATGATTTTTGTATAATCTACCAATGAAAACTAGGGACTGTACTGGCTTGTCTCCAGATTCACATTCAATCATGAGTTGCAGTAAGAAGTTAATCTGTTTCACCAAGATAACATGTTATGTCATATATCGGAATTCCTTGGAAGTGGATGGTTCAAGTGTAATAATCACTAATTAATAAATAAGTCAATAATATATCCAAAGTTATCATTCCTTCTTCCCCAGTTTCTCACCCTAAATGCCAAGTATGGGATTCTCTCTTTCCATAGCCTTTTTCTTTTAATATTATATTACTTGCACTTTATTACATATTTGTATTCTTGTATATGTACACAATCGTTGTTACCACAATTTTCTCTCATTTCTCTAAAAAAGCTACTGTTCCCTTTTGCCACTGTTCAAAGTACTAACAACATGCTTAGGGGTCCCAAGATCTATATCAGAGAATATTCCTGAATGAAAACATTTCCCAGAGTGTCCAAAATTTCAACATCTGTCAGAATTTGTAAGACATTTTTCCACACCAGGTATTAAGCTAAGAGGAAGCTCATTTTACATCTGCTGCTGAGCAGCTACAAGTTGGCAGTAACATTTGGTCAGAATTGTCTTGGCTAAATTTCAACCAAAGTCTTTTACTGCTTTCAATTAGTTATTTCTCTAGTATTGCAAGTCATTAACTGTTCACATACTTTCTTCTAGAGGATATCATTTTATGCAAAACAAGTTTCAGTTATTACAAAATAAAGTTCACATGCATAGAACTGCTTGTTTGATCTATCTTTCTTCCTTTTAAGTTTGCAAAAACCTTTTTACCCATTCCCCCGAGGCACAATATAACTGAATTTCTAAAACAGGCCAAGAACAACAAAATGTGTTAGGAGTCTCTTCTCCAGCACAGCAAAATCACCCATGCCAAAATCTGAGTGCTTCACTTCTGTTCTCCAACAGTATGAAGTTTATTATAAAAGACATTATTCTTGAACTGTAAATTTTCCAAAAAATTGTTTTGTTATATAATCTACATTGGGAATTTCATTTGAATAGTCAAACAGCTTACTTAAAAACTACATACGGTAAATTATCTGAAAGCTTATAAAATTGAAAATATAAAAACCCATAAAGAAGTAGAAGCTGAACTGACAACCAACGTTGGCATACATACATTTATCCAGATTAAACTGACAATTTCAAGAAGACTGCCTTTTTTCCCCTTTTAAACATGCCAAGATGTCCCATTAATCAAACCATTCATGGAATACTAGGGTTCCCAAAATCATGCACAAACAATTTGTATCATAATTAACCACAAGCACTAGTGAAGACAGAGGAAATCTAATTTAGATATATTTATATTTATAAAACTGCTTTTCAGATAATCTGGGAGAGTAATAAATACTTAAGATAATGAGTCAAGAAGTAAATTGTCACCTCATTTTTTGATTGTCTCCTTAATTATAGGAAAACCTTTATATGTATATAAGGACCAGGATATACTTAGGAAGTATCTGCAGGAACTTTCTAAAAGTTGCTAGAACAGATAAAGAAACAACTCTTGTTCTCTTATATATAATATATAAATTAAAATATAAATCCAATGGTTAAATAGAACTGTTAACGAAAGGTATACAGTGCACTTCATCTATTCAAAGTCATCAATATGCATTAAATCAAAATGCTTTCTATTTATTTATTTATTTTATTGAATTTGTATACCGCCCTATTCCCGTAGGACTCAGGGCGGTTTACAGGGCAGTTAAAACCATGAAATACAAAAAATTAAAATCAATTAAAACAATTAAATTAAATTCAAGCCCCAAGAGTAAATTTAAAACCCAGTTAAATTAACAACCCCACAGTCTGGACCAAACAGATCAAAAAGCCAAGTTTTCAGGTCCCGGCGAAATAAGCGAAGGTCGGGGGCAGTCCTAAGTTCCGTGGGTAGTTGGTTCCATAGGGCAGGCGCACCCACAGAGAACGCCCTTCCCCTGGGAATAACCCGTCGGCATTCATTAACCGGCGGTACCCTGAGAAGGCCCTCCCTGTGGGGGCGCACGGGACGATGGGAAGATGATGCCGGCAGCAGGTTTTCCCTTAGATAGTCTGGACCCAAGCCATTTAGGGCTTTAAAGGTCATTACCAGCATATTGTTATTCAATATCCTTTACAAGACAGCACTATCTCTCCCTTAATTACAAATTGCCCAAGAATATCTAGCAAGCATGTGGTTAGAATGAGAAGTATATTTGGAACTTCCTAAGAATTCCTAAGTTCTATCACATTACATCTTTCATTTCTTGTATTATTTTATTCACAACTTAAAATAATTAAAAGTATTGGTTTTATTGCAAGAGGGTTTGGTGGGTTTTTAGTAATGATTAGATCTGAAGTTATTTTGTACTATGATTTAAGACATATTTTTATGATCCAGTTTGGAATCAGTTTTAGTTATTATTAAGGAGATAGCTTTAAATAAGCAATCATCAATCCTTAAACCATTTAACTGACATCTTTGCTTACTATAATTGGTAGAACCATCACTCTTCCCCTGTCCTTCAAAATGCATTCAGCTATCCATTCTCTACAGTATTAGATAGTATAAGATAGATAGATAGATAGATAGATAGATAGATAGATAGATAGATAGATAGATAAACCTTTATTGTCATTTTTTACTGTGAGCACAATGGCACACATTAAAAAATGAAATTTAGTTGCTTACTCTCAAAATGTACACATACATAACACACATTTAAACATACACATTCATCTTTCTTTTTTGGCTATATAAAGTTAATTCTACTCCAACTTCTCCAACTGTTCAATTTGGAATAGAAACAGATATAAAGAATACTGCGATTGGAATGAAAGAAAATTGAAGAAATGGTTTTCACGTTGATTCATTAAAATATTTCATTCCTTCTATGTTAAGAAAATATCACAAGGAATTCCAAGGAACCAGGAAACATCAATACTAAATGTATTTCTCCCATATTTTTTTTTCCCCCGGCTCCAAAGATGGCGGACGTGCTGGGGAGAGCTCCGTAACCCCCAGTTGCAAGGCGTCCCCCCAGGAGCCCCCCAGGGATGTCAATAGACCCCTGGGGTGGGGTGAGAATTTGGGCAGCTGAGATGGGCAATGTGCCGTCCGCGGCCGCCCCGAATCAGCTGTAGGGGTGCCGGGACGTCTCCGCCCCACCGCCTGGGCCGTTGGCGGCCGTTTTAAATGGGGCCATCATCCTCGCTCAGCCTCAGCCACCTAATCAACTCTGGGCGGCGGCGGCGTCTCCGAAGGATCAAAGGAGACGCCGCAGATCATCTGTGAGGCGGAGGCGGCGAAAGATCAGCTGTAAGGCGGAGGCGGCGAAAGTGAAAGTGAGCACAGCAATAGTGGCGGTGTGAGCGCTCAAAGCCGGTCATCTTCCCCAGGGGGCTAGAAAAAGCGATGGCGGTTGGCGGTAACATCTCCGGCCCACCCCCTGAGCTGCTGCGGCTGTATAGCCAACTGATTTGAGGCCGACGCCTCCGCTCTACCTCGGCTCCCCTGGCCCGCTCCCGGGCAGCGGCGGCGTCTCCGAGGATCAGAGGAGGCGCCGCGGATCAGCTGGGCGGTGGAAGAGGCGGCAGCGAAGACGATGGCGGCCGGGACTGCTTCTCCAGGCCTAGTCGTTCGCCACCCAGGGGCCTTGACAGCGGCGGTAGCACTGACGGCGTGGCATCTCCGGCCCGCCCCCTGTACCGCTACGGCCGTTGCAACAATCCTGAGCGGGGCCGGAGCTGCTGTTTTTGCCTCGGCTGCCTAATCTGCTCCCGGATAGCGGCGGCGTCTCCGAGTGATCAAGGAGACGCTGCAGACCAGCTTTACAACGGTAGCGGCAGCAACGAAGACACGGGCGGTGAGGCAGCTGCTCTGGGCCCCGGTCGACCGTCCTCCGAGGGGCCTTGACAGAGGCCCTGACAGAGACGCTAGCAACTGCGGTGCGGCGTCTCGACCACCGTGGGCTGCTCCTGGACGGCGGTGCCTCCGAAAGATTCACACCAAAGGAGACGCTGGGCAATGGAGGCGACGGCGACGTGGGCCACAGCAGCAGCGAAAGCTTCTCCAGGCCCCGGCCGACCACCCTCACCAGGATCCCTCGACGCCGGCAAAAATGGACACGGCGTAGCGTCTCCGGCCTGCACTCTGACCCGTTTCCAGCCGCCCCGAATGGGTGCCAACGACTCCTCTATGCCCTGTACGACGGAAGCGGCGGCAACGAAGGCGAAGACGGCGGTGACAGCCTCTCTGGGCCTTAGACCGTTTTTGCCCAGGGGCCTCAGACAGCGGCGTTAGCGGCGGCGGCGAGGCATCTGCGGCCTACACCCCGAGCCGCCTCCTCGAGACACCTTGATCGGAGACGGCAACAGCAGGGGCATGACACCAGGGACTCCCATACCTCTGGGAGGCCACGCTCCGGACGGTCCCCAACCAATAGGGGCCATGGAGCTGCGGCCGGGAACAACGCCCAGAGGATCAGGGAGGGAACTGTTTGGGCGGCTGAACCACCAGAGCTGACGCCAATTAATGGATCCCTCCATCCTGCCTTCTGCCCACTCTCAACCATCCTTGCCCATTCTCTCCCCACAGGACATAACGGGCCTGGGTGCTAGCCACGGTGGCAGAGTGGCTGGGCCTTACACCTGCAACCCCATAGAGGTGAGAGCTCTATGGGGTATGCTTCACCCAGAGTACGTTCTGGACCACCTCCGGAAGCAGAGACACAACCCATCATGAGAGGATGAGGAGTGGCCTGCTTCTGGGGGTTCGCCCGGCCAAGTGGCAGTGGCAGGGCGACGATCCAGGAACGCACCTACCCGACTCGACCCTCCTGCAAATTCACCATCCAGGGGACAGCCTTCCCGGAACCACCTGTGACTATGCTCGTTCAATACTCTAGCACAGTACTGCACGCCCTCAGGGGTTCCCCACTCTCCTGGGTGCGACCCGCCTGCATCACATCCAATCTTGATGACGGGCCCAACCACTGGGCCTCTGAGAGATGGCCGGGCAGGGTCAGGGGCCTCCAGCATAAGCCCAACAAGAGGCCCCTGATTAAGTTCTTAGTTAAGTTTTTTGTGGGATTAGGGAGGGGGGAGGGAGAAGACTATGGTTGCGCGGGAAAGGCACGCCTTCCAGCCACCATAACGCATGCCAGGCCCACGGCCGTTCGCGACGGCGTACAACGAGGACCAGTCGCCGATAACACCCAGTGGCGTACTGACAAACATCCCATCCCTAGGATGGTGGGGAATGGCAGAAGGTGCACAGACAGAGGGCCGTATCGTCACCGGGAGTGTCATCTCCGCTCTGTACAAGCGGTGAGACGCTCCGACCCTCTGTTCTCCCCCGGAGGACCCGGGAGCAAAGGTGCGCACCCTCCCATGCTAAGGCTGGTCTACCTGAATGCAAGGTCCATAGCTAACAAAGCTCACCTCATTCGTGACCTAGTGGAGAGTGAGCATGCGGACCTGGCCTGCATCACGGAAACCTGGCTGGGCCCAGAGGGGGGTGTTCCTCTGGTTGACCTCTGCCCGCCAGGTTTCCAGGTACTGCACCAGCCCCGGGCTCATGGGAGGGGCGGGGGAGTGGCAGTTATCATCAGGGAATCCCTTAGCCCGCGAGAGACCACCGTCCCTCAGATGGTCGGGTGTGAGTCTCTCCTACTGAGATACGGCCCAGGGGCGCAGTTGGGCCTGCTGCTGGCGTACCTACCACCTAATCGTGCAGCGGCGGCCCTACCCGAGCTACTCGATGTCCTCTCAGGGTTGGTGGTTGAATTCCCAAGACTCATGGTCTTGGGCGACTTTAATCTACCGTCCCTGGGAGGATCGTCCGAACTGGCTCGGGAGTTCATGGCTTCCATGGCGGCCATGGACCTGTTGCAAATAATTTCTGGGCCGACTCATGAGAGAGGCCACAACCCAGACTTGGTGTTCTTGTCTGGACGGTGGCGTGATGATATCGGTGGGGGTGCCACAACTGTTACGCCCCTGTCATGGACCGATCACCACCTCCTGCGGCTAGACTTCCCCCTTGCCACCCCCCACCGTGGGTGCACGGTGCCAGTCAGATGGTACCGCCCTAGGCGCCTAATGGACCCTGATAAGTTCCAGGCAGCGCTTAGGGACACGCATGCACCCCCTGCTCACAGCTCGGCGGATGCCTTAGTGGAAGCCTGGGAAAAGGCAGCCATGGAGGCTCTGGACCGAGTTGTACCCTTGCGGCCTCTGACCCGGCGCAGATCCCAGCGAGCCCCATGGTTCACCGAGGAGCTCCGGGAGATGAAGCGTCGGAGACGGGGCCTAGAGAGCCGTTGGAGATCCAGTCGATCCGAATCCGACCGATTGCAACTAAGAATCCTCACCAGGTCTTATCTCGCTGCGATAAGGGTGGCAAAATCCAACTACTTTTCCACCCTCATCGCGTCCGCAGATAATCGCCCGGCTGCCTTGTTCAGGGTGACTCGCTCCCTATTAAACCAAGAGGTGAGGGAGGAACCCTTGCAGGGTCGAGCCGAGGAATTTGGTCAATATCTGCTGGATAAAATTGCTCGGATTCGAACTGGCCTGGACTCCAACTGGGCTGAGATGGAAGAACAAGACATGGACAGTCTTGTCGACGTCATCTGGGAAGAATTTGATCCTGTAACTCCTAAGGAAGTGGACAGGATTATGAGAAGGTTGAGCTCCTCCACATGCTTACTGGACCCGTGCCCTTCCTGGCTGGCCTATGCAGCTCGAGAGGGGACACGAGGCTGGTTCCTAGCGGTCATCTCTGCTTCTCTGAGTGAGGGTCACTTCCCCACCGCCTTGAAGGAGGCGGTGGTGAGACCTCTCCTCAAGAAGCCCACCTTGGACCCATCCTCTTTGAATAACTTTCGTCCAGTCTCCAATCTTCGCTTCCTTGCGAAGGTTGTTGAGAGCGTGGTGGCGCACCAACTTCCTCAGATCCTGGATGAAGCGGTTTATCTAGACCCGTACCAATCGGGTTTCAGGCCGGGCTACAGCACGGAGACGGCATTGGTCGCTCTGATGAATGATCTCTGGAGAGCCCGGGACAGGGGCCATTCCTCTGTCCTAGTCTTATTAGACCTCTCGGCGGCTTTCGATACCATCGACCATGGTATCTTGCTGCGACGCCTCAGAGGACTGGGAGTGGGAGGCACGGTTCTGCGTTGGTTCTCCTCCTTTCTCCAGGGTCGCTCGCAGTCGGTGCTGACAGGGGGACAGAGGTCGACCCCGAGGCCTCTCGCTTGCGGAGTCCCTCAGGGGTCGGTCCTCTCGCCTCTGCTGTTCAACATCTACATGAAACCGCTGGGTGAGATCATTCGCAGTTTTGGAGTAGGGTACCATCAGTTTGCTGATGACACCCAGCTTTTTATCTCAACTCCAAACAATATCAGTGATGCCCTAGACGTGATGTCCCGCTGCCTGAAAGCGGTCCGGGAATGGATGGGGAGAAACAGGCTTCAACTGAACCCGGACAAGACTGAATGGCTGTACGTACCGGCAAGCCAGGATATTCAGAACGTCCCACTACTTAACATTGGGGACAAGTTACTTCCCCCTGTTGATAGGGCCCGCAACCTGGGTGTCCTCCTAGACTCGCAGCTCTCCCTGGAAGACCACATAGGAGCTGTGACCAAGGGGGCCTTCTCCCGGGTTCGACTAGTTCGCCAACTACGGCCTTATCTGGACCTGGATTCCTTACGTACAGTCACCCATGCCCTTGTGACCTCTCGCCTAGACTATTGTAACGCTCTCTACATGGGGCTGCCCTTGAGATCCACTCGGAAGCTTCATCTGGTGCAAAGTGCGGCGGCACGGACACTCTTGGGAGCCTCCCGATACTCCCATATCACACCTCTCCTCCGTGCGCTGCACTGGCTTCCGGTTGCCTTCCGTGTGAAGTTCAAGGTGCTAACAATGACATACAAAGCCCTACATGGCATGGGTCCGGACTACCTACGGGAGCACCTTCTGCCAATGTCAGCACCCCACCGTCCTGTGCGCTCCCACAGAGAGGGCCTCCTCAGGGTGCCACCGCTCAAGGAATGTCGGCTGGTGGCCCCCAGGGGGAGGGCATTCTCAGTGGGTGCGCCAGCCCTCTGGAACAGCTTACCAACCGAAATCCGGATGGCCCCTGACCTCCGTACCTTCCGTCGCGACTTAAAAACTTTCCTGTTCCAGCAGTCCGGCCTGGCATGATAGCGTTAATTGGGGTCCCAGTTTGTTTTCATTAGTGTTTCTTATTATTGTTATTGTTCAATCTGTATACATTCCTTCCTCTGTACACCGCCCCGAGTCCCTCGGGAGAAGGGCGGTTTATAAAAACTAATAAATAAATAAATAAATAAATAATTTGAGTTGATCTTTGATATAGGAAAGGATGTGGAAACCAAAGCTTGATGTACTGTAATCTATTCTACTTATGTATCCATTTCATACAGCATTTTTTTTAAAAAAAAAACCTATTATAAATTATTAGTTTGGATTTTAGCACTACTAACATACTCATTTTTGCTTTATCATAATCCATTCATTTTCCTTAATAGGTTGTATTCCAAAAAAACCCCATGAACATTCCTTTCTCCAATTCTATCATTTTGGAGTGACCTATGATTAGATTAGTTTGAAGTGAATTACTTTAAAATTAGCTGCTGAATGAAATACAATCATTTTGGGCATTAAGAATCATCAGTATCCAATATTCTTTCCTGGTTGGCATATGCTACAATTAATCACATTTTAATTCTTTTAAAGCACCTGTTAAATGAAACTTTAAAATATTGTCTACTAATATAAACATAGCTTACAATAAATCACTTTCCAGTTTCCTTCCACAGTAACCCAAGCATCAATGACTTCATTCTTCCACACCAAATTTATGCTATAAACAAATCTATCAGCTCTTTCTGAATTCAGGAAATCTAAAACTGACCTGAAAATTATCTTGCTGATTTCTATTAAGTATTCTCACTGAAGCCAACAGACCAGGACTGAAAGCTATGTAAGTATGTCAAGGAAAGCCAATAGCAATTTCAGATTGCTTTGTATATAAGATATTTTACCACAGAAATATCCTGGTAAGCATTGATTCCTTGTTTTTTTTAAAAAGTAGACTTATGTATTTATATACTTATGTAACTAAGGCAGAATATCAGCAAATAGCCCAAGCCTGCAAAGATGAAGTGAGGAAAGCTAAGGCTCAAAATGAACTAAGGCTTGAGACAAAAGTCAAAAATAACAGAAAAAACGTCTTTCAACATGTAAAAAATAAGAAAAAAGTTAAGGAAATGATTGGTCCATTAATGGAAGAAGGTGGCAAGAAGGTGACAAGCAAAAGGGAGAAAGCAGAACTATTTAACTCGTTTTTTGCATCAGTCTTTACACAAAGGGAAAAAACAGTCCAATCTATCAAAAACAGTACCGTAACAGAATGGGCATATTAGCAAAATACATGGGAAGTAGTCATATTAACAGCACATTCTTTATTTATAAATTAAATCCAATAATTTAGTGCAAAACAATTTTATCCTTTCTCTTATTGAAGTACAGTTTCTAAAACAAAGGTCATCAGCAAAAAAGATGTTATTCATTGTTTCCATAGTTTATAAATTATATTGAGGAGTTTCACACAATAAACTAGAATTAGCCAACTGCAATATAGTCTCAATATAGCCTATGAGGTATGTTTTTAACAAAGGCAGGGAAATGTAAAAATAAATAAGTAAATAAGCAGAATTCCTCAGCCTTAACTTTAAAAATTCCTGTTTTCTTACAGAATACTTTTTAGGCCACTTTACAAGAGACTTTGGATGCTATTATAAAATGTCCTCTATATTTAATTCTTCAGTCATAGATAACTCTTAAGTCTTAAATTTTACCAAATATGGCATAGTATTTGGAAGAAAGAGGCAAAATGCATTCAGAGCTTTAAAATTAGTATCTTTAGTTTAGATCCTTTCCAAATAAAAAAGAATTCTGTGTAAAGGAGAAAGGTAGTAGCATGTAGGAACAACAATTATCCTTTAATTTATTCCCCTAAAAAGATGGTTAGTGAACATCTGTTTGAGGATAGTTATTCCTGTGAAAAATGACATTATTGATTAATAGCTTAATTTTTAATTAGATGAGGGATTAAAACCTATAAAACTTCATAAAAGTTTTAATTTTAAATTAAAAGACAGGATTTAAAAGACATGCTAAGTAAAGCTTAATTTAAAAAAAACTTTAAAAGATATGTTTAATAAAAAGTTATAAGACATATACAGCTCAACACAGCAATGACCAAACATCAATTTTAGAAATATTTTACATTCTAATAAGGATCGTGTTGAGTTTACATTAAGAAAAAACGCCCATTTGTGCTCTGCCAACTGCTCTCTCTAATCCAATGATCATTTAAAGTCCTCTAACATTCTAAACTTTAGGCACTATCTAAATGTAGTATAGAAATAAAAAAACTATCATTATTATCAGTTTGCCATTATGCCAGATGAACAACTTGTTGGTTAAAAAACATTTTATGAGATAAGGTAGATTTCCTATCACCTGTGTTGAGTCCTTCTTACAGCAAACGAAGTCACTGTGGTTGGTTTCATAGTCTCTGAATAATCTGGCAGTGTATTATGCCTCTATTCAAAGTTAAAAAAACAAGAATAAGCTACAACTTAGTTTATGGTTATTTCTCCAATTAAACTAACTTAGATGACATAAGCACGAAGGGTCGACAAATGGAGGGCTCAGCTCACATGATTAGATGAAATAATCATAAACCAGTCAAAACAAAAGATTCTGTAAATGTAAATAGTCTATTCCAAATCTTTATATCACATGGAAATTGGTTTGGATTTAGACCACTAGATTTTATACTTCCAAAATTAGAAGGCTTTTTCAGCAAGTTCTAGAGTAGTCCTTAATGAAATCTAACACTGTTTCACCAAATAAAGCTCAGTTGACATACTTCTTAAAGGATGCAAGTCTTGAGCAGATATACCTTGCATGTCAGTTTACCCCTTTTCTCAGGAATTGTAACTATCTTGCCTGAGGAAGAATTCTTGTAAATTTAAAAGCTTACAATAGTTTTATAATCCTTCAGTTAACTTAATGAAGATAGCCCATCAATAAGGATTTATTTTTTTCACTGTCACTGCAGAGATGATCAGTGCGAGCTTATAAAAAAAGCTTAAGCTTCAATTCAACAATAAAGTTTCAAAGTTAAAAAATATCAGTGTTAGAATGCTATTTATTCATTCATTCAATCATCTGAATTACTCTCCTTATGCATACCACACAAGCATTCCAAATAAACAATTCAAGCAGTTGCCAACAAAATCATAAGTTAACTCTTCTAAAAGTAGAACATTTCTCTTTTGTATTCATCAGCCATTGTTACTTATATCTTTAGCATAGAATTATGAAACAATCTATTAGCATATGGAAATAAAAGATAAGAGGTGAATTTAAGTACAACTAGTGAATCACTTTAATCATAATCATAATAGTAAAGTTGGAAGGGACCTTGGAGGTCATCTAGTCCAACCCCCTCCCTGCTCAGGCAGGAAACCCTATACCATTTCAGACAAATGGCTGTCCAGTCTCTTCTTAAAATCTTCCAGTGTTGGAGCATTCACAGCTTCTGGAAGTAGGTTGTTCTACTGGTTAATTGTTCTAACTGTCAGGAAGTTTCTCCTTAGTTCTAGGTTGCTTCTCTCCTTGATTAGTTTCCATCTGTTGCTTCTTCTCCTGCGTTCAGGTGCTTTGGAGAATAGCTTGACTCCCTCATCTTGTGGCAACCCCTGAGATATTGGAACACTGCTATCATGTCACCTCTCGTCCTTCTCTTCATTAAACTACACATACCCAATTCCAGAAGCCATTCCTTAGATGTTTTAGGCTCCAGACCTCTAATCATCTTTGTTGCTCTTCTCTGTACTCTTTCCAGAGTCTCAACATCTTTTTCACATCGTGGTGACCAAAACTGGATGCAGTATTCCAAGTGTGGCCTTACCAAGGCATTGTAAAGTGGTATTACTACTTCACGTGATCTTGATTCTATCCCTCTGTTAATGCAGCCTAGCACTTTGTTAGCTTTTTTGGCAGCTGCAGCACACTGCTGGCTCATATTTGATTGTCCAGTAGGACTCCAAGATCCCTCTCACAGTTACTACTAGTGAGCAAGGTACCCCCTATACTATACCTGCACATTTGGTTTTTCTTGCCTAAATGTAGAACCGTACTTTTTTCACCATTGAATTTCATTTTGTTAGATAGCGCCCAGTGTCCAAGTCTGTCCAGATCCTCCTGTATCTTAAGCCTATCTTCCTGAGTGTTGGCTATTCCTGCCAGCTTGGTGTCATCTGCAAATTTGATGAGTTCCCCATCTATCCTCTCATCCAAATCGTTGTTGAAAATGTTGAAGAGCACTGGGCCCAGAACAGAGCCCTGGGGCACCCCACTACACACTTCCCTCCATGTAGATCTGGTTCTATTGAGGATCACAAGCTGAGTACAGCCAGTCATCCAGCTACGAATCCATCTGGTGGTGATGCTGTCTAACCCACATTTTTCTATCTTATCAAGTAGTAGTTGTGTTCTACTTTATCAAATGCCTTACTGAAGTCCAAGTAACTTATATCCACAGCATTCCTCTGATCCACTAATTTTGTCATCACTTGGTCAAAGAATGCAATAAGATTTGTCTGGCATGATCTGTTTTTGACAAACCCATGTTGGCTTTTAGTAAAGACTTTGTTTGCCTCTAGGTGCTCGCTGATTCATTGTTTGATTATCTTTTCCAGAATCTTCCCAGGTATTGAGGTCAGGCTGATAGGTCTGTAGTTTCCTGGATCTATTTTTTCCCTTTTTTGAAGATGGGAACTACATCAGCTCTCTTCCAGTCCTCTGGTAGTTCCCCAGTGCTCCAGGATCTTTGAAAAATATAGTTCAGTGGTTCTGAGATCACGTCTGCCAGTTCCTTGAGAACCTTGGGGTGTAATCCATCTGGTCCTGGTGATTTGAACTCGTCTAGGCTGGAGAGGTGCTCACTTACCATTTTCTTGCCAATCTTAACTTGTGTTTTTATTCTGTTTTTTATGGCACTATTTTTGATAGGTTGGTCTGTTTTTTCCCTTTGAGTAAAGACAGATGCAAAAAACGAGTTAAATAGTTCTGCTTTCTCCCTGTTGCTTGTCACCTTCTTGCCACTTTCACCCACTAATGGACCAATCATTTCCTTCACTTTTTTCTTGTTTTTTACTTGTTGAAAGAAGCTTTTTTGTTATTTTTGACTTTGGTTGCAAGCCTTAGTTCATTTTGAGCCTTAGCTTTCCTCACTTCATCTTTGCAGGCTCGGGCTATTTGTTGATATTCTGCCTTAGTTATATGTCCCTCTTTCCACTTTTTATACTTGTCATTTTTACTTTCAATTTATCAGAGAATTCTTTATGCAGCCATGCTGGTTTCTTTTGAGAGCTGTTATTTTTCTTCTTTGTTGGTATTATGCTAGACTGGGCTTTTATTATCTCACTTTTCAAAATTTCCCAAGCTTCTTGAGTTGTTTTCCCCTTGAGGATTCTCATCCATGCAATCCTTCCCAAGCTCTCTCTAAGTTATTGAAATTAGTTCTCTTAAAGTCCAAGACTCTAGTTTGACTGTATTCTATTGCTTGTGCTTCCATAATGTTGAATTCCAATATTGCATGATCACTTCCTCCCAAGGTTCCTGTGGCTTCAACCCCTTTTTCACTATTTGACTGGCATCTATTTTCACAGATAAATTTTCACTGCTTCATTAGTATACATATATTCTTATTTTCCTCTAATAAGCTGTAATGCCTGAAGTATGATGTATATGTGCTGGCCATTAACTTGTAAATAGAACTGAATCATTTAGCTACAGACCATTTTTATCCAAAAGATTCAGTACCAGAATTCCAGTTATTTCTACACTCCAGAAAATACTAATACACTTTTATCTGAAAAACGGAACTATACAGATAAAACCTGGTATGTAGAAAAGCAGGCCAATGTTTTAGGAGGTCAGGTAACAGTTTGTTTAAATTATCACTGAACTTGACAGGTTTCCAGGTAGCAGCCATGTGACTTGGAAATCAGAGATTTCAGATTACAAGCATGTAAATAAGGTATCTCAAGTGCCTGCCAAATTCTTTCTATAAATGCTACACGTTAAAGCCTTTAAAAATATTGTCCCTTATCTCACTTCATGGAAATTTAAATTTAATTGTACTGGAAGTCCATTAAATGAGTTTTAATTGTATAGAGTTTGGGTTTGTTTGTAAACCCAAATTTTTGATCTTCAAATTTATCCACCACTGAACATTTTTCAGACTCACACACCAGGTTCAAATTCAAATAACTTTATTCCAGTCATTAACCAGCAGAACACACACTGGATAAAGCCATAATTTGACTTTGGTAGTATCAATTTTATGTAGTACTATATATATAAAACCTATCACCATTATTAATAAATCATGGTTTAAATCTTAGCATATTGTGTGAACCAGGTAAAAGGGAAAATGTTATGACCAAAAAACAACTGTTTTGAATAGAGGTAGTCCTCAACCTGCATTCACAATTAAGCCCAAAATTTCCATTGCTAAGCAAGGCAATTGTTAAATGAGTTTTGCCCCATTTTACAACCTTTCTTGACTGAGTTAAGTGAATCACTGCAGCTGTTAAATTAGTAACATGGTGAAGTGAATCTGTCTTCCCCATTGACTTTGCTTGTCAGAAGGTTGCAAAAGGTGACCACATAACCCTGACACAATGCTGGCATTGCCAAGCGTCCAAATTTTGATCATGTGACCATGGGGATGCTGTAACAATCATAAGCGTGAAAAGCAGTCATAGGTCACTTTTTCAGTGCATTGTAAGTTTGAATGGTCATTAAATGAATGGTTGTAAAACCAAGGACTAACTGTCAAGGACTTATGAGCATTCACTGAACGATGGTTAAAATTAACAGCCTCATAAAAATAAGTCAGTTATGACATAAATTCAAAAATTATGACCATCGCCCCACCATGGTGGTCCCGTGCTTGCAATTTGGGTGCTTGGAAACTGGCTTTCATTTATGACTGGTTGCTTCATCCCACAGTCACGTGGTTTACTATGTTTTTGCCTGTTTCTGGTGGAAAAAATAGCATTGGTTAAGCTGGATTCACATAGCCATGTGATTCAACTTAGAAGTGTGGTAAAAATTGTTGTAAAATCAGGTTCGGTCACACAATGACTCAACTTACGACTCCAATGACTTACAACAGAAATTGCAGTCCCAATTGTGGTTGTAAATTGAGGATTACCGGTATTCCAAAACTGAAATGCAGCACCCTTTTCCCAAGGTTTTGCTCCAACCTGAAACAAAGTTTCAAGTTCAATTTAATGCTTGTCCCAAGATTAGGACAAAACAGGTTCTTTCCTGCTGACATCTGATGTATTAGGGGGAAGTTTGGCTAAGGAAGAATCAATTAACTACATACTCAGAGACTAAGAATCTTTTGTACACTAGAAAAATATTTTTAAGAGATTTATTGGTGATGTAAAATTCTGTTTTGTTGAGCTTTGCAGACAAGACAAGTGAACTTTTCTTACTATTCAAATGTACTGTACACACATACCGCAATCCCACTGCTGTTATCTGTCTTTGCTGGCCTTTGGGCTGTTTGTGCAGGTGGACCGGGAGCCCCAAACATGCTATAATGTTCTGTCCAGTGTTGATTTGAAGGCTTTTTAAAAACAAAACATATATTATTCCCTTGGCCATTTCTCCATAGGCTGGCTGTCAGGTGCAAAGAATTAGGACCATAAGTTAAGTTCCAATTAGGAAGATTTATTGCTCAAGTCTGTACACGATCTAGTCAAGTAATGATCGGTATTAAGTAAGAATCAACAAAATTCAAGGGGGGCTGGACGTAGAGCATGTAGATACATAGTGATTCTAGCTTCAGTCCTCTTTTGTCTCTGCCTCAGGCCCTGCAACAACTTTTTTCTCCTACATAGGCTGCCTATCAAGCGGACCCCCATCAACTTTAATTGCCCAAAGACAGACCAAAAGGAGGAGGGCAAAGGATTTTTTTTCCAGTTCCCATTGTTGTCCCTTGAAAGGAAATGTGAAATTTGAATTTTTGTTCTTATTGAACACAAGACACCTGAGACGTTTTAAATTTTGTTCCAGTGGAAAATATAAGTCTTGAAATGTTCCAAAAGAAAATTCTGAGTACATAGGCTTCTATTCTGAATTTGAAATACTATTTTTCTTTTTTGTACACAACCGTGAATACTTGCAGAGTTCAATATTCATTATTTGCTACTTAAAAATAAATGTTCTCTACCCTTAAATGAAATTACCAAGGTAACTTACACAATAATATATGCATTCTCTCAAACGCTACCATAAATTTTTATATCGTATATATTATAAACTATATATGTTTATGCTTGGTGAGATTCAGGTACTTGTTCGATTGAAACAAGCTGAAAGCTCATTGAACTCAACAGGACTTACTTCAAAGTACATATTTGTTGGGACACATATACTGATGACATTAGGGTTTTATTGCTATTATAGTTTTGTTCTAGAATTCTTAACTGAATAATTCTATGCATCACTTTAAAAAATATTAAGTGCATAATTATCTTTATTTGGGGGATGGCTAAAAATTACAGAAACAACTACGGATTACTGAAGAGATTAGTTTGAAAATAAGGGATAATATTTAGATCATAAATTGGCAGGCATGAGATAATCTATTCTCAGTTATTCTCATCTATGAAATTCCATCCTGAGCATTCTTAACCAAAGAAATATTTATTTTCTGCAACAGTCTGTTCAGTAGTTGATACTAGAGAAATATTAGGCAATATAACAAAAAGCAATTTCAAATTTACATGTAAAAAAAGGACACAGACTTCCCAATAAATCTTAGCTTCCTCTTCTACTGAAACCTTCCTTCCTTCTTTCTTAAAATCCCTTCTGGATATTTAAGTGGAATGCTTCAATCGAGCCTATGCTTTTTCACAGAAAATCAATTGCATAATATTGTTCTCAATGGAGATTATACACACACACACACACACATATCCTTTCAGATGAAGGAAATAGCAAGACCACTTAGAAGTAAATGCTAAGAACATTAGTTTTAAATGATGCTTACTGAAATTTCTAAATTTAGAAAACATTTTTGTTTTATTTAATTCATTGTGATCAATGAATCTGTTTAGAAATTTTTATTTACTTCTATACTACCTATCTCAACTGAGTCTGTGCCATTTATAATAAAATAAACAGTGGTGTAAAAAGCATAAATTGGAAAACAGAATTAAACACAGTTAAAGACCAAAGAGTTAAGAGCAAAGTTAAAAGTTAGGATGTTAAAAAGTTAAAGAGGCAGAGACACGTCACCAACCACTCCCAAGGTTGCAGATCACTCTCAGTCCCTCACACCAATTGGCACAGCCTTCTCTTGACATCTTCTGGAAGGCAAGCAGAATGGGGGCCTGCCTCACCTCAGGGGGTAAGACGTTCCAAAGGGCAATGGCAAGAATGGGCAAAAATATGAAAGTGCCCCTAATCAAAAACTTTACCAGACACCCAGGAAGAAAGAACAATACAGTTAGTCTTCAACATAAGAACTACAAGTAAGCCCCAAATTTCTGTTGCTTCAATGAGCTTCCCATGGGATGCAGAGCAAACTCGCCTTCGACAATCTTTGCAACTGCAACAACATCTCATGGAATAAATACAATCCACTCCAAAATGCCCCTAGAGCAGGGGTCAGCAACCTGAAACAGTGAAAGAGCCACTCGGAACCGGTTCCCTCACAAAAGGAAAAACTGGGAGCCGCAAAAAATGTGTGCGCATGTGCGTACATGCGCACATGTGCAGAACAGGGTTTGACTGAAGAGTGGAGCCAAGGCGAGATATGCACCTACCCTGCATATTTGAATTGATTGGTTGAACTTTTTTAGTCCCACTTTTTTTTTTGGACTGCACATGGCAGAGGACTGGGAGCCACAGGAGATGGCTGAAAGAGTCGCATGCGGCTCCGGAGCCGCGGGTTGCAGACCTGTGGACTAGAGCAACCCACAGGATCAAAGCATTCTTGCCTAACCTCAACTTTCCTTAAATCCAAGGCAGGTCTTCCTGAGCTTCTAGGGAACATTACGTGAATCTTGGCACCAAGCCTGATAACTGCTCCAGGCAACCTGAGAGTGCTAGCCTCCCCTTGAGAATATATATTTTTTGTATTGTAAATCTTGAAACTCTGCACAATTTCAATGGCGACTTTTGTATAATATGTAAAGATTATTGACATTATTTGGCTAACTTTTAGAATGCTGAAAATAAAGAGAAAAATATTTTAGTTACTATTTAGAATATTAATTTTACAAGCATTAAAACTGGCTTTTTAATTTAAAGTTGAGTATAATAATAAAAAAAACACCCTGGGATTTTCATCAAAGTATTTGTTGTAAAGATTTGTTTTAAGCTAGCTACTTAATATTAAAATCTCCATTATACTGTTATTTGATGTGTATGTGGGTATTTTATATTATATACAGTACACTACATATATTACATACGTAAATGAAAGAACAAAATAGACAGATGGAGCAAATTTAACAAGAATTAATGTTAACAAATTAGTTAACAAACAAATGTAGAAAAAGAGGAAAAAGGGGGAAAAACAAAAATCTGCATTAGATTTCTGACCTCCCTTTTATACATCTACTAATTTGCAATATTTATGCATATTTAGACTACCTTAGAAGCCAAATTGTGATAATATTTGCCTTGCTTTGCAATGAGATGTATGTATGGGAAACACTCTTGGCTTAATTTTAGTTATACTTCTATAGTGTTTGTCTGTTGTTTTTGCCATTGTTGCAAATTATCCAAGTTTAAATCTGCAATCAAATATTGTTGGAATTGTTCTTTTCTTCCAATGTTAAAAAAAATTCACATTTTTATAAACAGATTTCATTACCGTATATACTTGAGTATAAGCCGACTCGAGTATAAGCCGAGACCCCCAATTTCACCCCCAAAAACTGGAAAAAGTTATTGACTCGAGTATAAGCCGATCCGCCGTTCTGCAAGCCTCTGCCGCCAGCAGAGGCTCGATCCGCCATTTTGCAAGCCTGAATACACAGGAATACCCTGTGTGGCCGCGGCTCGTCGGCAGGTCTCCGTTCCTCCTGCCGACCTTTGGGGAGGTTTGGGCGCCTCCCCAAACCTCCCCAAACCTCGGCAGGTCTCCGTTCCTCCGCGCAGACCTGCCGACCTTTGGGGAGGTTTGGGCGCCTCCCCAAACCTCGGCAGGTCTCCGTTCCTCCTGCCGACCTTTGGGGAGGTTTGGGCGCCTCCCCAAACCTCTGCAGGTCTCCGTTCCTCCGCGCAGACCTGCCGACCTTTGGGGAGGTTTGGGCGCCTCCCCAAACCTCCCCAAACCTCGGCAGGTCTCCGTTCCTCCTGCCGAACTTTGGGGAGGTTTGGGCGCCTCCCCAAACCTCGGCAGGTCTCCGTTCCTGTTTGGGGAGGTTTGGGCGCCTCCCCAAACCTCCCCAAACCTCGGCAGGTCTCCGTTCCTCCGCGCAGACCTGCCGACCTTTGGGGAGGTTTGGGCGCCTCCCCAAACGTCCCCAAACCTCGGCAGGTCTCCGTTCCTGTTTGGGGAGCTTTGGGCGCCTCCCCAAACCTCCCCAAACCTCGGCAGGTCTCCGTTCCTCCGCGCAGACCTGCCGACCTTTGGGGAGGTTTGGGCGCCTCCCCAAACGTCCCCAAACCTCGGCAGGTCTCCGTTCCTGTTTGGGGAGGTTTGGGCGCCTCCCCAAACGTCCCCAAACCTCGGCAGGTCTCCGTTCCTCCGCGCAGACCTGCCGACCTTTGGGGAGGTTTGGGCGCCTCCCCAAACGTCCCCAAACCTCGGCAGGTCTCCGTTCCTGTTTGGGGAGGTTTGGGCGCCTCCCCAAACCTCGGCAGGTCTCCGTTCCTCCGCGCAGACCTGCCGACCTTTGGGGAGGTTTGGGCGCCTCCCCAAACGTCCCCAAACCTCGGCAGGTCTCCGTTCCTGTTTGGGGAGGTTTGGGCGCCTCCCCAAACGTCCCCAAACCTCGGCAGGTCTCCGTTCCTCCGCGCAGACCTGCCGACCTTTGGGGAGGTTTGGGCGCCTCCCCAAACGTCCCCAAACCTCGGCAGGTCTCCGTTCCTGTTTGGGGAGGTTTGGGCGCCTCCCCAAACCTCCCCAAACCTCGGCAGGTCTCCGTTCCTCCGCGCAGACCTGCCGACCTTTGGGGAGGTTTGGGCGCCTCCCCAAACGTCCCCAAACCTCGGCAGGTCTCCGTTCCTGTTTGGGGAGGTTTGGGCGCCTCCCCAAACGTCCCCAAACCTCGGCAGGTCTCCGTTCCTCCGCGCAGACCTTCCGACCTTTGGGGAGGTTTGGGCGCCTCCCCAAACGTCCCCAAACCTCGGCAGGTCTCCGTTCCTTTTTGGGGAGGTTTGGGCGCCTCCCCAAACCTCGGCAGGTCTCCGTTCCTCCGCGCAGACCTGCCGACCTTTGGGGAGGTTTGGGCGCCTCCCCAAACGTCCCCAAACCTCGGCAGGTCTCCGTTCCTGTTTGGGGAGGTTTGGGCGCCTCCCCAAACGTCCCCAAACCTCGGCAGGTCTCCGTTCCTCCGCGCAGACCTGCCGACCTTTGGGGAGGTTTGGGCGCCTCCCCAAACGTCCCCAAACCTCGGCAGGTCTCCGTTCCTGTTTGGGGAGGTTTGGGCGCCTCCCCAAACCTCCCCAAACCTCGGCAGGTCTCCGTTCCTCCGCGCAGACCTGCCGACCTTTGGGGAGGTTTGGGCGCCTCCCCAAACGTCCCCAAACCTCGGCAGGTCTCCGTTCCTGTTTGGGGAGGTTTGGGCGCCTCCCCAAACGTCCCCAAACCTCGGCAGGTCTCCGTTCCTCCGCGCAGACCTGCCGACCTTTGGGGAGGTTTGGGCGCCTCCCCAAACGTCCCCAAACCTCGGCAGGTCTCCGTTCCTGTTTGGGGAGGTTTGGGCGCCTCCCCAAACCTCCCCAAACCTCGGCAGGTCTCCGTTCCTGTTTGGGGAGGTTTGGGCGCCTCCCCAAACCTCCCCAAACCTCGGCAGGTCTCCGTTCCTCCGCGCAGACCTGCCGACCTTTGGGGAGGTTTGGGCGCCTCCCCAAACGTCCCCAAACCTCGGCAGGTCTCCGTTCCTGTTTGGGGAGGTTTGGGCGCCTCCCCAAACGTCCCCAAACCTCGGCAGGTCTCCGTTCCTGTTTGGGGAGGTTTGGGCGCCTCCCCAAACCTCCCCAAACCTCGGCAGGTCTCCGTTCCTCCGCGCAGACCTGCCGACCTTTGGGGAGGTTTGGGCGCCTCCCCAAACGTCCCCAAACCTCGGCAGGTCTCCGTTCCTGTTTGGGGAGGTTTGGGCGCCTCCCCAAACCTCCCCAAACCTCCCCAAACCTCGGCAGGTCTCCGTTCCTCCGCGCAGACCTGCCGAGGTTTGGGGAGGCGCCCAATCCTCCCCAAAGGTCGGCAGGAAGAACGGAGACCTGCCGAGGTTTGGGGAGGTTTGGGGAGGCGCCCAAACCTCCCCAAAGGTCGGCAGGTCTGCGCGGAGGAACGGAGACCTGCCGAGGTTTGGGGACGTTTGGGGAGGCGCCCAAACCTCCCCAAACAGGAACGGAGACCTGCCGAGGTTTGGGGACGTTTGGGGAGGCGCCCAAACCTCCCCAAAGGTCGGCAGGTCTGCGCGGAGGAACGGAGACCTGTCGAGGTTTGGGGACGTTTGGGGAGGCGCCCAAACCTCCCCAAACAGGAACGGAGACCTGCCGAGGTTTGGGGACGTTTGGGGAGGCGCCCAAACCTCCCCAAAGGTCGGCAGGTCTGCGCGGAGGAACGGAGACCTGCCGAGGTTTGGGGACGTTTGGGGAGGCGCCCAAACCTCCCCAAACAGGAACGGAGACCTGCCGAGGTTTGGGGAGGTTTGGGGAGGCGCCCAAACCTCCCCAAACAGGAACGGAGACCTGCCGAGGTTTGGGGACGTTTGGGGAGGCGCCCAAACCTCCCCAAAGGTCGGCAGGTCTGCGCGGAGGAACGGAGACCTGCCGAGGTTTGGGGACGTTTGGGGAGGCGCCCAAACCTCCCCAAACAGGAACGGAGACCTGCCGAGGTTTGGGGACGTTTGGGGAGGCGCCCAAACCTCCCCAAAGGTCGGCAGGTCTGCGCGGAGGAACGGAGACCTGCCGAGGTTTGGGGACGTTTGGGGAGGCGCCCAAACCTCCCCAAACAGGAACGGAGACCTGCCGAGGTTTGGGGACGTTTGGGGAGGCGCCCAAACCTCCCCAAAGGTCGGCAGGTCTGCGCGGAGGAACGGAGACCTGCCGAGGTTTGGGGAGGTTTGGGGAGGCGCCCAAACCTCCCCAAACAGGAACGGAGACCTGCCGAGGTTTGGGGACGTTTGGGGAGGCGCCCAAACCTCCCCAAAGGTCGGCAGGTCTGCGCGGAGGAACGGAGACCTGCCGAGGTTTGGGGAGGTTTGGGGAGGCGCCCAAACCTCCCCAAACAGGAACGGAGACCTGCCGAGGTTTGGGGACGTTTGGGGAGGCGCCCAAACCTCCCCAAACAGGAACGGAGACCTGCCGAGGTTTGGGGACGTTTGGGGAGGCGCCCAAACCTCCCCAAAGGTCGGCAGGTCTGCGCGGAGGAACGGAGACCTGCCGAGGTTTGGGGAGGTTTGGGGAGGCGCCCAAACCTCCCCAAACAGGAACGGAGACCTGCCGAGGTTTGGGGACGTTTGGGGAGGCGCCCAAACCTCCCCAAAGGTCGGCAGGTCTGCGCGGAGGAACGGAGACCTGCCGAGGTTTGGGGAGGTTTGGGGAGGCGCCCAAACCTCCCCAAACAGGAACGGAGACCTGCCGAGGTTTGGGGACGTTTGGGGAGGCGCCCAAACCTCCCCAAAGGTCGGCAGGTCTGCGCGGAGGAACGGAGACCTGCCGAGGTTTGGGGAGGTTTGGGGAGGCGCCCAAACCTCCCCAAACAGGAACGGAGACCTGCCGAGGTTTGGGGACGTTTGGGGAGGCGCCCAAACCTCCCCAAAGGTCGGCAGGTCTGCGCGGAGGAACGGAGACCTGCCGAGGTTTGGGGAGGTTTGGGGAGGCGCCCAAACCTCCCCAAACAGGAACGGAGACCTGCCGAGGTTTGGGGACGTTTGGGGAGGCGCCCAAACCTCCCCAAACAGGAACGGAGACCTGCCGAGGTTTGGGGACGTTTGGGGAGGCGCCCAAACCTCCCCAAAGGTCGGCAGGTCTGCGCGGAGGAACGGAGACCTGCCGAGGTTTGGGGAGGTTTGGGGAGGCGCCCAAACCTCCCCAAACAGGAACGGAGACCTGCCGAGGTTTGGGGACGTTTGGGGAGGCGCCCAAACCTCCCCAAAGGTCGGCAGGTCTGCGCGGAGGAACGGAGACCTGCCGAGGTTTGGGGAGGTTTGGGGAGGCGCCCAAACCTCCCCAAACAGGAACGGAGACCTGCCGAGGTTTGGGGACGTTTGGGGAGGCGCCCAAACCTCCCCAAAGGTCGGCAGGTCTGCGCGGAGGAACGGAGACCTGCCGAGGTTTGGGGAGGTTTGGGGAGGCGCCCAAACCTCCCCAAACAGGAACGGAGACCTGCCGAGGTTTGGGGACGTTTGGGGAGGCGCCCAAACCTCCCCAAAGGTCGGCAGGTCTGCGCGGAGGAACGGAGACCTGCCGAGGTTTGGGGAGGTTTGGGGAGGCGCCCAAACCTCCCCAAACAGGAACGGAGACCTGCCGAGGTTTGGGGACGTTTGGGGAGGCGCCCAAACCTCCCCAAAGGTCGGCAGGTCTGCGCGGAGGAACGGAGACCTGCCGAGGTTTGGGGAGGTTTGGGGAGGCGCCCAAACCTCCCCAAACAGGAACGGAGACCTGCCGAGGTTTGGGGAGGTTTGGGGAGGCGCCCAAACCTCCCCAAACAGGAACGGAGACCTGGGGAGGTTTGGGGAGGCGCCCAAACCTTCCCAAACGTCGGCAGGTCTGCGCGGAGGAACGGAGACCTGCCGAGGTTTGGGGAGGTTTGGGGAGGCGCCCAAACCTCCCCAAACAGGAACGGAGACCTGCCGAGGTTTGGGGACGTTTGGGGAGGCGCCCAAACCTCCCCAAAGGTCGGCAGGTCTGCGCGGAGGAACGGAGACCTGCCGAGGTTTGGGGAGGTTTGGGGAGGCGCCCAAACCTCCCCAAACAGGAACGGAGACCTGCCGAGGTTTGGGGACGTTTGGGGAGGCGCCCAAACCTCCCCAAACAGGAACGGAGACCTGCCGAGGTTTGGGGACGTTTGGGGAGGCGCCCAAACCTCCCCAAAGGTCGGCAGGTCTGCGCGGAGGAACGGAGACCTGCCGAGGTTTGGGGAGGTTTGGGGAGGCGCCCAAACCTCCCCAAACAGGAACGGAGACCTGCCGAGGTTTGGGGACGTTTGGGGAGGCGCCCAAACCTCCCCAAAGGTCGGCAGGTCTGCGCGGAGGAACGGAGACCTGCCGAGGTTTGGGGAGGCGCCCAAACCTCCCCAAACAGGAACGGAGACCTGCCGAGGTTTGGGGACGTTTGGGGAGGCGCCCAAACCTCCCCAAAGGTCGGCAGGTCTGCGCGGAGGAACGGAGACCTGCCGAGGTTTGGGGAGGTTTGGGGAGGCGCCCAAACCTCCCCAAACAGGAACGGAGACCTGCCGAGGTTTGGGGACGTTTGGGGAGGCGCCCAAACCTCCCCAAAGGTCGGCAGGTCTGCGCGGAGGAACGGAGACCTGCCGAGGTTTGGGGAGGTTTGGGGAGGCGCCCAAACCTCCCCAAACAGGAACGGAGACCTGCCGAGGTTTGGGGACGTTTGGGGAGGCGCCCAAACCTCCCCAAACAGGAACGGAGACCTGCCGAGGTTTGGGGACGTTTGGGGAGGCGCCCAAACCTCCCCAAAGGTCGGCAGGTCTGCGCGGAGGAACGGAGACCTGCCGAGGTTTGGGGAGGTTTGGGGAGGCGCCCAAACCTCCCCAAACAGGAACGGAGACCTGCCGAGGTTTGGGGACGTTTGGGGAGGCGCCCAAACCTCCCCAAAGGTCGGCAGGTCTGCGCGGAGGAACGGAGACCTGCCGAGGTTTGGGGAGGTTTGGGGAGGCGCCCAAACCTCCCCAAACAGGAACGGAGACCTGCCGAGGTTTGGGGACGTTTGGGGAGGCGCCCAAACCTCCCCAAAGGTCGGCAGGTCTGCGCGGAGGAACGGAGACCTGCCGAGGTTTGGGGAGGTTTGGGGAGGCGCCCAAACCTCCCCAAACAGGAACGGAGACCTGCCGAGGTTTGGGGACGTTTGGGGAGGCGCCCAAACCTCCCCAAAGGTCGGCAGGTCTGCGCGGAGGAACGGAGACCTGCCGAGGTTTGGGGAGGTTTGGGGAGGCGCCCAAACCTCCCCAAACAGGAACGGAGACCTGCCGAGGTTTGGGGACGTTTGGGGAGGCGCCCAAACCTCCCCAAAGGTCGGCAGGTCTGCGCGGAGGAACGGAGACCTGCCGAGGTTTGGGGAGGTTTGGGGAGGCGCCCAAACCTCCCCAAACAGGAACGGAGACCTGCCGAGGTTTGGGGAGGTTTGGGGAGGCGCCCAAACCTCCCCAAACAGGAACGGAGACCTGGGGAGGTTTGGGGAGGCGCCCAAACCTTCCCAAACGTCGGCAGGTCTGCGCGGAGGAACGGAGACCTGCCGAGGTTTGGGGAGGCGCCCAAACCTCCCCAAAGGTCGGCAGGAGGAACGGAGACCTGCCGAGGTTTGGGGAGGTTTGGGGAGGCGCCCAAACCTCCCCAAAGGTCGGCAGGAGGAACGGAGACCTGCCGAGGTTTGGGGAGGTTTGGGGAGGCGCCCAAACCTCCCCAAACGTCGGCAGGTCTGCGCGGAGGAACGGAGACCTGCCGAGGTTTGGGGAGGCGCCCAAACCTCCCCAAACGTCGGCAAGTCTCCGTTCCTCCGCGCCCTGCCTGCCTGCTTCTTTCCGCTGCGGAAAGAAGCAGGCAGGCAAGGCGCGGAGTTTGGGGAGGTGCGCGCGCACCTCCCCAAACCTCCCCAAACTTCGGCAGGTCTCGGACGGCGGTGGCTTGGGAGAGGTGCGGGCGATCCCGGAAGCACCAAAGCCTCGGCCGCGCACAAGTCCTCGGTAAGTTTTTTTTTGTTGACTGGAGTATAAGCCGAAGTGGAATTTTTCAGCCCAAAAAGTGGGCTGAAAAATTCGGCTTATACTCAAGTATATACGGTAAATTATCATGTTTCTTGTTGATTTTATTTCTGAGATTATACCTAGTAATAAAAGTTGTGGTTTCATTCTGAATTTAACTTACAGTATTTGTTGCATTATAATATGGAGGATTTTATAGTACTTTTGAGGGTTTTTTATATGCCCACCACATATGGTAAGATTTTTCTTCTGTTTCAGGACATTTCCAAAATTTATTACTGTATGATTCAGAACTGTAGCGAGAATTTTACAAGAATGGAAAAAAACATGTCAATCAATTGATATGAAGTGGGAAAAGATCTAGTCAAAGAACTCCTACAAAATTCTAAAGAGAGAAGTGGGCCTGCTCTTCAAATTTTAAACTGTATCATACAAGATGCTGCCTGTCATAGATAATGGAGTGGGAAAAAACTCACAGATACAAAGGAGGATAAAACTTAAAATGAAAACATTATTAGACAAAATTTGATAAAAGAATGGAATTCCACAGAAGGAATACTCACTCAACAATTTCACCTCTAGCTTCTCCTTCAAATGCTTTCCACCTCAGAGATAATACAGCAAGAAAAATATAATTATATGTGCAGATATGGTTGACTCAGATTCTACGAATAGACTAAAAACACAACAAGAACTATTAAGTGAAGGCTTGAATATACCATGGCCTTATCTATTTACAAATAGTCAAAAATATAAAATCAGATTTCAAGAAGGAGGAACATTAGGGAAAAACAATTTGAAATGCAGATATAAAACCAATATCACCTACTGGGCATATAGATATTTTTTTTACTTAGCTATGATACCAAACAGAATAAAAAACTATAATAAAATGGATGCAAAAGTTTAAAGAAAATGACAGCATAATAAGAAAAATTATGGACTAAATCTATACAATTAACATGAATTTATAGACTAAAGGGAAATTGATATAAAATATTTTGCACATGGTATGCAATCCTTGAGAATTGTTGCTCTCCTGGAAAAAGAGATGCAGCACTTGGGCTGCACAGACTCAGCACTATAACCCCCTATGACACCAAGCAGAAACTCAGTTTATATTAAATATATATGTGCATGTGTATATGTATCTATAGTTTGCACACCTCCAATTCTTGATTTTTTTTCCTAAACAAAAGACACTTCCTGAAATCTGAGAAGGAAAATACCTGGTTGGTACATGTGGTTTTAATTCCAGATAATGTTAATCAGCATCAGCTCTCCATTGTAATCACAGGATTTCAATTAGTCATAACTAACTTCTCACGTTGAAATAAATGTCATTTCAATTTTCAACAGTTTTAAGTACTGTTCTCTTTGTCTTGGTTCAATACCACATTAACTAATTATTAGAGTTTTATGCCTCCGAGTGTTGGTCTCACGGCACTTTACAATAAAAGCACTGACTTAGAATAAATCAAAATTAATAAAACAGTGAATGATTAATTGCAAGCTTACAGAGTCATAACAGATTAGAGCAGCATATGAATTCCATAAATATATAAATAAATGGGCTGCCTTGGACAGAGTAGAAGGTGAGACTAAGGCAAAAAACCCTCAATCCTGGCTCAAGTCTACTAAGCCTGTTGCAAAAAACATTGTTGCATGTGCCAAGGTGATCCAGAAGAACAAGAGTGATTTTTAACAGTAAGCTTGTAAACTACATGTGCAACTAATGGATTGCTGCCAGACCGCACTCCCAACGGCCAGCTTGTCCAGGCAGAGTGGGAGCTTTATGTAATGGAGGCCCCTTGTTAAAGTGCAGTCTGACAGTTTTATTCATGGGAGATCACAGAAGTTAGTTACTGTATCTTAAAGAAACACCGCTCAGCAAATTTTGAGAACACTGAATTAGCTTTCTTTATAGATAAGTACATTTTTCCTCCCTTGATTATAAAGAAACACTTATTTCTAGAATCTGATCTAATCTGCTTCAAGAAAGTAATTTCAAATCTATGTACATTATTTACAACACAGGAGAGCAGATGATTTTTCTGTGGCAACTTCCTTCAAGCTTCCCAGTTTTTTGTATCTTGAGTAGATAAAGTTATAGGTCCTAGGAGTTATGTTGCTGTTTTACCTACATCTACACCACAAAGAAGTTATTTGTTTAGGTAAACTATGATTCAAATAACTGGTAAAGTTAAAGAAAATAATTGGCTAAACACCGTGAGCTGATTTTTTTTTCTATTTACAATATAGGAACCAACCGGACTGTCTAGAATACATTTCTTTGAAATGAATAGGCTGAACTTTAAACTATAAATAACTTTGACTACCATTACCTGTGCAGTCAACAAAGGCAAGTTGTAAAAGAGTTTCTGAGATCACTGAATTGTTACACAGTTTCCTCTTTCAATAAACTAATGACTGCAGGTGTAACAAGTTGTTCCTAATTTGCTTCAGTACAAAGAAAAGTAAGAGAGAAAGATGGGTTGGTTTGTATAACACAGTAACCAACAAGCTATAGCTTATAAATGACAATCTTTCAGGTAACACTGGAAGCTAAAACAAAGAAAACAACATTATCGTTTAGAGCAAACTATGAACCCAGTACCTACTTCATACAACACTGAACAAAACATCAGTGGGGGGGGGGGTGTCTCTCAAAACTTCTTTTTCTTTTATAGTCCACACAAAAATACCCAATGAGATTTAAGAAATTTAGATCCTCAAACATTTTAAAATAAACTACTACAAAAAAAGAATTCCTTGTCTGATAAAATTGGTAAAGATGTTTAGCACAGAATAACCATATGAAAATCTCATCACGTGGGTATTCTAAAAATCTAAAATGCAAACAAAAGCCACAATATCCGTTGCGTGGTAGAACATACTTATAGCGGCACATAACTCTCAAACCCAACAGTTGAAATTCCATCTTGAATGGACATATTGTACTGCTACAATTTATTGAAGTGGGTCAAAGTAGTATAGAAGTACAGCAGTTTTATAGGATAAGTACAATATTAGGAGAGCTTGAGGAAGAGATGGGGCCTCTATTAATGCACCTTCCATAAAATGCTTCCTATGCATAGTTTCCTTTACTCTTCTTTTGGGGGGGGAAACGGTAGAACAATTTGCATTTACAGCTTAGTTCCTCTGTCCCTTTAACTTTTTTCTTCTTCTCTTTTTTATGGTGGATATAAATGACACCAAATTGTCAGATAGGCTGTATGCTACCTATACAAACAGGCCTATTTCTGACAAGCCATAAAACAATTACTGATGAAATTCCTATAAGGTCTCTTGACTCCTAAGCTTGCCTACAAGGCTTCAAAGCTAAATTTCTTTTAGTAGATTTAGGTTAGTGCTAAGGTGAAAAGGAGGAGGAGGAGTGGGAACTTCTTTCTCTACAATTGTTGAAAGGATTTTTTTTTTTGCTTTCTGTCTTCCCTCAAGTTTAGAAAAGAAGACAAATGAAGGTAGGCACTGTATTTGAAACATTTTTTTAAAAAAAACCAACTTCATTTTAGTTCTTCTCACCATTAAAAATAATATGCCTGATTTTTTTTTGAACTGCACTTCACCTTCAGCTGCTTTTAAATCAATGCTCCTTTTGAGTGTATTTCCACAATAAACTTCTTTATTAACCAACTTAATTCACACCTAGCAATGAGGGCTAATGACTATTTCAACATTGTGGCTTGGGATGGTGATCACAGCGGCTGTATTTTATTCCACAAACTCAAAAATGGCATACCTGTTCAAACAACTCTTTGAAATGAGATACATATTTATTCTGTTGCTCTATTTTAGAGTAAACAATAATGGGTTCAATAGTGTAAAAATGTTAAGAAAAACCTTGTAAAAGTGTACGACTGTTTTAATGTTTTATACTGTTCAGGAGCATCAGACACCATTTCTATTCTATACAGGTTCACAAGTTTTTTACACCACATAATTGACAATAACTGATCAACCATTTTAACATTAAAAACATCAGCTTGGCCTTTGTATATCTTTACATCCAATATTATACCATACATATGCTTGTGTTACATATGTAGAACAAAAAAAATGTAGAAGTGAGACTTCTACCTTTGCCAATTCCCTCTTTTTCTTTCTTCCTTCAGTAAAACCAGAAAGAGCAATAAAGTCCTGTATAACTCTGAAATAGTGGTTATTATTTATTAAACACAACTGGTTCCTAGCCTTCTCCTTTGCATGGACTACTATTACATCATCAAAAGCTTTTGCAGATCACCATATGGCCCAATGAAAGTTTCTGGTGAGATCACCCAAAATTTGGGATGTCCTCACCTGAAATCTTACAAGAGTGCACAAATCTCATAATACCGAATGAAAACACCAAAAGTGGATAACCTTAATTAGGCATGTCAAAATATTGTGATCTTTCAGATTTATTTATTTATTTTAATGTAACTAAACTAATTTTCATTTTTTATTTTGACCCTGCAGCACAGACTACTTGTAGAACTCGCATTAGTCATCAATTGGCTTCAAACTACTAAGCATATTTTCCTTTTTGCTTGTTGCATTAATTGTGGTTTAGAATTATGGATAACATTAACTATTTAATTGAAAAGAAATGAAGTAAGAATTACGGTTTAGAACAGTAAAGAAAGAAAACACAGCTGGTACTTACTGGCACAGTTTTATTTCTCCTTAACATATACGTGTCCATGTTTAATCTGATAGTCATAATTTCCACAAACATGATCTATTATATTTATAATATGCTGCCACTACCACCTTTGCATCATATTTTCCTATTATTTACACACAGAATAGGAAGTTTTAACTCAATCCATATTTTATATGTTTATATTTAGCTACAATTTTAAACAAGATTAGAAACTGATATTTTCTCTAAAGATGTATCTAAACAGATTACCCTAAATAAGCAACCTACTCCTTTATATGACAATCTGTATGAAATATATTGATATTGAATATAATTAGACCCATGCAAACACCACAAAAATATAAAATCTCTGTTACCGCTAATACCACAAAAAGCAATCACTGGGGAGAAAAAACTAAAAAAAAAGATATAAAACTAATGCTTATATTCAATAAAACAAATTTATTGAATACATATTTCTGAACTGTTGAAGATAATCCAGAATATAAAAGTATACCAGTTCAATGGTATTTAACCAAATAGTCACTTTGGAAACCAAGTCAGGGTATGTTCTATAGACCAAAAATGGGGATTTATTCATAGATTAAATGTTGGACTTCTTTTTACAACAAACTGCAAAACCTCAGTACTGTCCTCCTTACTTTAGGAATGTTACGAAATCACCATACTGTATTTGTAAATTATATCTTGTGGGGGAAAAAGCTGGCAAAAAAGGAACTAGTTTGAGAATTAAGGATCCAGATTTAAGATGTGCATACAACTGAACCTTTTCTTCATATTTACTAATTATTTTGAACTTTTCATATTTTTTTACAGTATTTCTCTCATCTTGCTCATGCTTATTAGGGGTTCTCTCAGGCACAATAAATGCTTAAAAATTTAACAATTTGCCTTATTTGTTAAACTTTATGATGAATATGTACTATGAAAATGGTTTCCATTTGGAATACATGGAATCAGCTAATAATTGTTACACGGTAGTGCAATAGTTGGCAACATTTACTATAAATTTTTACCTTGCACGTTCTATTAACCTATAATAAAAACCTAGCAAACGGCTGAACATTTTAAAATAGAGCTAAGCTTATAAAATAAGCTTGGATAGAAAAGTTACAAATCAGGTAAATCAGAAACATCCAATATAACTTTACTGTCTATTTCAAAAAAAGAATCATTTTAACTATTAATTTATCAGATGCACATGATTTCTATAAATAATGCTTCTCTCCAATTTCTCTCTATATAGATTCAAATTATATTTTCTTGCATATTAAAACAAGTGAATTTGTAAAAAAGCCTTGAATGATTTATAAAATTTGGCTGTTTGTAACTGTTCTTGACGTCTTTTTAATAAACTGCCTTCCATCACAAAATCATAAAACTATCTTTAGGATAATATTCTGTGTATGCTTTATTAGCTTTCTAACTGCATGTACTTTTCTCCTCACAATTTACATTGGGAGAAACTGGTATTAAATTTGAAAAAGCAGGATTAATCTAACAAATAATACTGTGACTGCTATATAGTAAGCAGTTGGTAATCCTGGACAATATTTTTAATTCTTTGGGCCAAAATGACCGTCTTGTCAGAACATAACACTATTCTTCATGATCATCCCCTAATCTCAGATCTGAATTTGAATCTCAGATCCCTGTAGATACAATAAAATTATGTGTTTTAAAGTCATATATAGTAAACCAGTGCTTTTTTTGTAAAAGAAAAAGGTGCCGGAACTCACCCATGTCATACAACCCGCCTTGCCTACCCTACAAGGTTCCATCCAAAAAAGGTGCCGGAACTCCGTTCTGGGTGTTCTATGACAAAAAAAGCCCTGAGTAAATCTATGTTTTAGTATTAATATTTTCTGGGGTCAGGGGTCTATGCAATCTTTGGATCTTCATCATATTTTCAACTTGAACGTCTGTGACTAATTAGTGTATAAATTCCATTAGGAATCACTTGAACAAAAGAAACCAAGAGCAAATGAAGCAACTGCTTTAAAATGCTTTAAATTAATGTCTTAAATTACTTACATTTACATAAACCACAGAGGGAACCTATATCCATTTTAAATAATATTTTCTAATAATATTTCATTTTTTACTTCAATGACAGAATTAGAGGATTAGTCTAGTCATGCCGGCCACGTGACCACGTGACCACGGAGACATCGGACAAGCGCTGGCTCTTCGGCTTTGATACGGAGATGAGTACCAGCCCCTAGAGTCGGAAACGACTAGCATGCATTTGCGGGGGAACCTTTACCTTTACCTAAACTGTAAAGGAAATCTCAAGTAATAAATTGAAGCTTTTTTATGATTCTTACAGTATCTAAAAAAGCAACTGTGAATATCTCAAGGATATAATAAACAAAAAGAATGGTTGTATTATGTTTATAACATAATTACTGTAAAACTGTAACTTCAAAATGCACTCAGCAACAAAAATTACAACTATTAACTATTTTAATTAAAAACTATACACACACACACAGACAGACAGACATTCTGAGAGACCTACATGGAATGTTTTTTCCAGAAAAATTGAAACCTTCAAAAATATATAACAAACAAGATACACCTTCTTGTTTATGTTGATTTGCTCATAAAAGTATACTAAGAATAAGATTGAAAAGAGTAGATTTTTTTAAAGATAATAAGCATTCACTGATTAAACTCACTTAAGAATTTATTAATAGTTTTAATAATTCTCTGTTAGAAATAGACAAAACATGCATTGTTGCAAGAAACAAAATGAGTTGTGTATTATGGAATGTTGTCTTCTGTAATAAAACAGATACAAAAAGCATTATGTTACAGGGGAAAAAGCAAGGAAGAAGTCAAAGCTAAAAAAAGGTAATTAACCACATTAAACACTGGCTAATCAGCCTCTTTTTCTCAGCTGGAATGCTCCCACAGTAGCAGTATTTCTTCTATCTTTTATTTATCATTTTTATGGATTCTTGGGAATTACAAATTTCCATTTAGTGAACAAAGCCTAGCATTAGACATGTTAATGTATCCTTGAATAGATATATATCAAATATAAAGTAGGTAAGATGTTTAAAATATTTATTTTAAAAGAAAAATTAGATCAATTTTTCACTTTCCCCCCATAAAATAACAGGGGGGGGGAGGAAAAACCTTTTTTCTGAATTTTTCCAGTTTTTCTTTCCAAAGCATCCGTCCATGTTTCTACATCTTTCTTCAACTGTAATTTTCCATCTTATTTGCAAAAATGAAAAAAGGCATCTTTTTTGTTGTTTAGTTGCGAAGTCGTGTCCGACCCATCGTGGTCCCATGGACAACGTTCCTCCAGGCCTCCCTGTTCTCTACCATCTTCTGGAGTCCATTTAAGCTCATGCCTACTGCTTCAGTGACTCCATCCAGCCACCTCATTCTCTGTCGTCCCCTTCTTCTATATAGGTTAAAAACTAGTTTGGGGTATGGTTTTCTATTGAAAAATAGTTCTGTAAAATAGCAAAGTATATCACATTTATTGATGCAATTTATATGTATGTATGTATGTATCTCCCTCTGTGTCTATACACAAAGACATAAAAATTCTCTTCTGTAATGTCTCTCTCTCTCTCTCTCTCTCTCTCTCTCTCTGTGTGTGTGTGTGTGTGTGTGTGTTTGTGTGTGTGTGTGTACATTTGGTTCTGGAGTCAAATACTATGTTTAGTGATTTAATTATACTATTTTGTGGCAACAATTTGATTTCTATTAACTGTCACACCAAAACATATTTGATTAGAATTTGAATTTATGTCTGAGTTGGAAAAATGTAATTATAGGACTTGCACCAAAGAAGCAGTATTTCTGGTAAGTCACAAAATGAAACCATCAGGTGACAAGTTAGGAGATGAAATCATGGTATAGATTCTTAGGTTACATTAAGTACAAATCATATTACAAATACAAATCACGATGTCTAAATTGAGCTAATATTGTCTATATTTTGATTAAACATAAAATTTGGGTTGAACTGAGATTGCCCAAAGGATTATGTTCAAAATTGGTTGGTTATGTTCAAATACATGATGCAGCATGATGCAGCATTCCTACAGTCTATGTACAAATCAGTCACAGGACTTCCATTGACCACCATGAATACAAAAGCCATTATGTATAATCAATGGAAACACTTACTGAATCATTAGGAACTCCTTCAGTAAGATGAAGACAAGGTTCCTAAAGCATATATGTCAGCACATACACGTGAGCACACATACACACA
The DNA here is from genome assembly GCF_947247035.1 of Vipera ursinii. Lineage (NCBI taxonomy): Eukaryota > Metazoa > Chordata > Lepidosauria > Squamata > Viperidae > Vipera > Vipera ursinii. The sequence goes on along the minus strand of NC_139513.1, from coordinate 215,409,006 downwards.
CACACACACACACAGGTTTTCTGCTGTTTCTAAATGATTCTGCTTTCTTTCCTCTTTTTTTAAATAGCTACTCTTTCAAATTAGCTTGCAACTATTTAAATTTTATAAAACGTGCAGATGTTTTCAAATCCAACTCAGATTTAAGTTATGTTCATAAAAAAATGAAAGTATGCTTCAATTAACTGAGTCAAAGAGTATACTTTTATTCTCACTGAATTGTACACATGGCATGTACTATATCATGGGTGTCAAACTCGCCATGTCATGTGACGTGTGGCGACGTATCATGACTCTTTTTGCATTGCCGGCAATGGGGTGGGTGTAGATTCGGTATGACAAAACCAGCCCGTAGGCTGGCAGTTTGACACCCCTGTACTATATGGTAAACTTTTATTTTATTCCTTATTTTTTCTGAGTGAGTAGTTACAAATCTTTGGTCCCTTTTCGTCAACCAGAAGGAAGTAGATTATTCACACACTATTTCTTAGCTTCTGGAGATACCATTTTCTAGGTAAGTTTGGTCATCATGCTAAGACATGGTATAGTGTTATATTTGGGTTTGGCTTAAGATGTTATTGAGAACTTAGTCATTATGGTTTGTTTCATTGCTTAATAACTTGTGCAAATATGGCCAATTGTTGCCTAGTCAGAAAACTATGAGAAAGTAAGCCGTAATGATGTGTATACAGACCACTTTCTTTCTGCTTATCTTATTTGCAATTCCCTGGGAGAAAAAGCTCTTTTTTTCTTAGGAAATCAACTACTTCTATGGCAGGATTTTCACTTTCCACATACTGTAGCTCCTACCTTCGGCAGCCTTCCATCTATTTCATTATTCTTATAACTGATTTATTACCCTAACCCAGGGGTAGGCAACCTCGGCTCTTTTATGACTCATGGATTTCAACTCCCAGAATTGCTGAGCTGGCTCAGGAATTCTGGGAGTTGAAGTCCATGAGTCATAAAAGAGCCGAGGTTGCCTACCCCTGCCCTAACCGATGTTCATTTGCTTCAGCAAAATGTAAGCTTTATAGCTAACATTTGTATCATGGGTTTTAAAAGCTGGCTTCATTTAATTATTATTGAATTACAGAAGAAACAAAAATATCACTAAGTAAATAATCATTGATTTACACAACAGAAATTCTACAAGTCTAGTTTTAAAGGAAAGTATTTGTAGCTCAGGGCTGAAATGAGGAGTCCTTGGTGCTCTCCGAGCTTGGCTGTTTTCTTGCAGATTTTTCATTACTCAAACTAGGTAACGTAATCATCACGAAATGTCTGCAAGAGAAGAACCAAGTTCAGAGAGCACCAAGGACCTCTCAAGTCTAGCTTTGATAATAAGTTATCAAAGATATTTGGTAAAAGTTATCAAAGATATTTGGTAAGTTATCAGATATTTGGTTAAAAAAATCACATAGTAATATACATTACCACCGTTTGTCCAAAGCCAGAAAGTGTAGAAAAGCAATCTACAGCAGAAGTAAAACAAATTGGTTGCAAGAACAAATTGAAAATGTTTTTCTTAGCATGAAAAAATCATCATACCTAATTGCAACTCTAAGTAATCAGTTAGAATTAATGACGTCAGAGAGAACTAGTAAACTCTTCATTTTGACAATATATTCACAAATTTAACATCTTATTGAAATGTAACAACTTTCATAAGGTGCATCCTTTTTCAATAATAATAGAATTATTCTAAATCAACCTGAATTAAATTTTAACATTGTTTAAACATGTTTATGTAATTTTCTTTCCTTTTCATTTCTAGAAGGGGTACAAATACCACAAATTATAAAATTATAAAATATTTTGATGTGTGTATAACACATAGGACCCCGTCTGGCAGAATGCTAAACCAAGGATGGTTAGGATGGTCTGCATGAATCATTGTGAACTATGGACTTGCAAACCAACTCTGGGTGGTCCTGAAAGGATGTGGGAAAATTATTTCAAAAATTTTAATAATCTATTACAGTCTTTGCTAACCGTTTTTATTATGGCTTGGTTATTTGAAGCAATTAAGTTACTAATATATGCTCTAATAAAACAGGTAAAGTTTGTTAATTAAAGCTCAGAGTAAAAGTTTTTGATCACCTCTTTCAAGTGTCTCGTGAGGAATGAAAGAAAATGAGCTAAGGACTAACCACAGCTTATGTATATATTTGTTGTGTTTGTTTAAATAAAGAGCACCGCCCCTAAAAAATTTCATTACAAAAATACTGCAGCGTTCAGGAGATACCTGGGGAACCACCAGCAGAAGCTGTTTATGTGATGCTAATTGTCTGATTTTTTTGTGCTCCTTCACCTAATATGGAGGAAATTAGCAACACAATAATTAACCATGCTTTGTGGATGCCATCTTTGTTTTAGATGTTGCTTCATTGGCCACTTTTTTGTTTCATACTGTATTTCAGTGATTTTAACATAGTTTGGGATGATATTTGGAAATATATCTCACTATAGTCATGGATTGTCCATGTCAGATAATTCAAAGCATGTTCTGAATTCAGCTGATTAACAATTAACATCTACCCAATACATTTCTCACCCATATGACAGACACGGAGTTATTCATGCTTTATCAATTTGCACATTAAGGATTTCAGCATTCACTTAAGATTGAAATTCTTATTTTGATTTTTCATGTATACTTAAATCATCTTAACTTCAACTCTGAAAATATTTCCGCCTAAGCATTTTGGGGTACTTAGAGAAAAATACAATAATATAACTACAAAACATAATCAGATAATTCTATTTGCTGGACTGGTAAGTATTAAAATGACTTCCTGATACTTCTGCAAAAAAGTAAACAGAATTTTAGCTATTAAATATGCAGGAGCTAAAAACAATGGACTCGGGTAAGATTTAAATAAATAAATGGGAAAGTGTGGCCCACATCCCAAGATTGTGAGATGTCATGGAATATAGAATTTCATTACCAGAATTAGTATTAACTTGTGCTTGTGTGATATAAGGGCAGAGAAGCACATGGTTGCCACTTGGTAGCAGTTGCATATTCATTATAATTTCCAACAGTTCTGAGTTTATAAATGGTCAGGAGCACTACATGAACTGGTAAGACATATTGTTTTTATTTTGCTATGTTATCTAAAAGATTATTTATTAATGAATTGATGAAGTACAGATTAGAAAAAACCTAAATAGCTATTTCCTGTGAAGTGGCTGCATTGTAAGTTAGCTGCATTTTCTTTTGATTCAACCTGTGTGCTTAAGATAATGATCTAAACAGCAAGTAATTTGTTGGTATAATGAAAGGAGGTCATTACTCCTTATTAATTGTTGCTTGTATTGATAACACATTTTATTTTGATTACCAACTCACAGTTGAACCTTTAACAATCCATTTAGTGTCAGTGCTTCAATCAAAGAACTAGTAATATATGAGGGGGAGTATATGAAACTGTACTTCTACATCATTTAGATATATATAAAACACAGTGAACAAAACATTTTTCTTAAAATAAATTTCAGCTGTGATCCACCTAACCCGCTATGATAAACAATTGCAAACACACAACTTCATTTGGAGGGAAGACTAAAACAATCTCTATGAGAAGAAACAGCAAAATGTATAAATGGAAGGAATACAGAGATTCATCTCTGTACTATTTAATGTCTTTCTAGGCTAATGAAGTATATTTTTTGAATATAAGCCCATTAGGTTTTCTGCAAGCTTTGAGTTCAAGCATGCACTAATCTTCGTTAAAGAAAATCATATGAAACAGGAAAAACAGACAATCTCGATTAAAAGCACTCTTTATTTGTAATTAAGCTATTACTATTAGTTTATTCTTGGTGTTATCACCTAATCATTTATTTCCAGTATATCAGCCAAACAGATATAAAACAACTCACCATTGATTGCGCTTAATCCATAAATATACTTTATTTTTATTGATCATCACTACTTCAACAAAGAACCATTTAATCCAAATAATTTTGTCTTGCTTTAAAGATTCTCTTTTTCACTCATCTGCCTTTGTAACAGGCTATCTATTTCTAACGTTTATTTCCCTACCAAAAAAGAAAGGAAAAGAGACTGGTTCAACATTAATGCAGCACTATATTGACATTAGCAGCTATTGCTCAGTGCTTAATAAAATTAAGTATTTTAAGATATATGATCTGATGGCCTAGTATGTTATAAAATATGAAACAGAAAATACATGACAAATACTAATCATAGCAAACCAACTGGTTAATGCTAAAGAGTCACACCAAAAGTCTATCCAGTTTGGCACTTCGTTTACATGAGCTAGCCAGATGCTAATGGAACATCTACAGATAGGACAAAAGCACAGCATCACTGTTCTTCTTGGGTTCCTCTGCAACTGGAATTCAAAGGAGTAATGTGTCTGATAAAAAAGGGCAATCTTTTCCCCTGGAGAGGGGATCCAAAGTAACTTCCATAAATGGTAGCTTGATCCCAATGGTTTCAGACTATAAATATACACTCACCCAACATCATTTTAAGATTACTTTAACAGTAACAGAGATAGAAATGTGGTGAGACAGTGGAATACATCAATATCTTACTATATACAAAAGAAAATAACTTAGAGAGCACCAAGAAATCTACATTTTAATTGTTTGTGTCCTCAATTGAAAATAAAATCCTATTTACCAACTAAATTATCTTGCATGAGGCAGGAAATAGCAAATAAACAATAACGATCAAACAAAAGCCATGAAAATTCATAAATTACAACTCAGAATTTAAGGAAAACATGTTCTCTATTAATAGTTTACTCTAAGTGTATAACACAGCTATCCAGGGACAACCTGTTGCACATTCTATATTACCAAATTTAATGTAACAGGAACCCTCAGCAATGTAGTACATACATGCAGAAACTTAGCTACTTGTACCAATTACACACATCTTTGCACATTCCGGACTATAGTGAATATTTATTTATTTATTTATTTAGTTAGTTATATTTATATACCGCCCTATTCCCTGAGGACTCAGGGCAGTTTACAGGGAATTAAAAATCCAAAATACAAAAATTAAGAATATATTCACTTAGCAACAATCAGACCTATGTTACAAAAATCATGTTTCCTAAGATTGGACAGAAAGTTATTCACTTTGAGGAATGGAGGCAAATCATCATCAGCATAGATGCAGGATTTTAATACTTAATTCCTATTCATATTAGGACGTCTCACTGATTTTTAAACACTTACATCTGAATAGCTAACACCAAAGATTGGATTGCACTAAAAAACTAAGGAACTTCTTACTACGAATGTTAATGATAAGACCTCATTTACGATGCAAAAAGAAATTTATCCAAACTTCTTACATCTCTTGGTGAGAATTATATCTGCACTACAGTTTCGAGAAACATGTTTCTAACACATATAAGAGGAAAAATAATTAAACCAAACCTTAAAAAGACATTGTACAGGCAGGTATTTCTCATATTGAAGTCAAATATGTATCATGGGAAAAACAGTATCAGTGGAAATTTTGGCAAAAGTCAAGGTGGAACATAAAACAATATTATTAGCAATACATATGATAATTCAGTAAAACTGTTCAAGAATTACAAAAAACAAATCAAGCAGGGGGGAGGAAAACAATATATAACTTACAGAAACTGGTACCCATAGATGCTACAACACTTCAAATAATCAATCTGAAAAGATGAAAAAGCTTACAAATCCTACCATTTCTTCCCATCCTTTCCCTTCACAATTCACAATTCAATAATTCTCAACGCCTCTAAGCAAAATGGATTTATTAGGATGCTATTTTAAAAGACCACAGGAGTTCTATATGCCAATAAAGATTAGACAAACAATAACTGCTAACCATTGTGCATACTCAGATAAACAAACCTGTTCACAAACAAAGTACCTTATTGTATTCCTACTGTTACCTCCACTAATCCAACTAAAATAGTCAAGACAACAGCTTGCAGGTCATGAAATGAAATGAAAATTGAAAACACAGGCTTCCTAAACCTCTTGAAATCAATGGAAAAATCACTTTCATCCTTCTGTGTTTTGGAGCCACTTAAGTGTTCGCAATATTTTTTTTGTCGTATGTTGACTTTTTAACTGTATGCTGAATCAATACAAACTGGAGATCATAATCCAAGCAGTGAAAAAACAAAGACTAAACAGTTATTCATCCTAAAACTTGCAAACTCAATACTTTAGATAACACTTTGCCAATACAAGAACACACAGAATCCAAGAGAAACTATAAAAAGGGTACCAAATAAAGAATATTACTCAACATTACTCTGCTTACTTCTAGTGAAAGGTAGAACCATAAACACTGCAGCTGAAAACAATAAGTGGCAACAACACTACATGTATCACAAATGAATTAAAATATTTGCCCCCACGGCAGGGAGTAAAGGTCAAAACCTATAGCAAAAACTGAACCAGACATATTATTCAAATAAATAGTATTAACAAAAAAAGTCCAGATATTAGTTGCTTCATTGTAAAAGGAAGCTCATGTCCCTGTCCCTCATCTCACAGAAGCTGCAGCAAACCATCATCCACCTCCAAAGGTGGTCAAAAAGTATTGCCCTCAGGTGTACATCACCCTGATTTTCCACTAAGCAATTGTTTCCAAAAAAAAAAAAAGCTGCACCTCTACCCCACCAAACCCTTTGCGGAGAATAACCAGGGTTTCAGATCATGAAAGCAAGAGTGTGGAGTTTGAAAGTGGAAAGGAACCGTTTGGTTTTCTTTTAGTCCCTTATGCAAACCTATTAAAAGAGAGATCAGATGGGAGACACCTTTGTCCTGGAGCCTTACCTCTTTTTGGCCTAGGGAAGCTGTCATGCAAGTGAAAAACGACTTTCTCCACAAAGTGCTGAATGTTACTATGCTCGGGTCCTCTAACAAATACCATCCAGTCGTGAGTAAAACCTTCCACGGTGGGTTTCTTCCTCACCTGGGCTCGATGGCCAAGCTCCAGTTTCACCTGAACAGCACACTGGGCACAGAAAGAGAGAGAGGGAGAGGGAGAGGGAGAGGGAGAGAGAGAGAGAGAGAGAGAGAGAGAGAGAAGAGAGGGGATAACAATGAGTACCAGAGAAAAAGCAAGGATACCTTCCCCCCCTCCTCCTTCCCTCAACTCCATTCCTGTAGATTTCAAGGTTCCCTGAAAAGGACAAAAAGAAAACACACACACACACACACACACAAAGAAAATAGCCGCCTGCTTATGGATGGAGGGCAATTCTCTGACTTTTAAAGAGACCTCCTTCATTGCCAGGAGGAGAGCAGCTGGGATTGTAACGGAATGCAGGCAACCTCCAGGCCAGGGCTGGGTACAAGATTTGGGGTCAGGGGGACATGGGGCAAAGAGGGAGGGAAGAAGGGGAGAAGAGAACTAATTTCTACGGGGGGGGGGATTCATTCCCACAAGAAGCCATGCCCCCCCAAAAAAGAGAGCGAGCGAGCAGCGGACTAAATGCTACTATTATTTCGTATGGGGAGGGGGCGAGGCTTGTCGGATTTTCCAGGGGGGCTGCCGGCATTTTCAAGCGCCGTTCGGAAGGCGCTCCCTCGGACCGGAGATCGCCTCAAAGTCAACGGCGGAGGGGGGGGGAGAAAGAACCAAGGAAAGGAGGTGCTGCGACTGAAGTAGTTTCCAAAAAAAAAAACCCAACAAAACCCTTTTTTGGGTTGTTGTTTTTTTTTTGTTTTTCAGGAGAAGGAGCTTCTCGCCGCCCGCCTCACCGTCACGCGCGGGCATATCCACACACACACACAGAGAGAGAGACACGGGCAGGCAGGCATACACCTAGCCCCGCGCAGCCAAGAGGAAGACTTATCGGGGGAAGGGTGGGAAAGGGGTGCCGCCAGCTGTCAAGAAAGCCACGCCGAGAGAGAGAGAGAGAGAGAGAGAGAGAGAGAGTCAGAGAGAGAGAGAGAGAGAGAGAGAGAGGGATAGAGAGAGGGAGGAAAAAAACGCACCATCCTGAGAGGCGCCTTTCCCGAGCGGCTGAGCCCGTTTCCCCCCCACCCCTCGCGACTGTACTCACGGCTCCCGCCCCCCTCCCCTCCCCTCCCCGGGCGCGCGGCGGAGGCGGGCTGCTGCTGCTGCTGCCGCCGCCGCCACTGCCGCTGCAGAAATATGGCTGGGTTATTATCCGCCTCCAGTGGGGGTGCGTGCGCGCGCGCTCCGTGCGATTGCACAGCGAGGAGGGGAGAGAGAGAGAGAGAGAGAGAGAGAGAGAGAGAGGCGCGCGCGCGCGGGGGGGGGAGCTGGGGGGGGGAAAGAGACGAAGAGGAAGCAGCACGCGAGAGAAGGGTTGGCGGCATCGTCCCCCCCTCTCTCCCTCCCTCCCTCCCTCCCTCTCTTTCACCAACCTCTCGCTATATAATTGGCAGCGCTGGAAGAAGAAGAAGGGGAAGGGCAGGAGGAGGAGGGGGGGAAGGAAAGACGGAGAGGAGGAGGAGGGGGGGTTGCTCTTCGCCTGTACTCACCGAATTGGCCATGCCTGGGGGCCTTGGGGGGGGGTGTCTTCAGCTCTCCCCGCCCCCACCCTTTCAGCTCTAATTCATGAAGAGACGGAAAACGCGCGCAGGAAAGGAAAGCCCATGGCCGACGGTTTCGCTCGCTTTCGCTCCGAGGCTCCTTATTTTTATATGTATATATTTTTTCCGCCCGCTGATAGCACTGCTGCTGCCGCCGCCACCGCCGCCTTCTTCCTTGTCTGTCGCTCGCTCGCTCGCTCCTTATTAAACTAAAGCCCCCGGCTCTGGCTGCTTGCGAGCCTAGCGAGAGCATGCGCCCTGCTGCACTCCTGTGCCAATTCCTGACACTCTCACGGATACAACACCGGGCCAAAAGAGGAAAGCGGGAGGAGGGGGGGGAGGAAAAGGGGAGGGAGTATGGGGTGGTGAAGAGAAAAGAGGCAGAGCCAATCAGAAGCAACCAGGAGTCCGGTATAATAATAATAATAATAATAACAATAATAATAATAATAAAAACAATAATAATAATAATATAATAATAATAATAAAAACAATAATAATAATATAATATAATAATAATAATAATAATAATAATAATAATAATAAAATAATAAATAATAATAATAAGCAATGATCGGAAGAAAAGATTGGAGGAAAGCCGCGTGCAGGTCGGGGCCGTGCGAGGCGCGCAGCGTGCCAGCCTCCCCGCCCCGCCGTGCACACTGCCGGGCACACTTAAAGTAACAGGTTTATTGAACGGAGGGTGTGGGGAGAGGTGGGAGAGCCGAAAACTGCCCAACCTCAACAAAAAAAACAGTAAAAGTCCTGGGATCTGACAATAATAATAATAAAAAAACGGATTAAAAACTGCTGGCGTGTAACCGTACGTCTAGAACCCTTTTTTTTAAAGCCGGTAGCGAAAAGGGTGGGAAAGAGAGCGGGGGGGGGAGGGGAGGGTCTTCTTTTGGGTGATGAGGCAAAAACGGCTGGAGTTTCCCCTCGGGTAGAGTTTTTCTTTTAATGGAGACAAAAGGTCTTTTTTTTAATAAGAACTGGGAGAAGGAAGGAGGGTGTGTGCGTGTGTGCCTTTCAAAAACATCTTGGGATTCCTGCGTTACTTCGGCGGTTGCCAATTCGTGTTGTAAAGCGACACCGAAACGACGTCGGTGTGCGTTTTTTTTTTTTTTGTACAGAGGGATTGGAAAAGTGCTCGTGGAAGAAAATCAAGTGCCTTCAAATCAAATAAAGGTGTGCGACTGGAAAACTGAAGCAACTTGTAACGGCGTTCATTTTAAGGATAAGAGCGAAGCCAAAGAAAGACTTTTTCCTTAGATCACAATTAGTGTTCTTTAAGTCAGTAACTAAGCATTGATTGATTCCAGTATAAAATTAGCTGTGGGATTTACTGGTGAGATGAATAGGTTAAGAAATGAAGGAATGGAGAGAGGTCCTGCTCGAAGGCCTGCTGGCAGATCTGGGCTGTTGTCTCTAAACCCACCTTACAAGATTCTGTTTTACCAAAAAAAAAAAAAAAGTACAAACAAGAGATTCATATGATACCAGAAATCCTCGAAGGATGCACACAGAATATGTAATAGAAAAAGAATAAATAGCCTCCATTCAGCTCCCCTTGATTTAAAAATAAAAAAGGCAAAACCTAAAATGAAAGTTTAAATCTGAACATATTCTGACCTGAAGTAGCACTCTCAAAATAGCAACCGCAATCAATTATTGACTGGAGTGGTTATAAACTGTACTTGAAACCAGATACATTTTAGCAATTAGCAATTGTAATCCTTAAAAAGAGCAATAATCTGGCTCAATTTCTGAGGGACAGGGAAATAGTTGCTTTTCCTAAAGTTATTGCTACAACTTCAAGATAGATTAGTGTGCATATGTACACATGTAGCTGAAATGAAATGAAAATAGGGCAATAACAATCTTCAATACTTTCACTATTCAGGTAAAATACCAAAATGCCCTTTAAACTCAAACTACCTATAGATTTAACTATAATGTGCAACCCTAAATTAACTCAAGTTTGGTTAACATAAAAACTGCCACATCTTTTTTTTTAACTTCTCACGTGGCCTTATAATAAGGAACCTATGTGTTCCAGTCATTGAAATACAGAACACTTTTGGTTTTTATATTTTTAACAAGAGAACAACCATAAACCTCTGATTCTGTGCCTTAGTGTGATTTTACAACATGCCATATCCTTTACTTAACGGGAAACTTGAATATTATCACTTCTTATTCCATTTTAGGATGAATATCGGTTAGGATTCTCTAGAGCAGCGTTTCCCAACCTTAGGAACTTGAAGATGCGTGGACTTCAACTCCCAGAATTCCCCAGCTGGCTGGGGAATTCTGGGAGTTGAAGTCCACGCATCTTCAAGTTCCTAAGGTTGGGAAACGCTGCTCTAGACTGTTGTGTGGCAATCTCTTTTGCCCATCTCCTGTCAAGCTTCTTTTTTCTGGTTTTATGTTTAGCATCCAGCCACATAATAAATTCAGATTATATATCAGTTTAATTAACAATAAAAGTTTTCTTACTTTGTGAACTTTTCACTGGTCTTAATAAAGATGCTTTATTTTTAAAATGTTTTTATGTACTTTAAATATTTTATTTTTTGTCTTCTGTTTCTTGGGGATTCCGAACACAAGTTTTTCTGAAAAAGAAAGGCTAGTAGGAAGAGAATTCTAACACACTTTTTCAGTGCCATCCCTGTCTCCAACAATGCAATGCTATGTATATGTACATGGAGAAGTAAGTCCCACCATGTTCAAAAGGGACGGTCTTCTAAATTGTCCCCTTGAGAGTTGGAACAGATTTCTTGATCTGTTAAGACAACGGATATCAGAGGCAAATAAATCAATGAAAGTTCTCTTGTAGTCTCTGAAATTTCTTCGTAAGGTCCGAAAATCATTTCTTAATGGGACCTTCTTAATCTCACTGGGTTTGTACACTTTTAATTGGGAAGGATGGAATAAGTGTAAGCAAAGTGACCCCAGGATATTCGGTGTAGTAGACCTAGAATATTGAGTGGGCATACACTGTAACGAAGAGGTTTTGTTCATAGTACTGAAAACAGTTTAATTGATAACAAAATACGTTTCCTAAACACTGTAATGGAAGAGTGGCTAGATGTAAACATGGAAAATAAACAGCAGCTTTTGGGCCCAAGTAGAACTCTGTGTAGTTTTAAAAAATTAAATTGATTCCTTATATTATTTTGGTGACTTTAAAGATTCTTATTTAAAGACTCTTCTGTCTACCATTTACCACTTTTAACTACAGCTTGGGTTAAAATGTTGTTTAGGTATTTATTTCTTCATTTCAATAATAGTCAAAATGTTTTCCAAAGTGTTCTGTTTTTTCTTTAAAACACACACAGGTTCAACATCCAAAATTGAATTCAGCAGACAGTGATATGTGAGATCTCAGGGGCACTATTGCTGAAGCTACACAATTGTGCTCTTACCCAAGTTATTTGTTGGGAGCAAGACTGGTCCTACCTTTAATAACGATAAGCTATTTGTGTCAACTGTCAGATTTGGAATAATATTTCATTATAGCTTAAACTCCTATTGTATGTTTATTGTCCAATATGAGGAAAGCAAGTGAAGATTTCCTATCTTTTTATCAACATAATTGATTGCTTTAGTTATTACAAATCTTAGTTTGATTGGTAATCATCTTTTTCTTTTCCTTTTCTTTCTTTCTTCAAAGTGGGCTGAATCTTTATATAAAATTGAGATAGTGTCAGGAAAAAGACAACAAAACCAAAGCAAAATATAGAAAAGGAGGCAACACTACAGCTGTGTGGAAAACACACAGTACACCTGCAAAATTGAAAATTTTGTGGTGAAATTCATGATGGATAAAGCCATTTATCTCAAAGCTTGAAAAATAAAAAACTAAATACACTTCATTGGAGAGGCAAGACAAAAAAAATAATGAAAACATGCATCTATGACATCTATCTGCATCTTCTACACCAGGGTGTTAAAATGCAGGCCCGCGGGCCGGACGCGTCATCCGGAAGCTGCGCCCATCCCATTGCCGGCACTGGAAAAACAGTCCCGATACATCTCGCGACATCACGTGACATCGTGGGTTTGACATGTCTGTTCTACAACTATGAGGGATAGGTAACATGCAAATGATTGTATAATAAAGAAAAGATTGGATATACAATGGATACACAAAATAAATAAGGACTAGGTCATTTATAACCTACAGAATACATGCAACCTTCTGGATCCATCTTTTCAGCCCCAGTATTGTGCCACCAAAGTGCAGAAGCAAATTTTCAGCCATTTTTTCTTCAGCTAAAATAAAGGTTAAATCACCAGTGTATAATGCCAAAACTATTTTGCTTGAGTCCTCCCTCAAATGAACAAGGTTCAGTCTCATATCCTCCAGTAAAATCATGGTCACTTGCCTTTCATAGGATCAAATCCACAATCGATCAGTAAAGGATCTCCCCATCTCTCATCCCCAAAAGAATACCCATCCTTTTAAGTGTACAAAAAGGGGCATCCAATTCTTACATTGTCATCAGAAGAAAAGGGAGAAGAAAATCCCTGCATCCCACAGCATTGCCTTCACTTATATTGAGAGGATATAGGGGTGCCCAAGGAAGGAGAGTGAGGTCCATTTGGTGTACATAAGCCTGTCCACGCAGTATTGAACTTTACTTGTGGAAGTGAGTGCACAAATAACACCAGTACTTGAAATTAAGGAGGTTCACTTTAAGTCAGACTCCATTTGGTGGATCAGCCATGGTGGCAGTTGTAGGGAAGGCATTTCTAATGGAAACCTTTTATTTTTATTTTATTTATTTATTTTAATTCCATTTATATCCCACCCTTCTCCGAAGACTCAGGGCGGCTTACAAGCTTAGCAGTAGCCTTCATTCTATGTATATGCCTGCTTATTAGGGCTTTCACACACACCCCAAGCGGCATTATTACAAAGTCAGCTTAATTGCCCCCAACAATCTGGGTCCTCATTTTACCTACCTCGGAAGGATGGAAGGCTGAGTCAACCTTGAGCCTGGTGGGATGCGAACCTGCACTAATTGCAGGCAGCTGGTGTTACTTAAGGAGGCATTAGCCCACTGCTCCACCAAGGCTCTTTTAGATGTGCCTGGCTGAGGAATTCTGGGCGTTGAAGTCCACAAGTCATAAAAGGGCCAATACTTCTGAAGATCCCTGATATAGGGATTTCAGAAGTATTCCCATTGACTCTGACAGTTAACCACAGCAGCATAAATTACAAACCCTTCTGGCAATAGGTTGCCTGACATTTGTGTTGAGTAAAATGTCCTAGGTTCAGTGGTGGGATTCAGCCGGTTCGCACCACTTTGGCAGAACCAGTAACTAATTTTTTGTTGCCCAGGCCCAGAACGGACCTCTGGAAGTGGCATCCACACAGAGAACCGGTTGTTCACACATTTGAATCCCACCACTGCATAGGTTGCTGGAAAATATTAATCATTAAGTCAACCTTACATTATTCAGTTGAAGATTCGCAGTTGAAAACAACAGTAAAAGTAATTCTTGCTCTGAATATACAATACAGTAGAGGATATTTTTAAAATAAAAATTGCTTCCAACAAGCTTGTAAGATGGATTGTTTGTGTTCCTCTTTGATGGACTCTGCAAACCTCACCCTGAAAAAGATCTACAATGAAAAACAAACAATGTGCAAGGGTTTGGGAGGTAAAGGTTGGAAAGATTCTAAATACATAGGCAAAGTTAGTCACTCATTGTGAACCTGGCAAACTTACCTTAAGAAACAAAGGGAAAGAAAAATGTAAAGAATGTACTAATTGAATAAATGCAACTGGTGATGATGGATTAGAGGAGGAAAATGGCACATCTAATAATATTTAAGAACTGCTTTTATCATCACTCATTGCATTGTGGCATCCTTTGGAAGATTTTAATTGCTTTATAATTCAAAGTTTAATTCAAAGCACATGAATGAGTTAATTCTTGTAAATAATATAAATACATTTTTCTTCCCCAGCCCAGAAAATTGTGCTACATAATTCAAACAATTATGTAATTACAATTACGTAATGGTTTGAATTATGTAGCACAATTTTCTGGGCTGGGGAAGAGAAATGTATTTATATTTACAAAAGTTAACTCATTCATGTGCACACATGCACAGGTATATACAGTGCTTTTTTTGTAAAAGAAAAAGGTGCCGGAACTCATACATGTCATACAACCCGCCTTGTCTACCCTACAAGGTTCCATCCAAAAAAGGTGCCGGAACTCCGTTCTGAGCGTTCTATGACAAAAAAAGCCCTGGGTATATACATACATGTTTGCAGTATTGCAGTAAGCAATATCTTCCCCATGCTTTGGGGTGAGTAATTTCCCATCTGACCTTTGCAATTTACAATCCGTAGTTTAATAACAATCCAAGGTTTCAAACGAAACCTTTCTGTTTTTATCCTGTTATCTGTAACAATGGGAAATGATACGTTCAGCCAGCAGATGGCGTAAACAATCTTTGAACTTTTGTCCTCACTTGACCTCTTCCAAAGGACCCTACAGTTCTTGGTCAGTGTGAGTTTCACCATGTAAGGTGTATTCAAGTCTAAATTAATGCAATAGTTAGTCACTTAGAGCAATTTACTGCTAAGACAATACATGCATATATGCATACTTTAAAGGCAGAGTGCAGGCAATAGTTTTGTCACTGGTTAGGGATACTTCAATGCACATTTGTGTACGTTGGTACTCAGGCCACATTTGTCAAGCTCTTTTCACCTTATGGCTGAGATCATGCTTTTCTTATAGCTGAGCATAGTTGCAAAGCTCACATGGTACAAATTATAGTGCAAAAACAAAGCGGAACCATCTGTGGCCTCAAGGTCACTATAGAGTCAGTTAGTTGCACCTCTGAGAATCCCTACACATAATGTAATGCGTGTGCACATTACAATTACAATAGGCCAGTGCCAGAAATATTTGCAGGTGGATGTAGATTTTAACATCTTATGCCCACTGCTACTTACAAGTCTCAAATTACCTTACATTGTATTTCTTGCATGTGTTGTACGTGCCTGGAGATACTTCACATGATCTACATTCTACAATACAAACACACAATATAAGTAATACTGGAATCACATTTAAGAGCACAATGTAGCCATGCACCACTAAGCCACTCTGTTTTTCACCCATATTACTGGTGTCTGATATTTAACAAATGGGTTCATATGTCATGCAATAAACCGTGTTTTTTAAAAAAAACAACTACACATCAACCATGTTTTTATTTAGCATCATTTGAAAATCCAGTCTATGTAGCTTAGTAAAATAGTTTGATCATCACAGAAAACCTGTGCCTGCTGTTTCCCAGACTATCTGGAAACACTTCTCTTAGGTATTCTGAGATTAGTGTGTCTGCCGGAGAGGTAACAAAAAAATCAAGATAGAAGCTGTGATTATGCAATTAAAGCTCTACCCCCTTTTAATTTGCATTATGGATGCTCTAAATTCTCATCCTAAATCTAGTCCTGCCTTAGGCACGAAAACTGGGTGACTCAAGGTCCTTCACTATCAGCCAAACACACGGCACAGGGTTGCTGTTGTGGGGAAAATAGGCAAAGGAAGGAGTCTTAGATATGCTCACTGCCTCAAATGTATATATTGGGAAAGCCTGCCACCAATAGCTGGAAAGGGTTGGATTGAAAAACAACATTGAGGCATTGATCATAGCAACACAGAAGCAGTCACTAGGCACCAGATCCAGAAAAGCAGGGGTCTGCCAAACTAGATAAGACTCAAGGTGCAGCCTATGCAGAGATACCTACCTCAAAGACTGTTCAACACACAGTGGCAGGCTGTAAGGTGCAAACAAGAGCAGCATACGCTGAATGGCACAGCTAAGCAGATGGCATTATGTACAGGAACATCTGCATGGTGTTTGGGCTAGCCCAGGGGTCGGCAACCTCGGCTCTTTTATGACTCATGGACTTCAACTCCCAGAATTCCTGAGCCAGCTGGCTCAGGAATTCTGGGAGTTGAAGTCCACGAGTCATAAAAGAGCCGAGGTTGCCGACCCCTGGGCTAGACCTTCCCAAGTCTAGGTGGGATATTTCACAGAAGGTCATGGAGAAGAAAAGGGCTAAAATCATGTGGGACTTCCAGATCCAGATAGACTGACAGGTACCGGCCAGCCAGCCAGATGCTTCTAACCAATTGCGATAGGAGCACTTGG
Organism: Vipera ursinii; assembly: GCF_947247035.1. NCBI lineage: Eukaryota > Metazoa > Chordata > Lepidosauria > Squamata > Viperidae > Vipera > Vipera ursinii. The sequence continues at coordinate 215,392,268 of NC_139513.1, read as the reverse complement.
GTCCATGACTCCTAAGCTGGGACAGAGACTCCAACAGATGCCATGAAGGACATCAGAGCTCTCTGTCCAGAAGAATGCTGTGCTACAAACAGCTAAGATATTGTGCAGAATCCTCAGATTCTCAGTCCTCTGGTAGAGGACCCAATATTGAAGAACATGCATACCATCCATTATATGGGCGAGAAGGGATCTTATAATTTGTTTATGGCTTGGATAGAAATCTAAAGGTATTCAATTCTATTCCACACCTTCTTGTGACAGCTGAAAGACTAACAAATCTAGTGGCCACTTCATTGTGTTCTATGAAAGCCAATGCCATAAGCATTCCTTAGTCTTTAAAGTGCTAAAATCTCTTATTGTTTCTCCTGTACTTAGGCTGCTTCATAAACCAGTCGGCAATGATGATAATTTCAACCAGTAAAAATGCTTCTGTTCACCATTTTTGAGTGGCTCTCAAGTAGCTTTTGAAATTGAAATTAGAGCTAATGTGCACAAGCTGCAAGGAACAAGTTCTTGTCAATATTTTAGCATTCTTCTTACCCAAATATTATTACAATTCTTGCAGCAGGGGTGACGCATGGTTTTTTTAAAAAAAAAAAAGTTTTGCCTCTCAGACACAATAGCTGGTTTCACAAATCAAACTGTCCCTTTATATTTTGGCTAGGTATACCATGATTAATTTCTCCGTATTTTGTTGATTATGCTATAAATGGCTGGATTCCCACAATGCACTAAATCAAGTCCACACACACACACACAAACCATACTGGGGCTTTGTCTTTTGTGTGAATGAGCAATTTCTTTCTGTCATTCAGAGGAATTGTGTAACAAGGATGAAGAAGCTACTATATCTGGCCCACAAAAAATCTGAACCATGACTGAATACCAACAATTAACCAGCAATATTATAACTCTTTCTTGCCATTTGGTTTTGCAACCCAGATAGGATACATCTTTAAGAAACACATGAGCAAATAAAGTTCTCTCTCTTCCTATTTGAGCCCAGAATTTACGTTGCTAAGTAAGAAATTTGCTAAGTGAGTTTTGCCCCATTTTATGACCTTTTTTGCCACAGTTGTTAAGTGAATTACTGCCGTTGTTAAATTGTAACATGGTTGTTAAGTGAATCTAGCTTCCCCATTGACTTTGCTTATCAGAAGGTCCGAAAAGTGATTGTGTGACCCCAGGACACTGCAACCGTCATAAATATGAGTCAGTTGTCAAGAATCTGAATGCAAATCACATGACCATGGGGATGCTGCAAAGGTCATTTCACAGCTTTTATCTGTGAAAGATGGTCATAAGTCACTTTTTTCAGTACTGTTGTAACATTGAACGGTCAATAACAATAACAATAGTTGGAAGGGACCTTGGAGGTCATCTAGTCCAACCCCCTGCTCAGGCAGGAAACCCTATACCATTTTAGACAAATGGCTGTCCAGTCTCTTTTTAAAAACTTCCAGTGTTGGAGCATTCACCGCTTCTGGAGGCAGGTTGTTCCACTGGTTAATTGTTCTGACTGTCAGGAAGTTTCTCCTTAGTTCTAGGTTGCTACTCTCCTTGATTAGTTTCCACCTGTTGCTTCTTGTCCTGCCTTCGGGCACTTTGGAGAATAGCTTGACTCCCTCTTCTTTGTGACACCCCCCCCCCCAGATGAACTATTGTAAGTCAAAGACTACCTAATGCTTCAGCACTTTACACAAAATATCTCCTGCCATCCCAAAGTATGTTTCACCACTTAACAGGATCAGATAGCTTAATGTTCTTCCTTTGGCACTTAAAACTGATCTGCTAATACCTAACTGAAGGAATTATTTAAATATTTGGGCTCCCATGTATGGGCCTTTGATTTCAGGAGAGAAAAACAATGGGCAATATTTTATTACCAAGTCTGTCAGTCTGAAAAAGCTCTTTTCCAAGATCTAGAGCAAATATTTCAATCATCCTAGTAAATAAGAGAAGACATGGAGGAGAACAGCTTGCATACTAAGTAGCATGGACAATAGCTGTGCATGCTACGGTACATACGGAGATAATTTTTCCTTTCCTTCAGGTGAAAACAGCCTGAGCTTTAAAACAGCTTCTAACGCTTAATCTGTCTAGCTGTTAACGGATGTCAGTAGTTTGGAAACGATATGCTATTTTTAGACTGTAACTTCTCCTCAAGTGCAATTTAAGCATCAATACCTAATTGCTGAGTTTTTCCTGGTAAAATAATAGAGCATGTGAATATGGACTTTCCTGTGAAACTCCTGTTAACTGAATCCGTTTCCTGTCTGCAGTATGTAATGCATCGCTTGATTTTCTCTGACAGTCACTATTTACTTTTTCTATAGTTTAATATCCTCCTTCTGTTTCTAGGAACTGTGCATCTTTTACAGCTTGAATATATGATTCTAATGAACTAAATGTCATCCTCAGTCATTTTTAGGCTGAGTAAGCAGCTACAATAGCTAATTATGGGCTAAATGGATGTTTTCCCCTCCCCAGCCAGAACTATAATGTTAAAAACCTATCTCAAACTCAGCTAGATTTCCCAGCTGTGCAGTTAATATGTATCTTCATCTGACTCAATCTCAACAAAGATATAAAAAGGTATGCATTAATAAACACACACACACACACACACACACACACACACACACTGTAAAGTTTCTGTACATGTCACATCCTAGATTTTCAAGCTGCATGCAATACAATAATGTGGCAATGTAATGCACCTGGATTAAAGCAGAACAGAATAAAATAACAGAGTTGAAGGGACCTTGGAGGTCTTCTAGTCCAACCCCCTGCTCAAGCAGGAAACCCTATACCATTTCAGACAAATGGTTGTCCAATCTCTTCTTTAAAACTTCCAGTCTTGGACCATTCACAACTTCTGGAGGCAAGATGTTCCACTGATTAATTCCATTGTCAGGAAATTTCTTCTTAGTTCTAGGTTGCTTCTCTCCTTGATTACTTTCCATCCATTGCTTCTTGTCCTGCCCTCAGGTGCAGAACAAAAGGGTATCAATTTATATTTCCTACATTCTCTAAGAGCAAGGATATATAGTCAGTTTATTTGCACAGTTAACCACAAAATAGCTAAGCACATTTTAGCTTAGTTTCTTGGGCAAACCCTGGTCATGTATGACCAGTTCATGGTCCAATATACGCAGAAAACTAGGCCGATTGTTAATTATGTGTAGATACATTTTGCAAAGATAGCTCACAGGGCTATATTAGTCAACTACATTTTAATTTATTGTTTTGGGTGAATCAAACATTTGGTCCATGGTGGCCCCAGGTGGTTGTGACTTAATCCAGAAACAATAGCACATGATCTAGCATAGGGGTGTCAAACTGCCACCTGTGGGCTGGACGTGTCATGAGGAAACCGCACCCACCCCATTGCCAGCAAGGGGGAAAAAGTTCCGATACATCGCATGACGTTATGTGACGTCGTGAGTTTGACATGTTTGATCTAGCACAGGGGTGTCAAACTCAATTTCATTGAGGGCCGCATCAGCATTGCGGTTGCCCTCAAGGGGCCGGGTAGGTGTGGCCTGGGTGGGCGTGGCTAGAGTGCGTATGGCCTACTGGGTGGGCATGGCCAGCTCTACACCGTTCGCATCAAGGGTGCCTATGGAGGTCTGGGCAGGAGTGGGACAGATCTGAGGGTCTCTGGCAGAAGGAGGGTCTCTGGGCCAGGGCCAAGGCAGTGGGGGCTGTTCCCTCACTGTTTCCAGGATGGCTTCGCGGGGCCACATGAAACCACTTTGCGGGCCAGATCCGGCCCCCGGGCCTTGTGTTTGACATGTCTGATCTAGCACAATATGCAAAACTAACTCGCAAAGAGTGTACAGAATATATATGCTATAGGCTCTTGCCCATTCTGAATGGTAAGATCCAGCTGTGTGTGTGTGTGTGTGTGTGTGTGTACGTGCACATGCACAGGTGTCCTACTGGATACATCCAAGGATTGGTCAAAATTTGAAGGAATTATTTTCAGCATCTTGAGAGATCTTGGTAATGTGGCTTCTCTTGAAAAACAAACAAACAAACTCCTCCTGATCTTGACGTTTGGGACACCTACTAAAGGTAGACCTTGACTTACAAGTGAGTTTTGTCCCATTTTACAACCTTGCTTGCCACTGTGTCTAAGTGAATCATTGCAGTTGATAAGTTAGTAGCCTGATTGTTTAGTGAATCTGGCTTTCCCATTGACTTATCTTGTCAGAAGATTGCCACATGATCCCAGGACACAGCAAAGGTTTTAAATATCAACCAGTTGCCATCTGAATATGCCATCTGAATTTTGATCACATGGCCATGGGGAGGCAGCAAAAGTCGTAACTGTGAAAGATGGTCATAAGTCACATTTGTTAGTGCCACTGTAACTTTGAACAGTCACTAAACAAACCGTTGTAAGTTGAGGATTCCCTGTACTCAGATATAAGTATTAGTGCTGTGTATTGCTTTGAATTCAGTGAGGAAAAGGAGCTTCAGGCCGCAAAGCCATACGCCAAACGATACATCTTTAAAAATGAAGTACATGACTGTTTCTTTAAAAAAATTAAAGGGAAGGGAGAATATTGAAACCAAACATTTAAATAATATGCTTTGTTCTTTTTTATTTAATACATCAGTGTTAATAGGAAGCATGGTACTGCGTATAATGACATATTTCTTCAACATTTGTTGAGAGATAATACAGTATAAACAGAAAACCTGAGCGTAACCTTTCAATGCCTTTTCACTCAGAAATCCTATTTCTCTGTAGACTTTCCTCCAGGAAGCTACATTCCTCCACTACTTTTGTTTCAATACGACATAGGAAGAGAGAATTATAAAACTCCTCATTTATGGGTAGGGTAGTCCAATGGCCAATAAACCCTTTGTGGAACGTCTTAAAGTTATTTAGAAAATTCTAGATTTCTGCAGAACATAATTCAAGAAACAATGTTCTAGCTCTATTTCAGTCTGGCTTCTGGATGCTTGATCTTTTACCTTTATAGGGACAGAAAAATGGGAAGTGCTGTCTGTCATTGTTCCGACAGATGAAACTCTTCAAAAGAACTTCCAGGCATTGTTTACCTTAAAGGATCTTTTATTCGAGTAGCATAATATCGGCACTTACATCAGCGAAGCCCAAAACTGAATTTCCCCTCCCCTGGGCACATAGTATCAAACCACAATTCCCTCCTCCAATTTACAGTCATAAATCACATTCCCCAATTGGCTTGAAGCGCGGGCTTCCTCTCTAGCTCTCCACCCTGCCAAATCTTTATTAGCTCTGATTTCAACAACCTTGATTCTCACGCTAGGCTCAGTGTTGTTATGTCTAGCTGGACTCTCATTCACACACACCCTCCCCAGCATCATCTAACTCTAAAAGCGAAAGGTTAAAAAAATGGCTACATTTCCACCTGTTTTCAATGCAAAAACATTAGCAGCATTGACACTATCATGTTAGGTTCCTGAACTGATAATTGAATGTTACTAGAGCTGATAGGAATAGTTTCATTCTTATTAGCACCACTGTCAGCAGAGAGGGGCTGTAGGAGATTTCTGTCAATTCTTATGATACTTGAGTAGTGGGGTCCCTTTCTGGCTATTCAATATCTACGTCCAAAGTACAAGTCCTCAACTTACAACAGTTCGTTTAGTGACCGTTCAAAGTTACAGCAGCACCGAAAAAAGTGACTTATAACCATTTTTCACAGTTACAACCTTTGTAGCATCCCCATGATCATCTGATCAAAATTCAGATGCTTGGCAACCGGTTCATATTTATGACCATTGCTGTGTCCCAAGGTCATGTGATCCTCTTTTGCAACCTTCTGACAAGCAAAGTCAATGGGGGAAGCCAGATTCACGTAATAACTGGGTTTCTAACTTATCAACTGCAGTGATTCACTGAACAACCGTTGGCAAGGAAGGTTGTAAAATGGGGCAAAACTCACTTAATAAATGCCTCACTTAACAACAGAAATTTTGGGCTCAGTTGTGGTTGTGAGGACTAGCGTTAGATATCCAGAAATATGGGCACAATGTCATCTGTAATATTGTGCTCCATATATTAATGCTCAGAAATATTTCTCATTTTCACTTGATCAGAAAAGCTGTAGAAGCCTTTGAGAACTGTAAATATTAGAGTAGTAATGGATTGGGGAGGGGAGGTCCAGAAATTGAAGTTTAATCCAGATTAAGATGGTGGCAGTATGAATATGTGGTCTGAGGGAATTAGGCTGGGAGTCAACTGAGGGGGTTCAACTTGATTCCATTCTGTCTATAGCAATCAGTGGCCAGAAAGATCAGTGGTCAGCTTTGGCTGGCACACCAGCTCTGACTCTACCTGAACTGGGATAATGTAGCCTTGGGATAATTACCCATAACCTAATAACTTTAGAACTTGATTGATGTTGAGATACCCTTTGAAGATTGTCTGAAAGCTGCAGCTGGCTAGAAATGCAGCTATGAACTTGGGATGGCTAAAGGGGACCATTTAACGCTGGTTCTGAAAGTTGTCTTTGACCTGGAGAACTCAGTCTGGATATTGGTCTATAAAACTCAAAACAGTGTAGGGCCCAGTTTCTTAAAATATCACCTGCCTAAATACCATTCATCCTGTGTATTAATATCGGCTGAGGAAGTCTGGCTTGTGGTCCTTTTAGGTGTTGTCAGTTCTCAGCCCACAGAAAATAGTTAGGGGTAGGACCTCAGCAACAATGTCCTAGTTAAGGAAATCTCTCCCAGGGAAAAATGAGCTTCAGAAAGCAATTGACAATATGTCAGTTCACCAAGTTTTTTTTGTAGGATAATAACTATTATGTCGTGGGCTCTGATGAGCAGGAATGAAGACATGCAGTTGAGTACAGAGAAACTCATTCTTTATTTAAGCTGAAACTGTACTGAGGATTTGGAGTCACCCTGCCTCAATATATAGCCAGACCCTCTGGTAGCAACCAATCGGATTAAACCCATGTTTGCCGCCCAAAGTTGACCAATTGCAGGACTGGAGACATCCTGTCTGGGTTGCTGGAGAACCGTTAGTTCTCCAGCAACGCACGTGGTGATATTCCAAAAGCCCAGTACATAACAATAACTATTCTAGTATCAGTCTGTTTTTAGGTTGCCTGTTATCTTGTTTTTCTATTATTTTAAAATGAACATTGTTTTAATTTTTGAAATTATTGTTTTGGGGCATGGTTTTATTGTGATGGTTTTGATAAAGATTGCTTGTTATTGTTTTCTTGAAAATTGCCCTGGGCTTTTTCTAGGAAGGAAGTGGTATAGGAATGAAATGAAATGAAGAAAATGAATTTAATAGTGATCAAAAAGAAATGACTGCATAGCGTATATCTGTTAATGTAAGAAAAAGCCTGCAACCAAATCTGTAGTTTTATGGGGGAAAGAGCAATAGGGATGATTAAAAGTCAGTTTAACATAGAATGAGCCCGTTTAAATGGAAGGGTTAAAGGCAATTTTAAATCCACATTCCTTTATCTGTGCTTTTACGTATGCGCATTATCAGTGCAAAAGATGCCTTAAAATTTCTTTCTACAGCATGTCTGAAATCTCCCTTTGTGTGTGCGTGTGATACTCCCTAGCAAGCTGTCTCTTGGCCACAGGGTCACTTTGAGAAGGCAGCAAGGGTGAGAGGCCAATGAGGCTATTGGCAAATCCTCCCCATTCAGTGAATAGTTCCATTTAAAAATAGATATACAAATCTTGGGTCAGCAATATAACTGTTTTGGTTCCCAACTGAGAACAATGGGATGGGTTTGTTGGGGGAAAGTCAGCACATGAATAACAAGACGCTTCTTGGTGTGGCAAGGAGTAACCAAAAATGGCCACGGAAAAGAAAAGAGGCACCCCACAGGCTAGGAGCAACTTTAATATATCAACTCATTTTATTTCATCTTTTGTTGTTATCCAGCTTGCTGTTTTCGCACTGCATTTTAAAATTATTATTGAAGGAACTATGAAAACTTAAACAAAAATGCAGATTCTGTGCAGTGCATCCAAACAGCTTGTGAACGAGAAGCACCGGTAAAACCATTAAGACAATCCTCAGAACTAACTTAACTTCCGTGGTCTGTAATTATGATTAATGTAGCTTTAATGCTATCCATGAATACTAGAAACAACTTCCTTTGAAAGGTAACACAGACATAGAAGATGACAAGCCTATTTCTTATGTAAAATGAGATGGTACCATCTACTTTTAGAGCAGTGAAGACTGGCTTTGCTGGATTCAGATTTGGCGACTCTTGTTATAAAAATCCACATATTCCATGACATTTTTTTGATTAAAGTGATACAGACGGTCTTTTAAGTTGCTTTGGGATTCTGGGGGGGCTTTGCATTTCCTTTACCTTAAACTGAACCCACAAAATAAAATGGACACACACACACATATATATATACTGTAGTATAGGCAGCATAATCCCAAACAGCCATTGTCATTCAAGAGCTGTCAAAATTAACGAGTTACGCAGTGTAAAGCAGTCAACAAATCAGGTGGATTGCAATCCAGAAATTATTTATTTTATAGCAACTTCTAGAAATAGACTCAGATGGCATCCTCTGAGACTTCTATGGCACGTTGGTGGTTGCAGCTGGGAAGTACAGGACACAGGAGGTAAAAATCATCTCCCATAAAAATATCACACTAGGCAGATTTGCATTTGCCAAGTGGATTCTCTTTCTGTCAATCAATTCCTTTTCTAATGAAAGAAGGGCAAATCTACTACGAAATATTTCCTTCTAAAGCAATTACATGAAGCCTAAGTCCTATCCTTATTTCTACAATATGGCTATGATCACACAACATTCCAGGCCTTGGTTTATTGAATTAACACAGTTGGCTGAATTTGAACATTGACTCATAAATTCCCGGTAGTCTGGCTGTCCCATTGGGATGATAATCAGTAATAATCTGTCATAACAACATACATTAAGGCTACCAAATCTGAGCTGCAAAAATCAAGATGGCAGCAAAGAAAACTTTGCCTCTTTGTAATTTTCTTGTAATCATTTAGATTTTTTTTCAGCTCAGCTCTGCTAGCCCTAATATATGCTATTATTAATGATTATCTTCCCAGTTTAATAGGAGAACTAGATGACAGGGAATAAATACAAAGGTAGTAAATACTTCTAGCGGCATAAGAGATTGGCTGTGGACCTTTTTTAAAAAAAAGTAAATAAAATGTTATAGTCCCCTAGTGACAAATAATAAAAGCTTTGGCAGTCCTCTGAGGCACCTACATGGATGCATTTGACTTCTGATTGCCTCAAAAACATTATTCTCTGGAGAAAATATAGCATAACAAATACAAAGCTGACTCGACAAATTATTTCCTTCAGCCACTGTACATATATAACCGAGATATAACTGAGGGACCTGCGGTCTAATCTGTTTCTAATGCTATTTTGACTGGATTAAAATAATCTAAACTGTTGCTTCCTAATCTGTTCAAAAATCAATTATGTATTTGTTGAATTACGTGCTGAATATAATAGCTATAACCAGAGAGAAAAATGCTCACGTTTTTGGGTTTTCCTTAGTTTTAGGAACAAACAAGAACCTTGACTATGGAAATTCTGAAAACCTTTCCATATACAGCAGGGGTGTCAAACTGCCAGCTCGTGGGCCGGATGCGTCATGCCGAAACCGCACCCATCCCATTGCCGGCAATGGGAAAAAAATCACCATACGTCACAACACGTCACGTGATGTTGCGAGTTTGACACCCTTGATATAGACTATAGTTCCCATCATCCCTAGCATGCATGGTCATTGTAGGCTAATACTTCTGGAGAGCACCTGGTTGGAGAAGGCAGTGTTAATTGTGGCATAACTATTAGGTAATTCCTTATCCAGGCAATTATTTTTTGTCAGTGCAATAATCTTCTCACACATTTTGTTCTCTGAGGAGGCGGCACAGTGGGTCAGTGGCTTAAAGACACTGGAGATGGTCTTTGCTCCTGCAGTTTGAGTCTTAGCACCTTGTGGTGGAGTGAGCGCCTATCACTTACCTCAACTTGGCTCACCTAGCACTTCAAAAGCATGTTACATACAAGAAGATAAATAGGTACCACTTTGGTGGGAATGTGGCAGCATTTTGTACAGACAGTTGAACCCTAGCTGGTGCCTGACTGCAAGGTGACATTGGTAATTTGGAAAAGGCCCCAGATGATGCCTCAGGATGCCACCCTTCTGGTGTGGTGCTAGTTTGCCCCCTGTAGTCCCCTCTGGATAGCACCCGAGAGTAAACAGACTAGCACACTTCGGCAGCAAAATTTGTACTGACTAACTAACAATACTTTGTACTAACTCTGTAGTCTCTTGACTAGTTGTAACACCACCATATGCTAAAGAAATATATAATGTTTTCTGATCAAATTGTGCATCATATTGTGTATGTTGTTTTGGTGGTTGATTCTGAGTAGTATACAGGTTCATATACTACATTAAATATCAAACTTCCGGTTATGATGTCCAAATAGATTGATAACTTAGTTGATTTAGCTTAATATATGAAGTCAACCAGCAATGTCCTATTCAATAATAGATACTCAGCAGTATCTGCAGCAAACCTCTGCAACAAAATGTCAATATGCACACGGTGAGATCACGGAAATGCTACAGGAGTGTGGTGGCTGATGAAGTTGGAACGCTGGGCTGACGATCGGCAGGCTTGTGTTCGAAACCGGTTGCTGCCGTGGAATGTGTGTGTGGGGGTTCCCATCACACACTCCAGCTCCTGCCAATCTAGCGGTTTAAAAGTGGGCAACTGCAAGAAGATAAATTGGCACCATTTCGCTGGGCAAATTCACAAGGACACGAAAGCCCCCCCCCACTGGGTGTCTCCTAGGCAATGGTGATGTTACCAGCAAATTCTTTCACCAAGGAAGCACTTCAGTGTTTTTAACATGGAAGTATAGTACACCCGAATGCTGCCCTTACATATTTCCATCCTGAAAAGCGACATAAATATATCAGTCGCAGCATCTGCATGTGCATATTATCATTGGCCCCCAAACTTGCTGACACCACGTAACCTGAATAACTTGATGTTGTTGCCATTTGATGCCCTACATGGCATGGTGCCATGTTAACTTCAGGATTATATTTGATTACATTGGCTGATCCCACCTGGTCAGGCAGGGAAAGTGTGTTACAGATCCTGTCAGCTAAAGAATTTTGGCTGGTGGGGATACAGGAAAAGAGGCTTCTTGGCTGTCTCCCCCCCCTCCCAGGTGAGGCAGACCACTGCAGGTGTGAAAACATGGCTCTGTGGCTTTGCTTGGGGCTAGTTAGCAGCCATGGGGCTAGTTAGCACCATGAAATCTCTCCCCCACCTTTTAATTAACTTTCACACTGATTTTTAATTCATCCTTTCCTTTAAAATTTTAAATTATATATAGTGTTTTTATGGTTTTATGTTTTATCTCTAGACCGTCCATGGTTTTAAAATTTGCTAAATAAATGAAATTTATCTGTGAGTGTGATTTCAGGGCTGACACTGAGGCTGGGGAAAAAAATAAGAATATGTCAAAATACTGGTGGATATTTCAGTGTCAAACTTATCTGGAAAAAAAGAGGATTATTTTATTTTTATTTATTTTATTTTAATTCCATTTATATCTCACCCTTCTCCGAAGACTCAGGGCGGCTTACAAGCTTAGCCCTTCAGTTTTGCATTTTGGGAAAAGGGGTTTGAAAAAGGGGTTTCATATACACATTTTCATAATTTCATTAATGAATGAATGCTATTAATTCCTCTTCTTGACAGTAAACATAATGATGACTGTTGATTGTGAATCTTTCTGGGTTGTACATTGGTGTTAAGGGCTTGACATCACCTTTAAAAAGGAAAAATTAACTACATTAAAGAAAACAGCTTTGTTTCTGCATGGACTTTGGACTTTTCACTAGAAATGCTATATTAATTTTGAAATTTGGCAATTATACTTGTTTGTAATTATAGAAATATTGTATAATATTTAATTCCAGATTAAAATGTTAATGTATTTTATCTTGGTAACTATACTGAAAAAAGTTGAAAGTTGCTTTTTTTCTATTTCTTTTGTCTCCCCCCCCCCCGTTATTTCATTGCATCTTCTCCTTTCCTATTTTTTCTTCCTTAACTTTTTTCTTATTTTTAAAATATTTTTTATATTTTATATCTTACATAAATTTAAGAAAGCATATTAGTGGAACCATCTCCAGAAACCATTGTTTGTGTAATTGTAACAGTCATCAGAGGGCTCTGGTTTTAATAAATGTTGATTCATTTCCCAACTTTATTCATTTTACTAATTGTTTGGCTCTTATTATATTAACTTCTTGTTTGATGCTAAGTGATTGTGATTTTATTAATTTTGACTGCAAATAAATAAACCGCAGCTATTAAAAATGTGAAACCATTAAGTGAAGGTGACAAAATTCATAGAATACTTATTTGAATGTCACTCTTCCACATTTTAATATTTAAGCCTTAAACGTAACTTCCATCTTGGTGCCTTTATTGTTTATGATAAGTTACAGCATCTGGGTAAAAAAAAAGTCAATATTTTAGTCATTAAGAGTTTGGGAGAAAAAATGGTAAGCTTAAATTGTCAGTTAAATATAAATTGAATAGAGCCAGTTTGGGTCTAGTGCAGACCTGTCAAACTCGCGACGTCACGTGACGTCGCGCGACGTATCGGAACTTTTTCCCCATTGCCGGCAATGGGGTGGGTGTGGTTTCTTCGTGACACGTCTGGCCCGCGGACTGGCAGTTTGACACCCCTGGTCTAGTGGTTAAGGTACTAGGCTAGAAACTGGGAGATCATGAGTTCGAATCCTGCCTTAGGAATGAAAGTCAGCTATGGGACTTTGGGCCAGTTACTGTCTCTCTCTCTCTCAACCCAACAGATCTCACAGAGTTCTTGTTGTGAGGAAAGTAGGAGGAGGAAGGTATATTAGATATGTTTGCCACCGTCAGTTATTTATAAAAAAAATAAACATGCGATATAAATAAATAAAAATAAAATGAATATGGCGTGGAATTTACAAACCATGCAGCAAGAGTGTTCAAATACATGTACATATCTACCACCTTAGATAGTTTTCTTCATATTGTTTTTACATGAAGTTGAGTGGAATTAGAAGACATTAATATTTGAAGGTTTGTTAAAGGACAATACTGGCAAATCATAAGTGTAATTTTTCATTGGTATAGTATATAATGTATTGTAGCATTCTACAATTAATACTAAAATAAGAAACTAAGAACATTACGATATATATAGTCTAAAAATGCCAGCATCCTCTAGCAAATGATTTACTATAATTGTCTTAAAAGTAAGTTCAAAACTAAAAAAGTACAAAAAAAACCCATAAGAAAGAAAATATCCTCATATTTTCTGACAGATCTCTTGTTCAGGATGTGTAGACATTTCATAGGTGAAGTTTTTCTATTCAGGGTAAATCCATGATCTTGCCTGATTTATTCAGAACTGGCTGTATTATGACTGCTGTGATTTCCTCATTTCAGCATCTGCTTCCAAAACTAACAACTGCTTCTTTAATCACCTTTGATCAAGGCACAACTTCCAGATTTAGTAACTGTGTGTTTTTATAATCATACACATCTATACAAAATTTGTACAGACTCGCTTTGATGGCTGTGCATATGTATTCAGTGGAGAGACCCTCACCAACACAGTAACTTCGCTTTAAGTCCATGAAAGTAATGCAGTCCTTTCATTAACTTTGATGAAAGTTGGCCTACACCCACTTTCTGGAATTCATCACAAAAAAAATCTTTCATATATAGCAACAGACACTGCTTGTTTAAAGTCACAGAGTAAGTAGAATACAAGGACAGGCAGGGCTGCATTGTTTAGTGAATTGTGGACTTCATCTCCCAGAATTCCTGAACCAGAATGATAGAGTCTTGTTCTATTCAAGCTATTAGGGATTTCAGTTATATAGTACTGCATATGAATTGCAGCTAGTGATTCACAATTATTAAAGAGCTTAATGGAATTGAAGGTGTGAAGTATTCTCCTGACCCTCCTAAACAGCTCAGAAGCTCATCAGGGCCAATCCAAATGTTTCAAAACCAGCAGAATGTAATATTTCACTATACTATTAGGTACCTAATTTGTACAACAAGACCACAGGAGACTGGTGGAGAACAACCGTTATTTAGTTGTTTTGCAATTGGCAACTCATCTTGGGATAGCTGTTGCCTTAGCAGTTCTTTACTAAATCTCCAAAATTACTTCCACTTAGACATTTATTTACAGAACCCTTTGGTTTCTATTATTGTTGTATAGGATGATGATTGAGACAAGGGAGTTGAGCTGAAGTCTTTTTGCACCAGGATCTTGCTAATAAAATCTGCTTTAACCGCATATGTTTTTGCTTTGGTGAAGCTCTGTGACTGAAAGTAACATCTGTTGAAAAAAATTGGATAAAATGATTTTGAATGGAAAAGACAGGCCTGCTTCACACATGATGCTAAGACTTGTTCATTTTGACTTAGTATGGTGTGTACAACAGGCCACTGTGGCTTGTATTTGCTAAAAATAAATAAATCCATGCTTAAATTTGTGTGTGAACCTGGTCAAAGCATGTGTGAGTCAGCATCAGCACTTTATGCTATTTTTATGCCATCTTTCTAGGTATTTAGACCATTCAGTTAATTTGAGCTCCTGTGGTGATACTACTAACAGAATTTCATTTCTGCTATACCCAAGACCCATACAACAATATAGATCAGAGTGCAATATAGCTAGCAACAGCAATAGCACTTATTTATATAATGCTCCATAGTGCTTCACAGCCCTCTCTAAGTGGTTTACAGAGCCAGCACATTGCCCCCAACAATCTGGGTCCTCATTTTACTGACCACAGAAGGATGGAAGGCTGAGTCAACCTTGAGCCAATTAGGATTGAACCTCTGGCAGTCAGCATGAGTGTTAGAACAGTCATATATTGCAATCATCATATAATCCCTGTTCTGCCACTGTTTAAGTTTAAGCAATATGATTCCTCTAACTTCGTATCAGGCCTGTTGTGGTCAAATCTTCCTGAAATCTTAACAGCGGCTGCTCTTGTCACAGAGCTCTCCATACACACATGGATTATGTACAGTAGGATGATATCAGTGGTGGGATTCAGCCGGTTCGCACCACTTCGGCAGAACAGGTAGCTAATTTTTTGTTGCCCAGGCCCAGAATGGACTTCTGGAAGTGGCATCCACACAGAGAACCGGTTGTTCACATATTTCAATCCACCACCAGGCGGTACGCTAAACCTAAACAGATCATGTTAGCTGGGGTTACTGTTTAAAATCTGTAGGGCTTTGATTTCCCAGCTTGCATAAATAATCCTAAGAAGATCCTTACCCCACTGTGTTACCGGGAGAAATGCCTGTAAGTCTATCTTTGGCTAGCTCTACCTAGCAAATAGCATCTTTGGTGACCGGCTGACCTTCAGAGATATGAATTCTAGAGCTGTAGGAGATGACCAGGCTGAACCCGAGGGAGGGGTCAAATAAGCCATCAGTCTCGAGTCCCTTTGTGTCCACTAGAGATCTAAGTTCAGCCCACCTTGAATTCCACTGACTCTTATCTACTGCCAATTTGATTTGACTGTTAGTAGTAGATCTTAAATTTGCAATAAACTTCATCTTAACTGTCTGGATTTCCTGATTTTCCTGTGCATTGCAGAAGTGACTTACATACAGTATAGACCATCTATAATGGTCTTTTCATATCCTAACTCTACATAATGCAGGTCACATATTTTGCCAGCTGTCTGAATGAAGGATATATTGCTTGGATGGGTTTGAGCCTTAAATAAACCACTATTTAGGTTAAAAGTAGCTGCACCTAAAGGTTTGATTTGTTTTAAATTGCATGTAATCATGGAAATGATTTAACGCTCTTTTGGTCAAGTTATATTTTACCGCCTGGATTAAGCACTTTAAAATAAATATTATTTTAAATTGGAGGGTTTACTTGGAAAGATTCCTATTGTACATTTTAAACTGTCATTTCTTTTGAAGTTTGGTTTTTTTTATCTTAAAATTTATTTCAAGAAATACAATTTTTAAAAATGCTGTTTAAGATAATATGAACTGGATGGAGCTCTTTTACCGACCCTGAACACAAATTAATGTAGTTTGGTATTGTTCTCTGATAGGAAGCTGTGATTGAAAAAGGGTTTTAGGCCCCAAATTGCTAGCTTAGATTATAGCTTAATGTATGGGCCACCAGTGTAGCACACTGTGTCCCCGTAGACACTTACTTTGTTACCCACTTTGCTTACCGTATTTTCCAGTGTATAAGATGACTGGGCGTATAAGACGACCCCCTACATTTCCTGTTAAATTATAGGGTTTGGGCTATACTCGCCATATAAGACTACCCCTCTTGCAACGCACACCAAATAAAAATTAAAAAACATCAGATTTTATTTTAATATGGTAATTTTAATTCAAATGCTTATGACATGCAGGTACTTAGTAGGAAAACTGTCACTTATAAACATAAGGCTGTTTGTCATCAAACATGTAAACATAAAACAGTGCAAGTGGATTAAACTTAATAATAATAATAATAATAATAATAATAATAATAATAATAATAATAATAATAAGTTGGAAGGGACCTTGGAGGTCATCTAGTCCAACCCCCTGCTAAGGCAGGAAACCCTATACCATTTCAGACAAATGGCTGTCCAGTCTCTTCTTAAAAACTTCCAGTGTTGGAGCATTCACCACTTCTGGAGGCAGGTTGTTCCACTGGTTAATTGTTCTAACTGTCAGGAAGTTTCTCCTTAGTTCTAGGTTGCTTCTCTCCTTGACTAGTTTCCATCCATTGCTTCTTGTCTTGCTTTCAGGTGCTTTGGAGAATAGCTTGGCTCCCTCTTCTTTGTGGCAGCCCCTGAGATATTGGATCACTGCTATCATGTCACCCCTCACCCTTCTCTTCGTTAAACTACACATACCCAATTCCAGCAACCGTTTCCTATTTTCCTAATTCACTTTTTCACTTTTCCTAATTCACTCTAAAGCTTTCCCTGCACAGAGCCTTAAGTAACACCAGCTGCCTGCAATTAGTGCAGGTTCGCATCCCACCAGGCTCAAGGTTGACTCAGCCTTCCATCCTTCCGAGGTAGGTAAAATGAGGACCCAGATTGTTGGGAGCAATAAGTTGACTTTGTAATAATGCTGCTTGTGGGGGGGGGGAAGGTCTAATAAGCAGGCATATACATAGAATGAAGGCTTTTGCTAAGCACATTGATTTGTGCTTTAGATTGTAAGCCGCCCTGAGTCTTCGGAGAAGGGTGGGATATAAATGGGATTAAAAAAAAGACCAAATGGGAGATCCGCTCCAGGTTTTCCAGCCAGTCCGCCCAGTTCCTGAGTCAAATGTGTCCTTAGAGCTAAGCAGCTGCTCTGGCTGCGGCATTCCCCACCTGCCTTTCAAGTTGGGATAGACTACAGCTGCTCTTCAACTTTAGAAGGAAAGACGCCCAGACCCCAGCCTGTAAAAAATCACAGACTGCAGCTTCTTCTCCAATTGGTCCCGCTTTCCCTGTGCAGACTAAATGGGAGATCCGCTCCAGGTTTTCCAGCCAGCCCTGTCCCTAAAGTTTCAGCACCCGGCGTATAAGACGACCCCTGACGTTTGAGAAGATTTTCATGGGTTAAAAAGTTGTCTTATACGCCGGAAAATACGGTATTTTATTTTTAAAAAGTGGGAGTTAGCATGCTACAAAACAAAATGCCATCCTTATTCCTAAGATGCAGATCCCTGTTTAATGGATTTTGGATGCTATAGGTATTACTTCTGTCCAGGCATTCTTTAATTAATGGACAAGTTTGTTGAATTCAAATAACATAGACAAGGATCTTAAATTTACACCATTGAATCATATTCACATTATTTGCATCATTACGACATACAGTTAATCCTTGACTTATGACCACAATTCAGTCCAAACTTTCCATTGCTAAGTGAGACAGCTAAATGAGTTTTGCCATTTTACAACCTTTCTTGCCACAGTTAAGTGAATCACTGCAGTTTTAAGTTAATAAGATGGTTGCTAAATGAATTAGCTTCCGTTGACTTTGCTTGACAGAAGGCCACAAAAAGTGATCACATAATCCCTACTGCAACTATCGTAAGTATTAGCCAGTTGCCAAGCATCCAGATTTTCATCATGTGACCATGATGAAAAGAAAAAAAGGTGTGAAAAACAGTCATAAATCACCTTTTTCATGGACGTAATTTCTAAACAATTGCTTTTAAGACAAAGACTACTATAGGACAACATAAATTGCTACATCTGATATACTTTAACAGAAAGGACAGGGCAGAATTGTTCAAAGTTGTTCCATAAAAGCAGGACAAGAAACTAAGAGCTTCGGCTTCCGGTTTGCGCACGTGGCTCTTCTGGATGTGCAGGAACAGCCTGCTTCCTGCAGTCCGTTTCTTTCTTTTTTAGAGGACCCTGAAAAGGGTCAAAAATCGCCCTGGAGGGGCGATTACCGAGAGGAGGACTTTCCTGCGATCGCGGAAGTGTGGCAGCCCTCCACTGGAATCCGGAATCATCTCCTTTGGCCCGAAGAAGAGACTGGCCATAAAGATGGCTGATCATTAAGCCGCTCCCTGCCGAAAGCCAAAGCACTACCTAGCACTAAGAAACAATCTGGAGGACCTGGGTGAGCTTTTACCTTTCTTATTCCCTAACCATCTTCCTGTGGGACTTTCCTGAAAACCTCCTTCCCCATTTTTTGAGAAAATGGTGAATATCTACTCTGGGAACAAATCTTAAAGCCTCAAAGCTACAAAAGAACTTTAATTAATTCAGCAAATAAATTAAGTAATTTCATCTGTATTTACTAAAAAGCTTCTATTTGTTGCTGGGAATCCACTACCCTATCTTTTCTCTAAGCTGTGAATTAAGGAACAAATTTGAACTAATCCTACAAAAGTTCTATATTAATTTGAAAAAAGAAAATTCCTACATTGCATGTTATATGTTACTGATGACATCTTGCGGCGAAACCTGGTACAGCAAGTAAATTTCCTTTTTTGTTGTTGTGAGCGCTCACTGAATAACAGAGCTGTCACTGACACTAAGATAAGGGTGGGAACACCTGGCACTGAATACAATTCTTCAGGAGGTGGAAAATCTATGACTATTATTAAAACAGCCTCCATGGAAGATTTAACTGCAAACAACAATGAAATGGATGAATACATCCCACCACTTGATTATAAACTGATATTGGACACGATTTTGGCAATGACAGAGCAAATTAAAGCCAAATTGCAAAAAAATCTGACAACTTAAAGCCACCAAATCAAATTTTGATTTTAAATGAGGAAAAGGTAACCCAAAATCAAATAGAAGAAGTGGAACTAATACTAAAATAGGAGATTTCAAAGAACAACAAAAGCAACCTACAGAAGACCTTAAAGTCCAAACTTTAATGGCAACCACAAAACTTGCAACCCAAAAAGCAGTAGCACCTGAAGAAAACAACACCAAGAGTGAAAACACTAAAGGCCTTCAAATACAATATATTGAGAATTCAATTAATCAAAGGACAATCATAGTACCAGCTACTACTTTCTACCTAACCCAGATAGAATTGGAAGAACAAAAAGATTTGACTGATTTAATGACAACTATATTACGGTATATCAACCATCAAAAACTGAATTATCAAAGCAAAAATACAATGATTACAAAGGGGACATCTTTCTTGCAAAACTGACATTTGGATACGCTCCCTGGATTCAAATAAGGGGTATAGGAAGAAAGGAAGATACATTTGAGATTTTAAAGATGCCAAGAGGGAAGCATGATTGGCACAAAAGGAAGGCAAGAATTAGATTTTAAAAAAACTGAACTTGTTTCTCTTTTGGGATTCCTAAATATAGACTATAAAAATATCTCTTTTATGGATTAAGGGGAATCCCCCCAAAATATATATAACTAATTTTACATTTAGCTTTTAGATCTGTAAAGGTAAACAAATGTAAGCTTTAGAATACAACTCCAAACTATATCTTAGAACTTGGAATGACATATAATTGTTGAATGGTTAAGGCAAAAAACATATTTTTAATATCTGGTGATTTGTTAAGATGAAAATTAGACTTTAATGGTAAAACATAAGAATGCTTTGTAATGAACAATGTAAGTTTTATAGACAAAAGAATTATTCTTTATTGAAATAGGGAATTGTGGGTTACCCCAAAATTAAGCTTTTTCCTATATACTATAGGCCACTCTAGAATATTCTATTGCAATTAGATAAAATTTAAAAACAGGATATTGATATGTATTACTGAAAATATATTTTAAGTTTTGTTGATTGACTAGGTTACAACTAGAAATGTACTAACTTGCCTATTTTGACTATGTAATACAGGGGTCTTCAAACTTGGCCCTTTGATGACTTGAGCGTGCCTGACTGAGGAATTCTGGGAGTTGAAGTCCACAAGTCATCAAAGGGCCAAGTCTGAAGACCCCTGATGTAATAACTAAGGGAAGTAGAGAGAGCATCTCTGTTGATGTAACCTGAACTATTTACAACTGGTTATTTCTTCTTTTAACTACCCAACCACCATATTGTTTCACAAATCCATGTATATGTAAATATTAAAAGATCAATAAAACTTGTCTCAAAAAAAACAAACTAAGAGCTTCATTACAAGGAAATACATTTTATTATGGATACAGAATACAGAATAACAGAGTTGGAAAGGACCTTGGAGGTCTTTTAGTTCAACCCCCTGCTCAGGCAGGAAACCCTATACCATTTCAGACAAATGGTTGTCCGGTCTCTTCTTTAAAACTTCCAGTGTTGCAGCATTCACAACTTCTGGAGGCTGGTCCTTCCACTGATTAATTGTTCTAACTGTCAGGAAATTTCTCCTTAGTTCTAATCTAGGTTGTTTCTTTCCTTGATTGGTTGCTTCTTTCCTTGATGGAAAATTTCCCCAATAGTAAGTGTTGTTCACAATGAAATGGACTGCTTTGGGAGATGGTGGATTCTTATTCCCTTGATTTTAAACAAAGTTTGGGCGGCCATTTGTCACAGATGCTCTAGCAGTGGTTTTCCTATACAGGACAGAAGATTGGTTCAAATGATCTTCCAACTTCTATGTGTGGAAACCATATTCTTCCACTTAGCTGTGACAATATTCTGAAAGTGATTAAAATGTCATTTATAAGGAAGAATCCTTCTTCACTGCAAACTATGAATTAGGGTGTATGACAGTATAAATAGCAGCATGCCTTGAAATCCCACAATGTCAAGTACATTTCCATACAAATATTTAAATTGAAATTTTCTATATTTTATTTATGCTATAGTTTGTTTTTTTAAAAAAAAACAGTAGACTGCCAAGATAGACTGATGTGATTAGTTTTCTGGATATTTAAAACCCCACAATATCCTTTCTGAAGTTTAAGCACAATAGGCTTGTCCATGTATAATCCACAAAGCATTACATTTTCTTTGCTTCTGGTTTTGCACAATCTTAGCCTGATAGTTAGTGCTATGGGCTAAGCAGATCACAATGTTTTGTGTCACAAAGAAAAATATGCTGCCATAGGTGGCGATGCAGCTGGCCCTTTAAATAACCAGCCAGCTTTCTGGTCCCAAGAGTCACATGACCTCCGAGAGCCAATAAAGGAAAAGAAAGGGATTCTGTCAGGTTTTGGCGGCAAAAAAATTGGAGGTTTTGAAACAGTTGATTGTATTGGGGAATGACCTTAAACAAGAAGCACAACTATGATTACTAACTCTATCTTCATTGTAAGGTTGCATTAGCAGAATTTTGAAAAGTATGATAGTTCAGGTTCTATAAATGTATTAGAAATATGACATACTTAAATATTCTCTCTCTCATATATATATATATATATATATATATATATATATATATATATAGAGAGAGAGAGAGAGAGAGAGAGAGAGAGAGAGATTAAATTAACATGTGTGTGTGTATATATATATATATATATATATATATATATAATTGTTAATTCCTGTATTTTTTCTGTTTTTCACTTTTTAAAAACATTTTATATGCAGTCTTAATCTTTGAAAATATATGTTATAATTAATCCTTGTGTTTTATTTCTTGTCTTTATTTTTTTAAAAAGCAATTTTTTCTTTAAAAAAAAAAACAAGACTGAAAGAAGTCTTCTCTTCCTTCACTTTTATTTCCTTGAAAACTAGGAACCATCCTGAGATGTTCTGCCACCATCTCCTCTGAACTCAAATTTCATTTATCAGACCATTGTTGAGGTTGTGGTTCTTTCGCCTGCCTACCAAGGTCATTTCCGTATACCGTTTACACATCTGTAGCCGGGACAAATAATTTTTCTGTTTTTAATTAAAATTATAGGTATTTCTCCTAATTAGTCTGATATCATCAATTCAGGTTCGGCTATTTGCATATTGATTCCTTTCGTGCTGGTTAATGACTAATAAAATATTTCGGATGCAGTATTGTATGCATAATTAGGATTGTTTCTCTAAAATAAAAGGGCTCTGTTACTTTCTTCGTTTCACCAACAGATGTGAAATGAGGACTAAATAGAATGTTTGGCTCCTAATTTCATAGAACTGCTTTTAAGTCGCAATCCAATATAATCAGTCCTTTTATCTGAGAGTGTTGAATGTTGCTCAGTCTCTATCTACACATTGTGCTGAGCCACAACGTGGCTTTCACGTAACATGGTTAGTATATTGCAGGGGTAGGCAAACTTGGCTCTTTTATGACTCGTGGACTTCAATTCCCAGAATTCCTGAGCCAGCATGGCTGGCTCAGGAATTCTGGGAGTTGAAGTCCACGAGTCATAAAAGAGCCAAGGTTGCCTACCCCTGGTATATTGTATAGAGACCTAGCCACTGCAATTTGTAAATCATGTTTTTGTGTGTTGTGCAATCCCAGGCAATATTAGTTTAATAAGCTATGAATGAATTATAGCTTAGCACAAAGTGTGAAGAGATTTAAGTTGTATTAGCGTATTATGAAATACCTTTCCCCAACTTTGGTATTACAGGAAGTCTTGTTGTTTATCCAGTTATTTGAATCAGCAATATTGTTTGCTTTATGTGCTTTAGTATCTTTTCTTTGATGGAATTGTAATTTGAGGCTATTTTTATTTCGATATACTGCCGTAGTATAGCATTTTAATTGTTTTTGTGTAACAGTCCTACATCTGGAATGATTTGTTTTTAATAAAACGGGAATAAACGGCCTTTCTAACACTAGCTAGAATCCCACAGATTTTAAATCAAATTATGCAGTTTGGAGGGCGCTTATTGTATTTACGTTATTTTGTAGGTCAGGATTTTTTTTTGAGGCAGCTGTTTTTAAATAATAGTGTATAAAGAAACTTAACTCTTCCAGGTCATTAAGCAATTTTTCATGTTCAAAGTCTATTAAATAACCTCTGAGATTTCTAATTGCTTCATTGTAGCTACATACAGGCATACACATGACTGCAATAAGCAGCGACGCAGTACATAAAAGAATAATAATAATAATAATAATAATAATAATAATAATAATAATAATAATAATAATAATAATAATTTGGAAGGGACCTTGGAGGTTATCTAGTCCAACCCCCTGCTAAGGCAGGAAACCCTATACCATTTCAGACAAATGGCTGTCCAGTCTCTTCTTAAAAACTTCCAGTGTTGGAGCATTCACCACTTCTGGAGGCAGGTTGTTCCACTGGTTAGTTGTTCTAACTGTCAGGAAGTTTCTCCTTAGTTCTAGGTTGCTTCTCTCCTTGGTTAATTTCCATCCATTGCTTCTTGTCCTGCTTTCAGGTGCTTTGGAGAATAGCTTGGCTCCCTCTTCTTTGTGGCAGCCCCTGAGATATTGGAACACTACTATCATGTCACCCAGGGGTCTTCAAACTTGGCCCTTTTATGACTTGTGGACTTCAACTCCCAGAATTCCTCAGCAGGCACGCTGGCTGAGGAATTCTGGGGGTTGAAGTCCAGAAGTCATAAAAGGGCCAAGTTTGAAGATCACTGATATTGTCACCCCTCGCCCTTCTCTTCGTTAAACTACACATACCCAATTCCAGCAACCGTTGAAGAAAGTGGAAAAAAATCAGTAATATTCAGTGCTTTTTTTGTAAAAGAAAAAGGTGCCAGAACTCACACATGTCATACAACCCGCCTTGCCTCCCCTACAAGGTTCCATCCAAAAAAGGTGCCGGAACTCCATTCTGAGCCTTCTATGAGAAAAAAAAAAAGCCCTGGTAATATTAGATTTAAAAACAGCCCACAAGACACTCCCGTAGCTTTTTCGCACCACTCTCATGAAACCCATCTTCCTTATTTGTAATGCGTCTGCTCCTCTTCCCGGGCATGCTCAGAAGCAACCACGTAGCCAAACGTGCCCTTTTGTGAGTCAGGGCAGACCGGGAGGAAAAAAAAATCGCTACTGAGTCTGCGTTGTAGAGACCACGTCTCCGGCGTGGGACGTTGCTGCGGGGTTTGACAGAGGGATCGCGAGGGAACGCAGGTGAGCGCCTGTTTCCGCCTTCAGAGGCCGCTTTCGGTTTGAAAAGCTTGCTTTGGACGCTGCCGGCCGTAGCCTTCCAATAATGGAGCCGGTAGAACGGCCTCTGCAAAGTTAGGGTGTTGCGCGGGGCTTTGGAATCGTGCCATTGGAAAGTAATTTAAACTTCTTCAGGCAGGGGTCTTCAAACTTGGCCCTTTTAGGACTTGTGGACTTCAACTCCCAGAATTCCTCAGCCAGCTTTGCTGGCTGAGGAATTCTGGGAGTTGAAGTCCACAAGTCATAAAAGGGCCAGGTTTGAAGACCCCTGCCTTAAGGTCTCCTCTTCTCCTGGATTAAGTTGACGCGTGCCACGTTTTAAAGAAGGAAACACGCACGCCTGATTCCCTAATTCGGTCGCTGCCATCTGTTCTAAAAAGGCGAGCTTCCCCAAGCTGAAGTCCCGTCCCCCCCATCAGTTGGGACTTCCTAATTTTTATAATCTCCCTGCAGAATGGCTTGGCTGTCTGGCAATGATGGGGTTGCAGCCCACCGTTTCTAGAAAGCTGAAATGGTAAGAGGTCCAAGGTTGAACCTAGTATAACGCTTTGCTGAGATTTGCAATGGTTTAGCACAGGGATGTCAAACTCAATTTCATTGAGGGCCGCATCAGCATTGCGGTTGCCCTCAGGGGGCCGGGTGGGTGTGGCCTGGGTGGGTGTGGCCTACTGGGTGGGCGTGGCTAAAGTGCGTATGGCCTACTGGGTGGGCATGGCCAGCTCTACGTCATTCGCATCAAGGGTGCCTATGGGGGCCTGGTCAGGAGTGGGACAGATCTGAGGGTCTCTGGCAGGAGGAGGGTCTCTGGGTCAGGGCCAAGGCAGTGGGGGCCGTTCCCTCACTGTTTCCAGGATGGTTTCGCGGGCCGCATGAAACCACTTCGCGGGCCGGATCTGGCCCCTGGGCCTTGTGTTTGACAGGTCTGGTTTAGCAAGTTAGAAATGATCTGCTTGTACGTAGTGCTTGTTGGACTACATGACTTATCAAGAGTCTTCTGAAGCCCCGCGTTGCTTTTTTTAAAATGTTTAAAGTTATGTATATAAAATTTGAAATTAATTTAAAACCACCGCGACATGAATAAGATGAATTTTAATTTTAATTTTAACTGGGGGTTTTATTTATTCAGGGACGGATATAATTTTTTAAATTTGTTTTTAACTTGTCTTTTTGTTTTTAATCACCCTGTAAACCGCCCTGAGTCCTTCGGGGAAAGGGCGGTATATAAATGTAATAAAATAAAATAAATAAAATAAATTATATAACAAAACCTAAGCAGCTACAAGAACAGAGCTTTGACTCCTAGATCAAACCGGTGCTAATTCAATTTGCTTCAGAGTTTTATAGAGGCAGTCCCTGCTTAATTTGGTCCTCAGTACTTTTGTAGGCAATTAGTGGAGAAGCTTAAAGGTGGTGTTATAGCGGAATGATAGAAGCAGACTAGTGGATGCTGGCCCCATCCTCAGTGCCATTACATGCACTTGGTCCCTTCGCTCCAAACTTGCTCTGTCATGGTGCAAACACTTTTAAGTCTGAATGTTTCATATACATATGGGTTAACATTTTGAACATTATGGCAGAGTACTCACCCTCTGCTTATCTGGTTTTTTTATACTGGAAAAATACAATGCCTTTGCCAGTGTTACTGGAGCAATAGGATTGACAACCCTCAGCTTGAAGATGATATATGTTTGCTGATACAGAATATGTGACATGATGAAGAAATAGAGCAATATTACCAGAAAGCTAAAGCAAAAGTTAATATACAGTGGATATAAACAATCTATGCACCCCTGTTAAAATGCCAGGATTTTTATTTATTTATTTTCCCCCCAAAGACAGTTTCAATTTATTTTTCAATTGATTGCACAGTTTATATGTTATGAAGGTGAAAACAATTCTAAAGTGATTTATCTTGGTCTGATTTTCTTATATCTCAACAACCTGGCATTTTCATAAGGGTATAGACTTTTCTGTATCCACTGTAACATGTGGAATACAATAATCCTAGGAGTTCAGGCAAAAAATTGTTACTGGATGAAGAGAAAGATTCAGAATTTTGACAATGTACTGATATTACAGCAAAGTAATTGTAAATAAATAAGATGCTTGAGCTAATACTTTATTTAGCTGGTAAAAAAAATCAGAACAGATTTGTTTTTTTCCAGAAAGCATCTTGTTTAATAAGATAATTCAGTAAGTAGCTGTATCTTTTGTGATATAGTGCACGATTAAGGGATTGGGCTAAGGATGGGAAATTAGGTTCAAGTCCATGTTTGAATGATAGATATTTATTTAATTTATAAGCTGCCCATCTCATTTAGCAAAGCATCTCTGGTCGGCTTACAGATTGCTAAGTGGTTCAGTAGTGGTCTCTAAGCAGCCTACATCTCAAAATTGTTGTTGGGGTAAAATGAGGGATGGTTCTGCTATGATCCCTTCTTGATTTTCTAGACAAAGACAAGCAGATACAAGAACAAAGCTTTGGTTTAAATATAAAACAATAGAAAGAAATTAGCAATTCTTTAAGTTGAAAAAATTCCTTACTACATTCTGTACTTTCAGCAAGAAGAATAACTGTTCTCAGCTGCTTGTTTTCAACAAAATGAACATATGGTAGTTTGGAAGATGGTTGGGGAAGCAGACTAAGCTTCCAAGACTGCTTAAAAAAAGATCTGCCAGTAGCTCTTCATATATAGCCATACAGTTGAGTGTTCTCTCCAACTGGCTCAGTGAATGGTTCATACCCAATGTTAAGCAAGATTCTTTATGCAATAAGCCATAAGTTAAGTTCACATGTGACTATTAGACAAATGACATCTCCCTCGTAGTCCTTTAGTGCTTCGGTGTATGTGCTATGTTCACAGCAAGATATGTACTGGAAAAACATCTTCAGTTCCTGCAATACATCTACAGCTCTCTTTCTCAAACTGATGTTCCCAGATGTTTTACACCATGATGTGAATATCATCATCTGTGCAGTATGCTAGGAATTTGAATGAAAATCCAAACCATCAGGAGTGCACCAGAATAATGAAGGCTGCCACAGACTACAGTGGAACAGTTCTTTTTAAATATTGCAGGCCAAGTACACTCAAGCATTCAAGAAAGTTAACAAAATTGTTGAGACCCTGTGGGAGACACAATATGTCAGTTTATATATAATAGGCCAAAATAATACTAATTGTTCTGTGACTAATGTCTGAGATATTAAAAATGATACACAAGGATGGTACAAAGGGAAAGTCCAGTACATAGCTATAACCAACGGGTTCCTCTCACATAATGTACCCATTTATCTCCCAAAGGTGCTTTTCAAAAGGCAATTTGGACTTTATTTTTTCCTTGAAGATGTTTTGCTTCACATCCAAGAAGCTTCTTCAATTCTGACTCAGAACTGAAGAAGCTCCTTGGATGAGAAGTGAAAGTCTCATTTTGCCCCAGTTGCCTTTGAAAAAGCATCTTTGGGACAACCATGATCTGGGTGACTGAGAATCTCCATAGACAACTGTTTATTTCAGATCACTAAATATGCTAAACCAGGGTCCCCGACCTTCGAACCACAGCCCACCACCAGGCTGTGGCCTGTTAGGAACTGGGTTGCACCAGCAGCTGGCCAGTGCACATGTGCACAGCTCGACTTGCATGACTGGTGGGCTGGTTCCCCTCTCCCCCCTGCTGGATTTATTCAGCAGATGTGAAACCAAATCAGTGATGATGTTGACATTTTATATCTACTTTTGTTGTTTCAGAAGTTTACTTGTCAATAGATTAATCAAACAATGTCTGAAGAAATCAGAAAAAGGCTTGATTTTCCTAACACGCTTATACAGTCACAGGTGAGAAAGCTTCTGTTTGTATGTACAGGTAGTCCTCAACTTATGACCTCAATTGAGCCCAGAATTTCAGTTGCTAAGTGGGACATTTGTTAAGTGAGTTTTGTCCCATTTTATGACCTTTTTGCCACAGTTAAGTGAATTACTGCGGTTGTTTAGTTAGTAACATGTTTGTTAAGTGAATCTGGCTTCCCCAGTGACTTTGCTTGTCAGAAGGTCGCAAAAGGGGATCACATGACCCCACAACACTGCAACTGTCATAAGTGTGAGTCGGTTGTCAAGCATCTGAATTTTGATCATATGACCATGGGGATGCTGCAGCAGTTGTAAGCGCGAAAAGTGGTCATAAGTCATTGTTTTTTCAGTTACATAGTAACTTTGAACAGTCTGTTCAAAGTAAAACTGTTATAAGTCAAGGACTATCTGTACTATGGCATGAATATATAGATTGATCCACACACATATGCATTTGTACTTGTTGAAAAATAAATTATTTACATGAAACCCCCGGGGAAGATTATCCAGAGTCTTGAGTGGGATGTCTTCAGGATGATGAGACCCTGCTTTGCTGCTCCTTACTGTCCCGTTTCAAGTAAGTATTTGAGACCCTGGAGTATTGCCAAAGTCCCATTAGGGACTGGTTGAGAAAAAACAAGGTGCTAATCCAGCCAAAACAAAGGCGATGTTGACTACATTTTACTACTTGGCTGTATATAGCCAATTGTGGCTGGGTTTTTTAAAAAAATAAGCAGAAATAGAACAGATTAGTATTTGAACAAGGGACCACAAAAATTACCAGGATTATCGAAGAAAGTGGGAAATTAAAAAAATGCAAGAAGGTACTGGGGATAGTGGGAAACTGCTTCATTATTATTATTATTATTATTATTATTATTATTATTATTATTATTATTATTATTATTATTATTCCATATCTGTTATCGGATGTTGGCAGTCTTGTTTTTATCAGCAGCCACACGAAAAAGTGCTACTGAGTTTCGTCCAAATATAGTTTTGTCTATATTACTACTACTAATATATTGCTACCAATTGTAAATTTCATTAAACTGTCCTAAAAGTCACCATGGGTTGAATTTGACTACTAGAATATATGCTAGTAGTTTGCTAATTCTTTCACAGAGAACTATGAAATAGATTCTGTTAGACCAGAACTAGTAGTTTTTCTGTTACATCATTCTACTTTTCATAATGGCCACCCGGCAGTTGAAAGCACAGTAATAGTGAATTGACAGATAAGCACCTAACCAAAACTCAAAATCTCTTGGCCAGGAGATAGGACTCCACCAGGTTTCTTTAAGCCATTTGCTTGGTTTTCACACTGTAGGAACAACAGATACGGTCTCGTGTGGTTTGTTTTAATTAGCGAGAGCAGCCATTATGTCAATGAAGAAATATTCTTAAGAGAAGGTCCAGGTTGATGTCAGGCCTTCTGATTCCTTCTGCTGATTTATGATGGTGTTAACTAGAAGCAATGCTTTTTTTGTAAAAGAAAAAGGTGCCGGAACTCACACACGTCATACAACCCGCCTTGCCTACCCTACAAGGTTCCATCCAAAAAAGGTGCCGGAACTCTGTTCTGAGCGTTCTGTGACAAAAAAAGCCCTGACTAGAACTTCATTTTTCAAATAGTAATCCTGCTCCTGCAAGTATTTTTCACTTGGACTTTTTTTTTTAGAAAAAGAGATCCCTGCCTGTATTCATTGCGTAAGTTGATCATTTTGTGGTCTTTGAATTGATACCATAATACAGCTTAGCACCACTGGTTCCATTAGTTTACTCTGCTGAACTGTCTGGAGAGACAAAGGAGGCTCACATCTACTCAAGAATGTTGCCTGCATAATTATATTTCTAGTAGCCATATGACATGTATATTACAAGCAGCTTGGTATGTCTTCATATAGCTATCACGTTTTCATATACTACCTGTCTGACATAATTATTGACACTTTGCTAAATAAATTAATCAGAATTTCTTCAAATTTAGAAGGTGAAGACCTCAGCCTTGTACACGCATTAGCAGAAAGGTGGGGGAGATAGCATTCATTTATTTTAAACCCCACAAGGGAGTCATTTCTTCTTATAAGGTGCAAATAAAAAAGATAAAATGTTTTTAAATCCATTTGAAGTGCTTTCTTATAAGAAATTCTACTTAGTAGAGTCACTAAATTCTTAAGGAAGTCTAGAACTCATCTGGCTATTTGTCCATTTACTCTGTAAGGACAGATCACAGTATCCCATGCCCTAGGAAAGACTTTTTTCCCATTACTAGGAAAAGCTATTAAATCACTTTTTAAATGAGGCTGAGGACTTTCTCATATATGTAACTTCTAAGTAAAGGCCCATCTGCAAACATTGTTTTTGCTATGCTTATTCAGGTACCAAGTTTTGGTCCACTTGTACTGACAATCTAGGGTTGTGAGTAGCTATATTTTTAGCACCAAGAGATTATATCTCAGAATTCTCTGTGAAGATAAAGAGAATATCAAGTTGCTAATATTGAATTGTGTTTGATAAATTATTTCCCCCCCCAATATAACCTTAGCCTTGATGTTGTTGTTCAACTAAGATAACTACGGGAGGGGGGGAGGGAGGGGCAGGACACGGTTGCTGCTGGCTGCAATAAAGATAATCATTTAGTAATTTATGTTTATTCACAGGCTGTGGGCCATCTTATTGCTGCAGTGTTGAAAGAAAATGTTTTATCTAATAAGATCAGCCAATCCAGTAACCAGGTTTGTGACTTTGCTTTCATTTTTCTTTCCTCCATTGCCCTGACAACTGCTTTTGTGGTGTAACATGATTGAAAATCAATTCTGGTAATTTTAAATTTTCACAACCAGAGCATAATTCTTCACTGAGAAAGAAAAAAAACACATTGAAATGGTGTGTGTAACAATATCAGACTGTCTAATGATAACGATGCACTGTCTGGAATGGGTAGATCCACGCACAGCATGAATCCTAACATTTTGTGAGGCAAGCAAGACTTTGAACTGCTCTTTGGACCACTGGTATTTCTCTTACTGAAAACGTGCAAGCTATTTTTTACAGTTATGAAATTTCAGTTCTTTGTTATAACCCTTATCAAGGATTAAGGGAACCTACAGGTAGTCCTTGCTTAACAGTCCTTTTGTTCTGTACCAGCCTGCTACCGGCCCTGCAGAAAAGGCAACCCCTTTATAAACGGCAAGAGGCTGGAATGACGTCTGCCAAATTTATTACTACAAAAAACAAACAAGACACGAACCAAGATACAGGAGCTTTGAAACACTATCTGAGCGGTTGCTTTCAGCAAACCAGCCCTCCCCAAACATTCCCTTTATAAAGAGTTCAGGGCGTGGCCTCTCTCTGCCTCCTTCCGAGAAGCCCCACAGCCTTCCTCTATTTATTCCTACTTGACTGCCTCCTGCGTCGGGCGTCCTTGAACAGGGCCAGCTGTGGGTCATCTTCATTCACACTGTCAGGCTCACACAGCTGGGTCTCCATGGTGACCAAGTGGGAGGGGCCTGCCTGAGGGCTATCATCAGCAAGATCTTCAACCCCCTCAGCAAGGTCTTCAACACCCCCCTCCTCCTCTGATTTGTCCGACCCAACTGCCGAACCCACAGGCTGACCCTGAATCACAACACCTTTGTTCAAAGTTAGGACAGTGTTGAATGACACTTAAACGCGATTCACTGCGTTTTCAAGCATTGCATTTGCACACAGAAGGAGCTCCCCGTCTCCCCAAGGTCTCCGTTCGGAAAAAAGATATTTGAGCGCCTATGGGACCCTTGGAAACGCATCGAATTGCTACGTTTTCAAGTGTTGCATTTTATCACTTTGATAAAAAGTGATGCTGGGATCGTAAGCATGAACGAATGGTTGTTAGTCAAGGACTACCTGTATAGAAATTTGTTTCATTTGCCTCAGTTGTTCATATTGCCTGAGAGATGCTGAGATTTATAAAAATCTGTAATGTAATTGAAAAAAGATTTGCCAAAGATTTGCGAAATCTTGCAATAGATTACCTGGTACTGATATAAAATACATTTTCCTATTCTGTTATATAAGAACACAACTAAAAATGAAATAATGAACTGGTCATGGGCTTTGTCTGTTAATTGTTTACGTAAATTTTGTGGACATTTCACTGTATAAGTGGATTGGGGAAAAATGAATACATACTGTACATGTAAAAGTGTAGCAAAGTTTAAACTTATCTACTAGATATCTTTTTAAGTATTAAATGGAAACATGCCTTTTTTATTAAGAAGGGTAGAAATTTTGTCCTCACAGAACATTTGCCATGCTGAACACTTTCATTTTTGAAATAGACTTATGTTTTGGCTAATTCTAAATGAGGAGAGTAAACTTTAAAGAAATGGTTTCCATTAGGCACTTCAGTCCATAATCAAACGTGCTTGCAACCCATTGGCTGATTTAAATGGCTCGGTGCAGTTAAGCATTTTAGCTATATTTTTAAAAGTATCAAATATTAAAATTACAATAGGACAAGTACCAGCCATCTGAGAATTAAATTACAGATTTTGATTAAATCAAGATTAAATGTCAGTCCTAATAAATTCAAAGCAAACTGTAAAATAAGCCTTTCTCAAAAGATGTCTGATTCTTTTGCTACCAGAAACTTACATTCTAAGTGCAAAGAAACAGGAACAAAAAAGAAGCATGTTACTTTTATGAGGTATTTCCATAATTATGAGATCACTACTGAAAATACCTTTTTAATATGTTATTTATTTCCCATACTATCCTGGGAGAGATATTTATTCAAGCCATTCTCCAGTGTTTTACACAACTAGCAAAAGCAGGAGTCTTTCATGTCAAGAGTTTTCTGTATCACATTGGTAAACTTTACTTCAGGAAGCCATCTGAGGTAAATTAACTATACGGTCAGCAAGCGGCAAGTGAAGAAAGAGAGAACTATTCTTTCACTTTCTCTGTTTTTGCTCAGATATCAATTGAAGTAGAATGGCTGTGAGAACAATAACTGAATTTATGAGTCATCAGTCCTGAATAACGGAGCTTGTTTCTCCCCTCTCTTTGATTCCAGACCCCGGCGTTGAATTTGCTCTGGGAAAAGTCCTGCAGCGACAATATGATGGTTCGGACAACCTGCTGTGAGGCTCTGATGATGCTTGTTAAACAAGATCATGCAGAGTTTGGCTACATTCTTAACACAGCACTCAGCCTCATTCCTTCAGCCAGGTGATGGTCATTTAATTAAAGATCAACTCTTTTGATTTTGCAGGAATCAGTGATACCTTCTTGTTAAAAAAAAAGTTAAGGTTGACCCCGGGGAAGACGTGAAAGAGCCATTAATGGAGGAAGGAAAGAGCGAGCTATGAAGGGAGAAAAAAAATATACACTCCTGAGATAGAGGAAAGAACGAGAAAGAATGCAAAATAGCTCTGCCTTGGTTTTGTTTAATATAAAATGCAGCAGAGAGAAACTTGGACAGGTTTGCTAGATCTTATTACAGTATAATAAAGAGCATGAGGGTGAAGGTTTGTCCTCTGAGCTTGTAGGTTGGTTTCTGAACATTTCATTACCAAGCTAGATAAGTTTAGGGGATGTCAGTCTGGTAACAAAACGTTCAGAAACCAACCCACAAGCTCAGAGAACGAAACTTCACCTCATTCTACACCTGAGCTACAGATATTTTGCCACTCTTGCAAATAAAGAGCATTCCAGGAATCCCTACTGTTTCTGTTACCTGACCTGGCTTACCTTGCAGGGCTGACACCTCTGATCTTTTCTGCTCCATTGTCTCTCACTTCTGAGTGTCCAAATGCTAAATGGCAGTGGGTCTTCCGAGTCAAGCTGTCTTCCCTAATCTCTGGAAGCCAGTCTCTCATTTTTATTTTTATTTTTTGCCACTCAGCGATTCTCTCCGTAGGTCTTGGGCCTGGGTAAAATGACAATGCTTTTCCTCCAAGAAAGCTGCCAGGCATGTAACAGCTTTCTTATAATGCTCAAAGGTACTCTCAGCTTCATCCAAACATTTTGCTGTTGTGAATGAAAACACTACCATTCTTTTGAGACTTCAGTGATCTTATTGAATTGACTATGGATTCAGTCTTCGTGATGCTCAGCCCAAACCCAAACAGATTTTATGGACGTTTGCCAAAGCTAAACGTGTTCCTTGATATCCTGCCTCTTCTCTGGAATTCTTCAATTGGAGTTAGATAAATGATGGAGCAGAGTAGCGTAGCCAAAAAATAAATAGGTAAATGATAAAAATAATAATTTGCAATGCTGCTCAAGCTTAATCACCTACAGATTTCTGCTCTTTACATAGAGGTTGTTTTATTGCTCAAGGCTAGTAATTTGGTTTTCCACCTGTACCGTATTATAAGGTCATTGACCCTCATAGTCACAGATTCCATGATTTGTACCACCAAAACATATTTCTACATTTTAACTTCCACAAAAGTACATTTTGAATGTGACTTGCTTCAACTAGTAAAAGTAATATACCCTTCTCCACCCGCAACCTAGCATAGTGAAACAGCAATCTCTTTTTTAAACATTACTAAAATACTCTATTAAATTCTAACTGTGTATTACTGGCATACATTGTACATTAGGGTATGACTTAAAAATATACAGGTAGTCCTCGACTTATAACAGTTCATTTAGTGACTGTTCAAAGCTACAATAGCACTGAAAAAGTGACATGATTGTTTTTCACAGTTATGACCTTTGCAGCATCCCCATGGTCCTGTGATCAAAATTCAGACGTCGGGCAACCGACTCACATTTATGACCGTTACATTCTCCTGGGGTCACGCGATCACCTCTTGTGACCTTCTGAAAGTCAATGGAGAAGCCAGATTCATATAACAGCCGGATTACTAACTTACCAACTACGGTGATTCACTTAACAACTGAGAGAAGAAAGGTTGTAAAATGGGCCAAAACCTACTTAACAAATGTCTCACTTAACAATAGAAATTTTGGGCTCAATTGTGGTCATAAATCGAGGACTACCTTTAATCCAAGCCCCCGAAGAGAATGAAAAAAAACTGGGTTACCTGTCAAGGTAACAGCTGGAGTTAAGCTAAAGAGGAAGAAAAACTAAACAATTTCCCCAGTATATACTTGATCATATAAGTACCATTTTCAAGGTGAACATCAGGAATTGCTTGGATATCCTGAACCTCATTGACAGAGAATCAGAAGAACAATAGAATGAACGTAACAAAGTTATTAAGGAGGAATGTGAAAAGACACTGCCAAAGATGAAGAAACAAGAAATCAAATGGGACGTCAGAACAGTTCATGGAAATTACCAAGAAAAGAAGCCAAAGCCAAGAAAAAGCAAAATCTCAAGAAGAAACCTACCAAACAATTTCAGAGATCTGTTAGAAGAGACAAGCAGTACTAAAAGTACTTCTGTAAAGATACTGAAGATGGAAACAGACATGGAAAACAAGGAAAGTCTTCCAAAATATCTCTGAACTCTAGAAGGAGGTTCTAACCTCAAACTGATAACGCTAAAGGATTCAGTGGATAGATTCAGCTGATTCAAAATAAAATAAAATGGAATGAATAGCCTTAAATACTGTACAGTAAAGTTGTCAACCTCAAAGATATTGTAGAAGGTATTTCTACTTCTGAGAACCTATAGTACTAGAAGATGAAATTAAATCACTATCCAGTCTTTACCTAATCAGAAGATGCAGAAACTGACGGAATACTCGCTGAAATATGGCAATCAACAGAAGATGAATCAGTAAGGATTTTAACCAAGCTGTTAGCAAAATCAGTGACAATTCCAAGGAAGCAAATCCGGAAAACAACACAGTGGCCAACAGATTGGAAAATGTATATCCCAATATGAAACTAGGAGACTTAACAGAGCATGTAAACTTATTGTGCAGTATCCTTAATTTGATATGACGACAATCTCCAGTGCAGATTGGAGCCCTATACAGAAAAAGAGATACCAGATGTTCAAGCTGAAGTTAGAAAATGCTAAGCCGCATAAGATATTGCTGAGCACGCTGAATAATTAAGAAAGCCAAAAAATACCAGAAAGAAGTCAGTATGTGCTTCATTGATTTGTAGAAAGGCTTTTGATTATGTCACCATGTGAAACTCTGGAATGTGCATGAAAAAAATTGGGAATCCCAGGACATCTCATTGTCCTCGTGCAAAAATATATATACAGATCAGGAAGCCACAGTATGGATAGTACATAGTAAAACAGATTGACTCCAGGTCAGCAAAGAAGTGAGGCAAAGTTTGGAGGACAGGGAATGGCCTTGAAGGACAGTTGGAAGGTAATGATTAGATAAAAGGAGATTGAACCTGCGTCAAGGGAGTAACTTGGCAAGCTCATTCCCTAATTCAGTGGAGAGAAAGGGAGGGAGGGGGAAGCATATTCAGACTTGCAAGATTCTGTTACTATAGCTGTTACAATAAAAAATAGTACTAACCTACCTGACGATGGTTTCTTAGTCTGACCTACCTTATAAGACTGACATAAGCATTTATGCTATCCCTTCATTTTTTCAACCCATATCCTGAATATATATTAAGGAAATCTTGGTTGGAAGCAAAAGAATGTGTGAATATGTTACTTTGGAGGAAGAAATACCGTGTTTTCCCAAAAATAAGACTGGGTCTTACTTATTTATTTATTTGCCTCCAAAAGAGGCACCAGGACTTATTTTTGGGGGGATGTCTTTTATACTCACCTCCGGCACCGGCAGCCCTGCCCAGCAGGTCCACTTTTTCTATGGCCAAAGGAGCAGCTTCATTCTGCAGCTGCATTCCAGCCTGCATTTTGCAGTCAGGCCTTTCTGGAAGGCCTCTGCAGCCGAGTACCGAGCTATAGATTGAATCCATAGCTCGTTCCTCTGCTGCAGAGGTGTTGCAGAACCGAGCTATGGATTGAATCTATATCTCAGTTCTCAGCTACAGTGGCCTTCCGGAAAGTCCTGTGACTGGGAAATGCAGAAGATTTATTTATTATTTATTTATTGATGGGATTTACATCCCGCCCTATCTCCCGAAGGACTCAGGGCAGCTAACAACAAAACATATAATAAGTACAGAAATCAAGATAAAAATAAAATGAAGATGCCGCAGAAGAAGAGCTGGGCCGGTGAGGAGAGGGCTGCCTGGAAGGTAAATGGGTGTGGGGTGCGTGGGGCAGCTTCACACTCCCACCACGCCCTAGCTTGCTTTTTAGATCTATGCCTCACCCCCAAACTAGGGCTTATTGTTGGGGCAGGGCTTATATTATATTAGAGCTTATTTTAGGGGTAGGTCTTTTGGGGAAACACGGTAAAAGTTAAGGAGCATGGAGAAAAGAATGGAACTGAAATTAAATGTAAAGAAGACTAAACAAATGACAACAGGTAGAACAACCATCCATAGAATTGACCAGATATCTAAGTGTTAAATACTGTAGTTTCTACCTTTCAGGATCAACAATATTAAAGGAAGGAGCAGTCAAGAAATAAATCACAGACTAGACAGAGCAGCTGTGAAAGTCTTTGAAAGGATGCTCAGATGCTATGATGTGTTTATACTTACAAAAATCAGAATAGCGCAAGAAATATTCCCTGTGGCACCATATGAAAGCAAAATTTGGACTTTGAAAAACTAGAACAGGAAGAGAGAATTGCTTTTTTTTAAAATTGCTGTTGAAGAAGACTCCTGGGAATACCGTTGACAGCCAAAAAACACAAAAAAGTAAATCATTAAATAAAATAATCCAGATATTGCACTTGAGGCTCAAATTATCCTACTTTAGATTACCTAATTATGCAATACACAATACACAAGCTCTGTCAGCAAAGTGATGAGGGGTGAAACAAACAAATCCACTACAGAGATCAAATATATGAAAGGGGCTTAGAAAGACACCTCCCTAATTCACCACAGTATAAAAACAGGGATGATATATAGCACAATCAGAAAAATTGGATGCCAGGGGCCAGTCAAGACTATGGGTTCCCCCTCTCAGTTGGCTTTTAGAAGGCTGGAAGACAGTCTCCATTTTATCTTTGTCTTCAGTATATGTGTGGTTTTTTTTGAAAGGACACTAGATTTGCATACTTCCTTTTCTAATTACTCTTGGGAATTGTTTATTAACTTTTTCAGCTATTAGAAATCTTCGGATTGGGTGAGTTTTACAACACTTAAGTGAATTTCCTTCAATCCTTAGTGAAAGAAGTTTTGACAATAAGTTTATGAACTTTAAAAGCAATTATGGACTAAATTGCAAGAATGATTAAAACTTTGATTGTAGAAAGTTACAAATGGGCTAAGTATCCAGATAAATTTGCAGTAAGATTTTGGAATTAATTATAAAGAATCCTTCCCATGTGAAAATTCTTTCGTTTTAAAACATAAGAGAAGATTTAAAAAAATGGATACTAAAGGAAACTAGAGGGTGTTAAAAATTACAGTTAAAGAAGAAGAACATTTAAACTCAATTTACAATTACAGAATGAAGCAAACATTTGGACATTTTGAAAACTACTTTTAAACAATGGACTGAGAAGTTGATTTTAAGAGTGTCTGCCTCTATAGATAGACTGTATCTAAAAGATTTTATGGAAGTGGAGCAAGTTCTACCTGACAAGACCAGGACTGAGTTGAAAATGGATTTCTATAAGAACAACATGGGAAAAGATGCAACACTAGACATACAAAAACTTTGGCTGATGTCTTAATAATTAAAAGGGATATCAAAACAGCAAAAGGAAGAGAGTGACCTGGATAATTTTGCTATATTGGATTTACAAAAAGTGGCTTGTTAATGTTTTGAAGAGTTTTGTGCTAAGGAATAAAGAAAAAATCAACCTCAATGATATTACTTGAAGGGACTAAAAAGACTGAGATTGTTGGAATAAAAGGAAGGAATATAAAGTTGGTTTATTTGATCAAGGTTAAACTAAGTTTGTTATTAATGGGCTTTTTGCTGACATCAGGACTGAAATGACTGCTTAATGGATTTGCTTATACATGAGAAGGTTTATGGGAAGAAAGATTTGTATTTTAAGAGAAGGTGATGAACTTCGCTTCAACAGTTAGATGGGTGGCATATATATTTAATAAATAAAGTTAGTAAAATGGTTTATACTTGTGATGAAAGTGGGAGATCACTTTATATTTTTAAATTTTTCTTCACTTTACTTTTTTGATTTCTCTATTTTTCATCTTTTTCTATTGTTTCTGCACCTTTCTAATCTTTATTCTTCTGTTTTCAGTTATTATTAGCTTTTACTTTGTAATTATAGTCTTTAATAAAATCACTATTTATATAAAAGATTATTCATTCCTTCACCCTTCCCTTTTCCACTTTTTTCTAAGTTTCTGATTTTTCTATTTATAATAAATGGTTCTCAGAGGTGCTGATTTTTGAAAAGGATAAAAGATCCAGTCTGTAGCCTGCTTATGGAAAGTAACGGTGATACTAATTAATTCCTACTTTAAATTGGTGCGAGAAAATATTTTTCGGGATTAAAGTGGCTAGCAAGACCATAGTTCTTTAGCTGTCACCAGAACTGTGGGAAGAGTGTGCTATGTATGTGAAAAGAGTGTTTAAGACCTTCATATGAATCCTTAAAGGTCTCTGGTATGTGCACATATGACCTGTTGTATATCTTAAAAGAGGATACTTTCAAAATTAAGACTGTCTTGTGATAGTGCCTAAAAAATAATTTACTATGTAAAATTGGGCACATAGCTATCGGCGTCAGAGCAAACCAAATGAAAAATGGCTACGTTGAATTATGGTTTGATTGATGACATAACCTGGGAAGTCCTTTCAAACTAAAAAGTGGTGTTAAGAGACATCATAAAAATGTTTCTCTTTTTGTAGAAATCTGTTGATTGAACATGTATTTTTGCCGTGCTTTTTGATAGGAATGTCCAGGGCTTGATAAAAATCATTGTAAAGCTATTACAGATGCAAGCCTTGAAGACATCAACAAATGAAGAACAGCAACAGCTTGACTTATATGCAATCAGGTATGCCTTAAACTAGTCAAATTGGCATGTTGTTTTGAATGGTAACTTGATAAACATTGCAAGTACCAAGGATTCTCATTACTTGCAGTAATTATTTTAAATTAGTGAGTACTGAAACGTTACCTGAGAAAAGTGTGTTGGGCAACCCAGTTTTTTATGTGTGTGTGTGTGTGTGTGTGTGTGTATGATAATTCCAAACCAAAAATGGAATTTGAGAAAATATCTTAAGCTTGACCATCCCTATTGTGAAGGCAAGGAGCTGGGAGACACATTCAGATTTGCAAGATTGATGTCAGCACTTTGAAGTAGAAAAGACTCCAAGCCCAACATTATGGATATTAAAACTATTTTTATTACAGGGTTACAGTAATCAAATCTTGCTAGATTTCTCTTATCTGACTATTGCCTTGGGTGTTGCTCTTCCTCGTGTTTCTCAAATTTATCTTCACAACCCATTACATCACAAAAATGTCACGCATATTGATTTTGTGGTTACAAATACATTTTAATGAGTGTACAAATTTGAAAATATGAAATCTGCAAATAACAAGAATTGGCTGCAGGTGTGTAAATAAAAAAAAATAATTGCCTGAAATACTGGTTGCTAAAAATCCAGTAAAATCTGCTTCATTAGGCAACAACCACAAAAAAGGTGGAACTAGGTTTGGGGGGAAAGCCTAAACAAAGTTGGGGAGTCATTTTGGTTTAGTGATTAAGGCACTAGTTTAGACAGCAAGGGAGTGAGCTCAAGTCCTGCCTTCACCACAAAAAACAGAAGAATGTTCTTGGGCAGTCACTCTCTCTTAACTCACCTCACCTCACGGTAGTTGTCAGGAAAATAGGAAGAGGTGTTGGTTATGTTCACCCCCTTATTTGTAAAAATAATGAAGGCTGGATATAAATAAAACTATTCAGCTAAACTTTTGGCTTCTCCAGTATTCTCCAGTAAGCAGCATATGTTCAAGTAGGCAGTTACGGAGGATGTGATGAAGGGATAGAAACGCGGCTTAAAGTTAACAAGACACATATTTAGAGTGAACAGAGTTTAAATCTCCAAAGCCAAAGGAAAACCCTCCCGCGTTATAGAAATAACCTAATGATTTGACCAAACCTGTATCCATTAACTGTGAGAAAGCCCAGAGAATTGGTGAAATGCCAAGACAATTCAGAGAAAGTAATTGATTCTGTTTTAAAAAGAGGCGAAAGGATTTGGAGAGCTGACATTTGATACCAGAAAGAGATCTGAGAAGATAATAAAACAATGGATCTATAAACACTTTGAATGCAATGCAGCGATTACTGGAATTCAACATTAATTTGTTGCGAACAAGTCTTATCAAGACTTCCTTCCTTCCTTACTCCCCGCCGCCCTCCGTAGATCAGGAAAATACTTTGAAGACAATAAGGCCTAAGTTCAGCAAAATATTTTACAACATAATCTATACCGCTAATTAACGATTTAGTTATACAGTATGCCTATTAGGTGGGTCAACAGTGACTAACAATTTGAAAATTAACGATCAAATGCATCAAATTGGAAAGGTATATTTAGTGGAATGATATAGAGTCAGGTTTTGGATTGAGAATTAAATTGGATTTAGAATTAAATAATAACTTGGATGGCAAGGTGAAAAGTAAAATTGCAGATGACATAAAATTGAATATCACAGCAAGAAAAAGAAGGCCAAAGTTTGCCCAGAAAATCAGAATGAATTTTAACACAGACAATTTCATATTTTTTCATTTGGTTGAGTGGGTAGGGTGGAATATAGTCCTGAACAAGCTACATCTTGTATATCAGAAAATATGAAATATTATCCAGTATTTTTTCTTGCATTATCATTTTTTCTTGATAATGTCCTTTGAGCATATGAAAAGAGAATGTAGGAAGGAATGCACAATACAGTATGTATAGTATGAAATTGTATGCATGTATTCATTCACATCAAGAATAAATGTTATTCCTTTATTCCATTATTACAGGGACATACTGTAGGAAAAATTCTGATATCACAATGATAAACGTATCTTCATTAGAATCATTCTCACCATTCATGAGGTCATTAAAAAGTTTATTAATATATTGCCTGTAAATATAGCTTTCATTCTGTATCCATGAACATATACTCCCCTTCTATTAACAAAACATATCTCATGGGCAATTCTGTATGTTATTATAATACTGTATTTATGATCGTGTTTATTTTTAGGATAATCAAATTTGCAAGTTTTATTATTTTTAATGCATTTGTTGTCATTTTTTGTTTTCTCCCAGAAACTCTCCTCACCCTCTAATTATTATACTTGAAAACAGACCTGATTGCTGGCCATTCCTTCTTCAACATATGACCACATTTTTCCAGCAATGTCCAAAAGGGTAGGAAAATAAAATAATTGCATAAGTGGGGGTGAGTGCATGCATTGGCCAGCCTGTCCTGTGGCCCGGTGGCCAGTAGGCCATGGCCCGGTAGTGGGCCGCAGCCCATAGGTTGGGGACCCCTGTTCTAGAAGACGTTTTAATTCAGGTTTTTCCAGCTTGATGTAGCAATGTTTTATTTGCTTCTCTGTGGTTGTATTTGTTGGTTTACATCTTTCAAACCCTGAAGGTATAGAAATTATATTTTTTGTATTTTTCCAGTTTCTTTATAGTTGGTTTTTTATTGTATACCAAAAGAAGCAATCGCTACATTGATGTGGTAACTGTCTTGTGATTTCTTAAAATGATTTCTTACCATTTCAGGGCAGAACGTGTATGTGTCAATATAATGAGGCCATTTCTAAGGTACCTGTATTGTGAACCTTACCAGTTGCGGGAACATGCAGAATTACGGATGAGCCTGCTTAGAGTCTTGCTTCAGCCATATGAGCCTTTGAACAGAGAGGAACCGCCCGCCCTTGAAAACCATCTCCTTCAGTTGCTTTGTGACCTAGTTCCATATTATCAGGTAAAGCTTCTCCGGTGCTATCCTCTCAGTGCACCTTATTTTATTTATTTACTTTCTATTGTTTCTAAATTTCTTGAACATGTGTATGTGGCCAGGGAGCCTGATGGCTCAACAGTTAAAGATGCTGGGCCTGGGTTGAGTTCCTCTTACTTGCCCCAGCTTCTGCTCACCTAGCAGTTTGAAAACATGCACGTGTAAGTAGGTAAATAGGTACCATTTCAATAGGAAAATAACAGCGTTCATTGTGCCTTGCTGTCTTAGTCGTGCTGGCCATGTGACCGTGGAAGTATCTTCGGATAACACTGGCTCCCTCGGCTAAGAAACGGAGATGAGCACCTATAGTCAGGCATGACTGGACAGGGGGAAACCTTTACATTTATGTATACAGTATGTATATGGCTACTCATATACCAAACTTGGGATAGTGGATAAAAGAAAACAAAATGACAATCCATAATATAAAAATAGCAAATCTGAGGACCTTAAAAAAAATCATTAACCACAGATACACCATATCAGAGGTCTTTTGTTTTTTTTTGTTAGTTTGTTTGTTCTGCATCGTGGCTCTAGCACCTGGGGAACAGCCAAGCCTTTACGGCTTTCCTTTCTGTTGGTTAAAGATTACATGGAAGGAGCGTCATGGTTGCCTATATCTCAAAGAGGAGTCTGTTCCACAAGACAGGCACCATGACTGAGAAGGATTTACCAAATGACCTTATTTTACTGGTAGGACCCAGAGCCTGCCCACTCTGCCAGATGTGGTGGGATGGGCAGAAACTATTGGGGAGAGGCAATCCCACAAGTAACTTGGCCCCTTCCGTGTCGTGTTAAAAATAACCGTCAAAACTTGAATTTCATCCAGAGACTATTGCAATCAGCGTGGCCTATGAAGTAGCAGTGTTATATGGCTTTATAGGTAGCCCTTGGCTTATGACCAGTCATTTAATGACTGTTCAAAAGTTATTAAATTCAAAAACGTTATTTATGACCTGCCCCTGAGGTTTTAGCTGTCCACCCCAACCCCACGATCACATGACTGCCTTTCGGGTGCTTGAAAACTGGCTTGTATTTACAACCCGTTACAGTGTCCCTGGCCATACGATTGCTTTTTGCGACTTTTCCTGTTTTCTGTTAAGAAATGCTCATTGAACTGGCTGC
Source organism: Vipera ursinii (assembly GCF_947247035.1). NCBI lineage: Eukaryota > Metazoa > Chordata > Lepidosauria > Squamata > Viperidae > Vipera > Vipera ursinii. The sequence continues at coordinate 215,347,711 of NC_139513.1, read as the reverse complement.
ATTTGGGCTTAGGATCATGTGATTCGCTTAGTGACCACAGTGACTTGCTTAACAAACATCATAAAAAATGGTTGCAGAATCAAATCTGGTCAGGTGGTAATTTGATTTACAACCACAGCAACTTATGAACAATTCTGGGCTCCGTTGTGGTCTCAAGGACTATGTGTGCTGTGGAGCGCTCAGTATTGTTTGGCTTCCTGCATTCTGGACATGCTGAAAATTCTAAATGCTCTTCAGGCATGCAGAGCATGTAGCAATGCTCCAAGTAGGAGATGACTGAAATATGAGTGACCGTGACCATTCCTCCTGATCTAGGAATGGATATAGTTGGTGCACAAGATGTAATTGGGCAAGGGTCCTCCTAGTCATGGCTGCCACTTGCTTCTTGAAGAGGAACTCTGAATCCAGAGGAAACCTCAGATTGTACACTGCCTGATGGAGAGTTACCCCATTCAAAGATCACTAGATACAAGGGACCCTGAGAAGTTGGTTTATCCCTATCCAGACCCACGTGGATGCCAATAACTGGACCGTATTACTCGGCAGCTGGGGATAGAGATGTGCAACTAAGTATCATCAGCACAATATCAGGGAGGTGTTTCTAGAATGCGTACAGTGGGATCTTAGATTTCCTATTCCAGATAAACTGACATACTACGAACACAATCTCTCTCTCTCTCTATTGCACTCCTCTGTGCAAAGTCTTCATTTATACATATCTGCTAACGCTTTATGTGGTTCTCAGTGCCGGGTATGATGCAGTCTTGATTTTTGTTTTCCATAGGTAAAAGATGCTCTACAGATCACAGAAGCGTTGCTTTTCCTGGAGGGATTATTTCGGAGTCTGCTACGTTACCCTAGTTTTTGGAAGACACAATTATGTCATCTTTGTCTGCAGCTTCTGGTTTTCTGTGAGGTTAGCCTGCAGGCCACAGGGGAATGTTCATCTTTAATTGGCTTAATGGAGGAAAATGTTGAGCTTCTGAAAGAGGTAGGTTCTCTGGGGATCAAGATAACTTTTAAAGATGTATCCATACTTAATTGGGTGATGGCCCTTAACTTTTGGCACTTAGTAGTAAGGTTTCTGTTAGTAAGCTGGACTGGAAATAGGCATCACAGGTATTTAAGGACACAAGAGTTGCTAAGAAGTAGATTTATCATAGAAAAACTAAGTCATCATAGAAACTTTCCCAGCATCTATATACTACTAAATGTCTACAACTTTTAACTCGACAAAACTATGCATCCTAGGTCAACAATGTTTGAACCAAGGTATCTCAAATGGACTAACTTACAGAATGTGCTCCAAATCCAGGAGCCATGACACCTGAGACAATAACATTTGGGAAAGTTATTTACTGCTTAAGTATACATTGGACTGCTGCTGCACTTGCATGATCTTCATTTTCAGTATTTGCCGACAGTTTCCTAGCCACTCTCACAATCCTTCAGTCCGTCTCCCATCCAGGAACAGCCACTTACACAGAGGAGGAAAAATCGGGAGAAAAGAAGGGAAAGAAGAATGGGAAGAATGGAACTCCATATGTCCTCCAAAACCCACCTCCATGTACCCCCAAGCACCCTTTCTGAACTATGCTTCTGCCCTGTATTTCTCCCCTGACCCACAAGGCACTTCTTTCACATCTGCGCATCCTTTTCCTGAGCCGTGCCATCCCCCTGTGCGGCACCTTTCCCTTTTCCTCCTGCAGCCTTTTTGCCCCATGCCATCCCCCACCTGCCTTTTCGGATCCAGGATGCTGTCCCTGCGTGCCTTCTCCAACCTGTTCAATACATCTGGCACACCGCCCCACATCCTTCCGGAGCCCCATCACCTTTGCGCCTTTCCTGACTGCGCAGCACTTCTTGGCACACGCCCATGAACCCTTCTTGACCTGTGCTACTGCCTGCACCCCATTGGGGACCCCAAGGCATCCTTCTCAATTTGTGCGGCCCCTCCATGCACATTGCCTGAGCTGTGTAGTACCTCTCTCGTCCACCCTTTTCACCTTTCCTGACCCATGCTGCTCGCCCGCCCACCCACCCTTCCCTACTCTAATATATGTACACCCTTCCTGATCACCACCACCACCCAATGTGCCTTTGTTGACCTATGCAGCACTTCTTGTGCATCCCACACATAATCTCTTATCTGCACTGCCCCCACTGACTTTCCAACTTCCCACAAGCAAAATGAATGGGGAAGCCAGCAGGAACTCGAGGGAGGGAGGAAGATAGATTTCCAGGGCTCCCTGCCAGCTTCCCACAAGGAAACTCAATGGGGAAGCTAGCAAGAAATTGGAAGCTGCTGTTCCTCCCACTGCTTTTTTGCCTGCTGGTGATCCTACTGTGTCTTGTATAGATAAGAAAATATCTTCGAAACAATGACCAAATAAGGGCATGAGCTGTATAGCAAGCCTTATTTACAGGCCATCCTTGATCTGCCAATACAATTGAGCCTGGAATTTTAGTTGTTGAGTGATGGATCATTAGCGAGATGTCACATGACTAGCCATGTTACTGCTTTACCCAAGAATTGCAGTCCTGACACTCCTAATCACAGGTGTTAAGTGGATGCATCTCCAGGTAAGGAGTATGGATGGGAGTGGGGAAACCCTGGGAGATTCCGCTCAAGAACTGAAAATGGTCTGTGCCAAATTCCTACCGGGTTTTTCAGCCTCTGAGGAAGAACACTCACAGCCTGCACTGGGCCTCCCAGGTCTTCCCCTGTCTGCCTAAAGTCCTCTGTGCTGATTATATTTATTATTATTATATTTTTATACTGCCCTTCTCCCGAAGGACTCAGGGCGGTGTACAGGGCAATAAATATAAAAACGAAATACAAAAGTTAAAAAACAATTAAATATTATGCCCAAATATAAAACAGTAATTAAAAGAACATATTAAAACCCCAACCCTAACCCATCAAACCAGGTCAGATTGCTCGAATAAATAAGTTTTTAGATCGCGCCGGAAGGAGCGAAGGTCGGGGGCCATCTGGAGCTCAACCGGCAAGCGGTTCCACAGGTCTGGTGCGCCCACAGAGAACGCCCTCCCCCTAGGGGTCACCAATCAACATTCTTTGATCGGAGGCACCCTGAGGAGGCCCTCTCTGTGGGAGCGCACTGGACGGAGGGAAGTTGACGCCGGCCGCAGGTGTTGCCGTAGGTAATCCGGACCCATGCCATGTAGGGCTTTGTACGTCATTACCAACACTATCTGATCACGCTGCCCCTCCGTCCTCTGCTTGAATTTTGGCTTCCTCCTCTCTTCTCTGGGGCCTGGGTGAAAGAGCTGCTTCCCGAAGGATGTCACTTCTCCTCGGAGTTTGGAAAGGAACCCCGTCTGCTGGGTGGAGAAATGGAGTTCAAATAATTTAAGATCTGAGCTCCATTTTTGCACTCTGTGGGATGTCAGTTTTCCTCCACATGCAGAAGGAAACTCCCTTCTCTGGGGTGCTGACATAGAGCTCAAATCATCAGGATCTGAGCTCTGTTTATCCACCTTGCTGAAGGAGTTCAGTGCCCCTTGGTGAGCAGATCTTTCAGCTCCCCAGAGACACGAGAAAGCCCTTTTGGCTGGAAACTTGCAATTTTCTCTGCCAGCTTTCCCACTGACTTTCCGGGGAAGCCGGCAGAAAAGATTTCAAGCGGCGACAACATGTTTGTGGGGCATTTGGCAACCGGTTGTAAGCTCAAATAGGTTGCCAAGCACCCAGATTGCGATTATGGGACTGCAGGAGAGCGAGCGCTCTCTGAGGCCATTGTAACTTTAAACAATTGTTAAATGAACTTTGCTTTGAGGTATATCAATTCCTCAGTTTTTTGAGGTATATCAATTCCTCAGTTTTTTAAACAGCTGAAATTATCTTTACAAGAAGGCAGCCGTATGCAGCCATAAGAAAAGTATTGTGTTAGAGAAGCAAGGCACAAACCATAATTTACATGCTAAAACGGAACAAACAAACAAGTCGTGTCATTAGTTTAACACAAAGAGTGAAGCCAGTTATTGTCTAGCTGTAATGTTTCAGGTAGCATTTTTTCCCATATTCTGTGTGATGACACTAAGAAATAAATCTGAGTCTGACTGTCTTTGTTCCTGTTGGATACATTTTTAGTAATGTGGAGAATTACAAGACTTGCCTGTTTACAAATCATGAATTCCTAATTTGTAAAAGCTGACTTTCAAAGAACCTTAGCCTTTTTGACAAGTGAGCACCTATGTATAGAGATTACTCTAACCTCAGTATAAAATGGAACAGTATAAATCAGCTGTACTATTATATATATGTCTCTCTGAACATAGACTTTTTGGCTTTGTTTTTCTTCTGTAATAAGGATGAAAGAAAGCTTTTGTTGCAGTCCAAGACCAGAGAAGGGAAATCTGACTGGCTTTTTTTCATGTATATCTACACTTATTCAAGCAATATGTTTAAACACCAGTTAGTATGCACTCGCTCTCTTGAGAGGAGTCAGAGTCAAGTCACTGGCTCTTATGTTATGACACTGTTGCCTTTCTGCTGAGGAAATGGAAACATGGGAAGTAGCTATGTTACCAGCACCAAGTACTGTAAAGTCAGAAGGACCTTAAGAGTTATTTATTTTACATATTAAGGCTGAAGAAATATGCTTCATTTGATTTTTTTTTAAAAAAAAACAAGTGTAAGATTTGCTCAGGGTGTTTATTTCCATAGACTGTTGTATATTATACTTGGAAAGAAAATCAAACTTGATTGGGTATCTTGGTTTTTTTTTAGGGTTTTCCATTTCAGATGACCATCATTGGATTGGGTGTGCTCCTGCTGCAGATTCCAGCAAGTCAGCAAAAGCCTATTTTAAATCTAGGTAAGACTTCATTGTAAAATTGCAACAATTCCCTGAAAAATTACCTGCTTTCTTTATTTTTCTGGGAGGAAGCAATTTCTTAATAATTTCAGATTATTAGGAAGTATCTTTTGTTGGTCTTGTTGGCAACTGTAGTAGATTAAATTTATTGTTCGTAAAGATTTGTAGGAGATTATATGTCATAAACATATATTTGTTTAGCTATTTTTAGCTCAGAATGTCTTTCAGTTACCTGAGAACCATGTCAATGATTTAAATATCAAATTAAGCAAGAGGAAATACAGAACATTACTCATGTCTTCCATGAAAGATCTTGATAGATGAGAAACTAATTTCATTTACAATAATCCTCACCAAAATTAGAATAAAAATGTTTATCCATTTAATAACAGACATTTGTCATATTTATTAGCCAAAAAGTACTCCAGAAATTTCCTCTGTGTCATCTCAAAGACTTTTCCAGTTACACATCATGCTGATTTAATTTTTCTAGTGTATATTTAAGGTACCAATTAGTAATCCCAATATTATTCAAGGGCTGTCATCCATTAATGAAACCAGATAGTGAAGGATGGACAATCAGATTAATAATTTATGTGATCCACATACCAGAGTCACTGTCAACATTCTTCCATTAGTAGTTGAAATAAAATAGTAATGAACATTTAGTAAAATAATAAAGACTGTTAAAGAACTAAAAGAAAAAGAAAAATAAATGAGAAAACTGAAAAAAGAGAGAAAATATTAATAGATTTCCAGATAAGATGTACTGAAGAGGGAACTTCCCCTCTTCCCAGCTGCTGGCCCAAATCCAAAGTGCTTCATCTCCCTCTGAAAATGTAAAAAGAAAAACATTGAGCATTAAAAAAGCTGCTACTACATTTCTTCAAATGATCTCAACACAATAAACTGCTCTGGAGCATCTGTGACAAATTGCTGGAAAAAGGAAAAAAAAGATTTAATTTCTTTTTGATTTGCTGCCCAACGGGCTTTTTTTTTTTGAATAACATCTGCTTCTGAACTGTTTGTGGAGTCAGATCTGGAAAAATCATTAACTCCTTTGTATTTCATTCCAAAAATCCCACTAGCTAAGATAAATGCTGGATATGATCCCATACTGTAGATCTTAAACATTTCATAGCAGTAGGACAGTAAGCAACTCAATACAGGTTTTTCCCCCCCTCAGTTACTTTATCTTATTTAAATTTAGCAGAAACTAAAGCTTTTTGTTGTTCTACAGCTCACTTAAGAAGCTGCTTTCCATTGGAAAAATGGCCCAATTCTTGTTTATTATGTCTTTGTGGTTAGCTTACAGGTACTAGGTAATGTAGCAAGATAAAGGATTTTCCACTTAACCGTTAAAAGTACTTACTAAAGGCAATGAAAATATGCTGAAATACTACCTCGTCCTTGGTGCTCTCTGAGTTTGGTTGTTTTCTTGAAGACGTTTCATTACCCAGACTAGGTAACATCATCAGGGTGCATGCTGATGTTGTTATCTAGTTTGGGTAACAAAGAAAACCACCAATGAAGAGACGTAATAAAGAAAAGTATCTAGACTACTGCAACGCTCTCTACATGGGGCTGCCCTTGAGGACCACTCGGAGGCTTCAGCTGGTGCAGAATGCGGCCGCGCGAGTTGTGATGGGGGTTTCCCGATACTCCCATGTAACACCTCTACTCCGCGAGCTGCATTGGCTTCCGGTTGCCCTCCGGGTGAGATTCAAGGTGCTGGTGATGACCTATAAAGCCCTGAATGGCTTGGGTCCGGGATATCTGAGGGAACACCTGCTGCCGGCATCAAGCTCCCTTCGTCCAGTGCGCTCCCACAGGGAGGGTCTTCTCAGGGTGCCGCCGATAAAAGACTGTCGGCGGATAACACCCAGGGGAAGGGCCTTCTCTGTGGGTGCACCTGCCCTCTGGAACCAGCTGCCCGTGGAGCTTAGGACTGCCCCCGACCTTCGCACATTTCGCCGGGACCTGAAGACCTGGCTCTTTGAGCTCTCCGGCCCAGGCTGAGAATTTTTAACTGGGGTTTTTAATTTTAGGGATGATTTAATCTTTTTTTTAAAAAAATTGTTTTTAACTTTTGTACTGGTTGTTTTAAATACCCTGTAAACCGCCCTGAGTCCTTCGGGAAAGGGCGGCATATAAATTTAATAAAATAAATAAAAATAAAATAAGAAAACAGCCAAGGTCAGAAAGCACCAAGGACTTCTCATTTCAACTTCGCGCTACAAATATTCTCCTTTCTTGGTCCCTTGTCCTTGGAAGGTATCAAGGTAATAAACTCAGTTTGTCACTACTGAACCCAGGAATCTCAGATTCCTATTTCTATATTGATTCCATAGTAAATTTACATTTAGTATTGTGGGAGTTACAACAACAACTTTTATTGATTAGCCCTTGGGCCATATCAAAGTACAAAGTTCCAGCAACAAACCGTCACCAAAACTAGATAAAAGTAATCCGAAATGGAATTTGATAAAATACAATTTAAAATGGAATTAAAATACAATTTAAGTTAAAATAGTAATAAAATGCAAATTTAAGATATAGATAAAATATGGAAACATTATATTTCGGAGTCGCCCTTACAATCTACCCCAATCAGTCCCACATATGCAGATCTTAACTGGATCATTTTGTTCAAATACTGTGCTACATTGGATGTTATTTTCAAGTTCTGGCCGGACATAAGGTAAGTTATTTTGATATGGGGATCCCAATGGGTCATTCGTTTGGTATATAGACCAAGATACCTGTCTCTCACCCTCTTATACAAACAACAGTCAAATAGGATGTGAGCCAGGTCCTCTACCTCTGCCGCTCCGCAAATGCAGAGACGCTCATTGTATGGTATAGCATGAAATCTCCCATATCTGACCATTGTGTCAAGCTGTTCAAATCTTGCTCTCGTAAATATCTCCCTAAGATGTTTTGGGAGTTGTGACTTCAAATAACTGTCCACTTGAAAAGTACATTTGTATTTACTCAGCCATTTCAAGTTACCCACCTTACTAAGGATAGCTATATCAGTTTGTGCTTCTATATCCTTAATTCTTTGGGCAACTCTTTGTTTAGATTGTTCTCCTGTTACGCAAGAAACAGGAAGGCCACAGCTTCTTACAAAATTTGTTAGTTTGGTGATCCAGGAGATTTGTGATTGTAGTTTTATTTGCTCTACAGTAGTAGGCATAATTTGGGGATATTGTGGGAGTTGAGATTCCCTAAATGAGGCAGACTTGTAAAATTATCTCAGAATTAAAGGGTATTTGTCTACTGAAGGAACTTGGAGTGTAAATGTGAATGCAGCCACTTTATTATGACTCCCTAGGTGTGTTGGCTGCTCCAAGTATTTGAATACCCTTCTGTTCTAAAGGGGAGATTGTATCTGTATTCTACTATTTTTCACTGTTGTATTAGATGGTTCTGAGTTTCAAAATTCTTAATGCAAATGTTCTCTTGTTTTTATAGCCATCAAGCTTCTGTCAGGTTCGGAAATCAAGATGACTCCATTGATGGCTGTCATCTTAGTGATGCCTGCCTTGCAAATACTATCATCCACAGCTGTTCAGGACAACATGACTGAGGAGAATGATAACACGACTAGGCAGCAATTAGCCATTAATCTTCTAGAGATCGTACAGCAGGAAGAGCTGAAAGAGCAGGACTTGGTGAAGTTTTCATGCTTACTTTAAATTTTCCAGCTGTGGGAAAATAATAGTTATATAATATTTTCAACTTTCAACTCTACTTCAGACATAACAGTGTAAAATATTAAAATAGGTACTGAAATATGAGGAAAGAATATTAGGAGAGAATCAGTCAGATTAGGAAGGGGCAATATAAATAATCACATATAATAATTGTTAGCTCGTATCATGTTTATGGCCTCTTAAAGACATTGGATTGGCCTTTACCTAAGTAGAATCTTGGTTTGAGTAGGTCTTTTGGTTAATGTGGTAGGGCTGTGAGGCACCTAAAGCATGGGTGTCTAACCTTTGGCTCGCCTGGGCTGCATTGAGTGAAGAGGAATTGTCTTGGGTCATACACAAAATATATAATATATAGTTAATGTGTATAAATAACAACATTCCTGTGTATTTTTAATATTCGTTACGCAATCTTGTGGAGCCGCATCTTGTGGGCCATGGCTTGGACATCCCTGACCTAACGTATAAGACCCAGACCCTTGATAGATCATGTTAAATCCAGCGTTCTTTTTGTATAAGAGTAGGCATTTAGCAATTCACAAGAGTATGTCCAACAATCCAGAAAAGTATTATTCTTCTGTAGCTTGATATGGCCAACATAACTGAAAAGCTTTTGCATAATCAATGAAGCATAATTAAATAATTTTGGTATTCTTGGGCTTTTTCAATCATTCAGCGTAATAATGGTTCTTGCTCCTCAATCTTTTTTTAAAACCGCTTGAAGACATAGGGTTCCAATCTGCATTGCACGATACCAAGCTTTATTTAGCTAACGTGAAAGTACGTTGTCAGATATTTAATTTTCCTTTCTTAGCTACTGGTATACAAATTGGATACTCCCAATCTCTTTGTGACTTGTGTTATTCTCAAGATTTGCTGGCATTATTTGGTTAGGACTTTTATCGATTCTTCTTCTTATTGACCAGGAATTTGGAGAAAGCATAGAAGGCTTATACGTGCAGAGGGCCCCATTATCTCTGGCTACCTGCAGGGCCATAGATGCTCACCCAAAGGGGAACACCCAATGTCCTAAGATACCCAGGAACACCCAGTGTTCTTAGGGAACCACCCAAAAGTACCAGGAACATCTGTAGCTATTTCTGTATTTTGTTATCTATAGTGTGCCAGTTTTGCTGGGTGATTTCTTTTATCTGTTGTGGGCCAGCCGTGCTGGATGTATTAAGTAGGTAATAAAAAGGGTATAAATAGGAGCATTTCTTGTTATTTGGGGCTTGCTTTCCTTTAAAGGGGCCTGTCTTTGTTCAGCTGAATAAACATGTAAGCTTAGAGGCAATTTCTGGTTTCTTGTATACGTTACCAAGCCACACCTCAGAATCGGCATAACATTCTGTTAACTTGCCATAGTTCTGTAGATATTCCATCAGTTCCTATTGCTTTCTCATTTAGTAATAACTGGAGCACAGACCTAATTTTATCTTCTAGTACTGAAGATTATTATGAATAGAGAGTATTTTCCAAGTTATCTTGGATATTGGCATCTCTGCTGTGTAGAATTTTAATATATACCCCTTCCATCTTTGTTTGATGTTCTTTGAATCAATTAATATCTGGCATTGGCATCCTTTAGCATACCAATAAAGAGATTAGATCTTCCTTTTGAGTTTGGAGATCATTTGGAAAACTTTTTTTTCAGTTTTTCTGTGTCTTATTTCCATCTTCATTGTCTTTACAGATGTACTTGTCATCCTGTTTATTGTCTTTTCTAACACTTGTCTGAAATTCTCTGGTAGATTATTTCCTGGTATTTTTTGCCTTTGCCTTTTCTTCTCTCCTTGGCTTTTTCCACTCTTTCTTCTGACATCAGGTTGCTTCTTTCAATTTCTTGATTTTTGGCGGTCTGTCTTCATGTTTATGCTTACAATTTCTTTGATTTCATTCCACAATTCCTTTGGTTTCATATCAGTGAGATTCAGGATTTCAAAGCAATTTTTGATCTTCTTGAAAATAGTGTCTACGTATGTGCTCATGACCATATAGTGGAAATTGGTTGGCTTTCTTTTCTATTTTAGCTTGACTCTGAGCTCAGGCAAGAGTAGTCCTTGAACTCTTCTTCAGCCAGCCCCTGTCCTTGCCATATTTTTATTAGGGTAAATGTAAAGGTTCCCCCACACATGCGTGCTAGTCGTTTCCAACTCTAAGGGCCGGTGCTCATCTCCGTTTCAAAGCCAAAGAGCCAGCGCTTGTCCGAGGACGTCTTCCGTGGTCATGTGGCTGGCATGACTAGACGCCAAAGGCGCACGGAACGCTGTTACCTTCCCACCTTAATGGTCCCTATTTTTCTACTTGCATTTTTACGTGCTTTCGAACTGCTAGGTTGGCAGAAGCTGGGACGAGTAACAGGCGCTCACTAATTTGATGAATTTGATCTGCATGTATTCCATTTCATAATGTTTATGCATATTGGTGTTTTTGGGGTTGTTTGAAGACCTAATTAGCAATGAAGAAACCTAGGCTGTACATTACAATTTCATTTTCTTACTGTTTCCAACAATGGCATTCCAGTCTCCAAACACATCTTGGGTACATGTTTCTACAGGTTATCCTAGACTTACAAACATTTGTTAAGTGACTGTTCAAAGATACAACAGCACCAAAAAAAGCGACTTATGACCCGTTTTCACACTTAACAATCATTGTAGCATCCCCATGGTCATGTGATCAAAATTTGGGCGCTTGGCAACTGGCATGTATTTATGACAGTAGCACTGTCCCAGGGTCATCTGATCACCATTTGTAACTTCTCAGCCAGCTTCTGACAAGCAAAGTTAATGGAGGAAGTCAGATTTGTAGGTGGTTTATAGAGGCCTAAAAAGCTTCTCTAGGACATTTTCCTCTTCCTTGATACTGTCAGCTAATTTCAAAGTAAATAATTCATACAAAATGGAAAAGTTAATTGATGAGTAGAATTAATGAGTCCCAAATAAAACTAAATCCATCTGGGGCTAAATCAAATTTCCTCTTGAGCTTCCAAAACATGTCACCCTCCTCATATTAAGCCTATACTGATTTAGTCATATATGATATGCCTTAAGAGTCAGAAATGTTTTGGTCCATTTGGGGTGGCAAAGTAAGTTTGAGGAACCTATGTAAAGAGGAGGCAAGAATCCCTTTGTACGTTAAGGAGTTCCAGCTAATTTTAGCATGCCAATAATTCATAATTCCTTGGGGCTTTAAGCATGCTCTCTAGTAATAGAACTCTAGCAATTCCTTTACAGTGATTGACATTTGGGAAGTTTAAGAGAATACATAATATACCGTATATACTTGAGTATAAGCCGAATTTTTCAGCCCACTTTTTGGGCTGAAAAATTCCACTTCGGCTTATACTCCAGTCAACAAAAAAAACTTACCGAGGACTTGTGCGCGGCCGAGGCTTTGGTGCTTCCGGGATCGCCCGCACCTCTCCCAAGCCACCGCCGTCCGAGACCTGCCGAAGTTTGGGGAGGTTTGGGGAGGTGCGCGCGCACCTCCCCAAACTCCGCGCCTTGCCTGCCTGCTTCTTTCCGCAGCGGAAAGAAGCAGGCAGGCAGGGCGCGGAGGAACGGAGACTTGCCGACGTTTGGGGAGGTTTGGGCGCCTCCCCAAACCTCGGCAGGTCTCCGTTCCTCCGCGCAGACCTGCCGACGTTTGGGGAGGTTTGGGCGCCTCCCCAAACCTCCCCAAACCTCGGCAGGTCTCCGTTCCTCCTGCCGACCTTTGGGGAGGTTTGGGCGCCTCCCCAAACCTCCCCAAACCTCGGCAGGTCTCCGTTCCTCCTGCCGACCTTTGGGGAGGTTTGGGCGCCTCCCCAAACCTCGGCAGGTCTCCGTTCCTCCTGCCGACCTTTGGGGAGGTTTGGGCGCCTCCCCAAACCTCGGCAGGTCTCCGTTCCTCCGCGCAGACCTGCCGACGTTTGGGAAGGTTTGGGCGCCTCCCCAAACCTCCCCAGGTCTCCGTTCCTGTTTGGGGAGGTTTGGGCGCCTCCCCAAACCTCCCCAAACCTCGGCAGGTCTCCGTTCCTGTTTGGGGAGGTTTGGGCGCCTCCCCAAACCTCGGCAGGTCTCCGTTCCTGTTTGGGGAGGTTTGGGCGCCTCCCCAAACGTCCCCAAACCTCGGCAGGTCTCCGTTCCTGTTTGGGGAGGTTTGGGCGCCTCCCCAAACGTCCCCAAACCTCGGCAGGTCTCCGTTCCTCCGCGCAGACCTGCCGACCTTTGGGGAGGTTTGGGCGCCTCCCCAAACGTCCCCAAACCTCGGCAGGTCTCCGTTCCTGTTTGGGGAGCTTTGGGCGCCTCCCCAAACCTCCCCAAACCTCGGCAGGTCTCCGTTCCTCCGCGCAGACCTGCCGACCTTTGGGGAGGTTTGGGCGCCTCCCCAAACCTCCCCAAACCTCGGCAGGTCTCCGTTCCTGTTTGGGGAGGTTTGGGCGCCTCCCCAAACCTCCCCAAACCTCGGCAGGTCTCCGTTCCTCCGCGCAGACCTGCCGACCTTTGGGGAGGTTTGGGCGCCTCCCCAAACGTCCCCAAACCTCGGCAGGTCTCCGTTCCTGTTTGGGGAGGTTTGGGCGCCTCCCCAAACGTCCCCAAACCTCGGCAGGTCTCCGTTCCTCCGCGCAGACCTGCCGACCTTTGGGGAGGTTTGGGCGCCTCCCCAAACGTCCCCAAACCTCGGCAGGTCTCCGTTTCTGTTTGGGGAGGTTTGGGCGCCTCCCCAAACCTCCCCAAACCTCGGCAGGTCTCCGTTCCTCCGCGCAGACCTGCCGAGGTTTGGGGAGGTTTGGGGAGGCGCCCAAACCTCCCCAAAGGTCGGCAGGAAGAACGGAGACCTGCCGAGGTTTGGGGAGGTTTGGGGAGGCGCCCAAACCTCCCCAAACGTCGGCAGGTCTGCGCGGAGGAACGGAGACCTGCCGAGGTTTGGGGAGGTTTGGGGAGGCGCCCAAACCTCCCCAAACAGGAACGGAGACCTGCCGAGGTTTGGGGACGTTTGGGGAGGCGCCCAAACCTCCCCAAAGGTCGGCAGATCTGCACGGAGGAACGGAGACCTGCCGAGGTTTGGGGAGGTTTGGGGAGGCGCCCAAACCTCCCCAAACAGGAACGGAGACCTGCCGAGGTTTGGGGACGTTTGGGGAGGCGCCCAAACCTCCCCAAAGGTCGGCAGGTCTGCGCGGAGGAACGGAGACCTGCCGAGGTTTGGGGACGTTTGGGGAGGCGCCCAAACCTCCCCAAACAGGAACGGAGACCTGCCGAGGTTTGGGGACGTTTGGGGAGGCGCCCAAACCTCCCCAAAGGTCGGCAGGTCTGCGCGGAGGAACGGAGACCTGCCGAGGTTTGGGGAGGTTTGGGGAGGCGCCCAAACCTCCCCAAACAGGAACGGAGACCTGCCGAGGTTTGGGGAGGTTTGGGGAGGCGCCCAAACCTCCCCAAACAGGAACGGAGACCTGCCGAGGTTTGGGGACGTTTGGGGAGGCGCCCAAACCTCCCCAAAGGTCGGCAGGTCTGCGCGGAGGAACGGAGACCTGCCGAGGTTTGGGGAGGTTTGGGGAGGCGCCCAAACCTCCCCAAACAGGAACGGAGACCTGCCGAGGTTTGGGGAGGTTTGCGGAGGCGCCCAAACCTCCCCAAAGGTCGGCAGGTCTGCGCGGAGGAACGGAGACCTGCCGAGGTTTGGGGAGGTTTGGGGAGGCGCCCAAAGCTCCCCAAACAGGAACGGAGACCTGCCGAGGTTTGGGGACGTTTGGGGAGGCGCCCAAACCTCCCCAAAGGTCGGCAGGTCTGCGCGGAGGAACGGAGACCTGCCGAGGTTTGGGGACGTTTGGGGAGGCGCCCAAACCTCCCCAAACAGGAACGGAGACCTGCCGAGGTTTGGGGAGGTTTGGGGAGGCGCCCAAACCTCCCCAAAGGTCGGCAGGTCTGCGCGGAGGAACGGAGACCTGCCGAGGTTTGGGGAGGTTTGGGGAGGCGCCCAAACCTCCCCAAACAGGAACGGAGACCTGCCGAGGTTTGGGGACGTTTGGGGAGGCGCCCAAACCTCCCCAAAGGTCGGCAGGTCTGCGCGGAGGAACGGAGACCTGCCGAGGTTTGGGGAGGTTTGGGGAGGCGCCCAAACCTCCCCAAACAGGAACGGAGACCTGCCGAGGTTTGGGGACGTTTGGGGAGGCGCCCAAACCTCCCCAAACAGGAACGGAGACCTGCCGAGGTTTGGGGACGTTTGGGGAGGCGCCCAAACCTCCCCAAAGGTCGGCAGGTCTGCGCGGAGGAACGGAGACCTGCCGAGGTTTGGGGACGTTTGGGGAGGCGCCCAAACCTCCCCAAACAGGAACGGAGACCTGCCGAGGTTTGGGGAGGTTTGGGGAGGCGCCCAAACCTCCCCAAACAGGAACGGAGACCTGCCGAGGTTTGGGGACGTTTGGGGAGGCGCCCAAACCTCCCCAAAGGTCGGCAGGTCTGCGCGGAGGAACGGAGACCTGCCGAGGTTTGGGGAGGTTTGGGGAGGCGCCCAAAGCTCCCCAAACAGGAACGGAGACCTGCCGAGGTTTGGGGATGTTTGGGGAGGCGCCCAAACCTCCCCAAAGGTCGGCAGGTCTGCGCGGAGGAACGGAGACCTGCCGAGGTTTGGGGACGTTTGGGGAGGCGCCCAAACCTCCCCAAACGTCGGCAGGTCTGCGCGGAGGAACGGAGACCTGCCGAGGTTTGGGGAGGTTTGGGGAGGCGCCCAAACCTCCCCAAAGGTCGGCAGGAGGAACGGAGACCTGCCGACGAGCCGCGGCCACACAGGGTATTCCTGTGTATTCAGGCTTGCAAAATGGCGGATCGAGCCTCTGCTGGCGGCAGAGGCTTGCAGAACGGCGGATCGGCTTATACTCGAGTCAATAACTTTTTCCAGTTTTTGGGGGTGAAATTGGGGGTCTCGGCTTATACTCGAGTCGGCTTATACTCAAGTATATACGGTAAATATAATCATAGGTTTAGTTTAAGAGAGGAAGCCATAATTGACAACAGTGATGTTGGTGATTAATTTGAATGAAAAAAGCTCTTTTAACAGCAATAAGATAATGTAATTGTTCTTGGCACAGGCCAGCTTTCCCCAACTTGCCAGTCCAATATTTCTATATTTCCCAGCCAGTATTTTCCTTGTCCATCCAGGCTGCGAGTTGTGGGAATCATGCTTTTAATATATATTTGCACATTGGATGAAATATTCATCTTTGGCATCATGAATCTAAATCTAAATAAATAAATGAAGGAAGGAAGGAAGGAAGGAAGGAAGGAAGGAAGGAAGGAAGGAAAGCAGTTTCATTTTTATAATAGCCCTTTTCATTTCCCACAGGTCTCTTGGGATCACTTCTTCCCCATAAATAGTATGTATGGTTCATTGCATGTCACTTGGCAACTCCTTTGGCTTTTGAGAGACAAGACCTCCATGTGTGACTGGTTGTCTTCTGTTAAATCAATGCTTCCTATTGCCACACAAGTCTCTGTCCATGTCGTTCTCCTGGTAGCTTATCTCCTCATTCAAGAGAACAAGGATAATCTTCATAGTGTGCTGGATGCTGCCATAGAAATTGCAAAGGTGGATTCATCTCAGGTAAGATTGATTTTTGATAACACTTAGTATCCAAATGATGTCTCAAAATCTGTAGCTTTTTGGCTTTTTGCATATCACCTTTTTGTTACATGTTCTTCCCAACTCCTCTTTCAAATCTCTTTTTCCTTTTGCTCCCTATTTCAGTATGGGCCCATTTTCCCTTTATATATAACCCGCACACCAATATGGGGTAGGAGTGAAGCTATGTGGAGGTTTTCTGTTCCATTTTCTAACTCTTAGCACTGCTTTCAACTTTGAAGAGGATTTACATACATACATACATACATACATACATATATACATATATATATATGTATGTATGTATATATATGTATGTATATATATATATATGTGTATATATATATATATATACGTATATATATACATACGTACATACGTACATACGTACATACATACGTACATACGTACGTACGTATGTACGTACGTACGTACATACATACATACATACATACATACATACATATATATATATATATATATATATATATATATATATATATATATATATATATATATATATATATCTTGAGTATTTTGAACACCTTGCCGGGCCAAATACGGGCCAAATCTTTTTGCCTGTATCAGCCCAAACTCAGGCTGTCCACAAGCGGTAGTTGCAACTGCGACAATTATTATTTGCGTAATTTTTTTGGATTGCTAACAAAGAATTAAAGGGAGACTGATATAGCTATTTCAAAATTATTTGTTCTCATCAGTCAGCCACACCCTTCTGAGATTCAAACCTGGGCTGATTGCACATTATGCAGTTTTAACCTCTAGGCCACAGGCTCTTTCTCACTTTTGTCAGCTGCGACTACCGCCTGTGGTCGGCCTGAGTTTGGGCTGATACAAGCAAAAAGATTTGGCCTGTATTTGGGCCGGCAAGGTGTTCAAAATACTCAAGACATATCTCCCCTGCCTCTTCCCTCCCCGATGCAATGTGCAATCAGCCCAGGTTCGAATCTCAGAAGGGTGTGGCTGACTGATGAGAACAAATAAGTTTGAAATAGCTATATCAGTCTCTCTTTAATTCTTTGTTAGCAATCCAAAAAAATTACGCAATATATATATATATATATATATATATTCAAATGTAATTACAAGTTGAATGAAGAGATATGGTATATATTTTTTACTGTTAGGAGAAGCAAGCTGACAAAAAAGATGAGGTTCAACAAAAGGAGACATTGTAATAAAACAAAGAAACATATTTTCTGGACATAATATATACATAATACATAATACTGGATAAAAAAATAGAAGAAACAGATAAAATCAAATCTTAAAACACAAGTTTTGCCATGGAAACGAAATCTAATCAGTCTAATCTGTCTTCCTCTGAAGTATTCTTTCATCAGTTTCTATTTCTTCTGACTCTTACACATTTTATGTCATTTTTTTCACTTCCATGGATTTCAGAAAACTACCGTATTTTTCGGACCATAAGACGCACTTTTTTCCCCCATAAGTGTGTGTGTGGGGGAAACGAGGGTGCGTCTTATGGTCCGAAGGTGATCCGTATGGCCAGCCCCAACCTTTGCAAGTGGAGCACAAATCGGCATGTGCTGAGAAACGCCGATCTCACGCTCCTGCACTCTCCCTCGCTCGGTTTCAGCTTCCCTTGCTAGAAGAGAAAGCAGGCTGAAACGGAGTGAGGAGATTGCCAGGAATGCGAATCGGCTGATCTCGCGCTGCTGCAATCTGTATCGTTTCAGCTTGCTTTCTCTTGTACAAAGGGAAGCTGAAACCGAGCGAGGGAGTTTGCAGGAGCGCGAGATCGGCCGATTCGCATTTCTGGCAATCTCCCTCACTCCGTTTCAGCTTGCTTTCTCGTGTAGCAAGGGAAGCTGAAACCGAGCGAGGGAGTTTGCAGGAGCGTGAGATCGGCCGATTCGCATTTCTGGCAATCTCCCTCACTCCGTTTCAGCTTGCTTTCTCGTGTAGCAAGGGAAGCTGAAACCGAGCGAGGGAGTTTGCAGGAGCGCGAGATCAGCCGATTCGCATTTCTGTCAATCTCCCTCACTCCGTTTCAGCTTGCTTTCTCGTGTAGCAAGGGAAGCTGAAACCGAGCGAGGGAGTTTGCAGGAGCGTGAGATCGGCCGATTCGCATTTCTGGCAATCTCCCTCACTCCGTTTCAGCTTGCTTTCTGCAAGAGAAAGCCGGGCTGCAGGGCCGCCTCCGCGGGTACTGCTCTAATGCAGAGAGGGAAGGACAAAGAGGGAGGGAAGGAAGGAAGGAAGGGACAATGGGAGAGGGAGGGAGAGAAAGAGAGAGGGAGAGAGAGAGAAGGAGAAAGAATTTTTTTCCTTGTTTTCCTGCTCTAAAAACTGGGTGCGTCTTATGGTCCGGTGCGTCTTATGGTCCGAAAAATACGGTAATTTTGCCTATTGAGACAACTTGATTTGGGGTTTTTCTAAAGATTTACCAATTTCTTTCACATCTTAATCATTTTATGCATCAATAAGATAAAACTGAAAAATGTAGAAAAAAAGAGAGGAAGAAATCTGTGGATCAAGCTCCCACGACTCCTGATCTTAAAAGAATTTCACTTAGTGGTAATGAACTACCGTGTTTCTCCAAAAATAAGACCCAACCAGAAAATAAGCCTCAGCATGATTTTTCAGGATGCTCATAATATAAGCCCCACCCCCAAAATAAGCCCCAGTTAAGATTGTCAGCCAGACGGACGCATTTAGTACTGTATTTCCCAGACTATAAGCCCTTACCAGAAAATAAGCCCTAACGCGTCTTTTGGAGCAAAAATTAATATAAGACCAGGTCTTATTTTGGGGGAAACATGGGTATCTACATTTTTGAAATGCAGAGACACTTAAAATTGTTGCAGCTTTTTGTAGTTTTCAGATAAACCTGAGATAGAGTAGGAAGGAATTCATCTCTGTTTTGGCTTGTAAATTTTGAAGCCTTCCATGATCGTCCGTTGAAAAGAATAGATAATTGGATAGCTTCAAAATATTGGTTATTTCCCCCCTTGTGATGTTACATCAGCATTTTTTCTGTTTAGAAAATTGTTTAGAGAAGGATTTATTTATTTACAAAATTTATTGGTCGCCCATCTTACGATAGGCTAACTCCGGGCAGCTTACAGTTACATTTTAGTTAAAACAAAAATGTTAAAATCAACCTTAAACAAAGACATATGGGGAGGGCAGGGGTGGAGGGGGTGGAGGGGGGATCTGTTATTACTCAGCCAATCTCCTCCATTGCACTGATCCCCCATGGGCCCCAAGCCAACTGGCACAGTCATGTCTTTAGGCTCTTGCAAAAAGATAGGAGGGTTGGGGCCAACCTCAGATCGCGGGGGGGGGGAATGTTCCAGAGGGCAGGAGCAAGAGCAGAGAAGGCCCTCCTCCTGGGCCCCACTAGCCAGAATACTTGGGCTGACGGGATCCGCAGCGTGCCATCTCTGCCGGCACGAGTGGTATGGGCCAATCCCAGTGGGGTGAGAGAGTCCCTCAAGTAACCTGGACCCATGCCATGAAGGGGTTTAAAGGTAATCACCAACACCTGGAATTGCACGTGGAAGCAGATTGATAACCAATGCAGCACGCGGAACAGTGGTGTTACAAGGGCCATTCTTGGGGGGGGCCCAAACTACCCAGAGTGCCACAATTTGCATCAGCTGCATCTTCCAAATGATCTTCAAGGGCAGCCCCTTGTGGAGCATATTACAACAGTCCAGTCATGAGATGACTAGAGACTGAGTGATTGGGCACAATTTAAAACCATTTGGATGTTTTGGACTACAACTTTCATAGTCTGAGGTGGCTGCTCATGCATGATGTTGGAAGCCAAAAGTTCTGGAACAGACTAAACTAGCTAACCTAGACTTAGATTGCTTTACCTGGTGAATTGATCACACTTGCCTATCTATATAATTTCCTTACTCCCATTTGCCATGCTTGTTTTTCACAATCAGAAGATACAAGATAGCACATTATGAATGCATAATTGGCTATAAGATGGATAAAGATTAAAAAAAGATAGATTAGTTGCATTGTGCTTTTCAATAGATGTCATTAATGCAGCTTTCCCCAACCTGATGCCTTTCACTTGCATTAGGACTGAAAAACCTCAAATTCCCAAGTAGCATTTCTGGATGGGAATTCAGGGAGCTATAATCCCAACATATTCAGTCAAGTCTGGGAAATTTGTGATGGAAATTATCTATTGAAAAATATCTCTCATCTGAACGTTTATTCTGAGCACTTTGAGTGGCGTTTCCTTTTTCTAACCTTATTACACTTCTCTACAAACTATACATAATTCCAGTTTTACTCATTCTTTCATTTTTATTTCCTGGAGAGAGGGAGTATAAAATGTTTTAAGAGCTAGTCCTTAAGAGCTAGTCCTTACATGAACATTTTAGTTAAATAGGAATCAATCCAAAATTCTCATTTTTTCATAAAAAACTACATTGGTTAAAACAATTCAGATTTTGGCGACATATAGGTAGTCCTTATTTAATGATCATTCAGCAACTGTTCAAAATTACGATGGTGCTAAATGAATAGTACTTAACCTAATCCTTGAAGTTATGACTGTTGCAGTGCCCCACAAGCTGTCCAGGACTTACTACCTAATACTGGCTTCCTAGTTGATTTTGCTTGCTGGGAGCTGGCATGAAGTTGCAAGCAAGTCCTTGCTTAGCGACACACAATCCTTGGTTAACAGTGGCAACAGGCACTGCTGGAATTACCATCGTTAACTGAAGACTATCTGTACAGTCTTCCATCCCTGTTCAAAGTTTCTTTCCTTTAGCAATTTTTGGGTCAGCTGTGTGGCAAGGTATTGTTGCCAGATATTACTGTCAGCAAGCTCTTGTTTCCATTGCAGGTAGAAGAATCCTCCTGTTTGGTACCCCCTGCTCCCTTTGGTACCTACAGGTAGTCCTCAGTTAGTAACAGTAACTGGGACCAGGATTTCATTACTAAGCGATGTATTTTAAAGTATGATGTTACATAATTACATTGCTTAGCAATGGCAATCTTGACAGAAGGTGATCCAACACTGGAGGGGGGAGGGGAGAAAGAGAGGATGGTTTTGTAGGAGGGGCAAGCATGTGCGCATGAACAAGCACCCGTTGCTCACACGAGTGAGGCCGAGAGCATCCGTGACACTCGCACGGGTGAGGCCTTGGGTGCTTGCACGAGTGAGGCCACAAGTGCTTGTGATGCTCGCGTGAGTGGGGCTGTGCGCGCACATGTGCTCGCACCAGCCAGCCAGCCACCCACGCGGCCCGGTGGCGAATAGACCACGGACTGGTATCGGGCCTTGGCCCACAAGCTGGGGACCCCTGTATAGGGTCTCTTTCTTGAGCAGGGGGTTGGACTAGAAGTCGTCCAAGGTCTCTCCCAACTCTGCTATTCTGTTATTGACAGTTCTCATTCCTGTCGTTCACTGAATGCCATCTGGTCATTAGGCAAGGACCCACCCCGATGCAAGCCATTCCCGGCTAAGTCCCTCCCAGCCTCTTTAAGACTGCTTCCTCTTAAAGTCCCCTCACCTGCCTGTGCCCCCGAGTCCTTCTGGCTGCCCTGCACAGCAACCGTTTCAGCTGGTTGCCAGGCCTCTGTTTCAGCCCTGAGTTTGCCAGTCTCACTATCACCAAGGATAGTGTTGCCTCAGCTCCCACACCATGGCCAGATGCCCCAGTGCTAAGCCCCAGCTCACTCGGCCATCCCACTGCAGCTGCAGGCCCCGCGAGGCCTTTTTCCTAAGGTTGTGTGTTCCAAGTTGTGTGTGGCCTTCTCCCGAGGCTTTGGAAGTCTTCGTGTATGATCAGTTGTAATTGCAGTGGGCTGCCAACTGCCTAAAGTTTGATCACATGACTGCAGAGGGTCTGCAATGGCTGTAACTTTGGGTGCCAGGGTAAATACTGTATGTTCACCCCTTCAAACGGTCACTGAACAAACACTTAAGTGAATATTTACCTGAAAGTTAACTGGTATTCTTGTGTTTCCTGGCAGAAAAGATACTTTGAACCATTATCGTCCAACATATTTTCAGTTTTTTAAAATGTTTGTTATTAAATACATATAAAGAACAAAAGCAGCAGATAAGCAGATGGGAAGTTAGTGATTATTAATTTCATCTAGAGAGGCTTTTGTGTATGAAACCTTAACAGGCTAATTGACACATATAGGAAAATACCCATGGACTTTTCTATTTTCTATTAACCTGGCGTATATTGGAAGCATTAAGGAGGGTGACATAAAGTGCAAAGAGACCTGAACCATTGAATTATGAGAAATAAGCTTTGCAACAATGAAGAATACAATTCATTAATAATTATGAAACATTCAGTAATTGTATTCTATTAATTTTTAAACCCTTTGGTGTACATTCAGATACTTACTATACTTGTTTCTCAACTGTAAAATTATTAAAACATGCAGAAAAGTACCTATTAAGTGGTTGCTTAAGTATTATAATGTCCAAAGAGTTGCAAAGGTTAACAATAAAATAGTGAGAGAAAATCTTATGTTTTGGATATACTACAGCTGACTCACTGTATTTAATTTCTTTGGGTGTCTTGTTTTTTAAAAAATGCGTTCAAAATGCAAAAAAGACTTAACGATAACAGAGAAATTCTGCTTTACAGTTTGCAGCTCTGTGGGAACAGCTGTCTGTGGATGGTTTGTTCAGCATGCTTTTATCATATTAATTCACAACAGATAAATGGGAACTACTTTACAAGAAATTGGGAGCTTGGGAATTTCTTTTCAACCTCAAATGGCCTGGATTGTCTTTGTTCAAGATTTTCAGCTGTTTTTTTATTATTATTATTTTTTAGTATAGAATAGAGAAACGGAAGAAGGTTAGAACCACAGAGGGTGTTGCCAATGGCAGTCTGCTGTAAATTATTTGCATAGTTATGGATGAGGATATGGATTAACCCTACATCAACCACATTGAGTGCTAGAAAAAAAACATTTTTAAATCTTTGGGTATTTGGCCTGTTGGGAGGTTTATGGCTAACTTAGCAGAAGAAGCTTAGTTTTTGTGTAGCTTTCTTTAACGTGCGGGTCACAATATCTTTTAGTACAATGGAAATTAAATAATTGATTATGATAAATCAAAATTATGCCAGACTAATTTATTTAGTTCATGTGCTAAAATCATGAAGAAAGCTTAAGACAGATATAACATTTTTGAAAGAAGCATTATAATCTGTAAAACAGTAATCAAATAAACATGAAATATAAGAAGCAAAAATCTTTAAACCAAGGTTTTTGCAATTTATATAGGCAATATGGTAGCTATCTATTTTGCAATAAATTATAAATAAATAAAACTTCCTGACAGTTAGAACAATTAACCAGTGGAACAACCTGCCTCCAGAAGTGGTGAATGCTCCAACACTGGAAGTTTTTAAGAGGAGACTGGACAGCCATTTGCCTGAAATGGTATAGGGAAACTAGTCAAGGAGAGAAGCAACCTAGAACTAAGGAGAAACTTCCTCACAGTTGGAACAATTAACCAGTGGAACAACCTGCCTCCAGAAGTTGTCAATGCTCCAACACTGAAATGGTATAGGGTTTCCTGCCTGAGCAGGGGGTTGGACTAGATGACCTCCAAGGTCCCTTCCCAACTTCATTATCATTATTATTATTTACATTTGGAATTAAGAGATTTTCCTTAAATCTCTACAATTTAATTTTCATCTGTGGGTACAAATTGCAGAGGTCTATTCTGTTTGATGTCTGCACAATATTTTAATAAATTAGACATTCTAAATAGGAAACATGTAATAGAAGATGTCAAAAACATTCATCTTAATTTATCACTTACCATTTAAGATGGTTTCAAATGCTTCTAAGGCATTTTGATAGGACTTCGGAGATGTGTGTGTGCTGTAACTGAAATAGGAAAGAGTAACCTTTCTTTTAGAGATATTTTTATTTATTAAATGTTTATGCTGCCCATCTACCCTCTAATAAGGTGACTGCTTGTAAGTTATAAAATAAGTAAAAATAATTATAACATTGACACATTTAAACTACATAGATTGTGATTGTAAAACTGTACTGAAATCAGAACCAACAGACAGATGGGACTGGGATGAGTCTTCTCATCCTGTCAGCTTCCGACAAAGCCAAATTTTGACATCCTTCCAGAAGGCTGAAAGAGTGGGATCAGTTCTTACCTCCAGTGGTAGAAGTTCCACAGGAATGGGGCCACAACGGAAAAGACTCTTCTCCAACCCGCCTTCTGGAATTCCCTTAGCAGATGCGATCCGTAGTAAGCTTCCTCTACTGGTGTATTCCCATTGGGGAGAGATGGCTCCTTAGGTACCAAAATATTATTTTGGATCAACAACTAATAAATGTGAGTTAGTGAGTGCCCTCTGCACCCCCTCAAATATTAATAGTGCCTTTAAGCTCTCTTTGGATCCTGTTCAACTATATGGATGGAAGTTATAAATAATTAGCTTTTTATTTATTTTGGTTTAAAAATTCAAATGCTTTCTTCCAGATACAGGTAATCTTCATTTAATGACTACTTGTTCTGTAAACATTTGAAGCTATGACAGCAATGAACAAGTGGGACTTACAACTAGTCTTTGTAATCGTGGCAGTCACAGCATCCCTATGGTCACGTGACTCCAATTTGTGCCATTTGCTGCTAGTTTCCAATATGCAAAGTCAGTGAGGAAGCTGGTAGAAAGTTACAGATGGTAATTATGTGACATTGCACTTAACAACCATACAGGGTTCGCTTAAAGATGGCAATCAGAAGTCCTGGAAATTGTAAGTTGTGCAGTCATGTGACATCACACTTTATAACTGTGTTGCTTAGTGCCAATTATATTGAGGACTACCTGTAATTTGCAACCTACAACTCTTAGTGTTTTCATTTTCAGTAGCTTATATCAGACATGTCAAACTCGTGATGTCACATGACGTATCAGAACTTTTTCCCCATTGCCGGTAATAGGGTGGGCGTGGTTTCTTCATGAGGTGTCCAGCCTACGGGCCAGCAGTTTGACACCCCTGGCTTATATAAAAGGAATTGTAGCTAGCAATATGATGCAATTCTCAAAGTCTGCTTTTTAAAACCTCTCCATCAACCAAGCCTCTCTGTTGGAAATTATGCTCTGAGAGTTTTCTGCTTCTTGGCACAAAAGTATCTTGAACATGTTGTATCAAAGGTCACATAAACATATTTCATTATATTTATTTATGGAGCACTCTTATTTTTACACTCAGTGTCTGATCTTTACATCAGTTCAAAGAGGAGGGGAGCATGCATTTTAATTTCATAGTGTCACCTTGTAGATAATGTTTTTCTTTCTAAAGAACAAGACCTTGCTGAAAGCTTGCTAATTGACTTATCCAAATGGATTTTTAAAAAGGCACGTTGTTCCATAAGCTTTCTGTTAGCCAATTGTAGTTGCATTAGCTTGTAGCTACAATAGCCTTTGTAGTTTACAGTACTACACTTCTATGTTGACTAATAGTGACCCCTAATTGGATGGCTTATCTAGTATTTCTTAATATTTAAAAAGAAGTAGAAAAGTTGTAGCTTATCCCACTTTTCCCTAATCCTTTTTTTGCAGGAATTTTGCTTAGCTCAATATACCAGGGAGAGCTGATGAGCTGATGAGATCAAGGAGAGGAATATAAAACTGCCATTTCTTAACTTTCACATTTAAAGGCATTTAAAGGTCATTTAAAGGCATATGTTCCTCAAATGTAGCATTCTTTTGGGTCAACACAAGTTGATTGTTAGATTATGACTAAACAGAGAAATTCAATGATCTCCCTCTTCAGAAAGAATCTAAATTGGGTCCTGCAAGTTTTCCAGTATTTATTTTTAGAGAAAAATAAAACTGCTTTTTAAAAAGGCAATACAAAACAAATCTCCTTGGCAGTTTTTTACTTTATTTTGTTTTCCTATACTCTGCTGAAGAGATCAATTAGTAAGCTACATGATTCGTCTAAGATAATAAAGAATCTGCTCTAGGCTGAGATATGTAGCTCTGCTTGCCACATGAATGCTGTATATGCTTATAAGGGACATCTGTCACTGATTCCTGTTGAGGTTATTTGCATACTGTGCAAAGCAGCCAATATCAGCCTTATAAAAATTGCAGTCTGATACATTTGGGGGGGGGTGTTACCCGATTGAGCAAAGGAGATCTGTATACTTAATCTATAGCGGAGCTATTTAGCATTTGCAGTTTATCTGCTTCCAATGCATCTTACTAGGCAAAGAATGATTTGGAACAATCGGGAAGTTCTTAGATGAGTATGATGCTAGTTTGAATGAATGCAGAAGTCATACTGATTTGTTTTGTTGGCAGAAGAGTTTAATGCTGCTTTCCTAATGGGTTGAATTGACTCATTGTGTCAAAAACACTATTATTATGTTGTGTGTGAATCCAACCATGCTGCAAGAAGAAAAAATTAAATTGTTTGACTGAGAGGTCATTTGTGCATTGTAATACAAGATCTATTACCATTATTAGTGGATTATGACTCCTTGGGGGATATTCACCCTTTTATGGTCTAGCTAAACTGCAGCAGTAAAATATTTAGTTGTAAATGACAGCCTTCTGGGAAATTCATCTGAAGACCGTTCTCTATATTACTTTGGGCTCAACTGGAAGACCAAGAACAAATCAAATGAAAGAATAAATGAAACTTGATCTTAAGGAAAAATGGCATTTCAAATTCTCAGTTTGGGAACTAGTGTGTGTGTCTATGCAAAAATGCTTTTTGTCTTTTAATAACTAGAAATTACATTACACAGGGAATATACTGATCATTATAAAGGAACATATTAGTAATGTGAAATTATGGCATTGTACAGTATAGCATAATCAAAGCACATTAGAGTAAAATAGAATACAAAATTAAAAGCACTGTCAGGTACGAAGAAAACTGGTTTGCAGATTGCAAAATTTGAAATAACGGTATAACTTATATACATTTTCAAGACTGAAATGTGACAGATATATGTATTGATCAAGTTTATGGCCTGAAGAACATGGTAGAAAATTAAATCTCATATGCTTTGTATTAATTTGTAGCAGAAATGATATTGTAGTGATGGTGATGCTATTAGGAGAATAACAGCATTCTTCTTATCCTGCAATCTTGTATTTGAGTTACAAAAATTTGGGTCCTATGTCCTTGAAATGGCAGCCATTTTAAGTTGCATTGCCAAGGTTGAGGCCTGGAGACAATGCCTTCTCCAGGCTTCAACTTTGTTCTGCTCCTTCCCCCAGTTCCTTCCTTTCTTGTTGTTTCCCTTGCTTTATTTTGTCTTTTGCTGCCTTACTATCTGCACAATAAACACTCAATCCTTCATATTTTCCAGGTGGAATACTGATCACCACCACCATCATTTGTTAGATAATTTTTGTGTAAACTAGTGCAAAACAATAGTTGTGCCTGGAATTTTCATCTCTCTAAAAACATTTTTTTTTCCAAAAGAAGATGTATGTAGTAATGAATTCAAGGACTTTGTTTCACAAAGAACTGCTTTTTCCCAAATCTTATCCATTCAAAATTAAAAGAAAAAATAAGGATACTACAATATGTAATATATTCCCATCTTCTATAACTAACACTCACCTTCAGAATTATAAAATTGTGGTTCAGTTGCGCTGGAGAGAGAACAGTTTTAAATTTTTTATGTAGTAATATGTAGTATTATAAATTTAAAAAATATTCCTCTATATATCATCAGATAGCTTTGTTTCTCTTCTCTTCTCTTCTCTTCTTTTCTCTTCTCTTCTCTTCTCTTCTCTTCTCTTCTCTTCTCTTCGTTTTTCTTTTCCAAGGTAATGGCTGTGTAACTAAATGAAGACTGATTTGCTGTCAGAATATAAACATGGGTAGCAATTCTATTTTGTGAAGGGTCATATTTTGATTCCGGCTAATAATTTTAAGAGCAGCGAGTAAGTCTATTTGCATGACTGACTTGACCGAGATTTTGTTTTGAAACTACAGTTTATTGTGTGAAGAAAGAAAAAAAAAGGGAGGGATGAATCCACTAACTCTTTGTCAGGCATCTAATGGAGAGGTTGGCCTAGCTGCTGAATCTTTGGAGATGGTGAGGGGTTGAAAATGCTGCATTGCTAAGCAACACATTCAATAGCTTTCTGAGTGTGTTCATAGGCAGTGCGAAGTAATGAAGAAGGGGGTGGAAGGAACTCTTGGGGGGGGGGAAGGTTGAAGAATAAATGCTCATTTAGCATTGGTAAGGACATAGCCTTCCTTTCTTTAAGCCAGAAGTTAAGAGGTAGCTTTTGTTGGATTTTAAAAACCTAGTACAGTACAACAAAGCATCAGAAACCATTGGTTTATGATCTTAACATTATTTATAAAGTAGATATTGGTATAACATTGCTAGTTGCTTTACAAACAAATTTATGTATAATTATCAGTATATCTCCACTATCAGTTTAATTGTTTCTCTCTGTATTAGTAGGTCCCATAGAGACATTTATAATTTTAATCTTAACTTTTCTTTAGTCAAGGATCATGACTAGACATACAGTTAAACTATAGGTACTGCTACTTCATATGGAAAGAAGAGGTATGTAAAATAGTGTGACACTAATGTGCTTACTGATACCTCCACATAAATAAGCTTTCTGTCTCCACATTTAGATGAATTTTTATTTAAGATGTGACATGGTTCATCTACAGGGAGTGCAGAATTATTAGGCAAGTTGTATTTTTGAGGATTAATTTTATTATTGAACAACAACCATGTTCTCAATGAACCCAAAAAACTCATTAATATCAAAGCTGAATATGTTTGGAAGTAGTTTTTAGTTTGTTTTTAGTTATAGCTATTTTAGGGGGATATCTGTGTGTGCAGGTGACTATTACTGTGCATAATTATTAGGCAACTTAACAAAAAACAAATATATACCCATTTCAATTATTTATTTTTACCAGTGAAACCAATATAACATCTCAACATTCACAAATATACATTTCTGACATTCAAAAACATAACAAAAACAAATCAGTGACCAATATAGCCACCTTTCTTTGCAAGGACACTCAAAAGCCTGCCATCCATGGATTCTGTCAGTGTTTTGATCTGTTCACCATCAACATTGCGTGCAGCAGCAACCACAGCCTCCCAGACACTGTTCAGAGAGGTGTACGGTTTTCCCTCCTTGTAAATCTCACATTTGATGATGGACCACAGGTTCTCAATGGGGTTCAGATCAGGTGAACAAGGAGGCCATGTCATTAGATTTCCTTCTTTTATACCCTTTCTTGCCAGCCACGCTGTGGAGTACTTGGACGCGTGTGATGGAGCATTGTCCTGCATGAAAATCATGTTTTTCTTGAAGGATGCAGACTTCTTCCTGTACCACTGCTTGAAGAAGGTGTCTTCCAGAAACTGGCAGTAGGACTGGGAGTTGAGCTTGACTCCATCCTCAACCCAAAAAGGCCCCACAAGCTCATCTTTGATGATACCAGCCCAAACCAGTACTCCACCTCCACCTTGCTGGCGTCTGAGTCGGACTGGAGTTCTCTGCCCTTTACCAATCCAGCCACGGGCCCATCCATCTGGCCCATCAAGACTCACTCTCATTTCATCAGTCCATAAAACCTTAGAAAAATCAGTCTTGAGATATTTCTTGGCCCAGTCTTGACGTTTCAGCTTGTGTGTCTTGTTCAGTGGTGGTCGTCTTTCAGCCTTTCTTTCCTTGGCCATGTCTCTGAGTATTGCACACCTTGTGCTTTTGGGCACTCCAGTGATGTTGCAGCTCTGAAATATGGCCAAACTGGTGGCAAGTGGCATCTTGGCAGCTGCACGCTTGACTTTTCTCAGTTCATGGGCAGTTATTTTGCGCCTTGGTTTCTCCACACGCTTCTTGCGACCCTGTTGACTATTTTGAATGAAACGCTTGATTGTTCGATGATCACGCTTCAGAAGCTTTGCAATTTTAAGAGTGCTGCATCCCTCTGCAAGATATCTCACTATTTTTGACTTTTCTGAGCCTGTCAAGTCCTTCTTTTGACCCATTTTGCCAAAGGAAAGGAAGTTGCCTAATAATTATGCACACCTGATACAGGGTGTTGATGTCATTAGACCACACCCCTTCTCATTACAGAGATGCACATCACCTAATATGCTTAATTGGTAGTAGGCTTTCGAGCCTATACAGCTTGGAGTAAGACAACATGCATAAAGAGGATGATGTGGTCAAAATACTCATTTGCCTAATAATTCTGCACTCCCTGTATATAAAAAAGTCTCAAGACAAAACAAAATCTTAGACAGAAAAATAATGGAAGATGCTTTGCTTGAGAATGTGTTGTACTTCCTCAGAAAACAACAAAGCAAAACTAGGATAGGAAGCTTCTTGAATGTTCATCCTGTAAGGGAAGCAATGGTTTGCTTTTGGGTACTGTAGTTTGTAGGTGCTTTGGGGTATTTGGGGGTATTTTGGGGATTTTGTGACTAGCTGGACTCGTCATGCCAGTCATTCTGGAAATGTGCAATCCTTTCACGGCAACCATTTGCAGGAAGCTTTCAAAATTTCCAGAAAACCCTTAAAAGATCCCCCAAAATTCTCACAGAGCCTCCCCACTTCTGTTGTAAGGTCTGCTTTTTCATTCTGTATGTAGCTTTTTGCGATCACAGAAATTGTACCTCATATTCTTTGCTTTCATCACTTTAAAAAAAAACATGGATGTACATTTCTTAAAAATCCTCAATTCTTAATATACAGGGAGCCCTCGACTTATGACCAGTCACTTAGTGGACTCACCGAACTTATGATGGACCTCCTCAGGGCTACTTATGACCCTGTTCCAATGGCCAACTCCCCCCCCCCACACACACACACTCAGTCACCTAACCTTATTTTGAGTGCACAGCAATTGGTTCAAATTTAGAGCCACTTGTAGTAACTTGCAGTCACCTGACTGTGTTTTATAATGCTTTTTGCCAAAATCTGGCATTTATTTCTGGCTTTTGGCAAAACAGGCCCATAGTGAACAATGGATTCATGTCAGCTACGAACAGGGCTTTTTTTTTGTCATAGAATGCCCAGAACAGAGTTCCGGCACCTTTTTTTGGATGGAACCTTGTAGGGTAGGCAAGGCGGGTTGTATGACATGTGTGAGTTCCGGCCTCTTTTTCTTTTACAAAAAAAGCACTGGGTACGAACAATCAGATCTTCTCCCAAAGAGTTCAATTAGCTATTTTATTGCTCATGCCTACAACACAGGAATCTTCTCAGACTGGTGGTTTGTACTTGAGTCAGACTAGATAAGGTTCAATAGCATTCAAAGGGGGGGGGGAAACAGAGCTCTCCCTCTTATGCCCATATAGGGATTCCAAACGGATTCCTCATTTGACTCCTCTCCTGGATCAGCCAGTGTGTCTCTAAAGCTTCACTTAATAACTGCGGCGTTCATTTAAACACCATGACAAAAAAGGTCGTAAAATCAAATTGGTCATGTGGGCGATCTGCTTTAAGACCACTGTAATGGGCAGGCTCCATTAAGGTCAAAACCCACTACCTGAAAGTGGTTTTGAATACAAAATTTTCCTTTGGGAGAATGTTGGAGACTATCCTGATTAGAAGCAGTGAATGCTTTTAGAGGATATCCTTACGGACATCTTGTCAAGGAATTGCGCAGCCGGCGACCGAATGGATTCAGAGATGCTGAGATGAACTTGTAGTTTTATATAAATGAATATATTTTACATTTATCTTTATAAAAGTAAACAAGATAGTTAGGCATATCACCACATCATGAGGTAAAACACAGAGCGCACAGAAGAAAAAAGGCAGGGGAAAAGGGAAATTCCCCCGCCACACCCATAGCAACCAATCACAGCGAAGATTACCTCAGGCAGGAGCCATCACTCTCCAACCAATCAACTATAACTGTGTGTTCTGGCTCATCGTACAACCCCAGTGTTCCAGCTACTAAATTTAAATATCTTAACATATCTCTAATGATTTTGTTCAGTTGGAAGCAACCCTTAATTCTTGTACAATTGAAAATTATAGGAATGGCCTAATGGCTTTGGAACCATATGGCTTTTGAATGCTTTGTTCCTGTTTCTGAAGTTATGCTAATTTCAAATTATTATCATCTGAAAACTCTGAGTTCAAAGGAAAGTTGTGTATATCACAGCAAGCAGCTAATGTGATTAAAGATGCAATACAGAAAAAAAAGAAACTTTTTTTGAAATTGAAATTTCAAAATTTCTTTGAAATTGTTCAAAGAAACCTCCTTTTGTGACAAAAAGAAATATGGATTTGCGAGAAATTCAGGACTGCTTCTACCAAGGCTTGTTTTGGTGCACTCCTCTTCTGCACCTGGGCTGTGCTTTATTTAGCCTAATAAATTCCACCTTTGTCCTGCCCTGATTAGGTCGCTACAGTGTCTTGGCTCCAGTAAGATAAAATAGAATAAGGCTGTCTGTAAAACCTGATTCAACAACTAATTTGCAACTCTTCGGGATGGGTACATTTTTCTGCATGTGAAGGTGCATGCTTATTTTGTTTGGTGCTGACCCACCACTCTTAAGATCCGTGCCTAGTTTGAATTTGATAACTTTTGTTTTTCTCTGCCATATGCATGATATTGCTTACTGTTTTCTCTTGAGCGACTGCACTAGTTCTGCCTTCTTAACAGCTTTTTGACCTTAATGTTGACTTGGCCCTTTAAAATATATCCACTTTCTATGGTTATTTATTGTTAAGCAGGGGTAAGCTTTATAGTGCATTTATACTATTTTGAGATAAAACTATGATGCCTACAGGGAATGTAGTCATATTGCATAAAGAGGTCGAATCACAAGAGCAAAATTTTGATGGGAATAGAAAAACAAAACAAGTGAGTTAAGTTTAGCTCTTTGGATTTCTTTTTCTTTTTGAAAAGGAAACATACACTGAAAATCAATTATTTGCCTCCACATTTTGATGATGTCATTGAAAAAGAAAAAAAGGATTGAATAGTATAGGTATTACCCATATTACCATAATTCTTTATGGTGGTTTTTTTCAACATGCCCATCTATAATGAATTTGTGAGTATGACAGATTATGGGAGGCTGGGAAAAAGATCGAAGAGGACATTAGCATAAACATCAAGAAATGGAGATGGTACAAATCTGGGAAGAAGCATTTGAAAGTATTCAAAGAGACTTTTTCTTAATTAGGTCACTACAAACGAAAGCAAGAAATTCTTATTACAGTTTTTAAGATTTTGTATTTACCTAGAGTAGTATTAAAGTTATCTTATCAAATCTGCATAATTCTTGCTTCCTTGATCTTGCTATGCTGTGGAGTTTGAGAAACAAACTAAGTTGTACATGTGGGTACCAACAGGCAGGCTTGTCAATATGATTTTACTCATGTTGATAAATGTCACATGATGTTCTTCTTAGCAGGATTAAGGAGTTCTAGAAATTTGTCCATTTGAAAGGTGAGATGACCTTTCACATCATATGTCGGGGACTGACTCGGATTTTGGCATTAGACTTAATCACTTGTACCATGAAGACATTTTTTGTAAAGCAATAATGTAAAAATATGTATGGGTTTAAATTTGGAATCTTCTACATACAAAGAATGAACCTATGACTCTTCCTCATAAATCCTTCAGTTAAATCAACTGCCATTTCAAAATGCAGCAGAATATATAATTCTTTACTTAATTTGAGCTGTGGAATTTATGTGTTTTTTTTCCTGAAACACACACTGCTTTCAAAACAACACAGCTATTGAGTTAATTATATCTTGCTGATATGTAAAAATTATAGAAGATATGGCATTTTTGGTTAAAACAAGGTTAAAATGAGGAAATTTGTATTAAAATGTACTCCCTTTTATAGCATTATTTTATTACGTTATTGCATGAAGAGCATTCCATTGAATCTATGGTTTAAATATCAGAATACCAAGAATACTTGAGTATTAAATTTGAGTACAAAATGTAATGCAAATATCTAAAAAAGTATTATTAGACATATTTACTATTTAGTTTTTAACAGCAATTATTTTAGCAATAATAATTCTGTTAGCCTTTATCCAAAATCTCACATTGATTTAATGTAAATTTTAGATGTAAGGTATAGAAAGGAGAATTTAGTCATATAATAGTTTATTTTGAAACAATATTGTAGCCTAAGAAACTAGTTTAGCAATTAAAGATGCTCATTTTGTTTCCATTTCTAGCAAAGTGTAGAAATGCAACCCTTGGCACAGTGGAAATAAATCCTATTGAAAACACAGCTTGAGAAAATGCTAACAATATTTGCACATTTCAAGGGTACACCCAACTTTTGGGACTCATCTTAATTTTGAAAGCTTGGTGGCTTTTTAAACTTATCACAAAATGATGGACATGAGAGGATTTACAAAATAGCATGCAATGGGAATGGGCCAATCACAAAATGTCCTTTTTTCAGAAAAGGCAGACAGGAGGAAATGAGAGACAAGTAACCTGCCAAAAACCTCATTAGAAGAATATGTCTTAAGTCTGTCTTCCAAGGACATTCAGTTTTTTGCTCCAGTGAAGTACACTCACGTTGTAAGGACAAATTTAACATTTCCTTTTCTTTTTCTCTGTCGATGAGCCAAGTCATCTCCACTTTTATTTTCCTACGATACATATTCATAAACCAGATCGGTGTGTCTGTTGTGTGTATCTGTCTCTATGTGCAAGATTCAGAACGTCACAGAGATTCAACGGAGAAAGAAAACAAAAACAAGTGTTGGTACAAAGAAAAGAAAAACCCGAATCCCAGGTCCAAGTCCCATTTATTCACCTGCTAATGTTCAGAGCCATGGTTTCTTTGTCCATAGCAGAAATTGACATCTTTTCTGATCCATCTACCCATTTTTTGGGCCTCCGTTTTTTTGGGCCTCCGTTTCTCTGTGTAGCCTAATTTTTTCTGCTTCAAATCCATACAAACTCAAGCGTAGCTGGATTACCAGGAGGGAGTAACTAATCAAGAATGCAACCTAGCCTCTTTCAAAGTGCAAATCAAAAATAACTTGGTCATCAGTGACACACTACAGGTATGAGAGCAGCTAAGTATATTGAGTTCATCACTGCCAGGCAGCAGTGAATTGAATCTGTTGGTACTGAGCATTTTCAGTTGAAAAATTGGTTCAGAATCAAGCAAATACTGTACATTTCAAATTCTATACAAATTAGATATGTTGATGTTGCCACATTTGACTTAATGGCGTGCAGGATAACTTTTCAAAAATTGAACAAGATGGGGTTAAATTTGACATGGCTGGAGAACCCAAGGAAACAAAGTTCAAAAATGCTCCAAATTGGCCAGAGGTAAAGAGTGGGGAAAAATATAACTTCCCACACAATATATATGAAGAGCAAACTACAGTGTTGGTGACTCCTCCCTCCCAAACCCCCCTTCCTCTCTTCCCCACCTTCCCATTTCTTCTCCTTGTCCTGAAGTGGTATTATTAAAGAGGTTGAAAACAACAACAACAACAACAACAACAACAACAACAATAATAATAATAATAATAATAATAATAATAATAATAATAATAATAATAAAAGTTGGAAGAGACCTTGGAAGTCATCTAGTCCAACCCCCTGCTCAGGCAGGAAATGCTATACCATTTCAGTGTTGGAGCATTGACAACTTCTGGAGGCAAGTCGTTCCACTGGTTAATTGTCCTAACTGTCAGGAAGTTTCTCCTTAGTTCTAGGTTGCTTCTCTCCTTGACTAGTTTCCATCCGTTGCTTCTTGTCCTGCCTTCAGGTGCTTTGGAGAATAGCTTGACTCCCTCTTCTTTGTGGCAGCCGCTGAGATATTGGAAGGCTGCTATCATATCCCCCCTCACCCTTCTCTTCATTAAACTAGACATACCCAATTCCAGAAACTGTTCCTTGTACGTTTTAGCCTCCAGTCCCCATGCCAGATGTTTGTTGTGCATGTCATGCTTTCTTTAGCTTGTTCAGAAATGTATATTAGAAACAATTACATTGTAAAAAAAAGGGAATACTGAGCCGAATCAACAAAGTGAATACTGTATTTCAAGGTTGGTATATGCAGAAAAATTATAAATGGGAAAAGGCTATTTTTTTTAAAAAAAATAATGGAACTGAAAGATTTATAGACTGGTGCATAAATTCCTGCCTGAGAGACTTTAATAGAGTAATCAGTTTCTTAATGTAGAAGTGTTTATTTTCCATAGAATTGAATGATGTGTCTTCAGCTACAGTATGATCCTGAGTAAAGATTTAATTGGTTTAAGGAATTCCCAGCAGGTACTAATAGACACCAGCTCGTATGCCAAGGCACCTTTTCCCTTTCAATCTGAAGCAGCACTGCACATCCCTTTTAATTAATATAATCCAATTCATAAAAGAGGAAATAGTTGAGGAGTGCTATTATTGAACTGCTGGAGGGTATTAATGCTCATGGGAACTATGATAGTTTATTACAGCAAGAATGAACCATCCTAACTATTTAGCTTATTCCTTCTGTTTTTCCTATAGGAAAACATTTTGAACATTTCCCTTTAAGGGTAGTTTTGTTATCCAGATTAGCAAATGTTAAATATTTAACATTAATTCTGTTAAGTTTTGAACAACCAAGCCTTTTAGAAGTAATCATAGATATTATAATTTTTTAAAAAATAATATTTTTATTAATTTTCTAATTTTACATTTAGGTATTTAAAAAGCAATGTGGTGGCTGGGTTAATCAATAGTTAATTGACATACAAAAATCTTTAGAATATATCTCAAACTACAACTTCAAATATTTCCTCTCTTTTTCCTTTAATATCTACTATCTCATATTTAAGCTAATACAGTTCTTATTATACTGTATCAACTAAATAAAAACATCATTATTACATTTATCAATAAATTTTTACCTTATACATATTTTAATTACTTTTATATTCAATCTTTACAGTCAATCAATGTCCTGTTATTGGTTTTCCCCAATTTTTACCTTCCCATCAATATTCAAATTTAACATTTGATATTTATAATTTTCAGGTTTTAGGCAACCAAAGTTTCTTTTGTCTCAATTCATAACAGAATCTAATATTCAAAATACACATCTATTTGGGTATAATCTTGTTCTATTTCCTAAAAGTTATCTATTTCCCCCATCTTACATCATCTAATTAATAATACAGTATCCCCTTTAATAAATCAAAGCCCATTATGTATATTGTCTGAGTTAATCAATAAATCAAACATATTCATAATTTTTTTTCTTTTGGGTCTAATTTTTAAGTATTAAACAAATAGCATCCTTATTTTCAACTAATTTCCAAATGTTTTAATTTTAATGACCAAAATTTCCCTTATCTCAACTTTGACCCTCTGATTAGTAATATAATCTCCTCTGATAAATCAAAACCCCAATTTTCTTCAGCCTTATTCTGGCTTTCTTTCTTTGCCAATTAGCCTTCCATGTCAATGCTTTTAAATCATCAAATAGATCTCCCTCTGTTGTTATATATATTGTTTGGAATAAGAGAGACCTTTTAGTTGCCATTTTTTGGAAGTGCTAGCTAGCCCATTTGTATTCCTTAAATCGTCTCCTTGTTATTCCAAATCCCTATAATTATCCTGGTATGTTTATCTTCCATTCAGTCTGCTGTTCTTGCTCCTCAAATTTCTTCTGATTTATATAGAAAGTCTCTTCCATTTTCAGTGTTGTCAGTCCCTTTTTTGGATATTCCATTGACTGCATTTGTTGATCAATTGAATCCTTTGTCTTAGGATTCCACTTCTTCTATTACCTTCTGCGTTGTTAGTTCTTTAGTTGTAGTCAGAATTTGAGTTTGTATATCTAAGCTGACATATTGTTCTTTTCTGTAACATCTTTATTTTGTCACAAGCTGAAAGGGTGGTTTCATGTATTGCTTTTAACATGGAAAGAATCTTTTCCTGGTCTTCATCTATCTTCTCTTAATGGTGCATTAAGCTGAGGATTTTGAAATCAGATGATGAAAATAATTTTATAGTTGGGTATGGGACCTCTATTTCATGTGTTTGTAGGTAGTCTTTAGGGTAAAAGTCATTTGTCAAGTAAGATTTTATAATCCAAGGTATTTCATCATGTCCAATAATGACCAATATTCCTCAGATAAAAAAGTAGGAAGGCAATTCCCCACATACAGCTCTAAAAATCAATAAAGGTTTCCATTCATAGTTCAAGGAGGCCAGCCATGCCACCCAGAAGTTCTCTTTACAGCTGAACCTCTCACAGGTGGTGTTTATCAAAGTTAAAAGAGTCTTATCTGTAGTCTGGGCTTCAAGCCAAGTCTCCTTTAGGCAATAACAAGTTGTAATACCAAGCTTCACCACAAGATGTCAACGATGCCTCTTAAGGTTTTTTAAGTCCAAACTTTTTCCAATTTTATTTCTTTTTTTTTATTAAAAAGTTTTAAAGTACATTTTTGAACATAAACCCCATCCCCCTACCCCTAACCCATACCCTAATCCACCCAATACCCCTACCTCCCCCAGCCCCCCCCCTGACTTCCCAAAGCAGAATACAGGGTATTATTTTCACAATCTTAATCTAAAATATACTATATTTCTTTTTTAATAGATAAAAACAAAAGTCTTCGGTGAAAATAAGAAAACTTTTGGTCCCCTAGTTTCAGAAACATATAAATCCAATTAGATTAGTTATTCTTTTAGTACTTTAACTCCCCTGGGTAGTCAGTCGCCGCTATTCTTAGAGGGTGGGATAAAATTTCCCTTCCCTCTCGCCTCACAGGGGGAAAGATACTTTGGGCAGCTTTTACAGGAAAAAAAATAATTAGGATCTTAGAGAGATCGGATCTCACTGATTTTCATCCGCATTACTTTAGAAGTGCCTGTCTGCAGCCTAGTGACGAGCCATATTGCTATGCCCAGTCTTTCCTCCGCTGGTTTGGAGGACTGCCCCGGATCAAGTGGAAGGGATGCTGCCCTCCTGCGATCAAGCGGGGATCCCTTCCTTGCACGTCTCCCCTACAGAGCGACTTTCGACCCTTTCTGGGGTCCCCCAGTGGAACGAAACCGAACGTGGAAGATGGAGCTAGCCTTCCAGTGTCCGCGGCGGCCATGATGGCAAACCGGAAGTCTTAGATATTATAAATTTTGTAGATAACATAGAAGGTTGTATTTTGCAAAAATAGAAGTGTACAACCTCCAAATTCTACTCCCAGACATATTGGAAGGCAGACTGAAGGAGGAATGTGTGAAACTGAGGCCTGTTATATATTTTCACATGTTAAAATATAAATTGTCATAATATGTGGATACTTTCTACATCCTTTCTTTATTGCTTTTGCTTCATTGTCAAACTTCATTTGTAAACAGTCCATTATTTATTTTGTGATATAAAGTGCAAAATTTCACAGTAGTTTTTTTATTTCCTTTTGTTCTTTGTCTCAAGCCTGATTCTGTTCTGAAACTAGGGAAAGTTAGCACAAAAGAAAAGCTTCTATTTATCTGTATTAGTATTATAATAATTAGTAATATAATGTGCTAATTTTAGGTTGATTGCTTTTATGTATAGGTGCCAAATCTGATTCCAGTTTTGATGTTTAAATTGGGAAGACCATTGGAGGCCAAACTCTGCCGAGACATCTTGTATACTTTACCTGCTTTGGGAGTTCATAAGGTCAGCATAAAAATATAACTTATCTCTCCTATTATTTACATGGTGCAATTAATTTCAGTACCATGATTATACCAGCGTCGTGTATAATGAATATAGTTCACTGAAGTCACATTTCATTCTTAAATTAAGAATGCATCAGTAATAAGCAGAATAACTTATTAATGGTTCATTTGCATAAATGTCTAAAATATTATATGTAAAGTTTCCACAGTTTATCCCATATCAAGTATATTAATTTACTTGAACTATAAACATCATGTCTACTCTTATCCTATAATGAAAGTGCAGATTATAGATTATAAATAAAGCCAATGTGGGATTGTTGGCTGTACCTCACTCTATCCTGTTTACACCCAATTTTTACAACTCGGCTTTCTTCTTTGTCTACTTGTAATGCTAAATTGTGCAATCAGTCAAATTAAAAATTACTTTCTGATTGTTGTCTTAAACAAGGAGAGCACATTAGAGCATCTGGAGATGGTACAAAATTAATCACTGGATTTATTTTACATGATAAATGAATACACAAAAAATTGCATTTACAAAAAAAATATCTTCTAGGTCTGTGTTGCACAGATTTTACGTGTGCTGCAGGTATTAGGAAACACACCAAAACTTCAAGCTGTTACATTACGTCTGATGACATGTTTATGGGAAAAACAGGTAAAGCTTTACAAATGTTAATTTTCAGTTTAACAAAAAATAAAATAAAAAATGCTTAACTGTGTCATTCACTGTTGTAGCAAGCCCTACTGTTACAAACCTTAAGAGATGGGAAAATAATATTTTCTTGAAAACATCTTTTTATTTAAGTAATCCATATACATGTTGGGAGTTTCGGATGGCTACATATAACTACAGGTTATCCACTCAATGTATAAACTCTTACCTGAAAATTAATCAAAATACAGTAATTTTTTCAGGTATGCACCCTCTTTTTCCCCCATCCATTTTAATCCAAATTGGAGGGTTGGGAAAAATGATATAAAGGGGCTTAAGATCCTCCCTTTCAGTGGGTAGCTTCAAAAAACTGAATAGAACGTATTGTTGGGTAAAAATCAGATTTGGTGCTGGGAAGAAGCTGGCAAAAGAGAGATTTTTAAAAAATGCCCTGGATCTGTCTGGACACCATAGTGAAAAGTTTAAGTTTATTGAATTTATATACCGCTCTTTTCCCGTAGGACTCAGGGCGGTTTACAAGGTATTTAAAAACGTCAATACAATGCAAAAGTTAAAAGCAATTAAAAATAATTAAATTTGATCCCTGAAAAATATAAAACCCCAATTAATACTCTCAGTCCAGGCCAGAAAGCTCAAAGAGCCAGGTCTTCAGGTCCCGGCGGAATGAACAAAGGTCGGGGGCAGTCCTAAGCTCCACGGGCAGCTGGTTCCAGAGGGTAGGCGCACCCACTGAGAAGGCCCTCCCCCTGGGTGTTATCCGCCGGCAGTCTTTTACCGGCGGCACCCTGAGAAGGCCCTCCCTGTGGGAGCGCACAGGACAAAGGGAACTTGATGCCGGCAGCAGGTTTTCCCTCAAATATCCCGGACCCAAGCCGGGATAAACAATTCCAGAAACATTTTGTCTTTTGATGAGAAAAACACTGGCCAATACAGGTAGTCCTCGACTTACAACCATCATTTAGTAACCATTCAAAGTTATAACAGCATTGAAAAAAGTGACTTATGATTATTTTTCACACTTACGACTGTTGCAGCAACTGGTACATATTTTTGACAGTGGCATTGTCCCAGTGTCATGTGATTACCATTTATAACCTTCCCAGTGCTTTCTGACAAAGTCAATGAGGGAAGCCAGATTCGCTTAACCATTGCACAATTCACTGACTAACTGTTACAAAAAAGGTTTTAAAATGGGGCATAATGCGCTTAACTTGCTTAACAACAGAAATTTTGGGCTCAATTGTGGTCGTACGTCAAGGGCTACCTGTATGTTAAAATTCTGTCCACACTCCATTTTAAATGCCGTGTCTTGGTCACATGACTCAGAGCAGAGCAGGGTGTGCAGTAGTTTGCTTGCTCAATACTTCACAGTGCCTGTTTGTACAAATACAACTGTACATACAAATACATGCAGACACATGGGATGAGAGCAGAAGTACACACATGCACACACATGATCTCACTGTTAAATGGAAGAAAAATCAGAGGCCTCCTATAGTAGCTGCTGATAAAAAAAAACTTGAAAAAATTTCAGAAGCCCTACTTTATGTCCTTTACCTGTGTTTTTAAAAATTGTCCCAAATTTTGTCAAATGAAATCTTGTGAGAGCTCTAGTATGATTATAAAGATATCATATGGTTTGGGATCTCTCTCTCTCTCTCTCTCTCTCTCTCTCTCTCTCTCTCTCTCTCTCTCTCACACACACACACACACACACACACACACACACACAC
This sequence comes from Vipera ursinii, assembly GCF_947247035.1. Classification (NCBI taxonomy): domain Eukaryota; kingdom Metazoa; phylum Chordata; class Lepidosauria; order Squamata; family Viperidae; genus Vipera; species Vipera ursinii. The sequence continues at coordinate 215,305,488 of NC_139513.1, read as the reverse complement.
ACACAAAGAGAGAGAGAGAGAGAGAGAGAGAGAGAGAGAGAGAGAGAGAGAGAGAGAGAGAGAGGGTGTATGCAGTTGTTATTTGCAAACGAACATAAAATTGTATCTTGCATTGTAGGAGGGGACATGAATTTGTAAAACTCCTGATGTTTGAAAGATAGATTAATAACAGTAGGGCAATAAATTGTCACTTTCTAATCTTCTGTTTTCCTTTTTCCTATCAAAATATATTTAGGATCGAGTTTATCCAGAACTGCAGAGATTCATGGCAATGTCTGATATGGCTTCATTATCTGTTAGTAAAGATACTCAGTGGGAGAAGGTGATTGCCAAAGCTGCTTCTATCAGAGATATATGCAAGCAAAGGTAAATGTTAGGTTTCATACATAACAATCAAACGAAAGGTTCTTGCAGCAATGTCAGAGACAAACCCTAACACTGAAATGAAAATAAAGATGAAAATAAAGCTTGGGGAGCAAGGACACAGTATCATAACACATACACTGTCATATGTTAAATTTGCTTATGTTCTTCTTAGTTTGATGATATGTATTGCTTGTTACTATTAGAGTGTTAACTTCTGGGGGCAGAGCAAAGGTTCAAGGCAAAAGACTTTTGAGCAATATGGTCAAAGCTTTTGGAGTTGTTCTATTTATACCATAATAGAACAAAAAATAACCCCTTTTTTTCTTTAAACCGTTATATGCTTTATCAATTCTAAAATTGTGCTGATTTTAGTTCTTTAATGCTGTTGTGTGTACTTGTATTTTTCTTTTTCCTTTTTGAAAAAGAAAAAAAAATCAAATAACGTACTTTTATACTGATAATAATGTTAGTAAGGAGTATGACCTTAGAAAGGGAACCATAACAGTCTAAGATCTAGGGGTGGTATAAAACCTTGAATTGGCTAGACTTAGTGTTATCATTTTGTGTCCTTGCTTCCCCAAACTTTGGTTTGACCGCTGTGTATTTTAAAGGAATGCAGTATCATAAACCCATAAAACCCCATCTGCTTTGTCACACGACTCCTTCAATTCATATTCTACTGTCCTAGGCCTAATTTTTTTTCAGTTGATGCAAGATTTTTCAAGATATAATGTTTGTCTGAAAAATTGGTTAAGATCTAGCCAAATCCTTAAGAATCTGTCATGTCTGAGAATGAGGTCAATTTATTTCATGCCTTTTCCACAAGTTGTGCTGTTACTATTATTGAACTTAATATAGTAATGGTTTATAGTCAAGCTTACGTTAGGTTGGTTAGCTTCATACATTATGCTAATGTTCATTTTTTTAAATTGAATACTGTAAAGAAACTACATCGGTACACAAGAAAATATGAAAAAGAATAAAATAATATAATGAAGATGAATAAACCAAGAATTTTAAAATGTCATGGAAGATTATAGCTTTCCTGGCTCCAAACATTTTTATGTTTTCTCTTATGGTAAAGGTAAAGGTAAGGGTTCCCCTGCACATGTGTGCTAGTTGTTTCCGACTCTAGGGGCCGGTGCTCATCTCCGTTTCAAAGCTGAAGAACCAGTGCTTGTCCGAGGACGTCTCCGTGGTCATGTGGCTGGCACGACTAGATGCCAAAGGCGCACGGAACGCTGTTACCTTCCCACCGTAGTGGTCCCTATTTTTCTACTTGCATTTTTACGTGCTTTCGAACTGCTAGGTTGGCAGAAGCTGGGACGAGTAACAGGCGCTCACTCTGTTACGTGGCACTCAGGATTCGACCTGCCAAACTGCCGACCTTCTGATCGACAAGCTCAGCGTCCTAACCCACTGAGCCACCACGTCCCCTTTTCTCTTATGGTAGAGATGGTGAATTATGCCCTTCCAGCTGTACTTGAATTTCAGGTTCCAGCTGCCCCAACCATAAGAGCCAGTGCTTGGAATGATAGATTAAATAATATGTGGATGGCCACAGATTTGTCTCCAGAGACAGAGTATGTATGTATATATGGATTTATACCCTGTCTTTATTATTTTTACAAATAACTCAAGGTGGCGAACATATCCAACACATATTCCTTCTCCTATTTTCTCCACAACAACAACCTTGTGAGGTGAGATGGGCTGAGAGAGAATGACTGTCCCAAGATCACCCAGCTGGCTTTCCTGACCAAAGCGGGATTTGAACTCATGGTCTCCTGCTTTCTAGCCTGGTGCCTTAAACTGGTGCAGGAGTTGTGGATCTTGAGATAACCATGCAATTACGTTCATTTTTTATAATTACGTGAAAACTGTTGTATTTTGTTAGGCCTTACCAACATGGGGCAGATATGCTGGCTGCAATTTCTCAGGTACTGAATGAATGCACGAAACCAGACCAAGCCACACCTGCTGCCTTAGTCTTACAAGGACTTCATGCACTTTGTCAAGCTGAGGTACAGTTTACTGAGTTCAGAGAGCTATTTTTCTCTTTTACGTATGCATGTTTTGTTCATCGTTCCTTCTAGTAGTTGTTGTTGGAGTAAAATCCCATATTTCATATTCGTGTTAAATAAGATTCTATTTTCCTCATTCACTAATCTTCTAGTAGCTGAAAGTTACTAGGATAGTTGTAGTAAAATTATATTTCAGTCATTAATCGTCTGGCTCTGAAAAGTGTTGTTCTTAATATATAAATTGCAATTGTGCCTTGAATTTGTTCTGATTCTATATTGATGTCCAAGGACCTATTTTCTCCCATGCTATTAGGGGGTAGAATTTGCAGTACCTGTGATATCAATTACAGTATTTAGGTTTCCTCAGTCCTTTTGTTAGCTAGTAATATTAAATTGGCTTTGCAGAACAGTAGCAAATGGTAACTTTGTCTAAAGATGGGAGAGGAGAGAATATAAGTGAAAGAGGAAAATATTCCTTAGGATTCTGATACTGTTGGTTATACAACAATGAAGATGTTTGGATGTAAGCTGCTATGGCATCTGGGATCCTGTGGCATCTCATACTGTGGATGGTACAGTTGGAAACAAATACAGGGGAGTTTGGAATAACGAAATAGCATGATGCTAAGGGCTGTTCCTGCTCTTCATCATTATAGTTCTATAGCTAGAGTTCTGTGGCTAGAACTCACAAATGGAGAATGTATAAAAGTAATAAGACTGTGGAGCAGGCACCGAATAGTTCACATCCACCCCAGTAGTTGAACTCATTTATTTTCATTGCACGTCCTAAATTATTGAATCAGTTTAGAAATAGCAAGTTCAAAGCACCATACAGCTCCTCCCACTTCATATGTAGGCATAACACTAATTTTTTGTGTGACATCTAGTGAGTTTTTGCAGATGGCTTAGAATTAGAATCATCAGTGAAACATTAAGGTACAATTATAAGCTATAAAAGGGAAAAAATGGAATGTTAAAGTTTCCAGGAGCAGATAATATAGTTAACTAACTAATTCTCTAAAATCGCACAATTTTTGACAGTTAAAATGTAAGAACTTAAATGAGTTTTATGAAAGCTTTAAAATATGCAATGGAAATATAGTATGGAAAATAAAAAAAACTGTTAGAAGAACTACAGAGCAGAAGACAGTTTAACTGCCTCAGGATAGCTTTCTGTAGCTTATGTATCATAGTCAGAAAACCCTTTTTCTTTTGCAACCATCTACGAGTTTTTATAGTAGAAGTACCAGGAGAACCATCTGTAAATACAATTTTACACGAGGTACCTCTGATATAAGAGAGAGTGAACTCAATTTTAGGGAAGGAATTTAATGGAGAAACACAAGTGCTCGAGGAGTCATTTTTGCAGTTGATGCTGAACTATGACCAACATTTTTTGGCCATTAAAACACTACAGTGCGGCTGGTGATGATGGCCCTCAGGTGATAGGAGTGGGATATATCTTTCTTCTGGACTTAAACTTAGAAATGGGTGATACCATGACTCAGTGGTTAAGAGGTTGAACTTGTTGCCTGGAAAGCCAGCAGCCCAGGTTCGAGACCCAAGTGCCATGCGATGGGGTGAGTTCCAGTCCCTTGTCCCAGCTTCTGCCAACCTAGCAATTCAAAAGCGTGTAAATCCGAGGAGATAAATAGGTACTACTAGCATGGGAAGGTAACAGTGCTTTGTGCTGGCTACATGACTGTGGAAATGTATTCGGATAGCACTGGCACAGTGGCTGTGAAATGGAGATGAGTGCTGCTCCCTAGAGTCGGCAATGAAAAGTGGAGTAAAATCTGCAGGGACTCCTTTTTTTACTTTGAAGTGGAAATAACAGGAACGTTGGAGGAAAGAGACCAAAAAGAGAAGTTCTTCTTCTTTTTAGGGAAACTAAAAAACGAAAGCTGACTTATCTGGGGTCAGGAACCAAGTTAGTACTTGTGTAGGAGATAATTAGAAAATGACAGGGCTGTAAGATATTTTAAGAAGTTGAAAAATATCTTGGAATAGGAGAATGGCCAACTACTTATGTACTATTTCCAAGAAAGCTGCGTGGATGTGTCCCCGTAGTCACGCAAAATCACACTCATTTTGAGGGAAAGCATCTACTGAGGGAAAGCTGATGCATTGAATAAATGTCTTGGAATTCAAGAAAGCATATTTTATTAAACCCAGAGCAATGATAAACAGGATTCAGTGCCCAGAGAAGCTAATTGGAAATGGAACTCAGAATTTTAAAAAGAAATACTAGAAACACAATTGCAAATAATTTTATTGGGAAAAATATGACTAACAATGGAAAATAATGTGAAAGCCTAAAACCCACCCAGTCACGTGCCGAGATGTTTCACGATACAAATTGAATAATTGAATGAATGAACGAATGAATGAATAAGTCTCTTAGTGAAAGCAAAGAGACAGATATAGGAGATATGTGTTGTACTTTGGATTAAAAGGCAAAAAGATGCTTTGAAGCATGTGTGGGCTTCACTTTGTCTGAGCCTCAATCTCTTATCCTTAAGAATCATTAGAGAATAGATGATGTACTAGATCAGGACTTTTCAAGTCCTCGACTTACAACAGTTTGCTTAGTGACTGTTCAAAGTTACAGTGGCACTGAAAAAAGTGCCCCCCAAGCCACAGCCGAGCAAGACACCTGCCTGCCCGCCCGGCACCGCTCTTCCTCCTGTCCGAGGTTTTCATTGTTGTGAGCATTTCTGTTGAGAATTGGCAGCCAGGGTGTGTGGGCGGGTGTTTGGTTTTTATTCCCCCCGTCTGCTGGGTGGTTGCAGCAGGTTTTGGTCACTTCCCATGACCCTGGGACACTGTGACCATCATAAATATGAATCAGTTGCCAAGCATTTGAATGTAAATCACAAGACCCTGGAGATGCTGCAACATTCCAGCTGATTGGTGCTTCTTCTGGGCTCAGCAGAAGCACCAGGATCGGCACCGAGCTCCAGCTGAAGCCTGACGCTGATCCTGGCGCTTCCACTGAGCCCTGACAGCCCTGCAGCTCCAGCCGTCTCTCGCTCAGGCTTGTGCGGTTCTGCCACCAGTTCAGCTCATTCTCCTCCCCAGCTACCACTTTTCTAGGATGGTCGCGTACCACCTGCCAGGTGCCAATGTACCCCAGGTGTTACCCGTACCACTGGTTGAAAAGCCTTGTACTAGATAACTGAAGGAAGCAAAATGCCCATATCCTTAAAAGGGAGTAAAAAGATCTAGGGCACGGGTGTCACATTCGTCATACCACATGATGTGTTGCGATGTATCGTGACTTTTTCGCATTGCTGGAGCTGGGGTGGGCGTGGCCTCCGCATGATGCAACCGGCCCGTGGCCCAGCAGTTTGACACCACTGATCTAGGGAATTACAGATCAGGAAGTCTGGCATTGATAGCTGGGAAGATTCCAGAGCTATCAATCTTGAATACCAGGCAGTGTTTCGCAGAAGTTAGCATGGTTTTATCAAGACTTGCTCTTGCCAGACAATAGTATCACATCATTATTTCTTTTGGGCAACTTCTTTAGTAGGTTATGACAATACTGTGGATTTAATATACCTTAATATCAATGAAGCATTTTTTTACAAAATACCTCATGGTGATTTTGTTAGCAAATAAGTTAAATGTGAGTCAGATGGCACGACAATACAATAGACACATAGCTAAAAATAACAAAATGAGGTTTAACAGATATCCTTAGGATGGGGAAACATGCCGTACATGTTGCTGCCTTCGAGAAGCATCTGGAAGCTTCAGCTGGTACAAAATACATTAGTGGAGGCAGTCACATGTGCACCCAGATCAGTTTGCGTTACACCTCTGCTCTGTGAGTGACATTAAAGTTTAGAGAAAGGTAGTGAAAAATGATCAAGGAACTAGAAATGGAATCCTATGGAAAAAAAATTAAGCCCACTGGGCATGAGTCTTGAGTGCACTTCTAATTCTTGAAAGGATGTCATAGAAAAGATCAAGACTGTTTTCTATTATCTCAAAATAGCTGATGAAAGAATAATAGTTTGAAATATGAGGACGAAGATTCCAACTGAATGGAGGAAAATAATGGTAAAGGCTAATTACTCAGAGAGGTGGTGAGCCTCTCATCAGTGACTATGTTCCCACTAAAAAGTTTCTGTTAGAGTTGGTTCCCCCAGTTCTGTGATTGTACCATTTTAAGAATGTCTTTAAAGAAGAACAGAAGACTGGACGTCAATCTTGAATCTGAATCTCACAGAATAACCTGCAACTTTTAAATGCTTTTTTAACCAATGATTGTCCTGTACTAAAATACAATAGCTTATATGAAATGCAAAACACTGTTCATGAATCATTCATATTACTCCTCAGTATGGAAGACAGTTAATTTGGGGGGGGCATTCAAATAATATATCTGTTAATGATACTTGCAGTATTCTTTACTTTCCATGTCATACCTGGAAAACATACAAAGTAGTATTTGCCAGACCATATTTGTTAAGTCTTTGCAAATCCGGTTTTTTTGCCAGCATAATTCAACAGAAGCCAGCATATTTTCTATGAGCCTTACGTCCTGGTGTATAATAGATTTCATGTGGGAACTATTATCATGGAGGCCAAGATTTAGAAATGAAAAAGCTAAGTTGGTGTGGTGAGTCTGTGTTTACAGTCTTTCCTTCCCTGGAAGCAATTTTGTGCGGTTTATTCCTTGATCCTACATTTATCAGGCTTTGACCAGAGAGAAGACATAGAATAAGGTAAAAATGAAGGGAGACCTGACGGAACAGAATAATAAAATGGAAACTATATGATGGCAAATTATGTGAATTTAACAAGACAAAAATTGTTTCTTGGCCATTCTTAAAATAACTTTGCTATTAAAACCTGAAGAAATATATTTCCCAGAAGCTGAGTTTCTTTGGGTTGAAAAATCTTTTCCTTGTAGACTAACAACCTACTCTTAGGAGGTTTATTCCATATGCTTCCTGTTAGACAAAGGTAAACATAGTGAAACACAGAGGTGTCATTTTAAAACAGGCAAAGGGGCAACTTTATCTTCATATTATTCAGGAGCACCAATGATTCTGGATATTTTGAGGAAGAGAATACATTATCACAACAAGATCCGATACAGACAACCTAATAATGTGGTTATAATTTACTTTTTAAAATATCAGGTATCAAATAGTCTTGAATTTGAGTAGGAAAAAGAATTATAGGAACTCAGGCTCTTGGTACCAATTGGCACAACCTTATGTAGTGGGGCTGGCTGAAAGGCTTTGCAGGAGCCTGGCCAGGGAGAGGGAAGCTGCTGCCAGTTTTGGGCGTGGATCTGGCGGAAGGAAAGAAAAAGGAGGAAAGAAAGGGGGTGGGGGTGGTTGTTGTTGCTGTGGTCGGAGAGAGACCAGATGAAGTCTAAGAGGGATTGGAGGTTTTAAGTTGATCCCTTTCTGTGAAGGAGGGGGGAAGGAGAGAGAGTGAGAAGGTGGAATTTTACTGCTTTCTTTCCCAGGGGGGATATCCCAAGAGGAGATGAGAGAGAGTGAAAAGGTGGAATTTTATTGCTTTCTTTTGCAGGGGGGATATCCCAAGTGGAGGCAAGAGAAAGAGTGAGGAGAGAGAAAGTTGCTGGGGTTGCTAAATTCAGATTTTAACAATAAAGGACAGGGGTGAGTGGTTTGACACTGACGAGACCTGATATTGTGAGCAATGATAGAAGAGAAGGAGAGGCTGGTCGTTGCTCCTTTGGAGACTAGCGGCCATCCGAATTTGGTTATTGCTACTTCTGCAAGTTTTAGACATTGTGGGGAGTTGCCCTGAGGGACAAGCTGTTACTGCAGAATGCTGACTACCTTTGTGTTCCTATCGCTGCCTGGAGCCGAGGTTTTCCCCACCCCATTTGTTTCCAAACAATTGCTGGGAAATCATTGACTATTGCTGCTATGACTGCCTGGGGCTGTTAGACACCACCACATATTGACTAGTGGCTAGGGGCTGGTCATCTTTGTTCCTGAAAGCCCCCCTTTTGACGACAAGAATTTGCCGCCTCTTCACTTCGCGTGAGCTTCTGCTAGAAGAGTCACTTTACTAACACCTTGAGAGCACAGCTGCAGAGCGTGACTGAGGGGAGCGGACCTGGGAGGGCCTGGGCTTTGGCGGCCTCTGAGGGGGTAATGCTACACTTATATGACCCTTCACAAAATGCCTCTTACATCTCTTGGATAATAAGTAATAAACCAACTTCCTATACTTGTTATTAGTGGTATCCTTTTATGGGTAGCATGGCTGCCTTCTAAGTAATAAATTACTAGTTATCAATTTGTTATTAGCTATAGGTGCAGTTGGTGCAGTCCTTAAAATCTAGTACAGGTTGTCCTTGATTTACTCACTTAGTGACCCTTCAAAGATACAGCGGCAATGAAAAAAGTGATTTATGACTAGTTTTCACATTTACGACCATTGCACCATTCCCTTGGTCATATCAAAATTCAAGTGCTTGGCAATTGGAGTGTATTTTTGACAGTTGCATTGCTTGGGGTCATCTGATCATCATTTGTAACCTTCCCAGCGGAGTCCCAACAAGCAAAGTCAAAGCGGGTGGGGGGAAGTCAGATTCACTCTGAGGGAAGAAAGTCCTTGTGGTCCAACAGGCAAAGGTAAATATCTGAGTTGGGGAGATGAAATCCAAGGTCCAGACACAGCCAAGCGGGTTCATAGGCAGGAGCTGAATTTTAGATAAGTCCTTTGTAATGTACTTTGTAATGTAAGTGAGCACAATAAGTAAGCCACGCTGAGATTTCATTTGGTGCACAGCTGCACAGCAGTGGTACATGTAGTCCTTGACTTAAAACCAGTTGCTTAGTGACAGTCCAAAGTTATGACAGACCAATCTTGGGACTTGTTACAACCCAAAATCCAAGTTCCAACAAACCCCTCCCCCCCAGCGCCATGACCAAACCTCGATTACTCAGCAACGTTGGCCACATTCGCTCTTGTCACAGGGTCACATGACAGTATTTTATGACAGTTTTGCTGAAAACCAGCACTTCTGGTTTTTGGCTAAACTGTGTCCATGACAGATCATTGGTTTGCTTAACAATTGTCACATGTCCAGTTTGTTTTACAACCATCACGACTTAAGACTGTGATGGGCAAGCTTCATTACAGTCGTTATTCGAGGACTACCTGTATATGATCATTCCATGCCTCAAGGGAAAAAATACCCCAGTCGTGCGTTAGTATTCATACATTGTGGCAAACTGGTAGATCATCACCACACTTAAATACCAAGGGTCAAGAAAATATTGTATAAGGGAATTTTGTTTGTTTTGCAGGGCCTACAGGTTGTTTTCATCAGAACTTACACTGAGCAAAGTACAATTCCCCCCTCCTTCAGTTGGAGTAAAAACAGAAGACAGTATACACAGTATAATTAATCAAAACACATTAACAATTTCTAGTTGCTCAAGGGAATTTTTTTTTTACTACACTGAACCATTATTTTTCAAGACCTGTTGATTCCAATCTGGATTGTCTCTTCTTCCTTCCTCCCTGGCCTCCTCCTCCTCCTCCTCCTCCTCCTCCTCCTCCTCCTTGTCATTTATACAATTATGAATGCCACTTTTAGGAATAAGGGCATCACATCTAATTTGATTCTCAAAGTATTCACAGTATTGGCTGAGGTCTGTCAAGTCCTCATTTTTCCTCCCGACTTTCTGCGAAGTGATACAGAATGGTCACATAGAAGAGGGTTAGTATACTATAAAATACATTTCAGATCTTCATGCAAGTTAGAATAAACTCTGAATGTACTGCGTAAACCCACTGTATTTTTTTTATGGTCTAACAGAAAGGTGTATTAAATTTTATTTTCCTATATGCAAATGGCTTCACTAACAATGTATTCTTCTGTTCATGGCCGTTCTCAGCTTTGGCAAGGATAATTAAAGCATTTTCTGGTTGAAAGTGCATATCAAAACCAGCCTGTTCTGTTGCACAGAAGCATTAAAAAAAAAGACACTGTCAATAGTCCTGAAATCTGTGACATTAAATCCTTGTTAGGTCTTAGAGATGGAAATGATCTATTCATGCTAAAACAACAATAAAGGAAGGAACAATAAGCACAAAGTTTAAAACAAACTTACAAAGACTGTTTGCACCCTCGGCCTTTGAACGCTGGCTGGAGTTACAAAGATGCTTTCTGATCAGCGATTGCTCGGTTGTGTCAGAACTAATAGGTGCCCCCATATTGAGGCACAAAACTGCTTTCATCTTCTGCGACTCCTAGAGGGTGTTGTGCTCTCAAATAACAGCAATGTACAATTGAGCAATAACTATCCAGACCCTGGACATTTCCTGGGGATTCATGACCGAGAGAAAGAGTTCACCGCAAGCCGTTTATCACAAGACAGAACTGGCTGCTGCCCCCAGGAAATGCACCGTACTAAGATTGTTACTGGAGTGCTGTTATTACTTCTGCATTTGTTTACTTTTTAAAAAAAAATACTTTGGAGAAAAAAAAGGAGAATTTTGGTTTCTGTGCAATATGAGAACATTAACAATAGCTGATTCTCAATTTTGCTGCTATGTTTCATTAGATAGTCCAGAAAACTTGTTTTTGCAGAAAGAGCCAGTGAAAAATTTGAATTCGAAGTCAAGTGTGTTAAAGTAAATTTTATTATAGAAATTTTTCAATAAAAGATAAAAGCTTCCCTAAAGCTAGCCAGAGTGTATATGATTATGTGCTTTAAATTAAGCATGAATTTTTATATTACGTTCCAAAAATATCTTAATAGTGTGGTGCTGAGATACTGCATTTCTGATTGGCTTCAACTCAGAATGTTGTGTTTAACTTTATGAGATGGCAATGTATGTACACATACTGTATAATGTTGCTGTATTAAAAATGACACATTTTTTCATGTTGTAACATACAGTCTATTCACTTTCTCCCAGCACACAATCTTTTATTTGAGGCAATAATTATTGTACTGTGCTATTGAAAAGAGGAATTTTAAAAAAGTTTCTTCTGTTGTAGAAAACAGACCAAATAAGAGGCTCGCCTTATTGCTTTATAGGAAAAGATACTTAGTATACATTTACCGTAAAAACCAAATAAGGGACACCCGTGTTATAAAGCCCTACACAAAAACGTGCTTTTAAGACTGCTGATAAAATGGTCGAATATGGCACAGTTTTCTACTAATTGTTGCTAGCCCTTCACTTTGTAAGTCTATTAGACTATAACTCGTATAATTTCCAGTTAGTAGATCACTCCCTAGAGTAGTTGGGAATTTTCTGAGGTAAACTTCAGCACATTCAGAAGCCAGGGAAAAGGTTTGTACTGGGTAGCTATGCTGACTCAGGAATTCTGGGAGTTGGAGTCCATGAGTCATAAAAGAGCCGAGGTTGCCTACCCCTGGGGTAGACCAATACTATCAATTAAATAACATTGCTTGAAGAGCAATTACACTGGATGAACAGCAATTAAAAGAAGATTTGATCTACTCATTATCTACTTAAAATGCGAAGAAAATTGTACAGTATTGTTCAAAAATAAAATAGCATGAAATTCGATATGTCTTGGTAATAAAAGAAGATTTGACTTTTTGCTCTCATTTTTGGGTCGTAACACTTACAGCCCAATTATGTCTTTTGACCCTTTAGTGCGCCTTTGTTACTGTCACTGGTTTATGATAGCATGCTTTATAATTATTTATTCGATTTGGTTTTACCACAGTTTTCTGCTTTTATAGATTACATTTTTCTACAAGCTCCTTAGGATAGTGAGTATAAATAAATATGTATATACAAATAAATAAATGTGCTGCCTAAATCACCAGTGGATGAGGGCTGGAGGGCTACTAATTATCATCCAAATCATCAGCTTCAAGATGTGCAGATCCTGTCCTGTTACCTGTTTGTTCTTTTCCTACCATTAAATATTACCAACCTAGATTAACCTTCCCTTTACAATTCAGGATAAGATTAGCTGTTCTTTTTCCATGAAGCTTTTTTCTCTACCATTATGAGTAGTCCTTGACTTACGATCAATCATCAAACAACCTTTCAAACACTTATAAAAAATTACTTACAGCTTGTTCTCAAAGTTATGACTGTCTCTTTTGCAGAGGGCACATGATCCCATTTTTCGACTGGTTGCAGCATCCCATGATCAGAGGACTGCAATTTGTGATGTTTTCTGTTGGTTTCCAGCAAAAAAGATCCATTTAGAAGAAGGGATTCACTTAGCAAGCATATGATTCACTTTATGATTGCAAGTGACTCACTTTATGACCTTAATAAAAATGGTCGTAAAATTGAATTTATCACGTGGTGCCTTCTGACTGCTATGATTTACAACCAATGTCATATGCCAAGCTCCACCTGTAATATTCTTCATATAAAATAAAAATGTCTGGGAGAGATTCCACAGCTCTAAATTCAACTTTTATCTTATAGCTCAAAGTCATCAGTATAAGGTAATAAAGCATTTATGCCCAAATTTTATCTTTACAGTATGCAGAATTTAAGTTATATAATGTTTTCTTTCCTATGGAAATCAGATAAATGGGTATACTTTTCAGAATATATCCTGTGTCTTGAATGAGGATATACTATGCTTTTGACAACCTGATTATTAGTATCTCAGCTAATCTGAGATTCTTATTAAATAAATATGAGATGATTTTTAAAACTGTAATGCTGGAGTTGCAATAATCATAATCTATCTTTATCCTGATGTATGTATCTTTCCTTTCTTTCTTTCTTTCTTTCTTTCTTTCTTTCTTTCTTTCTTTCTTTCTTTCTTTCTTTCTTTCTTTCTTTCTTTCTTTTTCCACTGATTTACTGTATTGCCACAAAATTCCAAGGGCATTTGGAAAAGATCAGTAGCTTTGAAGGCTAGGGAAATTTTGACTTTGTCCGTTATGAACAAGGGGAGCCCAACCACCAGCAGAGAAGCTTGGCTGACTGGCTGCAAATCACGATTGGTGAATGAACCCCACTGAGCTGGAAATAATACCGTGACTCAAAGTATGATAATCAATGCTATTATGCTATCTTGGTGAATATCTGTCTTGATTTAGGTTTTGATTTTTTTAAAAAAAACATTAATCTTTTTTTATGGTGTTTCAACTTAAGAAGACACTGGGGGCCAGCAGCCAGATGTCACACTTAAAGTTGCTCTGTGATAAGACCATAACTATGGCACATGTTTTTAACTATAAACATGTAAAACTGAGCAACTTTGTAGAGCAACATTTATGCCACTGTTTAACTAGGATGATTTTGTTACAGTTTGTAGACTGGGAAACTGTTCTGGAGGAAGTTTCTTCAACTTGATACTTTCCAGAGTGGGAGTGCTCTAGATGAGTAACCATTTTAGGAGTCAGTTTAAAGCATTGAGACTGTGTGCTGGACAAAACTTAAATTTGTTTAAAATTAAAAATTCTTTGAAAATTAAACTGTGTTTAAGAATTAACTTAATACATTTTACAATATTATAAATTTAATTATAATAGGTACACGCAGTATGTGTTTAATAATGTACTATGTTATCACATTAAATGATGCAGTTCAACAGGACAATTTAGATAGCTGGCTAGGCGTGGTCCTAGCCTGCTGATTGTGCATCTGTGCCCTAGAGGATACAGTCCCTTTGAAAGCCATCATTGAGTGTGGTGTTTTGTGGATACGTTTATTATTTTGAAAAGATCTTTCTTTTTAGATAGGGATTATTTGATTAGATGTTGCAATCTACGTGAATATTCCAATTTAATACCAGACTCCTCAACGAACAATCAAACTCACTTGCTTATCTAAGGCAATTATTCCTTTTTCAACTTCCATGTAAGAGTGGTATACCTTTTTAATGATGATGGTTAGCAGACATATGAATTAAGTCTTACTGTTTCTCTTCCCTCCCTTTATATAATTATTCTGATGTGAGGAACATCATAGGCATTTCTTCCCATAGTAAATCAATATGTTGGCTAATTGGAAAGTATTCAGAGAGCAGCTTACAATACTGAGGTGTTTGAAAGACAGGAGAACAGTCAGAAGGAACTGTGTGTATTTATCCTGCAGGAAGAAAAAAGGATAAAGATTAAAGGGTCATTAGATTGACATCATTGTATACAAACTTATTTCAAAGGATCTCGGGCAGATGAAATAAAACAATGCTGTCTATTATATACTTAGTTGGTCAAAAGTAACACTTAAGGACCAGTGGTCTTAAATCCAGAGCCAGTTTGGTATAATGGTTAAGGCTAGAAACCGAATGACTGTGAGTTGTTTGTTGAGCACAAAGCCAGCTGAGTGACTTGAGCCAGTCTCTTTTTCTTTGCCCTAGGAAGGCGGCAATACCAAACCACTTCTGAAAAATCTTGTCTCGAAAACTGCAGGGACTTGTGCAGGCAGTCTCCAAGAATCTGGCATGATTGAAAAGAAGAAACTCTAAAGCCTAGACTGTGACAGATTCTATAGCCATAACCTTTTAAAATGCTTAGGACCAGAGTAAAAAGGTAAAGGCAAAGGTTCCCCCGCACATCCGTGCTAGTCGTTTCCAACTCTAGGGGCTGGTGCTCATTTAATTTATTTATTTAATTTATTTATTTTAATTCCATTTATATCCCGCCCTTCTCCGAAGACTCAGGGCGGCTTACAAAGTCGAAGAGCCAGCACTTGTCCGAGGACGTCTCTGTGGTCATGTGGCCGGCATAACTAGAAGCCAAAGGCGCACGGAATGCTGTTACCTTCCCACTGTAGTGGTCCCTATTTTTCTACTTGCATTTTTACGTGCTTTCGAACTGCTAGATTGGCAGAAGCTGGGACGAGTAATAGGCGCTCACTCTGTTACGCGGCACTCGGGATTCGACCTGCCAAACTGCCGACCTTCTCATCGACAAGCCACCGCGTCCCTTAGGACCAGACTAGATCCTTTTAAAATTGATCATAACAACTGCAATCCCAGCTCTCCTAATTGTGGTCATTAGGCAGGCAGAGCAAAAGAGCTACTTTCTGAAGGAGGGCAGGCAGCTTCCCTCTGTGCACAGAAGGGAATTTGTGTGCTGAGCTGGAGAGAGGAATTGGGGAGCCTGAAAATCCAAGCTTTGTCTCTGTAGCCCAATGGAAGATTTTCTGCTTCTCCCCCCCCCCGCCCCCACCAACATGGAGGGGATGGGTAACCTTTTGGCAGGTGGCAGCATCTTGCAATCTTCCCTTCCCTTCAGCAAAGAAGATTGCAAAGGGTGATCACATGGTTGCGGAACACTTGGCAAAGAGATGCCAACCTCCCAAATCATGATTACGTAATTATGGAGGGTGCAGTGTGAACTGTTATGGCGGCCAGAAGTGCTTTATGAATAGTAAAGCATCCTTTCCAGGGTATTGTAATTTTGAATGGTAGCTAAACAAGTGATTATAAGTTGAGGACTACCCATACAACTTCTACCATCTCAGATCATTAACAATGCTGGTTAAGCTTGATAGATAAGATAAGGTAAGATAAGATAAGATAAGATGATAAGATAAGATAACCTTTATTGTCATTTTTAAAATGAAATTTAACTGCCCATTTTAGTCACACTTGATTCCTGGCAATTTACCTGGACAAGTCCTACAGGGTTTTTTGGCAAGGTTTTTCAAAAGTGGTTTGCCATTGTCATTTTCTTAGGGCTGATATACTGGCCAAAGGTCACTCATTGGCTTTATGCCTCAATTGGGATTAGAATTTTTTAGCCTAATGTCTTAACCACCACACCAACTGGCTCTCAGACCGTCACTTAAGGATAGTTACCAGTTTTTTTAAAAAAATCATTGAATCAATAAAAATATTCAGCGCATTATTTTTTTGTAATACGAATGGGCTCTATATAATTTTTTTTCCTTATGTTCCTTCCTTCCCCACTTCGGTATCCAAATTAATATTGGACTTTCTGCTGTATTAAATTTTTTAGAACAAAGTCTTCTGAGCCAAGAAATTTGCATTTTTTTCCCATATCAGGTTTGTCCTACTTTCTGGGTAAACCTATTACTACAATGGCTTTTTTTTAACAACACATTGTTTAACAATCTAATACATGGGGGCTGAGAAGAAGAGAAATGAGAGCTTCAGGAATATTGGCATTTCTCTGTTGGATTGTAACATGACTTATGAACTAGATAACTGAAAATGTTGCAGAATAACTGAGTAACACACACACACACACACACACACACACACTTTTAAAGACATTTTTGTTGATTTTAGTTTATGTACTTTCCAATAGCATCAAAAAAGTGTAACTATTTTGCAAAATTAATGTTGGTAATTCCACCATATAGGAATTCATATTAAGTAGGAATTTCTGGGGACCATGACAAAATTGCTAAGCACATTTGATTTGTGCTTAGATTGTAAGCCGCCCTGAGTCTTCAGAGAAGGGCAGGATATAAATGGGATTAAAATAAAATAAAAAATAAAAAAAAATATTCCTAGGTGAGTCAATATGGAATTGAAAACCTAATGCTGCTAACAAAGGTAAAATATTTACTTACTTGTGATTAATGCTAAGATCTGCTCTTGTAGACTTGATCAGTGTCAGTGTGTTGCCATCATCTCATTGGCCATTTTTGGACCTTGATGTAAATTAAAATAGACTTTATGATCTTAAATGACATATTTCTAAGATAATAGTCATTTATAAGAATGTATCTAGTTTAATAATTTCTTAATGATTATTTTTTTGCAATATAAAGGCAGTTGGTATCATTTTAAAGTAAAACACAGAGAGAAGGCACAGATTCACTAGTCTTTCCATTTAGTTTTGTTGTGGTACAATACATTGATTAATATTTTTTTCCAATTAACTTGTAAATAAATATGATTTTTCCCATTTTCAGGATTTTTTTTAAAAAAATTCTGTTTTGCCTATATACATTCTCCACATGAATTGTTTTGTCTGGTTATTGAGATCAATGTTTTCTAAAGTGGAGGTGGAGAAGTGTCATTTTCACTCAACATATAATCAGATTAAGTTTCAGTAGCTGTCAACATGAGTTACAGTGGAATTGTCTTCATGGATCCATCTGTTCGTTAAAAGGACTTAACTCAATAGGAGTTCTTAAGAGCTTTATCGTTACTGATTATGAAGTGGTACCCCTAAAGTCTTTCTACAGCCGCCAAAGCGGCTGTTTAATTCTGATGCCCAGCGTTTTGATTTTTTTTCTAATATAAAATATTGCTATAGTGATTTCATTAACTCATTATCTTTTCAAAATGAGTATCCCAGGGACAATGTTAACTCATTTATCTGCCCATATATAGATATTCGATTCTCCCATTTGGCAGAGGCAATTGCAGCTTTTTTTTATTATTTTTTTACAATTTTGTATATATTATGAAACTGTTTTTGGCATCTGCTTCCTTGATTTTGAATATAAACCAGATGTGTAACCCTAATTTAGACACTACTTTGTCTTCTTCCCCTTAGTATCATCTTGCTCTATTAATTTTTGGAAGGATATTTATTTATTTCTGGCCAATTTTACTTGTCTGTCAATATTTCTGCTGCCATTACAGCATAGACTTGAATGATTCATGATAATTGCAGGCAACTGGCAGAAACCTGCAGATATGATAACAATGTCTGAAAAGTTAAAATTCCTGAAGAGAACTTTTATGCATTTCCGTGCGTGGACTGACCCCAGGGAAATCCATTGAAGTCTTCATTACAATGGTTTACTCCCTGCAGAGATGGGGGGAGGGGGGAAGGGGGGGAGGGAGAGGGCCTTCCAGCCTTGGAGAATGCTCTATGGGGCAAAGTAAAGGAGAAAGCAGCTTCAGTGCCCCAAAATGTAAATTATTGGTTACTTAATCCATTTCTTCCAGTTATGTTCTTAATATATTTCCAGGTGGCCTAAAGGATGAAGGATATGTTAGACAACTTACGAAACACAGCCTTCTTGAAAATTTCAGAAACTTTTAGTATGGAATAAATTTTTTGGGGAAAAAAGTAGTGTTAATATTTACTCTCTTTACAGTTCAATTATTATTATTAGATTTTTATCCTGCTTTTTTTACGTATATAACTCAAGGCAGTGGGCATACTTAATACTCCTGCCTCTTCCTTTCTCCACAACAACCACCCTGTGAGGTAAATTGAACTGAGAGAAACAAGCCCTAAGTCAGTCACCTAGCTTTCATGCCTATGAGAGGCCTAAAACTCATAATATCCTGCTTTTTAGGCCAGCATTTAACAACTAAATAGAACTGACTCTCAGCTGATGCTGCTATGATCCATTTGTAATAAAAAAAGTGTAAGCCTCGCCATTTTAATTCTGGTAACAAAATAACAAATTATGCATTAACACATTCTTATGGGAGGCAATGGGCAAACGTCAATATTGAAGTGGGACTGCTTCTATATTGCTGATTTTTTTTTTGTTTTAAAAAACACTGTTTAGCTTGATCAAAATGTACTCAGTGAGGAAGGAAATGAAGTAAAACTGCTTAGCAACTTAGTCTATAACATTACGTCTCTTAGTAAAACCATAAAACTGAAATGAACATGTTTACAATACATATTACCTTTTGGAATCAGCTGTTAATGTCCTTATTTCCTCTATATGTTACCTTGCCATCTATGTTGAATTGCAGCTTTATCCACTCTGGTTGTCTTCAGATTTGTAAGAACTACAACTTCTAGACTTCCTGGTTAGTAAGGATGTTGACAATACAGTTGGGAATAGCTCAAACGGAAATCTTTTCTCCGTTGATGCCTTTCTCTAATCAAAATTTTAAAATGTCTTATCCTTTGAAATCATATCTAAGGAAGTACTTAGATATAGTAAAGATTGTTTATTGTCCTTGGCCGAATTTCATACTAAAAATAAGGAGACACCTGTTATAGATCATGACATACAGTACTTTTAAAACTTGCCCAGTGTTTCTAAGATAATGCCTTTTATTCATGCACGGCATTCTTCAAAAAAAAAAACACACCAAGATCTATTGTTCCCAAGATTGCACATTAATTATTGGCTTCATAGCTTCTTCAGTCCTGACCATGTATTAAAATTCTATTGGGCAGTAGATGGATATATATTTTTGTGTTTACTGACTTGAGCTGAGATTTCTGTGTTTAAAAATCAGTTGACTTAATAAATGGTATTAATACCACCTTGACATCTAGTAATACATTGCCTAGTCTAAATGTGCATTACACCTCTCTAAATTATTGCTTTTCTTGAATTTCATTCATATAGCACTCTGGGGCCTCATCTAGAAAACAAACTGCTTCAGCATTGACTTATTAAGCTATAATTTTGAAACAAGTAGGCACATGCATGGACACAAGTTACAGTTTCGTTAGATTGAAAAACCACTGTCATTATAAAATGGTAGCATATTTCTTTAAAAAAAATCTTTTAAATCAAAATATGGAGTTTTGAAAATGTATGGATTTAAAGGATTTAAATTCCATAGGGAATTTCAGACATGGTAAAATGTTGAAGCAGAAGCAACTTTTATTGTAGTAGCTTGTCCTGGGTCAATAATGGTCAGGTAACTAGTAATGAATACAATTAGATTGCCTAAAAGTAATAAATTTTGCCATGAGTGAATATACAGCTCCATTGATTTATGCACAAATGGGGAGAACACATTAGCATGCCTCCATTATTTGT
The DNA here is from genome assembly GCF_947247035.1 of Vipera ursinii. Taxonomy (NCBI): domain Eukaryota; kingdom Metazoa; phylum Chordata; class Lepidosauria; order Squamata; family Viperidae; genus Vipera; species Vipera ursinii. The sequence goes on along the minus strand of NC_139513.1, from coordinate 215,285,452 downwards.
ACGTTTGTTGATTAGAAGTATATTTATTCAAATCTTTTGAGTTCTTCTAAAGCTTACCTTCAAAGATAGATGGTGCTCACTTTCTTCAGAGATTTTTGCCGAAATCTCTCAGTTTTGATAATATGTGCGATGAAAACAATTTCAGACATGATTCACCTTTTTTTACTGTTAATATTGTTTTTTAAAGGAAGTGTTAATAAATTGTAGTACTGACTAGAACTTTTCCAGATATTCTTCTCTTAATGGTAAATTGGTATTTTCAACTATAAAAAAACTTATTTCATCAAAATTGATTTTCTACTGTATAGGAGCCAGATTTTGCTGATTTGTTGATGGATCTTTTCTTATCCTATTTACAAAAAGGGATTTTGTATCACTCTAACAATGATCCGGCAAGGGCTAATTTCTAGCTATGAATAAATATGACAAATTTATGATAATTATTTGAGAATTCTTCTTTAGAATAGGCTGCCTAAGTGTATATTGCTACATTGCTTATCCCTTCTAGTTGTTGGGATTTAGGCAACAGTATATTGTCTTGCAGGACAATAATTGTATTAGATATCCATTCACAGAAGGATCTGAACATGCCTGAGAAAAAGTGGATTTTGATTGTGTATATGGTATGCTAGCCAAAACGTACCCAAACAGACTGATATTGCATTTACCATTAGCAGGGAATATTCCATATGGCATAGGAGTGGCTAAATCTGGCCACCTTGTCTACACCTTTCTAACTTTGGCCTTAAGTTGATCACAGATATGAGGAGCAAAGGATGTGTCAGTATCTGTGGGCTCATCTATGATGACCATGGCATATTAGAATGTAAGACAGAACACAATTAACAAGAAAAAAGAGAAGGAAGGAAGGAAGGAAGGAAGGAAGGAAGGAAGGAAGGAAGGAGAAAGAGAAAGAAGTAACAGATTAATAAAGGTACTCAGATTTGAAAGAAATTAAAAGCATAACAACTTCAGAAAGTGGAAAAAGATGAGTCCTGTTTAAAAAAGTATTATAACATAGATTAATCTAATAGCATGAATGTAAACTGGACATAAGGAAATTTTATGCCTAGGAATATATAAAATAATTATTTTACTGTGTGCCACAATATGGAGTTAATGGAAAGTATAAATGATTATCAAAAGAAGCAAACTCTGTATAAACAATATGCTCTGGCCACTTTACTCCCTTTGTTACATGGGAGGGAGAGTTATACTGTATATCAGAGAAACAAAAAGAAAGTTCAGCTCAATAGGAGATAGATATTTAATGTGGAAAACAAAAAGTACAGTCAATCAAGGATATAAAAATGACTAATCAGCAAGGGGAAAAAAATGTTGGGTTGGTCTATAGAATTATTGAGGATCAAATTGCGAAAAAAAATATGAAAAAAAGAATGAATGGATTGAGAGGATGGGAAAACCGGGCAATTTATGGTAGTTGATGAGATCCTGAAAAAGAGAGATGTGAGAATGTTAACAAAGCAAAGGCAGTGTATGGGCTGGAAGGAAAGCATGGTTTACAAGGTAAAAAAGTATGAAAAGTATGGAGTGAGTGCAGTGGTGGGATTCAAATACGTGAACAACCTGTTCTCTGTGTGGATGCCGCTTCTGGAAGTCCATTCTGGGCCTGGGCAACACAAAATTAGCTACCGGTTCTGCCGAAGTGGTGCGAATCGGCTGAATCCCACCACGGAGTGAGTGCTTTGATGTAAACTAGTTCTGGCTGTGTTTATTTTTCTTATTTGGTACCTTTAATTTCTTTTGCTTACTGTTTTTACCTGTGTCTTGTGTAATGTTGCTTAAATCAAAAGGAAATTGTATGATGGTGTATGTACATGTCATTTATGCTTTTCAATCCCAAGACATTGGATACAGCCAGTCTGTTGAAGCTAAAAAGATCTGGATTTCATTAATACCTTTATTATATCTATGGTAAATATCAGCAGTATAAAATGCACTTAATTTTGGTTAAGCTTTAGTTGCTTAATAATAATTGAGTTTCTATCTGAAACATGGCACATCTGTTTTACAATGAGAGCCTACAAAATGTAATTTTGTAAGTGCTATTTCTAATCCGTGTATCATATATCTTTAAACACACACACAGAGACTGTGTCATGATAAAGGCTGCTTTTGTTTCTTTCTTCCAGGTTGTTTGCATTCGTTCTACATGGAATGCACTCTCACCAAAACTGAGCTGTGATACCCGGCCACTTATTTTAAAAACACTCAATGAACTGTTCTCTCTTGTCCCTTCATTAATGGTGAACTCGAGTGAATATGAGGTATGTGTCTCATACTGGCCTATTATTTTTTTTAATCCATAATTTTAAATAATCCGGCCAAGTTAACACTTCCTTGAAGATTGTTTACGAACACAAGCGAAGGCAACCGAACTGCAGAGCTGAGGCAGCCTTCTAATGACATTATTGGAAAGTGTAGAGCCAGATTTTCTTTGCTCTTTTTCCTTCAACTTTTGAAGGATTGTTATTTTTATAGAGTAGCAGATAACGATCAACCTTGGTTTCCTTCGAAAAAGCTAAGCAGGATTGGACCTCATTAGTATTTGGATAGCACAGCGCTTTGAATTCTCGTGCCAAAGGCAAGGTTAAGAAATATTCCAACAGAAGGCAGTGGCAAACTAATTTTTTTGTTGCCAGTACTCTAAAGGAGACTTTATCTTTACTTTTAAGTAAGATGCATTAAATAAATTGGAGAGTTGAGAATGGGGTCAGACCGATCATAGAAACTACTCAGGGCCAGAGCTAATGTTTACAGGTATCCTCGATTTGCGACCACAATTGAGCCCAAAATTTCTGTTGCTAAATGAGACAGTTGTTAAGTGCGTTTTGCCCCAAATTTTGTTATCTTTTTTGCCACAGTTATTAAGTGAACCACTGCAGTTGCTAAGATAGTAACACGGTTGTTAAGAGAATCTGACTTCCCCATTGACTTTGATTGTCAGAAGGTCGCAAAAGGGGATCACATGACCTTGGGGTTCTGCAACTGTCGTAAATATAAGTCAGTTGCCAAGTGTCTAAATTTTGATCACATGACCATGGGGATGCTGCAATGGTCATTAAGTGTGAAAAATAGTCATAGGACATTTTTTCAGTGCTGTTGTAACTTTGGTCACTAAACAAACTGTTGTAAGTCAGGGACTATCTATATCTCTGCTAACATTTCATGGCTGAGTAGTAATTAAATGGAATGGACTGTGAAGAGCTGAAGGTTTTTATAATCATTTTGTTAAAGTTGAAAGTCTGGCACTTTCATGGAACTATTGAGGATTTCTTAATAAGTTATTAAAAAGGAATCATTTTCCGGAAGAATCAATCTAAATAGGTATTTGCCCTTCATTTTCTCATTGGCTGGAATATATAACCAGTTGAAAATTACTTGAATTTAAAATAGTTTTGTTTGCCACAAGTAAATAAACTACTCCAGATTAGACCAAAAGCTTATCTAGCTCAGCATTTTATTCTAAAGAAGCCATCCTAGATACTTTCATAGATGCAATATGAATGTATTAGCACCCTCTCTTTATGTTGCCTAGCAACTAGTATTCAAAGGCATACTGCATTTTATAAATAATCTGCAAGTAGCTAGGTGGATAACTGTATTCCATATGAATTTGACTGTTAAATGTCTAACAGATTCCAAATGTTCATTTTGCTATGCGTGCTATTTCCTTCTTGAGGTGGTGAAAATCTCCAAATAATTTAACGTTTTGTAACTGGGGAATTTGTACAACACTGTAATCATTTGGGTGGTGCTTTTCTGCATTTCTCCTGCCTGCATTTTTTAAAGTAAATAAGCAAAATTGTACTAATGCTATGCAATTGAACCAAATCTTGTAAAAGTGGCAGTAAGGTATTCAATTTATTTCATAAAATGCCAATCTAATGTGAGAGAGTTATGAAAAAGATAAATTCCATTTTAGACGCCTATATAAAATTTGACTTTTTAATAACAACTGTCTCATAGGTAGATATTTTAATTGAATCAACTATTATAAAATCAGGGTAGTTTTCCTAGTCTACGAACATACACTTCCTATATACAGATAATCCTCGAAGTACAACCACAACTGACCCCCAAATTTCTGTTGCTAAACAAGATTGTTAAATAACTTTTTCCCTATTTATGACTTTTCTTGCCACAGTTCTTCAAAGAATCACTGCAGTTGTTAAGTTAGTAACCTGGTTATTAAGTGAATCTGGCTTCCCCATTAACTTTGTTTGTCAGAAGGTTGCAAAATGTGATCACATAATCCCAGGACCCTGCAACCATCCTAAATACATGCCTGTTGCCAAACATCATAATTTTGATCATGTGACCATGGGGATGCTGCAATGGTCATGTGAAAAACAGTCATAAGTCACTTTTTTCAGTACTGCTGTAACTTAGAATGGTCACTAAATGAATGATTGTAAGTTGAGGCCTACCTATATAGAGTTAGGCTGCAATTTGTTTTGTTGGAAATAAATTATCTTAAAGCTGAGCAAATAGGATGATTACAGCCTTATATTGAAGTCCATTGGGTCCTGGATCAGCTACTTTACATTGCCATCTCTTATATCAGGGCCCCCCATATCTCTGGGCTGTGGCCCGCTATTGGGCTGTGCCCTATTGGGAACCAGGGCGCTGAAGTGGCAGGCGAGCACGCGAAACTTCATTTATGCATGCACGGGATTTAGGTGGCGTGCGTGAAACCATTCCCCTTCACCGTGGAAGCCGCTGCCGCCAGTCCGTAGAACCAAAAAGGTTGGGGACTCCTGTCTTAGAATACTCCATAAACATACATTCCGAAGAGCTTGATAAAAAAATCCAGTTAAATATTGAATAAGTTCTAGTGTTATATTTTCCCTATCCCCCCCCCATTTGCTCTAATGAGCAGAAAGGTGGTTGTGTTAGGGTCATTTGGCTGTATCTTTCATTCGTATTGCACATGCAGTTGCATATATTTAATATAATTATTCTGTCAACGAAAGACTGAGCAGAATGTTTTAATAGGTAACTTCTATGCTTCTAAAAGCATTTAAATCTGTTTACATGGCTGAAATTGTAACGTTGAAAATGTTTTTTGAATTGCCTCTTTAAGAGTACTTAAAGGTCAGCCCCTCCCTCCCAACCTGAAATGGTACTTTGCATTTTTATTATACATCATTGAATATGGGATCTTGAATATAATTTTTGACCTTTGAAATTTTCTCAGTAAGTATAATAAGGACTATTAGTCTTCACTTTGGAGCCAGGTAAATTGCCAAAACCTTTCTTGTTATTTTAAATTAGGCTCCAGTGGCCGCTTAGAAATGCTATTCCCTTGTTACTACCTCGAATAAACTGCTAATCCATAAATTCCTATCTTGGTTTATTCTACAATGTGTTATTTTCTATCATGTTTCCTTGATAAAAGAACCTTTCTGAATTGGATTTTGTTCTCTCTCTCCCCCATTTGATGTTACAGAAATTTAAAGCTCAAGTTGTCAGTTTCCTATGGAGCCACACACAAAGCAAGGTGAGATACTAGAAAATGAACTGGCTTTGGCCAAATACTGGCTCTGCGTAAATATTTTCTGTGTTACATTAAGCACCTAGTTTCTCTGTCCAATCCTACATTTTTTTGACAACATATCGTAATCATGGATATGTGACAAAGGCAATCTTTTTTTCTACAAGCACTGCATGCCTTCCTAATTCTTTATTTTATGCCCAGTTATGATTGATCAATGGTATGGATAAACATCCCCACATATCAAGGCCACATAGAGGTCTTGAGTAGTAGAATCATAATAAATGAACTGTGTGGTGGTATGACATGTAACAGGCAAGTCACCATTCTTTATTTCTAAAACATTTATTTCTAAAATATTTTACAGTCAGGATATAAAGCAGTCAATTTATATTTTGACATTTTTTATCATGCCATTAAGTAGTATCTCAGATGTTTACTCCAAAGTCCTACTATGGTATAACGACTGCAGAATAATACAACGTATGTGCTGTAAAAAAATAGATTTTTTTTGTTTAGTAATTTTGGGTGATGTGATATTTAATGTGCACTATTTGCTTTTAACCACAAGGTTCAAGACAATTTAGAACGTGGCTTACATTCTCCACTTGACAAATCAATGCTACATTTAACATAGTGTATGTGTGTGTGTGTGTGTGTTTATGTATGTACTATATACATAGTATATACTATGTATATACTATGTATATATAATAACATATATACTATGTTAAATGTAGCATTGATTTGCCAAGTGGAGAATACACACACACACACACACACACACACACACACAAACATACAGTATTTTTTTCCTTATCCATCCTTATTTGCAGTGATGTGATGGCAATATTTTTCTTTAGGATTCTCTTGTAGCTATCTCTGCATATAAATCTCTCTCTGAATTTAATTCTGAAGAATACACCATCCTCCATCTTCCTGAACAGGTAGATCTTTCTTACTTTAATTATGGGTGAGTTGTAATCAATAGGAATGTGGAAACAGTGTCCAATCCTTGCTTTGGACATTCAATAATTCATCTGATCTTAATAGGAAAAGGCTCTATAATTGCTATTCCATCTCCTGTATTACAGTATATTCCAGTTGCCTGAACTCACATCTTTCCACCTGTTGCAAGTGGGAGTTTGAAAGCAAAGAGCCTTCTGTAATAATATTAATACTGACTTTATGTAACATAAGAAGGTACAGTATTAATATAGAAAAATGTCTATATGTTGGGTTAAGAGTAGTATTAAAATTGTCATATAATAAAATTAAGCAATAAGTTAAAGGACTAACTGGAATAGTAAACAGTATTACAAATTTATGAATGTTATATTTATAGGGCCCTCTAATTTACATCTTTTTGTGCTTTAAAACGTACTATACAAGTGCGTAAAATAAACATTTCCATAAAGGAACTCTAGAGGTGATTCTGGTAAAAGTTAACACAGGCATGAAAATAAAATAAAAATAAACCTTGCAACTCTAACCTGATAACCACAGGTATGCCGATGGCATTATCCCATTGTGAGGATTATAAATATTCAACTGCCTATACGGTGGGTTTCTGTTTATAATGTGAATGTGAATGACCATAAATATATTGTACATCATTTTTAGCTTTAAAAATGTTCCTGGCTACTCTTGTACTCCTTGGAATCTTGGTCTTAATTTTAATCTTAGTCTTGGTGAGTGTTAGGGTACCCTATGGAACAATGAAGATAGCAGAGAAGAGAGATAAACACTGCCTTTCCATCCTCTTGCCTGGCCACATTTTCCTCAATATTTATTTTATTCAATTTAACTTAGGGCCACTTGACTCCAATTGACTTTAGGCGGCTCAGAGTATTAAAGCGAAAGAATAGCATGGGATTTTATGAAAAGGACACAATGTAAAAAGATGCCAACACTGATCAACAATACAAAACTATCAGTTACTCACAAGGGGATCCAACCACTCTAACCCAATACCAGGTCTTTAAAATTATTGACACGATCTTCTTTAATATCTGTGTTCATCAAACTCCTGTGGAAAAAGTTATGAATTTATATTAATTTGTATGTGAAACGGCTTATTTTTTTTAATAATACCCTTTGTATTGACGTTGTGACAACAGAATAAAAAAGACATACAGTATTTCGTGTCTCCAAATCTCTAACAACCTCTCCAATAAGTCTGAGAAATATGTGAGCTCTAGTTTATCGTATGTAAAAGCATCAAACTGAGAAAGGCTGAAGTTTAGTTGCCTCTCCTTTCAGTTGACTTAGGGCAGGGGTAGGCAACCTTGGTGCTTTTATGACTCATGGACTTCAACTCCCAGAATTCCTGAGTCAGCTGTCTCAGGAATTCTGGGAGTTGAAGTCCATGAGTCATAAAAGAGCCAAGGTTGCCTACCCCTGACTTAGGGAAACTTGTTTTCAGTTTTTGAAGTTCGATTCTGTACAGCCGATTGCATGCTCTCTTTCTCCCCCCCCCATGGTTTGTTATGCATACAGGCAAGACCAGAATTGGATCAACAAAAAATGGACGTAGAGGAAGAGGAGGGAGAGGAAGAAGAAGAAGCAGATTTGTCGGTGCCTGGCCACTCATATATCAAATTGTTGTTGCTCACTCCTCTTCCTGTCTTACAAGGTACCGCATATTCATAAAAGATGATAATTTATAATAAGGTTGTTTTAAAACTTCATAATATCAAACACATCATTTCTTAAAATGGTTTCTAAAAGTTCAGTTTGAAAACAGCGCTTTTAGTACAGGTAGTCCTCGACTTACAACAGTCCATTTAGTGAGTGTTCAGAGTTACAGCGGCACTGAAAAAAATGACTTATGACCATTTTTCTCATGATCAAAATTCAGACACTTGGCAACTGACTGATATTTATGACTTTTGCAGTGTCCTGGGGTCATGTGATCCCCTTTTGTGACCTTCTGACAAGCAAATTCAATGGGGAAGCCTATTTCACTTAACAGCCATGTTATTAATTAACAGCTGTAGTGATTCACTTAACAACTGTGGCAAGAAAGGTCATAATGTTGAGCAAAATTCACTTAACAACTGTCTCGCTTAGCAATAGAAATTTTGGGCTCAATTGTGGTTGTACGTTGAGGACCACTTGTATAACTAAAATAGACCAAGCAATCATGCTGTGAAGAAATGAGATCCAAGCAGTAATCATCTTCACACATACCCATTATCAGCTTGCAGAGGTATTTGTTTTATAAAGTTGGCGAGTTGGAAATGGGACATAGAGTTGAAGGAGGCAATAAACTCAATTCAGGTTTGACGTTTCATGAGTGAATTGAAATAGAGTTAGGATGAAAGCTTAAGATGTATCTCTAACTTTTGTTTCCAGTTGTTTAGAAATCAAGCACAAATATGTATTCCTAACAAGTTTTTATTTACCTGCAAAGCAGTAGAATTGCAGCAAGGTTCTTAAAGGGAAACTTCGTTCTCTTATGGGAAAAACACAGCCACAATTTGTGAATCTGGAACAGAATCTGATATAAATTTTGTCTTGGTCCATGTCAGTGCCTGGTTTTCAGCTGATTCTAACGTGTGTGTGATGAATGTGCTTATATTTGTGTGTGTGTGGAAAAAGGTACCAAGTGTTCAAGACAATATTTAGTCAATAGAATTCCTAACAATAATCCTAACCTTGGTGTCATTCATCAACCTGATTCTTAATATTCTTAATAAAGAGTTCCAAAAGTTACTGTAAGATATAAAACATCTGTGGTATTAACAGAGGAGCTGTTGGTATTTGCAGTAAAAAAAAGAGGAATGCTAAATAGTTTGGTTTAAATAGTTATAAAAGAAATTATTCTGGATAACATTTCTAAGTAATGTCCATTGGAATGTCTGGATAAGGAGTTTTTCCTCTGTTTCTTTATGTAGATAAAGAAAGGCTCCTGCTATTACCGGTAAATTGTTTTATATGAATTTGTGTCAGTTGTCCAAAAATATGTAGTTAATAGGAGCAAGTAGTGCCCCTCAAAGGAATGTTTGACAAATCCTGTTTAGGCAGTGTGGAAAAAAAATTGCAAGAAATAACCAAAGTGTTCTTAAATAGAATTCTTAAATTGATCTATTCTTATGTAGATTTAGTTTTATGGTTTTGTTATTTTTTTGATCTGCTAGTAGATTTGAAAACTTGTCCTAGTCCTTCTGACGCTTCCCTTTGGCTGTTGTTAATAGGCAGGAAGAGGGGTGGGAGAATGGGTAGTGTTCAAGAGAATAGATGGAATAAGAAAAGATTGGAGGATAAAAAGCCAAGGCATTTCAGAGTCTGACTGGATTTTGTTAACTGATTTGTGACACTTTGTGTATGTCTGGCTTGCAGGAATGAGTATACGAATAAGTTTCGGTCAATACTAGCTCCAGTTTATAAGATACAGAGCACTGTATCTGTTTTAAGAAAAACTGTGCATTGGATCCACCCAGCTAACGAGAAACAGTTGTTTATAGCTTTCCCTGTGAATGAAAAATTGTAATTTCTCATTGTATAATAAAAAAAACATGTATAGATTGTTAAACCTAACAAATGTTGTCTTACTTTGCCTACTGATGATGAAGCAATGAGTTGTGTGCCCTGCTGTAGTCCCTCTGACTTCGTTTGCCCTTGCATGTCAGCTTCCCAGTTATAACAATTGTTTAAAATTTCATCCGTTAAACGTACCATCAAGCCCCCAGCTTTGCTATCCTCGATCAACCTAACCATGTTGCACCTATTTATTTTTCAGTATCTTGTCTTGGAATTGTTTTCTTTTAAATCACATCAAGCATCGTGTAGCTCTAGGCTGGGATTTTTTTTGGCTGATGTAAGGTAAAAGTGACTTGTGTTGTTTCGAATTGGAGACCTCATTCAGACGGTCAGACAAAGGGTCCATTGATCAACATAGAAGACATTTTGGGCTGTTTGTTTTTGTTCCTGAGCTGGAACATCTGACACCATTTATTGAAGGCTTCCTGAGGTGACATTTTGAGTGAGAGGTGAATATGAAGTCTTGCTTAGGAGTTACAGAAACCATGACCTTGAAGCTGCGGTTGAATATGGAGTTACCACTTATTTCAATATAACATTCCCAGATAATCGTGGTGGTTCTGCTTTGGTTGGGTGGCTCTGGTTTTCTCCAGTCAATCACCTTTTCTTTTCTTTCTTTCCCCTCACTGCCTTTTCACTTCTTCCCCTCCCCCTCCCCCCACTTCAGCTTTCGAAGAGTTTGCAGCATCACTTGTGAAAGAAGAGATGGCTAACATGCCTCGTGGAATATACCATTCTGCACTGAGGGGTAATGCTGTGCGTTCAGACCATGGGAAGACACTATCAAGTGTTCCAAACTTTATGCTGAAAATGTATGAAAGGAACAAGCAGCCGGGGCTGAAACCTGGCCTGGCAGGTGAGTTTCCCTGTGGACAAGGAGAGGCCTTTATTTGGTAAAGATTCTTGCAACGCCCCTTTTGTTTACCTAATGACTTTATTTTTATGTCACTCAGAGAGGCATTGTAAATTTAAAACATTTAAATGTCACAATTGGCATAATAACTTGACATTCAGAATTAATACCATGTATGCCTTGCGTCTTTTTTTAAAAAATAAGAACAGGGCACAATCACCCAGTAACACTGTCTACTAAGTGTTTCTAGTCCAATGCTCTGATTACTAAGAGCACGGATTTTAAAAAGCCACAATTTTAAAAAGCCTGAATAAGTTATTTGAGTGGCTTAAAAGCCTTAAAACATATTGCACGTAAAGCATTCTACAGCATTCTATAATCTTCTAGTTTGTTACCTATAAAGCTTATAGGGTTTAGTTACTTGAGGGACTGGCTAGCCAATTTGATCCTATAGGGTTGGCACTCTCTGGATTCGATTAAATTAAAGTAAATTAAATAATGTCATCTTTTAGGACCCTGGAAGCATACAGTACTTCTCTGTAGTAGCAGTTGCCCTCTGGAATGAAGTTTCCCCTGAGATCGAGATGACCCTGCCACTCTGCTGTTATTTAAAAGAGTGCTGAAGACCTGGCTCTTCATCCAGGCCATGTATTATCCAATGCACCAATTATTAAATATTCCAATGGCACCCAGTGAAGGTTGTAAAAAAGCAACATGGTTCATGAGAATAGGTAGCTAATAGGGGTAATTTTTTTGTAATAAAATGTCTTTGGGAGATGATCAAGCTTTCCTCTTGTGCCCATGTTGACTTGAAATAGATCGGGTTTCCAAGTCCATTCATGGATGCATTCTAGAATTAATTTGCTATAAGAAAAGTGAGTCTTGAGCCTCTTCTACACCTTGGAAAAGAAGAAGAAAAAAATTCTGCTCTCCATATTAAGCTAATTAGGTAGAACTAGGCCATGATCAGTTGGTGCTTTGGTAAATGATACACTGAAAAGAAAATTGGTAATTTGCATCTCCCCCTCCCCTTTAAGAAATAATTACCATTTTTTTTCTGAAATCCCAGTTTTCAACTTTTCTGAATTACAGCTTTAGGTAATTTTACAATAATGTTAACATATGTTTCTGGAACATCTATCAGCAATTTAATGCATATATAAACACTTTTTTCAGCTGGCATGTTACTAAGTTATGATCTTCCAATCCATGTGGGCAAAGACGGAAAACCTATCAATCGGTTTTTAGCCAGCAGGGGGCGAAACTTCCACCAGATGTTTATTGCTCTCATCCATGAGGTAAATGGCGCCGTTCTCCTCCTTTTCGTATACCCATTCAAAGCTTTTATTTCCCTACCTGAGCTTCCATTTGCTTATATTTAATTATGAAATGGTAGCTGCAAGCAATGTGCTGTTGTAATTTGCTCTTAATTAAGTAAACTTAAGGAGGTTGGAAAGCATAAATTCGTCTAATGAAATGCTCTCCGAGTTGAAGTGCTTTCTCTAAAACATTATGCAATTCAGAGCGTCAGAGTTTTCTCTTCCAACTCTTTTAAACAATTTTGCTTAAGCAGCTGACAGTTCCAGGCTTGCCTGAAAAACAATTAGGGGATGGCAACCTATGGAGTCACCCATATGCCTTGTTACTACTGTATAATAACAACAACACGTATATCTCTTCATTGTTCTCAGCATCCTAGGATATTATATTAATATAACTGATTTTTGTGCACTAAAGTTTTATAAACTGAAGCTATAACTTTCCTGCATGAAATATGATTTAAGGCAGGGACAAAAATAATACGAGAAGGATATATAATTAAATATAATGCTTATACCACTTACAACAACTGATTTTCAGAAATTGCAGAGAGCAGATAGAAGAGTATGAAAGCATGTGAAGGGTATGTTGGCATTTCTGTCAGAGTGCATCAAACTGCTATATTATTGCTGCTATTTTTATAACTGGAGGAAGGTTGTGAGCAAGCTAACTATGTAAAATTATTTCCTGTCTGTTCTGACATTTGAATGGCAGCTGGGTTGCCAGGAAGAATTTTACATCTACCTCTATTTGGATAATGGGTACTCTGCAGGTTAAGGAAGAGTTACTGAAGACTATTTTGAATTCTACTCAACTTTATGAAAGTAGACAAACTTTTGAAGAAGAGTTTTTATTTTATTTTATTTAACATTTCTTAAACTGTAGTAAATATTAGAGCAGCTTGTGCCATCCAGAAAGGCTGGAAATGTAACTCTCAGGATCCCTTAAATTAGCCATCAAGCCTGAAAATTCTTAGAGTTGTACTTCCGATAATTTTGGAGGGCACAAATTTGGGAAGGTGGCATTAAATAATTGTCACTCCATTTCTCCCTTTTTTTCCAGAACGCACAGCACATGATAACATAATTGCATTCTAAATTTTACTATTCTCTTGTCATTGATTCTGTGATAGATCTAAAGAATTCCAAGTTCAGAAGCAGTAATTAAATCTGTAACCCTGCAGAATGCTGTGCTTATAGATCATTAGGATGCAACATTGCAACTATTCTTCTGAAATTACTATTTAAAAACAAAATCTAAACCAGTGACTCTTCTCTTAGTCCTTTATGGGTCTATGCGCAATTCTGAGGTAAAATAATGCAGAGATGAGCCTGGGATAAAATACGTACTTTTAAAAATCTAAATAATCTGGCACAGGGATCTTGCTTTCGTATTAACAGCACCTATCACTATTAACAGCACCTATCGCTTCTCAGTTTTCAGCTGAAGAGTGTAGAATTTATTCCTGTACTCTTGTCTGTTTTGACTAGCTTGTACAGTACTCCAAGTTCTAACCTTCTTAGTTTTCACACTTTCCTGGATTGTTGAAAGATGTCAGTGGCTCAGCTTTCCAACTCCATGTACAATGCTTGGATATTAGTTCTCAGTCATTAGTAAAAGCCATGTGGCCTCTTTTTTTTTTTTTTGGAGAATCCACTAATAATTAGGTTCTGAAATCTGTTTTGTTACTTCTTCAGTAAGCCTCACTTCACAGAGGCAAATTTCTGACAATAATTTCAAAGTATCTGTTTTCCCCATATACTTTATATATTACTCCTAAATTGACTTCTGTTAAGATTAGCAGAAAAGATTATTTTTATGTTGCTTACAATGCCTTTGGTAGGAAAATAGCATAAAAATAAGTTTATTTCCTGATTTATTTAATTTCTGAAACGTTTTGCATCTATTAGGACAAGGCAACTGACCGCACCAAAATATAACAGAGAACAATTGATAAGTAATAAAATGGAAGAGTGAACATTAAAATAATTGTAAAACAATGTACAGTCCTGATTGAAAATATAGGTTTTAACTCTGTTGTTTGAAAGCAGGCGAAATAAATGGAAGAACAATGCAGCTCTTGATAAATGTGTTCCCAGGCTTGGATGCAATGTAGGACTTTGAAATTTTTATTTGTTTGTTTGTTTGTTTGTTTGTTTGGCACCCGTCTCATGACAAACGACTCTGTGCAGCTTACAGCATAAAAGTGAAATAAAATCTTGATTTCTACTCAGGAAATAATTGTCAATTGCTTGTAACTGCAATAAAAGTTTAAAATCTGCCAATGGATGAATCTGTTAAATTTTGACCATGGCAAGATTTCTGCTACACTCCAGACTCCTCCACATTATGTACTTCAGATAGAAAGGCAAGGAGATAAACTAAGTTAATACTTAGCAGTAATAGGAAGCCTTGGTGGAGCAGTGGGCTAATGCCTCCTTAAGTAACACCAGCTGCCTGCAATTAGAGCAGGTTCGCGTCCCACCAGGCTCAAGGTTGACTCAGTCTTCCATCCTTCCGAGGTAGGTAAAATGAGGACCCAGATTGTTGGGGGCAATAAGCTGACTTTGGGGGTGGTGGTGCAAAAGCCCTAATAAGCAGGCATATACATAGAATGAAGGCTACTGCTAAGCACATTGATTTGTGCTTTAGAATTGTAAGCCGCCCTGAGTCTTCGGAGAAGGGCGGGATATAAATGGGATTAAAATAAAATAAAATAAAATAAAATAAAATAAAATAAAATAAAATAAAATAAAATAGGAATTAGCCAGCAGTTGATCCATTCCAGAATGAAAAATAAGCTCCAGTTCTTGGATACTGTTTTTGCTTATGAATAGGGCTAGTTAGAAGGATTATTGGGCTCTAGATTGCTAGCTTCAAAAGGAAAACCAAAACTTACTTTAAATATAATCAACTGAATAAATCTGTCTGACTCATCCAAAATGTTTTATTAATTGCCCTGAACTTCTGTGTAGTCTTACACTCTTCTCTTTTTCTATAGGAGATTCTTATTTAAGAATCACTTTGAACTGTGAGATGGACGGAAAATAAATTGATAATAATAAATATTTTTTTTTGCCACAAACTCGTTTGGTAATTTTCTATCAACCACAAAAAAGATCTTTCTTTTCTCCTTCAGAGTTTAGAATATATTTTTATCTTACAAAAAGAAATGTCTGTATTCTATTTCATAGGTTCAAGGCTTTTGTTTGTTTCATGTGGTGCTAAATTTCCTATTGGCTTGACAGGCATTTAGAAATACACATGTCTGTATTAAATTTGAATCAGAGGAAAAATAAAATAATGAGAGAGAAGAGTGTTTTGCATATGCTGTTCTAAGCTTTGGAAACATCATTCATAACTATTCATTTGTGTGGTAATTTTTCTGTAGGATGCAAGATGTTAAGATGAAATCTTGCTCCTGATATAGCTTAATAAAAGTTATTTGAAATGGTAATTTCATTTTCAGAAACAATTTTTTCTTTGGCAAAAAAGAAGTAGCCAGCTTTCTTGCAGCTGCAGGTACAATATTTGCAAAATAACATTTGACTTCTACTGCTTTTCTTGATAAAATAACAAACATGTCTAACTGAATGAATGAAAGGCAAAAAAAAGAGGAAGGAATATGTTTTTTTTTAAAGAAAGGGGTGCAGTGGGGTCAAATAATGCCACATTAGAAATATTTGAGAAAGGCTCTCAGTTGATTCCTTAATTTGAAAGCTTTAATATGATATCTCTGTGACAATGGGAGTCAGCTCTCTGCCATTTTGGTATTCTTCATTATTGTTAAAAACTGTAATGCTTTATTTTACAAGATTTAAATACCGCCCTAATCCAAACATTCTGGACAGTACTCAGTACAAATTAACTTTCATTCCTTTCCACATGAATAATACGAATTTTGCATTTTGTATTGCATTAGTTATGAAGCTCTAATGTCTTTGGACACCAGGAATGAACAGCCTAGAGCTGTCTGGATCTTGAAAACTTTATTTCTGATCAGCATTAGTAAACATGGCTTACTAAGCAGTGTAACACCCAAAGAGGAACAAAACTGCCTATCAGTTACATCCAATCAGTTCAGGCAAGTAACGTCTGCAAGAAAACAACCAAGTTCAGAGAGCACCAAGGACTCCACAGATTAAACAATGCTTGTGGAGTTTTCTCCCAAAAGGAAGTGTAAGAACTGAGATTCCAGGAAGAAGTCTAGCACACTGATGTGGGAGCTGCTGACAGATACCCGATGCTTCCTCCTTGCTACTTCATGATAAATAACTTAACCCTGTAAAGATGTTTTCAAACAATTCCTAGACGTTCCAGCCTGCATGGAAAGTTTTAGAAATGCTGAGAATTACAGTACAATAATATGTGGAAGGGCTCAAATTGAAATTCAAGGTGCCGGTGATGACCTATAAAGCCCTAAATGGCTTGGGTCCGGGATATCTGAGGGAGCACCTGCTGCCAGCATCAGGTTCCCTTCGTCCTGTGCGCTCCCACAGGGAGGGTCTTCTCAGTGTACCGCCGGTAAAAGATTGCCGGCGGACAATACCCAGGGGGAGGGCCTTCTCAGTGGGTGCGCCGGCCCTTTGGAAACCAGCTGCCTGTAGAGCTTAGAACTGCCCCTGACCTGAAGACCTGGCTTTTTGAGCTCTCTGGCCTGGACTGAGGGTATTAATTGGGGTTTTAATTGGTTTTTAACTAAGATTTTTATATTCAAGGTTTAATATAATCATTTTAATTGTTTTAAATTTTGTAATTGTGGTATTGTTTCTTTTAAAAACCTTGTGAACCGCCCTGAGTCCTACGGGAGAAGGGCGGTATATAAGTCTAATAAACTAAACTAAACTAAACTAAATTGCCCATTCCTAAAGTTTTTTAGTTCCTCTGAATACAATGTTTTCCTTTAGTCTATATAATAAGCTCCTTTTGAATTCATGTAGGTAACCATTTTTCAGATATTATTGCACTGATGCCTTTTAATTATAACATCTACCCACGCCCACATATCCATACATATACACATACTTTCTTAAGATAAAATAGTTCTATGATATGACAGCTTTATCATTATTATTTTATAAGAAACCCATTCAACATGTTGCTTTTGGACATGAATTATTGTCCTTTATTTATCAAAACATCTATGTAGAGGTTTCTCATGAGTTTTAAATTTTTTACTGTTTTTCTCTTTTGTGAAGTTCTTTATTAGTTCTGGAAGAATTTATTAAGGAACTTCTTAATTTTACTTGCAGAGGAGAATCCATAGGGTATGCTTGAAAGATACTCAAAAGTTAATTTAGCAGCAGTTAAATTAGTTCTTTTCAATATGTAGAGTTTTGTAGCTGGGATTGGAATGTAAATTGCATGCAGAGAAGCTTATAATAGTTACTTTCTAAATGAATTTTTAAGTGGCGTTTTTATTAAGAGATGCATCTGAAGACACTATTTTCAGTGAAAAGTGTAAAACTAAAGACTGCTACTTTAAAATTATGTTTTGTGTTTCTTGGGCATGTACAGTAAATAACGGATGTCACTGTAAGGAAGAATGCTCATGTTATATACAAAACATATGGGCATATTCACACAATGAATGAGATATTTTATCTAGTGAGCATTTAAGCTTGGCTAACATGGTTAAATATGGTGTGAAAAGCATATGTATGTATCATGTTTACATACCCATATCCAACCGATACAATAATCATTATCAGATGTAGTTATTTGGATAAAACTTGTTAGATTGTACAGTGTCTGTCAATAGGAATTGCTATAGTATATAAAGCATCTTTCACATTGTTTAGAATTTATTTTCTGTTAAAGACAGACATATAGTTGTATCAGCAGAAATCTGTTTGAAGTTGTGTATTCTTCACATTACTAAGTGCTAACTTGCTGTTTTATTGTTTGGTAAATAAGTTGTGGCAGTGCTCCTTAGAAAAGAATATTCCAATATCAGTATATCTTTTGGTCAACTATTCCAACTAGGGGCGCCTTGAAAGGGTCTTCAAAGAACCCTCCTCTATAGGTTAGACAAACCAACAATTATTTTAATACGTTTCAACAGTTACAAATCATCATTTTGAGGAGTAAGTTTCTGCCCTCTCAGTGAGGGTTTGATTAAGAGTCACCTGACTTCTAACTTCTTGTAAAGGAGCTGGTACCGTGGTCGATATTTATAGTTGTGTGCAAAAGTTAAGACACCCCTGGTAAACAGAAGCTGACCCAGTCTCTTCGTGGTAGAAAGTCAAAAATGCCATCTTTTTGCAAATTTGAATGCATACAGTGCTCACTATTTGTATGAAGTTGCTTACAGATTCAGAATAAGAAAACATTGAACACAGCAGGTATAAAATTTGAATATGTTTTTGGTCAATACTATGTAATACCTCCTTTGGCTGAAAGATACAATGGACAATGCCATAGTTAAAAAGGTTCCAGAACAAGCAGCAATACCTGTTTTATGCTCAACATTAATTACCTTACCAAGAGGTTCAAGATTGTTTCTGTCTCCAAATCAGAACTGAACTCAGATTAGAAAGGATCATATATATATATATATATTCTAAAATACTTAACACATATCTCCCTTGCCTCTCAGCTAGCAAAGCGAGAAAGAGCCTGTGGCTTAGAGGTTAAAACAACTGCCTAATGTGCAATCGGCCCAGGTTCGAATCTCAGAAGGGTATGGCTGACTGATGAGAACAAATGAGTTTGAAATGGCCAAAGTCTCTTCTTTGTTAGCAATCCAAAAAATTTACACAAATAATGAGTTGTCACAGTTGTGACTACAGCTTGTGGATGGCCTTAGATTAGGCTGATACAGGCAATAAGGTTTGGCCTGTATTTGGGCCTGGCAAGGTATTCTAAAATACTTAACAAATACTATATGTATGTATGTATCTCCAAGAAGTTTGTTATATCACTGCTTTAGAATTTAGCAAAGATTGTGACTTCTGGACAAAAAAAATGGTGGCCTGAAAATGGCTCTGCGAAAAGTGGAGTCAATGATGTGGCGAAGAACGAAAAGCTGTCATGCAGGCTGCCTCGCTCTGAATCTCTGCAGAAGTTACAGCCTGAGGGGTTTCACAAGTAGTTCTGGTTGCTTTCATCTGACCATGGTGGAGAGTGAAACAAAACTTAGGCTTCCCCCCTCATTTATAGTCCAATTCCGTAATATTTTATTTATTATTAGTTGTTTATTTTTATCAGGGAAATGTTTTGCAAAATATTACAGTTATATCAGTGCCTCTTCCATAATGTTACTTTATTCACTGGAAGACACCTGCCTTGTGCTAATGATAGATGTAAGTCTTGATCCCGAAATCTCATTCCTTTTCCTAAAACAAGACATTATTGATTCAGGCTTTCTGACCAGTAAGAGGATTTGGCTTCAGAAGCATCTCTTTGAGTCTCAACTAGCTCAAAACCACCTTAGAGGGAAGTGGGGGGAAGGGAAACAGCACCACCCTGAGACTAATTCCAATTGTGGTCTTGAGGGAGACACATCTCCACTCTCTCAAATATTAAAATCTTCATTATACCAAAGTCACCTTAGTACTGATCAAGATTAGATCCTGTTTAGGATGTGATTAAAAAACAAATGAAATCCAAAATCCTATATAGGATTCAGTGAGAGGCAGTCCACGTGTAATTTTCTGGCTTTCAATAGCTCCCCACTTCCCTGTCCCTTTCCCATATTGGAGCTCTCCATGGTGCTGTCTATTTTTGTTGTTGTTCCTTTTCAAAAATATGAACGTGAATAATCTGAACATAGCCATCCACATTTGCATCCTGACCCAGATAAAGTTGCTAACATTCTAAACTAAACAACTCGATCCCTTAGTGCTCAGTAATCCAAACAATATGTAATAAATGTATGGACCACCCTTTGAGCCTTTACTGGCTTAATGCTAAGTCCTTTTCCATTGTTACACTAATTATCTACTCAAACACTGCTGTCAGCTCCCCAGAAAATCAAAACCTGGACTTCATGCAGTATGAGAGGGTGCTTGGGAGTGATTATGTCAACTGCTGTCAACTGTTGCCGTATCCCTGTTCCACAGATCAACCAGATTTTCATCAAGTTCACCATGGCTTGTGGCAGGAGAATCTAATAATTTGCAAAGGCCATGTTAATAACCCCTTTTCCATTCCTGTGCAAAGTTTATGAGTAGTGATCCATCAATAAAGCGGTTCTTTTGAACTTCTCGTTCTGCCTTTCTGTAGATCACTTTCATCTTTCCTAGCAAATAGTAGGTCATGAGTATATCTTGTCACATTAATTGAGAGGCCTGTGGTTGCTGTGACATCCTCAACTATTCCAGATGACAAGAATGTGACAGTGATGTAGAAAATGCTTAGAGCACAGCTTTTGAGAGAAATCAGAGAAAAAAAATCAGGGACACCTTCACAAGTTCCACTGGGAGACAACTGGTTTATCAGCAGAATCCTTCTGTACCAATGTCACGTGATTAGACACATTTCCTCTTATTAGCCAAGATTAATTACAGTTTGCCAAGGTTTGGAGAAGAAACTAATTCTGATAATCTAAAACAGAAGTGAACATTTTGAAGCTATTTCTTGTGACTACGGGTAGTCCTTGACTTCTGATCATAATTGAGCCCAAAATTTCTGTTGCTAAGTGAGATATTTGTTAAGTGAGTTTTGCCCCATTTTATGACCTTTCTGGCCAGAGTTGTTACACTTTTTAAGTTAGTAACATGGTGGTTAAGTAAGTCTGCCTTCCCCATTGACTTTGTTTGTCAAAAGGTCACATGACCCCAGGACACCGCAACTGTCGTAAATATGAGTCAGTTGCCAAGGGTCTCAATTTTGATCACATGATCCTGGAGATGCTACAATGGTCATAAGTGTGAAAAATGGTCATAAGCCACTTTTTTCAGTGTGTTGTAACTTCGAACAGTCACTAAGTAACTCTTGTAAGTCGAGGACTACCTATCATTGGATGAAACAGAACTGTACAAACATTGCCATAGATAATATGGCATTTAAAAGATCATTTTGCAATGAGTCTCATCTTACCTTGATAAATATTCCAGAAAAGCAATTTAGGATAATTAAAACTTTGATTATTGAATTATGGAACTTTATATGACTCTGTTTTTTAATTCTTTTCTCTCTTTAATAGCTACATCTAGCTTCCCCAATCTGTTCCTCTTTAAAAAGTGTTGATAAGAACTCCAGCCAGCATCTGGTCGATGGTTTTCATGAAACAGCTGATAAGACATTCAGAGAATTGAAATTATGCCAATGATAGCTAGCTCTTTGTTCCATTTTCAAATGATGCTAAGGAGTCTGTGGAAAGTAATAGATTGCATGTAGGCTAAGATGATGAGAATGAATCCTAGAGAAGCTGATCATTACAACATACAGTAGTGGCCAAAATTGTGGAAACCTTTTGAGAAAAGTGTAGTTTTGAGGTTTGATGGCTAATAAAACACCACTTTTTTGAGTAGTACCATAAAATTATATATCAATGGAAAGATAATTTAATCAAGAATGTAATGCAACATAGTTTGCTCAATTATATCTACTGTATTCTATGAAAGTTTATAGCCAAATAACCAGAACAAGGAAGCACAACTTGCTTAGGTTGACATTAGGTGGCTTTCCTTCATCTGATTGTAGCCAATGAGCATGAGTATTTAGAGAGAGAGAGCCAATCAGGTGTCATCTTGTTTTGGCAATGAGCCAATCAGATCGCAGTAGGATTCATTTATTGATGTCGTGTATTGAAGCTGAGAGGAGGACATTTGTCAGTGTGCTATGTGATTGCTATCAAGTTGGTTGGGGTTTTTTTTGTACTCTTTCATTTAGTGAGCTTGTAAAATGTAATAAAATTAAAGTAATGGTGCAAAGAGTTGACTGGTTGCCCAGAAAGCGATGTAAAATAGTATTATGAAGTGAACAAGGCTACAGTTGTAAAGAAATTAGAAGAAAAATTGGTGGAAACTTCACCAAAGGTGGCATTTCTACTGCACACTTTTCCCAAAAGCTTTCCACAATTTTGGCCACTAGTGTACTTTACCCTGTGGTTTATGTAGAAAAGTGTCCAGGCACTACAAGTGGTGCAGAATATTTAAGCTACTTTTAGGGGTTTTTTTAATAGTACTAAATCAATTGTGCAGCTTCCAAGTTTTTTTTTTTTTTACTGAGCCTAGTTTAAGATGCAATTCTGAAGGATTGCCGGTTTTTTTTTTTAACCAAAAGAATCTTGGGACATAGGAATCAAAGTCAAAGTTTTATCTATGTCTGTACCCCAATTATTGAATGGATGTGCCTCAGCTGGAATTAATTCCATTCTTCAGCAGGTAGTTGTGAAGTGTCTGCTCTCCTCGGTGTTTCTTGGTTTTTAAGATTTAGAACTTCTATTATGGTTCACATAGTGTGGTGGGATGGAGGGTTTGTTGTCACTGTGTGTTGGGGGAAGAGAGCACGGGGGGAGGCTCAGCTAATCTCAACGTACACATGTACTTTGACAATAAAGGTTTATTATTATTATTATTATTATTATTATTATTATTATTATTATTATTATTATTATTATTATTCTGCTGGTTAGAATGGTACTACTTTATTTCTAATGTTTCTTATTATTCAAATTACCCTAAAAATCTGTGACTGCCTTTTAAGCACTGTCATTGAAAGAAAGAAATGAAAGAAACTGGGTTAAACATAAAGAAGTTGGGTTGAATATAAAATTGAAGTTGGGTGTGTTTTTTTAAAAAAAATAAATCATTCTAATGTTTTTTATAAAAAATATTGAAAAAAAGTGTATTATAATCCAAGTTGGTTTGTGTACATTGGACCTGGATGGGTGAGCTCCTAGTGCAGATGCACACAACCAGGAAGCTGAATGATGTTGGATCAGTCGTTTTATCTCTGAATAGTTTCACAAAATGATTTGTGGGGGGGGGGGAAATGGAAGTGGGGAGTGGCAAAATTTAGTTCCTACATATTGGTGAAACAAATCAAAATGTATATGTTTGTACACCAAGATGTATCTGGGTATCTGTTATATAGTAGTCAGTATTTTTGTTGACCTGAAAAATGCCAGGTTCTCATAACTTGACAGGCTTCAAATGCCTGTCATGACAACTAGCAATGTTTTTGGTTGAGGCCATATTAAAAATAATTGGACACAGGAAACAAAAAAAACCCTGATTCTTTTGCCTGCCATACAATATTATGAGACATAATAATGCACCACAATCATTTTAATTACAGTGCTCTTAAAAAAAAGAAAAGAAGGGAGCTTTGAAGTCCCAGAACAAACAGAAATAATCCCAGGCAATTTGCTGTAGTAAAACTATTTTACAAAGAAATGTGAAGTTGTGCTATTAGTTTCTTAAAAACAAAACAAAACCTGACTGTGCTTATGTTATATCTTAAATGATACTTAGCCAAAGTAGATTGAGGTAATAAAAGTTTCCTATTCCTATATATGGATAATTGTTCCGGATTACCTACGGCAACACCTGCGACCGGCGTCAACTTCCCTCCGCCCAGTGCGCTCCCACAGAGAGGGCCTCCTCAGGGTGCCGCCGATCAAAGAATGCCGATTGGTGACCCCCAGGGGGAGAGCGTTCTCTGTGGGCGCGCCAGACCTTTGGAACAGCTTACCGGTTGAGCTCCGGACGGCCCCCGACCTTCGCTCCTTCCGGCGCGATCTTAAAATATTCTTTTTCGAACAAGCTGGCCTGGTCTGACGGGATGGGGTTGGGTTTTTAAAATTAGTTTTTAACTTAATATGTATTGATTTTATGGGCATGATGTTTAATGGTTTTTTAATGGTTTTTTAATTTTTGTATCTGATTTTTATTATGTATTGCCCTGTTCACCGCCCTGAGTCCTTCGGGAGAAGGGCGGTATAGAAATCAAATTATTAAATTATTAAATTATTAAATTATTATGACTAAGATTCTATTGTAAAATATTCAGTAATTTATTAATATAGTGCAATTAGTGTAGTATGGATTTAAAAACCAAACTTACTTGTAGTTTACAAGTCCTTATAGTACCTCAGATTTTTTTTTTTTTTGAATTATGAAATTTTCAACAAGATGTCTGTTTTGCTACACAAACTGGCTTTGAAAGCTTTCTCAAAGTGCATTACTTGGTTTATTTATTCCCTTAGCAATTCCCTAAATGTTTAGTAGAAGAAGGAAAAGCAATTTCTCATGAGATAAGACTTTCAAGACAAGCTGTATTGTCCTTTGAATGACAGTCTCTGCATGAAAAATCTGTAAAACTGAATAACCACAAGGAAATATAAAAGTAGGAGTGTATTTATTTATAAAAACTTCAAAACTGGTACCTGATACAAAGAGGAAAAATATCTGATAATGGCAGCGAACCAATGTAAATTTGAGATTTTGGGTGTGGGTGTATGTTTGTGTGTGTTACTTTGTATCTGCATATTTTTTGTTGAGTTTATACTCTTTTCTTTGACATGCAGGTTAACATTCAGCCTTCAGAATGGCATCACTCCTTGTTGCTGCCTCATTCCTGGGCTGGATTTATGGAGAGAGCATACCATGCAATTTTACAAGTATGAGATATAGCATATACAGTATATCAATGGATATTCTTATGTTTTTTTCCCCATAGTGGGATGAACTTTTTGTACAAATACATAAGTAAGGAAGTATGCCTGATGCATTCAGAGTTTTCAGTTACATTGGGCTCTTGAGAAGTCTGAGTTTAACATTAGGGAAAGATGGGTTTAAAATGTCTCCTTAAGATATGATATGAGTATAAATGTCTATGATAGTGTTTCTCAACCTTGGCATCTTTAAAATATGTGGACTTCAACTCCAGAGTTCCCCACCCTAGCCTTCTGGGAGTTGAAATCCACACATCTTAAATTTGCTTAGGTTGAGAAACATGGTCTAGGATATATTTTTTTAATTCTGAGAATACAATTTGAGGGATTTCATAAAATGACTCACAGCCATGTAACATATTCCCTCCAAGTTTAAGATCTGATATATTTGGGACTGACTGGCTCTAATTGCTTCTGCCTGTCCAATGAGATCTGGAAGATTTGGCTTACCTCAAAAATAGTGACATAAAAATTAAACATCCAATAGGGTAGGGTTTCTGAAAGATATGTTCTGAATTGGAATACTATATAAACTCAAGGAATGACATATAAAATGAAGTAAGTAAATAAAGTGTGCTTATTATAATGGTATGCCACACTCTGGATTTGAAATGGAGAAATAATTTTCAGCATGTAAATTTAATGAAAGTTATCTGTTCCTGCCAGCTCACCGAAGAACCTGCCAAATGGATTCCCATCTCAGTGCTATAGGTTAGGGTTCAATCCACACTGATTTTTGATTAAATCAATCCTATTGATTTCAGTGAAATTTAAGATATCTAACACAAGACACAAGACCCACGTGGTAGGGTGAGCTCCGGTTACTTGTCCCAGTTCCTGCCCACCTAGCAGTTTAAAAGCATGCAAATGCAAGTAGAGAAATAAGTACCACTTCGGTAGGAAGGTAACAGCATTGTGCGCCTCAGCATATAGTCATGCTGGCCACCTGACCACGTAAAAGTCTCCAGACGACACTGGCTCCCTCGGCTAAGAAGCAAAGAT
Organism: Vipera ursinii; assembly: GCF_947247035.1. Lineage (NCBI taxonomy): Eukaryota > Metazoa > Chordata > Lepidosauria > Squamata > Viperidae > Vipera > Vipera ursinii. Next base: position 215,259,589 of record NC_139513.1, on the reverse strand, counting down.
GAGCCTTGCCCCCTAGAGTCAGAAATGACTGGACAGGGAAAACCTTTATCTTTACCTCCTACAGGGCTGTATCGAACACTGTGTAGATGGGAAATCACTAATGGAACAGATTTTGGGAGATCTTCCCAAAGATTGGGAGATCTGGAGCAGTACTGTGTAAAGCTGGAGGAAGTAAATGAAGTATTATGCGACACTGAATAACATTCTGGGTCTGTTAGAAATATAGAATAATTTCAACAAATTTTGCTAGTGCATTTGTTCTTCATGGCACTGCAAAAACATCCACTGGCATCCACCTATCTAATTCTAGGATTTTGTTTAATGTTTACTGTTACTTTTTTTTAAAGAAATAACTTACATCGTGGAAATTTCCATTCTAAAATCCTGCATCATAGTTACGCAAACATTTGAGAACCAGAAAAAGGTGATGGGTGTTGTTTTTTTTAAAATGGCTCTTGGGGAGTCTAAAATTAGAAAAAGTTGCATATAAAATGTTGCCTTATAAATCTAATCTGTTTCCAACAGGTCTTTTAAAATATCTTTGCATTAATTTTTTAAAAAAATTGGGCAAAAACAATATTGCAGTACTGCAGTAATGACAGTAAATCATGAAAAAAAGTGTAATTGCAACTTGTAAAATTGAAAGAATTGTACAGTTTATTTGTACCTTTTAAAAAAGTGTAGGATTGTTATGAATTGAAATCATAATCTATAAAACATTTACTGTACTAAAAGAAAATATTGCATGTGTTTTTTTAAAGGCCTCTTTTGGAATTTTTCTAAATTTTGTTTATTTTATTAAGATCGACATGGCAACATAGATAAAGAACCAAAGAGTAGGATCTATTCTTTTAAGTTCTAACTTAATTTCTTTCTCACATAATTTGGGGTTGTTAACCATGAGTGAACGCAATTAAATTCTTTTTGAATCTGTGTTTAACTTTTCACTTAACTAGACCTGAATGAACAAGGCTATCTGTTAGGTTGCAGTAGTTCAGCCATGAACTACAAGAACCTAATAGCTGTTAAATTTGTGTGTGTTTGTGTGTGGATGTATGACTTCAAAAGATTAGAGTAAACACTATGCATATCATTAGAATGAAGAAACATAACTTTGAAGAATTTTATCATTATTATTTATCCATGTTACTAAAAATTACATTTTCGTAATTTGAACATACCAGATAAATGTGACAAATAACTGGGAAAGTTACTTACTTTAGTTACTTTTTCACAAAGATTCAGTATTGCATATACTTTTTTCTAATCTTTAGATCACAGCAGAATTTACAGAGTATTCTGTAAAATTTACAGAGTATTCTGTAAGAAATAATCTCTTTTCCTTTCCCTACAATTAGGAAATTTAGAAACTTTCTTCTAAATATTAGAATCATATCTCTTGGACAATCTTGTGATAAATATCAGCAAGATATTTAAGCTGAATGCAATGGTTGTTTAGTAGTAAAGCACCAAAGAACTTTCCCCAAATGATAGCATCAAAGCATACTGACCTGTCTAGATGTACATTACATTTTAGAGAACTCTCCAAAAAGTTGCAATCATTAATGAAAGTAATCTAGGCCTCTTGAAGAGATGTATCTTCATTATTCAAACCTTAAATTTCAGATTCCATCACTTAACACATGGTTTATTATGCAGAAAAGATTCATAAAGAGCATTTGGATTTAACTGTGGAATAGTGCTCAGGGGAAAGGTTACGTCTGCTATGTAAGGGTTCCCTTGTAGAAATCTCTGGATTACTACCTATGTAAGTACCCCAGCTGATTTTTTGTTATGATTACACAGGGGAGGCAAGCTGAATTGGAGATGCAGTTAAAGCATGGAAAAGAAGAACTAGAGCAAGTGCAATACAAGCAATTTACAGCCTGGCTCTGGTAAGGCAACGACTATCTGCTCCTTGTCAGCTAGAACAGTGGTGGGGTAGTAGGGAAAGAATCAAGTAGGATAATTTAAAGGATTCAAAGTAGTAAGTTTTACAAACTTTAAAAGTGTTAATGATAAAAGCCAGAAATGATCTGGCAGAGAAATGGCAAATACAAGGCGTAATCACGAAGAATTGCTTTTCACCACTAGCTCTTCTTTTCTGTATGCAGAATTTTGATGACGGAATTGGCCAGCATGTCCCTAAACAAGTTGCTTACATCATTCTGAAATTTCTTTCTGGGTGTTCAGTAATTGGATGCATGCAGGAAAAGCACTTAGCGTTTAAATGCATGACTTTGTTGTAATATCAGTGACCGTACTTCAGTTTTTTATGTTCAGTATATCTGAATATATGGACTCAGTGTAAAAATTTGCCCGGTTGTGATTGCAATATAGAAATATATGCATATTAAATACATAAATTTAATATTTATCCAATATTAATAGTCTGTTTCCTTACTACATAGCAATCTAAATGTTGCTAAAAACATAGCCCCAAACCTCATATTTGGTAGATTATTTTCAAGGTAATGTCAACTGTGCCTCTAAACATGAACTAGAATAAAAACTAGAAATGCAGCTGTGAAGTGGAAAATTGTAGGTAGTCCAAGATTTTCAGGTTCAAGTTTTGGAATCTGAAGTTTATCTTGACAATAAAGGCAGTTATCTAGTCTCAAGGAAGACCACACCTCATTGTTGAACTGTGGGTGTTCTATACATGCTTGATTTATTGCACTAGTGATAAATAAAGAAGTTTTGATTGTGATAAACTTTCTTATAATATTCTTACGTTCCTGTATAAGAAATAAATTTAAAAAGATTAATCTGTCTCTAGACACAAAGCAGAAGATAATTAAAATAAACATTTGCTTGCTAGTGAGGATTGGTTTATTATGAATAGAGATTATGTGAGAAACATTTTAATAAATAGAATTTCTTTGAGTTTGCCTAAGAGAATGCACAAATGTAGCTTCTGTGGCTACTCAACATAATATGGTCAAAAGAATATTTATTATTTTATACTGATGTAAAATTGTGATAAAATAATCTGAAGTGAAACAGTGAGAGAGGTTGCTCAGGAGTCTACACAGATCAACTATCTCCTTATTCTACAAATCCATCAATGCTTCAATAAACCAACCAGTTCTAGTGACTGGAATATTCAGAACCTCCAAGAAATCTGCAAACAATGCAAAAAATGGGTTTCCCTGTCACTGCAAAAGTTATAAATCTCAATCTATTGTTTTCATTCTGTTCTATAAATACTTTAGGGATCCATACTGATCTCTCTTTGGTGGATTACTGCCTCTTCTAGAAAACTACATTTATCAGCTCAGTATTTGAGCAGTTCTGCATGCAATTCAGCAACAGAATTTCGGTTGATGCACACTATCAGGAGTGCACATCCATTTTTTAGAGATTGCCTGGAACAGGATCTTAGCTGGGGGATGATTTTACAACCAATTACGGTTCTTCCATCTCTGGTCTCCCCCATATTTTGCTTGCTACCCAACTCAGACCCTTTAGGATGCTCCCTGATAGATACTCCACCACCCACACCTACCACCCACGAAATTTGAACTGTCTTATTCTATAGTACATTCTTTACTTTCTTGTTTCTCTCTTTTAACAGGGTTAGAGATATGCTAACTGATGCAGTCAAAGGATCTTCCAAGTAAGATCTTTGCTTCTTAATAAATATAGGCTGTGGTGTTGATGATTATTATTATTTCTATTATTATTATTGTTGTTGTTGTAGTTGTTGTTGTTGTTATTGTTGTTGTTGTTGTTGTTGTTGTTATTATTATTATTATTATTATTATTATTATTATTATTATTGTCAGCCAAATGGTCAAACTGGGTTTGGCAGTCCTTACCAAGGATCTAGGATAGGCAGATGTGGATATTTAATGGTGTTACAGTTACCATTACAGGATGGAAGCTGTTCCCAGTAAAGCCATCTTTTGCAATTGACTGATGGTGAATATATCAATGCCAATGGTGTTCAAAGTGATGCTCCAGTTGTTTAGGGATTGCACCCATGGCACCTATTACTATTGGTATCCTTGCTTGCCTTTGCCACAGTCGTTTTATTTTTATTTGTAGTTCTTTGTATTTTGTTATTTTCTCCAGTTCTTTCTCGTCTATTCTGCTGTCTTCAGGCACTGCCACGTCCACTATTCAGACTTTTTTGTCTTTCTTATCGACAGTTAAGTCCAGGGTGTTATGTGGCAGGTGCCTGTCTGTTTTTGTTGTTGTTGTTGTTATTATTGAAGTGGGACAATCTACTTTAAACAAATATTGTTATTACATCCCTTTCATGATAAGCTTTCCTTAAGAAGCAATATTTGACCAAAGATTGTTTAAAAGAAAATCTTGCTAAAAAAACGCTGTCCCATCATACCGGATGAACAACTGCAAAACAAAGTTGCTTTCATAGGTCTTATTAACTCTCTCTCTCTCTCTCTCTCTCTCTCTCTCTCTCTCTCTCTCTCTCTCTCTCTCTCTCTCTCTCTCTCTCTCTCTCACACACACACACACACACACACACACACACACACACACACAAATTAATATTTTTGTTCTTATCACTAAATATAAGATAATTTCTCTATTATCTTTATTGTGGGCATTAACGTACTTTCAGAATTCAAACATTATATATGCTGGGTGGTAATCCTAAAATTTGTAGAACTTAAAAGTTTTAGAAGTTACCATATTGGTGAAAAGGGATGGCTTTTCCATTCGATTTCTCTAATCTCATTCTCCTTCCTTTATTTCATTGACAACGGATACATGATGTTCAACAGGGAAAGCCCAGTGGTTAAAGGGAATTGTCTTCTAGCATTAACAGGACTGGCAGTTGCTGTTGCAAAGCATGAAAAAGAACTTACTTCAGACATTGAAGAACAATTTGATGTGAGTCAAAAATGACTTGATTGCTTTAACTGTAAAATGAATACTGTATACGTAAACGTTCATAACTGACCATGAAGTTCTAGCATAAGGCACAATCAGGTACATGAGTTTTATATTCAGTTGCTTAAAATATCGCTGAAAACATGAGTAGTTCATGTCCACGAGAAGAAAAACAATGATGAAAATCTATATAAATTGCTTATTTAAAATTGCCATCCCATATTTGTTTGACCGCTATGAAAATTACTTGCTACAGTAATAAAATTAGAGTTGTACTCCACTTCTTTTTGAACGGTATTTTTGGGGTTATATTTTTTGAATGTCATTCAGTCTTTATGTCTACATGTACATATACATACTAATTCTGGAGTATTTTTCTTATAATGATGCCTAGTGTTCTATTGTTGGTCAGTTCATAAAATTATTACATAATTTAAATAACTAGATTTTTTTTTTAAAAAAGAAAGTTATTAGATAATTTTCAGTGCTTTTGTTTTCTGCAGACTGAACCAGACTTTCTTCCAACAAAACACTGGCTTTCCATGGTGATCGATACCCTCCTTAGCATCGTAGACAGTCACTATTGCCCCAAGGGGCGAATCTTCCCTTGGTTCTATCAGGTGGGTCAAAGGAGATTTTAGCAGAAGAATCATTATTACAATTGTACTTTTTGGCAGGGGTCTCCAACTTTTCTAGCTTTGCGGATTGGAGGAGAAGGGAAGAGGGGAGGGTTCTGGGAAACAACGGGTATGTGCAGTCCCATTTACACAAGAGGCGGGTGCACATGCCCGCTGCTCGCACAAATGGAGTTTCCAGCGCGAGCACCTGCCACTCACACAAATGGAGCAGCCCAGAGGTTGGGGACCGCTGCTTTATTGTACTGGGGGGTGGGGGAAAAAATTCATTTGGATTTTACTTGGTTCATCTGGGCTTTTAGAATAACCTTACATTTGAAACCTTACACATGGAATCTATTCTCATTCTCTAATCGTAGATATGCCTTCAGTGTAGATCTGTCAGCAGCATCAAAAGCCAATCAGAAATCAGCTGAATTCTGGTAAAACCAAGCGGCTTTGGGTACATAAAGTTTCAGGATCCTGGAGCTTAACATTTTTAGTTTTTTATGGAATTGCACTTTCCCAGACAGAATCCGTGTGAAGCTTGGTCATCCTCCTGGACTCACAACTCCTGCTTAAAGACCAGTTGGTGATCATGGCTAGGAGATCCTTTGCACAATGGACAACGTCAGATTGTGCACCAGTTGTACCCTTTCCCAGATTGTAAGGCCGTGCGTTTAGTCACTCATGCCCTTGTCATCTTGTTCTTGGAATACTGCAGTGGTCCAAAGTGGTCACATCACTTTGGTAGAACCGGTAGCTAATTTTTTGTTGCCCTGGCCCAGAATGGACTTCCAGAAGTGGCATCCACACAGAGAACTGGTTTTCACATATGTGAATCCCACCACTGGACTACTTCAATGCACTCTATGTTAGAGTACCCTTGAAGAGCACTTGGAAGCTACAACTGGCACAAAATGCAGCAGTGCAAACAGTCTTAGGGGTCCTGAGGTGGCCACGTTACACCACTGTTGTGCAAACTACTGCTTTGCTTCCAGGTATAACTCCAGGTGTTGGTTATCACCTTTAAAGCCCTAGATGACATAGGTCCAGTTTCTATGAAGAACTGTCTCAACCCAATGGGATTCCTCTGCCTCATTTGCTCTGACAGAAGTGACATGCTCCAGATCCCATCGGCCAAGGAATTGCAACTGGCAGGGTCCAGGAGAAGATTCTTTTCTCCCACCCTTTGGAATATTTCCTCCAAGTTGAGATCTGCCCCAACTTCATGGCCTTCTGAAAGAGCCTGAAAACCTGGCTTTGCCAACTGGCTTGGGGCCCCAATGGAGACATACCATTTTGGAGGTGGCTAGTAGACTAGTACAAGAACTCACCTCGACTCTGTCTATGCTTTGGTTTTTTTTAATCCATAAGTATAACTATATATAGTTATAGTTGTTATAGTTATAGCTATATCTAGTTACATATATACACACCCATCTTTTAAGCTTTACCCTACCAAAAAAGCATCAGGCCTGGAATCTTCTCAAAATCCTACCACAATCAACTTTTGTGATATTATTATCTCAATTCCATGCTGACTGTGATCATTATCTTCTAATCTGTGGCCCCTGACCACTGAAAGATGGACTGTCTTTGTCATAGATAGTGGCTACCGATTCATCATTGCTGAAGAAATAAAAGATTAAAAGGCTGTATGTATCTCATTTTGGTCAATTACAAGCAGAAAAGGCGTAGCTTTTTTTGGAGCATAAGCAGAGTGCAGCTTTAAAATGTTGTTTTAGTGAAGTGAGGAAGAGTCTGAATGAATGGGATGAGTAGAATAGCGTTAGGAAGGTTCAAAACGGTTGATAACAAAGCTTAAACAGCACGCAGTCTTTCAGTTTTGTAAGTTAGCGCACTCTAAGGAAAAAGTATACATGGCTGGCAACATTGAAATGATCACTGGTATCTCAATGTTAATCTCCCCCCCCTTTCTCTGGAATCTTTGATATCACTTCTTCTATGCTGTGAAAGAGACTATCTTGTTACAAATGGCTGTGTTCGAGGAATGATGCAACAGGTGGGTGAGAGAAAGAACCAAACGCAGGGACCATTGTCAGTTACCGTATAGTGTCAGTCAAATGAGACTTAAAATGTTAACTTTTTTGTGCATAGTGTCATAGAATTGTTTTAATAATATATCTCCAATTAGGTGTAAATTACTAATAAGCTACTTCTTTAGAATGTATGGGCACTCAAAGGGACCCTAAGGCAAAAAACAAATAAACAAAAAACCTGCACTGCAGAACCCATTCATCTTATAGGAGGTGACCATTCATACAGCTTCACCACCCAATGTTTTCCCCCAGGATCTGATTCTTCTGATTTATGGGAGGTGGAATGGAGATGAAGATTTACACGCAAAAGCAGATTTGCAAATAATAATAACAACAACAACAACAACAAACAACAATAATAATGTTGGAAGGGACCTTGATGGTCATCTAGCCCAACCCCCTGCTCAGGCAGGAAAGCCTATACCATTTTGGACAAATGGCTGTTCAGTCTCTTTTTTTAAAAAACTTCCAGTGTTGGAGTATTCACAACTTCTGGAGGCAGGTTGTTCCACTGGTTAATTGCTCTGTCAGGAAGTTTTTCCTTAGTTCTAGGTTGCTTCTCTCCTTGACTAGTTTCCATTTGTTGGTTCTTGTCCTGCCTTCGGGCGCTTTGGAGAATAGCTTGACTAATAGCAACCCCTGAGATATTGGAAGACAGCTATCATGTCCCCCCACGTCCGCCTCTTCATTAAACTAGACATACCCAATTCCAGCAGCCGTTCCTTATATGTTTTAGCCTCCAGTCACCTGATCATCTTTGTTGCTCTTGTCTGTACTCTTTCTAGAGTCTCAACATCTTTTTTACATCGTGGTGACCAAAACTAGATGCAGTATTCCAAGTGTGGCCTTACCAAGGCATTGTAAAGTGGTATTAACGCTTCATGTGATCTTGATTCTATCCCTCAGTTAATGCAGCCTAGCACTGTGCTGGCTTTTTTGGCAGCTGCAGCACACTGCTGGATCATATTTTTTCTGCTTTTGGCTCTGGTCGCTTAGCCTCCCTCTCTCCTCTCCCTTCTGCTGCTTCTGTCCTTCTTTTTAATAAAACTCCCTGTGTACATTATGCACTTTGGCTGTGCCTCCCCACAAAGTTTTGGAACGGATAGGAGTGACAGGAACAGAAGAGGTGTGGCACTTGTGTTTTCCTCTGTTCTAGTATAATCACATTCAGCCTGTTTTTGCAGTTAAATAAGATGGCTATCCTTTTGGACAGAGGCTTTTATAGAGAAGTGAAAGGTCCAGCAAATAATTAATTGCAGATTTTCCTAAGGAGCTAAGGACTCATCTAAGTGGTTTGGCAACTGCGGGTGGTGGAAATATGATAGGGCAGCCTTTCTCAACTTGCTGATTTGTAGATGTTTTACATATCAGCTCCCACAATTCTGACATGAACTAAATTTGTGTTGGCCTGTGGATTATGGGAATTGAAGCCCAACATATTTGAAAACATTAGTTGGGGGGAAACTGCTGTTCTACGATCTATTCTAAATGAGTTTCAGTTAAGTAGGTGCCGAACAGGTAGGTGGGGCAAAATAATAACTCTTCTTGTCTAAAGACATCAAATGTTTGTTAAAGAGGGATGAACAGGATTTTGTTTTTTTCCAACCGTTGAATTAAATCATTTGCATGTCTTTGATTAGAATCAAATCTGGGAGGAATTCTTCTGATAGAAAGTCTACTTGGGCCACTCTAGAAATATTTGTACATTATGACTTGGTTAGTTGGACTATCTTGGGATCAAAATTGATGTCAAATTCCTCTATATCAACTTGATATTTGAGATAATTCTTTCTAGGAAATTATATATTTTATCCTTTTTCTCATGCTAAATGTATGCTATGGAGCAATCCAAATTTCATAATATAAAAACTATTTTATTGAAAATTGGGGTAGAAGGTGGGATTTAAAATTAGGCTCAATATATAAACATGAAGAATCTTTTTCTATGTCAAAGGTCAAGTATTAATTAGTACAAATCAGTGGTAATATTTATAAATCCAATATTTGTTGACACCTCAACTGGGATCTGCAGTATTTTCTATCTTAGAAATGTCTAATCTAGTGCAAACCAAACTTACAGCGGTGTCACAAAACAAGTTACAATTATTCTTTATAAAATTTGATATGCAAATATTAATGGTCAGGTAGAATAACAAATTAATAATTTATATTTTCTAGGATGACAGTGGGAAGTTGTGTTAACATCAAAGCCAAAAACTTCAGTAAATCGTAGATTACATCTTGCTCAACAAACTATTTTAGACTTCCTAGACTCTATTGCAATTATATAGAAAAGGATTGAGTGAACTATCATGTTGAGTGAAATACAATGAGAGTAATGCTTCATTTAAAACATATGTTTGTATAGTGTCCTATAATCATTTCATTTGGAGAGGAAGATATTACATGTATTAACTCAGCATTGAGACAAGATTTAATAATCTCAGATATTCATATTTTTAGAAGTATTTATGTATTGCATGGAAATTAACATCTGAACAAAGAAAGTTGATTCTCTTGCTTATAGCTAACGCTGGGAAGATAAAATACAGCCCCAACTACTGAGCAGTCTGCAGAATTGATGTTAGCAGTTTAGAAACGAATCACTTATCAGCCTAAATTAGTTATGGGTGATTATAATGAAATATGGCCAGCAGTCATTGAAATGCTTATATAGAACATTTATGAATGCATATGTGTCCATGAATACCTCCTCTATATACCGTGTTATCCTTTCTAAATTCTTAAGGTTCTTTTGTTTTATTATCTTTCTATAACTTTATTTTTTTTGTATGCAGTTAATTAAGTGAAATGAAAAAAAACTTTAGTTGTTCCCAAATAGGTCCATTTGGTAGTTATCTGATTTCTGTGCTTAAAATAATTTCCAAGGCATAATTACCTAATGCTCAGCATGATTGTTTTTCCTCTAACTTCCCTTGTATTTTTTATAAATCCACCTATAAACTGTATGGCTTCTGAATTTTTTTTTACAAATGTGACTGATTTTACTGCTTTGAAATAAATGTCACTTGACTTCACACTGTTCTGTTGTTCCAGTTGCTTTCTTTTTTTCCTCATTATGCAAAGTGTGCTTCTCAATGTAATTTAGCCACAGTTAATGTTGCCTCGAAGGGAAAGATATAATTTTGTAGTTTGATGATCAGTCCTATAGATATGTATTCAAAGTAAATCCCATTGAAAGTAAGGCACTTAATCATAGTTACTGGGTTTTTAAGATTTCAGGGTATTTCTTCCTCTTGGGAGTGTATGTTTGATCATCGTAAACTGCTGTTAGTGCCTACAAACTGACAGGTGAGCCTAGGTGTGTTTATACACTTTAAAATAAACAAATACATTGAAATGTGTATTAATAATTAAAGTGTTTAGTTCCCTTGTATTTTGTATTTGATGTTTCTGCAACCATTACATATTCTTTTCTTTTTCACATAGAGCTTTTATTGAGGTTTATTTATTTATTTATTTAATTTAGATTTATATACCGCCCTTTCCCGAAGGACTCAGGGCGGTTTACAGGTTGATTCCCTTCTCCTCCTCCTCCTGCCTGCTCAGGAAATTCCAGTGAAGTTATACAATGAATTAATAATTTTAATTTACATATATATATATATATATATATATAACTAACTGATGAGAACATAAAGAGTTCGAAATGATCATCTTAGCCTCCCAAATTCTTTATTAGCAATTTGAATAATTTGCACAAATAATGAGCTGTCATAAGTTGACTAGTTCCTGTGGATAAGCCCTGAGCCGGGCCAAAACAGGAATGAAAGAGTTAATTAGCAAGGTCCATTCAAAAAGCCTTGACAAATACTTAAATATATATATATATATATATATATATATATATATATATATATATATATATATATATATATATATATATATATATATATATATATATATATATGCATCTTTGGTTATTCGGGTTTTTCCCCGCGTAGAACTAAAGGTGTAGGGGCGACGTTTCGACGGAATCCCATCCGTCATCATCAGGCTGGTGGCTTCTGCTTCCTTCTTCTGGGAGAAGCATGTGGCTGTTTGTTCCTCTTTTTTAAACTGCCAGAGGGGGTGTGTTCTGTGGGTGGTGTGCTCTGATTGGGTGGGGGAGTAAGTGTGTTCTGATTGGGTGGGAGTGTGTTTTGAATGGATGGGCTGGTCTCAGCTGCCAGCCTTAGACCTGAGCTGGTGAGTTGTGCTGCTTTTGTTCGGCTTCGTGTTTGTGGTGGTGCCATGTTTTTATAGTGGGTGTCAGTTTGCTTATTGTGTGGTTTGGAGGGGTTTAAAGTGGCTGATGTTGCAGCTGTAGTTAGGTTTCTGTTTTGTGGTTGTGCCTCGTTATCATTGTGGGTTCGGATTTGCTTTTTGAATGGTTGTGTGGTGGTGATGTCATGTGGTGTTATCATGAGTTTGGGTCTATCATTCTTGGTGGTTGGGACTCGTCTGTCAACATATATATATGTTTAAGTATTTGTCAAGGCTTTTTGAATGGACCTTGCTAATTAACTCTTTCATTCCTGTTTTGGCCCGGCTCAGGGCTTATCCACAGGAACTAGTCAACTTATGACAGCTCATTATTTGTGCAAATTATTCAAATTGCTAATAAAGAATTTGGGAGGCTAAGATGATCATTTCGAACTCTTTATGTTCTCATCAGTTAGTCATACCCTTTATCTGAGATTCGAACCCGGGCTGATTATATATCAGGCAGTGTTTTAACCTCCTGAGCCACGGGTTCCTTCTCTCTTATATTAGCTGGAAGGCAAGGCAAATGTATGTTTAAGTATTTGTCAAGGCTTTTTGAATGGACCTTGCTAATTAACTCTTTCATTCCTGTTTTGGCCCGGCTCAGGGCTTATCCACAGGAACTAGTCAACTTATGACAGCTCATTATTTGTGCAAATTATTCAAATTGCTAATAAAGAATTTGGGAGGCTAAGATGATCATTTCGAACTCTTTATGTTCTCATCAGTTAGTCATACCCTTTATCTGAGATTCGAACCCGGGCTGATTATATATCAGGCAGTGTTTTAACCTCCTGAGCCACGGGTTCCTTCTCTCTTATATTAGCTGGAAGGCAAGGCAAATGTATGTTTAAGTATTTGTCAAGGCTTTTTGAATGGACCTTGCTAATTAACTCTTTCATTCCTGTTTTGGCCCGGCTCAGGGCTTATCCACAGGAACTAGTCAACTTATGACAGCTCATTATTTGTGCAAATTATTCAAATTGCTAATAAAGAATTTGGGAGGCTAAGATGATCATTTCGAACTCTTTATGTTCTCATCAGTTAGTCATACCCTTTATCTGAGATTCGAACCCGGGCTGATTATATATCAGGCAGTGTTTTAACCTCCTGAGCCACGGGTTCCTTCTCTCTTATATTAGCTGGAAGGCAAGGCAAATGTATGTTTAAGTATTTGTCAAGGCTTTTTGAATGGACCTTGCTAATTAACTCTTTCATTCCCGTTTTGGCCCGGCTCAGGGCTTATCCACAGGAACTAGTCAACTTATGACAGCTCATTATTTGTGCAAATTATTCAAATTGCTAATAAAGAATTTGGGAGGCTAAGATGATCATTTCGAACTCTTTATGTTCTCATCAGTTAGTCATACCCTTTATCTGAGATTTGAACCCGGGCTGATTATATATATATTGTTACCAAATAAAAGGCAAAGGTATGCAGAGTCACACTGTCGGAATCATTGTTATATCTTTCTTTTGCTTTCCTAGTTTGGCATGCAATGTGCTGAATCCTTTTATATGCAGAAAAAAGGATCAAACTAAGAAACTTTCGGACTTTTCTTTTGTGTCCTAGAAATCCTACTCTGGTGAAAATACCGCAAGTGCCATTGCTCGTTCCTGCGCTGCAACCTCTTTGTCTCTCTTGGTGCCCGTTTTTATTGTATCCTACAAGGAAAGGGTTGAGGAAGTCCTGAATTTACTGATTGCCATGTTACCTGGGAAACCAAATGCAGATGAGTCGCAGGCTGTTCAAATCCACATGAGCCTTGCATTGGGGATGTTTATTTCACGCTTGTGCGAAGAGAAAGTCAGGTAGGAATGCCATCATTATAGCAGGTGTGCAAATAACTTTTGCTTCCTCCAGTGCTAGATATTCAGATTATGCAGAGCAACATGTTTAGCCTTCTGCACTTCACAGTTTCCCAAGCCGTTCTGCAGGATGCTTTCCTTTTGAATTACTTTCTTGGTCCGCCATTTTCTTCCATCTTCCATTATTTCACTGCCATGTAACTGATTGTTTTTCCTTTCTGCAAGATTGCAGTGGTGTCTGAGGCCTCTGCGTGGGCTACGTTTACAGTGAGAAAGCTCCTTCAGTGTGGACTTTTCTGCAAAATCAAAAGTCCTAATTCCGCAGTCTAAGCTCTTCCCAACCTAGTATCCTCCAGATGTGTTTTGCTATAGCCCATCCTCCCTAGCCAGCATTACTGTTATCTTGCTGAGTGGAACTCATATAAAATGTCCAACATCTTAATAGCTCTGGATTGGATAGGGCTTTCTTAGTATTTCAACACTGCATAATTTTGATACCTTTTGTATAAGGAGCAACAGTAACAAAACAGATTCACTCCTGACTTTACATTCATATCCCAAGAAGGTTTTAGTGAGCATCATGTAAAACAGTATTACTTTTGAGTAGAAAACAAGAGACAATTCTGAATTATTCCAATCTCAAAATGAAAGGATGTGAAGCAGCCATTGTATTAAAAATAGTAATAATCAAACTTTGTATCTGGAGAAGAAAAGGCTGACTAAACTTTTTTTAAAAAAAATCTCCATAGTGCTTGTTTGCCCCATTGGATTGTAACTTCATTTTCTACTTGTATATTCAATATACAAAAGTAGATTTATCTACTGATATTTGAAATAATATGTCTTGCTCTCTCATGTCATTCTGCTTAAAAGTGATTACTAATATTTCAAGAGGTTACAGTTATATAATTTTCCCCCCAAGGTTGTTGAAAAAACTGCTTGGAAATACAGTATAGGAGCAATAAAATCAAAAGTAGTTAAAGACAAAATAGACAAAATAACATCAGTGCATTGTACGTGGGGGCAAAGTTATCTCTCTACTGTTAATAAAAAAAGGCAACTCAGTATTGTATAATCTAAGCAACTACTCATAATAATTTTCCCAGCTATATCTCCCTCCATCCCTCTCTCCCTTTCCTCCATCCATCCATCCTATTTGGGACTTATTATCGTAAGTCAGAGAGGAGTTTTTTTTTCTTTGAGAGACATACCGTACAAAAGTGCAGGCTTTGATAGTTTTATCAGAAAAAGGAAACCTACATTTTAAAGAAAGTTGCTATTTTTGAATCTGACAACTGAAAGAGAATAAAACGGATTCAATTTTATATAGCTATTTAGCCCTGCTCTTGCAAGATCATTTAGGCTATAGTACTGAACAAGTGATGAGAGTTGAAAGGAAATAGATTTGCACACACTCACTGCAGTCTAAATTAGTCTTGAGAATACTTAGTAATGGAATCAGAAGGATGGAAAGATTTATTTATTTATTTGATTTATATACCGCTCTTCTCCCGAAGGACTCAGGGTGGTGTACAGGGCAATAAAAATAAGAATACAGGATACAAGATTTAAAGTTAAATGATTGTGCCCAATGTAGTAAGATGGAAAGAAAGGCAAGTTTTCTGGAAAATTGATTATGAATCCTACATTTCCCTTTTTCCTTCAAAGCTTCTGTTGCATAAAGAATAGAGTCAAGGGATAAGGAATTTCCCTCTCTTTTGGTCTTTTGAGAGATGTATGTCAGAAATCAAAGAGAAGAAAGAGAAGTTAGCAACACCTCCCATTGGCATGCTCTCATATGATTATGGATGCTGCTTTTGGAGTGTATCGCAAAAATAATGACATCCGGTGATTCTTCCAAGTTGGGTTCCTTATTGTTTCATGCCTAGAGACAAAGTTTTGCCAGACTGAGGACTCCACTGACTGCATTTACAATATACTCTATGAGCGATTAGGGAGAGTCTGTCTTCATCCTCCTTCTCTCACACATAAGATCTGGACTGAGTTGCCTCTTATTCCTTTGGAATGCACACACCCTCTCCTTGGAATCCACCTCATTACTACATTCCATTACATTGTGTGTTGTGTGGAGTCTCTGTTTGTGTGTGTGTGTGTGTGTGGTTCTGTCACCCATGTATCTAAAATGTTAATTTGTATTATGACTGGAGAAGAATATATAAATAATAATAGCAAATTGGTTATCAGATCAGGAAACATTGTAATAATTTACAAGACTTAAAATGTAGGGAAATGTACCATTAGGATATATTATTACTACTACTTTTACTCCCCTAGTGATGTAGCCGACAAGCAAATGAATCTCCTGTTAAGGAAGTCTCTGGCTGCATTAGAAGATTGCTGCTTCGACACGAGTCTGGAGTACAAGTATGTACGTTTATTTATTTGTTGTAGTGCTTGAATTTTGATGTGTAGGGTAATGTTGTGCGTAGATCAGGGGCAGGAATTGTAATTCTCCAGATGTTGAGCTATTAACACCCAGTAAACCCAAACTGGAGTAGGATTCTCAATAATTCACCAACATCATCTGGGCCCAGGCTTAACAGAATTAAAATTGGACCACAAAGCTTAGTTGTGACTCCTTGCTGGTCTCGTACCAACCACATATTATTGTCCTAACTCTAAAATGTTTTTGAAGAAAAAATTAGGCAATGTACATGCATATTCCTGAACTCTCTATAGGAAAAATGTGGCATAACTAGAAGGAAAACATAGGAGGAAATTTTTTAAATAAACAAAAGAGATATATTTTTTAAAATGCCTTAGACTTTTTAGATTATTTAATTTTATTGTAGTTTTTGATGTGTGCCATACGTTTTCCTTTTTTTAGTATTGTGATTTGTATTGTTTGTGATTCGTATTGTATTTGTACTGTTTTCTATACAGTTTTCAATTATGAACAGCATGGTAGAAATGGAGCTCTCACCTCACAATCAGGGGGCTGTGAGTTTTGAGCCTAGGTAGTGGCAAATATTTCCTTCTCTGGGTACAATGAGTCATTGTCTGCTGTGAACACTGGGTGGGCATCAGGAAGAGCATCTGGCCAGTAAACGCTCAGCTCCATTCAGTCGCCCGAACTCCACTCCAAAGCAAGGGATTACAGGGTCGTTCGAAGAAGAAAAAAAATATACAGTTTTCTATTACATATTTGGATAGTACCAGTGCAGTGAAATAATCTTGGCTATTACATGGTAAAAAGGGGAGAGGCATGCTACATTTGTAATATATATTTGCTATAAATACAATAGGGATTTAAAACATCTCCAAAAGGCAGGTATGTACAGTCATGCCCGCTGAAACAAGACACGGTCTTGTTTTATTGGATTTCATTGTTTTCTTCCCACAGCTGTGGAAGAGTTTAGAAATGCCACGCAGTATGTAGAAAACCGTAGGACTGCTTCATTCATTACAGGTTTTTTTCCCCCTAAACTGGAGTATAATTTGTATAGGAAAAAATGTATGCCATGTGATCCAAAGAATATCTATTTTGTTATGAACACATGGGAAAGTGCTTTTAGGCATTTGATTTTTTTTAAATTCTTATTCTTATTCTATGGAAGGATATCTATATGGTAATTTCCTGCAGAGTTGTTTGTAGCAACCTAACTTAAGGAATACATTTAGAATTTAAAATACAGCCCACAAATATATTCCTATGTTCTCTGGCTCTGTTTAATAAATAGATCAATGTATAGTTTAGGAATGTGCCGGGATGGAAAAAAAACTAAGCAGAAAAAGCAAAGTCCATAATAAAGATAACTGTGAGCTGTCGCTTAGATCCTAGACCTAGACTGAAGATTTGGAGCATTTAAGGTGAATTGAAGGATAGCGATGGCCTCATGGAGTCAGCCAATGTTGACAGGAGACTATTCCTCTACAGGTTAATTAATAAAATGCACTCTTGAAGCTTTCATGGGTAAGGTTGAGTTGAGCCTACCATCTCTGGAGCCTGTTGTTAGAACAGACATGTGCTTATAATACAGTCTGAGCTGCAAGAGCAGCTGTCTCACCCTGCTCCTTTATCTGGAGGAGCTATTGTGTTAATTTAACAGCTGGAGATTGGATGTAAAGTATGGATGAAAGGAAATTTACTTAGGTCTGCCAAGCAGCAGGCTAGAACTCCAGGTGTTGAGCAAAATAGCTGGGAAATTGGGAAAAGACTATAAAATGTATGGGAAAGTGATGCTGGAAAAAAACACATTTAAAATAATATGGGCCTTGGGGTGTATCCTGACTATTAAGGCAATTGTCAGAATCAATGTTTAGGCAAAAAAGGCCATTTTAGAGGTGGATTTCAGGTTTACACTTTCAAAACCCATTTAAATTGTAAGCATTAACGAGTCAGCCTTCTTCAATACCTAATGGCCTCAGCTAGGTTAAAACATTTTTTTTTCCATTTTCATCCTTCAATTCATTCCTTTCCCCCCCCCCCTCTTATTTTATGCCGTGCAGAATAAGTGTTCAGTCTTCTTACTTTCTTTTGCTGTTTGAGAACCTGACACTTGGAAGCAAAAAAAGAAATACCTAGCTGTGCAAATGTATGCAAATATATGCAGATTCCATGTTTCACTGGCAGAGATTTTAGACTTTTCTTTGGCACCGAGTAGATGCTGCCCTCACTATAATCTAAGGAGAGCCGAGTTTAGAATGGAATTGGCATTGCTTGACTGTCTTCTGGCATGGTAGAAGGCACATATGGTAAAAGAGAGAGGCATTAGCTACATTGCTTTGCAATGCCCACTCTTTCGTGTCTGAGTGCCCATGTAGCATAAGATAAAAGCTTGGTAATTGTAGCCAAATTAGCTTCCCCCCCTGCCAGCCAAGAGCAGATGGAGGTACAGTGCAGTGGTAAGGAGATGAAAGGTTAGGATCATTTGCCTCCTATTTTAGGTATAGCTTGGGGCAAAATGAAATAAATAAAAATCTGGCTGTTACCGATACCGCATGTCATTATATTTTAGGCTGCAAATATTGTTATCTCATAAAATATTTGAAGAGATGGTATCTCAATACCGCATTCTAAAATATAGATTTAAAAACTATTTCAGAAATGTAATAATAATAATAATAATAATAATAATAATAATAATAATAATAATAATAATAATAATATAATAATAATAATTAATAATAATAATAATAATAATAATAATAATAATAATAATAATAATATACAATTGGAAGGTACTTGGAGGTCATCTAGTCCAACCCCCTGCTCAAGCAGTAAACCCTATACCATTTCAGACAAATGGCCGTCCAGTCTCTTCTTTAAAACTTTCAGTGTTGGAGCATTCACCACTTCTGGAGGCAGGTTGTTCCACAGTACTCACCTGGAGCATGTAGTTTTTCTAGGGATGTACACAAGGAATTCATATTTTTATAGAAATTAATTGTTCGACATTAGGGCATGTATCAACCACACAGTTCACCTCAGATGCTGAAATAGTTATTTGGAAAACAGTCCGATTTGATTGAAACATTTCGGATTCTGGACACTTTGATTCAGAGCTACATGTGAACTAAATTTTGGAATCATAATTTTTTCTTTTGTTTTATACCACCCAGAGTCACTTGCTCATGAGATGGACGGCTCTATAAATTAGTTAAATATTGAGGCTCTCATTGGCCAGTCTAGGATATCTACAAAAGTAGGCACAGCAATTCCCCCCCCCCCCCGCTAAAATTTAGTCTATAAAATCCCATAGAAAGAAATGCAAGGATTTTACAAAGGGGAAATTTTAGGCAGAAGTGGATCTTCCTTAAATATGTAATTTTCACAGAATTGATCCTACAGAGAAACAAGTTTAAATCTGAAGACAAAATACGCTAAGGGAATGTCAAGCACAGGAAATCGGGAATTCAGGCAGTTCAAATGAATATAGGTTTATTATATGCTAATGTTCTTTCCGAAACCCGAGCTATTACTGGCCAAAGCAAATTAGCGGTAAATAAGAGTCAACGGAGTGCAAGGTGGGCTGAACTTGTAAAGGACGCAAAGGGACTTGAGAGTGATGATGCATTTGACCCCCTCCCTCGGGCTCCGTCTGGTCATCTCCGACAAGGATTTTGACATCTCTCCCTTCTTTAATTCTCCCATGTGGATTGTGTAGTCCGCCCTCACAATGAACTGAGAGTAAATAACTATTTATTAGCATTACAAATATGCACACTATATTATTCATAATGGTGTGCGTGTGAAATAAAATGCCCATAGAGCACAGAGCACACAGGGAATTAAATAAAAGGCTCACAGGAGGAAGGGCACTGTAAGGCAGAACAATCTATAATCCAGCAAGAAAGAGTAATTACTAATATATTCAATGTACTCTAGAGAACTACAGAGGGAGCATAGAATTCAAAATAGCAATTAAGGCCCAAGTAGAGAAAGAAAAAGGTATAGCAGAGCTTGTGCTTGTAAGGGTGGATGGGATAGGATCGGAATGAAATTTGACGCCGGAGAAAATGATGTTTTCTCCACCTTCATCATCTGTCTTTCAGGAAGTTCAGAATTTGATCCTTTCATTTTGGAGGGACTCCTCCAAAACCCTAACCCTGAGGAAAACTCTCTTAAAATTCAGCTCTGGATAGCCACTGGAAACCCTATTTTTTTCCCTCAATATGCTTTAATTCCCTAAATCAGGGGCATCGACCTCCATAACTTAATTGTGTATTATGAAAAGAAGGATTTGCCTTTTGTGTGACGTCTTACCATAAAATATATTATCAATCAAGGCTGCTGCTTAACCACTACCATCTAGTATTTTTTAAGAGGAAGGAAAATACACCTTTCTGAACTAAAACTGTACAGTTTTCATAACGAGAATGTCCCATCATTCCACCTGTTGGTTTTCTGAGGATTTGTTTTTGTTGTCCTTCTTCATTTATTTTTTTTTGCGCTTCTGCATTTTGTTTTCTGTTTAGATTCCGCCCCCCCCACCGGCCCCTTTCTCCACACCTACAACACCGTTTCTGAGCTGAGGGAAACTAAAGGGGAGTATTCAAAATGAGACTACCCGACAGTTTATACTTGCAACAAACTATTTAAAAATAAGCATCTGACTGTCACCACCATTCCATTTGTGCTTCCCTTTCTCTCTGTATTTTACTCGTGATGGGAACCTTCACCATCTTGATCGAGCTCATGGGGAGAGGATCCTTCTTTCTTTATTTTTCTTAACATTTTACAAAGTTTTGATTCGTTTGTGGGTTTTTTTTAACGGTCACTAAGGTGTCAAGTTCAATCTGTTTGTAGTCATGATCATTTGTTATGGCTGCAGTCAAAGGATCAATTTTAAAAAAAAACCAAGAACCTTTGTGCATCAAATCTGCTTGTAGATGAGCTTCACTCACACAAGTAGAATTCCTGTCTCCCTTTCCCAACTGCAGGCAAGAGATTCCCTTGACTCTTTAACACAAGGTTTTGATCTTGGACAAGAAGCTGGGCATTGATGAAAATCACTCAGGAATTTCTGTGATTTGATGGCAGTCTCAAAACGGTTCTTCTCTGTGTTTAGAAGCATAAGAATATATGGTTCCTGGAACGTATTGATCATAAATGCTTCTAAGTAATCTAATTGAAAAGGTTTACGGGGGCCAGCTTGTTGAGATGGGTATTTTTTTTAATAGTTTCACATACAGGTAGCTTTTTTTTTTTTTGATAGGGGGCAGTTGCAACCTACTTATAAGACTTCATTGCCATCTAGTGGCGGATTCCTCGCAAAGTAATGTTTAAACATAAGTATTAGGAGTGAAACGCCAAGAAGGGGCAAGCAAAGAACACGCTGGATTGATAACATCAAATTTGTTACAAAAATGGACATCCAACCACTGAAAGAAGTTGTGCTTGATGGGGTAGCATAGAAAGCACTTGCCTAGATAGTCATCAAGAGTCGGGCACAACTGAATGGTTAAAGCCACAACAATGAGGAATTGTTATACCAGCATTAATTTTTTCTTAAATATCCATTTCATGAACTGAATCAATATGTTTCAGTTCTATGAAGGTATGATTATACCAGGGCCATCACTGATATAATTTTTTTTTTATGTGGCACTTAACACTAGCCAGTGAAGAGAGAGTAGAGGAGGGGGAAGGAAGTAGGAAGGTTGGAGGGAAAGAGGAGGAGAAGTGGGGAGAAATGGGAGGGGTGAGGGAAAGAGGAGAGGAGAGGAAGAAGAGGGAAGTAGGAAAGAAAGGAGAAAGGGAGAAAGAAAGTAGAGAAGAGGGAAGAAAGAGAAGGAGGGTGGATACAGTGAAAGGGGAAATGGATGAGCAGCACCCAAACCTACGTGTATGTATTTACGTATGGCGATATATTTGTTGACTTGTTTGTGTAAGAAATGGGAAAATAAAATTGAATATTTAAAACAAAAAAAAACCCCACTAGCCAGTGAGAATAATCTGCAAATTTACATAGTTCTTGCATGGGGGATATTCATCATGAGTCACAGCATGTGCTGCATGATGTGCCTAGTATCATATATTTACAGATGTTTCTCACTGTCTCCAGTAGAAGAACTGAATAGCAGGGACTTCCACACTGTGGAGTAGGAGCGAGGTATCTCTATTTGATGAGTACAACCTGTCTGAAAAGGCTATCCTACATATCTCTTCACATTGCCTCAGTTGCAGAACTTTTTGGTGAAACCAATTACGCTTGAAGCACTATTGAGTGACATACCAGTTTAATAAATTATGTATGTATGTATGTATGTATGTCAGGCACAACTTGGAGTGACAGATCTGTTGTAATGAATTTTATTTCAGATATATCAGTTTCTTCAGTTAACTATCCTGTGAACTGAATGATGATTGCATATGCTTGTTTCAACATTCACTTAAAAATAAAGTTCTGTGGCTGGGTGTAACTTTAATGTGTAAAATGGAATATAAAATGGAATTGTGACATTGATCCCCCATATAACATATACACATTAATATTTGTATGACATTTGTGAACAAGAAACAAATTAATGATCATGTCATGTTGTAAATGCAATGACTTGTATGCATGACACAAGTGTGTAATTATACCAGTCATGTGATCATGTCATCACAGGTGTAATCATTTTGACATCATCATGATTTCTTACAAATGACACTAATAGGAATCCTGGAATATGAAAAAAAATAAGCATTCTCTATATCTGTTTAAATTAGAATTCTGACTGTCTCAACACTTTCCCCCCCTCCTCCTAATTTCCTATATTTAGCACTGGATGTATCTTGGGGGTAGGACTCGTTCTGTCACTGATGAGTCACAGCAACTTGACAGATTCTGAAGGTCACATCTCCACTTCTCTGCGTAAACTTTGCAAATACTTGGATGATGCAGAAGACCAAAGCCGAAATTTACAGGAAGTAAGAGGACGGTGTTTACTTTTCCAGTGCTTGCTTTTCATCTGCTGTTTCTCCAGCATGTTTATATTTCCCAGACTGTGTGTACATAAAACATACTTTTAAAAAATGAATTCATTCTAATTATTTCTTAACTTTTTCTATTTTCTAGATTCTTGCCTACACAATTGCCTGTGTCTGTATTTCTGCATTCAGCACTAGGATTGTTGAGGCAACAGTGGCTGAAGAGGTTATGGACAAGCTGCAGAAATTAACAGAAATGAATCAACAGGTCATATAAAGCTTTTAGATCAATGTTATGCTTTCAAAATATTTCTGTACTATTTTATGTCACCCTAGTATTTTCAACAATCGCATGGATGACCTGAAAAGCTAATCAAACTGCTTCTTGAAATGGAGGCATCCGAAAACCTTAGTCCTGTATGTCTGTGGAGATTTTTAATCATCCAGGTCATGGTTGTCCCAAAGATGCTTTTCCAAAAGGCAATTGGACTTTCTTGGGGTTTTTTTTCCTTGAAAACATTTCACTTCTATCCAAGAAGCTTCTTCAGTTCTCTGACTGAGATAGGATTTTAAATTGGAAAAGAGAAAGGTAGTTAGAATATGCAGATGCAGGTTACAGGTGAGACAGATTTCAAGTACCTTGTCTACTAACAATTGTAATGTGTAAATAATCTGTATTGTTTGTTAAGGCTTTCTGAGATGGCCTGAAAACTTTGCAACTCCCGCTTTTCCAAAACCAGCCACCCTGAGGTTTGTCATGAAATTTGTTGGGAGATTGAAATGCTGTGATATTACTTTATCCTTGTTTTGAATCCTGATGTCAAATTTGTCACTTATCAAGACCTAACAAGAACATACATAAGATTAGAAAGAAGCATGTTCATATACTTTGCTTCCATTGTGATATATGCTATATCATCTGCCCACAATACCTACCTGAATTTTTATAGGTGCCACATCAGTTTTGGACTTCTGGTGACTGCCTGGACAAGTCCCTACAGTTTGATTTGCATGAATTTTTGGAAGTGGTTTGCTGTTGCGTAATTCCGAGACTTGTGAGAAAGTAACTGGGTTTGTACCTATGGTTTGTACTCCTGGTCTCTCGGTTTCTAGTGTGGTGCCTCAGCCTCTCCCCTCTAAATTCTACCTAGGACAAATGGGAGAAAGTATTGGTGCAAAAGACTTAATGGACACAAAACTGACATGTATTAGCACATTCCAATTGTTAATTGATAAGCTATTGTAATTTATTTTACAAGTAAACTGCATCTGTATAATCATTTTTCCTTCCCTCTTCCTCCTGCCTCTGCCTAATTTAAATCCTTCCTCTGCAACAGATGAAGCGAGCTACAGTTCAGAAAAGTATAATAATAAGTTTTAATAAAAATTCTTATTCAGCAAATATCAAACTCCTGATTTTTATTTATTTTTTGCCACTGTCGACTAACTTCCTCTTACAATGTCCAATTAATTGAAAATTTTAAGAGTGTAATCCCAACGCATGTGGAGGGTACCAATTGAAAAAGGCTGCTCCATAAAACATGGTCATCTTATTCAGCACTTTGATGTCATTGTGCCAACTGTTTCTCTGCTCACAATCTACCCTGCTGATTTTTAATGCAATTAGATAAAGAACACTAGTAAACTGAAAAGGGTCACTTCAAAGTGGAAGGGGAAGATGTTTATCATACAACGGAACCCTTTATTGGCTTTGCAGTCTTTTAATCTGGTATATTTTTGTTTGTTAACGGTAAGATTTTCCCCCCCCCCCTTTTAATTACACTTGATCTTAAGCAGCATTTTATCTGGTTTGAATGAAGAGCTGCTCTGCGTGCAACACTATACAGGGCAAGTTCATTTTCCGTGCTTGAGTGCGTTTTGATTTTGTTTGTTTCAAAGAACTCACAACAGCACTACGGTATACTTCTTAAAAATTAAGGATTTCTCTGCCCCGCCCCTTTGCTCACTCTTTTTCTCTCACTTTTGAAACAATGCAAAACAAACTGACTTCCTAACATGCTGCCTGCTTTATGTCTTGTTCTGCGGCAGACACCAGGATTTGCCTTAGCCTTGGGGAGCCTCGTTCATGGATTGTCTGTATGCGGACATGGCAAAGCAGAGGTTCTCAGCAACAAGCTATTTCCGGTCTGGATGAAAACTGTACTTGCCGAGGTAAAGCACTTGAGTTGACCAACAGCTTTAAGAATTCCTAGGAATGCAGTGTGCCAGTCTGCTGATTTTTTCCCCCTTTTTTCTTTTAAACCACTATGGAATAAAGGAGCCTGTTTCTTGCTAGCTGTGTTTAATGGGAAATTTTGAGGCTTAGAATGGGCTGATTCTATCCATTCTTTTGTTTCTATGTCTCCCATCCATAAAGTATCTCTGAAGTTCCAGGATTCATGCAGTGTTGCTGAATGAGCTTCTGGGTTTTCCAGATCGTTGAGAAGCAGGCTGCACTAAGTTTGACTCAGGGCCAAACAGATGCGTTTCCTGGTTGCTACCTTGCTTCTAATTGAAAACCAGCGGCATGGTAGAAGTTGAGTGAAGCTGCTTAAGCACTTCCCTCTCCATCTGTTCTCCCTACCCCAGTTCCTTTTACACAGTATAGTTTTTTTAAGCAACCGCAAAGATTTTGAGGGTTACAGTGGTTGAAGGTGAAAGCTTCTAAGGAGTCATTTTTCCTCTTCCCTTTTGTGCTGTTCATCTCTTTTTGACCGCAGAGTCCCGTCACTGCGTTTTATTTTTGGAATGATTAAAAAGGCTGAACGGGTTACGAATTGGATCCTGAGAGGATGAGTGAAGAGCTTCCCCACTTCACAGTGCTGATGGCAGCATATTTGGTGTCAGGAGGTCTCATCATGGGATCAGGGAGCGAAAGGATTTGGGGGAGGGCGATCTTTTCTTGCAGGAAGCCGTTCAAGAACATTCACTTTTTCTCTTAACCAACCTTGGTTTTGCTTTGATTCTAGGGAGCTCCTACGATGCAAAGACTGGCAGCGGTCAATGGGTTGGTCTCTCTAGTGGGTTCTGAAAGTGCCGTGATACAGGTAAAATGAGGACGTGCCAGATTATTTCTGCCTTGAACTTAGATAGTTTTCAAATAGAAGAATAGGGAGGCAACTTTACAGAGGAGACGTAGCAGAAGAGGCAGAGCCTGGGGTCGGAGTCAAGAAAGGATCCGGCCTAGAATCATTACATGTCCACAGATGCTCCAAGCCCAGCCCTTCTTGAGTTCTGCTGACTTTTACCTAGCACCAGTTTAGTACTGACCATTTAGCGGACTAGATTCTTGTGTTTAGGCTTGAGCAATAAATCTTTTGAATTGGAATTTGCCGTACGGTCTTGATTCTTCACGCCTTAGATTATATCCCTCAGGTGAATTGAACAAGCCCGTAAAGTCACAAAAATATACTCATAACTGTAATGTCACATGAAATTTAGGCCACGTTAGTTCCTTGAGAGCTACCCCAGAGCGGTTCGGATTTTGCCGGATGGGGGCACACAAAATTGCAGTATGTAAGCATCCAAGTATGATTTTTATGTAGGTCAGTCACACTTCTACCTTTTCCCTACTGTAACACTGGCAATGCTTCCTCAGCCCTCTGCTGACTACAATTTGTCATACCACTTTGCTTCCTTGCCGCCCCGAAAGGATCGAAGGCTAGGGCAGAATGCGAGTACAGAAGAAGCAAGGGGTCTTCAGATGCATTCATGCCTGCAGAGATTGCTGCCCGCCCTTCTTTCTATGGTGCTTCTTCATAATCATAGCCACTATTTCCCCATATCTCTATTCTCACTTTTGGAGAAAAAAAACCCTTCTACGTTTAAAAAAAACAAAAAAACAAAAATATGATTTTTATAAAAAAGGGCTAAAACAACTTGCCTGAGTATGTTCTTGTGTAACCAAAAAAATAAAAATAAAAAAATGACCAGTGTGACTGCATTACACACAGAGAGAAGGTGTGTGTGTGTGTTGTCCAAAAGCAAATTCCAAATACGGGCTTCTCGACCTGTTTCCCTCTGGATGTCTTGGCTATCCAAGTTCCAGAATTCTTTGGGCCAGCTAGGTGAGAATTTGAGTGGGTTGCCAGCCTGGCGCCTCTCCTCGTTCGTGCTGCCCTCTGAAAACCAGCAGTGGTTTCCCTAGGTTTCCGTCCATGATGCAGAACAGAGTTTGCCTCACCAGACAGCGAGGTTTGTGTTATCCCTCCATGCATGAAGGGGAGGCAGGTGTTTTATTTCGACTGTATAGATAGAAGCTCAGTTCTGTTTTCTTCTGTGTGCTGCAACGTACTAAGTATTTAGTTTATGATTACACAACATTTTTCTTTAGAGCAGGGCTAGGCAACCTCGGCTCTTTTATGACTCATGGACTTCAACTCCCAGAATTCCTGAGCCAGCTATGCTGGCTCAGGAATTCTGGGTGTTGAAGTCCATGAGTCATAAAAGAGCCGAGGTTGCCTGCCCCTGCTTTAGAGTGTATAGAAGATTAGTTTTGCTTTCTTCTGGATGATGCAACATGGTAAGTATTTGGCTTATTATGACAGAATATTTTTCTCAGTTATACTTTAGTGCAGGGGTTGTGTCAAACTGGCATCACGCGGGCCGGGATGCATCACCTGCAGGCCACACCCACCCCAGCTCTGCAAAGGCAAAAAAAAAACATTGTGATAAGTCACAATACGTCATGTGACGCAATTGAGTTTGACATCCGTGCTTTAGGGTGACGAAATGTTGTATAAAGTATGTGTGTGCGTGTGTGCGTGCGTGTGCATTCACTGATAAAAATAACAAGTTTCAAGTGATTGGTGGTTTCCAATAACGTGTGAACACAGAGTCAACAAAGGTATAGATTTTGCACAAGAGATACTATACTGTAGCGGTTAAATACAGAATTAACCCTGGAAAAACCCAAATTGAAACCTCCTTTCAATCACGGAAGCTCACTAGGGGACTTTGAGCTAGTCTGAAAGGGCTGCTATTGGGAAAAAAATGGCAAGAAGGAGTATGATGTGTTTCTGAATATAATAAATACAGCGAAGAAATAGCTGAGGAAAAGAGAGAGCACCATTTTAATAAGTGGCTTACTTGTATTCGCTTACGCTTCCTTAACTAATAACCTATAGAGTGTGATATCCCGTGGTTTATTTATTTACTTGTATCCTGCCCTTATTATTTTTGCAAATAACTCAAGGCAGCAAACTCACCCAACACATCTTCCTCCTCCTATTTTCTCCACAACAACCACCCTTGTGAGGTAGGTTGCACAGAGAGACAGTGACTAGGTCAAAGTCACAAGCTGGCTTTCATGGCTAAGGGGGAGACTTAAACTCAACGTCTTCTGTTTTCTAGCCTTGTGCCTTAACTACTACTAGACCATACCCAAAACTGTTGGCAGCATGCATTTGGTGTTAGAAAATAAAATTGTTCTCATATTAAATAAACGTTAAAATAGAACATTTGTGTGCACGTATCCGTGTGTGTGTGTGTGTGTGCGTGCATGAAAGTCCCTCACCATGCAGATGCTTTGACTTTCTGTGCAATTGCTTTTTCACCCATCAGTGTTCTCCCATTTCTGTTTCTTTTTCTTTTTCTTTAAATAGCTGAAATCGGAAGCTATCCAATCTTCTCAATTTCAAAGCAAACTTAATGAAGTCATCCGAACCCTGACTCAGGTATGGGTTACCCTATTGACATTGCTGTGCAATTTGTTCAGGGTAAAGGTTGGGATTATCCAGGCACTTCTTCCAAGTCCTCAGGTGCTCTATTCCAAAAGTTGCCGTCACATTTTTTTTAGTGACGTGGTAAAATGATTAAATATAAGGGAATAATCTAGTTAACAATGTAATTAATATGGTTCAAATTCATAATATTTTGTTTCTGAGATGACCTTGCTTCTTTCCTGGGTCCAATTTCTTTTCTGAAAGAACTAGCTTGAAAAGGGTTGGTAATCATATCAGTCTTTTAACAAGGTTAGGAAATAGTCATTGAAGCTGCTATCCATTAGATCCGACATAACTGTAGTTCCATCTTCAGCTTTATCAGTAGTCTTCATTCCAGCCTGTAGTGAACTATCTCATTAAGGAAAACTAATCATTAAGAAAAAAGACACGTTAGACACACATGTGGTCCTACTGGTTAAAATTCCCTTTCCAATTTTGGAATCTTAGTTCCAAAATTAGTTTAGTTTCATTTCTTATAAACTTTTTTTTTGTATTTTACACCTACTAAGTATATTTCCATTTGAACAGAACGACTTCCAAGTATGGGCATAATTAGGCAACAATCCCCAAATGGTTTCATATAGGTGACTTTTTGTCGTAGTAGTGTTCCTGTTTTGGATTACAGTTTTCTTACTTAGCATAGACCTGAGCTATGTTACAGGGAAAATATTCACAGACAACTGAATGGTCAAGGTGGGGCATTCCTTCCTTCAACATTTGCCTATATTTTTCCTCAAAGAATAAAGCACATTTTATTGTGTTATCTACAGTATGGCATGGTCTACTCACCTAAATGTGGAACGTGCCCATATATTATGGGGAACTAGTGGCATTTATTTTATAGTAGTGATAACCTACATAAAATGAATTACAATTTGGGTTCATTTGTGATGCTTCTCCTTGCAGATAATCAGCTTTTCTGGGGTGATAGGCCTTCAGGTAAACGCAGCATGGATGTTAGGACATTTGTACCTTTCCAATATGTCTGCAACCCGTAGTCGAACATCTGGTAAGCTGAAGCTTCTCATATGAGATTGTAGATTCAGAAAATGAGATGACAATAAAAAGTTTCGATATTTCAAATAGAGCTTTCCCCCGCCCTCAGAGTCTGGGTCTTATTTTTGAGGCTATGAAGTCAATTTGTATAGAGCAGAGGTAGGCAACCATGGCTCTTTTATGACTCGTGGACTTCAACTCCCAGAATTCCTGAGCCAGCATAGCTGGCTCAGGAATTCTGGGAGCTGAAGTCCACGAGTCATAAAAGAGCCAAGGTTGCCTACCCCTGTTATAGAGTGTCCTTTTTTTCAGTTCAGAGAGAGAGAGAGAGAGAGAGAGAGAGAGAGAGAGAGAGAGAGAGAGAGAGAGAGAGAGAGAGAGAGAGAGAGAGCACCTGTTGATGACTGGTAGAAAAAAAATTGTTCCTGATTTGCTAGCTCTCACTGAATTTCCCACAGCCTGGTTTCTCCTGCTCTAAGTTGCCCTGTCATCAAGAGTTCATCATCTTAGCTTTCATTTAATTAAATGTAAATGAAATGAAAGTTTTGTTTTCTCTTTAAAAGATTTTATTCACTTGTAACAGAAAATGCGAAAATACAAAAGCAGATAGTAAGGAACAACGGTAGGAGAAGGGGGAAAAGAGAAGTGTGGAAAAGGGGGGAAGAAAAAAAAGGTGTTGACTTCCGAACTCCCTCTGTTACAATAGAAAGAGGCATTAACATCGAATCTCAACTTTTCACATTTCCATAGTAAACTAGCCATTTCTATCAAATCTAATCAGTAAAACCCAAAATCATAGTAGCATTTTTTTCCATGTCAAGAAGGGGTTTCCAAGTAGAAAAACAAAAGTGCTTGCATTCTTTTCTTTTATCAAAACAGTCAGTTTAGCCACCCCTGCTAATTCCATCAACTTTTGAAAGTTAGTTTTTGACTTGGCCCTGTCCACTATTTCCAGAATACTACACAAATATTATGCGTGGACCTTAGTTTCGAACTCTGCCGTCAAGCACCTGCCTATATTCTGCTGTAAAATTGTCAAGTGTGAATGTGAAAATGGCTGACCCGATTTTCTTTGCCTTTACAGTTCCTTCCGACTTTAGCTACCTCCCTGAGAAAAGTTTCCTTAGAGCAGCCATTGATTTTATTATAGAAGGTGGAAAGAAAGGTAAACAAAAAAATCTTATATGGGGAAAACATCTTCCAGTGATGAGAAGAAATAATTATTTCTCTTCTCTACCACAAACGTGACATGACAATTGAAAGGATGGTCCAAACGTGTTTTTTTTTAAACTATAGAAACTATCAGCATTCTCTTTTACAACCGGAGAAGACTTATATTGCTGATGTGAACTTATAATTCTACACTTTCTTAATGTCTGTAATATGGACGCACCCAAGAGCGTTCCTCCACTTTTTCCCAAAGAATCCCAATTTTTGCCATTGACAAGAAAATGTTCATAATAGAAAGCAAAGTGTCTGCGTTATGGACTATGGCAGCGGTTTCCAACCCTTCCGGCTTGACAACAGCAGGGTGGGGAGAGGGGATAGTTTTGCGCACGTGCCACTCTCACAAATGCAGCCGCTTGTGCACACGCGCACGTTCCCCACCACTTCCGTGAGCTGGTTCCAAAAGTGGTGGCCCAGCCTCAGACCGTGGACTGGGCGTTTGGGACCCCTGGACCATGGAATAAAGAATCGTGAATGTCATTTGCTTGTATTTAGTTTCAACTTCTTTCATGGCAAATTGGGATTCTTTGGAGAAAAATGGAGGGGCATCTGGATAGTGTTTATATACTTATTTTGCATACCTGGAGAGAAGGGGGGGGGAATAGATCTGGACCTTACTTGATTGAAGGGCTTTCATACCAGATTTTACTACGGAGAAACAAATGGTTGTATTTTGAAAACTCAGTAAAATACAGTTAAAACTCACAAAAAGTAATCCAGTGGTTCTTTGTTTTTATCATTATAAGTCATGTCAGTTAATCAAGGTATCTACTGTAGTTGTTCAAGTAATAATTGGAGGCTTTGTTTTAGGGCCTGAACAAGTTCATCCAAGCGTCTTAAAGGCAGCCATGGCACCCATTGCATTGATTGGAGGAAGCTATCAGTATCCCCCTTTGAACTGGGCATCAATTCTTGCCCCTCTGCTGCGACTAGATTTTGGTATGCCTTTAAAAAAATGACTGAATCCTGTCTGTATTCCTTTGAGTAGATAAATAATTTCATCAAATCTCTTCCTTTAATATAGAGCAGGGGTAGGCAACCTCGGCTCTTTTATGACTCATGGACTTCAACTCCCAGAATTTCTGAGTCAGCTATGCTGGGAGTTGAAGTCCATGAGTCATAAAAGAGCCGAGGTTGCCTACCCCTGAAGCAACATTATTTATTTATTTATTCCTATTTATCCATTATTAAGCATTCTTCACAGAAAGATCTTGGAAGGAGAAAGTTTTATTACTTTCAAGTTATTGAATTTCCTTGTATTTTAATGGGCTCCAGAACATCATTTGTTTGCGGTGGCATTTGGAAATTTAAATTTGTCTCATCGATTTCAAGAAATAGGATTAGAGCAAAAGTGCAGAATCCTCTCCTATACAATAGGACTTGGATACAAAGCGGAGAACTGGTTATGAATTCCGTTATTTCTTCAGCATTTATTTTCAGTTTGTGCCAATGCCATTTTTTGCTGTACTGTTTGTTTAAATCTAAAGTCAAGTCAAGTTCTTCCATTCTAACATATTTAAATTTGTTTAAAGTCCTACTTGGCCTTGGTCGACTAATGCAATTTTTTTCTATCATGGGATTTTAGCTTTATTATACTTTTACAATAATTTATGTAACTCAATATCAAATCAAGATGTAATTACAGTAGTCTATTGAATTGGGTATCTGTTGGAATATAGCAAAAGTAAATGTTAAGTGTAAGCAAATGAAATAAATATTTCATGGCTATGAAATAAGCAAATGAGAAAAAAGTCGATTTCACTTGGTTTTCACTTTGCTCAGAACCAGACAACCTCCCCCTCCCCCCCATAAAGAACAAATACAAGGTCAGTTAATTGCTTTCTTTATTTAGTCTCTGATGAACGTTTCAATCAGAATCACCACTAGTGTGTTGCTTTTTCAGTGGTCCCCGAAACATTACTAACATTCTATTAAGTTTTCCAAGGCAGTGGAAATTTCCATGGGCGATAGCAGAACATAGAGTTGGAAGGGACCAGCTTTATTATGCAGTTGGTCCCTTCCAACTCTATTACTCTAGGCCAGACATGTCAAACACAAGGCCCGGGGGCCAGATCCGGCCCGCGAAGTGGTTTCATGCGGCCCGTGAAGCCATCCTGGAAACAGTGAGGGAACGGCCCCCACTGCCTTGGCCCTGGCCCAGAGACCCTCCTTCTGCCAGAGACCCTCAGA
The DNA here is from genome assembly GCF_947247035.1 of Vipera ursinii. NCBI lineage: Eukaryota > Metazoa > Chordata > Lepidosauria > Squamata > Viperidae > Vipera > Vipera ursinii. The sequence goes on along the minus strand of NC_139513.1, from coordinate 215,226,459 downwards.
TCTGTCCCACTTCTGCCCAGGCCCCCATAGGCACCCTTGATGTGAACGATGTAGAGCTGGCCATGCCCACCCAGTAGGCCATACGCACTCTAGCCACGCCCACCCAGTAGGCCACGCCCACCCTGGCCACACCCACTTGGCCCCCTGAGGGCAACCGCAATGCTGATAAGGCCCTCAATGAAATTGAGTTTGACACCCCTGATCTAGGCTAATAGTTGACCAACTCTATTATTGAGTTCTAACACAACAGAGTTGGAAGAGTAACTATAGGAAGCTGAGGTTGATGTTTTATTCCAATCCTTTTGCTGTGTCTTCTTATGCCTTCAATTTCTCCATCATTTTTTTTCCTTTTAGGAGAAGAAATACAGCAGTTGTGTATTGAACTAGCTGTGACCCAGGCCCAATCCTCTCAGAATGCAGCAATGATTTTAGGCATGTGGGTGGCACCGCCTCTGGTCTACAGTCTAAGTGTATGTGTGCTTTCTCTAATGGTTCTATTTCTCAGTCTTGGCAGGTGGAAGTGGAAAGTCAACTCCTTTTGCTGTGTGGCTCCTCTCCATTCAGTTGTAAGGTGGGGGGGGGACATAGTTTAGTGTAATGGATTTGTTCTCTTTTTTAAAAATAACCTTTCCTCTGGATGAAAAAGGAAAAAAAAATCGACAAATGTAATATGAGACCGTATTGGTTTATGTATTCTTCAAATACATACAGGTATTTTTCAAAGACATTTGTTGAAAATAATAAAGTAAATAATCAACTGTGATTTAATGTTGCAATGCGTATTAGATTCTTGTGAATCCCTAATGCTCTGTTTTTGCTCATCAGATACAAGCCAAGAGGTACCTTTTTACTTCCTTACCTCTGTGGATGAAATATGTAGCAGAAGACAAACAGCAGATCTTCACTGAAGTGTTTATGGTGCAGCATTTTGAGGCAAAGAAACAGTCAAAAAACCAGGACCTTTGCTGGAATATTTTGCAAGGACTCAACCAAGCTATGAAATCTCCTAGCCCAACTCAGCACAGCTGGAGTTGTTTTTGCAAGACTGCTGAAAAGATATTTGAGCTTTTGCCAGATGAGATTTGGGTAGGGAAAAGTAAACATTTGAAGTATTAAAACTTTGCTGGGGAAAAAAAGGTCTCATTTGGGAAGATAAAAGAGATTGGTGGACTGGAAAGCCTAGATGAAAAGAAGGAGCTGTGTGACATATGCAGATGTTTTACTGTGTACAATTTTTTCATCAGAGCTTTCTAAGAGGTTGTCTTACACAAGTATGCTGTAGGATAATCTCTTGGACTTTTTAAAATGAGCATACATCTAATTTGAGAACAACTTAGATCAACATTAAGAATGTCTTCTTCTCTGATTACTCTACTGTTGAAATAGAGAATCACATTTGATTCCATTGCTTCAAAAAGTATCTATTAACTCAATTAAGTTGTGATTCCACTCAGAGGATATTCACTGAACTGAGTTTGTGTTAGAAACTGAAGTACTGAGTGAATAAGATTGATTGAAATGCTATTTTGTAAAACTTTCATTGAGGCTTAATATGGCAAATATATAAAATAGATTTAGAAATGACCTACTCTGTTATGTGTAATGACCTACTCTGTTATAGAGCAAAGTCATGTTTAATTTTGCTCATGAATTTAGAAGTATGATTGCAGGGCTTGTAAGGGACTCCAGCCTTAATGGACAACACTGAAGCCCATTTCACATGTTGATTTGAACACATACGAGGTAAAAATGGGGAATGGGGCTGTTCATGCTACTCCCATCTCCCTCATCTTCTCGTGTGTGTGAGACCTAGGTTCCTCTAAAATAATTCTAAAAATGATTACATTATCTTGATCAAGATCATGTTTATTTTTATATTTATTGGAAATTTGAACATTTACAGTTAGACATACTATTTTATCAAGAGTTATTATATACTCTACTCTGAATTTTACATTCTTGAAGTCTAGGAAAATGTAAAGAAGGCTTAAGTGGCATGAAATGAGGAAAAAAGAGAACTTGGTAGACATAATACGTAATGATAAAGAAGGCAAATATAGTCCTCTTATGCATTAGATTCCTACGTTTTCAGAATTTGAGTGTATCTAGTTACAGGATAAAAGGATTCCAAAACAATTTTGATTTTTTTTTATTTAGAGCCTGGTTAATTACCAGTAACATAACACAACGTTGTTGAACCAGAGAGTATTAATTTCCAGGTCACAAGTAGGGTTGTTTTTTTTTTTTAACCCTCTCGATCTTAAAAAATGGAGGTGCACATGCCATTCAGTGATTTAAGTCTGAACCTTCCTATCAGCTGTCATGGCGGTGGGGCATATTTCTTCCTTACAACCGCCCTGTTTATATTGCCTTTCATGTCCTGCCTAACCTCTTAACTCTGCTTTTGTCTAGTTTTCTTGCGTATTGAAGCATGGGCTGCATTCAGGAAATTTCAGTGCCGAGTCTTTCCCCCCCCCCCCAAGATGTTGCTTACTTCAATGATAGGAAGATGATGAATGTTAGTTTCTGTTCCAACAGACACAGATTCCAACATTAGCATTAGGAGTAGTACTATTTTGATTTTTCCACTGGGAGTATTGTATATGGAGGTTTTTTTCAACATTTTAGTCACAGGCGGAAATGAGCACCTCACTACTCTTTGGATGCTTCTGGATTGAAAGGATTTGCCAGCTATCAGCTGTTATCCAGGGTAGCCTCCCCAAAGAATGTATGCTGGTCATCTAGCATGCCTTATTTTAAATGTGATGCTTCTGACAGATAAACAAGCAAACATTTAGTCTTACAAACCTGGGAAATAAATGGATGGGGTAGTGGTTAGGATTGTTTTTTCCTAATAGGACCATTCATGTAATTCTGTGCACTAAGAACTAGTCTGCTCAGTTAATAAATAGAAATATCACTGTGGGCATTTATGAAAGTGTATTTATTACAATTATCCTTCATTTATTCCCTCAAGATAGTTTTGGTCTGTTTTTAAAGCATTATTGCTTCTGGCACATGGTATTATTTATTCCCGCTGCTGTCACTGATAACATTAAGCGGAGGTTTAGAATTTGAAACAGAAGAATATTAAGATCATATGTCATAACAAAATGATTTTCCTGGCTTGGCTTAGGCTAAAAAAATACCTTTGTTTTTATTTCTTTAGCAAGATGATGTAAAGATGCATATACTTGCAGCAAAATGTCTCTCGGAAATGGTTGATACAGAAATTGAACGTATTACAGAAGTTTCAAAGGTAAATTGCATTTTAGCCTTATGAATCTTTTATGGAGGTGGGGAACAATTATTTCTCTCTACTGTTCTACATAACATTACCATTATCATTCCAAAGGAAAGCTGCACATAACAAGGTAGAATTTCATTCTGTGTTTTTATTTTAAGTTTGACACCATTTGAAAATGATATTTGAATAATTGAGGTATTTCCTAGTAGTGTCACGACAATACAACTTCTTAGTCAACACGTCCAGTTTGGAAGCAGATACCGAACTACAGTCTTGATAACCTTGAAAAGATAATTTTAAAAGATGATACGATTTGCAAAATTAAAGCTATGTACATGGTTTTCTTAAAGTAAGTAGCATGCCAGGGACTAGTCTATTTGTTCCCTGATGAGATAGTGACTTTGTTACTGCTACCCCAGCCAATCTGAGTCGGAATCAGTATTGATGACTCCACATAGGAGAAAGAGATAAGACACACAGAGAAAATGAAAAGGGGGGGGGGGAGAGAGAGAGAGAGAGAGAGAGAGAGAGAGAGATGGATGCAACTCCCAGTATTGTATAGTTTATGTTCTGAGTGCTAAGCCATTTTTTGTTAACAAGCTTCCTTTTTAAATAAAGGAGATTATCTCCCTGAATTAATTTCCAGAAGTGTGAGGATGCCAACTGTTCCTTATGCACTTTATCAGAATCATTCTAGTATGGAGTGAAGTGTTGCTGTCCTATTCATGCATGTAACATTATTTTCGCTCTCTGAGCTATTCTTGCAATGCTCTGACCCCATGAAACATAGTTTTATAAACTATTTGTGGAAGCTTTTTTTTATTTGGTATCCCTCAAGGCTGATTTCATTCTTCCCTTTGTTTATTAGTATTAAGCATTGATTCAGAACAATAATTGTGCAGCACTGTATGTTACGTTTTACACAATCTAGTTTATTCATGCCCATAATTAGAGAACTCTTTAAATCCATGACTATAATTTGTGAATAATAAATCACAGTTTAAATTAACTATGCCTTTCATGTGTGTGTATGTAAAATGTGCATGGAAGGGAAGAAAAAAGAATTTAATTTATAAGGAGTTGGGAAAATATATGGATGAAACTGCGTCCTGCTTTTCAATTAGGATATGCTCAAGCACATCTTAAATATTACATTTTGTTAATGTAAAATTCAGGAGCATCGCCAGAAACATTTTCAATGGAGAACTCTTTTCTGATTAGGCGATGTCTCTCTTTTTTTCCCCGAGAAATCACGAGTAAATGTTGCCTGTCTTCAAATAATAATGAGCAAGAGTTTGCACCCATGGAGCCTGTTTCCTATTTTTCATCCATTTCATGGTTTGTTTTGCAGAACAATTTGGAAAAGGTTGCATTTGTCAGAGTTTATTTAGTTTCTCAAGGCAGATTTCCTTTGCTGAGATGGAATGATGTGATTAGTGTTGCGGCTGGGTGCCAGCAGAAAGAAACCATTGTGTGGATGATGCTGCACAGCTTTTACCATGCACGAATCCTGAGGCATGAAAACACTGGTAAGAAATCATGGCCAAAAAAAAAAAATCTGGGCGATCCACTAATCTCCATTTGCTACTATTACTAATAGAGTAATGTATCAAACCTCCTTTTACTCCTGTTTACTAATTATTTTCTCCCAAGTCCTTCTGTAGAACTGTGCACGGGCAATTACCCCCCCTCCCCCTATTTCCAGGCAGACAACCGAAAGATGGAGATTTATTGAACTGCTAGTAGACTTCATTTGGCCTCGTGGAACATAAGTTGTGCCAGGTCAGCATCAATTCCTGGTGCATATTATTTACAGCCCGACTTCCCTTTCAGATTTCCTGAATGTTGATAAATCTTTTCCCCTTAATTTTGTGAGAGCTTTGTGTGGACCCTACCAATACATAAAGAGAATCTGAGTGGGGGAAAAAATAACAACAAAGATTTGTACTTGTTTCACTTATTTCATAAATTTGTCCATGGAGCACTGTGCTGGTGTGAAAAAAAGGACCCTTCTCTCACCCCTATTCAGTCAATTCAGTTAAAATAATAACTAAGAACCAATTGTATTTTGAGTATTTCATTAAACAGATTTCATTAAACAGATTTGGACCAGTCCTGCCCTATATAAACCTCACAAACCTCACCATGACATCACTATACAAATTCTAAAAGCACACCACATCCCACTCTAAAAAACATTTTGAAGTCCTTTATTAGAAAGTTATTGATACCTATCCATTTGGGAAAAAAATTACAAATAATTCAGAAAGCTCTAGGACACAGGTCTGCAAACCGCGGCTCCAGAGCCGCATGTGGCTCTTTCAGCCGTCTCCTGCGGCTCCCAGTCCTCTGCCATGTGCAGTCCAAAAAAAAAGGGACTAAAAAAGTTCAACCAATCAATTCAAATATGCAGGGTAGGTGCATATCTTGCCTTGTCTCCACTCTTCAGTCAAACCCTGTTCTGCACATGCGTGCATGTATGTGCATGCGCACACATTTTTTGCGGCTCCCAGTTTTTCGTTTTGTGAGGGAACCGGTTCCGAGTGGCTCTTTCACTGTTTCAGGTTGCTGACCCCTGCTCTAGGATTTAGTGATGTACAATCAGAGACACAGTGTTGAAATAGAGAAGGCTTGGGGTAATTGCGAATTTTCCCAAGAGTGGTTATCGTGTCCAAATGGAATCCAAGAACACAGCATAAGATCATCCAGGAAGTCACAAAGGAATCACAAACAACATCTTGGATCTTTATGCTTCTATCATCCTGGTTAAATCCAGCATTCATAAATACACCATCGGCAAAATACTGGCTAAAAATAGGACTCATGGAAGAAGAGTAACAAGGTGGAAGCCATTGTTTATAAAAGAAGCTTTGATCTTTGTCTTGTATTTTGAAGAAGCACTTGGATATTTCTCAGATGACAGTTATTTCCATTGCCATCTTCTGATATGCTTTTTGAGTTTCATGTCTAATCTGGAACTATTCTGGGATTTCCTGGTTGCTGCCCATCCAAGAAGTAACTGGCTACTGACAATTAGAAAATATTTAAACTAATGTTCTATCTACTTAGACCCTTAAATCCCAGTATGCACATCATTTTACGTATGGTCACTCATGCGCTCGTTACCTCCCGTGTTGATTACTGCGATGCTCTCTACATGGGGTTGCCCTTGAAGACCACCCGGAGACTTCAGCTGGGGCAGAATGTGGCCGCGTGGGTTGTGATGGGAGCATCCCGATACTCCCATATTACACCCCTCCTGCGTGAGCTGCATTGGTTACCGGTTGCCTTCCGGGTGAGATTTAAGGTGCTGCTTCTTACCTATAAAGCCCTACATGGCTTAGGCCTGGGATACTTACAGGACCATCTGCTGCCAGGAACGACTTCCCATCGCCCTGTGCACTCACACAGAGAGGGCCTCCTCAGGGTGCCGTTGGCCAGACAATGTCGGCTGGCGACCCCCAGTGGGAGGGCCTTCTCTGTGGGGGCACCTGCCCTGTGGAATCAGCTTCCCCTGGAGCTCCGGATGACCCCAGACCTCCGGTTGTTTCGTCGTGACCTTAAGACATTTCTCTTCCAACAGGCCAACCTAGACTGATGATAATGGGGTTTTTAATATGGTTTTAAGGTTTATTGGTTGTAGTTGGGGCTATAGATATAGTTTAATTTTTAATATTTGTATTTTTACTTGTATTTTACTGTTGTTAGCCGCCCTGAGTCCTTCGGGAAATAGGGCGGCATATAAATCCCATTAAATACTACAGGAAATGTAGCTGAAGAATTCTTACCTGTGTTACAACTGTATGATTATGATTACAGCACTTGAAAATGGGTGTATGATTCTGATCTCTGTTCTTTTGCTTTTACAGGAGTCTTAAAAAGAATGGAATGGCTCTTGGAATTCATGGGATATATTAAAAAGGTTTCCTTAAATACAGCCTCTATGGAAAATGTTTCTCCCCAAGAGGTACATTGCTGAAAAAAAATTACATTTTCAGATAAAGAAAACAAGTTGAAATGTGTGATTTAAACTCTTTCTGAGGAATATCAAGAAATGCTTGCTTTGGGAGAAGATCATGTTATTACTTCCATAATGAAAATGTCAGCTTGCTGAAAAAATATAGCAAAATCGTATTTGGGGACCCACGTTTAAAATTTGGAAATTGACCATCTGGAATGCCTGAATCGTGATGAAGTCTAGGAAGAAAATATTTTGGATATACATTTAGAAATAGCTGCAGTTAAAATTCAATTACTATGAGGATACATAAAACCATTGGTATAATTTGCTGTGCACATTATTTTGCTGAATTTAATTTTCATATTATTGTCATTATAATGATATTCCCCAAATACAAGGTATAATTAAATATAATCTCTATAAACTAGGCATAGGCAGTGAAAATCAAGGAAAATATATCCAAAGACTTTAGACTCCCCACTCCTTTCTAAAAGGTACTCTGATAGGTTAGAAAACTGCAAGCCAGACTTTGATTTTGCTTATTTATTTTCTTTTCCATTGGTATCAGCGGTGGATTGAGTAAAATTCTGGAAAACGATGTGGTCTTAATAATACACCAATATTTGAACCATTGTTTCTTGAGCAGTAGCCTAAAACTCATAAAGCCCTGAGCTGTATTTAGATCACTTTAAGCCAGGGGTCTTCAAACTTGGCCCTTTTATGAGGAATGGCTGAGGAATTCTGGGATGAGGAATGGCTGAGGAATTCTGGGAGTTGAAGTCCACAAGGGCCAAGTTTGAAGACCCCTGCTTTAAGCCAAAAAACAAACACATTATAGGTTAGCATTTTATCTGAACCAGGTTAAATTCTGCTGTGTGACTCTTATTGATTCTTGTTTTCTGAGGAAAACATAGAATTTATTAGCATTTATTAATTTACATATTTTATTGTTAATAAGCGCCATGAGCATAATAGGACTTACTTGGTCCAATGCATTTACTGCGTCACAATTGAAGCTGTAGTGGAAGTAGCGGTTTGTTTCATACAGCAATTTCTCAGCATGAAGCATAAACCTATTACTAGAAAATCCTCCTAGAATTCAATATTAATAAATGTTGGCATTACAGGTAGTCCTCAACTTACGACCACAATTGGGACCAGTCACTAAATGATGCGATCATTACAGGAGTCAGCAGCAGCAGCAGCTGGACCCAATTTTATGACAATTTTACCATGATCATTAAGTGAATCATGCAGTTGTTAATCAAATTTGGCTTCCTCAATTGATTTTGATTCCTCAATTGAAGCTGGCTGGGCAAGTCACAAATTGTGATCACGTGACTGCAAGATGCTACAGACGTCATAAATGTGAGTTGGTTGCCAAGCACCCAAATTGTGATCACACGACTGTGGGCTTGTTGCCACAGTGATAACTTTGATGGTGGATCATAAGTCACTTTTTCCAAGGCTCTTATAACTTCGAACCATGGTTAAACAGTTTTAAACTGAGCACTACCTGTTATTTGTCATTTAGATTAGAAAACAAAGTGTTTCATATACCTTATCTGGATAATACTAAGATCCTTTGAATCAGGATTTTTATTCCATTGCACTCTGCTTTTATTTTACTCAGACAATTAGTGTCATTTGCTGGGCCAAGACCACTGACAGAGTAACAGATTTGGAAAACATCTGTCTATAACAAATAACCTTGAAGCTGAATGCAGAAAAAAATCCTGATCCACAAATTCATTCTCTTACTGTCATACCATATGATGGTCCTTTCAGAAAGAAATAGATCCCTTTTAGGACTGCACAGCAGTTTGGAATCAAAGACCAAAGATGCTTAAAGGCATATAGGACTACTTGTTGAGTACTTGCCTGCAACTCCTTAAAGCAGCTGTACCTTTTCTAGGATCGTCTGGGTGCTGTCAGCAACTGCAGCATGACTCCTGAGAAAAGACAACTGCTTTAAGCAGTTGGAAACAAATGTTATGTTTATACCCCTTTTGGCTTTCAAGTTTGAATTTGTGAAGGCTTATTTTTATTTCTTATAGATAGATCTATATCCCACATTTCTTTCAGGATTCAAGACAGGATACAAAGCAGTCACTGCTTCTGTTTTGCCCCACATACAGTAACTTGTGAAGTAGGTGGGGCTGAGAGAAAGTGACTGGCCCAAAGTCACATAGTGGTCTGAAGATGGCTGAAGATGGGCTAGAACTTGGCTTTTCCCAGTGCCAGTCCAAGACTGTAACCGCCATACCACAGTCCAAGTAGCCACCATCTTTGTCTTAACAACAAGCATACAAACTGGTGCATCCCGTTTATAAGAAAATGTCAGAGCTAATAAAATATGATCCTCCAGATTTCAAATCTGGAACTCCCTATAGCAGGGGTCCTCAACCTTGGCAACTTTTAAGACTTGTGGACTTCAACTCCCAGAATTCCTCAGCCGGTTTTGCTGGGAATTCTGGGAGTTGAAGTCCACACGTCTTAAAGTTGCCAAGGTTGAGGACCCCTGCCCTATACTATAGTTTATGCAATGTTAATGTGCGCTAATGGTACCTTTTGAAGAAATTTTTATATTAGATCAGGGGTGTCAAACTCAATTTCATTGAGGGCCACATCAGCATTGTGGTCACCCTCAGGGGGCCGGGTGGGTATGGCCAGGGTGGGCGTGACCTACTGGGTGGGCGTGGCTAGAGTGTGTATGGCCTACTGGGTGGGCGTGGCCAGCTCTACATTGTTTGCATCAAGGGTGCCTATGGGGGCCTGGGCAGGAGTGGGACAGATCTGAGGGTCTCTGGCAGGAGGAGGGTCTCTGGGCCAGGGCCAAGGCAGTGGGGGCCGTTCCCTCACTGTTTCCAGGATGGCTTTGCGGGCCACATGAAACCCCTTTGCGGGCCGGATCCGGCCCCCGGGCCTTGTGTTTGACATGTCTGTATTAGATGAACAGGCCTATTTACAGCATAGCAATATATGCTATAAAATATTATACTTAAGTCATTTCTACAAGCTCACTTGGTCTTTCTAGAAATTAAAAAAGTTTTCTTTTTTTCCAGCCTGACATAGCTCATGTTAAAAAATTATACTAGCTTTTAAGACCATTAAAATGTTCCGGTAATCTGCTTCTTCTTAATTGTTTGAGCTCAATAATTTATAAATTATTGTGACTCTAGACCTTTCCAGACTTCACTGATCCAGTTAGCAATATGTGCATCTGTTTCCTGTTCAGGCTGTGAGCTTCCTGTTGTGTATTTTCGCCGCTTGTGTGGTTGCCTGGGCCGATCATGCCATGCCAATGCTCCTTGGCCTTAGCGCAGACTGGTCTGCCCGGCAGTGTGAAACAACCGACGGAGTCTTTGCACGTGCTTTAGGCAAGCGTCCAGTGGATACTTTGGCTGTCAAAGAGATACTCGCCCTTCTTCCAGGGAGCTTACTAATTCTGTTGACCAAAGAGCCTTGGAAAGAGCAAACACCAAAGGTATGTCTTTTAAGTTGGATCGTGACCCCTGAACTCATGATGCGCTTGAACTTTTTTTTTGATTGATTGAACTCAGTGTTGTCATTCCACCGATCTAGGTGGAATTTTTATGCTGCAGGTCACCCAGGCCATTCATAGTGATACATAATATACCTAATAATTACTAAGAGCAACAACAGAGAATGGAAACTTCCACCAGCTGAAATGGGACTGTTAAAATGTTGTGTAGGTAATAGCAATAAACTTGTGAGAATCTAGAGGAAAAGGTTTTATTTTTTTACTAGGCCGCCACTATGGTGTCTTGCACTAGTTCGCTCAACAGTCTGATCTCAAATGTGAAAGAATCCTTTGCAGGTTCTGATCTACCAGCAGCTGGACTCACATACAGTATTTATTTATTATTATTATTTATTAATTTATTAATTTAATTTATATACCGCCCTTCTCCCAGGGGACTCAGGGCGGTGAACAGGGCAATACATAAAAACTAGATACAAAAATTAAAATTATTAAAACATGATTAAACAATGCCCATAAAATTAATACAAATTTAAAATTAAAGTTTATTAAAAAATCCCACCCCGTCCCATCAGGCCAGGCCAGCTTGTTTAAAGAGATGGGTTTTAAGATCGCGCCGGAAGGTGCGGAGATTGGGCGCCATCCGGAGCTCAACCGGAAGATGGTTCCATAAATCCGGTGCACCCACAGAGAACGCCCTCCCCCTGGGGGCCACCAGTCGGCATTCTTTGACCGGTGGCACCCTGAGGAGGCCCTCTCTGTGGGAGCGTACTGGGCGGAGGGAAGTTGACGCCGGCTGCAGGTGCTCCCCAAGGTATTCCGGACCCATGCCATGAAGGGCTTTGTAGGTCATTACCAACACCTTGAACCTCACCCGGAAGACAACTGGCAGCCAATGCAGCTCGCGGAGCAAAGGTGTGACATGGGAGTATTGGGAAACTCCCAGTACAACTCTCGTGGCTGCATTCTGTACCAGTTGGAGCCTCCGAGTGGTCTTCAAGGGTAGCCCCATGTAGAGAGCGTTGCAGTAATCAAGACGAGAGGTCACGAGCGCATGAGTGACCGTACGTAAGGCATCCCGGTCTAGATAGGGCCGCAACTGGCGCACCAGGCGAACCTGGGCGAAGGCCCCCCTAATCACAGCTACAATATGGTCTTCTAAGGAGAGTTGTGAATCTAGGAGGACTCCCAAGTTGCGAGCCCTATCTACAGGAGGTAATGACTCACCTCCCATAGTGAGGGGTGGGATATCCTGAATATCCCGAGATGCCGGTACGCACAGCCACTCAGTCTTGTCAGGGTTGAGTCAAAGCCTGTTCCTCCCCATCCAGACCCGGACCGCCTCCAGGCACCGGGACATCACGTCGAGGGCATCACTGGGGTGGTTTGGGGTCGAAATGAAAAGTTGGGTATCATCAGCATACTGATGATACCCAACTCCAAAACCACGAATGATCTCACCCAGCGGTTTCATGTAGATGTTGAACAGGAGAGGCGAGAGGACCGACCCCTAAGGGACTCCACAAATGAGAGGCCTCGCGGTCGACCTCTGCCCCCCTGCCAACACCGACTGCGAGCGTCCCAGGAGATAGGAGAACCACTGAAGAACCGTGCCTCCCACTCCCAATCCCCTGAGACGCCGCAGCAGGATACCATGGTCGATGGTATCGAAAGCCGCTGAGAGGTCTAATAGGACTAGGACAGAGGAATATCTCTTGTCCCGAGCCCTCCAGAGATCATTAACCAGCGCGACCAATGCCGTCTCCGTGCTGTACCCGGGCCTGAAGCCCGATTGGTACGGGTCTAGATAATCCGCTTCATCCAGGACCAGAGGGAGCTGATGCGCCACCACACTCTCAACAACCTTCGCAAGGAAGCGAAGGTTGGAGACCGGACGAAAGTTATTCAAAACAGCCGGGTCCAAGGCAGGCTTCTTGAGGAGAGGTCTTACCACCGCCTCTTTCAAGGCGGCGGGAAAACTACCCTCACTCAGAGAGGCAGATATAACCGCCTGGAACCACTACAGTAGAAGTGGGTGTCTGTAGATTGCAGCAGTAGATTGATACAGTAGTTAAATAAATCCATAAATATTATGAGAAAATAGTGTCATATCTGTGGATACATTCACTTCTCGACCAGAAGACCACCACGTCTGCATTCTAATATTAAGACCTGACTTCAATTTACATTTGTTCATAGTTGTATGTGTTTTATAGAGGGAACTGATGATTAAAGAAAGAATTCCCACCACACCTACATCTTTCCCAATACAGATAATCCTCAACTTACAACAATTCACTTAGTGACCATTCAAAGTTACAACGGCACTGAAAAAAGTGACTTACGACCATTTTTCACACTTACGACCTTTGTAGCATCCCCATGCTTATGTGACCAAAATTCCGATGCTTGGCAACTGGTTCATACTTAGGACTGTTGCTGTGTCCCAAGGTCATGTGATCCCCTTTTGCGACCTTTTGACAAGCAAAGTCAGTGGGGAAGCCAGATTCACTTAACAACCGAGTTACTAAGTTTTATCAACTGCCGTGAATCACTTACCAACAAAGGTCATGAAATGGGGCAAAACTCACTTAGCAAATGTCTCACTTAATAACAGAAATGTTGGGCTCAGTTGTGGTCCTAAGTCGAGGACTACCTGTACATTTTAAAGGACATTATAACCCCTTTCCTAGCTATGAACTTGTTCAGATTGATGTACAGATGTTTGGAGTATTGGCAGTTTAAACTGTAGTTCACCCAGCATGTGGATGGACTAAGTGGCATGTGAATAATTGCAGCATCCTCCCAAAATCATTCCAGGGAAATGCACTCCGAGAAGAGCTTGGCATGATTGAAATTAGGGCTGGGCATAAAACACACGGAAGCACAAAGAGGTAGATACAAAACTTGACAGGTCTTTAAATGTTATTCATACTTCCCAGGATTGCAAGAGCACCTGTCAGAGCTCTGGGGATGCTCCAAGGTGTGTAAAGATGCTGTTGCAGCATGCCTTTCATTCTGAAGTGCTGCCTAACATTAACAGATTTATAATATGAATAAATTAATATTAATTACAAACTAGGATTTTAAGAAAGTTTACAAACGACGATTAATTTTTCAAAGTCCTAAAAGAATAGCAGCAATGCTTTTTTTCCTTACATGCAAGGTAACCTGCAGCTCTCACTTGTAATAGATCAGCATGCAATTTAAGTCACAACTGGCAAATTAGAATTGAGAACTTGAATTAGATCGTGTGATAGATTATATGTCTGTTCAATGTGTTTTGGTTTTATCATTTCTAAGAAATTGTTTTATTTTTTTGCTTTTTTGAAGGAATGGTTAAATACTCCCACATTTGCTTGTTATCATCACGAGTATGTTGGATTGTCATTAAAATGTATTTCATATACAACAGTTTGAACTTTATATTTGAATACAGATACATGTTTTAAGACATAATGAAAATTTCGGCATCAGCTTGTCAACTTTAAAGCAGGTTTATCCAAAGTTTTGTTACCTCCCCCCTCCCCCCCAATGCTTTGAACTACATTTCCCATCTGCACCAACCCACATAATCAGTGACTGTTGAGATGACAATAATTGTATTCCAACATGCCTGGACAAGTTGAGAAGGCTTGATTGAGTTATTTTAATTAAAAAATAATTCTAACTTTTGAGTTTTAAATTTATTCAGTTTATTGACTGGCTGTTTAGCCTGATGGAGAATCCTAATGACATGCTGTCTCAGTCTTCCAGATGTCTTTTGAAAGGTACGGTAAAAACTGAGTTACTTAATAGACTTCCAACGTGGATAAATAATAACACTTTGTTGTTGTTGTTTAAAAAAGGTGATTTATATCAATTTAAAAGCAAAAAAAACATGTTTACAAAAGATATTGTTATTTAGACTTGTTTTACACATCACATTATAAAGTTGTGGGTCGGTCGAGGGTACGGTGTTTCCGCTTCAGGTCTTTTTCTGGAGGATGAGCCTTTTATTGTCTTCTTGTAGTTACCTTTAGCCTTTGAACTCTGGTGCTGGAGAAGACTCCTGCGAGTCCCTTGGACTGCAAGGCGATCAAACCGGTCAGTCCTAGAGGAGATCAACCCTGACTGCTCTTTAGAAGGCCAGATCCTGAAGCTAAAACTCAAATACTTTGGCCACCTAATGAGAAGGAAGGACTCACTGGAGAAGAGCCTAATGCTGGGAGATTGAGGGCAATAGAAGAAGGGGACGACAGAGAATGAGGTGGCTGGATGGAGTCACTGAAGCAGTAGGCATGAGCTTAAATGGACTCCAGAAGATGGTAGAGGACAGGAAGGCCTGGAGGAACATTGTGTTGTGATTCAGGGTCAGCCTGTGGGTTCGGCAGTTGGGTCGGATGACTGAGAGGAGGGGGGTGTTGAAGAGCTTGCTGAGGGGGTTGAAGATCTTGCTGATGAGAGCCCTCAGCCAGGCCCCTCCCACCTGGTCACGACGGAGGCCCAGCTGTGTGAGCCTGACAGCGTGGATGAAGATGATCCACAGCTGGCCCTGTTCAAGGACGCCCGACGCAGGAGGCAGTCAATCAGGAGTAAACAGAGGAAGGCAATGGGGCACCTCGGAAGGAGGCAGAGAGAAGCCATGCCCTGAACTGTATAAAAGGGGAATGTGTGGGAGTGCTGGTTTGCTGAAGGCAACCGCTTGATTAGTTCCTGTTTCATAGCTCCTGTTTCATGGTTGGTGTCTTGTTTTGCTCTGTTTTATGTTAATAAATTTGGCAGGCTTAATTCCAGCCTCTTGCCGTTTGTAAAGGGGTTGTCCCTGCCTTTTCTGCAGGGCCGGTAGCAGGCTGGTACAGAACACATTGTCTATAGGGTCGCGATGGGTCGGACACGACTTCGCAACTAACAACAACAATAACAACAAAGTTACCTTTAGATGTGAAGAACAAGTGTCTTTCTGTTCAGTTCCTGTTTGTGGATTTTCCATAATTTGCTGGTGGTGGGAAGAAGGCTGAGCTTGATGGGCCTTTGATTTGATCCAAGAGTTTTTCCTGTGACATTGACTTTCAGAACATTTCAGGCATGCAACAGTAGAATATTTGTTTCTGTTTCCATTGGTGATATTGTGTGTGTTCTTTTAACAGCTTCTTTGTTGTCCCTGCGATCCCTTCCAGAGTTCAAGAAGAAAGCAGTATGGACAAAAGCTTATGGCTGGTAGGGATCATGAAGAAACAGAAACTGTTATCTGCTGGCGATAGGCGTCTTGCAAATAAATCTTTTATGCTGTGGAATAAGAGCTGCTGTTACAGACAGGTTGTTATCTTTCCTGAGGAAAGATACTTAAAAATCCTGCTTATTTGAATATGTACCATTTGTTCTATTGATGAGAGAAAGAGAGAGAGGAAAGAATGAAAGGAAAAGAAAGAAAGAGAAAAAGAAAGAAAAAAAAGAGAGAGATTCCTATTAGAAAGTAGGAGTTGGGTAAGTTGAGTAAGGAAGTTTAAACAAGGTAAGATTTCATAAATGTTGGTCAGCAATGCGTTTGACAACTTCAGTGTGGTAAGATTAAAAATATTGCCTTGAAAAATTGAACTTTTGAATGTGTTCTATTTTTTTAGACAATGTGTGATGACGCAAAGCAGCTACCCACTGTTTATTGATATTCTTGCCACCACTATCGGTACCAGGGAAATTAGGCCGCCAAGATAGTATTTCCCCAGGGGTTCCTTCAACATGGAAATGATCCTATTTGGCACTGGTTTTCTCTATGAAAAAAAATGTTTCCAAGGGAGATGCATACAAATTAGGACTTAATTAGCTTAAACTGTGGAGTGTCATTTTAATCAGAAGTAGGCCTTTGTATGGCCAAATGATAGGTTTTCTTGCCTTAAGCATTTAAATTTGCTCCAAGATATCAGGCCATAGACTAAAAAAAGAAAAAGAAAGTTCACTTATGGAGGTGTTTAAGATGTGGAAGAGGATCCCAGCTGCCTAATCTATATTTAAACCTCAGATCAAAAGAAAATTTCCCAGTAAGAGAGCTACAGAAGCTTTGTTGGAGGCATGTTGGGATCTGATCCAACAACATGCATATAAAAACATCTGGTTTCTGTACCTGGTTAATGTCAAGGTTTCTCAGCCTATTATCCCCACCCATCCCCCAATGTTTTGAACTTCAACGTTTCCATCTTCCTAAAGTCTCCACTCATTTCAGCATACTTTATTCTTCCTGCAAATATCTTTGGTTATTGCATTTCTGAAATGAAAGACAACTATGGAATAAGGGAAGGGAGGATTTCCCCAAGGAAAAATGTAGATTAAAAAGAAGGAGTCACAAGGAGGGGGCAATCCGTGCTAAAGTCTGGAGGACTTTCAAAAATGCTGCTACTATTATATAAAGTCTAATCGTAAGGAACACATTCAGACATACTTTTAACACGGGTGAGCGCCATTTTAAAAATCATTTTTCAACTCAGCATTTTAGGGATGCGGCTGATTGAGAGAAAGAATACGAGGAATCAAGAGTTTTAAGGTTTTGAAAGGCTTATTTTTGAAAATCCTAAAAACATATTTAAAATCACATGGCTGATAAGCCTTTTGTCATCAAATTTCAATGGCATGATCCTAAGAAGCTCTAGAATATCAAAATACAGACATGGGAATAAATAAGGTTCCTGAGTTATAGAAAGCCCCATCCTGTTTTACCTATACCTGAGTGGACAATGTTATGATTTGCAACGTATCATCAGACACATAATCAAAATTTCAGGTGCACACAAAATGCCCTACAATATATTCTACTTTTAAAAAGGTTGATTATTGCTATCAAATTGTTCTGTTTGGTTTTCACGTAATAGTTCTTCAAAGGCACCAGCTGACAAAACGTGTGTTGGAGAGACACACACACACACACACACACATACATACATACATCCTGGCTTTTAAATGAGGTAATGTTCTCATTACTGTAACAGCAATAGAGCAAGTAGCTTTTGCATTCCACTGAATATAATGAGAAAGCTGCTGAAAGTGTGTTTAAGCAATCAAGGAATTCTTTCCATTCTGCTTTGTGTGCCTCCGTATGCAAAGTCTGTGAGCAACGATCTAATTGCGAAGAAAGTGTAGTGTGCTTTTTTAACTTGAAATCTCCAAATGACTAGATCTTGAAATATTAGTAATTGTCGCAAAGGCTGTTTCGTAAGAGGTGAAATTTGTCATTTTCCACCAAAAACATGAGTTAGCTTCTTTTCTCTTTGATGTTGCTGCTTCCTAGATGAGTCTTCCGTTCCATATAAAGATACTGAACAATGAAATATGCACCTAAACCCAAACCACAGCATGTTTGAAACATAAAAAGAAAAAGAAAAAAGAAACGTAAAGTACACAATAGCATTACTCTGTCTTATAAAATAATAGTCTCTGAAATCCTCAGACCTTCACGTTGTTCAAATCTATTTACTTTAAAGTGATCGGATTTATTTATTTAACCTACAGCAATTTATCTTTTAAAACTAATTTAGCACATTTTTCTGATTCAGTAGCCACAGGAATCTTTTGCTTAGTCCCTCAAGATTCCTTGTTCCCTATTGTTTAATATCTTCAGAGAAACTAAAACCTGTACTGTACTAGGAATGCCTAAATGAAGAAGGAAATTAGGCTCAAAATTGCTTGAAATGGAGTAAGGAAAATCGGCATTACAGCAGGACAAGGTTGCCCTCGTTCTGTTTGACCATTCAGATAGGTTGGGCAATATTGTGTTCTGAACTGTACATGTATAAGTGTACATATCTCCAAATAGCTGGACATGCAGAATGACAGAGTAGCGCACTTCTGACAACTAAGCAATATATTGTCATTTAAATTATTTAAACAAATAGGGATTCTGTATCTGTGACTCAGTGGGTTAGGACGCTGAGCTTGTCGATCAGGTTGGCAGTTTGGCGGGTCGAATCCCGAGTGCCGCGTAACAGAGCGAGCACCTGTTACTCGTCCCAGCTTCTGCCAACCTAGCAGTTCGAAAGTACGTAAAAATGCAAGTAGAAAAATAGCGACCACTCCGGTGGGAAGGTAACAGCGTTCCGTGCGCCTTTGGCGTCTAGTCATGCCGGCCACATGACCACGGAGACGTCCTCGGACAAGCGCTGGCTCTTCGGCTTTGAAACGGAGATGAGCACTGGCCCCTCAAGTCGGAAATGACTAGCATGCATGTGCGGGGGAACCTTTACCTTTACCTTTTATCTGTGGGAAACATACTCGGGCTGATGAGAGCTTTGCCTTAATACTATACTGTAAAAAGGTAAAGGTAAAGTTTCCCCCGCACATGCGTGCTAGTCGCTTCCGACTCTAGGGGCCAGTGCTCATCTCCGTTTCAAAGCCGAAGAGCCAGCGCTTGTCCGAGGACATCTCCGTGGTCATGTGGCCGGCATGACTAGACGCCAAAGGCGCACGGAACGCTGTTACCTTCCCACTGTAGTGGTCCCTATTTTTCTACTTGCATTCTTACGTGCTTTCGAACTGCTAGGTTGGCAGAAGTACCCATCTGTTTATAGCTGTTTCAGAAT
Organism: Vipera ursinii; assembly: GCF_947247035.1. Classification (NCBI taxonomy): domain Eukaryota; kingdom Metazoa; phylum Chordata; class Lepidosauria; order Squamata; family Viperidae; genus Vipera; species Vipera ursinii. The sequence goes on along the minus strand of NC_139513.1, from coordinate 215,207,200 downwards.
TAGTATATAGTTTGACCAGGGATCTGATGTAACTGTGATGAATTCCTCTAGACTCTATACCAGGGGTAGGCAACCTTGGCTCTTTTATGACTGGTGGACTTCAAGTCCCAGAATTCCTGAGCCAGCACAGCTGGCTCAGGAATTCTGGGAGTTGAAGTCCACCAGTCATAAAAGAGCCAAGGTTGCCTACCCCTGCTCTGTACTGCTATAATGAGAGAGAGAGGAGGGTTGTGTGAATAAAGAACTTACTACACCAATCAGGCTCCCCCAAGTAAGGGACAGGAGTTTAATCCCCAATCCTGCCAATGCGTTACAGATAATCTCCTCTGGTGTATTTGCTAAGACATAAAAGAACTTACCACCAAACAATATTGCCATGTACATTTTCAGTACATAGGGAAAGTAAATAGTTAGATCCAGTGGGAAGAGTATTCGGATGGAGTAAGTGCCTGAGGTTTCAAAGTGAGGCAACGATTCATATATGGCAAATGCTGGGGGAGGAAAAAAGAAAAAACAGCCAAGTGAAAAATTCCAAATACGCAAAAATGTCTCTGATCTGCACAATACATTCGATTAATATGGATATACAGGCAGTGCAGAATTATTAGGCAAGTTGTATTTTTGAGGATTAATTTTATTATTGAACAACAACCATGTTCTCAATGAACCCAAAAAACTCATTAATATCAAAGCTGAATATTTTTGGAAGTAGTTTTTAGTTTGTTTTTAGTTATAGCTATTTTAGGGGGATATCTGTGTGTGCAGGTGACTATTACTGTGCATAATTATTAGGCAACTTAACAAAAAACAAATATATACCCATTTCAATTATTTATTTTTACCAGTGAAACCAATATAACATCTCAACATTCACAAATATACATTTCTGACATTCAAAAACATAACAAAAACAAATCAGTGACCAATATAGCCACCTTTCTTTGCAAGGACACTCAAAAGCCTGCCATCCATGGATTCTGTCAGTGTTTTGATCTGTTCACCATCAACATTGCGTGCAGCAGCAACCACAGCCTCCCAGACACTGTTCAGAGAGGTGTACTGTTTTCCCTCCTTGTAAATCTCACATTTGATGATGGACCACAGGTTCTCAATGGGGTTCAGATCAGGTGAACAAGGAGGCCATGTCATTAGATTTCCTTCTTTTATACCCTTTCTTGCCAGCCACGCTGTGGAGTACTTGGACGCATGTGATGGAGCATTGTCCTGCATGAAAATCATGTTTTTCTTGAAGGATGCAGACTTCTTCCTGTACCACTGCTTGAAGAAGGTGTCTTCCAGAAACTGGCAGTAGGACTGGGAGTTGAGCTTGACTCCATCCTCAACCCGAAAAGGCCCCACAAGCTCATCTTTGATGATACCAGCCCAAACCAGTACTCCACCTCCACCTTGCTGGCGTCTGAGTCGGACTGGAGCTCTCTGCCCTTTACCAATCCAGCCACGGGCCCATCCATCTGGCCCATCAAGACTCACTCTCATTTCATCAGTCCATAAAACCTTAGAAAAATCAGTCTTGAGATATTTCTTGGCCCAGTCTTGACGTTTCAGCTTGTGTGTCTTGTTCAGTGGTGGTCGTCTTTCAGCCTTTCTTACCTTGGCCATGTCTCTGAGTATTGCACACCTTGTGCTTTTGGGCACTCCAGTGATGTTGCAGCTCTGAAATATGGCCAAACTGGTGGCAAGTGGCATCTTGGCAGCTGCACGCTTGACTTTTCTCAGTTCATGGGCAGTTATTTTGCGCCTTGGTTTCTCCACACGCTTCTTGCGACCCTGTTGACTATTTTGAATGAAACGCTTGATTGTTCGATGATCACGCTTCAGAAGCTTTCCAATTTTAAGAGTGCTGCATCCCTCTGCAAGATATCTCACTATTTTTGACTTTTCTGAGCCTGTCAAGTCCTTCTTTTGACCCATTTTGCCAAAGGAAAGGAAGTTGCCTAATAATTATGCACACCTGATACAGGGTGTTGATGTCATTAGACCACACCCCTTCTCATTACAGAGATGCACATCACCTAATATGCTTAATTGGTAGTAGGCTTTCGAGCCTATACAGCTTGGAGTAAGACAACATGCATAAAGAGGATGATGTGGTCAAAATACTCATTTGCCTAATAATTCTGCACTCCCTGTAGGTTAGGCTCAAGCTTCAGCCAGGACTAGAGATTCACAATTAGAAGTTTTTATTATAGAACAGGAGTGGATAATCTCCAGATTAGATTGGATCCCCATTTTCATCAGCCTTATATGATATAGTCCAGGGGTAGGCAACCTCGGCTCTTTTATGACTCATGGACTTCAACTCCCAGAATTCCTGAGTCAGCTGACTCAGGAATTCTGGGAGTTGAAGTCCATGAGTCATAAAAGAGCCGAGGTTACCTACCCCTGGTATAGTCAGTAGTTACTGATGCTGGGAGCTGTGGTTCAGTACATCTGGAAGAGCACAAGTTGTCCTTGCTTCTGGCCCAGGCGTGTCCAGCCTTGGTAACTTTTAAGACTTGTGGACCAACTCCCAGAATTTCCCAGCCACTATGAAGTTTATTTATTTATTTTATTTTATTTATTTTAATTCCATTTATATCCCGCCCTTCTCCGAAGACTCAGGGCGGCTTACAAGCTTAGCAGTAGCCTTCATTCTATGTATATGCCTGCTTATTAGGGCTTTCACACACACCCCAAGTGGCATTATTACAAAGTCAGCTTAATTGCCCCCAACGATCTGGGTCGAAGTTCACAAGTCTTAAAGTTGCCAAGATTGGACACCTCTGTTTTGCCTTAAAGAACTGAAGCTGATTTGAAAGATTATTCCTGTGATGATATATATAGCCACATCCCATGTTTTTTCAGAGACATCATTTTTCCCAGAGGTAGCATCACAGGGGGAAAAAAAGTTACTAACTTTTGAAACAGTGCTAAATGATATTTGAAGATGGAAAGTTTTCAATTGCCTTGCAAAGCATGTGACTCCTTACTGGAAATATTTTTCTTATGGAGAGCCATCATATTTATCTTTCTGTAAATACTATTCTACAATCCTATAAGTGTCTACTTAGAAGAATGATCCAATGAAACTGATGCCTAATTAAGTATATGCAGGTAGTCTTCGTTTAACAACTATTTCAAGGGTAGCTACAACCAGTCCCCATAATTACAGTCATCAAAGCACCCTGGCAGACCACCCACATTTACAAAAAACCACAGCATGTGCTTTAACTCACCCCACACATCTCCCCGCCCCCCCCCCATCCTGCACGCTATCATCACCCACTCCTGCCACCCTCAGCTGACACTTCACAAGCTTGCACGAAGGGCCAGCAGCTGCCTCAGCTGGGAATGCATCATTCGCAACAGGAGGAAAAAGATGGCGAAGAGTTGGAGCGCAGAGTGCTCAAAAGGGCAGAGATGGGCTGCATAGGCGGTGGGGGGGGAGATGTTGAAGTAGAGGCAAGCACAGCAGGGCAGGAGAAGCATGAGGTCCTCACGTAATGACAGTATGGTTCCCATCTAACAACCACTGCCAGAACCACCCTGCGGTCAACATGATATGTCACCTGATGATCGCTCAGCTGAGCGATGGGAATTCTGGTCCCAATTAAGGCCGCTAAGTGAGGATTACTTGTGTAGCATTGCAATTTCAGAAAGTACACTCTCTTCCTCCACTTACCTTGAGCCAAAACTAAGAGAGGATAGAAAGGAATCCACAGTGAATGATAGAGCCAAGCTAGTCCTTGAAAGTATATCCCTCTCTCCAAGAGTATGCAGTGTGTGTATCTGGAAGGAAAAACAGGGCGACGGGAGTTCCGGCATGTGTGCCACGTTATCAAATAAACCATGCGGATGGCATCGTTATGATTAGGACTTGCTGCTTATGGGGCAGGTGAATCGCCACGCAGCCTTCAGGACCCAGGTTCCCTGCAGTTGTGTTATAACTGTCCTTTTTCTAACTCAGAAGACGGCTACTGGGAGTGATCAAATGACTGTATCTGAATCCTGGCCAAGAGGATTGATTGATTTATTTGATTTCTTTTTTTTCTTTTGCTATTTTTTTAAAAAAAGATTTTATTGGTTTTTATAGGGTTGGGGATAGAGTGGAAGGATAAGGGTTGGGGTGTCACAAGGGAGGGTTTGATTTCTAATAACCGCCTATCTGAACAAGTAATCCTGGGTGTCGTATCAGGACAATTAAAACACTACAAAATAAATCTATTTGGCACTAAATAAAGCTGTTACTAAAAAGGGACGCGGTGGCTCAGTGGGTTAGGACGCTGAGCTTGTCGATCAGAAGGTCGGCAGTTTGGCAGGTCGAATCCCGAGTGCCGCGTAGCAGAGTGAGCGCCTGTTACTCGTCCCAGCTTCTGCCAACCTAGCAGTTCGAAAACACGTAAAAATGCAAGTAGAAAAATAGGGACCACTCCGGTGGGAAGGTGACAGCGTTCCGTGCGCCTTTGGCGTCTAGTCATGCCGGCCACATGACCACGGAGACATCCTCGGACAAGCGCTGGCTCTTCGGCTTTGAAACGGAGATGAGCACCGGCCCCTAGAGTCGGAAATGACTAGCACGCCTGTGCGGGGGAACCTTTACCTTTACCTTTTAAAGCTGCTACTACGGATGTTAATAGAACCAAGAAACAGAGCCCTTAATGTATTCGGGGGCCCAGGCTCAGGTTCACAATCCTGCCTTCACATCCCGATATCAAAGGGGCTGGGAGGGCTGGGACCTACAACAGAGAAGGCAAAACTCCTGGTTCTCACCAGCTGACATTCCTTGGCAGATGGGATCTGTAGCATCCCCAGCTTGCCCAACTGAATTGAATAGGTAAAAAGAGATTTGGGAAGGATGATTTGGTGAATCAACTCTTTTATTAACGTTTGCTAGGTTTCACAGAAATCAGCATTAAATCAGCACTGACCTTCTGTTTTTTTATTTGCTCCAATGAATTGCAGGAACCTCGAGGAACTAGTTTGCTAACATTTTTACCCACTGAATCACACAATGTCTTTGTGTTGCCTCAACTCTCAGGAATTAACAGTCTAAACACATTAATAATGTGTTTGCAGAATCCTGATGTTCTGGATATTCTGTGATATTATCAAAACCTTGGATTCTAATATTCTGGTTATTGCTTTCTATTTATAAATGTTCCATAAAAGAGGAGAATATATGATCTACAGGTAGAAAGGTTGAATGTTTATGGCTAAGAGAATGCACATCTTTATCTTCTGAGCTATGTTACAGAGAAAGCCTCCCAGATAATCACAGTGAATTCCATACAGGGAAGATAAATAAGGGAAACTTCTTGGCTGCATTGCCACAGGAGTGGCATTAAATTCTCACCTGATAACATCGATGCAATTCCAAAGGAAAAATAGGACACACACAATGCCTTTCCCTTGAACTTCTTCTTGACTTGCTATGGCAACAAATAAGATGACAATTCTTTCTGTGATCTGGAAAAAGTAAAATAGTTTTTGTTCTCTTTGGACTCTCAGTGTGATAAAAGTGGCCGCAGGAGAGACCATTTTCAACTCTGGTAAAGGCAGGCTATAGTTATGTGATATAAGTCACTTAATTAAGTTTTTTTACTCGTCTTAATTTTCTGGGTTTGACATATTGATAAGTACTGAGGCTACATTCACATACCACCTTAAATTAAACTATGTTTGTCTAATCAGAAACACAGCTGCAGCACCCGATGCATTAAATACTAAAACAATTAAAAAAAATACACTTTTTCACTAAATTCTGTATTTTGATTTTGACATTAAAGGCTTCTGCTGTCTTAACTTAGGAAACACAATACTGTAGTTTGCAAAGTAGATTACTATCCATTAGTAAGTAGTACTGCTTGCCCGCTCGCTAAATTTCCAAACAATGCAGTTGCCGTTAAAAAAATGTGTAGCAGGTTTGCAGAACCTTGAGTATATGAATGCGAAGATTACTTAGTTTATGCAAAGCAGAATTACATTTAGCTACAGATTAATACTGGGATGAAGCACCGGTCTTTAGTTACACATATATATGTAATCCTTGTTTACTAATTGTATGGTTTAGCAACTGTTTGCAGTTAAGATGGTGATGAAAAAGAAACTTCAACCAGTCCTTTGCGTTTATGACCTTCACAGGTCTGTAAAACAAAGGAAAGCTGAAGTAAGACAACAAAATCACCATATTTCACTTAGCAACCACTTTACTTAGAATGAAGGCAGGGGAGTGAAGAAAAGGAAAACACGAGGACACGTGATTTCCCAGTTAGCTTCACTTGACCAGTTACTGGTCCCAGTTGTAAACAATGACTACCTGTAGATAGTTTTTTTAAATTGCACATTTTCATTTCATTATTTTGTTGGTTTTCATTTTTTGAAAAGTCAGACTGAAATCCAAATTCCGTATCCTGTTTGCTATAATCAGATGTCAGAAACTGAAAACTCATGCCGCTATTTTATAAAATGTATGCGCAGATGCCTTCTTTTTCATTTGTAATATTGTTCTTGAATTCCCTCTACCTTTACAGCATACCCTATTCCCCAATTACTAAACAGACATTCAGGTTTCTGAGGTGCTGTTCTGTGGCTTATTCAGTGCAACAGCAAATACAGTTAATACAACAATTAGAAAAACATAGTGTGTTTCCAATCCCAGCCTGGTAAGGAAATTCTGTTCAGGTTCTGTTCTAACAAGAAAGACTATCCCCTCTAGCCTCCCCACCACCATGAAAAATGCAATTTATTCAGTGTGTGTCATGTCCAGACACAATTCTAATCTGATTAACCTACAAAGATCTCATTTTTAAGGGGAGTGATGACAGAAACTAGGAATTCAGGTTACAGTTCAGCTTAAGTGATGAAAAATCACAGAGAGACTTTACTGTAGATGGGTCAGTATGTAACAGTCTAATCAACACCACAAATTTTTTGTGGGGAAGAAACAAAGTGAAAATGTGATGTATCCTGTCTTGAATTACTGAACAAAATGTTCAGTGTTATAGTCGTTGCTTGCTGATCACTTGTTTGATGACCATTAGAAGTTATCATAGTTATACTATTCAGATCATATATACTCGGTTCATGCAAGAAAATTGTACAAACTGATTGTAAACAATGACATTGCAGTCATCAAAATGATTCACTGGAACATCTGTTAAAACAATCATGTGCCAATAATGAAAACATTGGTGAGAATATGTAGTTGAAAAAGTAGTAAAAAAAAGAGCGGGTTAAAATATTGTGAAATTTCTAATATGTACTGATAAGATCTTGGCTCATAACATACAAGATTTAACTCTGGTTGGAAAAAAAAAAGAAAGTGAATAATTGATGTGGCAATACCAAGGCACGGTAGAGTAGAAAAATAGATAAAAGAATTGGAGAAGACCACAAGGTAACAAGATCTCAAAATCAAAGTTGAAAGATTATGGCATAAAGTAAACCATAAATGCCAGTGCGTGCCATACCAAAAAGTCTTAGACCGTACTTAGGAAATCTACATATTAACAAAATTTCCAAATCTGTCATTTACAAAAGACCACACAGCCTGGATCTGTGGGTAAGGACTAGAAAAATAATCACAATGAACCATGCCCTTCATCCACGCAGCAACACTATCGGATTCTACCTGCCAAGCAGCATAGCTGAGAGTGGAATGTTGCAAGAAAACATGATTATGATACTACTTGCAAGATGGAGTTGATAGACTGAGCCCAAACATTATGCCAGGAATAGCCAACTTCTGCCCTGCATATATTTTGAATTCCAAGTGTAATAATGAATTGCTATTTGTCAGAATAGCCATGAGCTAATAGGTAGTGAAATTCAAAAAATATGGTGAGCGTTACCTTGCCTATCCATGTACTAGAACATGGTTTGTGCAGTTTTAATGAGGAAAAAAAGTGATGCAGATTTAGTTTATAGATGATGTATTGACGATGGTAGTGGCAGTTTTTATAAAATTTGCTAAAGTTTTTGATTGATTGAAGTATTTCTCATCAAGATTTCTTCCAAAATTCTGATCCACTGCCAGCAGTGCACTTTTATTATTCATGTTTTTCAATGAACACATTAAAAGGGTATCCAGAATTCAGATCTAAAACCAATTCATTTTCATTTCTAAGCTCTCTATTACTATGAGTTCTAGTAAAAAGGGGTTGTGTGGGGGATATATGCAGAGAAAAATATTTAACAGGGCTGTCCTAAAAATGTTAAAAGTAAATCTCATAAAGATCAAAAATTATGTTTCCCAAGTAAATAAACTGAAATTTACAATTCCCTAGGTCATTCCACAATGCATCTTTCTATTGTAGTCTGAGTAGATATCCATAAGATTATGTTGTCCATCTCACTGAATTCAATGTGTGCTACTTGGGAGTAAGGACAGTCTGAGCTTATGTTTCTTACTAAGCTTTTTGTTTATTATGGGCATCTTTTCATTCAGGGTATAATCAGAAGCCTAGGCTGAAATGTAAGCTGACAATACGGAGGAATTCTTCATGCTAAAGAAAAAGAAAACAAATCTAAAATTACTTTTAAAATGTTGTTATCTTAGGCACTTGTGTGGAATATTGATTATACTAACTTTCTTATTTGTCCTACAAATTCATTTTTCCAAATTCTATTAAAGGAATGCAAAACCTTTATTCTAGTCAATTTGTATCTCTCCCTTTCTTTTCCACTAGTTAACCTATTTTTCTAAAAAAAAATCATTCCAAATTCTGTTCTTTGACTTATGCCCCTTTTCTTTGTCATGGGTCTTTTGAGATTCAAAATAGATTGTTTTGCAAAACAGCCATTTTTTGAGTGCTGGTTTGACTGATTGGGGCAGAGGTGGCAACCTATGGCCTCTAGGGCCATGTGTATCCCTTAACTTAATTGTATGTAGCTATGGCTAGTCAATTAGGACCTCTAGTAAAAGCAATTGTACCCTCCAGACAACCTGACAGAAAAAGGCAGAAGAGGCAGACAGCCATAATTTCACAGTGTTAGATCCATTATTCTTCATTCATTTTTGCTTGGATAATGGTTATGAGAATGGATATCCTGCTATGTGTTCCTTCCTGGTAATTTTTGATCACTGTAATTAAGCAGCGTGTTATTTAGCCAGGACTTTCAGGATAATTTGAAGGTATACACAATAGCCAGTGGCTTATTGCAGCAATGGCCAAAATCTTTGTACAAATCTTGTATCTTCATTTACTATATAATTCAAAATACAGGTAGTCCTCAACTTATGACCACAATTGAACCCATCATTTGTGTTGCTAAATGAGAAATTTGTCAAACGTCTTTTTGCCCCATTTTATCACTTTTCTTGCTTTGTTAAGTGTATCACTGCAGTTATCCAATTAATAACACGCTTATTACGTGAATCTGGCTTCCCCATTCATTTTGCTTGTCAGAAGGTTGCAAAAGTGGATCACATGACCCCAGGATGCTGCAACCATCATATATATGAGTCAGTTGTCAACATCTGAATGTAAACCATATGACCATGGGGATGCTGTAACGGTCATACGTCACTTCTTTCAGTGCAGTTGTAACTCTGAACAGTCCCTAGGTGAACTGTTGTAAGTCGAGGACCACCTGTATTATTGGCACAAAGACTGAAGGTTGGCAAGAACAAGCTCTGAAACATCCAAAGGTGCTTTTTTCATGAAGCTGCTTGGATGAGAAGCAAAACATTTTCAAAGAAAAACTAGAAAGTCGAGTTGCCTTGTGAACAAGCACCTTTGGGACAACCATGACCTGGATGGCTAAGAGAGAGCTGAAGAAGCTTCTTAGATGAGAAGCAAAACATCCTCAAAGAAAAACAAGGAAGTCCAGTTGCCTTGTGAAAAAGCACCTTTGGGACAACCATGATCTGGATGATTGAGGATCTCCATCGAAGATCTGAAACACTAAAAAGCTGGCTGCATGATTCTGTGGTAAGCTTAGCTCATTCAGTATTTAGGTACGATGGGAACCAGACTCCAGCAACATCTGGAAAAATTAAAAGAGTCCCCCTCCCTGATCCAAGGACAGGAGCTAAACTAAATGAGAAGGTCTGTAAACTGAAATTCATACACAATTAGTACTTAGATGCTTTTGTCCTAGATAAGTTCACTATTTTTACAGAGTGGTTGAAATTAATTCAATTATTTTTCCTACATAGTAATGGGGGGGAGCCAATACCTCCTAATTCCTTCAGTTAGAGCAGGGGTGTCAAACTCAATTTCATTGAGGGCCGCATCAGCATTGCGGTTGCCCTCAAGGGGCCGGGTGGGTATGGCCAGGGTGGGCGTGGCCTATTGGGTGGGCGTGGCTAGAATGCATATGGCCTACTGAGTGGGCATGGCCAGCTCTACATCGTTCGCATCAAAGGTGCCTATGGGGGCCTGGGCAGGAGTGGGACAGATCTAAGGGTCTCTGGCAAAAGGAGGGTCTCTGGGCCAGGGCCAAGGCAGTGGGGGCCGTTCCCTCACTGTTTCCAGGATGGCTTCGCGGGCCACATGAAACCACTTTGCGGGCCGGATCCGGCCCCCGGGCCTTGTGTTTGACATGTCTGAGTTAGAGGCAACATAAACTGCATGTCAGAGGCAACTTTCAGATACTAGATAACCTTGGACCTGCACACAGATAGGTTCGCAAGGGTCATATGGTGAATAAATAGTCATGTATGAGCTTGATTGACTTTCCAAGTTGGGTTTGTTCCGTTCATCACACGTATCTGCTGTGGGATTTTAGTGAACAATAAAAACAACCAAAGGAGACCAAATTCCAAATATCAAAGCCCTAATCTTCTTTAATATGATGATAATTTGCCCATACCTGTAAGAATCTTGGATAAAACTGATCCTTCTCAATGCCAAACCAAATATGCAGAAGCTCTAGTATAGATGCTAGCTGGCAAATACGCATCACCAGTCCAATAGAATGGAAAGTATCTGCAACAGAATCTACAGATGCAAAAGGAAAAATAAGAAACATTGGTTTAAATTTTTAGGACACTCCCTTTGTCACAGTCATCCCTCTTCCCACTGACAGGAAGTTAACACTTGAACATTTTCCAATACTGGCATTAAAGATTTTTGAAGATTTCCTATACATACATAAATAATAATTTCTGAAGATTTGGATGATTTATCTTATGTTTTGGCACAGAGAATACTGTGCAAATTTTCCCCCCCACAAGGTTTTCAAAGGAGAATAGATGAAATGTGGCAATCGTGTCTGTGGAACATGGGCCCATAGAATACATGGCATTTAATTTGGTGGCAGTTTGGAAAATTAATTCATGACCAAATTTATTAATTAAATTTCCAGGAAATTTTAACTTGAATTATTCCCCTCTCCAAAAGAAAGGGCTATACTTCTATTGCCTCTTTTTTCTTTCTTTGATAACAAATCATTGTGTTAATCTGTAGTTACATTTGTGCTGCTGTGCTTCCTAACTTAGCTCAGTTTTATGTAGGCTATATTCATGTAAGGTCAATTGAAATAATAAATCATTATTCAATATAGCTCTTTTGCTGTACTTGATTTATTGCTGTATCCATACTTGATTATGGAGTGATCATTTCCTCTGCATTTTCAGATGCAAAATGTTAGGCTTTCCTCAGAATAATAAATTCCACATGTTCTAGAAATGAGCTCAAAGCTTTTCCAGTGCAATTAAAATGCTATAGGGTTTTCAGATCCTGGGTCTCCCACCAATTGTTCTTCACTGGGGCTTTAATCCATTTGATTAATGTGCATATAATGTAACTTGGTCATGATTTACTTTAGCTGGATTGGGCTGATGTCATTTCTATTATACAGGAAGTGAACAGTCAGTTATAATTACTTACAACCTCTCTCTTTTCCCAATAATCTTAATCAACTTTGATTAGTTGATTAAACTAAATGGTTTGGGCATATGCAATGTGTTAGGAATTAAAAGGTTAAAAAAAAGAAGTCCCTAGATGATTAATTGTCTGAGTTTTACTGGAATAGCTATACTAATTGCTTCAGAATTGCATAAGCCTGCACATGCAGAAAACTGAGTTTTAAAGGGAAAAAAACCCTAAGTTAATCTTGCTAAAAGTCGACTGCAATTGGGAGATGTCAAGCCTGCTTGGATGTTCTCATATTAAATAATAATGTTACTAAAATAACACCATATACACAGAAGGACAAGATATTAGGAGACTTGGGGGATTCAAGGGAATGAAAAGTAAAAAAAAAACACATGTAAGAGAAGAACTTCCTTCCAGGAATCCCTGCATAATTAAGACTGTTCGTTGTCAATAACATGTAAAAATATGGGGGCAATTTGTTGTTGTTTTTTTAATCTTATTTCCATTCAGAATCGCTTAGAAAAGGGCTCAGGTTTAGATAATTGAAATTGGCCAAAATATCAAACACACACAGACAAAATACCTACACTGTACTCATACAAATGGAACAATTGCACTGTCTTAACCAGGTGGTTGATTCACACAGTGAGCTATTTCTCTAATAAACATTTTTTTTCAAACTGAGATCATAATGGCAAATTATAAGCAGTATCTGTCTACCTGTCTGTCTACCTACCTACCTATATCCATCCATCCATCCTATATCTATCTACCTTAATATGGAGAGCAAAACCTGGAGTGAGTTTTGAGAATTGGCTAATAGCTATTTGCTGTTCTGTCCCAGCCTACATGAGTACTTGCTCAACTGCTTTACTCACAAGGAGGAAGCCCTCTTCATGGAACCAGGCAGGACCCGCAAGAAAAAAAAACCCTTTTTATTTTTTACATACCTGACTCAATGTCCAAGACTTCAGAGGCAAGCAACACAATCAACAAAAACATGAAGCTGCAGCGTGAATGGTTGCCTTAGGCAAACAGCACCTCCCATACCTCCCCCTTTTATAGCCCAGCCAGGCCGTGGCTTATTAATGACTTTTCTTTTGCCTCTGGAGCTGCCCCACTGCCTTCCTCTGTCTTGCTCGCCTCTCTTCTCTGTGCCTCTGGGATTGGCCCCAGCTGTTCCTTGTCGTCGCCCAACTCAGGCTCCCAAAACAGCTGTGTCTCTGCCTGAGCGTGAGTAGAGGGGCCAGGCTCCTCGTCTGACTGTGAGTCTTGGTGCTCCTCAGAGCCCTTCTCAGACTCCAATGTCACTCCAGGCTCCTCCTCCTCCTCCTCTGAGTCCTCAGACTCGGCTGCCAGATCCACTGGCTGGCAAGGAATCACAGCACTTATTTATCTACTCGCATTTCCCTGGTGTCGAACTGCTAGGCTGGCAGGAGCTGGGGCGAGGACGGGACCTCACCCGTCATTTGGCGCTTGGGTCTCAAACCTGAGCTACCGGCTTTCCAGCAGAGAAGCCCAGCATTCTATTCATAGTTTAGTTTTATTCACAAGCACACATCTTCATGTATCATTTTAGACTGTGGAGGAATGCATAAGGGCAAAAAATAGGTGAGTCCCAACTGGGAGCAAAACTATACTTGCATTTAGGCTAACGTTTGTGATTCACCTTCAGTCCTCAGTTCCACACCAGGAAGTGGAAAATGAGGGTCTGAAGGAAACGCTGCCTTAAAGAAATGATTAGGCCCATAGTGCCTACACCTTCTCCTCCAGGGTTATCTATAAGCGAAGGCATCAGTCATTTCAAAATGGCAGGCATGACAGAGCACTTCACCTCACCCCTATGTGTGCAACACATTATAAAGCACAATTTTAAAAGGGGCAGGACTTCAATTGCTTGGTCAGGCTGTCATTTTGACAGCCATTTTTCTCATAAATTCAAAGAAAAGCATGAAGAGACGAACATCAGAGGGATAAGTGGATATTTAAAAACAAATAAACCACACTTTCCTGGTGGTTATTTTGAGAAATAACAACCAGGAAACAGATTTGGACTGATTTTGTAGTTCTGTTCTGAAGAAAAATATAAATACAATTGTTCTCTTACTTTTTTTTTTGCCTGAGCAGGGAATTTAACTCACGCACATTATATATGTGTGAAAAAGAGTTTTATACTTCTCAAGTCCAAATTTCTAAAACAATATCACTGTTAGATCAGTTAATACTTGATTTATTAGCAAGCTTTAGCAAAATGGTAAATGCATGACATGAGCCTACCTTCCCCAAATGAAAGGAATCTGATGATCATATTGGTAAATATCCATGAATGTCCACAAAACTGAAATAAATAATAGCTGAATATATATGTATTCATTGTTTTTCTGTTTTCTTTTCTGAAAAGACAAAAATACTAATTCAAATACCAAAGCCGACTTTAAAATCCTAATAGCAGGGAATCATTTCTTACCTGATAGCTATTTTCCTCAAAGCATTTTCTGTATCGCACTAACATCTTACAAATTGAGCCAAAGCAAAAAAAGAAGTGAAAACAACATTTAAAAGCTTGAATGACCATACTGTTATTTTTTTTATTTGCTTTACAGAACTAGGGAATAAAAGCTTTTTTTAAATTTTTCTGATAATGTGCTCTCCCTGTTTGTAAAAATATCTCTGTTATTCTTGCTTTTTCATGTGTATGTGTATATGTGTGTGGTGGTATGGCAGACCACAGAATATAAGAAACTCAAAACAGATAATGGTAAGTCCTCTCATTTAATCCACTGTAAACTAAGCAAGCTGAAAGAATCGGCACAGTTTTCATCAGCTGAAGCCAAACAACAGCAAAAATCCAACAGGCTGCCAATAAAAAAGGGTTGAAGTGAAGGGGCCCTGGGTGCTCTCTAAGCTTGGTTGTTTTCTTGCAGACATTTCCTTACCAAACTAGGTAACATCATCAGTGCAAGTGACTAGTGGAAATGTCTGCAAGAAAGCAACCAAGCACAGAGCCAAGGACCCTTCAAAAGTCTGTTTTTAGATGCGGCCAAAATCAATCTTTATATCATAAGACCAAGTGGTTACACTTCCCTTCTTTTTCAGGTCATAAGAATATAAGGCGCATGCATGGTGAAATATCTGTTGCCCACTCCTTCCATTTTTTAAGCCAGCGGATGTTTTGGCACACCATAGATATTAGGAACTGAGTTAACCACAAGCCTAGTGTCAGCTCTGGCATTCTGACACGGTTTCTAAACCAGAGAAGCCTTTCTATATATAGCTACAGGGCTCACACTTACTTGCATGTTACAATTGAGGAAGCGACCGCATTGCTTCTTTGCAAATTTCTCCTTTGGTAGCAGCAAAGTGCTGGGCACCACTGCTTTTTGCATGCTTTCAGTAAAGTCAGTGGCTTTGGGCCAGTCACTCACTCTCAGCCCAACCCAGCTCACAAGGTTGTTGTTGTGAGAAAATAGGAGGAGGCAGGAGTATTAGGTATGTTCACCACCTTGAATTATTTACACAATAATAAAGGTGAAATAAAGATGGATTTTTTTAAAAAAAAATTGATAACTGCCTCCTTTAGTGCAGAAAACGGAGACATCAATGCGGTTGAAGGATCATTCAATCCTGGCCAAGACATCTGACTTCTTGAAAAAGAAAAAAAAAATCTCTCCCCAGGTACAGAAGTTACATCACTGAATGCAGATCCTCCTTTACTCAACTACTCCATCGGCATCCAGCCAATCTCTAAGTTAACTAATGAGGGATTAAAGGAGTCAGGCCATCAGCTCTGCTCAGCACTTGGGGCCAGAAGGCATGCCAAAGTACAGGTAGTCCTTGACACATGCCCACAGTTGAGCCCAACATTTCTGTTGCTAAGCAAGGCCGTTGTTAAGTGAATTTTGCCCCACTTGATGACCTTTCTTGCCAGCTGTTAAGTGAATCACTCCAGTTGCTGGATTAGCAACACGGTTGTTAAAATGAATTTGGCTTCCCCAGTGACTTTCCTTGTCCGAAAGTGGCAAAAGCCGATCGCACGACTCTCCCGGATGCTGCAACCGTCATAAATAGGAGTCAGTAGCCCAGCGTCTGAATTTTGATCCCGTGACCGTGGGGAATGCTCCAAGGGTCATAAGTGCGAAAGACAGCGATAAAGTCGCTTTTCTGCAGCGCGGTCGTAACTTTGGCCACTAAACGAACGGTTGCAAGTCGAGGACGCCCTCTCCAGACATAAAACGCGCGAGGGAATCAACCCCAGGCGTCCCCAAGCCCCTGTTGGGATCCTCCGGACCATCTTAGATTGCAGAGGCAACCCACTCCCCCCGGAAACACCAGAGCAGGGGACTAAAAGGGGAGAAAGCCTAGATCAGGGGTCGGCAACCTCGGCTCTTTTATGACTCGTGGACTTCAACTCCCAGAATTCCTGAGCCAGCTATGCTGGCTCAGGAATTCTGGGAGTTGAAGTCCACGAGTCATAAAAGAGCCGAGGTTGCCGACCCCTGGCCTAGATAGAAGGAAACCCCCCCCCTTCACCTTATTAGAACCTCCGTGCGCACGCGCGGGGCGCGGAGAAATCCCAGTGACCAGAAGAGCGCGGACCGGCTTTTGCACACCGCCCTTTTTACCTGTGGAGGCTCCGGGCTCCGCTTCTCTGTTCCTTCAGCTGAGGGCTTGCCGCGAGCGAGCGCGCGCGCGCGCGCGCGCCTTCCTTTCCCGCCCCCGCTCCGGCCGATTCCGACCCGGAGCTGAGGCGAGCTGGAGATTCGTCCCCTCCTCCTCCTCCTCCTCCTCCTTCCCTCCCTTCTTTTCCTCCTCGTTCCGTCTAGCCCAGGGGTAGGCAACCACGGCTCTTTTATGACTCATGGACTTCAACTCCCAGAATTCCTGAGTCAGCTACGCTGACTCAGGAATTCTGGGAGTTGAAGTCCATGAGTCATAAAAGAGCCGAGGTTGCCTACCCCTGGGCTAGCCGGTACGGCAAAAGCCGGCGGCGGTCTCCCGAAGTCTGAACTTTTAACGGAGCCGAGGGAAGGGTAGGGTGGGGTGGGGGTCCCTTCTTTCCAAATCGCGGAGGCGGCGTGCGATGAACCAGGCGCGCAAAGGCAAGCCCGAAGGAACGGCGACCCTGGGCTGCGCGTTTCTTACACCGAGATGTCCCGTTCCTCGCGGCTTCGGCTGTCGAAAGAAATACCTCTTAGGCGTGTACGGTTTGAGAAATGGCATGTCAGCTGCCTCTCTCTTTCTCTCTCTCTCTCTTTTGCATCTTCTCGTTGAAACTTACGCAATTGCCCAGCAAACCGAGGGGAAGGTTTTATGCAATCTTGCTCCCACGCAGATGAAAAATGTCAAAAAAAATTGTATTTCTCTTGCAAATGAACTAAAACAAAACGTTTGGCCTCGCACCCCCCCCCCCGCGGAGTTCCTGTGCTGTCTCTGGGTGGCTGGGAGGAAAATTTGGTAGCACGTACACCCTTAGTAAAAGGTAAAGGTAAAAGTCTTTCTCTCCCCCCCCCCCCCCGCACGTGCTTGCTAGTCGTTTCCAACTCTAGGGGCCGGTGCTCATCTCCGTTTCAAAGCCGAAGAGCCAGCGCTTGTCCGAGGACGTCTCCATGGTCATGTGGCTGGCATGACTAGACGCCAAAGGCGCACGGAACGCTGTTACCTTCCCACCGGAGTGGTCCCTATTTTTCTACTTGCGTTTTTACATGCTTTCGAACTGCTAGGTTGGCAGAAGCTGGGACGAGTAACAGCCGTTTACTCTGTTACGCGGCACTCGGGATTCGACCTGCCAAACTGCCGACCTTCTGATCGACAAGCTCAGCGTCCTACCCACTGAGCCACTGCGTCCCTTTTAAGGGAATAGTAAGGTAAAGGTAAAGTTTCCCCCGCACTTGCGTGCTAGTCGTTTCCGACTCTACAGGCTGGTGCTCATCTCCGTTTCAAAGCTGAAGAGCCAGCGCTTGTCCGAGGACGTCTCCGTGGTCATGTGGCCGGCATGACTAGACACCAAAGGTGCACGGAACGCTGTTACCTTCCCACCATAGTGGTCCCTATTTTTCTACTTGCGACATCCTTAATGCGTATCGGGCGGTCAAAGGAGGAATGGGCACAGCGATCCAATTCACAGGAGTGCATCAACAGCAATGGAAGGCTTCACCCTTCTCAACACACCCTTTATCCCCACCCTTGAAGAACCTACCAACCAGAGCAGAGGACAGGCCCAATCAAAACCTGTTAGGGTACTTTTGGTTTTTGTGTTTTTTTTAAAAAAAATTTATTTTATTTTAGGAGAAATTAGATAAGGAAGTGATCCCAAATTAGACCTGGCAAACCAATCTGAATGATGTGGTTCCAAGATTGGGCCCGTGTGGTTGGCAGCCTCCCCACCATGTCTCAATATCGGCATGGAATGTGGTAGCAAGAAATATAAATGCTACTTCTGTGCTGGGATAATTCAGCTTGACGTAAGCCCACCTACGTGGATAGATGGAGACTCCGGTTTGAGTAAGAAGCCCTGCAAATGGTAACTCGGCTGGCCTTTATCATGACACAGCGTGGGGTCTCTAGACACAACCATCCTGATGCCAATGTTTCTTCCCGAGTTCATCTTTCCCTGCGCTTTTGTATTCACACAAGGTGTTTTTTCCATGGGCAACTGAAGCCTGATTTTTTTATTTACTTGCAGTAGTTGACTTAATTAACTCAGCAGAGGGGGTCTGCAGAATCCAGACCCCTGAATTTAATGAAATGAGCATGCAACATTGCACCACAAACTTTGCCCTTAAATATGTATGTGACATCACAATGCACTACAAGTGGTAGAGCTTACATCATGACAACGCAATGCTTGCTTGGCAATTTGCCCCTGTGTGCCACAGGGCAATTACATATATCCACAGTGGGGGGAAAAATTCAGACCAGAGTTCTTAAAATTGTTGTTGTTGTTAGCTGCGAAGTCGTGTCCGACCCATCGCGACCCTATGGACAATGTTCCTCCAGGCCTTCCTGTCCTCTACCATCTTCTGGAGTCCATTTAAGCTCACGCCTACAGCTTCAGTGACTCCATCCAGCCACCTCATTCTCTGTCGTCCCCTTCTTCTATTGCCCTCGATCTTTCCCAGCATTAGGCTCTTCTCCAGTGAGTCCTTCCTTCTCATTAGGTGGCCAAAGTATTTGAGTTTTAGCTTCAGGATCTGGCCTTCTAAAGAGCAGTCAGGGTTTATCTCCTCTAGGACTGACCGGTTTGATCGCCTTGCAGTCCAAGGGACTCGCAGGAGTCTTCTCCAGCACCAGAGTTCAAAGGCCTCAATTCTTTGGCGCTCAGCCTTTCTTATGGTCCAACTTTCACTGCCATACATTGCAACTGGGAAGACCATAGCCTTGACTATACGCACTTTTGTTGACAGGGTGATGTCTCTGCTTTTTAGTGTGCTGTCTAGATTTGCCATGGCTTTCCTCCCCAGGAGCAAGCGTCTTTTAATTTCTTGGCTACAGTCCCCATCTGCAGTGATCTTGGAGCCCAGGAAAATAAAATCTGTCACTACCTCCATTTCTTCCCCATGTATTTGCCAGGAATTGAGAGGGCCAGATGCCATGATCTTGGTTTTCTTAATGTTAAGTTTCAACCCAAGTTTTGCACTCTCCTTCTTCACCCGCAACAAGAGGCTCTTTAGTTCTTCTTCACTTTCTGCCATTAGAGTGGTATCATCTGCGTATCTTAGGTTGTTGATATTTCTTCCGGCAATCTTAATTCCAACTTTTGATTCATCTAGCCCTGCCTTTCTCATGATGTGCTCTGCATATAAGTTAAATAGGCAGGGTGACAGTATACAGCCTTGCCGGACTCCTTTCCCAATTTTGAACCAATCAGTGGTTCCGTGTCCAGTTCTCACTGTTGCTTCTTGACCCGCATATAGGTTTCTCAAGAGACAAATAAGATGGTCTGGTACTCCCATCTCTTTAAGAACTTGCCACAGTTTGTTATGATCCACACAATCAAAGGCTTTAGCATAGTCAATGAAGCAGAAGTAGATGTTTTTCTGGAACTCCCTAGCTTTCTCCATGATCCAGCGTATGTTGGCAATTTGATCTCTAGTCCCTCTGCCTCTTCGAAATCCTGCCTGTACTTCTGGTAGTTCTCGATCCACATACTGCTGAAGTCTAGCTTGTAGGATTTTAAGCATGACTTTACTAGCATGAGAAATGAGTGCAATGGTGCGATAGTTTGAACATTCTTTGGCACTGCCTTTCTTTGGAATTGGAATGTAAACTGATCTTTTCCAATCCTGTGGCCACTGTTGAGTTTTCCAAATTTGCTGGCAAATTGAGTGTAGCACTTTTACTGCACTGTCTTTTAAGATTTTGAATAGCTCAGCTGGAATACTGTCACCTCCACTAGCTTTGTTGTTGCTCAGCTTTTCTAAGGCCCACTTCACTTCACATTCTAGGATGTCTGGCTCGAGGTCAGTGACCAACTCATTGTGATTATCTGGGACATTAAGCTCATTCTTGTATAGTTCTTCTGTGTAATTTTGCCACCTCTTCTTAATCTCTTCTGCCTCTGTTAGGTCCCTGCCATTTTGGTCCTTTATCATGCCCATTTTTGCATTAAACGTTCCCTTCATCTCTCCAATTTTCTTGAAAAGATCTCTGGTCCTCCCTATTCTATTGTTTTCTTCTATTTCTTTGCACTGTTCATTTAAGAAGGCATTCTTATCTCTTCTAGCTATTCTCTGGAATTCTGCATTCAATTGGGCATATCTATGTTTTTCTCCCTTGCCTTTTGCTTCCCTCCTTTCCTCAGCTATTTGCAAAGCTTCCTCAGACAGCCATTTTGCTTTCTTGCATTTCTTTTTCTTTGGGATGGTTTTGGTTGCTACCTGTTGTACAATGTCGCGAACCTCTGTCCATAGTTCTTCAGGCACTCTGTCTATCAGATCTAATTCCTTAAATCTATTTGTCACCTCTACTGTATATTCAACAGGGATATGATTTAATTCATACCTGAGTGGCCTAGTGCTTTTCCCTACTTTCTTCAGTTTAAGCTTAAACTTTGCAAGGAGAAGCTCATGATCTGAGCCACAGTCAGCTCCTGGTCTTGTTTTTACTGACTGTATAGAGCTTCTCCATCTTTGGCTGCAGAGCATATAGTCAATCTGATTTCTGTGTTGACCGTCTGGTGATGTCCATGTGTAGAGCCGTCTCTTGGGTTGTTGGAAAAGAGTGTTTGCTATGACCATCGTATTCTCTTGACAAAATTCTATCAGCCTGTGCCCTGCTTCATTTTGTACTCCAAGGCCAAACTTGCCTGTTATTCCAGTTATCTTTTGGCTTCCTACTTTAGCATTCCAATCCCCCATGATGATAAGGACATCATTTTTTGGTGTTAGTTCTATAAGGTGCTGTAGGGCTTCATAGAACTGGTCAATTTCATCCTCTTCAGCACTGGTCGTTGGGGCATAGACTTGGACTACTGTGATATTGAATGGTTTGCCTTGGATTCGAACTGAGATCATTCTGTCATTTTGAGGATTGTATCCCAGTATTGCTTTTCCTACTCTTTTATTGACTATCAAGGCTACTCCATTTCTTCTGAGGGATTCTTGCCCGCAGTAGTATACCTGATGGTCATCTGAATTAAATTCACCCATTCCTGTCCATTTTAGTTCGCTGATACCTAAGATGTCGATGTTCAGTCTTGTCATCTCTTGTTTGACCACGTCCAGCTTTCCTTGATTCATGGATCTTACATTCCAGGTTCCTATGGAGAAAAAATCTTTGCAGCATCGGACTTTCCTTTCACCACCAGACACATCCACAGCTGAGCGTCCTTTCGGCTTTGGCCCAGTCGCTTCATTCTTTCTGGCGCTACTAGTACTAGCCCTCTGCTCTTCCCCAGTAGCATATTGGACGCCTTCCGACCTGAGGGGCTCATCTTCCAGCGTCATATCGTTTTGCCTTTTGGTACTGTCCATAGGGTTTTCATGGCAAAGATACTGGAGTGGGTTGCCATTTCCTTCTCCAGTGGATCACGTTTTGTCAGAACTCTCGGCTATGACCTGTCCGTCTTGGGTGGCCCTGCACGGCATAGCTCATAGCTTCATTGAATTACGCAAGCCCCTTCGCCACGACAAGGCAGTAATCCATGAAGGGGATTAAAATTAGTGGTTGCCAAAAAGAAACAAGAGCCTAACTGTTTCACTTTTGGTTCTGGCCTACAGCCCTGATATTTCTGGTAGTCTTTTATCCAAATTCTATGCAGGTGCAGCCTAGCTTCATTATCTGAAATCAGCCAAGGTTGACAAAAATTAGAACTAAGCATTCTGAATGATTGCAGAAGTTGAGGTGGAGGAAAGATAATGTGTGGGGAATGGGAATGGATTAAAATCCTGGAAAAGGAGCGCTGTTCATTAGTTGGGTGGAACTGTGGTTAGGCACATAGCCGACATTTTCTGAAAGATCTCACCTTTTCAACTGATAAACTATGTACAATGACTACATTACAAATGTCATTAATTTCACAGCATCAGTGAAGTTGCTTTAGGCAGCCTTGATCTCATTTTGCCCTCTAGTGGCCAGTAGAGGCATAACATTTTTAAAAGTTAGCACCAATGTGTTTAATGATCATTTAAAGTTATGAGGGCCTTGGAAAGGGCGCATGATGATTCATAAATCAGTTCCATCTATCATAAAACATCACACCACAGTCACATGACTAAATTTTGGGTGCTTGGCAATCAGTTTGTATCTATGACCAGTTGCAGGTCCAATGGTCACATGATTACAATTAGCAATGGTTTTTGCCGGTTTCTGACAAGAAAACACCCGTTTAGGTGAATGGGTTCACTTAATAACCATGTGATTAGTTTAACCATAAAAACAATTAAAAAAATTAGGTCCAGTCCTGTGAGGGTCTCTACTTGGCACCGCAACAACTTGCAGCCAAAATTCCAGACCCAGTTGTAGTTGTAAGTTGAGGACTTCCCATACAATATTTCTGTACAATTTCTCATTTTAAAAAAAACACTCAAAATTAATTTATATTGAACAGCTAAATGCAGTTGGCTTGCCTAGTACTCGGTTAAAACTATTTGTACTTAGCACTTAGTACTTGGACCTCCATAAGGCAAACCACTTTTGTGGTATTAACAAAACCTGTATGCATCCAAATGATCTCTAGGAAAAGAGCTTTACTGAAGGGAATTTTTATATTTTTACTAAAGTTACTGACATTTCTTGGGCCCATGATACTAGGCAACAAAGTCAAGGATTGATAGCCATAGCTGATATATTTAGCTCATCCACTTTACTATATGTATGCTGCTTTGTCATGATGTATCTCTGGAAACTTGAATTTAAATGAATTTATTGATTGACTAGTAAGTGAAGAAGTGTTTACAAATAAGATCAAAGGACTTCAACCTTTTCAGCTGTCTTCGTTTCTGAAATTATATATAATGGAGAAAAGCTCGGGAAGATTTAAATTTCTCTTTATTTAGAAAAAATATTATCTTCCCATAAAACTATAATGAAAATTTTATTAAAACATTGTATAGTTGATAAAATAGTAGAACCGTTAAAGACGATAAAAATAATGCAAATACGATACAACAAATGACTATCATAGAACAATGTCAGATAATAACAAGGAATTGTTTCAGTGTTCATAGGATTGTCTAGCAATTGAAAGCTATTGTAAGGTTTATCAGTCAAAGTAATCCTTAAAAATGCTATTTTTCCCAGTTCCAAAGGTTTTCTAGGCAGGAAAAACTGAGGAATCTACAGGTAGTTCTCGCATGATTTATGTCTGTTTTTCACACGACCGTTGCAGCATCCCCATGGTCATGTGATCAAAATTCAGATGCTTGGGAGGGTCGCGGTGTCCTGGGATCATGTGATCACCTTTTGCAACCTTCCGGCCAGCAAAATCAATGGGGAAGCCAGATTCACTTAACCATGTTGCTAACAACTGCAGCAATTCACTTAACAACTGTGACAAAACAGGTAACTCACTTAGCAACGGTCTCAGCAACAAAAATTTTGGGCTCAGTTGTGGTAAGTTGAGAACTACCTGTATTCTGGCATCATTTGGGAAAATCATCTTTTCAGCTTTGACTGAGGCTTCCTTTGGCCTGAAAAATCAAAGTATTAAGGTATTTGTTCTGTTCTGACAAAAGTCCAAACCAGGATTCAATTTCATGTAGGCACTTCCACTTATAACTTATAGAAAAATTAAAAAGCAATGCAATATTTGGGGTGATAGCCCTAGTGCAAATACAAATAACATCCGAAGGATAAATG
The DNA here is from genome assembly GCF_947247035.1 of Vipera ursinii. Taxonomy (NCBI): domain Eukaryota; kingdom Metazoa; phylum Chordata; class Lepidosauria; order Squamata; family Viperidae; genus Vipera; species Vipera ursinii. The sequence goes on along the minus strand of NC_139513.1, from coordinate 215,183,081 downwards.
CACAAATACTTCTTTTTAAAAAAATGAAATGTTAATATTTAAACATAAATAATATCTGGAATTGTATAAAATAAATAAATAAATAAATAAATAAATAAATAAATAAATTAAAAATGCTATGTTTAAATTTCAAGTAGGCATTTCTCCAGAATGACAGTCACATTTTGAGCTTGTAGGATTGGTGGAGCTTCTGTTTGCTTGCTTGTATTCAGCTGATTGGGAAGTCAAGTTTGAAAGCTTGATCTCAACCTTACATTTTAAAAAAGTGTCAGTGTTTAATTTAATTTAATTTAATTTTAATTTATTGAGATTTCTATACCGCCCTTCTCCCAAAGGGACTCAGGGCGGTTCACAGGGCATAAATATAAATGACAATACAAAAATTAAAAGACAATTAAATAATGCCCAAGTTAAAACAAGAATAATAAAACAAGCCTATAAAAACCCATGTACCCCCATCAGGCCAGACCCGCTAGTTCAAATAAATGGGTCTTCAACCCGCGACGGAAGGATCGGAGGTCTGATGCCGTCCGGAGCTCAACCGGCAGTTGGTTCCATAATGCCGGAGCACCCACAGAGAAGGCCCTCCCCCTGGGGGCCACCAGTCAACATTCCTTGACAGGAGGCACCCTGAGGAGGCCCTCTCTGTGGGCGCGCACAGGGCGGAGGGGAGTCGACGCCGGCAGCAGGTGGTCCTCGAGGTATCGCGGACCCATGCCATGTAGGGACTTAAAGATCATAACCAAAACCTTGAACCTTACCCGGAAGACAACTGGCAACCAATGCAGCTCACGGAGCAAAGGTGTAACATGGGAGTACCGGGAAACTCCCAAGACAACTCTCGCGGCCGCATTCTGTACCAGTTGGAGCCTCCGAGTAGTCTTCAAGGGAAGCCCCATGTAGAGAGCATTACAGTAGTCTAGGCGAGAGGTCACGAGCGCATGAGTGACCGTACATAAGGCCTCCCGGTCCAGATAGGGTCGCAACTGGCGCACCAGGCGAACCTGGGCAAAAGCCCCCCTAGTCACGGCCACTTTATGATCCTCCAAAGTGAGTCGTGAATCTAGGAGGACTCCCAAGTTGCGAGCCCTATCCACAGGGGGTAAAAGCTCACCCCCCATAGAAAGAGATGGAACATCCCAGGTGTCTCGGGAAGCCGGAATGTACAGCCACTCAGTCTTGTCAGGGTTGAGTTGAAGTCTGTTCCTCCCCATCCAGACCCGAACCGCCTCCAGGCAACGGGACATCACAGCGAGGGCATCACTGGGGTGGTTTGGGGTCGAAATAAAAAGTTGGGTATCATCAGCATATTGATGATACCCAACTCCAAAACCACGAATGATCTCACCCAGCGGTTTCATATAGATGTTGAACAGGAGAGGCGAGAGGACCGACCCCTGAGGAACTCCACAAGCGAGAGTCCTAGGGGTCGACCTCTGCCCCCCTGCCAACACCGACTGCGAGCGTCCCAGGAGATAGGAGGAGAACCACTGAAAAACCGTGCCTCCCACTCCCAATCCCCTGAGACGCCGCAGCAGGATACCATGGTTGATGGTATCGAAAGCCGCCGAGAGGTCTAATAGGACTAGGACAGAGGAATATCCCCTATCCCGAGTTTGTTAAATGATTGTTCCAGAGTTCTTGAGATGTCCTTAATTCTTGCGTATCTGCTTCAAGATGAGGCTGCGTGTCCCTTATTGTCTCAGAAATTTTGTTGAATCTGTAATGTAGAAGAAAAAGAAAAATGTTAGGTTGTAGATGTAGTTTGGGCATTTAACCCCCCCCCAAAAAAAGCTCATATTAAGGAACAATAGCAATTTAAAAATAGGTAGTAAATACATATTCTGAAGGATAAACTGCCTCTTAAAATGCTACATAACAAACCAATTCTATTCTGATGAAGTCGTTTTTATAACTTTTTAATTTAAGATCAAGTTTGATTTGCCTAAAACTCATTTGGCCATTAGCCTAAAGGTCATTTGGCCACTTATTCAATATAAATTTTATTTTTTGGACTATTTGGTCCTAATACAGTAGCTGTTTCTGAATTGCACATTTGTTAGAGGGTTTGTAGGAAGCAACTGAAGTTCTTAAGCCATGGGTCAACAATGTCCTTCTGTAAAGAGGAGGGGCTATGCTGTTGGGAATCTGTGACTGCCTATAGGCAAGGTGGCTGGTGAATGTCTCCAAAATGGTGTCAGGTACAAGGAGTCAAGGAACCAGGTCAGAGTTAAAAAATACTGCAAGTTTATTTCATGCTACCTATACATAAAAATCCCAATTGCTAATGATCAAGGCAGATTGACATCAGATAAGAATCAATGGACTTCAAGGGGGCAGAACCTAGGTCTCTTACAAAGGCATAGAGACTCCAAACTGGTTTATTACCTGTTGCTTGTATGTACACTGAGAGCTTATGCACCGGAGACAAATTCCTTGTATGTCCAATCACACTTGGCCAATATTCTATTCTATTCTATTCTATTCTATTCTATTCTATTCTATTCTATTCTATTCTATTCTATTCTATTCTATTCTATTCTATTCTATTCTATTCCACCCCACCCCACTCTATTCTACTCTACTCAACTCTACTCTACTCTACTCTAAAAACGATACATTTGACTCCGCACTCAGACCCAGCCTGGTCGTCATCTACAAATGGCCACCCAAGGAGACAGTGAGCATCTTCTTCCTCTCTCTTGCAAAGTGAGTGAATATAGTATTTCTTTTGGGCATCTCAGGCAAGATATTTTGGATGTAGAACTACATGTGGCTTTTATAAAAAGTGAAGCCAAATCTCCAAACCAATCACCTGATTTTATACAAGGTTGAAGGAATGAAAGTGATACTTTTACATGAAAAACTCAAGGATGCGGCATGACATAATGTAACATCTGTATCTCTCTCTCCCCCCCCCGTCTAACAGAATAAAGGAAAGTAGATTGTATACCATATATCTTTCTAACAGATGCTTCATATTCATTCCCATCACACTGTTCTATGCCTGAAATGGATAGCTCCTAAAGATAATTTTCTGCTCTTGTATTGTATTCTACCTTTATTTTTACAATTGACTGAAAACATATCCAATGCACCTTCCTCCTATTTTCCCCACAACAACAACCCTGTGAGGTGATTTGGGTTGAGAGAGAGTGACTAGCCCAAGGTCATCCTGCTGGCTTTCATGGCTAACGTGAGACTAGAACTCATGGTCTTCCTGTTTCTAGACTGGTGCCTTAACCATTAGACCTGACTGACTCTATAGTCATCTACTGGATCGTGAGTTTAAACTCCAATAGAAGATCTGAATTATGTAGAATAAGGTCTGGCTATATATACTGGTAGGTGGTGAGCCCAAGAAGGATTGCATTGCACTCATGTCAGAAGCACCGAGGCATTTCTGGGTTGAAAGGATTAGCCAGTGACATCGCTGTTGTTCAGGGGACAACCAGTTGGGGTCCCCTTTTATGTCTTGACAGGAGCTGGAGCGAAGGACATGAGGTCACCCTGTCCCATGGCAACACTCAGGTCTCGAACACGGGCTGGTTGCTTGTTAACCCAGCATCCTAACCATGTGAGCCACTGTGCTCCTATCCCATCAAGGATGTGACTAGTTATATTCTCCTGGAAGTCTATAACTTCACTATACCAAAGAAAGGTTGCTTCAAAAAATGTTAAATTATTATTTTTTGGAATAAAAACCAGGCTAATAAATAGAAAATTGAAATATATACAAAACCTACGAAAATATTTAATAAGGAGTTGGAATATAATTTCACATGAAATAAGTTTATCCTGTTATTGGACAGAAACTAATGGGAAGGTTAACAAGGCTTTAAACCACTAGTTAACCAATAAGGGTGCCTGTGTTCTTCCTGGCTGTTTCAAGGCATTAAGAACTGAGGATTGAGGAATTACAAGAAGAAATATTATACAACACCAGAAGGATAAAACTTGCTGAGGTTAATGCATGGAAGAGGACCTCTGAGTAATTTGACCAATTTAGAAAGAGCTTGTTTTGTTTACAATATAATTTTTGAGGTTGTTAGGGATTGTTGTGCAGAGGTCTCCTTGTCCTACCAAAGAGTTACACAGACAAGGAAGGGTACTGAGAGCAATAAGAGTCACACAGTAACCACAAGAGTACACTGAGTTGTGAAGAACAAAAAGTATTTTACTTTTGAGGTGGTGTAAGAACAAAAATGCACGGTCAAAAATAAACAGTCCAGGTCATACACAATAGCAACAGTCCAAGGAGTAATCCAAAATACAAAGTCTTCTTACCAGTCCAGAGGTCAATACACAGTTGTACAGGTTTATCACAGTAGTAAACCAACAGTACAGCAAAACAGAGCAAAAACAGTAATAGTAGAGAGCAGTGAATTCAGAGAGAGAAGCTACGTTCCTAGCTCCCTCTTATGGCCATGAGAACACTTATACACCCATTGGCCAATTAACATCTTAAAGACATAACATCATGGTTAATATATTTTCAACCCAACATTGTAGGCTATCACCATATGCCTAACAGAGGTCTTGATAGCATTTTTTAAAATCTTTTTGACTTTGATGTTATATTATAAGGTCAATGTGAATAGTTTAAGAAAGAGATATATTTTCAGAAGAAATGTAGTTTCTACAAATGGATAGAAAATTACTGTAGTTTATACAGTGAATGATTCAAAGCGAAGTAGATTCACTCTTTTTCCCCTTTTTTAACCTTTATAAATAATATCATGGTATTCACTAAATATATACATGCCTCTTTTTATATCATGACAACAACTCAAGGCGAATGGTTCATTACATGTTTTAAAATTAACCATCAGATAAATATCTTACCTTTAGCTTCGAAGAGTTCTCAAAAGTCGGTCAAGGAATACCAACGGGATGCCCTTAATTTCTTGTCGCACAGCTTCCCAGGCACAAGAGCTGTATTCTTCATCCTTTAGGAATGTGTCTAGTCTTAAAAAGTAGCTCCTCAGTTTGAGCTTTGTACGGATCTCTTTAAATGTTGCTTTATTTCCAGTCTCTGTAACCGAGCACTTCTCCCACTGCACAATCTGCTGGTCCAGAGCTATTTGGAAATGTTCAGCGACTGTCATGTTCCATTCAGTTTGGGTGAAGTTTTGTGAAAATATTCTGCTAATCTGCTCCAGCATCAGACCAATGGTTGCCTTTGCGTCCTCTTTGATTGACCCAATGTTGTTTCCTATTGGGAAAGCAAAGAGTGGAATTTTATGGAAGCATTCCAAGGGAATCACTTGTGGTCCCATTGCCTCCAAAAGCTTCATGATGTTCACAGTTGCACCTTTTTGGTATTTCACAATATGGTTACAGTCCAGACTTCTGACTCCGGAGGAAAGTAAAAACAACAGGACAACGTACTGGAAGCAACTTGAGATCATGGTGATGCTTATTAGGTGATCGCTGTGGAGATCCAACACCCTGGACCTTCTTCAAGGAGTCTTTGAGATCTTTGAGTCTGGGTGCCATGTTCCTGAGTTTATTTATTAGGAGCTGGAGAAAACTTCCATGACATCAGTCCCAGCATTTTTCGTTTCAATTTTCATTTTCACTGATTTAGCTGGGTAATTTTTGGCTTTTCTTTACCCTCTTCACTTTCTGGTAGATTGACATGTAGACTTTCAATTTGGGCTATCTGGATTGGACTACAACAACCATCATCCCCATCTTCCATTACCCAAATAAGTAGAAATAAAAGTGGATTGTTGCCAGGTTTTACACAACAGCGATCAAAATTATTTGTGTGGTGATCTGTGCCTCATATCAGCTTTAATGAGTATTTGATTTATCAAGAGAAGAGAATATTTGCAGCTCAGGGTTGAATTGTGGGTTCCTTGATGTTCTCTGATTGTTTTCTTGAAGACGTTTCATTACCCAACTAGGTAACATCATTAGTGCTAGAAGGGAATGGGGTTTTCTCTATGTTTATATACAAGTAGCTTACCTTGCCAGTATTGGTGGGAGAGAGGAAGGAAAGGAGGGAGTGAAGGGAGGAAGGAAAGGAGGGAGGGAAGGAAGGAAGGATGGAAGGAAGGAAGGAAGGAAGGCAGGAAGGAAGAGAAAGGAAAGGAAAGGAAAGGAAAGGAAAGGTTGATTAAATGCTATTTAACAGAAGGTTCCCTCATATAGATAGATATGAAAGCACTTTTTAAATAGACTACAGTAATAATGATAAAATGCAGGGCTTTTTTGTCATAGAACGCTCAGAACGGAGTTCCGGCACCTTTTTTGGATGGAACCTTGTAGGGTAGGCAAGGTGGGTTGTATGACATGCGTGAGTTCTGGCACCCTTTTTCTTTTACAAAAAAAGCACTGATAAAATGTAACATCAAAATCTTGTAAGAGATGAGCAGGCTGAGCTTAAGGAGGGGTCAAACGTGTTATAAGTCATAAGCCTCTGCGCGACGGCAAGAGATCTAAGTCCAGTCCACCTTGAATGCCTTTCTTATCTCCTGCTCATTTCCCGTGACATTAGTTGGTCAGATACTTGTAGAGAGCTTAAGCTTGCAATAAATCTTTATATTCATTTTGAACTGCCTGAATCTCCAGGTTTCCCTGGTGCTTGACAAATCTATTGTAACGTATTTTAAAAGGTGAATATGAAGTTTGAAAAGTTACGTAACAAGACCAATTTCAAACATTGTATGAATAATTGATAAAAGCCTATTTAAAAATCCTTTTTATCACTCTTAATTTAGAACTTTCTCTTTTTTTAAAAAAAGAAAAAGTATAATTTTATCTGATTATATTCTTTTCCTTTATTAGAGAATGAAAGAGAATAATTTAATGGTGATTAAAATCGGTAAGTCTATCAATAAGTGCAGAAAGGGGTTGATAAGGATAAAAATGGACATTTTTCTTTTTTTAAATATAACTCCAAATTATTTTGGGGAGCTTTTCAAATTTGTCTTTGGATTTGTAGAGGTAATGTTATTACAGCATCGTGTGCTTTGCTTTCTGCCACCACTTTCACTTTCCTATTGTCACGCTGCAGCTGCTGAATGATTTCTCTCGTTAAAGAAAAGTTTAAAACCAGGCTCTTTTCAGTGTTAACAGAGCCAAGAAACCCAGTGAATAGACCAGATTTTTTTTTCTTTTTTAATTATGTAATTGTAAATCCCCAGCGGACCTGACAGAACGCATCTAACATGACTGAGGAAATGAAATTTGAAATTCCATTGGGGGAGGATGTCTTCTGAGGGTTTTGGACTACAGCATCCATTTTTCCCAGGTGGTCTAGCTAATTGTCTGTGATGAGGAAAGGTATTTTGTAGTTGTGCAATCTCCAGAGAATGCTCAAGATTGGCAAACACTAGCTAGGTAATCCAATGCCTTTTGGAGATTTTAGACTACAATTTCCATGGTCAAAAATTATGGCATTTACAGTCTAGTTGTGCCCCTATCTTCCAGTTTATGGGAGGTTATTTGGCCATGACAGTAATTTGAACTTTCTTTTACATAAGGTGACTGTGTGTGTGTGTGTGTGTGTGTGTGTGTGTGCGCACACACATACACACACTGACTGGTCATTAAAATTACTTAGGATAATTTGAATGTTCAGTGTGATGTACTAATTCAAATGCACACTCAGCTTGACCTGTCAGTGACATTTGTTTACAGAATAGCAGAATCGGAAGGGATCTTGGAGGTCTTCTAGTCCTGCTTAAGCAAGAGACCCTCTGCCATTACAGACAAATGGCTGTAAAATGTCCAGTGTTGAAGCACCCACAACTTCTGAAGGCAAGCTGTTCCACTAGTCCAGGGGTAGGCAACCTTGACTCCTTTATGACTCGTGGACTTCAACTCCCAGAATTCCTGAGCCAGCCACGCTGAGGGGAATGGGAGAGGTTTCCAAGCTGAGCCATGCTGGCTCAGGAATTCTGGGAGTTGAAGTCCACCAGTCATAAAAGAGCCAAGGTTGCCTACCCCTACACTTGTTAATTGTTCTCTCTGTTGGAAAATTTGTCCTTAGCTCTAGGTTGTTTGTCTTGATGTTTCTATCCATTGTTTCTTGTCTTGTCTTCAGGTGCTTTGGAAAGTATGTTGACAGCCTCCGTCTTGTGGCAGCCCCTCAAACACTGCTATCATGTCACCCCATTAGGAAAATTTCCTCATTTCTCATTTTATGCAGCCCTTATGGAAATCCATTCCCTGGAGTGGAAGCAGAAAAGATAGTCTGGCATTATGCTACTTTTCACAGACTCCCTTTGTCAATTCTGTAGGTTATAGCTGCTAGATATTTTGGGGTACAGAAAGCATTGGAGTTAAGGCTGCATAAATCTTATCCATACCAGCATCAGAGAACAGTTATTTATATCCTTTCTTTCCTTCAGGAGGTACAACATTATTTAATTTTTTCACCCAAAGTCTATGAAATAGTGTAAGTTTGGCTGGGAGACTCAGACCCATTCTTTAGTTATTTGTAGGGTCCTCGAAATGGGTTGACAAATCCTATGTTACCTCCTGTCTCCCTGATTATGGCTATGCTGTAGTTCCTGAAAGGAAGTCAAAATGTAAATAACCTAAATGATAATTAATTTTCATCTTCAAGGCAATTTCAAGGTACTTTTCTTTGGAATATCAACTGTTAACAGTATTTCATATCTTAGCTCTGAAGAGCCAGTAGATGCAGGAAAGCATTGTAGATCAGGGGTCCCCAACCCCCTCGGTATGTGGAGCAGTACCAGGCTGCAACATGCCAGCAACCGGTCCGCACAAACAAGCAAAGCCCCATCCGTGGGGTGCAGGCAGCACACATAACCACGCACTTTCCAGTCCACAGAAAAATCTTTCTCCGGGGAACTGGTCCCTTTTGGGCACCTCTGTTGTAGATTATTCTGATGCCACCTAATGATCCTCTGGAGTTTTGCAGAAAGACATGATAGCATTAGATCCCATCTCCATTCCTAGGAGATACTGTATACTTAGTTGGCTTAATCCTACTTACATCTATGATGCTTACTATTTTGGTGGAAATAAGCTGGAGGAATCCCACTAGTGTTGTCTCAAACTTTTCCTTACATGTTTACGTATACACCTTACGCGTTTATGTATACACCGGAGCAGTCTTTCCAATCTTGTCTCATCTGAAAGTATTGGCACTACAAATCTCATAATTCAAGGCTAGAAGTTTTAGTCTCAAAACACATGTAGAATTTCAGACTGAAGAAGGATTGCTTATAATGATAAGAGTTAAAAAGGCTGACTCTTGTAAATGCAGTTGCTTTGAAGCACAAGTACTGACGTTGTTGTTAGTTGCGAAGTCGGGTCCGACCCATCGCGACCCCATGGACAACGTTCCTCCAGGCCTTCCTGTCCTCTACCATCTTGCAAAGTTTGATTGCATCATCACTCTCTCACTTGGCTGCACTGAACATAATAGATGATCACCCACAACTATACATGCTTTGCGAGATGACTCACGGAAAAGTGAATTTAAAATAAACTGTCACAGAGTAAAACTATATTTTTGCCTTAGATATCACCATTTCTATTTTCAATCAGCCAATTTTAGCTTGGGCCTTCTGAAAATTTTCCAATCTGTTCAACTACTAGAATATGCATTCTTTTTTCCCCCTTCCTCTCAATTTCACTTTCAGTTTTTGATTGTCAGACTGTGATTTCAAGCTAGCACTGTGGAATTTTCTTTGCTGGTTTTTGTTTTAATAGAAATTATTCTTTTTTAAAAAATCAAGTGGAGTTTACTGCAGATGGCCTGATTGCCTCTTTAAATGTCAGTTTCTCAATCTTTCAGGGAAGGAATAGGTTGAAACCTATCCGCATATGGATGCTCTTAATTGATTTGGAAGTGTAAATACACAACTGCAATCAGCATGGTGATATACTAATTATGAGAATGGTGATAACCAGGGCTTTTTTTGTCATAGAACGCCCAGAACGGAGTTCCAGCACCTTTTTTGGATGGAACCTTGTAGGGTAGGCAAGGCGGGTTGTATGACATGTGTGAGTTCCGGCACCTTTTTCTTTTACAAAAAAAGCAGTGGTGATAACTACTTACAAGATCAAAATGAATGTGATATATCTGCAGAAACAATTATAAATATATTTCCACCCATAACAATATCCAAATATATAAAATAGTCAGTACTACTTTTACCATTTGGAGTTAGAAAAGATTTGGGCTCTGTATTCAACATCTTATTCAGATATTTTTGTTATATAAATGATGATGATTAAAACGATAGAAAGAGAATAGTTGAACTACAGGGGCAAATTATTTATTTAAATGTGCCAGAAGATTTTCCAGAAATCATAGTAGTTTTTATTTTATTAAAATATTGAGTGAACTATATAACAGGATATATAGAAAGTTTATTTATGTAAAACAGATACATTTTAACATAATATTCTTGGTAAGTTCACCAATCATCCTCAAATATTCCTTGAAAACAGCAAGAATATACAGTAGGTCTTTGGACCCTGCATTCAGAAACCCTGAATGATGTCAATGGTGGTTTGTTCACAGGTACTCCTCATTTAGCCATCAATCATTCACAGGCTGTTCAAAGTTACGATGCCGCTGAATAAGGGGAATAACGATCCTTTCTCATATCTGTAGTCATTGAATTGTGCTCATCAACAAAAGAATGTGATTGGGTGCTTGACAACTGGCTCACAATTATGATGATTGCAGTATCCCACAGACATGTGATCACCATTCATGACCTTGACCTAAAGGTGGGATTCAGCCAGTTTGCACCACTTTGGCAGAACTGGTAGCTAATTTTTTGTTGCCCAGGTCCTCAATGGACTTCTGGAAGTGGGATCCACACAGAGAGCCAGTTGTTCACACATTTGAATCCCACCACTGCCTTGACCGCTGGTTTCTGGCAAGCAAGGTCAATGGGAAAGTTGGCAGGAAGTCACAAATAGTGACCTCATAACAGTGGGAGGCTGGAATTGCAGGGGATTTGCCTAATAACGCAGTTGCCATAGTTACGTTAGCTCAGTCACATGACATTGCATTCTACAGTTGTGTTGCTTAACGGCCATTGTTAAATAACAACTAGCTATAAATAAAGTACACACACATACAGGTAGTCCTCGACTTACGATCACAACTGAGCCCCAAATTTATGTTGTTAACCGAGACGTTTGTTAATTTAATTTTGCCCCATTTTACAATCTTTCTTGCCACAGTTGTGAATTGCTGCAATTAAATTAGTAACACCATTGTTAAGTGAATCTGGCTTCCCTATTGACTTGGCTTGTCAGAAGGCCACAAAAGGGGATCTCACGACCCTTGGGACACCGCAACAGTCATAAATGTGAATCAGTTCTCAAGCGTCTGAGTTTTGATCATGTGATCATGGAGGATGCTGCAGTGGTTGCAAGTGCAAAAAAAGGTCACTTTTTTCAGTGCCATTGTAACTGCGAATGGTCACTAAATGAACTGTTGTAAGTCGAGGACTATCTGTATACGGCAATTTCTTGTAAAGGGCTTGGTTGTTTTCTGTCTGATCTGGGATGAAAGTCTGATCAGGAGCATCTGAACAATGATGTTTTCTTTCTACCTCGATGGAGCCCTTCAAGCATTAGGGTAACTGAAGGAGTCCTGTGCGGGCCCTTATTCCGTGCCCAGGTAACAGGACAGGAGCTCAAGTTATACTCTGTGCCTATTCAGTTGAACATCATACGTTGCTTTCATTTGTCTGATTAGCTGATTGTGGAATTATGTCCATGCCCAAAATCATAGGTTTGCAGGACAGGAAAAAATAATAATATTTTGCTGGCTGTTTTCCACTTTTCACTGAACTGGAACTCCTTGTTGGTAAACTCTGCCTCTCTTTTTTCTCTGTTCAGTTTATAAAAAAGGATACATCAAAAATCTTTAATGGCAAAAGGGAAAAAATGATTTTATGAAGAAAAATACTAGTTGCAAGTCATGGTTTACAGTGTAGAATTAAAGCTGAAAACATAATACTTCTGTTGAACTTGAGACAACCAGAAGTCCAATACAATATAGAGATATCAAAATTTTAGCTATCGCTTTGTGATTAATATTATTTTATTTAATATTATTCTGTTGAACTGGGAACAATGAAAAATGGGAGAATGCTAAATCACTTCAATGAATTGTGGGCTTATCTCGCTTCAGCCTCACTGAGTCAAAATCCTATTTGTGCCCTGTAATTGATTTGCATAAACATTTTTATATTTAGTTTGGTTGAAAGAAGGAACCATAAAAAGTAGGGAGTTGTATTGTGGAGAGAAGAAATATTAATTTTTATTATCTCTAAAAATAATATCTTGAACTGTCTTCAAACAGTGAAGAGTCAGTTTGGTCTAGTGGTTAAGGCACCAGGCCAGAAAGCGAAAGGTTGTGAGTTCAGGTCCTGCCTTAGTCATAAAAGCCAGCTGGATGACCTTGGGCCAGTCACTTTCTCTCAGTCCAATCCACCCAACAAGTTGTTGTGTATTATCCTTTGTAATAGATTTATATTATTATAATTGTTAGGAAAAGTACAATTGTAATAACATAATTCTATACATTCTTGGGAAGAAATTTGGTGATTTCTAATATAGTTTCTTCCAAGTGAAGCTGCACAAGATCTCACTGCATATATGTAGTTGCAATCAGGGAAGGAAGGAAGGAAGCTATATGCCCTATAGAAGACCAACAAAATAGATGAAATAATCCAAACTGCCACTTTTACTTGAAGTTAGCATTTTAATAGCATTTAACAGACTTCCTGAATTTTAACAAGCAATGAAGACTAGCATAGTTTAAGTATATCACATAAATAAATAAATAGATCGATAAATAATGTAAATAAATGGAAAGTAAATAAATATTGGCCCGCAATGTATACATTGTTCTGTTATAATGACAAAACAAAAATAAATAAATAATAATGCAATTCTCTAGTGGGATTAATATTTTAAAAAGGAATATATTTTTTTCTAAAAGAGGTTGACCAGTATTACTACTGTGTGGCTTGAACATCTGCACTCAGTAATTATATTGGACCTCATCTATTCTACTGAGTGTGTTCCACCTAATTTTATCCCTAGAAAAATCGTCCAACATAATTTGTCTCCAAAGAAAGCAAAGTTAGCAAAACTGCTTTGTTCTCTTTCCCAAAGTTTCTTCTCTTTAGTGACTTTGTGGTTCGAGTGGTCTCGTGGAGTCAAATGAGTCATAGAACTTTCAGTAGCAATCAAATCAGCTTTGCAGGTGCATTGTGACATCTTTTGCTTTGCTTCGTACACAATATGGTGGAAACTCCTTCCGTCTGGTTGGTGTGGTGTCCCTGGGTTTCAATGGTGATAAATTTTCCAGTAGTCTCTCGTGTCACGTCAACTATTTCTGTTAGTGAATTGAAACTTCCTTCAATCATTGAGTTCAGTTAGACGTAATTTAAATTCTGCTGGTTTCATTTGATATTAGGATCACGTATTTTACCTTGCATATAATACCATAGAAACATCTATTATGTTCAAGGGAATTGGGTGAACGAAAGAACACAATTTTATCTTTTCACACAGAATTCCCTGATTAAAGTTCACATTGGACTCTGTGAAAGCATAGGAGAATTCATTGAAGCTTGACAAATTTTGCAGAAGAACCTTTCGCAATTTGTTTTGGAAGGACTTTTTCTGTGGATTTCCAATTTTTTGAATAAGGCACCATCGTTTTACTTCTCTTTCCATTTTTTGACTTCGTGAAGCAATCCAGTCAAAGGGAAAGTAGAAAGAGAAAACATCAGAAAGCTTACTTTCTAGGAATAAGTGAAAGGCCTGGAGTGAAAGCTGAATGGTTTCATATTGCTGCTTTTGTAGCGTCATAGAGTGGAAGTCAAGCTAGAAGGAAAAGGAAAAAACAGTTAGGAATCCCTATTCTTGTTAACAATTATTTAAACATTTAATTCAAATTAATAAACATAGTTTTCTCTTTGCTTTGTATAAAAGTGTACTATACTTTTCTACCTAGCCTAATTTAAGCGAAGGAATTCCTAAAATGTTGGATTCAGGAAATCTGCATGTCTACCTATTAGAGCTGCATAAATTGTTCTGTGACGCTCAGATGATCGTGGCAGGACTTGACATGACTGCTTCTGCTTTGGATCCAGAGGGACATTTCACTCATGAACCAAGCGTGCAATTATTTGCATAGCCCTATTATTCTTACAGTGGACTGAGTTGCCATTCAGTTTTGCCCTCATCTAACATTCAAAGGTCAAAGAGTTGTAGTAGTTTAATTAAAAGAAGTAGCCTAGATGCTAGAGATGTAGGTTGAGCTATATATTAGAGCTATAATCACAACATCTACATAGTGGTTTCTTTTTTAGATGCAAAATGGCCAGTCAGAGGACTTTTAAAAGAATCCGTACAATATGGAAAAAAGAATTTGTATTGTAATTCCAAACTGGAGAATTGTACCGTGAGATATTTTTATAGAATGAGATTTATTTTTTCGTGGACACTATTCAATAATCCTACATACACAGGGTTCACAACTGAGTTGTACCATCACTTGTCAAAAAAGGTGGTTTCTTCATAGTTGCTTGTATTAGGGATCTAAACGCAACTTGAAGGACAATTCAGAGATGAAATAGCAAATTTCTAGCGTAAAGTCTTCAATGGGAACTACTATAATTAAGCAAGTGGAACAAGAGTGTAGCAATTATTCCCATATAAGAATACAAAAAAACCTCAATGTAGATTGTTAATAAAGATATTCTGTCAAGGACATCAAACATAATAGTCAAGTAATTTAGACAATGTTTCTCAAAAGAATCATGTGGAATTTTTGGGGAAGACAGAATTTTGATGTATACAATATATCATAAGACGTAACTGTCAATTTTCCTAATTTTCTCATTTTCCCTTAAATTCTAATCAAAAATAATTTTTAATCAGTACATGATACCTTGAATTGGAATCCTTTGGATAAGTTGATGAATCAGTAGGAAACATTCTCTGAGTTGGATCTGGACAATCTCCCAGGCGCACAAACTGTATTTCTTCTCTTTTAGGAAATGGTTCAGCCCTTGAAAATACCTCTTCACTCTTAATCTGGTGAGCTGCAGTTTCTGATCCCTTGGAGATATGGCACCACCTCCTAACTCTGCACTTTGGCATGTTTCCAGTTTCTTAATCTGCTCATCCAGTCTAGTATGGAATTGTCTTAGGGAATTCTCATCCCAAAACAATTCGGCATGAGCTTGCTTAAAGGTGAGGTCTGTCTGCTGGAGGATTTCCCGTACTGCTCTTTTGGCATCCTCTTCATGGGACGCTTCATCCACGCTGATTAAATGTTCTTCATTGAGACGTGAGAAGTCTACAATATCCCCAATACACTGAAAGGGAATGGTGGCTCTCATATGACTTCCCAAGAGTTCCAGGTTTCCTTTGTTGGCCTCCAGTAGTCTGGTGTGGAGTTGATCGCAGTGCTGAGAGGAGATTTTGGTGAAGAACATCACCAGAGAGATTTGCAGAAACCAAAGTTGTGTCTTCATAATGGAGATGTAGGAATAGGACCTCTTTTAAAATGTAGAATCTGGAAGATTGGTTCTTCTGAAGGATGCTCCTGATCTGCTGCATCTTTGTATTTATACCACGAGGATATTGCAATTTCTTTTTTCTGTTTCTCTACTGATTCTCTGTATGATGATTTTCACTTTTCTTCTTCCTCATCTGTACCCCCAAGCCATTCTGAAAGGTGGTCACTGTTTGGAAAACCGAATGTTGAATGTGTACATTCCCCCACCCACCCCAGAATTAAATTAAATGAATGGTGAAAATGAACCATCCTATGCAACTTTCTCTCATCTTTCCTAAATATTTTAAAAATGAATTTAAAATAGGGGTTTTTTGTGTGTGTTGTAATAGATATGATGACTTCAGAATTTACTTGTTCCATGTAAAATAATTTTGGATAATCTACAATTCTCCCAGTGATATATCTTGTAGGATTTTGTACTCCCCTGATTGTACAAAGAAAATCATATATCGCTAATATTCCCAAAACAATTGCGAATAACAATACAGGTGGTCCTCAACTTATAACCGTAGCGGAGCCTGCCAATTATGGTCATAAGTCATGATGAGAGTGTTGGGAGGTCTCTCTTTTTTTACTTCCAAAAGCAATATAAAGTTGTTTTGGGCACAGCTGGCAACTGACTGACACATCAGCAAAATCTTTACAGGAATTTGAGTCCTCTGTGAAGGAAATGTGAACATGATGTATTTAGGAGGAATTTAGAGGAAATATTTTGCTTGTTATGTCTCTTATCAGAAAATATCTTCCTGGTTAAACGTAGGATTTTGTCATTGTCTTTCATGGTGTGAGAAGCAGGAGCATAGGTGTTCAATTCCCATGCCTTTTCAATGTGGATTGGCTGCAGTGATAAATTCCTACCTGTCGGTGCTCTTTGTACCGCTACTTACTAGTGCTTCAAATTATTACATTCTTCAGTTTATCTAAGATTGTGCAAGACAACAATTGATGCTATTGTCAATTAGCGGTTAAGGGTTTGCTTTCTGTAGTCTATCTCCATCTGCCAGCGATCTTAGCGCCTTGAGCGATCTTCAGCACCTCGAGTTTATTATTTTCCTGACTTTCGGAAGTTTTGGGAATATATATTGTATTTGTGTTTTAACTGGTTAAGGAACCTGTCAGGTGAAACTCTTCAAAGAACTTTGAGGCATCGTTTACCTTTATTCGAGGAGCATTGCATCAGCACGTACATAGTCCAAGCCACAATCTGAATTCCACTCCCCTGAACACATATAGTATCAAAGACCAATTCCCTCCTCGAATTAACACTCATAAATCACATTCTCCAATCAGATTGAAATGCAGACTTTCCCTCCAGCTCTCCAACAGCCATTCCTTATAATCTGTTATTTCAAACAGCCTTGAATCATGCACTACTACAATATTGTTACCTCTAACTAATTCCCATATACATTCTTCCTCTCCCCACCCCCCACAGTATCATCTAATTCTAACTCTAAGAGTAACACAGAAATTAAAAAAAGACGCTGCGTCTCCATATGTTGTCAAAGCAAGAACATTCGATGTTAACAGCCTTGACAGAAAAGTTGTATTTCATGAATGGAGACAAGCCTTCTCCTTCTTCACAAGCGGTGCTGGCAGATGGCGTAAGGAGTTTCAAGGGCAATAAAGAGGACGGGGTGCTATCTTACGGGGATTTCTTCTTACTCCTTCAGGAAGATTTTCTCTTGGGGGGATCTCCTGATTTGGGGGTGAGGACGTTCAACATAAACTGTATAGGAAATAGAGGAAAACAGAGCTTGGAAGGGACCTTGGAGTTCTTCTAACCGAATCTCCTTCCCGAGCAGGAGACCCAGTCAGTTAATGGGGCTAGTACACTGTTATGTATTGGGCTTGTGGTGTTACACCACTTGAATTGCTGGAGGAGCTAAGGGCTCTCCAGCAACCCAGACAGGCCGTCTCCGGTCCTGCAATTGGTCAGCCCCAGGCGGCAAGCGTGGGTTCAAACCTATTGGCTGCCGCCTAGTGGGTAGACTATATATTGTGGCTGGTTGCGGCCCATGCTTCAGTACAGTTCTAGGAAGAATAAAAGTATGAGCCTCGTGTCATCATTCCTGCTCTCCAGAGCCCACGACTTAACATTCACCATCCAGAGTTGATAACCAATGTGCTCCAGATTCAGAGAATCTTCACATTCACAGCCACCCAGTCTTGCTAGGGTTGGGTTGGACCTATTCCTTCCCATCCACACATAACATATGCACAATATAAATAGTTACGCTGTACATTTTATCACAACCATTGTTCACAAATCACAGTAAGACTCTAACATTTTGTTCGAAGGGCAACCAAATAAATCACATTTTGCCTGAAAGTTTATTTGACAAAATGCATAATTCTGCAGACAAAAAGGGAAAGAAACATTAAAATATAGAATATTTGGGATTAAAATATTTGTTCGCAACAGGAGATATGTAAACACTGGCAAGATTAGACGTTTTGCCATCGGTGATATTGTGCATATGTATTTTTCTCTTTCTTTCTTTCTCTCTCTCTCTCTCTCTTCCCCAGGTTGACCAGTCCAAGAATCAACTCCACCAGACGGCTAAGACTACTTCGAGTGAGACTAATTACAGTAACAGAATTTTGCAGTTCAGATTGTTGAGAAGCCCTATGTATCACCCTTGGAAGTCATGTTTAA
This sequence comes from Vipera ursinii, assembly GCF_947247035.1. Lineage (NCBI taxonomy): Eukaryota > Metazoa > Chordata > Lepidosauria > Squamata > Viperidae > Vipera > Vipera ursinii. Next base: position 215,164,866 of record NC_139513.1, on the reverse strand, counting down.
TCTCTCCTCTAGTCACAAATTACCAGGCCCTTATTCCGTGCCCAGGTAACAGGACAGGAGCTCAAGTTATACTCTGTGCCTATTCAGTTGAACATCATATGTTGCTTTCATTTGTCTGATTACCTGATTGTGGAATGATGTCCATGCAATTGTGAATGCCCAAAACCATACGTTTGCAGGACAGGAAAAAATAATATTTTGCTGGCTGTTTTCCACTTTTCACTGAAACGGAACTCCTTGTAAGTAAACTCTGTCTCTCTTTTTTCTCTGTTCAGTTTACAACAAAGAATAGGTCAAAAACTTTAATGGCAAAAGGGAAGAAATGATTTTATGAAGAAAAAACTAGTTGCAAGTCAGGGTTTATAGTGTAGAATTAAAGCTTAAAACATAATACTTCTGTTGAAGTTGAGACTATAACAATCATAACCATAATAAAAATGTGCTGTGTTTTCAATGCAGATTATAGTTTAAATCACCTATATGATAACATGCCAGTGTTTGTGTTGATCAGGATGTGATCAGATGTTATGGAAACAACTTCATGAATTAACAGATTTGACAACTTTATTAAAAGAGGATTTTTGATCTTCTGGATTAAGTCAAAGAGTGACTTAAATGTTGGCTTTCGTGAATTCGTATAATATTATCCTTTGTAATATATTTCTATTATTAATAATTATTATGAAAGGGAAGGAAGGAAGGAAGGAAGGAAGGAAGGAAGGAAGGAAGGAAGGAAGGAAGGAAGGAAGGAAGGAAGAAATCTATATGCCCTATACAGAAGAGCAACAAAATAGATGAAATAATTTAAATTGACACTTTTATTTGAAGTTAGCATTTTAATAGCATTTAATAGACTTCTTGAATTTTAACAAGAAATGAAGACTATCAGTTTAAGTAATTCACATAAATAAATAAATAAATAGATCGATAAATAATATAAATAAATGGAAACTAAATAAATATTGGCCCGTACTGTATACATTGTTTTGTTAGAATGACAAAACAAAAATAAATAATAGTGCAATTCTCTAGTGTAATTAATATTTTAAAAAAGAATATATTTTTTTCTAAAAGAGGTTGACCAGTATTACTACTGTGTGGCTTGAACATCTGTACTCAGTAATTATATTGGACCTCATCTATTCTACTGAGTGTGTTCCACCTAATTTTATCCCTAGAAAAATTGTCCAACATAATTTGTCTCCAAAGAAAGCAAAGTTAGCAAAACTGCTTTGTTCTCTTTCCCAAAGTTTCTTCTCTTTAGTGACTTTGTGGTTCGAGTGGTCTCGTGGAGTCAAATGAGTCATAGAACTTTCAGTAGCAATCAAATCAGCTTTGCAGGTGCATTGTGACATCTTTTGCTTTGCTTCGTACACAATATGGTGGAAACTCCTTCCGTCTGGTTGGTGTGATGTCCCTGGGTTTCAATGGTGATAAATTTTCCGGTAGTCTCTCGTGTCACGTCAACTATTTCTGTTAGTGGATTGAAACTTCCTTCAATCATTGAGTTCAGTTAGACATAATTTAAATTCTGCTGGTTTCATTTGATATTAGGATCACGTATTTTACCCTGCATATAATACCATAGAAACGTCTATTATGTTCAAGGGAATTGGGTGAACGAAAGAACACAATTTTATCTTTTCACACAGAATTCCCTGATTAAAGTTCACATTGGACTCTGTGAAAGCATAGGAGAATTCATTAAAGCTTGACAAATTTTGCAGAAGAACCTTTCGCAATTTGTTTTGGAAGGACTTTTTCTGTGGATTTCCAATTTTTTGAATAAGGCACCATCGTTTTACTTCTCTTTCCATTTTTTGACTTCGTGAAGCAATCCAGTCAAAGTGAAAGTAGAAAGAGGAAACGTCAGAAAGCTTACTTTCTAGGAATAAGTGAAAGGCCTGGAGTGAAAGCTGAATGGTTTCATATTGCTGCTTTTGTAGCGTCATAGAGTGGAAGTCAAGCTAGAAGGAAAAGGAAGAAACAGTTAGGAATCCCTATTCTTGTTAACAATTATTTAAACATTTAATTCAAATTAATAAACATAGTTTTCTCTTTGCTTTGTATAAAAGTGTACTATACTTTTCTACCTAGCCTAATTTAAGCGAAGGAATTCCTAAAATGTTGGATTCAGGAAATCTGCATGTCTACTTATTAGAGCTGCATAAATTGTTCTGTGACGCTCAGATGATCGTGGCAGGACTTGACATGACTGCTTCTGCTTTGGATCCAGGGGGACATTTCACTCATGAACCAAGCGTGCAATTATTTGCATAGCCCTATTATTCTTACAGTGGACTGAGTTGCCATTCAGTTTTGCCCTCATCTAACATTCAAAGGTCAAAGAGTTGTAGTAGTTTAATTAAAAGAAGTAGCCTAGATGCTAGAGATGTAGGTTGAGCTATATATTAGAGCTATAATCACAACATCTACATAGTGGTTTCTTTTTTAGATGCAAAATGGCCAGTCAGAGGTCTTTTAAAAGAATCCGTACAATATGGAAAAAAGAATTTGTATTGTAATTCCAAATTGGAGAATTGTACCGTGAGATATTTTTATAGAATGAGATTTTTTTTTTCGTGGACACCATTAGATAATCCTACATTCTCACGGTTCACAACTGAGTTGTGCCATCACTTGTCAAAAAAGGAGGTTTCTTCATAGTTGCTTGTATTAGGGATCTAAACGCAACTTGAAGGACAATTCTGAGATGAAATAGCAAATTTCTAGCGTAAAGTCTTCAATGGGAACTACTATAATTAAGCAAGTGGAACAAGAGTGTACCAATTATTCCCATATAAGAATACAGAAAAACCTCAAGGTAGATTGTTAATAAAGATATTCTGTCAAGGACATCAAACATAAGTAATTTAGACAATGTTTCTCAAAAGAATCATGTGGAATTTTTAGGGAAGACAGAATTTTGATGTGTACAATATATCATAAGACGTAACTGTCAATTTTCCTAATTTTCTCATTTTCCTTTAAATTCTAATCAAAAATAATTTTTAATCACTACATGATACCTTGAATTGGAATCCTTTGGATAAGTTGATGAATCAGTAGGAAACATTCTCTGAGTTGGATCTGGACAATCTCCCAGGCGCACAAACTGTATTTCTTCTCTTTCAGGAAATGGTTCAGCCCTTGAAAATACCTCTTCACTCTTAATCTGGTGAGCTGCAGTTTCTGATCCCTTGGAGATATGGCACCACCTCCTAACTCTGCACTTTGGCATGTTTCCAGTTTCCTAATCTGCTCATCCAGTCCAGTATGGAATTGTCTTAGGGAATTCTCATCCCAAAATAATTCGGCATGAGCTTGCTTAAAGGTGAGGTCTGTCTGCTGGAGCATTTCCCGTACTGCTCTTTTGGCATCCTCTTCATGGGACGCTTCATCCACGCTGATTAAATGTTCTTCATTGAGACGTGAGAAGTCTACAATATCCCCAATACACTGCAAGGGAATGGTGGCTCTCATATGACTTCCCAAGAGTTCCAGGTTTCCTTTGTTGGCCTCCAGTAGTCTGGTGTGGAGTTGATCGCAGTGCTGAGAGGAGATTTTGGTGAAGAACATCACCAGAGAGATTTGCAGAAACCACAGTTGTGTCTTCATAATGGAGATGTAGGAATAGGACCTCTTTTAAAATGTAGAATCTGGAAGATTGGTTCTTCTGAAGGATGCTCCTGATCTGCTGCATCTTTGTATTTATACCACGAGGATATTGCAATTTCTTTTTTCTGTTTCTCTACTGATTCTCTGTATGATGGTTTTCACTTTTCTTCTTCCTCATCTGTACCCCCAAGCCATTCTGAAAGGTGGTCACTGTTTGGAAAACCGAATGTTGAATGTGTACATTCCCCCACCCACCCCAGAATTAAATTAAATGAATGGTGAAAATGAACCATCCTATGCAACTTTCTCTCATCTTTCCTAAATATTTTAAAAATGAATTTAAAATAGGGGTTTTTTGTGTGTGTTGTAATAGATATGATGACTTCAGTATTTACTTGTTCCATGTAAATATCTTGTAGGATTTTGTACTCAGCTGATTGTACAAAGAAAAACATATATCGATAATATTCCAAAAACAATTGCGAATAAGAATACAGGTGGTCCTCAACTTATAACCGTAGCGGAGCCTGCCAATTATGGTCATAAGTCATGATGAGAGTGTTGGGAGGTCTCTCTTTTTTTACTTCCAAAAGCAATATAAAGTTGTTTGGGGCACAGCTGGCAACTGACCGACACATCAGCAAACCTTTTACAGGAATTTGAGTCCTCTGTGAAGGAAATGTGAACATGATGTATTTAGGAGGAATTTAGAGGAAATATTTTGCTTGTTATGTCTCTTATCAGAAAATATCTTCCTGGTTAAACGTAGGATTTTGTCATTGTCTTTCATGGTGTGAGAAGCAGGAGCATAGGTGTTCAATTCCCATGCCTTTTCAATGTGGATTGGCTGCAGTGATAAATTCCTACCTGTCGGTGCTCTTTGTACCGCTACTTACTAGTGCTTCAAATTATTACATTCTTCAGTTTATCTAAGATTGTGCAAGACAACATATCTCCGCTAATGTCAATTAGCGGTTAAAGGTTTGCTTTCTGTAGTCTATCTCCATCTGCCAGCGAACTTAGCGCCTTGAGCGATCTTCAGCACCTCGAGTTTATTATTTTCTTGACTTTTGGAAGTTTTGGGAATATATATTGTATTTGTGTTTTAACTGGTTAAGGAACCTGTCAGGTGAAACTCTTCAAAGAACTTTGAGGCATCGTTTACCTTTATTCGAGGAGCATTGCATCAGCACGTACATAGTCCAAGCCACAATCTGAATTCCACTCCCCTGAACACATATAGTATCAAAGACCAATTCCCTCCTCGAATTAACGCTCATAAATCACATTCTCCAATCAGATTGAAATGCAGACTTTCCCTCCAGCTCTCCAACAGCCATTCCTTATCATCTGTTATTTCAAAAAGCCTTGAATCATGCACTACTACAATATTGTTACCTCTAACTAATTCCCATATACATTCTTCCTCTCCCCACCCCCCACAGTATCATCTAATTCTAACTCTAAGAGTAACACAGAAGTTAAAGAAAAGAGGCTGCGTCTCCATATGTTGTCAAAGCAAGAACATTCGATGTTAGCAGCCTTGACAGAAAAGTTGTATTTCATGAATGGAGACAAGCCTTCTCCTTCTTCACAAGCGGTGTGGCAGATGGCGTAAGGAGTTTCAAGGGCAATAAAGAGGATGGGGTGCTATCTTACGGGGATTTCTTCTTACTCCTTCAGGAAGATTTTCTCTTGGGGGGATCTCCTGATTTGGGGGTGTGGATGTTCAACATAAACTGTATAGGAAATAGAGGAAAACAGAGTTTGGAAGGGACCTTGGAGTTCTTCTAGCCGAATCTCCTTCCTGAGCAGGAGACCCAGTCAGTTAATGGGGCTAGTACACTGTTATGTATTGGGCTTGTGGTGTTACACCACGTGCATTGCTGGAGGAGCTAACGGCTCTCCAGCAACCCAGACAGGCCGTCTCCGGTCCTGCGATTGGTCAGCCCCAGGCGGCAAGCGTGGGTTCAAACCTATTGGCTGCCGCCTAGTGGGTAGACTATATATTGTGGCTGGTTGCGGCCCATGCTTCAGTACAGTTCTAGGAAGAATAAAAGTATGAGCCTCGTGTCATCATTCCTGCTGTCCAGAGCCCACGACTTAACATTCACCATCCAGAGTTGATAACCAATGTGCTCCAGATTCAGAGAATCTTCACATTCACAGCCACCCAGTCTTGCTAGGGTTGGGTTGGACCTATTCCTTCCCATCGACACATAACATATGCACAATATAAATAGTTACGCTGCACATTTTATCACAACCATAGTTCCCAAATCACAGTAAGACTCTCACATTTTGTTCGAAGGGCAACCAAACAAATCACATTTTTCCTGAAAGTTTATTTGACAGAATGCATGATTCTGCAGACAAAAAGGGAAAGAAACATTAAAATATAGAATATTTGGGATCAAAATATTTGTTTGCAACAGGAGATATGTAAACACTGGCAATACTAGACGTTTTGCCATCGGTGATATTGTGCATGTGTATTTTTCTCTTTCTTTCTTTCTCTCTCTCTCTTCCCCAGGTTGACCAGTCCAAGAATCAACTCCACCAGACGGCTAAGACTACTTCGAGTGAGACTAATTACAGTAACAGAATTTTGCAGTTCAGATTGTTGAGAAGCCCTATGTATCACCCTTGGAAGTCATGTTTAATCTCTCCTCTAGTCACAAATTACCGGGATCATTTCCTACAGACACAAAAGCTGTATGAAGATGGCTGAATTTCATGTCATAACAATAGCAGTGGCGGAAAAGGCCAGATGTGAACATAATATTTACAGACTACAGAGTACAGAATAGTAGAGTTGGAAGGGACCTTGGAGGTCCTCTAGACCAACCTCTTGCCCAAGCCGGAGACCTCATACCATTTCAGACAAATAGTTGCGCAATCTCTTCTTCAAAACCTCCAGTGCTGGAGCACCCACAACTTTTGAAGGCAAGCCACTCCACTGATTAATTGTTCTCACTGTCGTATGATGCTGTATGCTAGTTGATATATTGTATAACACGTTACAGTAATCCAACCAGGAAATATGGATTAGTGTGAGTAGGGTTTCCAGTTAATGGGGGCAGCAGCGATAGATTCCTATATAACACAAACCTATACAAGTTAGGATGCCACTGAATGAGGGGAATTGTGATCCTTTCTCATAGCTGCAGCCATTGAATTGTGCCCACCAACACAAGAATGTGATTGGGTCTTGACAACTGACTCACAACGATGATGATTGTAGTATCCCACAGACATGTGATCACCATTCATGACCTTGACCACTGGTTTCTGGCAAGCAAGGTCAATGGGAAAGTTGGCAGGAAGTCACAAATAGTGACCTCATAACAGTGGGAGGCTGGAATTTCAAGAGATTTGCCTAATAACGCAGTTGCCATTGTTAAGTTAGCTCAGTTACATGACATTGCATTCTACAGTTGTGTTGCTTGGTGGCCATTGTTAAAGGAGAACTACCTATGAATAGAGTACACACACACAGACATACAGGTAGTCCTCGACTTACGACCACAACTGAGCCCCAAATTTATGTTGTTAACCGAGGCATTGGTTAATTGAATTTTGCCCCATTTTACAACCTTTCTTGCCACAGTTGTGAATCGCTGCAGTTAAGTTAGTAACAGCGTTGTTAAGTGAATCTGGCTTCCCCATTGACGTGGCTTGTCAGAAGGCCGCAAATGGGGATCTCACAACCCCCAGGACACCACAACAGTCATAAATGTGAATCAGTTCTCAAGCGTCTGAGTTTTGATCATGTGATCATGGGGGATGCTGCAGTGGTTGTAAGTGCAAAAAAAGGTCGCTTTTCTCAGTACCGTTGTAACTGTGAATGGTCACTAAATGTACTGTTGTAAGTCGAGGACTATCTGTATACGGCAATTTCTTGTAAGGGGCTTGGTTGTTTTCTGTCTGAACTGGGATGAAAGTCTGATCAGGAGCATCTGAACGATGATGTTTTCTTTCTCCCTCGATGGAGCCCTTCAAGCATTAGGGTAACTGAAGGAGTCCTGTGCGGGCCCTTATTCCGTGCCCAGGTAACAGGACAGGAGCTCAAGTTATACTCTGTGCCTATTCAGTTGAACATCATACGTTGCTTTCATTTCTCTGATTACCTGATTGTGTGGAATTATGTCCATGCAATTGTGAATGCCCAAAATCATAGGTTTGCAGGACAGGAAAAAAAAATAATATTTTGCTGGCTGTTTTCCACTTTTCATTGAAACGGAACTCCTTGTAAGTAAACTCTCTCTTTTTTCTCTGTTCAGTTTACAACAAAGAATAGGTCAAAACCTTTAATGGCAAAACAGAATAAATGATTTTATGAAGAAAAAAACTAGTTGCAAGTCGTGGTTTACAGTGTAGAATTAAAGCTGAAAACATAATACTTCTGTTGAACTTGAGACTATAACAATCATAATCATAATAAAAATGTGCTGTGTTTTCAATGCAGATTATACTTTAAATCACCTATATGATAACATGCCAGTGTTTGTGTTGATCGAGATGTGATCAGATGTTATGGAAACATCTTCATGAATTAACAGATTTGACAACTTTATCAAAAGAGGATTTTTGATCTTTTGAATGAAGTCCAAGGGTGACTTAAATGTTGGCTTTCATGAATTTGTATGATATTATCCTTTGTAATATATTTCTATTATTAATAATTATTATGAAAAGGAGGGAAGGAAGGAAGGAAGGAAGGAAGGAAGGAAGGAAGGAAGGAAGGAAGGAAGGAAGGAAGCTATATACCCTATACAGAAGACCAACAAAATAGATGAAATAATCTAAACTGCTTTCAATGATTGATGAAAATTTGGTAAAGCAAATTAGAGATCAAGGTCAAGCACATATAAAAAGGATATATCTTGCATTGATAGAAATTGATTCAGAGACGGAACTTGTTAAAGATTGTATGATAAAGTGGGCTCAGAATTTTCAAGAAGTTGTTACAATGGATACTTGGGAAAAGTTCTGGGTGAGAAATGTAAAATTTACACAGGCCCAAAACTTAAGAGAGAACTTTTATAAAATGTTTTATAAGTGGCACTTAGAGCCTAAAAAATTAGCAAATATGTATCCGAACTGCCAGCCCAAATGTTGGAGGTGTGGTTGTGAGGATGCAACGTATTTTCATATATGGTGGACTTGTAAAAGGGTTAAAGCTTTTTGGATTAAAATGTGGTGGAATATGCAAAAAATATTCAAGAAAAGGATAAAGTTTTGTCCGCAACTGTTTTTATTGGGTATTATCACAGATACTACCGTTGTGGACACTAAGCTGATGTTGAATTTAATTACGGCAGCGAGACTTTTAGTAGCGCAATATTGGAAGAAGGAAGAACTGCCGACTATAGAAGAATGGACTTTAAAAGTTTCCAATTTGGCGGAAATGGCAAGGATTTCAGCGTATTTGAAAGACCAATCGCAACAGGGATATACTATGGAGTGGAGAAGATGGATTGATTATATCCAGAATAAATATGGGACTAAAAAGTTTCACTTAGCATTTGAATCAGTAGTGGATTTATATGATGTATAACTGGCTTGTTGTTATTTTATTAAGAGTTAAAGTGTGATAGAATTTAATATTTTATTGTTGTTTGCATATTATAGATTATGTTTGTTTGTATTTTTATACCCTGTATTTAGCTCTGGGAAATCGGGGGGGGTAGGGGAGGGGAGAGTTGGGGAGGTTTGGGGAGAGGGGAGGGGGATGGGAGGGGTTTTGTATTCAAAAATGTACTGTAAAACTTTTCAATAAAAAAAGAAATAATCTAAACTGCCACTTTTATTTGAAGTTAGCATTTTAATAGCATTTAATAGACTTCTTGAATTTTAACAAGAAATGAAGACTAGCATAGTTTAAATAATTCACATAAATAAATAAATAGATAGATAAATCGATAAATTGATAAATAATATAAATAAATGGAAAGTAAATAATTATTGGCCCGCAATGTATACATTGTTTTGTTAAAATGACAAAACCAAAGTCAATAAATAATAGTGCAATTCTCTAATGGAATTAATATTTAAAAAAAGAATATATTTTTTTCTAAAAGAGGTTGACCAGTATTACTACTGTGTGGCTTGAACATCTGCACTCAGTAATTATATTGGACCTCATCTATTCTACTGAGTGTGTTCCAGCTAATTTTATCCCTAGAAAAATCGTCCAACATAATTTGTCTCCAAAGAAAGCAAAGTTAGCAAAACTGCTTTGTTCTCTTTCCCAAAGTTTCTTCTCTTTAGTGACTTTGTGGTTCGAGTGGTCTCGTGGAGTCAAATGAGTCATAGAACTTTCAGTAGCAATCAAATCAGCTTTGCAGGTGCATTGTGACATCTTTTGCTTTGCTTCGTACACAATATGGTGGAAACTCCTTCCGTCTGGTTGGTGTGGTGTCCCTGGGTTTCAATGGTGATAAATTTTCCAGTAGTCTCTCGTGTCACGTCAACTATTTCTGTTAGTGAATTGAAACTTCCTTCAATCATTGAGTTCAGTTAGACGTAATTTAAATTCTGCTGGTTTCATTTGATATTAGGATCACGTATTTTACCTTGCATATAATACCATAGAAACATCTATTATGTTCAAGGGAATTGGGTGAACGAAAGAACACAATTTTATCTTTTCACACAGAATTCCCTGATTAAAGTTCACATTGGACTCTGTGAAAGCATAGGAGAATTCATTGAAGCTTGACAAATTTTGCAGAAGAACCTTTCGCAATTTGTTTTGGAAGGACTTTTTCTGTGGATTTCCAATTTTTTGAATAAGGCACCATCGTTTTACTTCTCTTTCCATTTTTTGACTTCGTGAAGCAATCCAGTCAAAGTGAAAGTAGAAAGAGGAAACGTCAGAAAGCTTACTTTCTAGGAATAAGTGAAAGGCCTGGAGTGAAAGCTGAATGGTTTCATATTGCTGCTTTTGTAGCGTCATAGAGTGGAAGTCAAGCTAGAAGGAAAAGGAAGAAACAGTTAGGAATCCCTATTCTTGTTAACAATTATTTAAACATTTAATTCAAATTAATAAACATAGTTTTCTCTTTGCTTTGTATAAAAGTGTACTATACTTTTCTACCTAGCCTAATTTAAGCGAAGGAATTCCTAAAATGTTGGATTCAGGAAATCTGCATGTCTACTTATTAGAGCTGCATAAATTGTTCTGTGACGCTCAGATGATCGTGGCAGGACTTGACATGACTGCTTCTGCTTTGGATCCAGAGGGACATTTCACTCATGAACCAAGCGTGCAATTATTTGCATAGCCCTATTATTCTTACAGTGGACTGAGTTGCCATTCAGTTTTGCCCTCATCTAACATTCAAAGGTCAAAGAGTTGTAGTAGTTTAATTAAAAGAAGTAGCCTAGATGCTAGAGATGTAGGTTGAGCTATATATTAGAGCTATAATCACAACATCTACATAGTGGTTTCTTTTTTAGATGCAAAATGGTCAGTCAGAGGTCTTTTAAAAGAATCCGTACAATATGGAAAAAAGAATTTGTATTGTAATTCCAAATTGGAGAATTGTACCGTGAGATATTTTTATAGAATGAGATTTTTTTTTTCGTGGACACTATTAGATAATCCTACATTCTCACGGTTCACAACTGAGTTGTGCCATCACTTGTCAAAAAAGGAGGTTTCTTCATAGTTGTTTGCATTCGGGATCTAAATGCAACTTGAAGGACAATTCGGAGATGAAATAGCAAACTACTATAATTAAGGATGTGGAACAAGAGTGTAGCAATTATTCCCATATAAGAATACAGAAAAACCTCAAGGTAGATTGTTAATAAAGATATTCTGTCAATGACATCAAATATAATAGTCAAGTAATTCAGACAATGTTTCTCAAAAGAATCGTGTGGAATTTTTGGGGAAGACATTATTTTGATGTATACAATATATCATAAGACGTAACTGTCAATTTTCCTAATTTTCTAATTTTCCCTTAAATTCTAATAAAAAATAATTTTTAATCAGTACATGATACCTTGAATTGGAATCCTTTGGATAAGTTGATGAATCAGTAGGAAACATTCTCTGAGTTGGATCTGGACAATCTCCCAGGCGCACAAACTGTATTTCTTCTCTTTCAGGAAATGGTTCAGCCCTTGAAAATACCTCTTCACTCTTAATCTGGTGAGCTGCAGTTTCTGATCCCTTGGAGATATGGCACCACCTCCTAACTCTGCACTTTGGCATGTTTCCAGTTTCTTAATCTGCTCATCCAGTCTAGTATGGAATTGTCTTAGGGAATTCTCATCCCAAAACAATTCGGCATGAGCTTGCTTAAAGGTGAGGTCTGTCTGCTGGAGGATTTCCCGTACTGCTCTTTTGGCATCCTCTTCATGGGACGCTTCATCCACGCTGATTAAATGTTCTTCATTGAGACGTGAGAAGTCTACAATATCCCCAATACACTGAAAGGGAATGGTGGCTCTCATATGACTTCCCAAGAGTTCCAGGTTTCCTTTGTTGGCCTCCAGTAGTCTGGTGTGGAGTTGATCGCAGTGCTGAGAGGAGATTTTGGTGAAGAACATCACCAGAGAGATTTGCAGAAACCAAAGTTGTGTCTTCATAATGGAGATGTAGGAATAGGACCTCTTTTAAAATGTAGAATCTGGAAGATTGGTTCTTCTGAAGGATGCTCCTGATCTGCTGCATCTTTGTATTTATACCACGAGGATATTGCAATTTCTTTTTTCTGTTTCTCTACTGATTCTCTGTATGATGGTTTTCACTTTTCTTCTTCCTCATCTGTACCCTCAAGCTATTCTGAAAGGTGGTCACTGTTTGGAAAACCGAATGTTGAATATGTACATTCCCCCACCCACCCCAGAATTAAATTAAATGAAAACGGCCTTTAATGGTGAAAATGAACCATCCTATGCAACTTTCTGTCATCTTTCCTAAATATTTTAGGAATGAATTTAAAATAGGGTTTTTTGTAATAGATATGATGACTTCAGTATTTACTTGTTCCATGTAAAATAATTTTGGATAATCTATAATTCTCCCAGTGATAAATCTTGTAGGATTTTGTACTCCCCTGATTGTACAAAGAAAATCATATATCGATAATATTCCAAAAACAATTACGAATAACAATACAGGTGGTCCTCAATACAGGTCCTCAATACAGGCTCCTCTACAATTATTTGTAGAGGAGCCTGCCAATTATGGTCATAAGTCATGATGAGAGTGTTGGGAGGTCTCTCTTTTTTTACTTCCAAAAGCAATATAAAGTTGTTTGGGGCACAGCTGGCAACTGACCGACACATCAGCAAACCTTTTACAGGAATTTGAGTCCTCTGTGAAGGAAATGTGAACATGATGTATTTAGGAGGTATTTAGAGGAAATATTTTGCTTGTTATGTCTCTTATCAGAAAATATCTTCCTGTTTAAACGTAGGATTTTGTCATTGTCTTTTATGGTGTGAGAAGCATGAGCATAGGTGTTCAATTCCCATGCCTTTTCAATGTGGATTGGCATCAGTGATGGAGTTTATTACTTTCCTGACTTTCTGAAGTTTTGGGAATATATATTGTATCTCTTGTTTTAATTGGTTACGGAAGCATTTCATTTTATGAATGGAGACAAGCGTTCCCCTTGTTCACAAGCGGTGCTGGCAGATGGCATAAGGGGTTTAAAGGAAAATAAAGATGACAGGGTGGCTATCTTATGGGGATTTCTTCTTACTCCTTTAGGAAGATTTTCTCTTGCGGGGATCTCAAGGAATAAACTCCAGCAGAAGGCTAAGACTACGACTACTTCTATTCTGACTAATTATAGTAGCAGAGCACAGAATAGTAGAGTTGAAAGGGACCTTGGAGGTCCTCTAGACCAACCTCCTGCCCAAGCCGGAGACCTCATACCATTTCCGACAAATAATTGTGCAGTCTTTTCTTAGAAACCTCCAGTAGTGGAGCACCCACAACGTTTGAAGGCAAGCCACTCCACTGACTATGCGTTCTCACTGTTCTATGATACTATATTGTAGTTGATGTATTGTAGTGCACATTATAGTGTCTCTGGACTCTCGTGCACATTCTTTCAACTGAGCCTTTGAAATTTTGTCTCAACATCGTACCCTGAGAGCACCACTGACTTCAAGTTTTTAACTAGGATTTTTTTTTTGGCAAAAAGGGAACCTTTACAGTATGGGGTAAAGGATTTTAAGAAGTTTACTAATTTGTAGATTATTTGGTGAGTAACTGATATCTGTATTTGTCTGATTGGCACACTCTTTCTCTGTTTTTTTTAATTAAATGTGTGTGTGTGTGCATATGTGTGTATTTGTGTGTATATTAGTATAAACTAGGAATAAAATCAAATGTTAGTAGCAAAGCAAAACAATAACAAAAGAAAAGAAACACTCAGAAGGACTCTAGAATAAACTAGCAGTACTTTTTATTCTCCCCTCTTGGATAGTAATAATTTGCCCTGATATCATGAATGCTTAACAAACAACATGGTGGAGGTCCTTTAGCATTTACTATTTTGGGGGGGAAATCCTTTTTTCCCCCTTACGCATTAGCTCATTGGACAGAATTTCCAACCCCATCTCCACAAAACTTCATATATATTTTTTCTGGTCTGCAATGTGGGATTGCAAAGGAATCCCAGAACCTCCAACAGGGACAGTTTTTATTGAAATGAAGTTTTACTGGCTTTGCAGCAGATTGAGAAAATTAACTACTTTTATTTTCAATACCTCACTATGAAAATAAACAAACTGTAAATGCTGTAATTGCAATCCAAAAACAGCTATAAGGGTTAGTCACCATAATATGTTCCAAATACATGGAATAATACAAATTGACAATATGGCTAAAGCTATCATTTTTAATAAAGATATAATTCAAAATAAATAAAACAAAAATATACAATATACAAAAATATATCAATATTCATAAGCAACATAAATAAGATTTCAGGTCACACAACAATAATATTTTATGATGTTTTAAGAGGGTCACTATTAACAATGGAAAAAATACAATAACATATTTAGCTTTTTAAAGATATGTATACATGATGATACTTCATAATTGTTACAGTCACTGATTTTTGAATAAAAAAAAACCTTATGCTTCCATGGAAAGCTGGATATCTAGCTAAACTTAAACTACAATCTTTTTCTTCTAGTATCCATTTTATTTCAAGAAAATCTGTTTGGTGTGGATTTCTTGCCAAAGAAAGAAAATTCCCAAGGCATTCATAGAATGGTGTCCAATCTTGGCAACTTTAAGACGTGAGGACTTCAACTCCCATAATTCCCCTGCCAGCATGGGGAATTGAAGTCCAAAAGTCTTAAATTTTGGTTTCAATATGAAGTGCCTTTAAGTATCTTGTCCTAATCATCACAACATAAAACATAAGTTAATTAAATGGAAAGAAAACCTAGGAAATGTATTTCATGATGGAAATCATAAGCACAGGATATTTGTCCAACAAAACTTCAAAAGGTTTCCGAAGGTGGAAAGAATGTTTTTCAATATCTGCTAGGTGGATATTTTATAGAGATTCTGCCATTTTGACTTCTATTTTTACTTAAGTAAAAGAATTCAGGAAGTGGTAAAAATAATTTTATGTTTTCTGAAGATATGTCAAAGTCATCAGTGAAAGATAAATGGTTCCATTTTCCTGATTTTGTTGCAACACTAAGAGCACATCAATCTAGAACAGAAAGAGAAGTTTTAAAATTGAGTTTTACAATTATTGCAATTATAAAACATTTCCCTTTTTTAAACTGAACATTTTTAACATATGCTGGACCATAAAAAAGCTGAACCATAAAAAAGGCTGAGCGCCTAAGAATTGAGGCCTTTGAACTATGGTGCTGGAGAAGACTCCTGCGAGTCCCTTGGACTGCAAAGCGATCAAACTGGTCAGTCCTAGAGGAGATCAACCCTGACTGCTCTTTAGAAGGCCAGATCCTGAAGTTGAAACTCAAATACTTTGGCCACCTAATGAGAAGGAAGGACTCACTGGAGAAGAGCCTAATGCTGGGAAAGATTGAGGGCAAGTGAAGAAGGGGACGACAGAGAATGAGGTGGCTGGATGGAGTCACAGAAGCAGTAGGCGTGAGCTTAAATGGACTCCAGAAGATGGTAGAGGACAGGAAGGCCTGGAGGAACGTTGTCCATGGGGTCGCGATGGGTCGGACACGACTTCGCAGCTAACAATAACAACATATGCATACCACTCACAAAAAAATGAAAGATTCTATTCCAGTTGTTGTTGTTAGCTGCGAAGTCGTGTCCGACCCATCGCGACCCTATGGACAACATTCCTCCAGGCCTTCCTGTCCTCTACCATCTTCTGGAGTCCATTTAAGCTCACGCCTACTGCTTCAGTGACTCCATCCAGCCACCTCATTCTCTGTCGTCCCCTTCTTCTCTTGCCCTCGATCTTTCCCAGCATTAGGCTCTTCTCCAGTGAGTCCTTCCTTCTCATTAGGTGGCCAAAGTACTTGAGTTTTAGCTTCAGGATCTGGCCTTCTAAAGAGCAGTCAGGATTGATCTCCTCTAGGACTGACCGGTTTGATCGCCTTGCGGTCCAAGGGACTCGCAGGAGTCTTCTCCAGCACCACAGTTCAAAGGCCTCAATTCTTTGGCGCTCAGCCTTTCTTATGGTCCAACTTTCACTGCCATACGTTGCAACTGGGAAGACCATAGCCTTGACTATACGCACTTTTGTTGACAGGGTGATGTCTCTGCTTTTTAGTGTGCTGTCTAGATTTGCCATGGCTTTCCTCCCCAGGAGCAAGCATCTTTTAATTTCTTGGCTACAGTCCCCATCTGCAGTGATCTTGGAGCCCAGGAAAATAAAATCTGTCACTACCTCCATTTCTTCCCCATCTATTTGCCAGGAATTGAGAGGGCCAGATGCCATGATCTTGGTTTTCTTAATGTTAAGTTTCAACCCAAGTTTTGCACTCTCCTTCTTCACCTGTAACAAGAGGCTCTTTAGTTCTTCTTCACTTTCTGCCATTAGAGTGGTATCATCTGCCTATTCCAGTTAGTGACCTATTTTAAAATACAGTGCTGAGATTCTGGATATACATATCTTTTTTATTTATTTATGTAGGAAAATGGAGTAAGCATTAAATTTTGCCTTCAAATAACAAATCAAAATGATGAGAGCCTTTTACTGAGTTGATTGAAAGGACTGCACTGTATGCTAGAAATATTCAATTTGGAGTGATTATCTAAGTACCTTCACTTGGAATCCTTTGATTGAGTTGGTTAATCCACTCAAAACATTCTCTGACTTGGATCTGGATAATCTTCCAGGCACACAGATTGTACTCTTTGTTTTTCAAGAAGTGTCTGAGCCTCTGAAAATATCTTTTCACTCTCAGCCTGGTGAACTGCAGTTTCTGACCTCTTGGAGATCTGATGCCATGTTCCATCTTAGTATTCCAGCAAGTTTCTGCCTTCTTTATCTCCTGATCTAATTCAATGTGGAATTCTCTTAGTGAGTTCTCATCCCAAACTAATTCACTATGGCTTTCCTTGAAGATGAGGTCTATCTGCTGGAGAAGTTCTTTGATAGCTACCTTGGCATTCTCCCCCTGTAATTCGTTTACCATACTCATCAGATTTTCTTCACTGGTATAGAATGAGGAATCTATGATGTCCCTGATACATTGTTGGGGAATGGTTGATCCTATATTTCTTGTTAGGAGATTCAAGTTGCCCAGGTTGGCTTCATGTAGCCTGCTGCGAAGTTGGTTACAGTCTTGGGATGAAATTTCAGTGAAGAAGATCCCTAGGCAAATGAACAGACACCAATATCTTGTGGTCATAGTAGACATGTTGGATGAGGGCTTCAAGGTTTATTCCTTGGAAAGATTCTTTGGAATGCGTTGTAGTGCTAAATAATGTCTCTGTATTTATACATTGAAGTATTAAACTTTTTTTCCAGTTTATAATGTGAAGATAACTGTGAGATTTAAAAGCCCAAAAAAGGAAAATAAATAAAAGTTATTCTTTTATAAATTGTATAAAATGTAACACCAATGAATTGTATCAAATGTAACACAAAGATGTGGGGCTATCTATTTCCTGCTCAGACAGAGAACTCACAAATGTAATCAACAAAGTTCTTTTGAAATGTTAAAAAGCTTCCGAGAGACAGAAACATTGGCCCAAGGTGGCAATTACAACCAAGGTGGAAATTACAAGTAAACGAGATAAGATCTAGATAAGATCATAACAGATAGATGGAAATGGTCAGAAGGACCCCTTTAGAAATAGGAAACAACTTCAAAGAATGACTTAAGCTTCTTAGGAATGGCTGTATCGTGAAAGAGTATAAAATGCCTACTTTGAAACTTGCTCAGCGTGCTCTTTGAACCCAATCCAATTTGGGAAGGGTCTAAGAGGCCGCGTTTGCAAACCCTTGCTTTCTTTATTATTTTCTTTATTATTTTCAATTTTCTTCTCAATAAATCTTTGCCTTTGTTAACCAGACTTGTCTTCGAGTTGTGAGTATCAGATTTTGGGCTTTTAAATCTCACAATCTCTTGACTTTCACTTTTCTGCTTCAATATTTTTATTTAAAAACTTATATAGGTGAAAAGTGCTAATTGGAGAAGTGGCTACTATTTAGAAAACAGCATGCATTTCTTGAAAAAAAAACAATTATAAGAAAAGTACCTTTTCTTTATTATAAACATTTAAATCCCTTGCTTCTAATTTAGCTCCATTTCAGGGTGTTTTGTAGGAAGAGGTATATGGACTGGGTCTTTCTCCCCCCCCCCCCCCCCCCGTTGGGTTTCAATCAGCTTTTTGATATCAAGGGGAAGGCTTCTTACCTTCTTCATTCCCCTCTCACATTAAAAAAAGAAACATGTAGACAAAACCTACTACTTGACATGATTTATTTTTAGAAGACTGATCTTCTGAAGATAAAGAAAGTGGGAGTTCAGCTTTCCATCCAAAGTGCTGTAAAGGTTGGCTTTTCAAGGCCAGCTCTCAAGAACATCTTATCTGCTATTTGATAAGGGACTGCCAAGCTACATCTGGCAAAATTCTATATTGACTGACTGGACAGTGAGAGACCATTACTTTAATATTTGTGTGTATTTTTCTTTTGTCCCATTTCATTTGATATAAGTGCAGATCAAGGTGAAAACTCCATAAGTTTATTATCTTCTCCCCTCTCCTGTCAGGTAAAAAAATTCTAATCTGTCTAAACTGTTTTTAGAAACTATTTCACTAAGACATAATTAAGTGAAAAGTAACTCTTTTTTTCCTTAATAAAGCCTGAAGTCAGTGCTTCATCACTGGAGGTATTCAAGGAGAGACTGGGCAGCCATTTGTCTGGAATAGAATAGGATAGACAGGAGGTTGGATTAGAAGACCTCCAAGGTTCCTCCCAGTCCCTTTATTTCATGTTCTACATTCTATGTTGTCAGATTAAATGAAATAAACTTTGATGAAAGCTTACATAATGTACAGTTTTAATTGCCTTAAAATACGAAGGTTAGGTCTTTAGTCATCCAAAATTAGTGAGGTTGAATGACCACAATTTTCATAAAAGCTTATGAAACATGAAGGGGACATGGTGGCTCAGTGGGTTAGGACGCTGAGCTTG
Source organism: Vipera ursinii (assembly GCF_947247035.1). Lineage (NCBI taxonomy): Eukaryota > Metazoa > Chordata > Lepidosauria > Squamata > Viperidae > Vipera > Vipera ursinii. The sequence continues at coordinate 215,145,613 of NC_139513.1, read as the reverse complement.
TCGATCAGAAGGTCGGCAGTTTGGCAGGTCGAATCCCGAGTGCCGTGTAACAGAGTGAGTGCCTGTTACTCCTCCCAGCTTCTGCCAATCTAGCAGTTTGAAAGCACGTAAAAATACAAGTAGAAAAATAGGGACCACTATGGTGGGAAGGTAACAGCGTTCCGTGCGCCTTTGGCGTCCAGTCATGTCGGCCACATGACCACGGAGACGTCCTAGGACAAGCGCTGGCTCTTCAGCTTTGAAACAGAGATGAGCACCGGCCCCTAGAGTCAGAAACGACTAGCACGCATGTGCGGGGGAATCTTTACTTTTACCTTTATGAAGCATACTAGTCTTTATTGCAGTTCACAGCTTAGGTAGTTTGTCTTCCAGGTTATGAGGTTAAATGATCTAAACCTTGGTGAAGATTTACGTAACATACTAGTACTAGACTTCATTTTTATTACGAGTTGAATTTTAGGTAGTTTGCCCTCCAAAATTGATCAGATTGAATGCATAAAATTTTTATGACAGTTTATGAAACATACTATTCTTCATGGCAATTAAAAGATGAAACTTAGGTAGTCTACCAAAGTTATGATGTGAAATGATCTAAAATAAGATGCTTATTTAGGTAACATTCTAGTTTTCATTGTGTGAAAATGTCAAACTTAGGTCTTTAGTCATCCAAAATTTATGAGGTTGAATGAGCAAATTTTTCACAAAAGCTTACCCAGCTTGCTAGTCTTCACTGAAAATCAGAGTTGAGATTCAGTTGATTAGTCTTCCACATTTTTAAGTTAAATGAGCTACATTTTGATGAAGCCTTAGCTAAGATACTAATTTTCATTTCCTTAAAATGTGAAATTTAGTTCTTTAGTCATCCAAACTTTGAGGCTGAATAACCAAAATGTTCACAAACGCTTATACAATTTTGCATTGTTCAGTGCAATTAACAGTTGAAACTTTAGGTCATCCAAAACTTTAGTCATCCAAAATTTGTGAGGTTGAATGACCAAAATTTTCATAAAAGTTTACCTAACTTACCAGTTTTCATTGCCATTAATAGTTGAAAGTTAGCTAGTTAGTCATCCAAAGTTTATGAGGTTGAATGACCAAAATTTTCACAAAAGCTTACACTTTTTTTATTCTTTGTTGCAAATAACAGTTAAAAATTTTAGAGTTCCAAAAAAAGGCTGAATGACCAAAATTTTCATAAAAGCTTACACAACTATGTATTGTTCATGGCAATTAACAGTTGAATCTTAAGTGATTCAAAACTTTAGTCATTCAAAATTTATGAGTTCAAATGACCAAAATCTGCATAAAAGTTTATACAACTTTGTATTGTTCATTGCAATTAACAGCTGAAACTTAGGTCATCCAAAATTTTAGTCATCCAAAATTTATAAGATTGAATGACCAAAATTTTCATGACAGCTTAGGAAATGTACTAGTCTTCATTGCAAAATTAAAAGTTGAAGCTTAGGTAGTTAGTCTTCCAAACTTATGAGGTTAAATGATCTGGACTTTGATGAAAGCTTTTCCAGTTTTTATTTTATTGTGAAACTTAATTCTTTAATCATCCAAAATTTATGAGGTTTTAGTGACCCAAATTTTTATGAAAGCCTATGAAACATACTTATCCTTGTTGCAATTAATCGTTGAAGCTTAGTCTTCCAAAGTTATGAGCGTAAATGAATTAAACTTTGATGAAGGCTTATGTATCATACTAGTCTTCATGCCTATTAGGAATTGAACTTTAGGTAATTTGTCCTCCAAAATTTAAGGTCAAATAACCAAAAATTTAATGAAGGTTACATAATACATTAGTTGAACCTAGGTAGTTAGTTATCAAAATTTATGTGGACATTACTAACCGTAGGGAGGTTTTATCCCCGATGATATAAATACCACAACTAAATGAAAAATGCAGCAGATCTCAGAAAACCTTTTGAAAGAGCTAATCAGCAATTACTATCTCACCTTCACCATGATTATGAAAAATTGCTGTCTCTATATTTGCATATGGATAATCTCCTTTGGTGGAATCTCTTCTCAGAACTGTAACCAACTTCAGGGGAAGCTACTAAAAGCCAACCAGGTAAACTTCAATCTTCTAAGTAGTAATATAAGACCAACCATTCCTCTACAATGTATGAAGGACATCATAAATTTTTCATTTGAAAAAATATTGATTGATATGAATGATGAATCCCAGGTGGACATTGCAAAAACAGTTGTTAAAGAAATCCTCCAACAGATAGACATCATCTTCCAACGTAGTCGTACTGAACTGGTCTGGCACAAAGTCTTCTTAAAAGATTTCCGCATTGGATTGGATCAGCAGATTAAGATGCTGGAAACTTGTGAGAATTCAGAGACGAAACAAGCCACCACATCTCCAAGGAATAAAAAATTGCAGATGACCAGGTTGAGAGTAAAAAGATACTTCAAAAGGCTCCATGACTTCTTGAAAAATAAGAACTACAATTTGTGTGCTTGGAAGATTGTCCAGATCCAGATGAAGGAATGTTTTGAACTGATTAATCACTACATCCAAAAGATTCCCTCTAAAGTTATTGTTGATTTCTGAAAATGGTTGTTTTGAGCTAAAAAAAAAGGGGGGGGGAGAAGCTTCACATGTATCTCTAGCATGTAATTTGTTTAACAAAATAAATGCTATCATTATGCTAATTTTTACAGGTGACATGATCAAAATTCAGGGTTTGGGCAACCTGTCCACATTTAAGACAGCAGGGTTTATATGGTTATATGATTTTTTATTTTAAAAAATAATTAAAACTTGAAGCTTGGGTACTTAGTTCTCCAAGGTTATGAGGTTAAATGATCTAAACTTTCACGAAAACTTATGAAACACACTAGTTTTCATTTCTTAAGATGTGAAGCTTAGATCTTTAGTCATCCAAAATATATGAGGTTGAATGACCAAAATTTTAATAAAACTAGGCATGTGCTTATACAAGCATGTCTTACATATGTCTGAAATGGAATAGGGTAGGGGTCTTCAAACATGGCCCTTTTATGCAGTGGTGGGATTCAGCCGGTTTGCACCACTTCGGCAGAACTGGTAGCTCATTTTTTGTTGCCCAGGCCCAAAATGGACTTCCGGAAGTGGCATCCACACAGAGAACTGGTTGTTCACATATTTGAATCCCAGCACTGCTTTTATGACTTGTGGACTTCAACTCCCAGAATTCCTCAGCCAGGAATTCCACACACACAACTCAATTGCTTCAGGTGAGATGGAAAAACTAGCAGGGATGCTGGAAATCTTAATTCCATCATTTCTGTAGGGGACAGTTTGACTTCTAGTATAGTTTTCCAGTGGGCACTATTTTCTACTAGTTTGATGAATGATATAATTCAGAATTCAGAGCTAGGGTTTAACTTGCAGGAGTTGGAAGGGACCGTGGAGGTTTTTTAGTCCAATCCCCTGTCCATGCAGGAGATCCTATACCATTCTGGACAAATGGCTGTCCAGTCTCTTCATAAAAACCTCCAGTGAGCTTCTGGAGGCAAGCTGTTCCTGATTAATTGTTCACACTGTCAAGGGATTTCTCCTTAGTTCTAGGCTGATTCTCTCCTTAGTTTCCATCTATTGCAGGGGTCTTCAAACTTGGCCCTTTTATGATTTGTGGACTTCAACTCCCAGAAATCCTCAGCCAGGCATGCTGGCTGAGGAATTCTGGGAGTTGAAGTCCACAAGTCATAAAAGGGCCAGGTTTGAAGACCCCCTGCTCTATTGTGTCTTGTCCTGCTCTGTTGCTTTACTTCACTTTACCTCCCAGCAAGAATGAACCAGTTAAGAGCTTAGTTTTGTAAAGCAGATGGAAACTTCTTTATCACATATCCCCATGATACTTTAACAGTAGTGAAAACCACTTTTTGTGTGTGCGTATTTTAGCCTGTTTGGAATCCCGAAAGGCAAATGAGTCAGCTAAAGAATGGTTCTTGTGTTAGGTTAGAAATTACAAAGGATGATTCCATGAGTGTATTTGGCAGTTTCTTCTTTCATTTTGCCACTTCCTGGTATTTCCTCTGACTAACAAGAGAGCTGCAGAGTGAAAATGAAACCGGCAATCACTGCTTTGAATCTAATGTGGAAAGATGCACAGCTGTGAGGATTAGAAGAGATCTGAACAAAGGGAAAAAGAGGAAGTGTGATGAAACAATAGGAAAATTAACAGAGAAAGCACTCGGTGGGGGATTATCTTGTACAGTCAGCCCCATAATTAGCATAGCGTCACCATATGGCTTCTTTCCACATCTGACTCAAAGGGGAAAGATAGAAAATAAGTTTAGCTCTTCTCTAGCTTAGGATGCTTCATGAATTAACCTTGTGATTTTACCATTTCACTTTGTAATACTTATGCCACTCCCAAGCATATGCCCTTGGCAGGAAAGGAAAATTTGCTTCAAGTGATAATGGGCTGATGGCTGAAAATCCTGTGGCCTTTCTGTTCTCACCAACTACAAATCTTAGTATTCTCACCACTGGCAATACAATACAGCAGCTGGCAATACAACACCAGCAGGAAATCCACAGATGCTCTATCCAAGGTAGGGGTGTCCAACTATGGTTGGCTGGGGAATTCTGGGAGTTGAAGTCCACAAGTCTTAACATTGCCAAGGTTGGACATCCCTGATCTAGGCTGATCTCACATAAAGCATTATTGGTTAACATGAAAAAGTTTCATATGCTTTGACGGTGAGACCAGCAATGTTTGAGAAGGTCCCAGTGGTCACAGCTCGCTGTTGGTTTTGCCAACAAATGATCATGCTAATCAGACAGGAAAGGAACAAAAGCAACAGCCAGGGATTAGTTTTGTGATAAGCCTGCTTATTCCATGAGAATTGAAAAAACAACCAAGGAAGACATTCACAGGATGAATAATTCTGTCTTAACATCTGCAGGTAACAAGTTTTATTTATTAGGAGCCATGGTAGCACAGTAGTCAGAATGCAGTATTGCAGGCTAACTCTGCCCACAGCCTGGAGGTCAATCCTGACCAGCTCAAAATTGACTCAGCCTTCCATCTTTCCAAGGTCACTAAAATGAGGACCCAGATTGTTGGAGGCAATATGCTGATTCTGTTAACTGCTCAGAGCAGAAGTCCCCAAGGTTTTTCCACAGATTGGAGAGTACATGGTTTTGTGTGCTGCCTGCATCCCACAGTCGGGTTTTGCTTGTTTATGCGGACCGGTTGCTGGCATGCTGCGGCCCAGTATGGGTCCAAGGACCAGGGTTGGGGACCCCTGGCTTAGAGAGAGCTGTAAAGCACTGTGAAGCAGTATTTAAGTCTAAGCGCTATTGCTATTAGGCTTGTATCCTGCTGTAATTTATTCAGACTCCTGATACTTAACACAGCTATAATAACACAATAAAAACAGCCACATTAATAAGACTAAAACTTTTATGGCTTAATATATAGTGTGAACTGATTATAGCTATTTTTTAAAAAATCATAGCTCACATTGTATGAATCAACTCAAGGAATTTTTTTCCTTCATTTTCTGAAATATCAGTGATTTTTCTTTCATAGGGCAGGTGATTGTTTAACAAGTAGTGTTATGATTTGATTAGATATCTCATCTAGTTATAGAGGTGATGAATATGTACTGCCTTGGCGTTACTTTAGGCAACACAAATATTAACTAACTTCCTTTGTTGAACAACACCTCTCCCTCACAGTCCCTGTTGATTTTGATAATCAATTGTACTCTTATTTACCTTCTTCGAGAAGAAGTGAGCCAATACAGGCATGTAACAATTCCCTTCTGTTAATAACTCACTTGTCTAATCGATCAGAGAGTTACTTACATGTTCCTCTTAAAAATGTTTGCTTCTAAATTTCATATTTCTCTTAAACTCCTCTTAACATTATCCTGTATGTCTGCATACAACTCATTCTTATAAACCTGCTCATCCAGTTTTAATATTTGCTTTTACACATGCACAAATGAAATATCCTAGAAAATACCAGGGTTACATTCTTGAGCAAAGTCTGATTTCAATACTTCAAGCTTTAATAGGGGAAAAGTTAAGAGACAGAAAAATCCTGTTACTATATTTTACATGAGTTTATTTTCTAAAGTGACTCTATTTATTTACTTGAATATAATTTGCAGCTACTATAGCAAACAAACAAACAACCAAAAAAACAGTTGGTAGGTTGAAAGACATGCACTGCCACATTATTTTGCTATCTAATTGGATGGATGAGTTGTTGATCTGACTTTGTTCATAAGCCCTAGATGCAAGAGGATAAGCAGCATTTGTGCCTGCTGCTGAAACAAAAGATGAATATGTTGACGTTTCACAAAATTCCCATCAAGCAATGAGTGCTTAATTTATGAAACAGCCTTATCTATTGGCAATTTTATGTAGAACCTCGATTTAATGGGCGTAGCAATAGTAAGTCTCTACAAATATTTATACAGCAGTACCTCTGTACTCGGACTGCTTCAAAACTCATTGAATTTGGTACTTGATGCATTTTGATGTGAAAATGTCCCAGTATTTGTCGTTTGTTTGGCATACAATGCACTGCAATAGGAAGAGGGGGACAGCTGCAGAGAACAGACAGGAAGTTGGCCATGCCAGCAAGGTTGCTAAAAAAGGAAGTGGGAGACAGCCACAGAGGGCAGACAGGAAGTCAGCCCTGCTAGGAAGATCGCTGACACAGGAAAAGGGACGGACAAGAAGTCCTTCCTGGCAGGAACAAAGGGTCACATGGTAACTCACATGGTTTGTTTGGTATTCATTTATAGTACTCATAGCAATTAACGATGGAACCAATTAATGATGAATACCAAGGTGCTACTGTATGAGACTGTTGTTTCTTCTCAGCATCTCACTTCTATATTGCATAAACCATTTAAATTTTTCTTTTTAGAAACAGCCAATGTGCATCTTTGGCAACCTGGACTTATCCCATAGAACAGGGCTTTTCAACCAGTGGTACGGGTACCACCTGTGGTACATTGGCACCTGGCAGGTGGTACATGACCATTCTAGAAAACTGGTGGCGGGGGAGGGGAATGAGCTGAACTGGTGGCAGCACCACACAAGCCTGAGCGAGAGATGGCTGGAGCTGCAGGGCTGTCAGGGCTCAGTGGAAGCACCAGGGTCAGCGCCAGGCTCAGAGCTCAGCGCTGATCCTGGTGCTTCTGCTGAGCCCAGAAGAAGCGCCGATCAGCTGGAATGTTGCAGCATCTTTCAGGGTCTTGTGATTTACATTCAGATGCTTGGCAACTGATTCATATTTATGACGGTCACAGTGTCCCAAGTTCATGTGAAGTGACCAAAACCTGCTGCAACCACCCAGCAGACCGGGGTGAATAAAAAGCAAACACTCCCCACCCCCCACCCCACCCACACTGTCAATCCTCAACAGAAATGCTCGCAACAGTGAAAACCTCGGACAGGAGGAAGAGCGCCATCAAGCAGACAGGCAGGTGTCTTGCTCGGCTGTGACTTGGGGGGAACTTTTTTCAGTGCCATTGTAACTTTGAACAGTCACTAAGTGAACTGTTGTAAGTCGAGGACTACCTGTACTTTATCACTTTTTTCCTTTTTGGGGGGGGTCATCAAGGTTTTGACATCTTGCTAGGCGACTGGTGGTACTCAGACGTTGCCATATCCTAAAAGTGGTACAATGGGTGAAAAGGTTGAAAAGCCCTGCCATAGAATACTTTATGTACAACACACTTAGTACCATTTGAGAAGTACTTTTCCGACATTGTGTAGGAAACACATTTAGCAGAAGGCAAACACTTTTTTGTTTTATTCAAGCAAAAAGGCACATAAGGACAAGTCATTTCTCATTTTATTTTTGAACGAACAAAGGACAGGATTTCCCACAATTCTTGCTGTAAAGAAAATACATTCTGTGAGAATAGTGCGCACACTAATGAAACAGGACATAATACACAGTATTCTTGATACTGCTTTCAGCAACATGCCAACCTCTAAAAAAAGGACATAGAATTCTTTTCTGCTTTATTTTACTGACAAACCAATCACTGCCTCCAAATGGCAAAACCTAAAGCAATGTTAACTAAAACTTATAGCAACATTCCAGTATTTGTGTAAAATTCATTCAAAAAAGTATTAAAATTAAGATTAAATGCCTGCCAGAAAAGATAATCTTAGTTAAGTGTTTAAATATATGGAACAGAAATTAGGCATCATAACACCCTCAAAATGTATTGTGGTCAACTCTTACCAGTTCTAGACAGAACGGTAAATGTCAAGAGATTGTGGAAACTCTATTTCTCAAAGTTGGCAAATTTAAGACATATAGACTTCAACTTCCAGAAATCCCCAGCCAGCATTGTGGGAGTTGAAGTCCTGATGTCTTAAAGTTGCCAAGTTTGAGAAACACCTATTTTAATCTTAAAACATTGGGAGGATGTTGTGAATCTGATAATCTCCAATATAAACTGAAGCCAGGCAGAGTAGTGGAAATTGCGTCTTGGGAAACCATTGCCCTACTGTGGGAAGTAGCCAAAGAAGAAGCTGTGAAGATTAATGTTGTCCAGGCAGAAAAGTGAGATGCAAAACAAAATTGTGTTGACTGATCGATTTTATTGGGCTTACATGCTGCTCTAATCGGCATAGAGTGGCTTATATAGCCTATTTTTGCAATTAAGGTTAACATGAATGAATGAACCTTTATTATCAAAGTACAACATGTGTACAATGAGATTGGCTGAGCCTCCCTTCGTGCCCCCCCCAACTCACAGTGACATGGACATAGACAACAGTAGAAGAGCAGATAGTAGCTATGATTAGGCTCCTCTAAGCTGCTGTTGGCTTTCTCAGAGTGAAGGGAGCCAAAGGACTACCTGACCTTACTGGATAAGTAGGAAAAAAATGGAGGAAGGTGTTCCAAAAACTACAAAGGACTTTAAAGATCATATCTAGTTCTTGGTGGTATCCAGGTATACTTGATGTTATCCATTCAGTCATGCCCAACCCTTGGCCAGGTCCCTTCATGCATTCTGATCTTCCACCACTTTTTAGAGTTTATGTTCTGGTTGGCATCCTTGGCGTAACCGTGAACAAACTGTGATGCATTCAAGCCTTTGTACCGTATTTTCCGGCGTATAAGACGACCCAGCGTATAAGACGACCCCCTACTTTTAAGAGGTTTTTCAAGGTTTTTTGTCTTATATGCCAGAAAATACTTACATGCCCTGCCCTCCCTGTCCGTCGCAGAGGAGGCGAAGGCCCGACTGGCCCCACCGGCTCTCCCACTGCTCCCGTGCTTCTGCTGGCCCCCGAGGCGCAGCGTTTCCCGGGTGGCAGGCAGCGCCGGAGGGCAGCCGCCACCCCGCCACGGCCAGCGCCCCTCCTGCTTCCCCCCCAGGCCTTGAGCTTCTCCCATTCGGTGCAGGGCGGGGCAGCTCCGCCCACAGCCTCTTTTTCATGTGCCGCTTCCCTCTCACCATCGGCCGAGGCGCGCTTGGCCCGGGCTCCCGGTCCCTCTTCCCGGCCGGCTTCCCGCCCTGCCCCTCATGGAGCTGGACTGGGCGTGCAGCATCTCGGTGTGGCTGCTTTTCCTGGGCAGCCTGGCGGTGCGGCTCCTGCGCTCGGACCTGTTGCTGAGCCAGCGGCTGCTGCTGCGCGTGGGGCTGCTGGCCGTCCTGCAGGCGCTGGGCCGTCCTGCCGCTGCCCCTCAGCGCCGCGCTCACGGCGGCTGCCTGCTGGCTTGTCTCGGCCAGCACCGCCCGGCGGAAGTGCATCCCCACGGGGGGGAGAGCGGTGCTGGTGACAGGTGAGTCCGGCGGGCGCGAGGCCCTCCCCTCGGGCAGCGGCAGGATGGCCCAGGAAAGTTACCCAGAAGAGGCACTTGACAATTTATCTACTTTATCTGGGATCATTGCAAAATTATAACACTTATACACTATAACTCTTTATTATGAGGATCTGAGCACAGAGACATCTTAGTGTTGGTGCGGCAGCAAGCAAAGAAACTAATGAACCTTCAAAATGTCTTGGCTCATTCATGGTCAGTACAGTCTGGAGTGGAAAGGATCCTTTTCTAGAGAAGTTAAGTCCATAAATATTTTTACAATACCATTGTACGAGACCTCTTCTTTTTTTCCCTTAACTAGCGATCATGCTGTCCCTGGAACCATGCCCATGCCATTTACTTTATTTTCTTGTCAACAGAAATTGTAACTTCAGAGTCTTCTCTTTCCCAAGCCAGATGCAAAGCAACACGAGAGCTTTCTTATTACAGCTAAGAATAATCCCCCAGCTATTTATGTTCCTCAAACCTGGGCTGGATGTACCGTATTTCCATTCTTCTTTAGAGACTTGTATTCCAGGAAAGTATCAAAATGACAAGCACCCTTAAAATTGTAAGTAACAGCATTTAGGTTATTATTTGGAGTTGTCTTAACTTTCCAATATTAGATTGCAAGAGTTGGTATTCTCCTCCACCACCACCACCTCTCTTAGACCAAGCTGTTAGCAAATGACAAAGTTGAGCACAATCAATATTAGATGACTTTCTGTAAATGACTTGAAACCAGGCCAAGGAGTAATGGCTTTGGGACAGATGCAATGGAACACCACTGGCATGACTAGAACTTGGGAGAAAATGCTTTTTTTTTAAGATCCCTTGTTGCATAGATTAATCAAAAGTTGTGGCCCTTTCTAGACTTATCAGATATCCGATCTTCTCTTCTTCCAGCAGAGCAGCAAGATAAGGAGACAAAAACAAATGAAATTTTAGCTCCTCGGTCAGACAATTCCAAAATGGTTTTTGTGACTTCTTTGTATTTGGAACAATTTTTTGCAATTCATCCGTTTGTATTTGTGATTGTTTTCAATTTCAACTCTCCAAATTCCTCTGTCAAACTAATGGTCAAAAACAACAACAGAGCTATATGATGAAAAGACAACCATCTTTCTTCAAGACTTTATTTAGTCCCTCTTGTTTTCAGACACTCCTTGCATATGTTTACATGTGGATAGTCCTCGACTTACGACCTCAACTGAGCCCAAAATTTCTGCTGCTAAGCGAGGTATTTGTTAAATGAATTTTGCCCCTTTTTACGACTTTTCCTGTCACAGCTGTCAAGTGAATCCCTGCAGTTAAGTTAGAAACCTGGTTGCTAAGTGAATCTGGCTTCCCCATTGACTTTGCTTGTCAGAAGTTTGCAAAAGGGGATCACATGACCCCTGGGACACTGCAACCGTACAAGTCAGTTGCCAAGCATCAGAATTTTGAAATCATGGTTACAAGTAACTTTTTTCAGTGCCGTTGTAACTTCGAACAGTCACTAAACAAACTGTTGCAAGTTGAGGACTACTTGTATGGGTGAACATGAAGAAAGAGGAAGGTCTCTGGAGGAAGGGATCACATCCTGGTGCATCTGCAGCAAGCAGAGGCGAAAGAGGGCAATATGTAGGCATAGCAGGTTCTCAGTTCATCAGCTATGCCAACATCTTGCCTCCTCTTGGCTCTGAATATAGAGATGTCTCCTCAAGCTTGCTTTTCCATCGTGAAGTCCAGACCATTTCCTGAAGGGTGTTTGGCCTAAAAAGAGAAAGAAAGAAAGAAAGAAAAAGTTACTCTAAATAGACAGTAAAAGAGAATATTTGTAGCTCAGGGTTGAAATGAGAAGCCCTTGGTGCTCTCTCAGCTTGGTTATTTTCTTGGAAACATTTCATTACCAAGCTAGGTAACGTCATCAGTGCTAATAAGTGATGATGTTTCCTAGTTTGGGTAACGAAACGCCTGCAAGAAAACCACCAAGTTCAGAGAACACCAAGGACCCTCATAAATAGACATGGGGGCAGAGGGATAGTTTACGTCCAAGCATTATTGGGCCCAGTGTAGTGTCTAACATGAATGAACACAGCTACCTTTTGTTGCTGGGTCTAAAATAACTTGCCACAACCAACTGGCTATGGCCAATTCGCCATGGCCAACTCACCTCAGCCAACTCACCAAAGGACAATTTGCCACGGCCAACTCATCATAGGACAACTCGCCATGGGTCAAGTGTTACACTAATATCAAAGAAATAGTGGAATAGAATCATTAAAGAACGGATACCAAAGGAGGGACAAAATGAAATGTGAATGATAAAAATTAAAATATTTTTTTAACTATTTTAAATAATTAAACTGAATTATTGAATTGTTCCCCCAGGGAGCTGTCCTATGGTGAGTTGGCCATGTCGAGTTGTCCCACAACAAATTGGCCGTGGTGACTTTGCTGTAGTGAATTGTCCCATTCCATTGTGTTGCCTATATCTGCTCAATACGCTGGAGCTGGAATACTGGCAATTTTGCCTGAATCCCTTCGTTTCTAGAAGACGGGGTTTGTAATTCATCTCTCCAATAGAAAGAAATGCAATTCTGCTTTTGAACCAAGAGCTTAGCAACAGATCTCTAGAGACAGCAGTAAAAACCCACGTTAAGCATTAAGCATTTAATAAGTTAAAGGTAAAGGTTCCCCCACACATGCGTGCTAGTCGTTTCCAACTCTAGGGGCCGGTGCATATCTCCATTTCAAAGCCGAAGAGCCAGCGCTTGTCCGAGGACATCTCCGTGGTCATGTGGCCAGCATGACTAGACACCAAAGGCGCATGAAACACTGTTACCTTCCCACTGTAGTGGTCCCAATTCTTCTACTTGCATTTTTACGTGCTTTCGAACTGCTAGGTTGGCAGAAGCTGGGACGAGTAACAGGCGCTCACTCTGCTATGCAGCACTCGGGATTCGACCCGCCAAACTGCCGACCTTCTGATCGACAAGCTCAGCGTCCTAACCCACTGAGCCACCACGTCCCTTATTTAATAAGTTAAGCATTATTAAAGTAAAGCTTCACTGTTCACATTCTATTTTTCTCTACCCCAAAAGGCAAAAATCAAGTTTGACTGAAGGAAGACTTTCAACATTATGAAATTAGACAAATTAGCAAAATTCCTAAATATGGAGCCTGGAACATAACATACATTGGAGTAGTTTTGAGTCTATAGTCTCTTGGCTATTTGTAGCACTTTTTAACTCATTCCGGATGGGATGAACCATTCAAACCTGGCCTGCCCAATTCAAAATCCTCTATATCAGGGATGCCCAAACTTGGCAACTGCTGGCTGGGGAATTCTGGGAGTTGAAGTCCAGAAGTCTTAAAGTTGGCAAAGTTGGACAATCCTGCTCTATTTAGACCAGGAACTCAGTCATACTGTAAAAGGAGGAGCATCAAAATGCTTTTGAGCAGGCTCATATGCCATATTATGATCTGGAGGGAGGCAAAGACATGGATTTAGTGATCGTCAGAATGCTTCTTGTGATCAGACCATCCTCAATTTCCCCAATCCTAGTCATTTAGAAGAGTGATTAAAAAATCAACAGAGGGAGGGATGGATCATTTGTACTTAATATACTGCCTCTATGTTGCTTCTGTCCAAAATTCCCATGTTGAAATAGTTCTCTATGGTGTTTGGCAGGGGGGATTTTGATAGAATTGTTTTCCCAACTTTAAAATTCCCATTCTTACTTAGCACATATCAACCTTGTTTTCAATTCAGTTCTTTTCATTCTTTTCTTCCCATTCCTTCTTTCTCAATATGATTTAGTCTAATATTTTAATTTTGTTAAACTATTTTCTACTATTTAAAATCAGTGCTTTCCCTTTGTCTTTTCATTAGCTGTGGTGGCAGAGTGGTTAGAACACAATATTGCAGGCTGACTCTGCCTACTGCCAGAAGTTCGATCCTCACCAGCTCAAAGTTGACTCAGCCTGTCATCCTTCCGGGATCGGTAAAATGAGGACCCAGATTGTTGGGGGCAATATGCTGGTTCTGTAAACCGCTTAGAGAGTGCCATGAAGCACTGTGAAGCGGTAGATAAATCTAAGTGCTGTTGCTAACTCTATTAATTACATTTTTATGCATGCCTTGAAGACATCCTTGACTCCTGCATGATAAGACCACCAAATTTTCTTGGCAGCATTTTCAGAAGTAGTGTCCCATGGTCTTCTTCCTAGGATGAGCGATAATGATTAGTCCAAACTCACCACATTGCCCTGGGGCTTAAAGCAGGACTAACCCACGCAATCTCCTTATTCCTAGATCACTTCTTTTAACCACTATACCAAATTTGCCCTCACACTTTAGTTTCCTTAATATTTAAATCAATTGGTAAAAAAACTGAACCCCATAGTTATGTGTACCAACCCCATAGTTATGTTATTTTCTGCCTTTGGCACTTAAAAAACAAGAAAAAAAATATTACAGACAAATAGTTTTTTAAACCTGCTTTTCAAACAGTCGCACCTATGCCTGAATTCAATATTTTGCACCAGGAACAATTGCCCAAAGGAGCAAGCTTTATCGGAAACATTGAGACTGACTATCCTACCCAATCCAAGTAAGATTCTCTTTTCGTCCCTTTGTAAGATAGAACAAAATACTCCTCTTCCCTTTGAAGGCAGGAGGAGTGGAAGAATTTTAAAAATTCCAAAAAAAAAAAGCATTTACTAAGGAAAGGTTTAAATAGAAAAACACCTAGCCATTTATTTTATCAAGTAAGGAAGTAGCCATTTTCACTGGTCAGCCTCTAGATGGCGCCCCCCTATGAAAACATTTCATATGACCATCATTCTCTTTTTAATTTTTATTAAAACATTTAATTAAGAAGATAAAAAACTAACAGAAACTAGTATGAAAAAAGAAAGCAAAGACTAAGACGCAAGAAAAGAAAAAAAATGAAGAAAGAAAATATAAAGAAATAACTTTCAATATTCTTCACAGCAGTTATAAGTACTGATGTGTTTTGACCTCTCTCTAAAATTACATCATATTGCTCGTCTTTCTACAATATAATCCTGTCTAATGATCAAAATCACAAATCATAAGTTCGTTGTTTTTTTCCCCATTTTTAAGCAAAATGTCCAAAAGAGGCTTCTATTCGCCACACAAGACTTATCATTCTCCTGAGGGAATTAAGCAACATATCATAAGCAACACACAGTAAATAATAAAAAATTATGTCTAAGCAAAGAACTAATGAAAGAGAAAGCTTGGTCTCTACACTTTTCATGTCCGAGAAGAATTTATGGCTGTTTTTCCTACCTGAAGGATAGTTGTGGACGTGGGGGGTGGGTGGGGGGGGAGGGAAACAGCAGTGAATCTACCAATTCCTGCTCTGAAATTACCCTGTACCAGTGGGTTAGGATGCTGAGATTGTCGATCAGAAGGTCGGCAGTTTGGCGGGTCGAATCCCGAGTGCCGCGTAGCAGAGTGAGCGCCTGTTACTCGTCCCAGCTTCTGCCAACCTAGCAGTTTGAAAGCACGTAAAAATGCAAGTAGAAAAATAGGGACCACTACGGTGGGAAGGTAACAGCGTTCCGTGAGCCTTTGGCGTCTAGTCATGCCGGCCACATGACCACGGAGACGTCCTCGGACAAGCGCTGGCTCTTCGGCTTTGAAACGGAGATGAGCACCGGCCCCTAGAGTCGGAAACGACTAGCACGCATGTGCGGGGGAACCTTTACCTTTTAAATTTAAAGCAGCAACTGTGTCCAAATTCTGTTGTCAAAGCATAGAAAAACCTGACTGTGGGGGCAGCACAGTAAGACGTGTTTTGCTTCTGTAAAGCCCAAAACCAAGAATAAATACTTAGTGATACTTCCAAGCTGAGTTCTTTATTGTTTCATACCTAAACACAAAGTTTTGCCAGACTGAGGCTTCTGCTACCTGCACCAACAGTATATGGGTGGTTCTCCACTTAGGACCACAGCGAAGCCCAAAATGTTTGTTGTTAGGTGAGTTTTGCCCTACTTTACGACCTTTCTGGCCACAGTTGTTAAGTGAATCACTGCAGTTGTTGAGTTAGTAACACAGTTACAGTAACACAGCCTCCCTATTAACTTTCCCTGTCAGAAGGCTGCAAAAGGTAAACGTGAACCAGCTTCCAAGCATCTGGATTTTGATCGCGTGACCACGGGGAAGTTGCAACGGTCATAAGTGTGAAAAACAGTCATAAGGCACTTTTTCCAGTGCTGTTGTAACTTCGAACAGTCACTAAACGAGCTGTTGTGAGTCGAGGCTTACCTGTCCTCTGGGAACTATTAGGGAATTGCTGTCTTTACCCTCTTTCTCTCATAAGATCTGGACTGAAGTTGCCTGTTATTCCTTTGGGAATCCGCCTCTTTCTACATTTGCTCACAGCTTCTCATTCAGGAAAGGAGAGCAAGTATAGGCAGTCCTTGACTTACAACAGTTCATTTAGTGACCATTACAGCAGGAAGGGGGAAAAACGATTTATGGCCATTTTTCACATGTATGACCGTTGCAGCATCCCCATGGTCCCGTGAGCAAAATCCTGACGCTTGACAACTGGCTCATAGATCTGACGGTTGCAGTGTCCCGAGGTCATGCGATCCCCTTTTGCGACCTTTTGACAAGGAACAGTCAATGGGGAAGCCAAATTCACTTAACAACCGTGTTACTAACTTAAAACAACTGCAGTGATTCACTTAACAATTGCGGCAAGAATAGTCATAAAACGAGGCAAAACTCACTTAAGAAATGTCTTGTTTAGCAGCAGAAATGTTGAGCTCAACTACGATCGTAAGTCAAGGACTACCAGGTTTACTGACTAGGAGGAAGAGTGCTAGATCACCTCCGTCACTAAGCTAAATTTAACATTTGATGTTGCCAAGTGTCAACGCAACCCTTTTATCTCCACTTCTAAACTGCAAACATGTTACATGGCTATGGAGAAAGCAGCAGAAAGAACATCTAGTTGCTGCTAATCAACTCTCCTGAGTCTGGTCAACTCTGGCGACTTAAGTCCAGTCAATCAATCAATCAATCAATCAATCAGACTAGGACTGGAAGAGAGGTCTTCTAGTCCAACTCCCTGCTCAAGCAGGAGACCCTACACCATTTCAGACATCACAACCCTCCAATGATGGAGAACCCACAACTTCTGAAGGCAAGTCCTTCCACTGGTTGATTGTCCTCACTGTTAAGAAGTCTCTCCTTAATTCCAGGTTGCTTCTCTCTTTGATCAGTTTCCAACCATTGTTTCTTGTCCTGTCCTCTGGAGCTTTGGAGAATAATTTGACCCCCTCCTCTTCTTTGTGGCAGCCCCTCAAATACTGGCAGACTGCTATCATGTCTCCCCTATTTCTTCTTTTCTTTAGACTAGCCAAACCCAAGTCCTGCAGCCGTTCTTCATTATGTTTTAGTCTCTAGGGCTAGGCCTTTAATCATCTTAGTTGCTCTTCTTTGCACTTTTCCCCCAAAATCTCAATATCCTTTTTGTCCATACCTAGGCAGGTTTGGATTTTTTTCCCCATTTTTAATTTTTTTAAAATTTTTTAATTATTTTAATTTTAATTTTAATTATATATATATAGAACAATACATTAAAAAACCCCTTCCACTTGACAAGAATCCAGTAAAATGGGGAGGATAATACTAATTATTATTTGGTTGGCTGACTTATTAAAAAAAAAAAGGACAAGGACATCTTTTGGAAACCACAGAAGCAGTCTGAAGGTCCATTGAAAAATAATGGGAGCCAAGAATGTCAATTGCTGTGTCGAAGTTCTTCCAAAAACAACTGCAGGAGATAAAGAAGTTAAATTAAGTAAGGTTGAAGCGTGAAAGGGAGTGAACCAGATTAAGGCTGCAAATGTACTTTCTCACGGTGTTCTGTCCTGAGAATGCCAGCTGCAAAGACAGGAAGGTTTCAGATCAGCAGTATGCTAAAAGCTTAAAAATCGAGCAAAACCCTAATTTGAAATTTCCGAATATCTTTTTTAGAGTTTGATGTCAGAATCTTTTGCCCGTCGTAACACAGATCTAAATTATGCATTGGTGAGTGCAGTTTGTCCCAGAGGATTTGCAATTTTGTGATTTTGCTGTTGTGACTATTGTGATTTCGCTGTTGTGAGTAGGCATTGACACTCTTTCAAAAGACAAAAAGATAAACTCACAAACTCCAGATTTGTTAACCTTGGATTGGAACTCCCCTTTTTTAATTGGCCTTTGTGCTATCTGCTTTTTCCTCTTTCCTACTACTACTAAATGAGGAATGAAGTGGTTATATTGGGGTAGGAAGTAGTGTATATTATACCATTCAAAAAGGGGGTTGCTGAAAATAATTTCAAATTTCAATGTAAATATGCACCGAAGCTTTGTTGGTCACTTTTTGTAGAATCTCATATTTTAGGAGACAACAGACTTTTGATTCTGTCTGGCAACTAAAGTGGAGGTTGCCAAGATCGCCGGTGGCAATCTCTGATCCCAAGAAACCACTGATGGGTCTATTTCTGAGGATTTATAAATAGATTTAGAACATTATACTTGATATTAATCTTCTAGGGCAAGGGTCCCCAATCTTGGCAACTTTAAAACTTATGGATTTCAAGTCCCAGAATTCCTCAGCTATGCTGCCTGAGGAATTCTGGGAGTTGAAGTCCACAAGTCTTAAAATTGCCAAGATTGAAGATCCCTGTTCTAGGGCTATTTTTCCTCGTTCTGTATCGTATCCTTTCCAAACCTAAAAAACCAAAATAAGGTAATATTTCTTATTTATTAAATTCCCAAGGCCAGCTAATGGTCACGCAGCTCAAAGAATAAGGTAAGCCAATGCACTTTCTTCTTGACAATATGTGCCAAAGAGATTCAAAAACTCCTGAAAAGTAAAATATTTTCCGGCTGGCATAACGAAAACATCATTTATTTTTTGTCTCCTTACAGGAAAAGATTCCATGGTATCTTCTTTGGCAGCACGCTTATACATTGCAGCCCCAATATGTGGAGTTCTAAAATACTGGGGCTTGGCTTGGGAACACTTGAAACGTATAGGTAATCCTCAACTTACGATTATAATTGAGCCTAGAAATATGGTTGTAAGACACTGTCATAAATTGAGGCATCCTTTGACTGTCTTCTTTTTGCAGTGGTCGTTAAGCAAATTCATTATATCAAACGGGTTGCTTGTTTTTGCCGGAAACTAGTAAAAACGCCAGAATTCAGGTAAAAAAATATCAAAAATCAGCCACCTGATAGTGCAAACAACTCCTAAAGGTGAGCCAGTTGCCAAGTGCCCAAAATACGATCATGTGACCAGATGATCTTTGTGATCACTGTAACTTCAAAATCTGGCCATACGTAGCTTGGATGGTGGGAGGGGGGGGTGTTCCGTTGTAATTTTGAACGGTTGTTAAGTGACCAGTTGTGTTTGGTTCTGATAGACGAGGACTCAGAGAGTTTCTCAATGAAAGAGTTTATTGAATACACAAAAGTCAACTGTCAACTGTCAAATGTTTCAAGCTTTTATAGTGGAACTGTTTGAACTGTAACCAATCATCAAACACTCTTTTCCCGCTTCTTGTTACTTAAACCAATGATTGCACCGGAATTTCCCGCTCAAACCCCCTGCTTTTGCAATCAACCATTTTCCATGTTTGCAACTATTTACAGACACAACACCCCTTACCCCCCAGTTGTTGTTATTTATGTACATAATCTTTTAAGTATTTGGGTTGCCTATGGACTCTTGAAGGGTATCTATTGCTATGGATACTAGAGTCATTCCTCTCTGTTTGTCTGCTTGGCTGGCTTACTCTGGTGGACCTGGACTCTTGGCTGACTGACTCTGACGCTTCCCTGTTAGTACCTTGTGGATGTTGTTGTGTTTGAAGATCATCTATTGCTGCCCTACTCCTAGGGGGCATTTCCCAGTCAATTTGACTATGTTGTTGTTGGTTACCAATGGACGGGTTATTTTGCGTTTCTGCTTCCCCACTATCTGGCGTGTTGTTATCAATAACCCTTGATGTAAATTCCTCCCCGTGTATACTTTGATCCCCTTCAACTGGCATACATCCAATATTTCTCTTTCTTAGCTGATCTATATGTCTTTTGCTGATCCTATTTCCTTCCCCCTCAATAGTGTAAGATAAGGGACCCAATATTTCAGTCACCACCCCTGGGACCCATTTGTCCCCTTGTGCATAGTTCCTGGCCCAAATTAAATCCCCCACTTGGAATGATCTGTTTGGAATGTCCAGTTCCGCACTAGGTAGAAGTCTGTCAGGGTGTAATCTGTCCAATTTGGTGGTTAGTCTCTTCCCCCACCTCATTTCAGCTGGGCTTTTACCGGTAGCCGTACATGGGGTCGTATGTTGGGTCAGCAAGAATTCGGCCAGTCTTTGATGCCAGTCGCCACGGATGATTCTCTTTAATGCGTCTTTAGTGGTCCTCACATTTCGTTCAGCCAAGCCGTTGGTGGACGGGTGGAAGGGTGCTGATGTCTTGTGTTTAATCGAGTTGGCCTTGAGGAAATCCTGGAATTCAACAGAGGTGAATTGGGGCCCATTATCTGACACAATTACATCAGGTAACCCATGAGTGGCAAAGAGGCCCCTTAATACTTGTATTGTTTTACCTGAGGTTAATGAACTGACGGGTACTACCTCTAGCCATCTAGAGAAGCTGTCCACTACTACCAGGAAGGTTAACCCTTGGAAAGGTCCAGCAAAATCAATATGAATCCTGGACCAAGGATTCCTGGCTAACTCCCACTTATGCGTACGTGTGTGTTGCTGCTCAGGCCTAGAACGTTGGCACAAATAGCAATTAGTAACGCATTCTTCAATGTCATTGTCTAGTCCTGGCCACCACAAGTGGCTCCTAGCCAATGCCTTCATACGTACTATTCCCGGGTGCCCCTCATGTAACTCTAATAAAATTGCGGGTCTGTGGATTTCGGGAATGACCACACGGTTTCCCCACAGTATGCATCCCAAATGAACTGACAGTTCATCTTTCCTTCTAAAATAAGGAATGTACTTGGCATCCGGGTTAGTATTTGGCCACCCACTAAGGACCCAGGCCATAATTCTCTTTAGAGTATGGTCATTATTTGTTGCCACAGCTATGTCTTTAGCAGTTAAAGGCCAGTCAGGAATGTCCAGAAGGGACATTATTTGTCCCACAGGGGCAGGGTCATCCTCAGTGATATTTAATGGCAGTCTGCTGAGGGCGTCAGCATGTCCCATGTCTTTGCCCGGTCTGTGTTGGAGAGAAAATGAATATGCTGAGAGGAAAATGGACCATCTCAGCATTCTGGGAGACATGATTTGGGGTGTCTGTTTATCCGTGGTAAACAGTCCCAATAGGGGCTTATGGTCAGTGAGTATGGTAAAGTTCCTACCATAAAGGTAATCATGGAACTTTTTTACTCCTGCCACGATTGCTAATGCTTCCTTGTCTATCTGAGCATAATTCCGCTCTGCTTTGGTTAGCGTCCTGGAATAATATGCGATTGGTCTTTGTATACCTTGGTTGTCTAAGTGGCTGATAACAGCCCCCACACCATACGGTGAAGCATCGCATGCTAAATAAATTGGTTTATTTTCAATAAAATGGGTTACTGTTGATTGGCTGGAAAGAATGTCCTTTAAAATTTGGAAACTCACTCTATGTTTATTAAGCCACTGCCAAGGGGTCTTTTTATCTAAAAGTCTATGGAGGGGTTCTGCAATGGCAGCTTTGTGTGGCACAAATGTATGGTAGAAGTTTACTAAGCCAAGGAAGGCCTTATTTTTTGGCTCAGGAGCCAATTTAATTGCTTTGATTTTATCAGGGGTAGGATGAATTCCATTTTTGTCAATCCTGAATCCAAGGAATTCAGTGGACTTGACCCCAATGCAACATTTTTCCTTTTTTAATTTCAATCCAGCCCTCCTAAATCTTTGCAATACCTGTTCAAGCCGCTCTGCTAATATTTCTTCATTTTTCCCAGCTATCAAGACATCATCAAAGTAAGGGCATACACCAGGTATGCCCTTTAAGGTCCTCTCCATCACTTCTTGAAAGATGCCTGGAGCTGCTACAATACCAAATTGCAGTCTGTGGACTCGGAACGCCCCCTTGTGGGTAACTATCGTCTGAGCTTCTGCAGCCTCTTCAGAAACAGTTAATTGCAAGTACGCCTGCGCCAAGTCTAACTTGGCAAACATGGCGCCGTCCTGTATCGTGGCGAGGACCTGCTTCACCGTCGGGACCGGGTAAGCATGTTTTTTCATTCCCAGGTTCAGGGTGGCTTTGTAGTCAGCGCAGATCCTCACATCCCCGTTTGAGGTTTGAGGGGTGTGACGATCGGCGTTTCCCACAAACCTCCCTCGACTGGTTCTAAGACGCCTTGGCCTACAAGCTTGTCGAGCTCGGCCTCGATTTTTTGCTTCAGGGCGAAAGGCACCCTTCGGGCCTTAAGCCTGATAGGTTTTACTGATGGGTCTAGATTAAATTTTATTGGGGGCCCTTTGTATTTACCAAGAGACCCATCGAATACGTCTGCAAATTCATTGCAGACTGATTCGAGGGTCTTATTTTTAATAATTGAATTTATTCCCCCAATCCAAATGCCCAGGGCCGGGAACCAGTTAAGGCCAATTAGACTAGTCCTTTGTCCCTCAGTAACTATTAATTCTAAAAACCCCTTAAACCCCTTAAATTTAACGCTAATGGTAATCTTTCCTTTTATTTTAATTGGGGTTTTTTGGAAATCAGTTAATTGGATTTTTGTTGAACTAAGTGGAATTTTTCTTCCACTTATTTGTTCAATCCTTTCAAGGGTTTCACTGGATATTATTGACACTGAAGCCCCTGAGTCTATTTCCATTTTGCAAGGAACCCCTTGCAATTGGACTGTGATTTTTAATTTTCCTTCTGGAAAATTGCTATTTTTTCCCTTCCTGCTGCGATTGACACGCGCCACCTCCCCTCGGTTTGGAATTTTAACCCTCGGTCTAGGGGTCTCTTTGCCACTAACGTAAGGGGTTACCTTACCTTCGGGCCACACATCGACTTCATGAAGGCGGTTGTCGCGTGCACGGCTCCTGCAGATGGCCTGGATGTGGCCGGTCTTCCCACACGCTCTACATCTGGCGGTACGGAATCGGCAAGAGGCGCGGGGATGGTTGCCCCCGCAGCTGCCGCACTGGTTGTCATTGTCACGCGGTCTCGTTGTGGAGTCTCTCCATGGTCGCTGGGCCCCTATCGCTTGTCGTTGCGGTGTTGCGGGTTGGTGACGGTGGTTCGGTTCAGGCCCCTCACTTCGAGATGGTTTTGGCGCCAATTTTCCGAATCGTCTGGAGACTTCGGCAATGTCTTCTTCCCACTGCTGGTCCACCTCCCCACAGTCCACATAGCCTTCTTGGTTGATCTTGGCAGACACTGCCATGCTACTGCGGGGGGGGTCGCGATACCCGGTGGATTCGTATGTTAAAAGTTCGTCCAGCACTTCTTGCAAATCGCCGGTGGGTTTGGCGATTATTCTGTTTTGCAGCTGCTCGTCTCGCAAGCCCAGTACTACTCGGTCCCGAATTCTTATTTCTAAATTGTCATATTTGCATCGTACTGCGGCTTCCCTGACGGCAGCAACGAATTTTTGTATTGATTCGCCCGGTCTCTGGTTCCTTTTTTCAAAAATACGACACCAAAAGAGTTCGGATCTCCTAGGCGTGAAATGTACCTTTAGTTTGGCTAATAGGTCAGCGTACGGCACACTTGAGACCGGCTGCGGTTGACAAAGTCCCACAGCGATCCGATATACAGGTGTGCCGCAAATTGTCAGTAACGCTGCTGCCTTTTTCCGGTCGTCCGTAATTCCGTTCACAAGCAGGAACCCTTCGACCTGTCCAATGTATTCTTCCCAATCCTCTGGGAAGTTTGGGTCGAATTCCTTCAATGACCCGATTTGCGCCATTCGGAGAATTTTTCTTTATTCCGCCGCGGCCGCTTGGTTGACTGTGACTCCTTTCAAATTTGCCGCCTTTGCGCAGCTGTTTCGCCGAATCTTCTCTGGTCTACCGTCTATCCCACCCTCGTCGCCAATTGTTTGGTTCTGATAGACGAGGACTCAGAGAGTTTCTCAATGAAAGAGTTTATTGAATACACAAAAGTCAACTGTCAACTGTCAAATGTTTCAAGCTTTTATAGTGGAACTGTTTGAACTGTAACCAATCATCAAACACTCTTTTCCCGCTTCTTGTTACTTAAACCAATGATTGCACCGGAATTTCCCGCTCAAACCCCCTGCTTTTGCAATCAACCATTTTCCATGTTTGCAACTAATTACAGACACAAGTTGGGTCGTAATATCCACCCTGGTTGCATCTGAAAATGACTAGCCTTCCCTTCTGGTGATTCCCCAGCACTCAACGATATTTCTAAGTCTCTTCTGGTGAGTGCCAGATCAACCTCATTTGCATTCTTACAACTGCCCCTCCCCTTCCGCTTTCCAAATTTATGATCTCACACACACATACAGTTTCCAGACTTTAAACTAGACTTCAGAAAACGTTGACTTTCAATGCCACTTGTTCTTTTATGCCAGATATTTACAATGAGAGAGTGTATGAAGCAACACACACACTGGAAGAAGTAAAGTTTTTATAAACGGATAAGCACAAAGAACACAGGGGGGAAAACCACTCTGCTTAAATCTCAGATTTTTTTTTTAAATCCTCTGAAGATGAAATATAGCTAAGCTACGGTAATATACAATTGCATGCCGTCTGGTTACATTTATTTATACTCATTACATTAC
Organism: Vipera ursinii; assembly: GCF_947247035.1. NCBI lineage: Eukaryota > Metazoa > Chordata > Lepidosauria > Squamata > Viperidae > Vipera > Vipera ursinii. The sequence goes on along the minus strand of NC_139513.1, from coordinate 215,121,006 downwards.
CTAATTATATGCTATATGTAATGTAAGTGCGCCTATGGGTTTAGATATATATGTGAAGTGTAAGGAGAGAAATAAATAGATGATAAGAGGACAAGAGGAAAAGGCAGTTGCCGTACAAAATAAATAATAAGACTATTTTAGGAAGAGTCTGCTTTAAATCAAAATTGATTCCCAGTGAACTGATAGACCCGTCCGTGTAGTTTTCCTGACGATAAGGCAGAATTGTTTTGCACTGATATTTTCCTGGTTTTCTGATTTTACTTTTCAAATGAGGTAACAGCCCACATCCAAATGATAACCAAGCCTCATCTTGCAAAGCTTCTAAGCCTGGGAAGAATCAGCTTGCTGCTGCCACCTGCTGAATTTTCATCCTTCCTCTCTGACTATTAGAAATATATTCTATCCCTGACAAACAAGCATTGTTGGCAATGGATAATTTATTTTCTTTACTTAACTGAAACTGCCAACATTATATTTGCAAGGAAATACATTTCACTCTTCAAAGATCTGCATTCTTTGGAGAAAATTACATTATTCCAAGTAAGATTCGTTGCACAGTCCGCCAGATACCTAGACTGGATTTGACATTTTTGTCCACCTGTTGAGTCCTTCCGTAGGACCTGGGGTGGACAGATGTTGTTTGATTGTGTTACTGTCATCGGATGTAAGCTATTATGAATAAAGCTGCCTTTTGCAATTGACTGATGGGGATTCTGTCAATGCCAACAGTGTTCAAATGATGCTTCAAAACATTATTATTATTACTATTGCTATTATTGTTGTTGTTAAGTTTTCTCTAGCTGACTCCCAGTCCTAGCTTTTCAGTGTAATAGAAGAACAAGAATATTACAACTCTGAAGGCAGATTTCAACAGAAGATTTTGAAATATTTCTCATGTGTGCTTTCAGAAAATTCTGGAAAAGGGCAGTGAATTCACCCATGCAGATTTTCACACTTTATCTATTTTATTTTATATTATACTTTCATTGTTTATTTTCTAAGTGTGAAGAAGACCCTCCAGAAAAAATCTCCAGCTAAAGTTACATCTCTCATTTGAGCGAAGGTTGTTGAATTACCACAAAAAAAGTAGTTTTCCTAAGGCCATGGCTGCACCCAGACTGACTCTCTGGGTGGAATTTGTTCCTTGGCAAAACCTCATTTCAGTATTATAAATGGTGGAAGCTTTGAGCGCCCTCAAGACTCTAAATGTGCCACTGTTAAAACCTGCTTAGAAGAAAATTGCACAGGGTGCTAATTAAAAAATAAAGTGGGCAGGGAGATAAAAGAGAATACTCAACATTTTCTCCTGGTGACTTCATTGTTATTTTCTTCGCAACAATACAAAAATAAATTGCCATTATCTTCTCCCATGGTATTATTCAACTAATCATTCTAGCCTACAGCTTTTCTATAATTTCCCATTCAAGTACTAACTAGGTGTGATTCTTCTCAGCTTTTGAGGTCAGACACCCAACAATGACAGAGAAATATTGAAATACCCACAAAGGAGGAATAGATTGAAAAGATGGCAGAAATAGCAAAGCAGACCTTGTTGGTTCAGGAACAAAATAATAAGTACTTTTATAAAAAGAAACATTTTATGAACTTTTTGCTGAAACTGGAAAAAGAGTGAAATGTTAATTACTGGATTTGTTGATTGAAAAGAATTGAATAAAGAGCTGCAGTGATATTTCTAATAGGGAAGGCAGACAGCAACTACAGAAAAGGTCAGAAGTTGGTAAAAAAAATTGTTCTTATTTCTTTATCTGTTTTTCTTTCTTTTTTGCTGCTTTTGGCACCTATCAGGCCATTTTTTCTCCTGTGTCAGAAGGACCAATGTGCTTCCATGGCAAAAGAACTTGCTAGTGACATCACTCATTGCTTGGGGGACTTGCAGTTGGGGGGCTCCTTTCACGTCCCCGTGAAGTTGCCCATCGAAGTGGCAACCATTAATCTACTCACGGTCACCCACTTTCAAACTCCTGGATCCGCAGGAGCTGGAGCTTGTGACAGGAGCTCACCCTGCCCTATGGAAGCAACAGGGTTTCTAATACGAGCCTGCCAATCAGCAGTCCAGCATTCAAACCTCGTGAGCCACCTCACTCATCAGGCCAAATGCCATCTCCAAACCAACTTACTTGACAATACTAAAGAGTCACAGGAAAATGGGATAGAAATCAATCCGAGATGGATTATAATCCATGACCCTTCAACCATCAGTATGAAGATTAAAAGTGAAGCAATCCAATTTAATACATAGGACAGAGAGTGCAGAAGGTTAGACTACATAGTACAAAAAAAATGTTCCTAATACAAATAATATCAGTAGTGATTAAAAAAAATCCTACTCTTTAAACCTGTGATTTTAGCGTGCTTATTTAGAGGAGATAAAATTAAGCACAGAAGATATTTGCTCCCCAAGAAACTGATATACGAGTTCAGGTCTCTTTGAAAAAGCAAAGCTTTTGTAATCTCGGTATATTTAAATTTATATTGCTCCTAATCAACATATATAACCATAATCTACTTTTAAAGTTACTTATATGTAGTACTTATATGTATTTTTGGCACTGCGTGGCTATTTTATTCATTCTGGTCTATATATTTATTTATCATGATATGAAAATAGATGCTGCTTTTTCACCATCCAGGGACTTGTTTCATCTCACTTGTTTCAATCTGTCATGGATCACATAATTAAAACAATTTAGCAGATCGCTGCAATCACAAGCTATTTTAGATGATCCGCAGTGCTTTTAAATGTATACCCAGGCCTTCTTTAGCATGACTGTTTCCATGCACAAATAACTGAAAATTAGCATTATGAGAACATTTTGGTTTTCCTATCTATGAAGCTTATTATATCTATTCGTTTTTGCCTACATGTCAATTTACTGTATTTTCTGGCGTATAAGACTACTTTTTAACCCATGAAAATCTTCTCAAAAGTCAGGGGTCGTCTTATACGCCGGGTGCTGAAAATTTAGGGACAGGGCTGGCTGGAAAACCTGGAGCGGATCTCCCATTTAGTCTGCGCAGGGAAAGCAGGACCAATTGGAGAAGAAGCTGCAGTCTGTGATTTTTTACAGGGTTTATAGGGTTTCCTGCCTTAGCAGGGGGTTGGACTAGATGACCTCCAAGGTCCCCTCCAACTTATTATTATTATTATTATTATTATTATTATTATTATTATTATTATTATATTATTATTATTATTATTGTTGTTGTTGTTGTTTAATCCACTTGCACTGTTTTATGTTTACATGTTTGATGACAAACAGCCTTATGTTTATAAGTGACAGTTTTCCTACTAAGCACCTGCATGTCATAAGCATTTGAATTAAAATTACCATATTAAAATCAAATCTGATGTTTTTTAATTTTTATTTAGTGTGCGTTGGAAGAGGGGTAGTCTTATACGGCGAGTATAGCCCAAACCCTATAATTTAACAGGAAATGTAGGGGGTCGTCTTATACGCCCAGTCGTCTTATACGCCGGAAAATACGGTAATCTTTGAGAAATCCATACCAAGTCATTGAATCAGGAGTTACGGACCCTGAAACACCCCACCACCCCAAATCTCATATAATTCAGGTGATTGACCCTGACAGCTTACAAACTTTGGTGGAAAAATGTGGTGAGTATTGTGGGATTTTGTGTCCATTTTAATGCTTTGGAATTGCTATGAGTACCATCTGGGGAAATGGGTTCGCTTGATCCCTGCTTTGAACAACAGCCTTCCCTTTTCATCCATCTTTTTAGCCTCACTCTTGATGTGATAACCTAAAGGAATGTTTATCTCTTTACTTTGACCAGTCAGTACCAACACTGTTCTACAGATAGTTTTTTACAATTTTCCCTGAGTTTCAAAATCAGCTTGTTGCAGACCAAGACGGATGCTCAACTTATGACCAAAGTTACAACAGACCTTCCCAGAGATACTATGACCCAGATTCAAAATTCTGATGGCCACCCTCTGCCAAGAGCTGTGTGCTTGTATTTTGGCTGCTTAGCAACCAGCCTGCATTTACAGCTGCTTCCAGAATCCCACAGTCACATGACCTCAATTTATGATGGGGTTTTTTTGCCAGAAACCAGTATTTGTTTTCAGGTTCTGGAAGAAAAAGCTCACTACAGGCAATGGACTCACTTAATGACCATGGAGTTTGCTTAATGACCATGATGTTCATTTTATGACAGCTACATTCCCTTAATGACCACTACAAAAAAGGTTAAACAAATCAGGCATGGTCATGTGTAGTGACCCACTTAACAACTGACCCAACCTATGACAGAAATTCTAGGCTCAATTACAGTTGTAAGTTGAAGACCATCTATACTTACTGTTGGAAAAAAAACAGTATTAACCCACGGCAAACATTTGAGATCGAGCAATTCCTTTCATATCCCTTTGGATCCTTTTACTCAATAGAAGCTGGGGACGTGTTACTGCATTCAAAAGATTGTCGTGATGTACACACTTGTAGAAATAGAGAAAACTGCCTTTACATCCAAACAAGTGAGAAAGGCTTATCTTGTTCAAAACTCATTTTTCTCACTTTTACCTGGAGTTCCCAAAGACTGAGTCAGGGATTTTTCAGCTAATATTCTCTTCAAACGTTTTTAGAACTGAAAAGGATAGCAGGATGGATGGATGGAAGGAAGGAAGGAAGGAAGAAAAAGAAAAGAAAGAAAGAAAGAAAGAAAGAAAGAAAGAAAGGAAAGAAAGAGGGATTTTTTCATAAGCATCCATAAATAATATGCACATTCTGTACATAGGAATTTATTAGGGATATAATTGCATAGAATGGGTGCAATAATAATTTCATATTGATAATATTTTACTCAAATGTAATCTATTATATGCGTGATATTTTTAACAAAGCTAGTTATGTTGATTTTATGTAATCATTTACTAAGAAATGACACATTCTGAAAGGGCAATCCAATATTAAAATTTGAAATGAAGTTTGCTTTTATTGGAGCCTTTCTTAAGCCAGATTCTTCCATTATTACTTCTAATGTAGCTTTACTCTGGAGAAAGCCCTATTGGCTTCACAATACTTTCCCAAGAAAGTATGTTGATCCTCCCCCCCCAAAAAACAAAATCACAGGAGGAAAAATATTCGAAAAGTGAAAAATAAATATCCACATCTGAAGTTCAGTCAGCCTTATAAATATAAGAGTATGCGTTTTAGGAAGATTAAAAACGGCTTCAGATAAAAATATTTTTACTTCTGTCTGCAGTTTTTATGATTTATTCCAAGCCAATATTTTTAATGCAATTTCTCTCTTGCACTGAGCCTGTCTAAAGGTTTACAAATGTTTCAGAAATTCTTGAAGAAATGAAAAATTTGACCAAGACTACAATAGAGTGCATATATCCTGCTGGCAATAGAGGAATTTTAATTTTTTTCTTCTCAAGCAAGATGTCAACATCAAATATGGAACTAAACTGGCCATTTATTCTACACTCATTTCCCCCAAATATTGTCCCCTATCCCAATGTGGGAAAAACATAAAAAATTACTTATGGCACTGGGGCATTTTTGTTCTATTGTAGTAATTTTGACAAATGTTTCCCTAACACGTTCTCTTAGATGCACCAAGAAATTAAAATATCGCAGTATCAGATCAAACTCTTATTTATATTTTACCTTTTCAATATAAGCTCAAAGTAATGTGGATTGTATAGCCACAAAACTACAAAGTAGCTGGGCTGAGAAATGGCTGGCCCAAAATCATTGAGTCTCCATGGCTAAGGGTAATATGGATTTTCCAACTATAGTGCCTTAATCCAGAGGTTTTTAAACAGTGGGGAAGGGAAATTCAGGCAATTTACAGGGTGATAAAAATGTTATCATGCTTGCACAGCCAAAGTATAGTCACAACTTCAAAACTCTAGTTACTTTGGTTTCACAAACCTGAATTGGCACATGCTATATACCACGAAGTCTGTCATACACATATTAAAATTTAATTAGTAAAAGTATGCACTGTGCAATTTCTTGCCCAATTGTATTAGTTTTATTCAATAACAAATTAATTCAGTTATCATTTTAGGGGGTTGTTCTAACCAAAGTTTAGAAACTCAAACTTACACCCTACCCCATAATGCCAAACTGGGCTTCTCTGAAATATTGGGATTATAATTCATAATTTTCCAGCCAACATTGATAAAAGGGAAGGGAAAGCATGGATAAAAGCAGCTGGATAACCGTGACTGGCTGAGTCCCAATAGGTACCTGCAAAGGAGACCACCTGGGAATTCTCTGAAGGTAAAAATCCCAGAAGAAGGGGATAAAACTGCCCCAAAATCTGTATGGATGTGGCCACCAGAAGATCAAATCAAGGGCATCTTTACTGACTACAGATTTTTCCTACTGGGATCTTTACATACACTTCCCTTAAAAGTTTGCCCATGATGATTTGAATGAACAAGCCAACCTTTAGCCATCATCCCTGCTAAAGTTCAGCTTCCACTAACTGTCCTTCTTAAGGTTAAAAAGGATGCCTTTGCAGTCAATTTACTCAAAAGTGACAACAGAACAGCTACTTCATGCTTTACATTCTGATACAAGGAATTCCTTTTTTCCTGCCTCCATTTTTCAAAGGCAACATCTGAGGGGAGGGGGAGATTTTCCTTTTTCCAAAAAAGGCCAGTATCATTCTTTAGCTCCTGAAACCATTTCTGGCAAATGTTGCAATAGAGGCCTGGAATACGAAGTGCAAAGGGGAAGAAAGAGACAGTATGGTAATTTTTCCTAAAGGCCAAAAGATCACTCTCCCTCTTAAGATGAATGTTTGTATGTCTTATTCATTTTAACTTGGTCTGTGACACTTAAACTATCAATTAATTGGGGGATTATTGGAGTGATAGTCCAACATGCCTGGTAAGCATCTTTTGACTTTTTATTTTGGCTAATAATGCGACTGCTTACCTGTCATACGATTGTGCACATTTTTAAGGGCCTGAATAATTTTGTAGAAAATATTAAAAGAGTTTTTGTAAAGTGTAATATTTTCTGTAAATAATCAAATGTTTCTAAACTTCACATTATGATCAATTATGCAAATAATACTTAAATGAATTAATTGCATTTATGATCCCATCAAGCTGAGATTTATTCCCCTGGCAAGCATGATTTATGGCTGTTCGTCACCTATATTTCTAAAATAAAAGGTGCAGAATTCGTAGCAAGATGTAGAATTTTTCAGTTAAATCTTAAATTATTAAACTTAAATGAGTATTAGTGCTGAATTTTCAAACTCTCAAACTTTCTTTCTGAATTCATTTTGACTCCATTTGGGGGGGGGGAAAGGAAGTTTAATTTTCGACATAGATATGAAAAACTCGCTTTTTTGCCTTAAAATTGTATCTAATCTAAATTTAGTTTTTTTTAAAAAAATTATTTATAATGACCAGAAAAGCTTATGCTTACGTAACACGCTAAACAAGATAAAACATCCACTCATAATTCTAAACAACAGCTGTCAACAGAATAAGTTGAGCTGTTGATATATTTTTGTTTCTCAAAAAAAAAAAGAAGAGGGGGAAAAATAATCACCCCAAAGGACTGTGCATGTAGAGATGCCCGTAAATTGTTTCCTCAAAGGTGCAAATCAATTCCTTTCCGATTGGATTCTTACTAACTTCCAGTGGCATAGCGTGGGTTGTCAGCACCCGGGGCAAGGCAAGTAATTTGTGCCCCCTAACCCGTGGATTTTAGCACTCGAGTCTCTTCCACTAGATTAGTTAAAGAAACCCTTACCCCCTAAGCACATGTATTGTTTGTTATGAAAATACTGATGTAATTAAAGTAAAGTGCATCTAAATACAAATTTATTTTCAAACACTTTATTGAGTGCGAACATGCATTACACATTCTCCCCATTTTCAGCAGGTCTATGAATACAAATCGGGGGGCCCCTGCACCCCCACGCTACGCCACTGCTAACTTCCACAAATTATGGCCAGGGAAGAGCCAGAAATTCAACACGCAGAAAGAACAACGATTTACATGACCAGCTTTTATACTAACAAGTACATTCAGAAGTATAGGAGGGCGCTTTAAAAAAACAACAACAACAAAATGCACGAAAAGAGAAGTCCTGTTCTCAATGGCCAGAAGCCACCACATCTAACGACACGGCTGTAACTGGATCGGTGGGTGCCTTCCTTCTCTTTCAGCCTTGCTTCCCAGAATACACAACGCAAGGCCGCAACTTTTCTCGCCTGCGTGTGGGTCTGAACGGGAATTTAACCTCTTCCTCCTTCGCCCCTTTCTGCTGCATCTCTATCCTTTCCCGCAACACCCGGATCCCCCCCATCACCCGGAACGCAAACGCCCGGCGGCCTTCGAGAGACCACACACACACACACACACAAACACACACACACCAAGCATCCCAATTCTTTTCCAGACTACCTTGCTGCAAACAGGCGGACGGCTTAGAATTAGCAAAGCCGGGGCACCAAGCGGGCGGTGTCGGGAAAGCCAAGTTGCAAGGCCGAACCGCACGGTGGAAAGGCGACTTTGATCTGCTGCCCACGCGGGCCAACTCAAAGTAACTTACAACAGGAGAAAGAAACCCTTTTTTTTCAGAAGCAGGGAAAACGGCGAAGCGAACTTAAAGGAACAGCGCAGAACTATCCCAGCGGAGAGGGAAGAAAGTTCAGAGAGAAATCCCCAAGACGAAGAAAAGGCGGCCTTGGGAACTGGCCAGATGAAAGTAAAGCAAAGGCCATTATCTCACAGAGAGAGAGAGAGAGAGAGAGAGAGAGAGAGAGAGAGAGAATATAGTAAATTTCTACCTGCAACCGAAACAAAAAACATTTTAAGAGTGAAAGTTGGCCAGCTCCGGAATGACGTCCTCAGCACTGCACACTAACCACGCAGCCTAAAGAGAACCGAGATTCTCGGATGAACTCGTATTTTATTTTTTATTTTTTTATTTTTTTTAATAAAAAAAAAGATACAGCCTCCCCAAAGAGAAAAGCGGGCATTTTTATTTATTTATTTATTTATTTATTTATTTATTTAAAAAATCACCTCCCACAAGGCCGCGTTCACAAGTTTTATTTGGCTGCGCGGGTCAGGCGGAGCTCAGTTGTAGCTGTAGCTAAAAAAAACCCCGGTGTGCAAAATTAGCCTCCTTCTCCTGCAAGAGGCCTAAAGCACGGATTCAGACGATCCCGACCTAGTCTGGCTGGGCGAAACAAGGGGTGTGTGTGGGGGGTGGGGAGGGGGGGGAAAGGGGAAACAAAAGGCGATCGATTCTCGGGGAAGGGATCGGGGGAGAAAAAAAAAAGAGGTTCTCGGGTCCCGACGCGTGGCTAAATCTCCGAGGACCGCTGCTTCTGCGTCCCGGGAGAATCCATTTGAGGGATCAGGTTGGCGGGGACCCCCCCCCCCGCCTTCGGCTTTTGCCTTCTCCCCCCCCCCAGTCTCTCGCCCGTCGCCCAGCCAGGGGGGCGGGGCCAGCGCTTGATGCGCAAAAACTGGCCGGCTCCCCCGGGCGCCCTGCGTAAATCGAGGACAGAGCCGGCGCGTCGCAAGAAAAGTCGGTCCTTCCTTTGCCTTGCCGGAGCGTGAAGCAGGCGCCCGCGGGCCTTACCTGGCCGCCCGTCCCGGGTCCGGGGAGGGAGCCCGAGTGATGCAGGGGCAGAAGTGAAGCCCTTCTTCCCTTCCAGCCGCTTCTCTTTCTTAATCCCCACCCCCAAGCGCCTCGCCCTCTCCCCGAAGCCGAGCCGTCTCCACCTGGAGGAAAGTCGGGGCCGCGCCTCTGCCTTCCCGGCTTCTCCCGAGCGGGCCGCCGCCGCCGCTGCCGCCGCCTTCTCCTCCTGGCCTTCGAGCCCCAAATTTCTGCGGCGAGCAGGCGGAGGACCTGCGAGAGGGAGGGAGGGAGGCCGGCGGGCGGCGGCCTCGGCCCGTCTCCCGCGCCGCAAGGGGAGCGCGCGTAATCCGGCGCGGCTCTGCGCTCCAGCGCCTTAAAACCCGTCCCAGGTAAACCCTCCGGGCGGGAGGAGGAGAAGCGAGTTTTACTAAACCGCAAAAAGGGAGGCTAGAAAGGCGGGCGGGCGGGCGTCTGCTGCCCTGGGTGCAACCCTCCCCCTCCCCCGCCAGACTTGACTTCCCAGCAGATCTTGGTAAGGATCCCCAAGGAGCGACGGGGCGGTCGCCGCGGCTCTCACGACCGGCTAGCAGCTGAACACCTGCCGCACGGCGGAGACGGGGCGGGCGGGGGTGTGGGGGGGGGAAAGAGGCGCTCGGGATCCAGCCGCCAAACAAAAGCGATCCGCGTTGCTGGTTCCCCACCCATCCCCGCGGGCGGGCACGCCCAACTCCGGGGAGACGGGAGGGCGTGATCCGCGCATTCACACACTTCTCCTGAGCCTTTGAAGACTTGGTGGACGGTCCCTCGGCACGGTACGGAGCGGGGAGGGGGGGAAGGGAGGGGAGATCGAATGCTGCCCTATCCTCCTCCTCCTCCTCCTCCTCCTCCTCATCATCATCATCATCACTATCGCCACCATCAACATATATCATCACCCCCATCCTCCTCCTCCTCCTCCTCCTCACCCCACCACGCTCATTATATCGTATCACCACCACCATCATCATCACCACCACCACTTCCCTCACTGCCATTATTTCATCTCCATCTCCATCCCCACCCCCACCACACTCCTCATCATCATCGCCGTCATCGTCTCAAGGAACCGGAGCGTCCTGAGTGGAGCCGCGACCCCTTTCATTCTTGCCCACCAAAAGCAGGGCTAGGCAGGGCGGGCACCGAAAAGTTGGTGGGGGTTTCCTTCTCAACCTCGCCTCGTCTCTCCGGCGCAAAGTAAGAGGCTGCGGGGTCGGCCGCGTCCCCCAAGCTAAGGGAGTAAAACATCCGCGAGTGTCGGGCGCTGGTCCCCCGCGCGCAACCCCGACGGCCGGCCCGGATGAGATCTCAGGGAAGGCGGCCGTGCGCGCCTTTGGCGGTGGGAGGGTTGGTGGGAGACCGGACCTCTTTCAGCCGAGTCGGATTTGACGGCTTTGGTTGTCCGGTGAAGGGACAACTGGGGAGACTGGGCTGGCTTGATAGCCGATTAAACGGCCGAGCAAAAGGAACCCCAAACGCCCTTCTTGGTCTTGATTTTTATTTTTATTTTTATTTTTAATTCCATTTATATCCCGCCCTTCTCCGAAGACTCAGGGCGGCTTACAAGCTTAGCAGTAGCTAAGATTTTGGGGTGACGCTGGAACGACCGAAGAACAGTCGTTTTCGCTCCTGTCGACCAACTTCCGATTTTGTAATAGATTAAAGAAAGGGCTATGGAGATGGAAAACGAGTTAAATTAGAGATAATTTCCCTCTCCTCCTTACTGCGCACCCGTGAGAAAAATGGGTTCAGTGCTGACTTTGAACAAAATACCTTTTTAAAACAATTGGACTTACACAGTTAGTTTTATAGTCCTGATGCATTCTAAAGTTCCTTCACTGTTCTAGAATGAACCTGATTGAGAACTGAATTTCGGGGTGTGTGTGCTGGCTTTCTGGGTGTGTGTGTGTGGGAGGGAAGTCACTGCCAGCATTTGTTCCAGGTTTGGGATGTTCAAACAAGATGTTCAGCCCAGATGTGACTAGGCTCCTGTCTAGGGACAACAATAATGTAAATTAGCTTCGTGGGGCAAATATAAAGGCAGAAACTTGATAACAATCGCAGTTATGTCTGGGTGAGGCATTTGAAATTTTATCCGAGGTTCAACCCCATTGTTAAATAAAGTGAATTGATTACTTGGGTATTTTCCCATGTTTTTGAAAATTAATTAGTTCTGTAAAAGTGTGCACCAATAGCACAATATTCCCAAAGGGGGGAAAAAATTAAGTATTCTTTGTTTTTAGGCAGTGCACACGTAGGTGTTATCTTAGAGACCAAACATCTTCAAGTAAGCGAAACTCTAAAACAGCATCTGCAGTTGTAAGGAGTGTAAGGAGTATGCCAAATAATCAGGCTTTTCTTGCCAAACTGTTTAAATTGATTAAGCTTGACATTCTGATTTCACCAGCCCTCCACCATTTTTTTTAAACATTTGTGTTTGGGGCTTTCACTTTTTTTTCCTCCAAAAACCTAGAGGTTTTTTTTTTTAAGTCTAGGAAGCACTAGCACGTGTAGCACAAAGGTGAAACTAGATAAAGGACACAAACTAAAAATAAAGTGATAGAAAACACTTGAGCGGCTTTTTGGTTCCTGTATAGTCTCTTGAGCCTTTGTAGGTACTGAGATTTGTCAAAAGAGTAACAGCTCTTACCCCATCTAGGCTGCAGTCTTTATAAATTCCACAGAGCCAGAGCCGTGGAAGTCTAATCTTTAGCATGCTCTGCCCTGAATTTTTAAATTTGACTGTATAAAACAGTGACAACTTCCTATTTTAAACTTAAGTTTCAAAACGGTGTAAAATAGCGTAGCTTTTCTACTTTTTTTCAGTGGAAATGCTTGATTTCTCAGACCATCACTGAGACTTTGTTACAAGGCTTTCTAGCAAAACAAAGATAACCAGGTTTTTACCTTCTGTTGTTGCGTTAAACACATGGTGCTGTGGACATCAAAATATGGCTACTTAACAGAATAATATAGTTGGAAGGGACCTTGGAGGTCTTCTAGTTCATCCACCCCCCCTCCTCAAACAGGAAACCCTACAGGATTTCAGACAAATGGTTGTCCAATTTCCTCTTTAAAATCTCCAGTGTTGGAACATCCAAAATTCCTGGAGGCAAGATGTTCCACCGATTAATTGTTCTGTCAGGAAATTTCTCCTTAGTTCTAGATTGGGTCTCCCCTGATTAGTTTCCCTCCATTGCTTCTTGTCTTGCCTTCAGGTGCTTTGGTGAATAGATTGACACCCCTCTTCTACAATCCTAGTTGCAAAATGAAAAAAAATCAGCAACACTCCCAATGGTTTTAGAATACAATATGCGTGTTCCTTGAAAAAGAGCTGCAACTAAAATACTGTATTTGGCAACTGTGTTCACTGTTTTGTACTAGGGGTAATTAGAATTTCAGCCTAAAAGTCTAATCTTAAATCTCATCCTTCAGTTTTTCAGCAGTCTAGGATCATATCCAAATGGATAGGCTAAACAGTTTGTTTAGCAACCTGAAAAATGAATGTTAGAAATGGCTGTTGTGCCATACATACATTATTTGAGAATACAATTTAAGGCTTCATCGGTAGGAATTCATTCTGAGTATCATTCAAATGGGTCGATAAAAATTGTGCTCTGGATTCGTTTTTTAAGTTGATACACATCACTGTGTTAATTCTACCCTAATAATTGAATTATACAACGTATTTTTATCGGCTCCTTCATTTGCATTTGTTTTTCTTTTGTTGACTTCAGTAATTGGCATAGAGCTACATTAGGTTTACTTGTTACTGTATTAGTAGTTTACTCTTTATCATTTGGGAAGATTCATTTCAAAAATATTATTAGTTAAAAAGAATAAGTTTAAAGTTCTTGCTTTAAAGGATAAAAGTATGTAATTTTTAAAGCTATAAAATGGTGGGGGTTTTTTTGCAACTTCTAAAAGGCGCTGAAGATCATAAATGTATCATTTTCTGATACAAGAAGCTTGTATTGTTGGTTTTTTATTTGTGTAGCTTATGCTGTTGTAGGGGTTTGGCTTTAGGTGTTGTGCTTTATGATTTTAAACTATCCAGAGAAAAATAATGGGCTATATTAAACATTTTCGTAAATGCATTTTAAAAGAGACAAAAAGGTACATTCTATAATGGCTGTACACAGCCTACAGAAACCAAAAGGATTTTCAATAAAAAAAATTTTGTCAGGAAGGTAATAAATACAGTATGATAAATATGAATATTGGGCTCAATGAATAGGATAAATTAAAAGGAGCTAGATCACTGTCTTTTTTTCTTTTCAATTTTCCAATTCCTGTAGTTCAAAAATATTACAGGTCTGCATAATGATTCTCTGCAGGTAGGGAGTTAACTCTAGGGAAAACTTTGGAGGAAATTCATGGGTGAAATGGAACAGTGTCAAAGATGGAATTTCTGCAAAAGAAATTAATTTTAAGTGTTTTCCTTAGTGCTAGCAAGAGTTTACTATGGCTCTTATGCCAAACTGCCAGTTATTTTGATCAGAAATTTTCTGGAGACCTGTAGTTTTCAAAGTCTCTGTCTTTTTAACCTTGTTTTCAATCTGTTGGCAGAATGTTCACACTAGTTATAAGCCTTACTAGGAATAAGATAAAAATGGGGCAGATCTAATAAATCTTATATGGAGTAGATTCAAGAACAGAGATGCAAACTTGGCCCTGTAAGACAACTTTGAGCCCAAGCTGGGATCTGATGCTTTACAAAGATTCTGTTCTGATCCTGCTAGTCTTGGTTACCACCCACAATTCAATTATAGCCGGAGAGAAGATACAGTACCCTAGAATTCCGTTTCATACATACCGGTTATAGATGTTCTCTTATTACTGAACACTGTATTTATTTTAGTTTTATTAGTATAGTTTTAGTTCAGTTAGTTGGTTCTGTTTTAAATTCTGTCCTTGTATCTGCTTTCAAAGATCTGCAACGTAATGGAATCAGTTCACTTTGATAATAACTATATCCAGGGGAAGGAAGAGCAACAGATTTAGCTTCCAAATTGGAGATCCTTCCTTCCTTCCTTCCTTCCTTCCTTCCTTCTCTTCCATGCCTTCCTCACTCCTTCCCTTCCTTTTTTCCACTCCTTCCTTCCTTCCTTCCTTCCTTCTCTTCCATGCCTTCCTCACTCCTTCCCTTCCTTTTTTCCACTCCTTCCTTCCTTCCTTCCTTCCTTCCTTCCTTCCTTCCTTCCTTCCTTCTCTTCCATGCCTTCCTCACTCCTTCCCTTCCTTTTTTCCACTCCTTCCTTCCTTCCTTCCTTCCTTCCTTCCTTCCTTCCTTCCTTCCTTCTCTTCCATGCCTTCCTCACTCCTTCCCTTCCTTTTTTCCACTCCTTCCTTCCTTCCTTCCTTCCTTCCTTCCTTCCTTCCTTCCTTCCTTCCTTCCACTTCTTCCTTCCTTTTCCTTTTTCCATGCCTTCCTCACTCCCTCCTTTCCTTCCTTTATTCCCTTCCTTCCTTCCTTCCTTTTTTCCACTCCTTCCTTCCTTCCTTCCTTCCTTCCTTCCTTCCTTCCTTCCTTCCTTCCTTCCTTCTTTCTCTTCCATGCCTTCCTCACTCCTTCCCTTCCTTTTTTCCACTCCTTCCTTCCTTCCTTCCTTCCTTCCTTCCTTCCTTCCTTCCTTTTTTCCACTTCTTCCTTCCTTTTCCTTTTTTCCATGCCTTCCTCACTCCCTCCTTTCCTTCCTTTATTCCCTTCCTTCATTTCCTTCCTTCCTTCCTTCCTTCCTTCCTTCCTTCCTTCCTTCCTTCCTTCCTTCCTTCCACTCCATCCATCCATCGATCCGTCCATCCATTCATCCTTGCTCTGATGTTTTCATCACATTTAGTAGCTTCAGGTTTGTAACAACAAAGTATTAGCGTTGCTGACATTTACATGGCCAGCTTCACTAGAAGAAAAGGCAATCAGGAATCTTCCCTCTTTGGTTAAAGGCTACGAATGGAAAAATATTATGGAGGCTAATTGTAGGAGGATGCTGTGTTTGTCAATGGTGGCAAAAAAAAATGCCTTGGAAGCATCTTTTCTGGCTAGCAAGTTTTATTGAAAGTGTGAGCTTTCAAGAGCTGCTGTGGATTTTGTTAGAAGCATGGAGTATATGCTATACTGTTCCTCAAAGCTTCTATCTATAAAACTTTATTAAAGCATGCAGCCATTGCTTGCTTTAATAATTTGGATTGCTTCCTTCAATTAAAGTTTAATTATAATTTTAGGCACTGCCAATAATAAAATGAAAGGATATTTATCCTGGGCTGCCTTACATGAGGGATGGAATGGATAATAAATCCTACCTGATATTTAGTTTCTCCAGATTTATGATGTTCAGGATACATATCTAGAATGAAAACTATAAACAAACTTTCAGAATCCACGTACTTGACTTGCTTAACTCTGATATTGGAATTCTAAAAGCCTTAATTTTTTTTATTTTGGGGCATTATTATTATTATTATTATTATTATTATTATTATTATTATTGTTGTTGTTGTTGTTGTTGTTGTTGTTGTTATTGTTATTGTTATTATTTCTTTAATTCACTTGAAGCTTATATTGTTCCCCTCTTTTCTGTTCTCAAGAACTAGACCTTTCTCAGTTCTAGAAATCAACACTTTTGCTTGCTGAATACAAAAATCCTTCTCTTTATCTTTCCTGCTATGATTCTTATAAACAAACGTTTTTATTATGAGCTAATTTTTTATTGTTTGGGCTTGAATAGAAAGGTACTTTTTATAAGATGGGAGGACAGGAAGGCGAGTTTGTAAAGATGTAAACATTTTCATTTAAGAAATTCTTTTAGTAATCGTTTTTGCTGATCAAACAAAAGTACTGTAACTTAAAAGGAAAACACGAACACAGTTAAATAAAAATCTAAAACAATTGATTCAGCAACATTTCTTGGAGTAAAATACATGGTTTAATTTGGGGATCATGGAGCAATATATCTTTTTATTTGCTCATTTTATTTTGATGGTTTAAGACAACAAACACATTGTGGAAAATAGATCCTTCACTTTTTCATTAGCATGTCTTGAACGGTATTGTGCATATGTGCATATGCTGTGCATATGTTTTTGTGAGCAGTCATGGAATGGAATTTTTTTATTGCAAAAATGATTCATCATGCAATTCATCATTCTACTTTCCTGATTTTTAAATTGTTACATAAATGTAGAGAAGAGAGTTTAGTTTAACAGCAATTTTATTAGAATGTATTTGAAATTTCAATCCTAAATATATAAATACTCAGAAGAAATGTGGATTCTTTTTTTTAACCAGACACAAAACCTTTTGATCTGGCGATGTTGCTTCAGAATTCAGTTCAAAAAGTCAAATAAAGTTTTGAATTGCAGACAGAGCAGTGCTAAATCTATGCCAATTCCAGTTTCCAGATCTTAGTCTTAGCTTTGACACATGCAGAAGCCACTTCTGAAATAAGAAAATATACATTTCTGCCTTCTGGGTGATGTGGTTTTCTGTCTTTCAGGTTGAATGCTGCTGTTTTTAGCTGTAGATCTGTACTGAGCATCTATTCTAAGGGCTAGTTCTCACATGTAGTGTCATCAATGTGTTCATTATTTGATGATTCAGCACTTGGTGACTCATGGATGACTTGCCAACCAATTTACTGAAAACGCTTGTCACAGTGAAGATATTTTTTAATTTAAGGAAAGCTTTATCGGTCAGCAGTTATTCACTTGAAAAGCATAAAGGTTGCATTTCAAAATGATGTCCAAAATTTGAGATTGGGTTAATGTTAATGTACATTACAACACATTTTTATTTTATTTTTATTTTAATTCCATTTATATCCTGCCCTTCTCCGAAGACTCAGGGCGGCTTACAAGCTTAGCAGTAGCCTTCATTCTATGTATATGCCTGCTTATTAGGGCTTTCACACACACCCCAAGCGGCATTATTACAAAGTCAGCTTAATTGCCCCCAACAATCTGGGTCCTCATTTTACCTACCTCGGAAGGATGGAAGGCTGAGTCAACCTTGAGCCTGGTGGGATGCGAACCTGCACTAATTGCAGGTTCTACCATCCATTTTTTGTTCCTCAGTGCAAGGAACAATGAAAAGACATGTGCATGTGTGCATGTCTGAACGTACATGTAACTGCTGTGTGCATAAATAAATCTAATAAAATAAATATGATAATGATGAGTATAAACTATCTATTGAGATGAGTGACCTGAAGCCTTCATTCAACTCTTGAGTCTCCTTTTTGTAGGCCCTCAAAAATTCAATTTTGCTGAAAACCATTACCCCTTATTGCCCTGTTAAAGTTGAGAATAGAGGGAACCTCTCATGAAAACCATAAAATAGAATGAAAAAAGAAAGAGTGTCTAAAAAAAAGGGAAAAAGAAACAGCCTCCAATCCCTCAAACCTATTAATGCCCATATGTGGACGAAGGCTCCAATATTTTTGTCCACTGTGCCGATGTCAGGCCCGGGAATCAGTTGAAGAAATTAGCTCCATGGGTTGCAAGCCTGATTACCCTTTACCTGCTTCCTCTCTTATACTCATGTAAATCAGGGGGATTCCCATCTCAACCAGTTTCACATTTCTCCACGGTATGGGCAATATTAGGCAATGTTTCCTTCCTCACTGCTTTGGTAATGGATCCTTCCTTTCTCTTTAAGGTCATCGTCATTATTATCAAAACACCCTCGAAAAGATTAAGTGCAACGTTGAAGAAGCAACTCATCTCTGGTAGACGTGAATGCAGTGCGTGCTTGTTCGACATCATGCGGAGAGAGAAAAGTGCTCCTAAGAAACACTTACTGAGAGTTGGGGTTGCAACCACAACTGGCAAGTGTTCCACTTTGTATAGAATACATCCAGTCCTTGAACTGAAATGGATTCCTCATTCTGTCTCTAAGCCAACCTATGAACTGTAGACTGTATTCCTGTCCAAATGCCTTAATGCCACAAGTGATTCATTTGTAAAGCCAAAGATGACAAACCGATGGGTTTACATGGATTATGAATACACTCCTAGGCCAGCAAGTGTAGCCCAAGTGGCCTTAATCAACAAACATGTAGTAATTTATTTACAGTAATTTATTTCTCTGTTTTCCTAGCAGGGAAATGAGTCCCTGTCCTGCAAAATAGTTAACTATGTTTTTCTAGTTTACATATTTCATCTCTCCCTTGTATGTAGGGCTTTGCATTTGACCAACATTGTGTAGCTGAAATTATTGCTCAGTTTGTGCAACGCCGTAAAATGTGGCACTGGACCTATTCCATATTTATGGTAGCCTTTTTGCAACTCACCCTAAAATTCTTCAAGAAATCCAGAAAATTGCTTAACATAACAAACACTGTGTGGATTGGATTAGTCCAGTAGCTTTTTCTGATCTGATCTCCTCTAGATATGTTGGAAGAATCCGTGTCTCCAATCAGAGTGGACAAAGTTGGCATGTCGGATGGATGAGTTGGGCAAAATGTAGGAGGAGGAGAAGAAATGTAATTGCACCATAAGAAAGTCACTGCCTCCTTTCTCTATAGCTTTTAAGCCCAATAGTTTCCTGGCAATATTTTTTCTAGAGGAGTGAAAAATAGCCTTTAAAGATAATCGAATAGAAAATTCCAGCGGGTATAATGTGTCATGGAGACAAGTCTTTATCAACAGGGTGGTGTGTTCAGCATCCCCTTAGAAGGGAGGTAATCCATGGTCATATGATAGAGACCTCTGGCCCCACGCTGTGAGTTTCTCATTGCTATATCTGCACCCTCTTTGTGCCTCTGCCTGTTAAAATGTCTGCCCGGAATATCCTGTCCAACTAGCAGTTCGAAAGCATGTGAAAGCAAGTAGGTCAATAGGTACCACTTCAGTGGGAAGGTAACAGCATTCTATGCACCTTTGGTGTATAATCAAGCTGGCCACATAACCATGGACATTGTCTTTGGACAATGCTGGTTCCCAGGGCCAAGAAACAGAGATGAACACTGTGCCCCAGAGTCAGACGTGATTGATAGGGAAACCTTTACCTTTATATCTAGCCGGCTTTATATTAATCTAGAAGCATTTCTCCTTGCCTGCTTCACTGGTCTAGAAAAAAAAGGCATGCATAGGTGGACAGGGTTATTTTATTTCACACATGGCTTGCTGAGTTATTCAGATTGATCAGCCTGAGCCTGGTCAGCTTATTTCTTAACAAGGCTATGCTACCAAATCCATCCAAGGGTCCCACCATTTCTTGTCATTTCAGAGGCTGTCAAACCCTCATTGCTAAATACATTGTAGATCTTTTAAGATGCTGGAATATATGAGTTGATCTTTTAGATCACATCCAACTAGTACAACAAACCAAGGCATTGCATTTATGTCAAGGGAGCCAAATGCGGTATCTGGCGTCTGTGGGGATCCTCCCAGATTGAAGATTAAGCTTTACAAGTGATAACTTTTCCACAGCTGGTCATGCAAGTTTTATGATCCCTTTGCAGAACATCCAAATATACTACTGTGTGTAGCAGCACATCTAGGTGTCTTCACCTTTCTCCCCTGTAACTCCCATGTTGACTGGAACACATAAAAGTAGTTAAGTTCAAAATTTAACCCAGAGTCGATAACAGAATTGATTTTGGAGGGTTTAAGTGCAGTTCATAAAGATCCTTTATTATCAGTATAAAGCTTTATAAAGTTCATCATTTCCAAAAGCACAGAAGATATTAAAAGATAAATACTCCCTTGCTCAACTCCTGCTCACTATATGGACAGATACATATATTTTTTCTGAACAGTCATCTATGTAATTTTTTCCCCAACTTCCCAGTCTAGCCTACAAACTTGGAGTTTCCTGGTGTTCAGCTCTCCCTGCATTAACCAGGTATAATCCAATCAAACTTGGTTAGATTTCAAGTTGTCATAAGTTGTAACCTCATCGTGAAATCCAAATGGCCTTAAATTTTGCACCTACATAAAAATCTGATATCCTGACCTAGTTAAATAAAGAGAAGATTGTTCCAAACTGAAGATCACAGACAGGATCTTTTTTTTTTTCTTTTTGGCATGTCTGGAATCCAACTATTTGTGGATTCATTTGTTTTGGAATGTGGTTGCAAGAACCGAACATGTATAAGCTATAAATCTACATGTGCATTTTAACTGAAAGGTAATTTTGAAATATTTTAAATTAAAACACACACACACACACAAACATTTAAGACACTTTCCGAAAACATACTCAGCTATACATAATTGAGCACTTGTACTTGAATCCTATTCTTAGGTATGCAATCAATCATTTGTCAGAATGGATGGAGATTAACATTTTCTACCCTTCTGAAATTAGCATTCCTGTTTGGTACCACATGGGAAGCTGATAGAGTAACCTGACTGAGCTGAGAGCCAGATGAATTGGTTCCCCCCCCCTTTATCCGTGGACTAAGTGACATCACTGAAAACAAGTCCAGATTGCTTCCTTGCTTTAAATCCCATCTGATTTGTTGGGCGCGATTTATTGGAGCCCTTGGAAGCAGATCTAGCCCAGCACCTGATAGCTGGAGGACTTCTCAGTAGAAAATACAGGTAGTCCTCAACTTACAACAATACATTTAGGGATCTCTCAAAGTTACAACAGCACCAGAAAAAAAAGTGACTTGTGAGCATTTTTCATACCTACGACTGTGGCCGCATCCCCATGGTCACGTGATCAAAATTCAGACACTTGGCAATTGATTTATATTTATGATGGGGGAGCCACATCCCCATGGTCATGTGATTCCCCCTTTTGCAACCTCTGGACAAGAGAAGCCAATGGGAGAAGCCAGATTCACTTAACAGCTGTGTTACTGGCTTAACAGCTGCAGCGATTCACTTTGCAAGTGTGGCCAAACTCACTTGACAGCAGTCTTGCTTAGCAACAGAATATTTGGCCTCAGCTGTGGTCATAAGTCAAGGACTACCTGTACCTCAAAAGAATTGTTGGGGAGAGTTTTGCTTATGCCTTTCTCTTTGAAGAAAAACATAGGGTACCTGAAAGAGAGAGAGAATACTTTTTGGTCATTCCAGTTTATATAAAATAAATATATGAATGCAAAAACCCTTTGATTCATATTTATGATGGTTGATTCTTCAACCTTCTGTCTTCTCTCTCATGATGAATATGTTTGAAATATTGAAAAACACACTAGCAAAAGGTCAGGTTCTCCAGCAGGTTTGTGAATCAGCCAGGAACAACCTGTATAAAACAGTACTAATATCTGTCACTTAACTATAGTTTGCATATAAAAAGAAAATGTTTTCCATTAGACACTGCTGCTAGTCTTTTGGAGATTGGACTTTATTAGCTGTTATGCTAAAAAAAAGGGGGGGGTGTTCGATCACATACAACAAAGGCTTGAGGGGGAAACAAAAAAGAACCACAAGACACTTGGTTTGTGGAACAGGATCTTGAAAAACCAAATTTTGATAAGTGAACAGTTGTCGTGTTTATGGCAGTTAGTTCGACAGATAAATGACTGGATTGTTTTCGGTTCTTATATATTCAGCTCAGGAGTGCTGAACTTCCAACTTTTTTCTTTTTAAATTAAAGCACGACCGCCACCCAAAATTGCAGGAGGATCTTAAAGATGAAAACTTATATTATTGTATAAGTCAAACAATTTTGTGTATTTAGTTTTCATTGGTCGCTTTACATCTTCGCCCTCCTTTAGGAGTTCAGGGCAGCGATATGCATCCATAAAGATAAAGAGAGAAAAATGCCAAGGAGAACAAAAGAAAGAGAGAGAGAAGAGAGAAAGAGACAGAGAGGGAGGGAGAATTTGTGATAATTATCTGTGATAATGTGGGTAATGTAGATAAATGTGGATAATGCTCCATATTTTCTCAGAAGTAACCCTCCTTGAATTCAGTGGGATTTATTCCCAAGGAAACATGTAGAAGCATGTTACAAGGATGTAGAACCCCAATTCTCCAGTGGCATATCTGGTGTTTCCATACCTATCTAATTAATTAATTGCTTGCAAAGCTAATCAATACAGCAGTGAAACAGGAAATCAGTCTAGTGCCTTTATCCCAAATCCTAAATACATAGAAGCATAAAGAAGATAAAATCCAGCAATTGAACATTCATGATCTTGTCTTGGAATGCCTCTGGAGGAAATTGGCAACTCATAGCTCAATAAGAGAATCTCCTGAAAGGTGAAAAAGTTCTCCCCTAGTTTCAGAATGTCATCTTTTTTTAAAAAAAACACTCCCTTAATGTTAAAGAAGAGCTGATATTTGGAGCCATTTCGTCTCTGAGACTTGAAATACGATTGATAGCCGATTTCATTGTAGGAATCCCCCGCGTTCTATGCTGCTGGGGAGGGGCTACAAAGAGGCCAGATTGTGACATCACAATTGCAATACAAAGCTTTAACTGCAGTATGGCAACCACCATCTTGCCTTTTTTGGGACACAGACACCTTGCCCCCCCTCCCCAAATGCTGCTATCGCCATTAATTGGTCTAATCACCTTGAAATATAATTGAAATTGGAAGCGAATATTATTTCTGGTGAAAATCAGTTTCATAGTTTGTTGTTTTGTGCCAAAGCACAGCTGATTGTCTACCTTGAATCTTGTACTGCTGAAATACACTGGGAGATTCTGGATTTTAATATTGGCAGAAAATTTTCTACCTAAACACTTTCTCTGGACCATCCACAATTTTATTAGCCTCTTTCAAGCACCTCTCTTTTTACTTGCCTGCCTTCCAAGGTAAATCATACCAAAGTAGCTGTTTCTTGGGCTGAGTTTCTGTTGCTTCTGCATCCCTTTTTAAAATAGTTTTGATATTCATTGCAGAGAATTGCCAAGCATGATAGACTTGGCTAAAGACAGCATCACATGGACAATTTTGCTACCCATTTCTCTTCTAATAATCATGAAAAGGGATTTTCTCTTGGCTCCCAACAAGTATAAACCAGATTTATATATCTATCGGTATTCAATTATATGCTAAATTTGAAAATTCTTTTCTGTAAATCAAAAGATGTCTCATATCCCATCACAGAATGCAGATAAAAAACCCCTCCCCATTTTACTACCCAGTAATCCCTTAATTCGGGGCTGAGTTGGGGCATGACTGGATAGAACTGAGCACTTGCTGGCCAAATGCCTTTCCTGACACCACATGAAGTTCGCAGCAGATATTTTTTCTTTGCACCCTAGGAGAGGAACACCTGCTGCTACCTGGGATCGAACTCTTAACCTTCCAAGTGGGAGGCAAGTGTCTTCACCACTATAGGCCACCACACCGCTCCCCATAAGCATACAGATAAAGTTAGGCTTTTTGTCTCGCTGTGTACAGTATCGCTTTACATTTGCTTGTGTTGAATTGCGTTTTAATGCTGATTCACTTCCTAGTCTTGGGAAAACCCTTTGAAGTCTCCAGCTCACCTTTTCCGTTTAACTATCCTAGATAATTTGGTGTTATTGACAAAATCATCTCAGCGTCCAGTATTAATGCCAGATCTCTTAATGGATCTTAAGTTGATCATGACCAAGTGATTAACTTTCAGTGATTCCACTCATGCTAGCTAGGTTATTTTGGATGATCATGTCTTGCTATACTGAAGCCATTGTCAATGTAGGGGATGTTTTTACTGCTATTCATTAGACTCTGTTGATAGCAAAAGATTAAATGACCTGTTAAATCCCTGCAATTAAACACAGCTTTTATAAGTAAAAGCCAACATAATACATACTTAATAAGGGACGCAGTGGCTCAGTGGGTTAGGACGCTGAGCTTGTCGATCAGATGGTCAGCAGTTTGGCGGGTCGAATCCCGAGTGCCGCGTAACAGAGTGAGCGCCTGTTACTCGTCCCAGCTTCTGCCAACCTAGCAGTTCGAAAGCAAGTAAAAATGCAAGGAGAAAAATAGGGACCACTACGGTGGGAAGGTAACAGCGTTCTGTGCACCTTTGGCATCTAGTCATGCCGGCCACATGACCATGGAGACGTCCTCGGACAAACTCTGGCTCTTTGGCTTTGAAATGGAGATGAGCACCAGCCCCTAGAGTCGGAAACGACTAGTACGCATGTGTGGGGGAACCTTTACCTTTTAATACATACTTAGAGCCTTTATGACCAAATGTAACCATTCTGTTTCAGGAACTGAAGCATTTTTTAATGTAATGATAGTTGCTAGATTAATATAATAATTAGGGTAAAAAGGTATATGTCCATACACCCTCTTGTATATGCCCTGTATTAAACTAAACTCTGCATTCTCCTCTACCCATAAGCGCATTATTTCAGTAACTGGAATGTCAATAAATAGATTTATAACCATTTATTCGAAGTTGCTTTCACTGAATACGATTTAAAATATGGTTGACAACTGAATTATTAAGCGAGTTCTCAGTTGCCACTGCCTTTTACACATTTTCAGCTATATTTATATGCAGTTGTGCAAATAAACAAACTAAAATAAAAGCAAGAGAAAACGCGAAATCCATTCTTCTTCTTCCAAAAAAGCCATCAAAAATAATTAGAAGAGGTATATCCATATGCAGACTGAAGACCTAAAAGAAGTGTTTAGTTTTGCAGCTGTATAGGAGTTGCTGTTTGTATTAATGTAAGTTTGCTTATTCATTTTGAATAATTACAGAAATATATATAATAAAAAATGCCCATTCTTATTTGTAGTACATCATTGTTTTCCCACATGTTATTTAGAAATCTAGGCAATGTTTACTAATCTTTTAGATTCCCTAAACATTCTTTGTCTAATATAGATAGATCTCAAAAATGTGATTGAATATGAAACAAAAGCAAAGAGATAGAATACAGAAAACTCTTTACTGCTCTATTATGGTTGTCTGAATTTATGAAGTCTGGATCGCATAATAGTACTTCAAGTAGTTTAAATTAAAAGGATGGTTTTTTAAAAAAAATGTGTTTTAAAATTGAATTGTTTGAATTTCCAGAGAACATAGCGACAACCTAGGAGTGTCTTATATAACCCCTTCTCTGTTTTAGTAATCATTCAAAGCATTAGAAATTAAAATTGACTTCCTGCAGAATTCTACGTAATACATCATTTGGGGTAGAATTGTAAAATTATCTTCAGATTTAATGTTAGCTAACATGACGTATGTTTCCCAACTTGTATGGTACGTGAGTATGATTTTTTGCTCCCTTAAAGAGACTGTAGATTGTCTAACATGTATCCTAATTTACAGTCTAAATGTTGGAGATGTGGTAGTTTAGAAGCCACCTATTTTCATATGTGGTGGACTTGTAGAAATATAAAAGCTTTTTGGATTAAAATTTGGTGGAACATTCAAAAGATTTTTAAGAGAAAGATAAAGTTTTCTCCGCAATTGTTTTTATTGGGTATTGTTGTAGATTGTGATGTTAAAGAAACTAATTTGATGCTGAATATGATAACAGCAGCACGGTTACTGGTGGGACAATATTGGAAGAAGGATAGTTTGCCTACTATAGAAGAATGGGTGCTTAAAGTTTCGAATCTGCTTACTTGAAAGATCATTCACAGGAAAGATATATTTCAGTTTGGAGGAGATGGATCGATTATATTCAGAACAAATATGGGACTAAAAAGTTCCATTTAGCTTATGAGTAGATTTTAGTGGGATATTGTTATTGGTACTTTGTATGTAGTTATGTTAAAGGGGAGTTAAAGCACATTATGAATTTGGTTAATTGTATATTATGCATAATTTTTATTTAGAATATGATTATTATAACTATAATCCTGTATTTAGCTCTGGGAAGTGGGGGGGGGAAGTGGGCAGGTTTGGGGTGGGGGGGATTTGGGGATATATTGTAAAATTTTGTTTTGGTAAAACTCTTTAATAAAAAAAGAGACTGTAGATTATTATTATTTTTTGCATTTGTGAAAAGGAGGCTTTACATAAAAATATTTTTCCCTGTAATATTCACTCTTTATTTAATGATATGCAATTAAATGTCACATATTTCCTTAGAGAGAAATTCCATTGTATTCAATGGACAATTCCCAAGGAAATAGGACTACATCTTATAGAATTATTTAGCTTTTACTTTCCTCCTTTCTTTCTTTTCTTTTAAGCCTTTTACAGCCATGAGTTGAATAGGATTAGATTAATCTCTATCTCAGCCTACCTTCTCTGGCATTATTACAGATGATAAGTAAATACCACTGGGTTTGAAAGTTGATCCTACATAAGAATCACAGCTCCTAATTCCTAATATTTTAATGGGTACAAGCATTGCTTAGATGTAGGTGGTTCCTGTGAAAATGCAGAAAATGCATTTTTTGCATAAGCAGATATGGAAACAGACACATGAATAGACCACAAGAGGAGCAAAGTATAAATTCAACCTTTGGACTACATAACTATTCCCAGAATATTTTCTATTTTTCCTATGTACTGAGACAGATATTCCAAAAGATATTTTTAAGCTTTTAACTCTTTCCACATCCTTCTCAATAGGTGTTGTCTAATCGGCTACAGGTGCAACTCCTACAATTTCCTCAGATCAGATTGGGAAGGTGTTTGAAATAATCCTGAGAAATCCCATGGGCTGGGCTACGGCAAAGATCGCTAAAACAGAAAATTCTGTGATACGAAGCTGGGCAATGACAAGCTGAAGCACGAGAAATGATTTTTCATTCAGAGCCTCTTTGGGCAAAAGGCTGAGTCAGTTTACTTCCCACATGGGTAGTACCTAAAGTGGTTTAAATTAAGAGGATGGTTTTAACATTGTGTTTTAAAATTGAAATGTTTTAATGTTTGGAGAACTAAGTGACAATTTAGGAATATCTTATATACCTCCTTATGTTATTTTGCTAATCCTGTACACTATTGCATTTCTTCTGCTTATCACAAAGTGATATTTATGGTGTGCCAGTGTGAGGATGCAACTAACTTTTATATCCTGTTGTAACTAGAGTCGGAGCCCTGGAAACAGACAGAATTTACTGCAGATATTAATAAATTGTGACAAATACATAGCTGATGCTGTAACATGTTAAAATAGCTAGCTTTCTAATGAACTGTGTCTGAACAAATTATGTAACCACAACTTCCCCCATTACTGAATTTGTCGTACATCTTTGTTTGAGAAGCCTTGTCTCTAAGCTGTCTCTCTGGAATCTCATCCTTAGGATAAAACAACAACAACTTAAATTGAAAGCCAAATAACCCCTCTCTTCTGTTTCTTTAATATTAGCCTGTAAAAAAGATGCAATATCTGATGTATTTGTCCTCAACTGTTATGAACAAGGAGAACCAATGCAGCATACAGCTAAAGCATTTGTGTAAAGATGCTATACTCACAGTATAGTGACTGATTTCTAGTTCTAGTTCTCTGTATAGCTTTCAAGCAATGGTTAGTTAACTCAGTACGGTTGGCTAAAATGAGGAACAGGGAAAGAACAGTCATGGATGAGAATCTTCTGGGACAATGGACCAGGGGCAAACTCCCAAATTTACAGTAATGCCTGAGGCCAGCAGGTTGAGACATGGCACCATCCTTTGGGAAAAGCAGGGATTAATCATTCCGGGAGTGGCTGTGTGTTCTTTTTTCCCCCCTCGAAAAGCAGATGCTCCCTGGAAATGATTAATGTGATGCCAGTTTGAGTGATGGCACCTTGATTTCTCCTCCATCCCCCCCCCCTTTGCACCCCATAATTGCTGCAATAAGACTTTGAAAAGAAGGTAGATACAGCCCCAAAGGTGCTTTTTCAAAAGGCAACTGGATTTTATTTTTTGTTTTGGGAAAAACAAAGTCCAGATGCCTTTTGAAAAAAGATCTGTGGGACAACCATGACCTTGATCTCCACAGACAAGAAGATACAACATCTGCAAAATCAACAGCCCACCTCCCAACCACTTCCTGGTTTTTTCCTGTCTGCTTCAGCCTAGAAAGAGATGAAGGGGCTGTCAAGAATCTGCTGCACTTCCACAAAGTTTCATTGATCATTTGATGGTAGATGGCACATAAGAGGCCCCTCTAAGCCATCCAACCAGTCTCAGTTTATCACTAGAGCTCTCAGAGTATAAAATCCTTCATTTAAGTATATCTAAATATTGCTTGCACCACTTTTCCTTCAGTGGAGCAGCTGAGCTTGGACCACAACCAAGCAAACCAATCTTGTGTTTATTATTATTATTATTATTATTATTATTATTATTATTATTATTATTATTATTATTATTATTATTAAAATTTATATGCCGCCCTTCTCCCTAAGGACTCAGGGCGGCTCACAACAATAAAAAATTAAAAACATAGAATACAAAGATTAAAAAAGAATTAAACAATAAATAAGGAAATAAAGGACAATTTAAACCGATAAAAACCAAATTTAAAAACCATGATCAGTCCAGGCCCGCTTGTTGGAACAACCATGTCTTCAGGTCACGGCAGAAGGATCGAAGGTCAGGGGCCATCTGCAGCTCCGGAGGCAGTTCATTCCAGAGGGTCAGTGCGCCCACATAGAAGGCTCTCCCCCTGGGGGTCGCCAGCCGGCATTGCTTGGCTGACGGCACCCTGAGGAGGCTGACTCTGTGGGAGCGAACCAGGTGATGGGAAGTTGACATTGGCAGCAGGTGGCCTCGCATGTACCACAGGCAAGTACCACAGGATTCCTACATTCCACAATAAGGTGAGCTTTGGTGGAAATCTCACTTCTTGTGCCTACAATAAATAATTTAGCTGAGCCATGACCTCGAAGGTCATGTTGGAACACAGATTCAGAGTGTGGAGATCTGGTATAAAATCTAACACTTCACCTTATCACTTCTCACTGCATTGTACTGTATATCAATATACAATATTCAATAACCATTGAAACCACTGGTCCCATAAGCAGAAACATATGGGAAAATACTGAGATTAGTCTTGGAAATGTATTTTAATTGACTTGCTTAAAAATAATAACAATAATAACAACAACAACAATAATAAAGTTGGAAGGGACCTTGTCCTGCCTTCAGGCGCTTTGGAGAATAGCTTGACTCCCTCTTCTTTGAGGCAACTCCTGAGATATTGGAACACTGCTATCATGTCACCCCTCACCCTTCTCTTCATTAAACTACACATACCCAATTCCAGCAACCATTCCTTATATGTTTTAGCCTCTAATCACCTGATCATCTTTGTTTCTCTTGTCTGTACTCTTTCTAGAGTCTCAACATCTTTTTTACATCGTCGTGACCAAACCTGGATGCAGTATTCCAAGTGTGGCCTTACCAAGGCATTGTAAAGTGGTATTAACACTTTATGTGATCTTAATTCTATCCCTCTGTTAATGCTGTGTTGGATTTTTGGCAGCTGCAGCACACTGCTGGCTCATATTTAAGTGATTGTCCACTAGGATGTGCTTAAAGCTATTCATCTGATAGTTTTAGATACTGAACTATATCTCTGCGGGGGATACCTGGATCAATTGACCCTATTCTTCTTCCCAGAGAAAATCTTGACCAAAACAAAATAGCATCTCCATTTTTTCAGCTATGCTTTCCTTCCCTGCCCCTCTCCATCATGCAGACACATCTTCAATATTTCATGCAGTTTAAACATTTGTTTAGAAAAATAGAAGGACCTGTTCCACTTTCTGAAGAAGAATAGCACAAACTTTAAACATGTCCACAATAACCTTCAGTAAAACATTGCCCCCAATACATCTCCCTATAGGTGTTACTTGTATAGGTAGTCAGTGAAGGATCTCCTGGAGTTATTTCAGAGTTCTAGGTGAAGCAGAGAGGATTTCTCCAGTTGTCCCTTGCCCTGATTCTGAAATCTTTTCCCAGGGAAGTTCAGCTGGGACTGGACAAAGAGCTTTAATTTTAGATATAAAATTAGTGTCACTGACTTTATCATGTTTTTATGATTTTGTGGCCTTGGGTTCCTTATGTTTCGTATCTGCATAATAGATTGAATGGTACTCTTTTTTTAATGCTCTGATTTTCAATCGGATGTTTTAACTGTGTTTGTTAAAGAATATTTTTCACTGCTTTGTAAAGTCATTTAAGAAATAATTTGAAAATGCATCCCAATCTTTTTTTTAATGAAAGGAAGTTTCTCCAAACTCCCAGAGCAACACATAAACATACATCTGAAGCAAATCAGAAATCTTATTTCCCATAGCAAGACTGGAAATTGGGTTCATCCCTGCAGATAGATGTTGGAGGCGACGTGCCAAATGCTGAATTACTCTAAGGCATTTTTTAATCACTAGAGTCTCTTCTCTATGTTGAAAGAAGTAGGGCTATGCCTTATTCCACATAGTCACCCCATAAAGATGGAATTCTTGATGTACCTACATGGGAGTAAGTGCCAATAAACACCATTCGTTTTTGAGGTGTGATGCGTAAGATTGTGCAACAAAGATGCATGCAGTTTACTTTGTAATTAGAACTTATTTCTAGCCTTTCTTTACACATAAAACTTTAGATCAGGAGATATTTCATTCTTACTTCAACACACAGGAAAAATGACCCAGCTAGCAAGCAATGAGAATTTTTGTTCAGGAGAAAAAGAAAAGAAAAAAAAGAAGGGAAGGGAAGGGAAGGGAGAGGGGAGGGGAGGGGAGGGGAAGGGAGGACAGGAGAGGACAGGAGAGACATGTCTATAAATTCACTGCACCAGTTAGGCCAAATGGATGGATTTGTTCTGGCTATTTTGTTGGCAAATGTTAAGAGATACAAAACAAAAAACGGGTGGGTGCGGCCTTCCTTCTGTGTCTGTTTAATTGCTGCATTTATTCACACAACTTCCCAAGGCAGGGATGTCAAGTGAAGATCCAAGCTATCCCCAGTGAGGTATAATCAAGCAGGATATCCTATGGTTTTGGGGTTCTCCTTGTTTCTCTGGCACACCAAAATAATGCTGCCTTAAGGGAATTGAAATAATTAATTAACATGTATTTATTGAGATCCCAGAGGAAAAAAGGACTTTACAAGGTGGGAGATATAGGTATTATTTTACGTTTCCCTGGATTATATTTTATGACAAATGAATATTTAGCATATCAAATGTTCAAAGAACTCAGGCTCCCCAACAACTCCATTCCAGTCTCCATTTTAATGACTGCCCAAATCTGGGTCCAGAAAGGATCATCTGCAGGATGGGTCAAAAAGTCAAAATGGCGGCTGCCATTTTTAACTGCATGGCTGCAGTTTGAGTTGCACTATAGATGTCTACAAGTTAAGGAATAGTTTATGATTTGTCATGCAGGGAATATTGCAATCTATAAAAAAACGTTAGTAATTTAGGTGATATGTTAACATTTTAATTTTAAAATTCATTTTAGGCATCTTTGAATTGTTGTACGCATAGACAGCCTCTCAAAAACTTTTATAAGACATAGGGGAAATATAGGGTGTTTAATTAAGATGCATGCAATATACAGAGTAAGCTGCAACTGATACTCATAGCAAATGCCACATGTCACAAATGAACCAGGTTTTGAAACCTCTGAGCAAAAAGTCAACATCAAATTTACTTGAGGAAGACTAGCGCTGTAATATATCGGGGGGAAAGCCCTGAAAATGGGTGACATGCCATCATTCATACAGGCATCCCTCTCTTTCTTTTCTGGGTAAGCAACATAATAGAAAGAATGAAAAGAAATTAAAAAGAAGAGATAGGGAAAATAAAAGGTTATCTAGTGAAATTATTTTCTGTTAGCTCTACGGCTCCATATCTTTTTAACCCTACAAACTGTCTTTGCTATCATAATGTTCATACATTGCCTGTTGCTTTTTTTATATCATGAAGTTTTCAAAGCTGGTCTATGATGAAAAAGTGAAAGTAAAACGTAAGAGAGGAAAAATTAGGGATTTTTGCTTTCCTTCCTAATTATTAATCCTAATATATTCTTTATATTATAAATCTTAATATATTCTATTAAGCAATAATATCTGTCTGTCAAATTTGTTCTAAAGAAGAAGAAATGGATTTAAAAAGTGTAATTGAATAAAATTATAATCGGATTTTCTTACAAGCTCATTTAACCACCAAATATTAGAATTCATTTTATTGAAAGCATTGATATTATTTGTCTCTATAAATTATAATTTATTTAGAATGTTTAGAGTTCACACAAAAATATATGACCTATATAAAGTCAGACTTTATATAGCTCATATATTTTATGTGAACTCTAAAAATTCTAAATTAATTATAATTTATAGAGACAAATACAGGTGAAACTCAAAAAATTAGAATATCGTGCAAAAGTTCATTTATTTCAGTAATGCAACTTAAAAGGGGAAACTAATATATGAGATAGACTCATTACATGCAAAGCAAGATAGTTCAAGCCGTAATTTGTCATAATTGTGATGATTATGGCATACAGCTCATGAAAACCCCAAATCCACAATCTCAGAAAATTAGAATATTACATGCAATCAATAAAACAAGGAGTGTACATAAAACAATATCGGACCTCTGAAAAGTATAAGCATGCATATGTACTTAGTACTTGGTTTGGGCCCCTTTTGCAGCAATTACTGTGTCAATGCGGCGTGGCATGAAAGCTATCAGCCTGTGGCACTCAGCAGTTATGGAAGACCAGGATGCTCAGCAGTTATGGAAGACCAGGATGCTTCAATAGCGGCCTTCAGCTCTTCTGCATTGTTCAGTCTCATGTCTCTCATCTTTCTCTTGGCAATGCCCCATAGATTCTCTATGGGGTTCAGGTCAGGCGAGTTTGCTGGCCAATCAAGCACAGTAATCCCACGGTCATTGAACCAGGTTTTGGTGCTTTTGGCAGTGTGGGCAGGTGCCAAGTCCTGCTGGAAAATGAAGTCAGCATCCCCATAAAGCTCGTCTGCGGAAGGAAGCATGACGTGCTCCAAAATCTCCTGGTAGACGGCTGCGTTGACACTGGAAGTTAATGAAGCACAGTGGACCAACACCAGCAGATGACATGGCTCCCCAAATCAACACAGACTGTGGAAACTTCACACTGGACTTCAAGCATCTTGCAGTGTGTGCCTATCCATTCTTCTTCCAGACTCTGGGTCCTTGGTTTCCAAATGAGATGCAAAAGTTGCTCTCATCAGAAAAGAGGACTTTGGACCACTGAGCAACAGACCAGGTCTGTTTTTCTTTAGCCCAGGTGAGACGCTTCTGACATTGTTTGTTGTTCAGGAGCGGCTTGACAAGAGGAATACGACATTTGAAGCCCATCTCCAGGATCCGTCTGTGTGTGGTGGCTCTTGATGCACTGACTCCAGCCTCAGTCCACTCCTTGTGAAAGTCCCCAACACTTTTGAATGGCCTTTTCCTGACAATCCTCTCCAGGCTGCGGTCATCCCTGCTGCTTGTGCACCTTTTTCTTCCACACTTTTCGCTTCCACATAACTTTCTATTAATGTGCTTTGATACACCACTTTGGAATATCCAACTTCTTTTGCAATTACCTTTTGAGGCTTTCCCTCCTTATGGAGGGTGTCAATGATGGTTTTCTGCACAACTGTCAGGTCAGCAGTCTTCCCCATGATTGTGATTCCTACTGAACCAGACTGAGATACCATTTAAAGGCTCAGGAACCCTTTGCAGGTGTTATGGCTTAATTAGCTGATTAGAGTGGGACACTTTGAGCCTAGAATATTGCACCTTTTCACAATATTCTAATTTACTGAGATTGTGGATTTGGGGTTTTCATGAGTTGTAAGCCATAATCATCACAATTATGACAAATCACGGCTTGAACTATCTTGCTTTGCATGTAATGAGCCTATCTCATATATTAGTTTCCCCTTTTAAGTTGCATTACTGAAATGAATTTTTGCACGATATTTTAATTTTTCGAGTTTCACCTGTAATATCTGCTTTCAATAAAATGAATTCTAATATTTAGTGGTTAAATGAGCTTGTAAGAATATATATACCTACATATATACATACATACATACACACACACACACACACACACACACACACACACACATATATATATATATATATATATATATATATATATATATATATATACGGTAATGAATATTATAATATTCATAAAAGTATATATCAGAATTTATATAACTATCTCTCAGCTTCTATTTGTATTTATTTTATTTTATTTTTATTTTATTGTCTTTTAACTGTTTTCATTGTTTTTATGATTGTTCTCCACCCAGACTCACTGGTTTGAGATGAGCGGCTATACAAATTGAATTACATAAACAAACAAACAAATACAAACACACACAAATAAATAAACTAATAAATGGCGTGATCCAAATAAAGTTAAGAACTTCCAAGTCTCATGGTTTTAATGAAGGAATTTGCAGCACAAGCCTAAGCGTGTTGATTGAAACATAGCCTCCATTGTTTATAATATTACCTACTCATTATTTTGTTAAGATTGCAGCCTTAAGCGTTATTGGATGTTACCCTTTACCAGTTACAGCCGATTATTTTACTGAATGGAAATGCAAAATGACCAAGAACGTACATGGCACAAAATATATGCAATAAAAATTAAAGTCTCACAAGTTGATTTTTAAAGTCAACTACTGTACATACTCACCCCCAATCAAAATATCTAAAGTCTATTCCTCTGTAAATTAACTTTTAAGCATATTGCATTATTTTCTTCTCAATGAAAGTAATTGCGTTGGGCTTATTTGCACTGCACATCTTTATTGGCTACATCTAGTCTTCTCTATAGTTTCTCTTCAGTGGCATCCATGTGTACAAAAGGGTTAGAGTTAGGGACTTACTTTTGACATGCCATCTGTGTGTCATGTTGCTGATTTTGACCTACGAACACAGACACACAAACACTCCTATGTATCCTGCTATTTCCCACAAATAATTGTAGTATTTTTATAAGATTATTAGAAAAAGATTTCTAGCTTTCCTACTTAAAAATTAAATATTTCTTGGTCATCTGGATAAAAAGAATGATTATAAAACTGGAATATAATTATCAGTTGATAATTTTATATATATCCTGAGTGGCAGATTGGTGTAGTACAAGAGTGGGCAACTATGGCCCTTTTACAACCTGTGGACTTCAACCCCCAAAATTCCTCTAGCCAGCTGGAATTCTGGGACTTGAAGTCCACAGGGTGTAAAGGGCTGTAGTTGTTTGCCCCTGGTGTAATGGTTAAGGCATCAGGCTAGAAATCAGGTTATGGTGAGTTCCAGTTCCGCTTTGGATACAAAGCGTAGTGCAGGGGTAGGCAACCTTGGCTCTTTTATGACTCGTGGACTTCAACTCCCAGAATTCCTGAGCCAGCATGGCTCAGCATGGAAACCTTTCCCTTTCTCCTCAGCATGGCTGGCTCAGGAATCCTGGGAGTTGAAGTCCACAAGTCATAAAAGAGCCAAAGTTACCTACCTCTGGCCTAGTGACTTTGTCTAGTTCCTCTCTCAGCCTAGGAAGGAGGCAATGGCAAACCACTTGTAAAAAACCTTGCCAAGAAAACTACAGGGACTTGCTGAGGTGGTCTTTGAGAATTGAACATGATTAAACAGAAGAAAAAGAAAAGAGATTACTTCAGTGCCGCAGAAGTGCTGACAGATCAGCATACTACATGCTACTACTAACTTCATTATAATCTGTACAGTACGATATCATTGGTGACCCCCAGATAGACTCCTGTTACACTATGCAGCTATTTACAAGCCTCCCCAGCCTAAATGATAGATCATGGCCTTAGTATAAAACTAGACTGCTGATCTAATTTGGTACCAGATAGCTCAATTTTTGAGAATCTCTTGGGTTTTTTTTTTATTCGTCACCCAACTTATAGGGGAGATAGTTCTAAGTTCATCCCTGGCACAGCCTACCCTCTGTGGGGATATGGGGGAGATCTGGTTTATGTATCTATAAGTCTGTTCTGTCCCATTTCTGCAATAATGTGCAATTTAAACACACAAAAAGTAAATATAAATGCACACGAATAGATATGGATGTGTGTCTTGGCAGCTATAGAGTGCCCTGTTTCAAGAAGTGGAGTGCTTGCTTCCTGATCGGTAAGAAAGTCGGCAAAATAAATAAAAAGCAATCCTGTGCTAGAGAGCAAATTCATTCAGAGAGGGAGTGAGCAGAGAATTCAATATTTGTAAGAGAGAGCTGGGAGAATTTAAGAGAAAATCCCTAACAAATTCTCCCTCTCCTCCTAGAAATTTCATTTTATTAACTCAAAAGCCTAAAACTAAAATAATAAAATAAAATAAAATCTAGCGTATAAAATAAAATAAATTATAATATAAATTATAATTTATATTATAATATAAATTATAATATAAATATAAATTATATTATAATTTATATAATGTATATAAATATATATAATAATTTATATATAATTTGTATAATTTATATTATAATATAAATTATATTAAAATACAAAAGCTTTTCACTGGTGGTGCCTTAAGAAACAACAATGGAGATGAACAGATAGGAGACAGCAGTTGTGAACGGTAATGTTTGTGGAATTTTTGTCTTCGTGCCTGAAAACCTGCAATTTATTTGCAAGAAATATAAAATTAGAGCCATCCAGGAAGAAAAAACCCGAAGGTCTAGAACAAGGAATAGCTATTCTTGAACTGATGAGAAAGAATAAGGATTAATCAAAGAAAGAAAGTGCTGCGTGAGAAACTGAAACTTGGCAACTTTAAGTTGTGTGGCCTTCAACTCCCCAACCAGGATACTTGCAGATATACAATAAATAATATGGATATGGATATGAAGATAGATAGATAGATAGATAGATAGATAGATAGATAGATAGATAGATAGAAAGATAGATATAGATATAATGGATGGATGGATAGATACTGTATAGATATAGATATAGATATATAGATATAGATATAATAGATAGATGGATAGATTGATAGATAGACAGACAGAAGATAGATAGATGAGATCTCTGTCTCTGTCACTCCTCTGTCTATCTGCCTGCCTGCCTGTCTAGCTATATCCTCTCTCTCTCTCTCCATCTCTCTCTTTCTCTCTCTCTCTCTCTCTTTCCCTCCCTCACTCCCTCCATCAGCTCTCTCTCTCTCTCTTCTACTTAGAGACTGGCAAATGAAGTGCCATACAAATCTTTGCAATAATATATAAATATAATACAAGTGAAGACTAGTTATGCTTACAAAGAACAATTAAAACTATCTCATCTGGGACTTGAAAAATCATGGAAAGAAACTCCAAAACATAGTGGCTTAGGTGTATTTTGTCCAAAAGGTCTCATGGCATGAGCCACCGCACACACACACACACACACACACACACCTCCCTTCAAAAGCAGTGAGAGCATTTTAATGAAAGAAATGGGTACACTGATTGCACCCAAAGGCCTTTTTTATAGAGAGATGGCCAGTTTGGTGTGGTGGTTAAGACACCAGGCTGCAAATGGGCAGACTATGAGTTCTAGTCAGTGGTGGGATTCAAATATGTGAACCACCGGTTCTCTGTGAGGATGCCACTCTGGAGGTCCATTCTGGGCCTGGGCAACAAAAAATTAGCTACCGGTTCTACCAAAGTGGTGCAAATCGGTTGAATCCCATCACTGGTTCTAGTCCCATCTTAGGCACAAAGCTAGCTGGGTGATCTTGAGCCAATCCCTCTCCTCTCAGCCCTAGGAAGGAGGCAATGGCAAACCACTTCTGAAAATCTTGCCAAGACATATCCTGGCAGTCACTAGGAGTCAATACTGATTCAAAGGCAGGAAAACCTGCAAACTTTCCACAATACAGACGAGGGGTGGGGGAGCCCCACATATTTCTTTTCAATAAAGTCACAGCTTGACTGTGGCTGGGAAGACGATGTTCATTCCAAGGATATGCATGGTGAGTTCTACACTTTGGTAGGGTTAATCTCTGTTTTGCATCTTAACATCTCTCTGCAAAACCAACAGCTGCCCCTGAAATTTATCAAACAGAAGCAACTCTTGGAAGGTGCAAAGAAAACCTAATTGCAAAAATAACAATTAGGTCTTCAGGTGCTGCAAGACTTTCCCATTAATAAAATTTATGAAAGGGGAGCAAACATTTATTTACCTCTCTGTGTGATAGACTAAAAAACACCTTGGATTAAAAATGAAACCAAGGTGCCAAAACCACCTGCCCAACCTGGGCTGTTCTCAGAATTGATTCTAGAGGGAGACGTCATTTGCCATTCTACTTAAAGCAATAACATTTTAGTCCTTTGTGAATTTGGAAATACTTCTAAATATGTTAATTGTACTAATATTTATACTCATGGACATTTTGATTTTCAGCTTGTACTAAGATTCTCGTACATATGTTAATTTAGCTGTCTGCATGCTGTTGCATGGCTTACTCAAGAAATGGAGAATAGGGATTAGCAATCTTTTGTGATCCATCTTACCAAAGGGCTTTGGTCTTTAATTGTGTTGTGAAGGGAATTCAAAAACAGAGCTTTCCCCCTGACAGGAAGATCCAGTTGGGAGGAAAAAATGCCCAACGTTATGCCATGTCTGGATATTACATGCAGCATTAAACCCTTCATAGAGTTGTTGGGAGAACACGGATAGTCAAATGTTTACAAAATTTATTGCCCACTCGTCTTACCATAGGGTAACTCTGGGCAGCTTACAGTTACATATACAGTTAAAACATAAAAAATTAAGATCGGACATTAAAACCAGGGACACATGGGGACGGCGGGGGCAGAGTGGGGGGGGAAGGTGGAATCTGTTATTCAATGCTTTTTTTGTAAAAGAAAAAGGTGCTGGAACTCACACATGTCATACAACCCGCCTTGCCTACCCTACAAGATTCCATCCAAAAAAGGTGCCGGAACTCCGTTCTGAGCGTTCTATGACAAAAAAAGCCCTGCTGTTATTACTCAATAAACCAACATACTCCACAAAGCAGGAGCAACAACAGAGAAGCCCTCCTCCTGCATCCCACCAGCTGCAATAATTGGGCTGAGCGGACCGGCAGCATGATTCCTTTGCCAGCACGAGTGGTATACAACATAATCCAAAGTATCAAAGATACTTGGGAAATGTTTTGCAAACAGTAATATCCAGTTTCCATTTTTTAAGGGAAATGATTTCATTTTCTAAAAATGTGTATGTGTGAAGAGAATGGAATAATATGACAAGAGGACGTTGACATCCTGTGTTTGGTGGTTGTTTTTTTGTCCAGTTGCCATGGCAAATGTGTTTATTGGTTGTAGTACACTTTCTTCCAGGAGCTGAGATGAGCTTCTATCACTTTAAAACTCCTAGTAACACTAGTGGCATATTCAAGTAGGGTCTCAATTAAGTTTGCAACAAGATCTGAAAAAACTGACCGGCTCCATGGAGTGCTGGCTCCTTTGCTTTAAAATTAAATATGGTCGTCCTCGACTTACAACTATTCATTTAGTGATCATTTGAAATTACAATGGCACTGAAGACTTATGACTGGGTCCTTGCACTTACAACTGTCACAACATCCCTACAGTCATATGATCAAAATTCAGGCACCTGGCATATATTTACAACACCACAGCACCCTGGAGCCACATGGTCAGCATTTGTGACTTCCTCAGCCAGCTTCTGATAAGCAAAATCAATGGGCAAAGTTGCATTCATTTAATGACCACGGCAAAAATATTGTAAGACTGGGTGCAACTCACTTAATGACTGACTCACTTGAAGGTGAACATTCCCAACTGTGGTCACAAATCCAGGACTATCTACATTATAAGGAATTCTTTTGAACTCTAGCAAACTTCAAATCCTAGGCACTTCTTCCCAGATATTTTCGTAGTTAATGGATACTTGGGTTTGATATAGTTAGAAAAAGGACTGGATTTAATTGAAGTTGAGATGCCTGGGCTTGTTTTAATTTCTGCTCAATGTTACTAGGGATTCAAGTTATTCTAATCAAGAATACCTTCTTTGTGAGCTTAAGCAAATGTTTTCAATAAGAATGCCAACTTCCCTCTCATGGAAATGTAAAAGGCATTTGACAAGCATTCAGATTTTGTACGGGATACAAATGTATTCTTTTCGTTCCACCAAGTGCAGCTTCATTAGAGTCATCAAAAAATGTGACCGCTGCTTCCAATGAGGTAAACTAAAATGTATAGTTAAAAGAATGGCAAAATGGCCTTCTTTTTTTAAATCTTAAACAACAGGGTTATTTATTTATTTATTTATTTATTTATTTATTTATTTATTTATTTATTTATTTAGCATATGGCAAAAATGTTAAAAAGCATATCACAACTACATTCTCTCAATGAGCAAATAGGAAACTACTCGGTTAACAAATTCAAAGGTAGACTAGTTATGTAGTCAATACATAAGAGCAGCAGTGGTGGGATTCAAATATGTGAGCAACTGGTTGTCTATGTGGATGCCACTTCCGGAAGTCCATTCTGGGCCTGGGCAACACAAAATGAGCTACCGGTTCTTCCGAAGTGGTGTGAACCAGCTGAATCCCACCACTGAACAGCAGGGTTATTGATAGGCACATTAGTGGTTGCTGATGGGTATGTCATAATGCGTCTAATTTCAACAAAACACTTTAAAAATGTCACTAGCCTTAGATTCCTACTGGAAAATCTCACTTACATAAGTCTGTCTTTCTTTTTCAAGTTGTCGTTGTGAAAATGTGTAGACTTAATCAACTGAACTAAAATTCCTCCAGAAAATAGAGCTGGTGGTCCCAGATTCTTGTCTTTTCAGTTGGTTTGAGTTCTAACTTTGAACAAAATTTATCTATTTTTCTTTGCAGAAGGAGAAAGTTTTGCCTTAAAAAGGGTGGGGTTGCTTTCTCAAAGAATCATATGATCTCGGGCTTAATTTACCTAGAGCCTCCTGTACACACACTGTCTGTTTTATGCCTACTTAGCTTCCAGTTCAGAGGGAAGATCCCATAGATGCAATGGAAGACAGGTATAATCTATCTCCCCATCCTTCTCCACCCCCGCCCTGGGAGTTAAGCAATCTGGACTACAGAAATATGTGATTAATCAAAAATCCCATTTTTGGCCATTGAGGACATTCTGACCAGAGGTAACGAAGGAGCTACTGAGTGACAGAGTCAAAGTAGGATCCTATCCAGTATTTCCAATGGAATACCTATACCTATTTGAATGGAGTTTTGGGCAGGACACTTTCAGGAACACAATTGCCCCCCAAAAAAACATGGAGCCACATGAATAGGATCAGAAGAGGCCATACCAGAACTAAAGCAAAGGGTTTTTTTCAGTGGGGAATGGCCAAAAGCCCACAGTGAGACTGTGATGCACCAGAACAAGCTATAACACATGTAGTTCAAAAAGTTCTCAGGAAATTTCAAGACACCTGGAATGATCTCACTGCAGCCAAAACAGAAGCAGTTAGATGGCTAGCTTCTTTAGATATTGAATTGTAACATCTATCCCGTTGCAATTCTATGGCTCCATATTATATTTTATCTTAATTTAATATTTTTATAATAATTTTAATATTTTTATCTCTTTCATATTGCCTACATTCTCTGTGTGTGTGTGTGTCTCTGTGTCTCTGTCTCTCTCTCTCTCTCTCTCTGTCTCTCTCTCTCTCTCTCTCTCTCTGTGTGTGTGTGTGTGTGTGTGTGTGTGTGTGTGCTTTATTTAAACTAAATTTGTATATCAGTGATTGCATGACCTCGGTAGATTCCATTTGCTAAATAAATAAATACGAGCAATTATGGAATGAAGCAACAAAAAAATCAGCCTTGTAGTTTACATTGAGTATATGCTATTCACAGATTCACTTAAATTTTGCTTACATTGATAACATGCAGACACAAAGTTTAACAGATGGCTGAAATAGTTGTTCTACCAATTAAATAGTTCTCCGGTCACTGCCATAAATCCATCTTGATTCTATTATGAAGCCACTTATGTTCCAAGAATACCTTCCTCTTCTGAAAGAGTTCTGTGATATTTCAACCCATTTTAAGCCAACTCCTAGGAAGATTCTTTACAATTAAACAATTTATTCTACTGCTACTATTATTACCCCTACCCAGTGCTTTTTTTGTAAAAGAAAAAGGTGCCGGAACTCACACATGTCATACAACCCGCCTTGCCTACCCTACAAGGTTCCATCCAAGAAAGGTGCCGGAATTCCGTTCTGAGTGTTCTATGACAAAAAAAGCCCTGTCCCTACCCCTAATTCTGTTCTTATTACCCATTTTGAATTCCGAGAATTCAAGGCTACCCAGTGAACTTCATAGCTGAGTGAATTGATTTCAACAATTCTTAGTTGTTTTATTCAGATTTTCTCTGCAAAATCAGTTGGCAATGCCACAATTTTTTGCTAATTAATTTCTATACCATAATGCTAAGCATACTGAAATGTAACTAAACTGAGATTAAACACTTTAATCACTGAAAACAGAGATGCTGTTGGTATACAGTACTTTCAAACATCAGAACCAGATTGGAGAATTAACCATACACTGGGAAACGAACACGTTGGCATTGTTCCTGTTGTCATTGGGCATCTACATTAAACCATGAAGGAAACGGATCAGATTTCTTCTTTTTTTTGTTATATATATATATATATATATGCACATGACTGGAAAAAGAGAAAAAGCCTGTGACTCCGAACTAGTTTGCTTTATGTTGCAATCTCTTTTGTGCAAAGCCTCAAAGAGCAATTTGATACCACCTTATAGTACAAAAACATAAAATAAATAAGTGCAAAGCCAAACCCCAAAGTGAATTTCTGTTCAAGATTTAAGCCAGTCTTCCAGCAGTCGCCTACATAATGATTTTTGGAGAAATGTATAGTAGTCAGTCTAAAAGGAAACTGAACAGTAAGCTTATAATTGGCAATGTGTTTCCTTGTAGTCAATATTTAAAACATAATTCTGCATTAGAGTGTACAGTATTTCCAGAAGCATTACATCAGATGGGTGTTATTAGATGTATGGGTTAAAATTAAAAAATGTTAACTATATGGAAATTCCTAATTGGCTATCCACTTTGGAGATGTTTATACACCAAATTTTTATGAAATTAGGAAAGGTGATCACATACAAAGACATCTTAGACGAAGGAGGAGAAATAAAATCGAGGAAAAAGTTATTAGAAGAAGGAATAGAGCTTGAATGGTGGGCGTACCTCCAAATACAATCACGACATATGAAGGATAAAAAAGAATGGGGAATAAAACTAGAACACACAGAATTAGATAAAATTTTATTATGAATGGAGGAAAAAGAGATAAAAAGGATATACCAATATTTATTGGAACAGGATATGTTGGAAGAGCAAGTAGAAGACACAATGTTAATTAGGAGTAAAAATTTTGGTTACGGTATTGATTTAGACAAATGGCAAGAACTATGGGAAAGGAATAGGAAGCTCACATTAGCTACTGCGTACAAAGAGAATTTATACAAGATGTTCTATAGGTGGCACCTCCCCCCTGTGAGATTATCCACAATGAATAAAAAGACCTCACCGAAGTGTTGGAAATGCAAAGAATCGCTAGGGAGCTATTACCATATGTGGTGGGTGTAATGTATTGGAATTTTTACTTGAACTGATTCACGTGTCTGTTTGAATGCTGCTTTAGGATGCTCAGTGGTGTGTCTGT
Organism: Vipera ursinii; assembly: GCF_947247035.1. Classification (NCBI taxonomy): domain Eukaryota; kingdom Metazoa; phylum Chordata; class Lepidosauria; order Squamata; family Viperidae; genus Vipera; species Vipera ursinii. The sequence goes on along the minus strand of NC_139513.1, from coordinate 215,076,824 downwards.
GTAACGGTCACTGACTAAGCCAGTCTTGTTGTCTCCAAGAAGATGATTGGATGATTTTGGGCAGGAATGGGTTCCTTTAAACCTATTGGTCGCCGCCTAGTGGCCAACTGTATAAGTAGCTGCGCAGAAGCCTCTGTTTCAGTTCTGTTCCTGTTTGCCTGAATAAAGCATGTTCCTGTTTGCAACCTTCTGTCTCACTTATTGCCTGCAAAGAACTGGCTACACAACAGTGGGAATGTTCAAAAGCACAAAAATTTTGGCATTGGGTAAAACTGCGGTTAGAAGAGATATTAATGCAGAACATCGAGCTAAAGCCAGAACTCTTTCTGCTGGGTATTACCAAGGACAAATATAATAAAGGATCCGTATATCTATTATTACATATGCTAACAGCAGCAAGATTAGTCTTTGCAGAGATGGAGAGATAAGGAGACACCCTCAGAAGAAGAGGTAATTAATAAGATTTTATCCTGTGCTGAAATGGATAGGTTGACGTTAGAACTCAAGGATAAAAGCGAAACTGATTATTATGAAATCTGGAATAAATTGTATAATTGGCTGGGGAAAAACATAGGGAAAAACATTTTGAATTAGCTAAATACATCGATCAAGAAAGTTACTGGTCAAAAGAAAAATTTCAAAGTGAAAATTAAGATTATAGATGAGGGGATCTACCAGAGAAGAAATACTTGTTTAAATATGCGGATTATGTATTATAGAAACTAATTGTTAATGATTTCTTCTTACAAATGTGAATCCAGAAATCACACTGTTAACCAACTATTATGTGATCCATGTTTTAAAAAATTAATAAAAGATTGTTTTTAAAAAAAAGTGTGTGCAGGTGTTCATGGTAGGGATATCCACAGGGGAGGGCTCAACATAGTCAGTATGGTGGCCTCGATCACCCAATCAAAGCCACACTTCCTTTCTTACATATGCTGTGGTACAGGTAAAAAAACAACACGGGGGGGGTCTTAAGTGCATGGTTGTGGCCAGCATCTTGATTTATTTTTTTTAATCCCCTCCTTGCAGGAACCCTGATTCAAACCCTTCTTTCATTTTGAAATGCCAAGTGGGCTGCACCACAACAGATTCAGAAGCAAGAAATAGATTCTGCTCCTAACTCTCATTTTTGCCTGTGTAGAGTAGAAAACAGTACAATGTATAGTTAGCTTAATTGCACAGCTCAGGTTCAAGACCTGGGCATACACAAAGGGGGATCTCCCGTTTCTTGCACTAGCTCCTGCCCACCTAGCAGTTTGAAAGCATGCAAATGCGAGTACATTAATAGGTACCACTTTGGTGGGAAGTTAACAATGATCTCTGTGCATTTGGCATATAGCCATGCTTGCCACATGACCATGGAACATGTCTTCAGACAACACTGGTTCCCTCGACCAAGAAATGGAGATGGGCACCACACCCTAGAGTTGGAGATGACTGGATAGAAAAATCTTTACACACACACACACATACACAAATATACACCTATCTCTATATCTATATGAGATAGATGATGTTTCCCTGAAAGTAAGGTCTACCCCGAAAATAAGCCCTAGCTTGATTTTTTGGGGTGGGCCTAATATAAGACCTACCCAAAAATAAGCCCTAGTTTTGGAGTGAGGCACAGACCTAAAAATCAAGCTAGGACCCTGCGCCTACTTACCTTTATCTTTATCTTTATCTTTATTAGACTTATATACCGCCCTTCTCCCGTAGGACTCAGGGCGGTTCACAAGGTTTTTAAAATAACAATACAACAATTACAAAAATTAAGAACAGTTAAAATAATTACATTTAGACCTTGAATAAATTTAAAACCCCAATTAAAATCCAATTAAAACACCAATTAATACTCTCAGTCCAGGCCAGAAATCTCAAAGAGCCAAGTCTTCAGGTCCCGGAGGAATGAGTGAAGGTCAGGGGCAGTCCTAAGCTCTACGGGCAGCTGGTTCCAAAGGGCAGGCGCACCCGCCGAGAAGGCCCTCCCCCTGGGTGTTATCCACTGGCAATCTTTTACCGGCAGTACCCTGAGAAGACCCTCCCTGTGGGAGTGCACAGGACGAAGGGAGCTTGATGCCGGCAGCAGGTGTTCCCTCAGATATCCCGGACCCAAGCCATTTAGGGCTTTATAGGTCATCACCAGCACCTTGCAGCCAGGCCTCTCCTCACCAGCCCACTTCTTCTCCGGCATCCCCAAGCTTGCATTTGCAGGCATTTCTAGAAGGCTACTGCACCGAGAAACGAGCTATGGATTAAATCCATAGCTCGGTTCTCAGCTGCAGTGGCCTTCCGGAAAGGCCTTTGACTGCAAAATGCAGACCGGAGCTCCATTCTCAGCTGCAGAATGAAGCTTCTCCTGCAGCCACAGAAGAAGTGGGTTGGCTGGGTGGGGCTATTGGTGCTAAAGGTGAGTGGAAAAGACACCTCCCCCCCAAAAAAAAGACCTGGTGCCTCTTTTGGAGGACAAAAAAAATAAGACCGGGTCTTATTTCAGGGAAACATGATAGATGATTGATAGATAGATAGATAGATAGATAGATAGATAGATAGATAGATGATAGATAGATAGATAGATAGATAGATAGATAGATAGATAGATGATATAATAGACAGACACACATACAAAATGTTTCCATTAATTTATGCATCTCCAATTATTTATGTTATGTATTGGGCTCTTGTGTTACACCACGTGGGTTGCTGGAGCAGCTAACAGCTCTCCAGCAATCCAGACTAACTGTCTCCTGTCCTGCAATTGGCTAGCCCCAGGCGGCAATGGGTGGTTCAAACCTATTGGCTGCCGCCTAGGGGCTAGACTATATATTGAGGCTGGTTGCAGCCCTTGCTCCAGTACAGTTTCCAGCAAGAAATAAAAGTATGAGTTTTCCTGTACTCAGCCTCGTGTCGTCATTCCTGCACCCAAGAACCCACTATTTAACAATTTACAGTATGTGCACTAAGAAATCTTTTTATGGCATATATGTCTGGTAGGTGTTCATATGGTAACAGCCATCCCCTAATTTAAACATGTAGCTTCTAACTTTTTCTCCCTGTTACCTAAAGATGCTACAAAAGAATTTTGCCACCTGTAGTCTAAAGACACGTTGCTATGGTTGAACCTTCATGGCCCATCAAAAATAAATGCGTTCCTGGATTTTGTGATAGCAAAACCGGTCTTGGTAATGCATTGTTTCTCCTTTTACTCCAGTGATTGAAATGTTTCCGCTAGTGTAGTTAAGATGGAGTTTCACTAGAAAAATGCTTTGTATGAAATGGTAAGAAAAAAGAAAAGAAAAGAGAAAAGAAAAAATAGAGGGGAAGGGAGGGGAGGAGAGGACAGGACAGGACAGGAAAAGGGACCGGAAAGGAGGAGAGGAGAGGGGTAGAGAGAGGAGAAAAGAAAAAGAAAAAAGAAAAAAAGAAAAGAAAAGAAAAGAAAAGAAAAGGGGAGGGGAGGGGAGGAAAGGAGGGAGAAGGGACAGGAGAGGGGGAGAGGGAAGAGTAGAAGAGAAGAAAGAAAAGAGGAGAGGGGAGGGGAGAGGAGAGGAGGACAGGACAGGACAGGAGAGGAGAAGGAACGAGAGAGGAGAGGGGAGGGGAGGGGAGGGAGGGGGAGGAGAGGAGAGGAGAAAAAGAAAAAAGAAAAGAAAGGAGGGGGAGGGGAGGGGAGGGGAGGGAAGGATGGGAGAAATTACAGGAGAGGGGGAGAAAAGAAAAGAAAAGAAAAGAAAAGAAAAGAAAAGAAAAGAAAAGAGAAGAGAAGAGAAGAGAAAAGAAAAGAAAAGAAAAGAAAAGAAAAGAAAAGAAAAAAGAAAAGAAAAGAAAAAAGAAAAGAAAAGAAAAGAAAAGAAAAGAAAAGAAAAAAAGAAAAGAAAAGAAAAGAAAAAGAAACTTGCTGGCCTGTACAAGGGCTGTGGCTAAGATCCAAAGAACTACTTTAAGCATTTCTAAGAGATTTACTTGGCCCGATGAAAGGGTGAATGCTTTTGTCTGAACTACAAAAACTCTTCCATAAATCGCGTCACTTTTGAAAATGTCATCTGTTAGTTGCTATTTAGCAGGGAGGATTAAGTTTTGAGAAGCAGAAGCCCAAATCTCCTCTTGGCTTGGGTTCCTCTTTGGATGTTGAACATTCGGCACATTTAGGCATCTCTCTGGCTTTTAACAAATTAAAATCCTTTAAATTCAGAACTGGCAACGTTTTCAGGATACTTAGTGGAAGCATTTTATTTTCTTGTTTGGGTGATCCAATCCTCAATTCTCAATTTATATGGGGGGAAAAAAACTTTCAGACATTTGATTACTTAAAACACACCCAGATCAACTATATGTAGGAAATATGTAGTTTGTATAGAGGATTTGGTAAATGTAAAGTCAGTCTGAGAGTACCACAGTATGGCTCACAATCTATGTAGCATTATACGTATAGTGACTTGTTGCAGGATGGTCCATCTGCTTGAATTGGACCTACTAGGCAACACTGTGACCCACTGATTCATCCTTTGAAAGAAAGGTAATAATAATAAGTCATAATAAGTCATTATTTATTTCCCTAAGCATCTAAACAGAAGGACCCCAGCAGGCAAATACGCAGTGGGACCGGAAGTTACTTCTGACTTTCCACAGGCTTCTCCATAGACTTTCCTTGTGGGAAACTGGCATTGGAAATCACAATCGCATGACTGTGGGGATACTGCAATGGGCCCAAGTTTGTGAATAAAACAGGTCTGAACATCATGGAAATTTCAGTCCCACCGAAGTAATGGGCCCCAATTCTTTTAATGCATTATTTAAGGATTTCGAGTACCTTGATTCAAACATTGTTGTAATATAATACACTGTTCGGGCTAATTTGAGGATATAAACAGATAAACCAAATGAGAGTTTTATTAATATATAATGCTCTTTATATTTTCTCAGGATTGTGCCAGGGCTGTGGAGAGCTCTGGAGCATTTGGGGAAATTGAATTCAAAGTATTGCACAGCCCAACCATTTGTGTTATGTTTCGTATGTGGAATCATCAAACTTACGTAGGTGTCATAATTTTTAAGAAAAATGGAGGGAAATTTTTCCCCCTGTTTGTTCCTCTTGTTGAAGAGACCTTTAGTTTGTTTAATTATGAACCTTCCACCTCTTCCTCAGACCCTTGGCTGTAAACCTGGGCAAGTTCTCATTGATCTTTCTGGTCCCTTTCATAGTAATCAAAACAGGATCAAATATTTTCTAAATGCCCACTGAGCCTGAAAAAAGAAACCTAAATTGCTATTGTTAAGCAACATTTTAGGCAAATTCCTGGGTCAGTTGAAGCAAACTGTATTTATTTGATTTCAATTCTCTCTCTACATTCGTATAATTCTAGATGGTTTCCTTAATGCTCGTGCCCCCTTTCCCCCCACCCCCACAACACAATGCAGTGAGGACTGAGTTGATAAAGAGTGTGTGATTGGTCCTAAGTGTGTGGAGATGACCGGGCTGAGCGCAAGGGAGGGGTTAAAACACATCATCAGTTTTGAATCCCTTCGTGCCCACAAGAGATCTAAGTCCAGCCCACCTTGAATTCCATTGACTCTTATCTATCACCAGTTTGCTTGGACCATTAGTAATAGTAAAGATCACATTCTTGTAGAGAACGTAACCTTGCAATAATCTTTATACCCATTTGAATTGCCTGGATCTTCTGGTTTCCCTGGTGCCTGACACACAAAGTCACCCAGAAATCCTGCTACTAAATTTTGCCACCAATCTTGACTTCTCCAGCATGTTTTCAGGAGGGAAAGAAACAAAAATACCCACTGCAGGAGTGTCTTTATAAAATAAAATGTAGCCCCTCCTCCCACACACACACACACACACACACACACACACACACACACACACAGAGAGAGGAGTATCCATCCCACTGCATTGATCCCCTCATAGCGTGCTTACTTTCTGTTTAGTTTCTAAGCCGGGCGGTACCACAGTTTTTAATTCTGTTCTTTAAACTTCTTTTGTAGTTTGAGGTTTGGTCTGAAGAGATCATCAGATTGTCAGCATGATCAAATCCCCCAATCCAAGTAAGGACATCAAGACAGTTGTATGGTGGATCCTGGTAAACAAGCTGAAGTCTAATCATGACAAGGTAAACATGATCTGGGCTAGATCATCTACTGAGATGGATGGAGAGGGACAACTTGTGTCCCAGACCAGCAGCACTTCCCTCAATGACGTAAATATTCCATTTGGAAAAAATTGAGGACTTTTTATAGAACTGCACATGGCACAAGAGCTCTGGTTTAAGCAGATTTGACTCTTGCCCTTGCCCAGGCACTTCACAGTGAAGCTGGAAGCAGCTGAGTTTCTGTAATTCATGCTTTGATTGAGTGAAGTTCAGCTTGTTGTCAAGCTTTTTATATGGAACTTGAAGAAGGCATAGAACAGGGGTCTCCAATCTTGGCAACTTTAAGACTTATGGACTTCAACTTCCAGAATGCTGGCTGAGGAATTCTGGGAGTTGAAGTCCACAACTCTTAAAGTTGCCAAGGTTGGAGACCCCCGGCATAGAAGACTGGTACAAAAAATGGGCAGCAGGAATGTTTGCAGAAGGGATGCATTCTGGGCATATTATATACGGTACCTAAAAATAAAGTGCTGGTTTTCACCTCTATAATCTGCACCAGTTTATCTATACATCTGCTGTAGATGCAACAGGCCTATTATTGTAATTACTTTTAGATTGTTGCTATCTAGAGTATTTGCTTTAATAACCCCATCACCAAGGAAGTAGTGAGAAAATATATGCTCTTATTTATTTATTTATTTAGAAGATCCCTCAAAGTCCTTTTTTAGATGACTTTTCACATTTCTCAGCTTCTGAACAATCATTTGGCTTTTTTCACTTGATCCTGTTTTAAATTTCTGTGCCTGCTGACTCTAATGTTTCACCAGCGGTTCTATAATTTTAATATTTGTGTTTATACATGCAGTGGGCTACAGGTATAGTAGATATTCTATAAAAATGAAAATAAACAATAAGAGAAAGAGAGAAAGAGAAATACACAACAAAGGTAAGGGTTGTGTTTTTCTTAAGCAAACAGGTATATATAATTGTGATTATAATTCAGGAAATCCCATTGAACACCATGGCCCAGCAAATGCAGATTAGAAAATGCAGATTAGTGCTATCCAGTTTGAAATAAGAAGGGGAAGGAGTTTATTTTATATTCTTTTCTTCAAGAATTTGTACAAAAAACCCTCCTTCCTCCAATTTTTTCTAAAACAACTTGGATAGGCTGACTAAGAGATACTATAGTAAATGAACATCCATGGCTAAGATTGGACTTGAACCTGCTCTTTCTAATTCTAATACTTCGAACACCAACATCACCGGATCACGCTAGTCGTGCCTCTTGGCTGAACCTTATGATTTATTTGTAGTAAAGGTGGACACCAAAATAAATGCAGATCCAAAATTTCAAGCAGGCATTGATGTTAAGAATATCTATTTCTCAAATATTACTAGTTCAAATGTGCTCAACAAATAACTATGATAAATAAAATGATTTTGATTGCCTTATTGCAGGTGCATTTTACAAGAAAAATTGGAAAGTTTTGCTGATACAGTGTGTCTAAACTGATTTTGGTGGGAGGGAAAAGTGAATGCTGTAAAGAACAAAGATAAATGAACAACAAGAAGATTTATTTTATCATGCATGACGGATGTGTAAAAATCTAGGAATTTTGGACTTACAGAGATTCAGAGGATTTTAAAGATTAATATTGGACTGAAAACAGAACTTTTTCCTCTCAGATTGATGGAAAGACAGAAGAAGACAGCATATACGATGTCTGTCTGTCTGTCTGTCTCTCTCTCTCTCTCTGTGTGTGTCTGTGTGTCTGTGTGTGTAGGTTAACTCCGGTGAGATTATTATATGCACAAAATTGGAAAACTTTGGCAAAACCTACAATGATAGAACTTGCTGAAATGGCCAAATTAACTTATGATTTAAGGCTTTGATGATTAGACAGGATAGATTATAGACAGAAGAGATTCATAATGTACCTTTATAGAGAGAAGTTAAAATATAATTGCACTTTTACAATAACTGCTGTAGAGATCAGAAGCTACTTCTTTATATCCTTCTTTTTTGTTTTTTACTTTTATTGAAGTTTTAGCTTTTGTCTTTTATTTCCTTCTTTCTCTTTCATATTCTTTGTTCTATTTTAGATTCTATTAGTTCTTATTACTGTTGTTAAAACATTTTCAATAAATTTAACAGGGAAATAAAATAATAATAAAATCAATTAATAAATATATATATACATACAGTAAAAGAACTAAAGGAGTTATGCATTTATCGAGCATTTTAGAACTATGGAATAAGCTTGTAGTCATTTTATATGAGCTAGAGTGCGATAGACTTAATAGCTTATTGTTGTTAGCATATGGCTGTTTATGATTGTTTTTACTTTTATACCTTGTATTTAGCTCTGGGAAGTCGGGGATGGGGAGGGGGGATGGGGAGGGGGGAAGGGTCTGGAAGGGTTGGGTAGGGGGTGGGGGGGAGGGGTTGTTAAAGATAAAATATATTGAAAAACTTTTCAATAAAAAAAAGAACTATGAAATAATATTTCAGAACATACTATCTTTGATCAGAAGATAACATTGAATTAATGTTTTTCAGAGCACGTTTTACATAATTTCTACACTGCAATACAATATATATTCCTAGCGAGAGAAAACTAATTCTCACTTGGATAGAATTGCAGACTTAAAGAAACACGATTCCTTGAAAAGAGAAACCATGACTTAAAATCTGTCTTACAATTGTACAGCAGCTTTCTTGGTGTATAACTTAAAAAGTAAGTAGAAATATTGGCTCATATTGGATACTGTTAATAACTTGGTAGTGCTTTTAAACATTTTAATATAATAGAGAAATCTTTGCTACCCCAAATTAACATAACTTAATGGACATTACATTATCATTTGATTCCATTACTTAAAATAATAAACAAATAACTATACTCTGCATAGGCTTTGAAATGCTAACTTCATCCATAATATAATAATGCCTTTTAGTTTTGTTCTAAAGTGAAGCATTGATTGGCACTAGTATTTGCCTTGAAATATTTAAGATGCCTTACCTGTAGAGTTTAAAAGTTGAGAGTAAATTTTATAAAATATATATCTTTGCTTCCTCTAAGGGTTCTTTTGGAGTAATACAATATTTTAAAATACTTTAAAAGTTTAAATTAAATGTTTTATCTTTGATTGATATGATGTGCCCAATTCTTTAAGTGATAATACTGAGACTTGGAAAACTGATTGATTTTAACTGGATCAAACTCTTGCAACTTACTAGCTTTCATTTTCAGGTTTATTTGTTTTTCACTAATTAATATTTAATATTATAAGTAAATTAAGAAATCAGGTTTCAGCTTATTTTCAAGACATATAATATTTAAATAACATATAAATAGTTTTGGAAATGGAAAGATTTTGAAAAAAACAAATAATAAAAAGAGCAACTTAAAAAACAAAACAAAACAATGAATTAGAATATAACATATTGTACAAATATAAACTTTTGAAGTGGCAGGCAGGCCTTTTTGTCAAAAGGAATTCTGTTATGTGTTCATTTTTTTACTTATTACTGATTACGATAGAGACAAGATACACTTTTCTCTATTCTAACCTGTGATATTTAAAAAATGGCACAGCAGTTTCCTTACTGTTTCTGAACTTAATTAATATGCAATAATATTCCCCTCCCAAAGTAAGTTTAATAAACTGAGGGTTCATTTTCCTTATTGTGGGCACTGCATGCATTTCCAGCCACAGAAAATACATGGATTTAATTCCAATTTGTGACATCAATAAAGTTCCAGTAAAAGTAGGACTATAAGTAGCAATATACTGTATAGCACCCCTTTCCATGCATTTCAGTGAGGCTACTTATATTTAAATAAGATGGCCACCAAAATTATCTGTATAACTTAATTGTTACGACACGATCCTCTTTAATGTTTTGCATATATGCAAAAGAACCTATCCTCATATTAAAATTCACTGCCTTAGTTCTTAACAGCATTCCTTTTCTCCTTTGTAATAGCACTTTTGCATGCTATGTTGCTAACTATGATCATTTTTTAAAAACACATTTAAGAAGGTTGAACAAATTTTAATTGTGTAATTGATCATCATAACCCGATTTTGTAGTTCTTAGCATGTTCAGAAGAAGGTATGTCTTAGAGAAAAAAGGACAAATAATTACATATTAGCAATTAAAATATAGTTGACTGCAATATAATTTAATAAATCAAATCAAATCAATAAAGGTGTATAAAATCTGCTCTTCAAATATTCTCAGTCCCAATGGAGAAAAAGAATGAAGGCTCTTTTCCCTGTGTCCTGCTACTGATCTTGCCAACTGTCCAAATTAAAAACATGGCAGGCTCATGACCTTATGACTTGTGGACTGCAACTCCCAGAATTCCTCAGCCAGGCATGCTTGCTGAGGAATTCTGGGTGTTGAAGTCCACAAGTCATAAAAGGGCCAGGTTTGAAGACCCCTGTTATATCTAGTCGGTACATTGTTCAAATCTCATAAGGGAACAATTTGGGGACATTTTAGAAAACTTTAAAATCACGGTCAAGCAGATGAGGTAATGGGCTTTTTTTTCAGTTAAACATTTCTTTCAATAAAGTCTCTCTCAAGCTGAGCTTCCTGCCTGGTGACTACATGAAACCTAACTAGGTTATGTTCATAGCAGGAGTGTCCGCTAAAGGAGAGTGAAAAATGTCAAGATTACAGCCACAATGTCAGGTGTGAAAGACTAGGTCCACCCATAAGGGTCAATGAAACTGATTTATTGCTAAAAGCCTATGAACAGGAATCTTCTCAACTAATGGTCATCACTTGGTTAGAATTAGATAATGCTCAATGGGACTCAATGGGGATTGGACTTAGTTCACTTGTGGCTACTTAGGGATTCTAGGCTGATCCCCCATTTCACTCTGGCCCAGTTCTTTTTCTACACACAACCATACACTAAAAGACCTATCTTTTTTAAATGTGTATTGCAATGAACATTTAAAAGGGGCACGGCAGTTTGAACACATGGTTGTGGGTGCCATCTTGACTTCACTGAATCCCTTATGGACACTCCTGGCTCTTAGTAACTAATCAGAAATAATATTTTTCACACTATTTACCTCAGGTTCTCAATCTAGTTTACTGCCTTATATTTCCTGATGGTATCCCATCAAGGTTCCAGCCAGTTTCAACCTTGCTTAGCATTTTACAAGATCAACCAAGGTTAGCCAAGTCTTGCTGCATGGTGGGACAAAGATATTCTAGGAAAATAACAGTTCTCGGAGAATACATAATCATCAGCTACAGGATGTGAAATACAGGAGTCTAGAGATGATGCTTTGGGAAAAGGAAGTTCCTCCAGACCAAATAGTCTCAAAAGATGTTTCTTGGTCAGGACTGCAACTGGATAGGAAGGGCAGCTGCAGCCTCAATCATTGATACCTCCCCCTCACCTTTGCATTGATATTTTATACATTGAATGGTAAAAATAGTTACATACCAGGTCTAAAGTTGATGTTCATGCACTTTTAAACCTAAGCAATAAAATCAAGGCTTGTTTCTATGTGTTCTTCCTCTGAGATTTTATTAACAGCAAGAGTAAGTCTGAATGGAATATTCCAGCCCCATTTTAGGAGGCATCTGTAATATCTTTCACTCAAACAGATCATGCCTGCTCTACCAGGGCTATATTAGTGACCTTGTAATAATGTATAATTCTAGGTAGAGAGGGAAAGTTGGATCATTTAGCTTCTGGTCAGATCTAAAATCTAAAATAAAAGTTCCATTCCCCCCCCCCCCCCAGCCAATTGTACATGCACTAAATGCAAACTTTCAAATCAGTGGCACAGAAAATGGCCGATGCTGAAAGTCTTCCTATAGCTCCCAATTTCATATAATACTGGCTATTGGTTTCAAATAACATTATTGCTATCATTAACCAGTAGGAAGAAAGAAGAAAATGGTTTTCAAATATCCAGGACATTCAAAAATAAATAGGGAGGAGCATAACATAGAAAAATATGCTAAAAGGCTTCATACTTATTAATGGAGAGAAAAGTGAGGTTTTACATTTAGGCACGGAAGATCAAATGCACAGGTACAGAATAGATGGGACCTGGCTCAACTGTGTAGTAGTAGCAGTGAGAAGGATTTGGGAGACCTAGTGCACAATCACTTCAATATGAGCCAGCCATGTGCTGCAGCTGCAAAAAAGCCAACATGGTCCTAGGCTGCATTCACAGAGGGATGGAATCAAGATCAAATGAAGTGTTACTACTACTTTATAATGCCTTGGTAAGACCACACTTGAAATATTGCATCCAGTTTTGGTTGCCACAAGATAAAAAAGATGTTGAGACTCTATAAAGAGTGTAACAAAGATGATTATGGGACAGAAGGATAAAATATATGAAGAATGATTGCAGGAATTGGATATTTCCTAACAGAACAATTCATCAGTGGAACACCCTGCCTCCAGAAGCTGTGAATGCTCCAACACTGGAAGTTTTTAAGAAGAGACTGGACAGTCATTGGTCTGAAATGGTATAGGGTTTCCTGCCTGAGCAGAGGGTTGGGCTAGATGACCTCCAAGATCCTTTCCAACTTATGATGATGATGAAGAGAAGGACTAGGGGTGACATAATAGCAGTCTTCCAATATCTAAGCGGCTGCCACAAAGAAGAGGGAGTCAAGCTATTCTCCAAAGCGCCTAAAGGCAGGACAAGAAGCAATGGATGGATCAAGGAGAGAAACAAATTAGAACTAAGGAGACATTTCCTGACAGTGAGAACTATAAACCAGTGGAATGACTTGCCTTCAGAAGTTGTGGGTGCTCCAACACTGGAGGTTTTTAAGTTGTACTGTATCTTCCTCATATTTGTTAGGGACTTTATAATTTTATGTAGCTAACATAAAAATAACTAGTTGGTAATGCTGAGGGAAGTTTCAATTGCTCTTAATTATTCTTTGTCTAATTTTATATGCCACAACCCAAAATCTGGCAATCTTCTATGTTATTTCCGGATTAATATCAGAAAGTAAGAATTGCTTGTACTGCTGATCATGATATCCTGTTGTAGTAGCCAGCAATGGGGGAAGACTGGCTATTTTTAAAAACAAGCCTGCATTCAAGGGCAGACTCTATGATTATCATCCATCAGCCCTTGATCCTTAACCTTTTCCAGAAGGAGAAAACAAGGTGTAAAAACAAATGCCTGCTCAATTCAGTGGAGCAGAGCTGGCTGCAATGCGGCTTCATTCAGACAAGACTCTGCCTGCAGCAAGGAGCACACACTGATGTTGCAATGCTATCACAGCTGATAATAGAGAGGACATAGACAGGTGCATTGTGTTATCCTAACGTTTTGTTTCCTCCAGCACAAGCCAATACGCAGTCCCTGTGCATCCCACAACTGAATCAACACAAGGCAAAAAAAAAACCAAAACACAGAGGCAAAGAGAGCTAGATGTTATCCTTACCTTTCTGTTGATTTGAGATGGCTTATTGCTCCTAGAGAGGCCCTGCCATAACTTCTCCTACATGGAGCTCCTTAGCTATTGAATAAAACAGAAATTGGCTTCAGCAACTTATGTGGCTTTGAAGTTCAAGAAAGTGGATCCTCCCAAGCCCCCCCCCCAACACACACACTCCAGACACGCAAGTCTTAGTCATAGCCATTGTCATCACAATCCAACTGGCAATTGATTGAGAATTCACTTTCATTCTAAATCTACTCTGGGATTTTTCTAAAGTAAATGATGCAGATTATATAATGGCCGGGGAAACCCCAAGCCAAGATAAAACGTTCCTTCCCCCCTTTTCTTTCCTTTTTCCCTCTCCTCTCTCCTCCATAGAAATTGACATGAAGGAAGAACACAATGGAAAGTATCACCTACAGTGACTCATATCCTGGGCTGGCCTGGCACACCTCACTTTTGTAATCTTTTACACACACAGCTAAGTACATTAACAGGGTCAAATTGTTCTATAATAGATTCTGGGCATTTGACTTTTTTTATTGAAAAGTTTTACAATACATTTTTTAAAAAGACAAAACCCCTCCCAACCCCCTCCCCTCTCCCCAACCCTCCCCAACACCTCCCTCCCCTCCCCCTCCCCCCTCCCCGACTTCCCAGAGCTCAATACAGGGTATAAAAATACAAACAATCATAGTCTACCTTATGCAAACAACAATAAAATATTAAATCTATCACACTTTAACTCATAAAATAACTACAAGCAATTTAAATATCACAGCAATACTTATTCAAATGCTAGATGAAACTTTTTAGTCCCATATTTATTCTGGATATAATCAATCCATCTTCTCCACTCCACAATATATCTCTGTTGCGACTGATCTTTCAAGTACGCTGAGATCTTTGCCATTTCCACCAGATTGGAAACTTTTAAAGTCCATTCTTCTATAGTCGGCAGTTCTTCCTTCTTCCAATATTGCGCTACTAAAAGTCTCGCTGCCGTAATTAAGTTCAACATCAGCTTAGTGTCCACAACAGTAGTATCAGTAATAATGCCCAGTAAAAACAGTTGCAGACAAAACTTTATCCTTTTCTTGAATATCTTTTGCATATTCCACCAAATTTTAATCCAAAAAGCTTTAACCTTCTCTAATTTGCTTTACCAAATTTTCATCAATCATTGAAAAACCAATTTTCTGGTCTTCCTTCCACCTGGCCTGTAATTGCCCATACTGAAACCAAGTTTGTGCAATCTTTTCTTCTCTTAAAATATTATATGGCTTTAATTGCCATACATTCCTTTCCAAACTTAAAATTTCCTTATATGTAATCACATCATGTTTAAACCCAACATTTATATTTTCTATTGTGTGTTTCGGTATTGCCCATATAGGTATCTTATAATTTAACTTGTGTCTATACTTTTTCCAAACTCGCAACAGAGCATACCTTAAAATATGTACCTTGAACACATTATCCACCTTCTTATCATACAATAAGTATGCATGCCATCCAAATAACAAATCATGGCCTTCAAGATTTAGTAATCTCGCTTGTGTTAAATTAAACCAATCACTTATCGCTGACAAAGCAGCAGCTTCATAATATAATTTAAAATTAGGCATTTTAAGACCACCTCTCTCACGCGTATCCTGCATAATCTTAAATTTAACTCATGGCCTTTTCCCTGCCCAAACAAATTTATTAATACCTTTTTGCCATTCCTCCAAGTTTAAATCCTTTTTAAGTATAGGTATCATTTGAAATAAAAATAAAAATTTTGGCAAAACATTCATTTCCACCGCTGCAATTCTTCCCAATAAAGATAATTGTAATTTTTTCCAACTATCTAATTCTTTTTGAACTTTTTCCCATAACTTTTCATAATTATTTTTATATAACTTTACATTTGAGGGTGACAAATATATCCCCAAGTATTTAACCTTTTTAACTATTTCAAATCCCGTTAGCTCTTCTAAGACAGCCTTTTGTGATACTGTCATATTCTTAGACAACATTTTAGTTTTTTGTATATTAACCTTAAATCCAGAAACTTTCCCTTATTGCATTATTATCTTCATCAATTCTACAACTGAATAGTCAGGCTGAGTCACTGTAACAACCAGATCGTCTGCAAACGCCCTCAATCTATAATCCTGGTCTCTAATTTGAATTCCCTTAATTTTGTCCGAACCCCGTATTTTAATCAATAATATCTCCAATGTTTAAACAAATAATAAGGGTGACAACGGGCACCCCTGCCTTGTACCCTTTTCAATGTTACATACTTCAGTCAAACTGTTATTAACTATTATGCGGGCTGTTTGCTTTTGATATAATGCCCTGATTGGTTGTAAAATTTATCCCCAAATTTCATTTTATCTAATACTTTCAACAAAAATTGCCAATCCAATTGATCAAAGGCTTTTTTAGCATCCAAGAAGATCAACGCTGCAGGGATCTGATTGTTTCTTTCCAAAAATTCCAACAAATCTACTATATGCCTCACATTGTTCTTCATTTGTCTACCACTTATAAACCCAGTTTGATCACCATGAATTACTTGTTGCAATACCCTCATTAGTCTGTTAGCTAGAACTTTAGCAAATATCTTGTAGTCCATGTTCAAAAGTGATATTGGCGCATAATTTTTTGCTTGGGTGACATCCTGGTCTTCCTTCGGAATCAAAGAGATAAAAGCAGTTTTCCAAGATGGAGGCACCCCTCCTCCCATTTGAATTGTCTGAAACAATTCCCTTAATGGCTTCACCATCTCTAACTGTAAATTTTTGTAATACACAGCAGTCAATCCATCCGTACCTGGCGCTTTGCCCACTTTCAATTGTTTAATTGCTGAAAAAATTTCTTCCTCAGTTATCAATTGGTTCATCTCTTCCTTTTGTTCTTGCGTAAGAACAGGAATATTAGTTTTCATCAAATATTCACAAATATCTGCCTCATTAATCTTATCTCTAGCATACAACTTAGAATAAAAATCAACAAAGGTCTTTTTAATAAGACTCTGCTGGTACACTACCTTACCCTTATGTTCTATTCTATCTATATTAGAAGCCCTTTGCTTCTTCCTTAACAAATAAGCTAGCCATCTACCTGGTTTATTGGCATTGCAAAAAGTATTATGTCTAACATACCATAAGTTAGTTGCCACTTGATCAGCCATCAACTTATCAAACTGTCCCCTTAATAAATTAATTACCTCTTTAATCTTCCCATCCGATGGATTCAAAATTAAAACCTTTTCTTTTTCCCTAATTTCATTCTCTAATTCTTTCCTCCTAAATTCCAAGTTACGTCTATATTTGTTGTTCAAATATATTAATACACCTCTCATATAAGCTTTACTAGCATCCCAGACCATTTCAATAGAAGTACCTTTATACATGTAGCCAAGAAATTAAAAGACGCTTGCTCCTTGGGAGGAAAGCCATGGCAAATCTAGACAGCACACTAAAAAGCAGAGACATCACCCTGTCAACAAAAGTGCGTATAGTCAAGGCTATGGTCTTCCCAGTTGCAATGTATGGCAGTGAAAGCTGGACCATAAGAAAGGCTGAGCGCCAAAGAATTGAAGCCTTTGAACTATGGTGCTGGAGAAGACTCCTGCGAGTTCCTTGGACTGCAAGACGATCAAACCGGTCAGTCCTAGAGGAGATCAACCCTGACTGCTCTTTAGAAGGCCAGATCCTGAAGCTAAAACTCAAATACTTTGGCCACCTAATGAGAAGGAAGGACTCACTGGAGAAGAGCCTAATGCTGGGAAAGATTGAGGGCAATAGAAGAAGGGGACGACAGAGAATGAGGTGGCTGGATGGAGTCATTGAAGCAGTAGGCGTGAGCTTAGATGGACTCCAGAAGATGGTAGAAGACAGGAAGGCCTGGAGGAACATTGTCCATAGGGTCGCGATGGGTCGGACACGACTTCGCAACTAACAACAACAACAACCTTTATACATATTAATTTTAAAAAAATCCTTCATCTGTTTTTTACACTCTTCCACATTTTCCTGATTTCTAAACAGATTTTCATTTAAACGCCAGGCTGGGCATTTGATTTTTGAGAGGGGGGAAAATGGAGGGATTCTACAGTATGTCACCATGGCAGAAGGTCAAGTGTTTGGAGAAAGAGAAGACCTAAAGTTTTTGTAAAGTTTTTGTTTCCTGTGTGTTTTAAAGTGGTAGTTAGTTACAACAAGTGGAATGTTACGTGCAAAAAAAAGTGGCTCAGAGGGTCCATTTTTCATTCCATGGTCTAACTCAGGGGTAGGCAACCTCAGCTCTTTTATGACTCATGGACTTCAACTCCCAGAATTCTTGAGCCAGCCGTGCTGGCTCAGGAATTCTGGGAGTTGAAGTCCATGAGTCATAAAAGAGCCAAGGTTGCCTACCCCTGGTCTAACTGATTCAGATTTTGCAGACCCAGATCTGGTCAGCACCAAAATGAGATTGCTTGGGAATTCACTCTCTCTGCCTTGAGTTCCAGTGCAGCAGAAATGCACTCGAGATGGGTGTATGGCTACAGTAATCCCCAACTTATGACCAAAATGTCCATTGCTAAGTGAGACCATTGTTAAGTGAATTTTGCCCCATTTTACGACCTTCCTTGCCACAACTGAATCACTGCAGTTGGTAAGTTAGTAACACAGTTGTTAAATGAATCTGGCTTCCACACTGACTTTGCTTGTCAGAAGGTCACAAAAGGGGATCACATGACCGGGCGGGACACTGCAATGGTCATAAATACAAGTCGGTTGCCAAGCATCCGACTTTTGATCATGTAACCATAGAGAAGTTGCAATGGTTGTAAGTGTGAAAAATGATCGTAAGTTACTATTTTCAGGGACGTTGTAACTTTGGCACTGAAGACTGAAGTCACTAAGTGAACTGTTGTAAGATGAGGACTAACTGTACTATGCCATCTGTTCAGAGCACATGGAGTTTTTGACCTATGAGAGCAGTTGCCACTAATTACAGACACAGGGTAGGTTTCTGGGTTTTACTAAACATTTTTAAAAATACTTCTAATGACTTTTATGTTCGCTTTGCAACAACACACACCCCAGGAGACATTTGAAATTTAACAGAATATAAAAACTACTTATAAAAGAATTTATTTGTGCTAGCAGCAGACAACGTAAGTCTCCCTCAATGTCTCAATCTCTCAACTGGCATAATGCACCCACTTTCTAAACCCAGACTTTTTTTGTTGTTTCGTTTACAAGATTGCTTTTGGGCCTGACACAGACAAATGAGTGCTTTGTCTGAAAATTTGTCCACTTCAGAAACAAGGGATAAAAGCCTCCTTTTATCAGTAAGATAACAACATGGTATAATTGAGAGCAACCTTACCAGTTTACTTTCTACTAAATTAATATTTATTTAATCTATAGGTTAAAATGTTGAAATACAACTGAAGTAGAAATATTTTGAAATACGAGGTACAAAAAAAATTGATACGAAAAAGACTGCTACAATTAAATTCAAAAGTAAAAAGAAAAATATATTACTTTTTTTGCGATTCATTTACCCCTTCCCTTCCATTTGCATCCCCAATCGCACGTTGCAGTTTAGATATTGGAACTTTGCATCAAACTTTAATCATTGTTGGCAGTCTCCAGTTTAGTGGATATTCCAGATGTGTAAATCTGCTTACTTTATGATATAATATTTTGTAAAGGATCCATTCCTGCATGAATTTAATTAATCTTCTATTGTGGATAGTTAGTTAGTTAGTTAGTTAGTTAGTTAGTTAGTTAGTTAGTTAGTTAGTTAGTTTTTATACATTGTCCATTTTGGCTATACAGCATAGTCTCCAATTTTAGTTTCCTGGGCAAACATTGAAGCCAAGGAATTTTTTTCCCCCAATGTTGTGCTAGGTTTATTGTTGTGGTCAATTTATGTCTTAGTAAACTGTAATATTTTTCATTTATATGTTCTGGAATTATGCCTAATAGAAATGTCTGTGGTTTCAGTTCAAATTTTATTTTTAGAATTTTTGAAGATTTAAAAAATATATTTATTTTCAATACTTCTGATTTTTATTTTATTTTATATTTTTTTGCATGACATCCACATGTGGAAAGTATTCTGGTGGGATTTCCAACAATTGTTGTTATATGTTTTATCTATCTTAACATTCATAGGCAAAGTTATATACCATCCATAGAGCATTTTGTGTAATGTTCCCTTACATTGCAGCTTGGAGTAAATTTTACTGTTGACTTAAATTTGACTTCTGATTTTTACACTTGTTCTACTATAATTATAAATACATTGTAGTAAATAGCCTTGGTTTTGTATAAAAATTTCAAATTCTGTCATCTTTCCCAAAGTCCTTCCTTCTTTTTTGAGATTGTTTATTATTTTTCTGATTATTTGTACCTACATGAACCACAATGAATTCTTTCTTTTTTTTCCATTATGAAGTTCCTGTTGTGTCTTTAAACTATTTTCTGAATCTGATAGTCTCAGTGTTTTTCAAACTTAAGATGTTTGAATTTCAGCTCCCCAAATTCCCCAGCCAGCACTGAATTTGGAAGTGGAGATCCATCTATCTTAAAGTTGTCAAGTTTGAAAAAACACGGAGACATATCATATTGGCATATGTAATCAAATATTTTACTAGAATTGTTCTTAGACTAAAAAGGTGAGGATAGTGGTGACATTACCAGACTTATTCTTGCTTTTAAAAGATTCCAAATGTTTAAAAGGCTTAGTCTTGTTATCTGTCCTTTTAAATTCTTTTCCTCTTCTATTTATTAGTACCCTAGATTGCTATCAAGTCCACTAGTTAGCTAATATTTTGTAACAGGTCATATGTGATTGTGAGAAAGCAAGCAAAGGAAGGGCAGAAAATTAGATAAAAGCAGCTAAGAAATAAGACAGGAGCTTGACAGTAGCTTAGCTGCTAAATGGTTGGTCAATCCAGTTTGCAAAAAGTCCAGGAAGAGGAGATTCACACACAATAATTGAAAGGTTACTCTCTTTCTGAGGAAATCATCCCACCTCAGGAAATGATGTCATTGAAGATTCTCAGGTGGAGTTGTCTGGAAGTTGAATCATGGCAACCAAACTTCTTTTCTTTTTGAGTTCAAAACGTTTTACTGCTCATTTATGCCAGAATGAAGGAATCCAGAAAATCCTTTCCCCAATATAAATGGAGGCCTCAGACATAACCTGTCCCCTCCCCCCCCCGCATTTTTTATGTTCTGCTCTTTCAGTTCCCAAGAAGATTAAGACCATAGGTGCACCAGGAAGATCATGTTTAACAACCCATCTTAGGTGAAGGATTTAGGAGTTGGAACCATGACTCTCTGCCTACTCACCTAGCAACCCTATACAGGTTAGATGAGATATGAATTCTCCCTGGTGCGCCTATATGGGGTCCCTCTGACCAACTTGCTTCAGACTAAAGAAGCTATTTGGATAAGCAGTGAAATGTTTTGAACCAACAAGAAATGATGTCCAGTTGCCATGACTCAACTTCCAGACTTAGAGAGGAATGTGGGGTCCATTTAAGAAGTCCATTGCAGTTGGAGCAGCTAATAAATTTAAATAAATACATACTATTATGGGTAATTCTTGCTAGGGCTCTGCTAGGAAGGGCTTGACCTCATGTCATTGTGACATCTGCAGGCCCAGCCACATCTAGGAAGCAGAGGTGGATGCTCAGCCAGTAGGGAAAAAATGTTTGTCCCCCTTGGTCCAAATTATGTCCAGAGAAAATTCTTTGGGCAAAATCTGAGCCAGGACAGAGGTTGGAATAGGAGTCCTTCTTGCTGACACTGACTGAGGAGAGGTGAATATAAGAAATAATTGATGGAAGAGATTAGAAATTGTCTTTTCATTTTACTTTCTTTAAGATTTAGGCTAACCCTGTTGCACAACTATTTTTGCAGGATGGAAAGAAAGAAAGAAAGAAAGAAAGAAAGAAAGAAAGAAAGAAAGAAAGAAAGAAAGAAAGAAAGAAAGAAAGAAAAAAAGAAAGAAAGAAAGGTAAAAGTGCAGCCTAACAAAGGAATTGCAACATAGGGAAACTCCAGAGTTGCGTCCTCAATCAAGGAGCCTTGCTTGATGATCTCAGGGTTCCACCTCCTGAAATTCCCACAGCTCTGCTTCCATTCCTGAAAACAGAAAGAAACCCAGGCTATTGGTTTGGTCCTTCACAACAGTCCCAGTTTCTCACGTGGCCCTCTGGGAAAATTAATTGCCCACCCCTCCCTGCCTTAGCCTCTATAGAAATCTTTGCTGGGGGTTGAAAAACAGAGGCTCAAAATTCTTATAATAAGCCTGGTTTCTTCTCCTCAGAGTTGTGCCTATCCGCGTATCTGCTGAAAATTCATTTTAGTCTTCAGAGCTTGCCTAAACAATATTTTCCTTTAAAACCAAAACAACAACAACAACAAAAACCTACTCTAAATGATTGCATCCTAATTTAAGAAATCTGGCCTTTTCTCCCCACAGATGTCTGATAATTAATTATATCTGTTCCTTCCCAGAAAGGCAGGGCCTCTATATTTATACCAAATCTGTACAAGGAGGAAAACACAGGCGAAGCTCCAGAACAACAATGTAGCCTTCGGTCTAGACTTCTAAAATGATCTGTGGCTGAAGAAAATTGCATAAATATAAGACTGCAGATGATAATCACTCCCTTTACCTTCTTGCTTGGGCAGAAAGCAATTTCAAGATGGCAACTCTTGGTAAGCTATAGCATCTTATAATAATAAGTCCAGTGCTGTGAGGTTTAATATCACGGTATCTGGTATCTGGTCAGGACCTGTCTCATCTTCTGTAAATAAACAGTATCGGCAAGCAAGATCCAATATTATGTCTTTTTTCTTTTCGTTTTAGAAATGACGTCTCCTAAATATGGTATTCTATCTAAGCAGGCAAAACAATCTCCAGTTTGCTTCTTTAAATATACCCGAGATTCACAGCACATGTAGCCTTATACATTTTAGAAAAAGATGTGCTGGAAAAGTGTTAATCTTAAATCGAAACATTTATACATACCAATAGATTTTGGGCATGTATCTATGCCTGGCCATGGGTTTTTTTATTTGATTTGCTCCTTTTGGGTTGTTGTTTTTTTAAATAAGACGTCTGTTAAGTCAATAGTATACCATTTTTTATCTTTCTTGCCACAGTTGCTAAGTGAATGACTGCAAAAGGCGATCACTTGATCCTGGGATACTGCAACCATGATAAATACGAGTCAGTTGCCAAGCGTCTGAATTTTGATCAGATGACTGTGGAAATGCTGCAACAATCATAAGTCTGAAAAGGTCATGTCACTTTTTCCAGTGCCTTTGTAACTTTGAACGATCACGAAATGAATTGTTTTAAGTCGAGGACTATTTGTAGTTACGCTGGATTTGACTGGAGTCTTTGAATATTCAAATCAACATTTAAATTCAGGTCCTGAATTGAATCAGGCTGATTTCCAAATCAGCATCTGAAATGGAACCTGTGATCAACACACTTTCCTTTGATAGGTCTGACAAGCTGACAGAATGAAACAAAGAAGCAATCATTTGTTCTTCATGCAGAAATAATTATCTCCACTGAGTTCCTCAAAAGGCCACCAAGCTTTCTACATGCTTTGCAAGTTTCTGGCTTAGTTTATGCTATAATTCCCCATCCATGAGCGGATTAAGGCAAGCTTCCAAATGCATCTGACTCCAATAGTAGAAACCAAAGCTGGAATATGGAAGATGCCAGTTTTGGACGCATTCATATGTATTAAACTCATTGCAGATATAAATGCAGCACATCAAGAAGAAAATATCTACTTTTCTTCATGTTGGAAAATGCGTTTGTGTGTTGGTTAGTTTTCCAGCTCCAAGATTGTGTAGTTTTCCATTCTCCCAGTTTACAAGAATATTCCTTTATTGTGCATGTAGACACAGCTTTAATTTACTTACAGATTAGATAAGCACATCAGTTATTTATGGTTTTTATACACCACTGTCCCCCTGTCACAGCCGTCCACGCTGAAAGAACGATGACAACGTGGTACGGGTGACGACGAGGTTTTCTTTACTTCAGAAAAGCCTAGCAGATACAAAGTCAGTGTTGGGAGCTAGCCGTCCCAACGCATCTTTTATACATTGGGGGTAATTAGCCCCACCCCTCCCCATGCAAACCAGCATCCAGCTGAGTCTGCTCAAAACCCGCCCCCTTCCCAGCTCTCCGCACGTCACCCCGCCCTTTGTGCCTGAGCTCCCACACAGACTCCAGGTGAGTGTATGCCCTTAACCCCCCTTTCGTGCTCCCCCACCCCTCCTCCGTGCTCCCCTCCACTGTCCAGCGTGTCAGTGTTACAGCCCCCCTAACAGCTCCCCACAACGCCCCGCTGTCCGGACTTCGTTCTGAGCCGCCCAATGCCCCCTCTGAGCCGCCCGACGCCCCCGCCGAGGAACAGGCGGCTGGATAATCCCAGGATGAGCTGCGGCTGCCGGTCTGACTGCCTGTGGGTCCCTTCAGCAGCTCCGTTGACGCAGACACGCCAGAAAGCCCCGGAACAGCTGCCCGTCAGTGGCATGGCCGTGGGACTTGTGCAGCTGCCCATGGTAGCTGGCGGCCGTTTGACTGCTGGATGTGCTGTTCCCGGGTGGCTCCAGCAGGAAGGTTCGGGCGGGCGGTTTGCGCGGCGTTTCCCCTGCTCCCCTCGTGATGTCGAGCCCACGGGGCTTGACACCCCCAGGAAGATTCCCAATATTCACACCATCAAAATATCAATAAAATAAGTAAATAAAAGGAACATTCTCCAAAACCTGTTTCTGTAATCCAGAGTGACAATACTTATAAATAAAAAGTTTATGAAATAATTCCATTCTATCTATCTTTCTATTTCTCATCACAGAGACCACGATCTGATCTGACCAAAGGGATGGATCAACAACAGGAAATCCTGTCTCTGACCATTTTCTTGACCTTCATCTATGAAGGGAACCCTCAATATTCCAATTTATGATGAACAGACTAGTTGGATTGGATCTACTTGAAGGATATTTATTTACTTATTTCAGGGGTCCCCAACCCCTGGTCCTTGGATTGGCACGGGTCCACGGCATGCCACAAATCGGGTCTCACAAACAAGCAAATCCCCGTCCGCAGAATGCAGGCAGCATGTGAAACCGCGCCCTCTCTGGTCCGTGAAAAAACCCTCTCTCCACAGAACTGGTCCCTGGTGTCCAAAAGGTTGGGGGCCACTGATTTAATTTCATCTATATGCCACCTATAGTATCTCACCAATAAAGCAACTCTGGGTGGTTGAGATTACTCCTGAAGACTCCTGGGAGCTAATCGGGATTAAAACTAGCACTTTCATTGTATTTGCAAACATATTGCAAGACGACACCCACAAAACTGGTATGCCATGCCTGGGCAACTACATTTTGAATCAATTGGAGTGTCTAGGTCACAGGTCGGCAACCCGCAGCTTCAGAGCCACATGCGGCTCTTTAAGCCGTCTCCTGCAGCTCCCAGTCCTCCACTGGCAGAGGTTTGGGGAGCTGCGGGTGCAACTCTCCAAACCTCCACTGCCTCGTTTGCAGAGCTGCTGCCTTCGTCCATGTTTGACGAAGGCAGCAGGTCTCCAAACCTCCACCTCCCTGTTTGGAGAGCTGCTGCGTTCATCAAACGCAGAGGTTTGGAGGTCCCGGGGGGAGGGGGAGGGTGCTCGGGTGGCTCCGGCGGCGCCCAGGCTGAAGGCGCCACCGCAACCCATCGCCCATCGCCAGGGAGACCCGTCGCTGCTGTCACGCAGGTGCCTCTCGGCTCAGGGGAGCCGCACTGTAGGAGACGCTCGTGAGGCTTCCTTTGGGTGGGGAAGGGCCCGTTGCCTCCAAGGGAGGCCGGGCGGGATCCTCCAAAAGGCCGTTCCCTTCCTCGTCTTCGCGCAGCCCTCCGCAGTCGTCTCGGCCTGTGAGTCCGTCCCCCCCGTAAGCTGGCGGCACTGGGCAGCTCAGGATGCGGTGCGGGCATCGGGATGGTGTATGTTTTCACTTGTTTTGCACATGCGCGTGCGTGCACACATTTTGCGGCTCCCACTTTTTTGTGTGTGTGACAGAACCGGTTCCAAGTGGATCTTTTGCTGTTTTGGGTTGCTGACCCCTGGTCTAGGTAGTTTTCAAGGACAACCCTAAATGGAGCTCCCTGCAATAATCTTTGAGGTGGTCATGGCAGGATCTACAGTTGCCAAGGTCGGTCTAGAATAACATCTTTCAACAAACAACAAGGTTTATAAAATGGATAAGAATTCAAAAGCATCGGCTTCCTCTGCCAAACAGCAGGTCTGCAACAGTGTAGTCCCTGAGCAGGCTTCACCACACAATTTTTGCATAAGTAGATTTGACTAACAAATTTACGGGAGAAATCCCAAAGCTTTCTTCCCTCTTCTTCTGTTCTGCTGCCCAATTCAGGAACTACATAATTAGGTGAACAAACACATAAATCTTTCGACACCCAAAATTCATTTTTGGCTCTCTTCCTAGGAAGGGTGCTGTCGTTTCATTCAGAGCACAGCAGGGAAGATTTGTAAAAAGCCAGTCTAAATGTCAGCAAAAGGGAGACCTCATTAGGAATGTGTGACTCATCGGAGGAAAAAATTAGGTTTACACTGAGTAATTAATTTCTTTTTGTCCCAGTTTCTAATGCCCAAAATGTTGGCGCAAGCCAAGGCTAAAGAGGGAAGAAAGCAAAGGTTGTTTTTTTTAATCCTGCCACCACAGGTTTTTTTTTTTACAAACAACTTATTTATATAAAAAGCAAATTGCAATTTCTTCGTAGCCAGATAGTCGGAATGCACTGGTTTTATTTAATACTGTCAGAATCCATTTATATCACATTCATAAATGTATGTTTAAAACATTATCCCCCCCCCTGGATTCTGCCATCTCCCGAGGAAGGAGGAGCAGATGTGGATTCAGCCTGCCTTAGGTTATTTCAAAGACCAAGGGAAACCTTTTGAACTGGGGGAACAAAGGGGAGGGTTAGGGAAGAAGGCATCTGGCCTGTGTCTCCATTTGAATCTGTAAAGGAAGAAGGCAATAACCGTAAAGATCCGAAGTTCCCTTTTTCCCACAAAAGAGATGACACGAAGTAAATGATGGGGGGCTGACCAAATGGGGTTGAGGGAAGGGGGGTTGAACCGGGAACTCTTTATAAAGTTTCAATCTGTAAAACAATACCAGGTCCTGTCTTGTATTTCCACAACCAAACATGTCCTAGTAAAAATTCCTTTTGGACTAGAACTGACTCCAAGAGTTTTTGTTTTCCTAAGATGTGTATTGGGGTGGGTCCTGACAAATACATTTTACGAATAAATATATAAATAATGTATTTGTTACAAAGATGGAAATGTTTTTTTGCTTCGAGGGTTGCATGCACCAGTGAGAGAATCTCTCATCAGAAGTGGGCAGTTTCCCTTCCCCCCCCCCACTTGATACAAATAAAGCTGCATAAAATTTTCCCAACTTTCTTTGGGGTACATGAAAGGAAATCCCTTATTCCTCCTCACATTCTTACCATTGATGGTAGAAAGGAATGTTCAATCTGTACTCTTGGCACATTGTAATTTCCTCAGCTTCTCTACACAAATAATGTAAATGTGGCAGCAACCAAAAATGGGAGCACCTTCTCCTGTTTTCAGGGCTGGTCAAAAAGATGAGCATCCATTGGGGAGCTGGGAATAGGACTGCAAGCTGTATTGTCATGTCCTGAAGAAAGTGATCTGTTCATTTTGTTCAAATATAGAACCATAGGGCTGGAAGGGATCTTAGAGTTCATCTAGTGCAACTCTCTGCCCAAGATAGGACTCTTTATACTATCCCATACAAATGGTTGTCCAATCTTTTTTTAAAAAAAACATGCAGCAATGGAAAATATGTTCTAATGACATATAATGCAACACAACACTATTGTACAAGAAAATTAAAAGATTTAAAAGTATACCGTGCCTTGCCTGTGAAACTCTTAGTGGAACACAAACTGAAAACAATACACAAACTGAAAATAAAGACAAAGGAAGGTTGTGTTTATTCTTTGAGGGATTCACAATCAGGTTAGTTGAATCAGGGGTACCAAGTTGGTCACCCTATTACTGTCGCTGATTTCAGTGGGAATGGATGTTATATATTAGCCCGAGCCTAATGCTGCCTTATGTAAACAAGGACTTTTTGTGGAAAACAGATAAAATAAACTTATGATTTATAGTTTTGATGATTAGACAGGATAGATTATAGAAAGGAGACATGTTGTAAGTTTTAAAAAAGAGATCAATGGATAATTGTAATTACAACTGCTGTAAAGAGAATCAGAAGCTACTTCTTATCTATTTCCTTTCTTTTCTATTTTTTTTAATTCTTGTTTCTTTTCTTTCTTTTTGCACTTTAGTTTTCTCTTTTGCTTCTTCCTTCTTCTTTTTTCCTTCTTCTATTTTAATTTGTATCAATTTTTACTCTTGTTGTCAAAACTTTAAAAAAAAAAAGTCATATGAGAAATAAATAAGAATTTAGGCTGAGGGACGTTTGACCTCCAGCCTTCATGAATGAAAGAATGGGGTGATGGAAGTTGTAGTTCAGCCATGATTGCCTAGGCCAGATATGTCAAACTCGTGACATCACATGATGTCACGAGCTGTATCGGAGCTTTTTCCCCATTGCCGCAATGGGGTGGGCGCGGTTTCCTGGTGATGCGTCTGGCCCACGGGCTGGCAGTTTGACACAGCTGGCCTAGGCTGTTAAGGCCGTGTTAAAAAAAACAACAGGTTATTTTCATACCAGAAAAAAGGCAAACACAAATACTCTCATGAATTCACATATTTGAAGAAGAAAGCTCTGGATCTTAGCTGAGAGATCTTTGTTCCACCAAAGTAAATGACGGGGAAAATTGCATTATCTAAAGTTGTTAAGGAATTTGTTGTGCAGAGGTTTCCTTGTGCTACCAATGAGTTGCACAGACAAGGAAGGGTACTGAGAGCAGTAAGAGTCACACAAGAGTACACTGAGTTGTAAAAGCAAAAAGTAGTTTACTTTAAGGTGGTGTAAAAACAAAAATGCACAGTCAAAAATAAACAGTCCAGGTCATACACAATAACAACAGTCCAAGGAGTAATCCAAACTACAAAGTCTTCTTACCGGTCCAGAGGTCAATACACAGTTCAGGTTTACCACAGTAACAGAGCAAAAACAGTAATAGTAGAGAGCAGTGAATTCAGAGAGAGAAAGAAGCTATGTTACTAGCTCCCTCTTATGGCCATGAGAACACTTACACACCCATTGGCCAATTAACATCTTAAAGACATAACAACATCATGGTTAATATATTTTCAACCCAACATTGTAGGCTAACACCATATGCCTAACAAAAGTTATATAAAATCTAATATATTATCTCATAAGGAGTTTTCATTCTGTAGTGTATGCCAGAAATAAAGCAATAATATCCTCGAATCACAGATTACTTTTATTTCCAAAAGGTGTATTTGCCCATTTCAAAGCATCCTTTTTAAGACTCCTACCCATCAGTAATGGCTTCTCCAGCCTCCGAAAGCCACATGGCCATTTGGGGGAGGAAGTTAATAAGTTAATGTACATATTAAAGCACACACACACAAATAAATTGGCCAAAAATCCCATTGTCATTCCTTGCTGATATCCTAATATTGCAACTTTATTTATTCTGACAATGCAGGGGGAAAAAAGATTTCTCAAAGGGCAGCACCTGGTTGAAAAACTGTCCCCATCTTTACTTTATGCATTGCTTAGATACAAGTCTAACCATGTTAAATTTGTATGACAAGGAGTATACTCGTGCTAGCCTGTTATAGCGGGGGGGGGGGGAAATTGTGACCCTTGAAAGCTAAAAGATTACCAATGAGTGTAATGTCATGAGGCAGCTGCTATTTCACCAGAGGCATATGAGAAAATGGAGGATACTGTATAAAAGTTTATTCTGTATTAAAAATATTGTCCCAAGTAGACTTTCGTAATTGAAGCTGGACTAGAACTTGGTTTCCCCATATCCAACACTTCAACCATAATTCCATTTCCTTCCTTCCTTCCTTCCTTCCTTCCTTCCTTCCTTCCTTCCTTCCTTCCTTCCTTCCTTCCTTCCTTCCTTCCTCTTTTGGCAAGATCAAAACATTCTGTAAATGAAGATCAACCTCTTTATTAAAGATCTTCACATTGTAGATATGTAGTCTTAAATAAAAGGCTTTCCTGATTCATTGTTTAAGAAGAATGCAGAATATTGATAAAATGTTCAATGATTGCCAGCCATATTTGCTTTCTGTCTCTCTGTGCCTGGTATTTTTCTTCAATGTCAAGTCAGTACATTAGTGATGTTGGTGAACTTTGGACTTTTTCATCCTATTGACAAGCCACCTTTGAAGAATAATTTCTTGGATACCACACTCATTGTGTATCCCACGGAATCTCTTTGAGAAAAAGGAGTTAGATTGGTGACTCAGTAGAAATAAGATAAATACTTTGGCGACTAGTTCATTGATTGTAGCCTGCAAACTAATTCCTTGGCTAGACTTTAGATTTCAGATATATGCTTCTTAACATAAGGCTCGTTTTATTTTGTGCTGGAAATAAAAACAATCATTTATTATTTTTATGTTGATTAATGAAATATTAGAAATGTCAGTTTGGATTATTTATTTATCATCTGTATTTATCTGATTTATATTCCATCTTTCTACACACAAAAACTGAGGTATTTAATAATTAAAATAACAAAAGGTAAAGTAACAATCTTGGTTAAAAATATAAAATATTTATATTTTTATATAATTATAAAATATTTTATATTTATGTAAGTATAAAAAATCACATGTAAAAGTTTGTAAAGGAGATGACTCTTTAGACAATATTTGATTCATTACTTAAGATTAAACTAAACTATACATGCAATAATAATAAAGAAAAAGCACACTATTTTAGTTATTTTAATTTCTGCTTAACCATCAATAAAGTACAACTTCATTTGCTCTACATCCTGAAACTGAGATACAACCAAATAAATTTCAAGTTATTTCACTGCATTTTTTTCTGCTAGAGAAAATTAAAAATATATATTACGATTCCCCAATCATCATATTTCCTGTCTCATGATTAATATAATTTCATTCTGTTTCATTTATTTTCTCTGAAGTTCCTCTTTATGACAGCTGCACTGTTCCATTTTCCTGTTTAATAATTATTAGTTTCTAGGCATATAGATGATAATTTTGCAATACCGATATCTTAAAACTCCCTGAAGATTTTTAAAAAGAAGGCTTTAATGTAGCAGGTATTATTATATACAAGTTTTCTTTTGGAATACACCACATAACAGGCTCTAGATGCATTTAATTTCTGACTTCTAATTATTTTTACAAATTAGATGTAAAATTGAACTGTTGGATTGGGTTTGACTTCCTTTCCACCCCGTCCCACCGCCAAAATAAGAACTGACTGTACAATCTTTACAACCTACCCTTATGAACAGAATTCTCAAGACAAGTTAAGATTTATTGTGGTTCTCATAACTGATCTGCTATTTCACCTTCACTGAAGTACATGTCAATGTTCTTTTGACTGTTAATCTCTCCTATTGTTGCGAATCTCATATGCTCTGAATTGAAAACCCTCAGTTGCTCGGCATGTGCCTGCCATAGGTAATCTCAATATTTTTGTTACAATATGATTCACTTTATTGATAGCTAATCCAAACCACATTTAACCATAAAGAATTAGTAATTCAAACATCTGCTAAACCGAGCAGTTAAGCTAAGATCAGACTCCCACAATCTTATGATCATATATGAACGGAACAACGGGTGGCTGAAAAAATATAGTTTGTTCTATTAACATCAAAATCATTTCAATTAACAATTTCAGGAGGAAATGTCATTCTTGCCTGAATCATGTGCTCGTTAATCTTAGCACCGACACCCTGTCTTCTATACTTCCACTCAAGGGAGAAAAGTAAATATTGAAGGAGTGTAAAAATGTTCCTGCTGATCAGGGCAGAAGGTATTAAGGCACCATAGTGCAAAATCCCAGGCTTCACCTGTAGCTTCCTTGCTAACATTTTGGGAGGCTAAATCTATAGAAAAACAGGAACCTGTCCTAAATTGGTCTCTCTGGCTCAGTACTGCTTGTGTGTAACTGGTAGAGTTGGTCGGAGTTGAGTGTGTCTACCCCAACTGAGCTGTAGGTTTTATTTGAAGGAAGGATAGATGCCTCTTAACTATAATTAGCCTGCCTTCCATTGAGGATCTGTATTCTGCACAAGCCAGAAAGAGGGCTGAGAAAATAACTACAGATCTTCCACATCCTTCACATAAACTGTTTCAATTTCTCTCCTCAGGACGGCATTATGGGGCATTGCATACCAAAATAACTTGACACAAAGATAGGGTTTTTTCCCCCATGCCATCCCTCTGCTAAACATCTAATTCCCACAGCATTGTCTTAAGCCTAAAGATATTTACCCATGTAGTAGGCTGTACTGCTATTACCCTTCTCATCTTTTCTCATCTTTCCTACTACCTTCTCCTATTGGTATCTTATGATAGATCCCATATTGTCTGTATCTTACGATTTATGATTGCATCTTACGATTTATGACCTATCACTTTGTTGTTTTATATATACTGAGAGCTTATGCACTGGGGACAAATTCCTTGTGTATCCAATCGCACTTGTCCAATAAAAAATTCTATTCTATGAAGAATTTTATAAGGCACATAACGTATCTAAAGTAAATGCACCGGGTTAGAGCAGCTATTCCTATGCCAACTGACTTGGCAGTAAGTCCAACTAATATATAGGCTTTTACTTCTGAGTAAATCTAAAGAGAGGATTGTACTGTAATGCACATGTCTTGTTGCTATGCAATTTTCTAGTGATGATCTTAAACTGCTAAGATATTAAGCAGCACTTAATTAGCCTAGTTTTAAAGAGTAAGCGCCTAGCATCCAGCAAGCAACAAAAGATCAGTTTGTGCTGCAGTTAATAATGGGGGATTAAGTTGTGACTCGTGGGATAAAGCAAGACTGTTGAAAGCAGACTAAAGTTGCCAGTTTTCCTCTCTCAAGCCCTCAACGAGGGAGTTTTGTCGTTTTCAGTGACTCAGTACAGACTCGGACTAATAATTAAAATGATTCTAATTGGCGCCTTAATTTTTTTTAAAGGGCAACTCGCTGCAACATTTTATATGTGTAATTACTTTTTTGCCTTTTGCCTTTTTAAGCTAGGTGGATTGAAATAAAACTGAACATGGGATGGGAAAGTTTTTCCTCCTTTTAACTTGAAACATATTTTATGTGTTTCATTTTTATGTGTTATATATATATATATATATATATATATATATATATATATATATATATATATATATATATATATAGAGAGAGAGAGAGAGAGAGAGAGAGAGAGAGAGAGAGAATGTAACACGTAAGTTAATTGAAGGCTTTTGCTCTTCTTGATGTTGTGATGTTGTGACCTTCCTGGAAGATGTCATCCTATAGAGGTGACATAATTTTCAGGTTGTTGTTGTTTGGACCACACTACCATCATAGTTAAAAGATATACTTAAATAATAGGAAGCGTAGTTTATGGCGGCAATGCCTTCATCAAGAAACTTAACTTTATTTTTATTTTGTGTATTTTTATCACTGAATGACTGTAGCAAAACTACTCAGTTAAATGAGTAAATCAGCTTTCTTTGAAAAGTCCCATTGCTACTTTCTAAATCTGTAAGATTGAAACTAGGTGTGATTGATAAATGGCAGTATGGAAAGGGTGATGAATACTTTGAAAGCAATTGAAAATTTTCTATACTGTATATACACATACATATCCCCCACAAATAAATATGCCCCTATTTATACATAGGCATAAAATCTTTTCGGAAATGATTCTGAAGAAGTGATTTGGAACTTGTGTGAATGGGGCACCTCTTTGCTACTCATTAAAATCACCACCTTCTTTTTCCAGTCTTTGGTACAGAAAACATGAGGGTGCTTCAATGAACTGATTTGCCAATATCTCATGACTTCAGTGGCGTTGGTCTTGCAGAGGGATCAACAGATCCCTATGCAAGACCAATAAATATAACCAAATAAAATATAAGCAAATAAAATTGTTTTGGGGTTAACTATGATCTGGATTTTTGCAGTCCAGATAGAGTAGACCTGTTCTTGTTTCCATATTTAATTGATTTTTTGCCTGAGCGCTGAGTAGTTCTTGGTTGCTGAATTTCAATTTTTTAAAATTTCCCCAAATGCTCCTCTCTTAGGTTAACCCTTAGGGGATTTGGGGAACTGTAAATGCTGCTATGCTTGGGGGGGCAGCAAAAAATGCGTTGGAACGGTCTGCTGCTGCTGCAGCCAAAGAGCAGGCGGACAGTAAATACAGCACAATTTATGAAGAAAGGAGAGACACCCTCCCCAATAAAACTTTTCTCACACTCCTGAAATCTGAATTTGTCTGTCTTCTAAGTCATTAGAAGACATGAAGTAATGTAACATATTAATTTATTTATTTTTATTTATTTATTATATTTTTATACCGCCCTTCTCCCGAAGGACTCAGGGCGGTGTACAGGGCAATAAATACAAAAACAGGATACAAAAGTTAAAAGCAATTAAATAAATGCCCAAGGTTAAAACAATAATTAAGACGTATTAAAACCCCAACCCTAACCCATCAGACCAGGTCAGATTGCTCAAATAGATACGTTTTTAGATCGCGCCGGAAGGAGCGAAGGTCGGGGGCCATCCGGAGCTCAACTGGCAAGCGGTTCCATAGGTCTGGCGCGCCCACAGAGAACGCTCTCCCCCTGGGGGCCACCAATCGACATTCTTTAATTGGAGGCACCCTGAGGAGGCCCTCTCTGTGGGAGCGCACTGGACGGAGGGAAGTTGATGCCAGCCGCAGGTGTTGCCGTAGGTAATCCGGACCCATGCCATGTAGGGCTTTGTAAGTCATTACTAACACCTTGAATCTCACCCGGAGGGCAACCGGCAGCCAATGCAGCTCGCGGAGCAAAGGTGTAACATGGGAGTATCGGGAAACCCCCAGCACAAGTCACGCGGCTGCATTCTGCACCAGTTGGAGCCTCCGAGTGGACTTCAAGGGCAGCCCCATGTAGAGAGCATTACAGTAGTCTAGACGAGAAGTCACAAGTGCATGAGTGACTGTAAGCAAGGCATCCCGGTCTAGATAGGGTCACAACTGGCGCACCAGGCGAACCTGGGCAAAGCCCCCCCTAGTCACAGCTCCAATATGCTCTTCTAAAGAGAGCTGTGAATCTAGAAGGACCCCTAAGTTGTGCACCCTATCTACAGGGGGGTAATAGCTCACCCCCCATGGCCAGAGATGGGATAATCGGAATTTCCCGGGATGCCGGCACGAACAGCCACTCAGTCTTGTCAGGGTTGAGTCGAAGCCTGTTCCTCCCCATCCAGACCCGGACCACCTCCAGGCAGCGGGACATCACGGCGAGGGCATCACTGGGGTGGTTTGGGGTCGAAATAAAAAGCTGGGTATCATCAGCATATTGATGATACCCAACTCCAAAACCACGAATGATCTCACCCAGCGGCTTCATATAGATGTTGAACAGGAGAGGCGAGAGAACTGATCCCTGAGGAACTCCGCAAATGAGAGGTCTCAAGGTCGATCTCTGCCCCCCTGCCAACACTGACTGCGAGCATCCCAGAAGGTAGGAGGAGAACCACTGGAGAACTGTGCCTCCCACTCCTAACCCCCTGAGACGTCGCAGCAGGATACCATGGTCGATAGTATCAAAAACCGCTGAGAGGTCTAAAAGGACTAGGACAGAGGAGCAACCCCTGTCCCGAGCCCACCAGAGATCATTCACCAGCGCGACCAATGCCGTCTCCATGCTGTACCCGGGCCTGAAACCTGATTGGTACGGGTCTAGATAATTAAGCAGCAGATATACCTAAGATACTTCACCATTATTTTCACCTTTGATATTAAGGGTGTTTGTCTATTCCTTGTATGAATTGGGTGGTAAATAACACAACAGAAGCCATTAAAACATTTCATAGATAGCTTTCTGAGAAGTAGAGAAGGAAGTTAGGTAAGAAGGGACCAAATGTCATTTACTAAAGTCCTGAGAATTGCAAAGAGGTATGCTATAGTAGCTAGTATTGAACTGTGACTTGTGCAACCTTTTGTTTAGGTCTCATCTCAGTCACTGACTCATGAAATGAGCTGTAGGCAAGTTATTATTACTCAGCCTCAGTCATTTATCTGTAGTATGAATATAAAACTATTGGCCAACCTTAATATTTCAAATGTGTTCTTTAAGTATAGAACAGAACAGAACAGAACAGAACAGAGTAGAGTAGGGTAGGGTAGGGTAGGGTAGGGTAGGGTAGAGTAGAACAGAACAGAACAGGAATAGAATAGAACAGAATAGAACAGAATAACTTTATTGTCACTTTAAATGTACATTAATCAGCATCCATTAAATGAGATTTTGTTGCGTATAGCTCTCAAAGGGTAACCACCTGCAATATACATGACAAAAGAAATTATGCAGTAATACTGGTAAATGTTGGAAAATCAAATAACAAAACTCCCTGGCTTTTTGTAACACTCCCTGTAACACTCCTTGGCCTTTTCCGAGAATTTGTGTCAGAGTAAACCAAGAATATTTGCATCTAGTCCTCTGGCCATTTCCCAAAAGTACATTTTCAGAGTGCAATCTGCAAGCTTAACATAAAAGATGATTAAATCCTGCTCTTTGAGTTTCAAATCCAGCACTCCATCGAAAAAATTGTTCTGGTGCCACTACAAGAAACGCATTGCCTCTCCTGTAGATCTTGTTAGTCACCTCCAAAGCATTAAATACTGTTAAAAACTCAAAGTTCCAATACCTGCAAGTACAAGTTGTTGACTAATATTGAATTTATGCTGAAAGCCATGGCATCCTTATAACTTACCTTTTTTTTAGTAGCTCTGAAAATTTAGATTACAAGTTTGATTGGGTGTGTTTAGTTTTGATGTTTGAGAGTATGATGTGATCCAATTATATAAATCTGTCTATGTGTAAAATATAACCTTAGCAAAAATATTTGTTTTGAAGTTAACCCTTCCAAGGATTAAATTCAGCTATATAAGTAAAACTGCCTTATCTGCCACTCTAAGCAATCATTGCCCCTTCCACAGAACTTCTAAAGAACAGTTTGTTCATAAAAAAAAACAAATACATTTAAGATATGCAACTAATATTATTACAATATAATCTTTGTTCAGAGTACTAATGATTTTATCACTGACTTCAGCAGGATATAGACTGTGTAGACCTTGAACCATGCCAATTACATGTAGTTCCAGATGGATGATTTATTTATTTAATTTATTTTTTATTCATGTTAAAATAAAGAGACAGAAAAGTAATAGGAAATATACAGTAGAAAGAAAATGACATCTGGGGCTACTGTAAAATTCAAGAAATGCATAACTGCTTTATAAAAAGCTCTTTTGAAAACACCCTAAAACTTTACTGTAGAATGCGGATATCTTAACATTTATGCTGTAATGGAATTTTAAAATTAATTTCCTTCTCACTTATGTTAGGTTTTCTAGCTGCTGTTTTTACTTTACTTTGAAATGATAACAGTAGATTTTTTTAAAAAAACATCCAGTCTTTGCCTATAGCAATACATACGTTGGGCTTGAAATAACCTATGTACCTTATTTAACATTTTAATGTTAAAAGGTCTAGGCCTTTTAATAAAATATCAGAAAAAGTGCTAACAGACTCCTTTCTTTTTTAAAAAAAAACCTTATTAAGGAGTTTTGTAATATTAAAGGAAAATATAAACTGAAATCAGAAAAAAGGGGAGGAAGAGAAAAAACTCAAAAAAAAAAAGAAAAGGAAAAGGAAAAGGAAAAAAAAGAAGAGAGATGGAAAACTGAATATTGAAAGAAGTAACTCCGAATTTTCTTGCAACAAGTTTAGGCAAATTAATAACTGCAGGATCCATTCTGGGTCGGTCACTGGAACTCGTGCTGAAGCCCATCTTCAAGGAAACTTCTCTCTGGCAGAGTTCTATGTGTATTAATAACACACAGTCTGCTAGATAGAGAGAAGTTCCATGTAGATGGGCTGCAGCAAGAGTCCCAAAGCTGGGAAGAATTAACTTCTGGTCCTGGTGACTCAGCCAGATTGGATCCTGCAACATTATCCTGGGACACGTATATTCTCCTTCATTCCTGAAATTAATAATTGTTTATCCTCATGACATACATGGTTCACTTCTTCCTATAACCCCCAGCCAATCACAAAAATCCAAAAATTGCCATTTCTGTCCAAATGTCAGGAAAAAGTCCACAGAGGGTTTCCAGCATTTTATAAAAGTATTCCTTATTTTAGCTCCAATCAAGCAAGCCAACTTTTCATTCCTTTCTCTTGCTTCTAACAATCTTTATCTTTAATTTATCAAGTTGCTGTCATAGGCTTGAGTCTCCATTGGGATTCCTGACCCTATGCAGCGCAGACAGCTAGACCTGACATATACCTCAGATGCAATAGTCATTGAGAAAATAAGTTGTAGTTCTATTAATATTTAACCATAGAAGAGTGATGCTTGGGAAATTCTAATCACCAGACCTTTTAGGATATATCCCATGTGTTCCCTGTGTCATGAAAAAAGCAGAAAGAGTTCATTGCTACCACTTGTTTTAGGATTCCATAAACTCTAATCTAAACCCTCCAGACATAAAACAGTCCATTAACCATAGGTAGAGCTTAGCAATTTTTCTCTTAAAGAGAGAAAAAGAGTTTAGTTTGTGCTAGTTTTTACTGTTGCAGTCAAACACCTTAATAAAAATTATATACAAAAGAAGTCCAATTCTTTTTAACGTGGACAGGTTAAAAAAATTGAAGGTGCTTCTTTAAAGATATTCCTATGAACTGCTGATTAACATTACCTTGTTTAAATCAAATTACAACTTTTCTTCTGAGCCCTAGGTGACAAAGTTTATTAGATGGTTGGATATCTTATGAATCTACTGTTCATCATATTCTTCTTATAAATCAGTTTGCCTGACAACAAATCTTACCCAAACGGCACAAATCTCTAGGAGATTTTCTTTCATAAACCCCCATTGCAATGAAGGTAAGCAAGGTGATTTAAGCCCATGCCTTTAAACAGCATTTAGCAGAAAGTTTCAAAGTATTGCTCCATACCCAAGACATGTTGCAGTCAAAACTATACTTAAGCAGAAAACACAATAAAACAAAAACAAAAACATCTTAGATATTAAATAATGACAATGCTGCATTTATGAACAGAAATGCCAAATATAATATTATTGTATTAACAGTGTTTATAGTTTTATTACCCTGCAATTATATTACATCTCTGTTTCTTTTCATGCCAGTCTCTACTATACTGCTGCCTGAACTTGTTTGAGAAATATGAAGTAGGCAGAATGATCTTTTTTTTTTTTGCTGTCCAAGCTGGTAGTTTAACATTTTGAGACTCTTTCTAACAAGATTATTTGCTTAGTTTTGGATAGGGATAGCCAAAATATATATACTTAGGATGCAGGCAATGTTAAATACTTCTCCCTTTGGTTAATGAAAATAATTGAACCATTGCTTACTTTTCTACATTTCTACTGAAACAAATCAAAGCCATCTTAAAGCCCTTTGTCTACTTCCATTTCATTCTTCAGCAGGGCAACGGATAAAGCAAAACAAGGGTTCTGTTTCCCAGACGTATGCCAAAGAATAAGCAGAAAAGTACAGCACCCCACTAAATTTGTTGGAAACTTGACATTGTCTGTGTATAGTTTGAGTGGATGGTCCCCAACCCCCGATCTGTGCACCGGTCCACGGCATGCCAGAAATTGGGCTGTGCAAACAAGGGAAGCCTCATCCGTGGGATGCAGGCACCATGCAAAACCACGCCCCCTCCAGTCTGTAGAAAAGAGCCTTGGTGGAGCAGTGGGCTAATGCCTCCTTAAGTAACACCAGCTGCCTGCAATTAGTGCAGGTTCGCATCCCACCAGCCTCAAGGTTGACTCAGCCTTCAATCCTTCCGAGGTAGGTAAAATGAGGACCCATATTGTTGGGGGCAATTAAGCTGACTTTGTAATAATGCCGCTTGGGGGGGGGGGCAAAAGCCCTAATAAGCAGGCATATACATAGAATGAAGGCTATTGCTAAGCACATTGATTTGTGCTTTAGATTGTAAGCCACCCCGAGTCTTCGGAGAAGGGCGGGATATAAATGGGATTTAAAAAAAAAACCCCTCTCTCCACAGAACTGGTCCCTGGTGCCCAAAAAGTTAGGGGCCGCTGACAAGATAAATGCCCTGCCTTGTGGCTAGATTGCTCTGATAGCTTCTTATACTTATTCCTTCTTCTTCTGTTAATTCAATCTAAACACAAGCACACACAAAATAAGCCCAGTTTTTTTTTAAAAAAAGTTATGCCAACGTCTTTGCTTGCAAGAGTGGTCCAAGAGACATCTGTGCAATCTGAAATAATAATTCTTACACAAAGATAAAACTTCTTTGACTTCAACTTGAACCCCTCCGTATAGTTTTCCTGGCAGCGGTGCAGGGATGTTTTGCTACTGTCGCTTTCCAGGAAGTTTTTCAATTTGCCATCCTGCTTATATCTGGCTCCAGTATTTCCAGTAGATCTATGATCTAAGTGCTAACTAGGCCCAATCCTGCTGAGCCACTGAACCCAAACAAAATTGACCAGGTACTTCTACTCTTAAGACAAATTATCCTTATTCCTGTATGACACTGAGCAGAAACTCCAAAAGGTTTCTTCAGAAAGCACATTATGCCAATCAAGAAGTAAGTCTCAGTAAACTCCAAAATAACAAATTTTGGACTGGAGGCTAAAACACATAAAGAATGGTTGCAGGAACTGGGTATGTCTAGTTTAATCAAAAGGAGGACTAGGGATGACATAATAGCAGTGTTGCAAAATCAAAGGGGTTGCCATAAAGAAGAGGGAGTCAACCTATTCTCCAAAGAACCTGAAGGCAGGACGAGAAGCAACGGACGGAAACTAATCAAGGAGAGAAGCAATCTAGAACGAAGGAGAAATTTCCTGACAGAACGATTAATCAGTGGAATAACCTGCCTCCAGAAGCTGTGGGTGCTCCAGCATTGGAGGTTTTAAAGGAGAGATTGGTCAACCATTTGTCTGAAATAGTATAGGGCAGACATGTCAAACACAAGGCCCCAGATCCGGCCCGCGAAGTGGTTTCATGCGGCCCGTGAAGCCATCCTGGAAACAGTGAGGGAACGGCCCCCACTGCCTTGGCCCTGGCCCAGAGACCCTCCTTCTGCCAGAGACCCTCAGATCTGTCCCACTCCTGCCCAGGCCCCCATAGGCACCCTTGATGTGAACGATGCAGAGCTGGCCATGCCCACCCAGTAGGCCATATGCACTCTAGCCATGCCCACCCAGTAGGCCACGCCCACCCTGTCCATACCTACCTGGCCCCCTGAGGGCAACTGCAATGCTGATGTGGCCCTCAATGAAATTGATTTTGACACCCCTGGTATAGGGTTTCCTGCTTAAGAAGGGGTTTGGACTAGAAGACCTCCAAGGTCCCTTCCAACTCTGCTATTCTGTTAAATATAGCACTGTGATCTTAATAAATTCAGTTGTCTTTTAATTTACCTTCTGCTTTACTGGACGCATCTGCATGATCTAGCAATTGCGTTACCCAAGGACAGATATGTTGGAAGTCTGGGCAAAATTCTTTTAAGAATGATCCTCATACAAAACGCTTGGTATCTGTGCCAGTTTCCTGTCTGG
The DNA here is from genome assembly GCF_947247035.1 of Vipera ursinii. Lineage (NCBI taxonomy): Eukaryota > Metazoa > Chordata > Lepidosauria > Squamata > Viperidae > Vipera > Vipera ursinii. The sequence goes on along the minus strand of NC_139513.1, from coordinate 215,035,410 downwards.
GCATATACAATGTGTGAGTCACCTGAAATGCTTTTGTCTGTAGTCAGAAATGTGACTGAGAACTTTGGAATGTTCACCCACCTTATCTTGAGTCCTGTCATTGAGTCCTCTTTCTTCCTAGGGATAAGAGACGTTCTGTAAAAGTAGCTGCAGGAAAGCCCAATCTGAATGGAAGCTTCATTACAGCCCAAAGGCAAGCCTACCCTTTCCTCTCCAGACATAACTATGATTCAGATCACTTCCAAGAACTGCTGTGATTGCAGAGAAAACTGGAGATCTCTCTCTTTCAGTGGCTAAAAGAAGTTTCACCAGGAAGAGCAATGTGATTGTCTATGGAAGGAAGAATTCCCCTCACTCCATGGCTGCCACTCTGTGTTAGTGAGGTGCACATCTTCCTTCTAACGTACATACACACCGAGAGGCTGCTCATTAAGCACCTTTAAGTCTCCCTTTCTCCTTTAGGAAGTCTGCTTAAGGACTGTAGCAATTGACTTTCAGCTAGGCTGTCCTCCATGGTGTTTGTACACAACTTGAAATCAATAACTGACACATTTTATGGAGCAAGATGTGTAATTTGATATCACACCAAAGCATAAAAGCAAGATGACAGAAAGTAATGGTTATGCATTGCAATCTTGCTATATTGCATGGGTACAATTGATTGACAAATTAAGAGCAACGGTCACCCCAGTGTTGTGAAGGCAATTAACAAATGCATAGGATGCTGTTTGACAATGCTACATGAGTGTGAGAGATGATTATTAATATATGGATCTAATTATAGAAGATGTTCGCTAAGCACTTGAAAACACCTGAGCTGTAGCCTTTGGAAAACATATTCCTCAGCACTTAGGCCAAATCTCAGTTTGAAGCAATAAGAATTGGAACAGTCCAAAAGATGCTAAGATTAATATGACTGCCATAGTCTGAAGGAAATTTGGATGTAGTCATTCTTTGGGGGACTATGACATTAGATGAGTAAATGGATCGATAAATGGAAAACCACAAAAACAGATTAATGCAGTCTAAGTCAAACTCAGCTGAATTCTGTAAGCATGTGTCTTGTACAATAGATTGGAAGATTCCTGTTCACTTAATTGAACTCCTGATATACATCTTAGAATGTCTTTCATCAACTTGCTGCCTCCCATTCAAATCTCCAGGGACTTATGAGGGTGATAGCTTAGTACAGACATTTCAAACACAAGGCCCGGGGGCTGGATCTGGCCCGTGAAGTAGTTTCATGTGGCCCACGAACCCATCCTGGAAACAGTGAGGGAACGGCCCCCACTGTCTTGGTCCCAGCCCAGGCTGGCCAGGAGCCAATGTACAATTTTGTGGGGCCATCTATGCTGAAACGCATTCAGACTTAGCTCCACAAGGCCATCTGAAAACAGTGAGGGACCAGCCCCTGCTGCGTCGGCCCCACCCACTGGGTGCGCGCTGGGGAGGTATCACTCTTTGTGAGGAATGAAGAAATGCACCATTGCCTGGAAATGGCCAGCACATGGCCCTGCCTACTTAGGGCAGGCTAGGGGCTGGGCAGCGTTGTGCTTCTCTTCAGATTTGTGCCACCCGGCTCAGCCGCTCGGCACTGTGGGGAGAGCATCCCGCTGCCTGCCAAAACTGGGCAGGCTGGGGGCTGTGCAGCATTGTGCAGGTAACATCAACTCTCATGCTGCTCATGGCATCCCCTCCCACAGAGCCCACCAAGTCGGATAATGTGAAGTAGGCGAGGGCCATGTACTGGCCACTTCCAGGCGATGGTGCATTTCTTCATTCCTCACGAAAGATGATACTTTCCCAGCTGTGTTTCTTGCCTGTTTTTCTCCCTCCCTCATCTCAAATATTTTCCCACCACTCTAGGAAGGAAGGAAGGAAGGAAGGAAGGAAGGAAGGAAGGAAGGAAGGAAGGAAGGAAGGAAGGAAGGAAGGAAGGAAGGAAGGATGGAAGGAAGGAAGGAAGGAAGGAAGGAAGGAAGGAAGGAAAGAAAGGAAGGAAAGGAAGGAAAGGAAGGAGAGGTAGGGTCTGAGGGAAGTCCTGCCTTAGTCCTTCTCTGATGCCCTTTCACCATCCCCTTGCCCCCTCCTCTTGGACTATCCTGGGGGTCTTCCATCCTATTGCTAAGGAAGCTTTGGATACAAAGCCAGGTCTCCTTACATGGAGAGGGAGTGGGCCCCCATAGGTACCCTTGACGTGAATGATGTAGAGCTGGCCATGCCCACCCAGTAGGCCACACCCACTCCAGCCATGCCCACCCAGTAGGCTGCGCCCCCACTGTCCACACCCCCCCCCAAGGGCAACCACAATGCTGATGCAGCCCTCAATGAAATTGAGTTTGATACTCCTGGCTTAGTAGATCTTAAGAATGACAGGTTGGTGAAGATTGTTCTCAAACTCCCATTTTTGTTGTGAATCATCCTGTCCATGAAAAAGATCCTGGAATAGAATAGAGCTGGAAAGGACCGTGGAGGTCTTCTAGTCCCCTACTCAAGCAGGAGGACCTATACCATCTGAGACAGGTGATTGTCCAGTCTCTTTTTAAAAACTTCCAGCAATGGAGCGCCCACGATTTCTGGGGGCTGGTTGATTGTCCTCACTGTCAGGAAGTTTCTCCTGACAGGTTGCTTCTCTCTTTGATCAGTTTCCAATGGTTGTTTCTTGTCCTGCCCTCTGGTACTTTGGTGAATAACGTGACCCCCTCTTCTTTGTGGCAGCCCCTCAGATACTGTAATACTGCTATCATGTCTCCCCTATTTCTTCTTTTCTTTAGAGTGGCCAAACCCAAGTTCCGCAGCCGTTCTTCGTACAGTTTAGTCTCCAGGCCTTTGATCATCTTAGTTGTTCTTCTCTGAATTTTTTCCAGACCATCAACATCTTTTTTGTGATATGGTGACCAAAATTGGCTGCAGTATTCAAGGTTGGTCTTACTAGGGCTTTATAAAGCCTACGAATGAGTGGCAATCTTCCAATTTGAGCCTGTTCTTCAGCCCAGATTTTCTGGAGATTGGCAGAGCTTGGTAGCCTACAAATATCCTAAAGGTACTCTAGGTCTATTCACAGCTGCTTGGCAAGGGAACCAAGCTAATGATTAGAAAATGAAAGCTGTGACTAATCCACCAAGAGGTCAAAGGAACTGCCCAGTGGCAAAACTCCACATTCATTTTGTGACTTTTGGCCTGGAACATAACAAAAATTAGCAGATAAATTTATCACGTTGTTCAAACTAAAGGTCACTTCCTGATACAGAATCTTGAAACTTTGCTCAAAAGTACCTTTTGGGAAATGATCCCATGTATCTTACATATCACAATCTTTTTCTCTTAGAAGAGTTTTTATTGACATATACATAAAACACATGAAATCAAGGTATTGAAGAGTAATTTATTTGGAAAGTAGCAAAAATGCAATAAATTCTAATGATTTCAACGTGGGAGAATAGTCCAGTCCTAAATGCAAAATAAAGAATTAAGGAAGCATAAAATAAGTTTTAATGGTATAGAACGCCAACAGAAATGAGAGTGCTGTGCAACTGAAGGTAGTTAGCAAATCTGAATAGTGTTGAATAGACCTGTCATGTTGACCATTAAGTAATTGCTTTCTTCAGGAAGTGCCTTCATAGTATTAACTTAGCATAACTGGAATAAAAAAAATCCATCCTGACTTCTGTTTTAGAATGGTTGTAGGGCTTTGGAAAATACTACAAGCTGCTAATAGGAAAATGACTGACTCATGAACAGAAGCCCTCTGTTATCTCAGAATGAACATTTTGCCAAGGGTTGTTTTGCAGGATAATTAAAATTACTACTATTGCTACTAACTGAAACTCCCATCAATGTAGTTTTCTTTCAAAACAGTGGAGTCTTTGTGTGTGGAATCTTGCATTTTTGATTTACATTAGTCCATCTGGAACCTTCAAAAACATGGAGTAAGATTTGTGCGAGAATCACTGGTTTTGAACAAAACTGGCAGTGAGATGTGGTATTGCAGGTTTGAGAATTAAGGAAAGGTGAGAGAAGTTTTAGTTATAGTTATAGTTTATTATATTTGTATACCGCCCTTCTCCCGAAGGACTCAGGGCGGTGAACAGGGCACATATAAAATACAAGGTACAAAAGTTAAAAAAGAATTAAATACAAAGCCCAAGCTAAAACAATAAATAATAATGTAAAAAACCACAATAAAAAACCCCACCTCATCCCCCATCAGGCCAGGCCGGCTTGTTCAAATAAATAGGTCTTCAGATCGCGTCGGAAGGAGCGAAGGTTGGGCGTCGTCCAGAGCTCAACCGGCAACCGATTCCATAAGTCCGGGGCACCCACAGAGAAGGCCCTCCCCCTGGGGGCCACCAGACGACATTCTCTGACCGGTGGCACCCTGAGGAGGCCCTCTCTGTGGGAGCGCACAGGGCGGAGGGAAGTTGACGCCGGCAGCAGGTGATCCGCGAGGTACTCCGGACCCATGCCATGTAGGGCCTTGAAAACCATTACCAAAACCTTGAATCTCACTCGGAAGACAACTGGCAGCCAATGCAGCTTGCGGAGCAGAGGTGTAACATGGGAGTATCGGGAGACTCCCAACACAACTCTCGCGGCTGCATTCTGTACCAGTTGGAGCCTCCGAGTGGTCCTCAAGGGAAGCCCCATGTAGAGAGCGTTGCAGTAGTCCAAACGAGAGGTCACGAGCGCATGAGTGACCGTACACAGGGCATCCCGGTCTAGATAGGGCCGCAACTGGTGCACCAGGCAAACCTGGGCGAAGGCCCCCCTAGTCACAGCCACTATATGGTCTTCCAAAGTAAGCCGCGAATATAGGAGGACTCCCAAGGTGTCTTAAAACAATGATGATTTTACTGAGGAATATACAGACGTATGAAACATTACTCAAAAGACTTTTCCTCTTGATTAACTTGCTCTATACCACTTTACTTTTCTACTGCCTTTTTCCATAATCAAGATAAAAAGGTATGGGATCCTCGGTACCCCTTGAGCTTGGTGATTTTAACAGAATAACCAAGTTGGAAGGGATCTTGGACCGTTTGAGCAGGAGACCCTATACCATTTCAGACAAGTGGCTGTCCAGTCTCCTCTTAAAAGCCTCCAGTGCTGGAGCACCCACAATTTCTTTAGGCAAGTCGTTCCACTGATTAATTGTTCTCACTGTCAGGAAATACCTCCTTAGTTCTAGGTTGCTTCTGTTCTTGATTAGTTTCCATCCGTTGCTTCTTGTCCTGCCCTCAGGTGCTTTGAAAAATAGGTTGACCCCCTCTTCTTTTTCTGCAGATTTTCTGCAGATGTTTCATTACCAAACTAGATAACATTATCAGTTCTAAAAAGGAATGGGGTTTCTAACACTGATGATATTGCCTAGTTTGGTAAGGAAACGTTTGCAAGAAAATGACCAAGCTCAGAAAGCACCAAGGACTCCTCATTTCAACCTTTAGCTACAAATATTCTCTTCTATCAGTAGAAAAGGTAATATTTAAATCCAGCTCTCATTCCCTCAATATTTTATACTTATCCTCAATATGGTCTTCTTGAAAAGGCTGTTCTTAACTTGAAGAATAATCTGAGGCTAAAAGAACTTACATGTGGCTATTACAACACATATCCAGTGGTGGGATTCAGCTGGTTTGCACCAGTTCGGCAGAACCGGTAGCTAATTTTTTGTTGCCCAAGCCCAGAATGGACTTCCAGAAGTGGCATCCACACAGAGAACCTGTTGTTCACATATTTGAATCCCACGACTGCACATATCCCTTAATGTGAGTTCAAATACTGAATTCTTTTATATTTTATGATTTTATAAGAAATTAATAGTTTTAATGAACCAAGTCCATTAATTGTTTTCGGATGTATTTTGAACATTGAAAGCCTATAAGGATAGATAGTTTCTTACGTTCATAGCAGAAAAAAGCCAAGCAATTCTTATAAAACAGTGCCCATAAAACTTTTTCTCTTATGTCTTCTGCTTTAATTATCGCTGTAAAATAAATAACTGTATTTACTTATTTAGTTATTATCTTTTGTCTGGATGCCAAAATGGTTTCTATTTCAGCTATCCATTCAATTAAATACAGTATATGAGATTGTCGGAGAAAGTAAGTGAAACTGTTTTAGTCTTTGTGATGCATTTGCTTAATTGTTATGGATATTGGTGTTTCTCCATTGTGGCTACATCTGCAAAAAAATCATTTGAAGGAGCCCATTGTGAGTAAAAGAATCCTTTGTATTGTGGAATTCCATATTAACACTTTGCTTTCCTTCATTGGTATCAGATTTTTTTTGGTTCGATAAACCAAGTTTTATATCATTTCCATGTTTGAGGGGAAAATCAAACTTCCTTTGGGTGAAATGTTATAATGAAGAATCAGGAGTTCTCCAGCTTCCAGAAAGACCAGGACCACAGGTTGGCTGTATTTTGAGAGCATTGCCACTGTTTCCAACTGACATCCACAAAGAGGAACTTGAGCTTTCAGAATTCCCCAGCTACTTTGGAATTCCAGCCATCTGGAATGTGCCAAAGTTGGGAAGCACTGAACAATCCCTTGCCAAATTAAATTTCATAGGCTTTCCTTTACTACACAGGACTTGGAAACATACATTGGAGTTTACTGCAGACGTGAATGACCTCGGATGAACCATGAGGTACAAATCACAAAGGTGTTTTTCATTGAACGTCAGTTCCAGGGCATTCAATGCTTCTGTATTTTGATAGTTCCAGTTACACACAGTTAAAGGCAAGGCAAAGACACAGTGATCTCTATACTTTTTTTTAACTGCCCTTAAAATACAATGGGTTGTGTCAGGTCAAGGTCAACCATATGTGAAACATGCCTCTGCTGATTTTCAGGATTCTCCCCTTCTCCCCAACCCCAACCCCACCCCCAAAAAAAAGTGGTTTAATCCACAGTCATGTTATTCAGGAGTGATGTTCATATGCTGAATGAATACCTAGCCACAGGTCAGGGCTGTGCCAACTAATTAACACCTCATCTCATCAGATTGGTCTGTTCATTAATGTGTAGTCCTTGTAGTTTAGCTCTTATCCTTGACAGATTCTAGAGCACTTTCAATTAAACTTGTCTTTACTCCTTTACTCATAGCCTGCTCTACTAACATTATTTGACCTGCCAACTCTTAGATAACCCTCCTATCTTGAAGCCTCTAGTATACACCCTATAGCCCCGGGACTAGTCTAGGGTGATGCTTTTTCTCCAGCTTCAGAAGCCAAATCCTATTAAATGTCAACAGGTATCAAGTAAAACAACCTCTCTGATCATTCATTCCTTTTCCACTTTGCCAAACTCTCTGTTTATTCTATTGCCAAACCTCTGACTCATGCAGATCTCCCCATCTCCCCATCTCAAAGTTTGCATATTTACCTACTGTACTTTATTAAAGGTAAAGGTAAAGGTTCCCCCGCACATGCGTGCTAGTCGTTTCCGACTCTAGGGGCCGGTGCTCATCTCCGTTTCAAAGCCGAAGAGCCAGCGCTTGTCCAAGGACGTCTCCGTGGTCATGTGGCCGGCATGACTAGACACCAAAGGCGCACGGAACGCTGTTACCTTCCCACCATCGTGGTCCCTATTTTTCTACTTGCATTTTTACGTGCTTTCGAACTGCTAGGTTGGCAGAAGCTGGGACGAGTAACAGGCGCTCACTCTGTCACGCGGCACTCGGGATTTGAGCCGCCAAACTGCCGACCTTCTGATCGACAGGCTCAGCGTCCTAACCCATTGAGCCACCGCGTCCCTTTATTATATGGTTGCAAAAGGGAATATTTATTGTATGTGAACTTTCGTATTATATGCAGATGAATAACTAGGGAGGGAGCGAAGGAGGAAGATAATCTGTACACCTTCCTTTCCCTAACACACAGTTAATTTGCTGACTTCCCCCCCCCCCGAAATATATATCTTGTAGCCATTGCCTGTGGTTGTGTGGGGGGGAATGGCATGTAATAAATAATTTGATACTTTACTGAATGGCAATCCACAGGAGCCTACTTCCAGCACTCTTAGAGATAAACCGTTGTAGCCTTTCATACCATTTGCATTAATTTCTTAGAAACAAGTAAGAGAACAGTTGCAAAATAAACACAGACAAGCACTGTCTCATTAACAGTTCATTATGAAATATTTCTCCTCTGGGTTAAATGACTAATGCTTTATTAAAGCATGACTAATGGTAGGAGTCCAAACACTGGGCTACAGCCAATCAAATCTTGATCAAAGACATAAAGTCACTTGCTCAGGAGAACCCAGCATGATTTAATGCATGGGCTCGGTTGAGTGACCTGCTGTATGTGGCTTTGGGGGGGGGGGCGGAAGGAAAGTAGGCATTTCATGACTCGCCTTTCCCCAGCTGTGTGACAAAATCAGAAAGGTGACACATTGTTTAGGCATTCACAAAGGTAGTGTAAGTCAATCTTCACCTTCAGGATCTTGAAGGATACTGGGGTCAGTAGAGGCCTTCTTATGGTGGCTCATATGGTTAGGATACTGGGTTGACATTCAGCAAGTAGGTAAGATAGGTACCACTTTGGTGGGCCCATTAATGGGCACATGAAAGGAGCCTCTACCTGGCCATCCTATGCACAATGGTGATGTTACCAACTAATCCTTTCGACCAGATGTCCCTCGGTGCTTCTGACACAAATGTGAGCGAGTGGCTTCTTCTTACTCTGTTCATTGTAAACAGAGTAAGCAACAGCAGTGACAGCTCCAAAGTTCTGAAGAAGGAAGGGAGCATAGGCATCATCTAGTTTTCTGAATTCTTGACCACCTGGCACTGGGGGAGTAACACTAACTTCATAAGCCCAACTTAAGGTTCCTAAAAGTCTTGGCTGCAGCTCCCAATGTCCTGCCTGCTAGTTTTTAACTCAACACAATAGTATTTAAGTAACTTAAAATTAAATCCAGATACAGGTAGTCATTGACTTACGACCACAATTCAGCCCACAATTTCCGTTGCTAAGCAAAATAGTTAAGTGAATTTTTTTGCCACAGTTGTTAAGTGAATCACTGCAGTTGTTAAGTTAGTAACACAGTTGTTAAGTGAATCTGGCCTCCCCATTGACTCTGCTTGTCAGAAGTTCACAAAAGGGGATCACATGATCCTGGGACACTGCAGCTGTCGTAAATATGAGTCTGAATTTTGATCACATAAACCTGGAGATGCTGCAACAGTCATAAGTGAGGAAAACAGCCATAAGTTTCTTTTTCAGTGCCGCTGTAACTTTGAACAGTCCTTAAACAAACAGTTGTAAGTTGTGAGCTTAAATGGAGTCCAGAAGATGGTAGAGGACAGGAAGGCCTGAAAAAAATGTTGTCCATGGGGTCACGATGGGTCGGACACGACTTTGCAGCTAACAACAACAAACACAAAGTTGAGGACTACCTGTTTCCCCCCCCCCCAAGCTCAACCTTGAAAAGTGATTGTGCCCCTTAACCACCCAAATTTGAAAACTAGTGAATATAAGTAAAACTTTTTTTTAAAATTCCATTTATATCCCGCCCTTCTCCGAAGACTCAGGGCGGCTTACAAGCTTAGCAGTAGCCTTCATTCTATGTATATGCCTGCTTATTAGGGCTTTCGCCCCCCCCCAAGCGGCATTATTACAAAGTCAGCTTAATTGCCCCCAACAATCTGGGTCCTCATTTTACCTACCTTGGAAGGATGGAAGGCTGAGTCAACCTTGAGCCTGGTGGGACTCGAACCTGCACTAATTGCAGGCAGCTGGTGTTAGTTAAATAATGATGGTGTTACTTAAATAATACTTAAACTTAAATAATGATGGATGTTTGTAAGAACACCCTTAATCCAGGTTAGACTGTTGGTCTATCAACTTACTATGTTTTGCTGACTTGCAGTGGCTCACCTAGTTCTAACTGGATATTCTGAAGATTGGGACTGAAGCCTTCTGCTCTAGCATGATCCTTAATGGAGCAACTCCACTGGAATCCCTGAAGACAACCCCAAATGATTGTTTCCTGTAGATATTTGTGGGAAACATGATGTGACAGAGCTTGATTTAATGAAATCACACCCAAAAAATGGTGGCTTCCTCCATAAACACTTACTACAGTGTTTCTCAATCTTGGGAACTTTAAGACGTGTGGACTTCAACTCCAAGAATTCTCCAGCCAGCAAATGGAATTCTGGGAGTTGAAGTCCACATGTCTTAAAGTTAGCAAGGTTGGGAAACCCTGACTTAACTGCATTAGGGCAAAACTGCACAATATGAGAAACATAGGGAGAAAGTTATTTCTTGCCTGATATGTTATTGAATGAATCCTAAATTTCTTTATTCAGAAGTGAGTCCCAATGAAACTCACTTTGCACCATATTTGCAGTCTGCATTTTGATCCTTCAGGAGAACTAGTTTTCTGCTTCAGTTGTGTAAGAGGCTATTTTTTCTTGAAATTTCTGGCAATTTTATGTCTGTGATTTCCTCACCCTTTCATTCTGTTTTTTAACATTATTCTAGAACTGAGGCTTGCCTAAAGAATCGAGGTTTCTTTAGATTATTTTTTCATAATAGCGTGGGGTGGGGGAAACTGTTAATTTGTTCCAAATGTTGCACATGTTGATTTCAGAGTCAGATCCAGATATATTGATATTTCAAAGTATTTCGTTAATGAAAAAAAAGCCAACTTAATTATACCTGAGAATGCAGAGGAGTGTGTATTTTAGTCTTACACTGTTAAGAACGGTAGCTAAAAGTGAGTTAAACGCAAAGAATTATCAGATGTGATGATAAAACTCTCATATGTGAGTCAGTTAATTAAGGGCAATTCAAATAACTGATACCATGAAAATCATGTAAATGTAATTAAAAGAAAATGTCTGTTTTTGCTTAGCACCTCATGTGAATTAATTATGTTGGAAGTTATTTACTCTTTTCCCTTTTCCCGTTGCAAAGAGAGAATGCAATTTATTTACTTGTGTATTAAAATATATTCTTTTAAAAGTATATTTAATTTTGCTTTTAGTAAGAAAAATCCAATGTCATATAAAAAACCTTAACATGAAGGCAGCGTAATACCATTTTAAATGGCTCAAATGCAATCTTGCATATTTACACAAAAGTGATTACAATTTTTAATACATGATTATACATAAATATACTTACACACATGTTTAAAGTAAAATATATGTGGGAAGCAATACTGAAATTCTAAAAATTGGTCTCCTTATTCTTTAAGTTGTATCCTACATCTACTACATTTGGCAGTTAACCCCAATGAATTAGATATAATTTATTTCCTTATATTTTGGATTATTTTGGATTATTTTGGATTACATTATAAATGTATTTTTGAATGCAAGTTTTCCCAATTTTACTGGATCTATAACCATATTGTGCTTAGTTTCCATGGAAGACAAAAATATTTTTTTTCAATATTTCCTGCTTTGATGCATTAACTAACACAAGTCCTTGTTTATTCTTTCCCTAATAGATAGTGTTTTTAAGATCACAATGTATATTACATTGATGTATGCATTTAGATTGGTTAAATTCAGCAGAAATATTGTTTCAAAATGTATGTAGGTATTGTGTTTCTTCATCTCTATTAGAGGTTAAGAAAAAAGCAATAAATGGTTAATAAAGCTATAATAAGAGAGAGGAAATGCTACAAAACCTGAGCATGTTTTTTAAAAATGAAATCTCTGCCAGAAAGACATTAGGTTTAGTGCCATGTATGCTTCTGGGAAGAAAATCCAGATAAATGATTCAGCCTCCCAAGTGGTATAATTCAGTGTGGCTTTAAAATGGGAAGCCTAATGGAGAAAAACTGAACAATAATTGAATTCCTCTCTCAAGCTGGTAAGACATACAGGATGATCATACAGTTAAGGAAAATGTTCATGCTTTCACTTGGTGGATCAGTGTTCATTCAAAAATTATTTCATATTTTGTAAAATATTGGATAGATGACAATAAATTCCTAGCTCTACCCTCAATGTTTTAATTTTATTCTGCAGGAATTTGGTATGTCTAGTTTAATGAGAAGAAGGACTAGGGGCGACATGATAGGAGTGTTCCAATATCTCAAGGGCTGCCACAAAGAAGAGGGGGTCAACTTATTCTCCAAAGCACCTGAAGGCAGGACAAGAAGCAATAGATGGAAACTAATAAAGGAGATAAGCAACCTAGAATTAAGGAGAAATTTCCTAAAAGTGAGAACAATTAGTGGAAGGGCTTGCCTTTAGAAGGGACGTGGTGGCTCAGTGAGTTAGGACGCTGAGCTTGTCGATCAGAAGGTCGGCAGTTTGGCGGGTCGAATCCCGAGTGCCGCGTAACAGAGTGAGCACCTGTTACTCGTCCCAGCTTCTGCCAACCTAGCAGTTCGAAAGCACGTAAAAATGCAAGTAGAAAAATAGGGACCACTACGGTGGGAAGGTAACAGCGTTACGTGCGCCTTTGGCGTCTAGTCATGCCAGCCACATGACCACGGAGAAGTCCTCGGACAAACGCTGGCTCTTCGGCTTTGAAACGGAGATGAGCACTGGCCCCTAGAGTCGGAAACGACTAGCACGCATGTGCGGGGGAACCTTTACCTTTTACCTTTGCCTTTAGAAGTTGTGGGTGATCCATCACTGGAGGCTTTTAAGAAGAGACTGGACAGCCACTTGTCTGGAATGGTACTATAGGGTCTCCTGCTTGAGCAAGGGGTTGGACTAGATGACTTCTAGGAATCCCACTGGCTTCTGAGAAGCAGAACTGATTCTGGACATCCTAAATCTGGACATCCAGAATATCATCACCATTTTTACCATCCTTGTCACCATCTAATCAGAGATTGCCAGTGCCTAATAAACCCAGAAGTCAGTATTATAAATTAGAGAATTCTGTTTGGATTACATGTGAGGTGCCTTCCCAACAGCGTAACAAACTCAAGTGTCTAGCAGATACATAAATCGTTATCTTGCCCAAGATAAGCAATACAAGAAGATAGAAAGTAGCTGAAGTTTTTCAAATTACTTATGAATCAGGGTCTGTTCTTGCAAGGTCAATTTCATCTTTGGACAAGATACTTAAAACAGCTTTACTGAGTGATGAACTGTACTGGGCATTTTGCTTGTCATGACTCTAAGCAATGGTGCAGTGTTCAGCAGATTTGGGAGAACCAAAATTATTTGATGTGACCAAACTTGTTCTCCTATTGTGGCTCATGATTAAAGCATTTTTAAAAACCACAATTAAAAAAACAACAACTAAAAAAAACCCCCTAATCCTCTATCCGGCTGACTCATACCAGCTGTTAAATAACTAGATATTTAAGTAAAGCTGAACACCACCTATAATCAAAACCTGTAATATAAAATAACCGTTCCCTTCCTGCACAGATTGTTGTGTCTACCGTAGTTCGACAAATTTATTGAATGTTCCTGGATGGCTTTGACTAATGGTGGACAATGGTTTTAACAGTGGCCTCATAAGTCATGGCAATGTATGGAAATGAATACTTTATTTGAAATCAATATCATTTATTCATTGGATAAATCATATCTCACCTTTGCGCCAAATGTTCCACCTGAACAGCCTACTGAAATAGGCCGAGGGAGTGGCCTGAACCAAAGTTTCCATGGTTTGAACCTGGGTCTTCCAGTCCATATCTAAAATCTGAAACACTGTTATATGATGGCTGTCGCATACTGTACTACTTCATATATTCACAGGATGACGAACGTAAATGTGAAGTGCTTCTTTTCTACAGAGTATTAATCTTGTTCAGGAGTTACCAGTGTGTACTAGTTATTTGTGTGTTGAATTAATTATAGGATCCAATCTGAGTTGATCACCGGCACCAAAGGAAGAACAATCTTCCATGATTTCAGGCTCATCATCACCGAAGATCTCTCTAGTCTAGAACATTTCAGGCATGAGCCCAAAAGCTTGGAAGAATAAACCTTTGGTCCACTGACCTACTCAGATTGGATTCTGCAACATGAACCTGGGACGTGTATATTTTCCTTTATTCGTGAATTAGTGTATGGATCTGAGATTGGGACCATGGCCATCACTGACACAACCTAACATTTCCTAAATGTCATTTTCCCCTATTTTTCTATCTCATTCTTAAGCTGCTTGAGAATTTTGGGTTGAGAGTTTAAGCTAATTTTGTTTCATGTAGAACTTTAAATATCAGCCCTTCAAGGTGGGTCAGACCAGAAAATTTGATTGGGACTCTGTTGATTTAGGTTGTATTAACACAGTTTTGAAAACCTGGCTGCATTTTCCCTTCTCCTCCAGCTTATACTATACCCAGGTAAAGCCAGTTTGAATTTCTTCCTAATGTTTTCTTTGTTTGCTGGGCTTCAATTATACTTGTGTAGGTGTTGTTTACGCTATCCCTGCACCATAGTTTTTCCATGGTCAACTCTATGGTTCTCTACATTAAAGTTAACATACCGGTACAGCATTTTGAATTGGGCCTGGAAGCTTCCTACAGAATTACATCATTAGGATTCTCCCTCTCTGACCATCAGTGTACTGTAGCTGCAGCATTTCCTACCCAGCTGAGCTTCATGAAGTATGTTTATTTGTAGAACTGGGGAGGATTCTGAATGGAGCCCCTGATTAAACCAGTCCCCCTAAAGCTCAGGGCTTGGCTTTTGTTTCCTATCCTTCACTGGCCTCCTTCACAGTCACTGGCTCTGACTCACCTTCTATGCCCTCCGGTGATCCATCTTCTTGGAGGCATGAGCAACTCTACCTGCTCCAGTGAACCGCTAGCAGAGGGATCTTTCAGCAGCCTTGCAATGGGTAGGAAAGCAAAGTCAGTCTCTGTGCAGCTGGTTTCCTTGTTCTCTCTTTCGTTTCCTCCACTTTCTTGCATCCAATTTCCATGACAGTTTTCTCCATTGCAGCAAATCATCCAGATCAGACATGTCAAACACAAGGCCTGGGGGCTGAATCCGGCCCGCGAAGTGGTTTCATGTGGCCCGCGAAGCCATCCTGGAAACAGTGAGGGAACGGCCCCCACTGCCTTGGCCCTGGCCCAGAGACCCTCCTTCTGCCAGAGACCCTCAGATCTGTCCCACTCCTGCCGAGGCCCTCATAGGCACCCTTGATGCGAACGATGTAGAGCTGGCCATGCCCACCCAGTAGGCCATACACACTCTAGCCACGCCCACCCAGTAGGCCACGCCCACCCTGGCCATACCCACCCAGCCCCCTGAGGGCAACTGCAATACTGATGCAGCCCTCAATGAAATTGAGTTTGACACCCCTGATCCAGATCGTACTCTCATTCTCAAATTCCTTCTCTTCCTCCTCCTCCTCCTCCTCCTCCCTTTCTTCCTCCTCACTTATACATCTACTATCAAAAACCCTTTCCTATCTCTACTGCTAACCCCCTAAATAAAAGCCCGCACAAACATTTCTAACCAAATAATTGGAGCTAATGCTAAACAACCATACTAGGAACTAAACTTCCTTCCTTCCTTCCTTCCTTCCTTCCTTCCTTCCTTCCTTCCTTTGTCACTTCAGTTGCCAAAGTGATCGTAGGTGGTGCACAAGCATTAAAAGGGTAAAGTGAGCGTGAAACCCAAAATAAAAACCATATCAAACTACCGTATTGGGAAAGGGAAACACCATTAAAATCAAGTGGCAGTGAGGATCACCAATCACCCTTCCCTCAGGCTTGCTGAAAAATCTACATTTTGAGCCCTTCCCTAAGTGATGGCAGAGTAACTTAGGCCATGCATGCTTTGGAAGGGATGCCTTTTCAAACAGTGAGAGTAGCTACAGAAAAGGCACTGCTCCAAAGTCTCACTGATGCTACCTGGAACATGCCACCATGTTCCAGGTGCCGTCTGGAACAGACGGCCAGACCTAAGATAGGCAAACGTAATTGGAGGGACATAGCCATGGAGATATCAGGAAACTGAGCCGGCATCCTGAATTATGCCATTTCTGAACTGTAAACAACCAATAGCCACTGACTGGGATCAGCAGCCATAGAAAATGAATGAATGAATGAATGAATGAATGAATGAATGAATGAATGAATGAATGGGCACTTGTTGCATTCTGGACCAGTTGTACCTCCTGAGTGACCTTCAGTGTAACGCACCTTGTAATAATCTCAACACGAGGTGACAAAGACATGAGTGACCTGAGTAGGGCATAAGGAGCACATACAACATGTTTCTGGGCAAAAGCCCTCCAGGTCATGGATGCCATTTCCTGCAGGTCCAGGGGGAACCCCCAAGTTACATTTCAGATATGTCTATGAAAATGCAATCCCATCAATGTTTTTTAAAAAAATCTCCAGACCTGAAGGTCCCTTGAATCTATAGCCTGCTAGGATCTTTTCTTTCCATTTATGCTGGCCTGCGGTAATTTAGAATTCACAAAGGATGAAGTTTGCATATATATTGGCTTCTCTGTTTTATTATCTTTCCTAGGGAAGGTTTTCTTCCTCACTTCATTTCTTAATAAACTTTTTTTTTTTGAACTACATGATTTTACATTTTTTGGTCACCTGAGGCCATTTTGGAGAAGCCAAGTTTGTTTAGAAATCATCTGCCCGTCACTCCAAGTGTTGAAATCTTAATATTTTGATTTCCCAGAGGGGATGGGTGGAGAAAATACCATCAGATAATTTTCCATATCTTGATCATACGTTAAACACAGAAAAGGTCCAAGTAGCATAAAGCTCCATTTCCCTGTTACTTTAGGACGCTACCTTTGATGGAGAGGCTCAACTCGATGGCTGTACCTAAGGAACTGTCATGCACAGGAAATCAAGAGTCCGGGCAGTTCAGATGAATATGAAGGATTATTGCAAACTTAAGCTCTCTACAAGAATCTGAACTAACAGCCAAAGCAAATTGGCAGTAGATAAGAGTCAACAGAACTCAAGGTGGGCTAGACTTAAATCTCTTGTGGATACAAAGGTCTGAGACTGTTGATGCATTTGACCCCTCCCTCAGGCTCAGCCTGGTCATCTCCGACAAGAACATAAGATTAGTACTGCTGGCTTCAACTTGGTTCGCCATTTTGCTTCTCACAATGGCTGACCATATAATACTAAGTAGTTTGGAAGAAGGGGCTGGAGATAAACTTTCTGTTGTTTACCTGCACCTGGTTTAGTGGCACCCTGCCCTCAACCAAAGCTGATGCTAATTTTTAAGACTAATAACATGTAATAGACCTGTTATCAATGAATTTATTCAATTTTTTTTTAAAGTTGTGCTTTGTGGCATGAATTTCACATGTTATTATGTACTTTGTGAAGAAGTATCTTTGTTTATTTGTTTTAAATCTCCATCCAATCAGTTTCATTGGAACATGTCTGATCCTAGTGTTTTCAGAAAGGGAGAAAAATGTTTCCTTTTTGACAATCCTTTTTCAGATTTGCTATACAGTACACAATTTAACACATTTCAATCATTTCTCTTCAATCACCTTCTTTTCAGGCTAAAGAGACCAAATGTTCCAGGTTTTTTTTAAAGGCCCAAGATCATCTTGGTTTCCTTATTCAAGTTCACTGCTTACTCATAAATAAAAAATTAAAAATGACAAGGATGAGCAGAGCAACTCTTGAGTGAAAGAGAGCTTGCACAAAAAAAGAGGATACTGAGAGTAGTTACTGTAAGTTTACCCAGCAACCACACAGATACACTGAGGTGTGTACAAAAGTCTACTTGTGGGATAAGACAATACAGTAGCACAGTCCAGGGAAAAACAGTCCAAGGTCATACACGAGTAATGAAAAAGATAGCAGATAACAACAGTCCAAGGATTATCCGATACAGAGTCTTCTTACCAGTCCGTAAGTCAAACACAGTTCTACAGGTTTAGCAAAACAGTAGCAAACCCACAAACCACGATAAACAGCAAGTAACAGCAAGTGAGAGTGAACGTAATAGAGAGAGAGAAGCTATGTCTCTAGCTCCCTCTTATGGCCATAGGAAACAGCGCTGGCCAATCATTAGAAGGTATGATGCATTACATAGTTAAAGTGATACATTACAGTTCTATACCAAGGATACAATCGTAGTTCATATATATTGCCAACCCAACTACTTAGGCCACAGACATATACCTAACAAAAAAGCAAAGTTAAAAAGTGCTGGTTCCATTACAGATCTGTAGTCCTTCATTTTTCTTTTCTTCTGCTAGCCAGTCTTAACAGAAAAAGCAATGGTCAGCTATTTTTCTGCCAAGAAGACTGTATAATTGTGTCCAAGAAATCATCAGAATTAAGCTTGACTCGGTTGTGATAGAAAAGATTTAATGTTAAGTGTACATTTTTTAAATCAGCTAAAGTTGGCTGGATTCTATAAGGATTATTATATAAATCATTATTGTAAGGTTCATTTTATTCTCTTTATACAGACATAAAGGTGAGGTAAGTACAAACTGAGACAATGAGATAACTACAAACATTTAGTGGGATATAAATTTAATCAATAACATTTAAATAATATAGGCACCAGTAAACTGCATGAAATAAACCAAATAATATATAGTGCAGCTGCAGTTATATCTGAAGATCTTGGGTGCAAAATCAAAACACAACAATAAAAAGCCAAATAGTACATCACCAAAATGTAAGACTAGGTTGGAAAATATGATTAGCGTGCCAAGATCAGATGCAAGCAAGCTAAAACAGATGAAAGAAAAGAAGCTGAAGAACAAGAAGATCAAAGAATGCATGATCAAGAAATATCTCCTTGTAATAAGGAAGATCAAGGAAGCACTAGAAATAATAAATCAGCAAATAACTACATCTATATCTATACCCATATCCAAGAAAATCAGCAGAAATGAAGCTCAAATTGTAGTCTACAGGCAGAATCTCCAGTCAGAAATGTTTCTACCAATTCATCAATGGAGATACTGCAATGAACTGGTCAACATCTGACAAAGAAAAAACAGTACGGCTGTGTGTGCAGCTAAGGGACTACCCAAAGAAGTAGAAAAAGAATGCAACTTGGATAAAGGAGGTGGAAAAGGAAAAATAAAGTAGAAATGAAAGAATTTGTAGTAATAGTGGAACAGATGGAGAAAGGGACAAAGAAGACCAAGGTGAAGACAAACTGCATGGTTTTGGGGTGAAAGGAGTACTGCTGGTGAAGTTCATGGAGCGTGGTTCAACCATCAACTGATAAGTCTACTATGAAACGTTATGAAAGCACAAATGAGCCATCCATAACAAGCCTCGGGGTTTGCTGACTTCCGGTGTGGTGTTGGTTCATGATAATGCTCCCCCGCATACTGCTAGATGCACCCAAGAACTTTTGAAGCAGTTCCTCCCCCCCCCCCCAGCCCAGATTGGGCACCAAGCAATTACTACTAAGGAATTTCAAACCTTGTAAAACGTTATGACAAGTACCTCAATTTGAATGGCGATTAGTAAGGTAATGTTGTAATGTAATGTTGAAAAGTAATGTAATGTTGTATTTTTCTAATGTCTATAATAAAAGTTCTGTATCTGCGAGTGTCTGCCATTGATAACCAAATGGAGATTTATTTCCAAATTGCCCTCGTAGTTTCACCTAGTGCAAGGAAGTGAAATCAAAGATTTAACATCTGGAAAAACATCTAGCAATGAAAGATCCAATAAAAGGGGCAGTCCCAGGCAATTATAGGCCAATTATCTGCCTACCAACAACTTTCAATTGCTTACTGGTATTGTAGCTGATACAATCCTACTGCATTTAGTTGAAAACTAACAAGTGAAGCAGATAACAGCAAGACCTGGCAAGGGCTAAGAAAAGGAAAGTTGAAAAAGAGACACAGGCACAAGACCAAGCCTTAAGAACAATGCATAGAAAGCCAAAATTGAAAAGACAGCAACAGATAGGATATGCCATCTCTGCAAAGAAATTGAAGAAACAATGAACCATCCAATTAGATCACACAGACTGACTACAAACAACAGCATGACAAAATAGCAACAAGGGTGCATTGGAATACTTGCAAGAAGTACCGCTTGCCTGCAAGCAAGAACTGGTGGGACTACAAAATAGGCAAAGTAATGGATAGAGAAGCAAACAATAGACAAGCATCTGCCGTCACCGCACATACACCAGACTTAAGAATTGTTAATAAAAAAAAGAAAAAAAGTCTGGATAGTGGACATTGCAATACTTGAAAGCAGTAGAATAGAAGAAACTGGAGAAAATCACAAAATGGTAGCAGAACAACTGTGGTAAAAGAAAACCAAGATAGTACCAACAGTAATAGGTACCTTGGTTGCAATCCCAGAACAACCGGAGCACTACTTGAACACCATCGGCATTGACAAAATAACCATCGGTCAATTGCAAAAGGCAGCTTTATCTGGAACAGCTCACATCTTGTGACAGTACCTTTAATATTATTAAATCACAACATCTGCCTATCCCAGGTCCTTGGGAAGGACTCAGTAGCTGGACAAAAATGCCAAATCCAGTATCGACTTCTGGTTGCCTATGCTACCAACCATAATAATGCAAAATCTCTTAGATTCTGTCACCAGCCCCTTGGAAGAATGACAGATGGCCACAGCAACCTGACCCTGAAGCAAAAGAAGAAGATAGCAAATGTCAAGCCAGGATGGTTTTCAGCCAGCTGATAAGGAGGTGGAGAAATCTCCAGTCCTACTTAACGGTACAGGGTGATTGTGTGGATAACAATGGGAGGAAGAGTTCCCTGAAGCCCCAGTGAAATACAACTACCTTCAGTGTATTAATAAATATAAACTAACAACTCTTAAACCTTTTCCCATTTTATCCACAAATCAGGACCGGAGATGGCCTGTCTGGGTTGCTGGAGAGCCGTTAGCTCTCCAGCAACGCACGTGGTGGGGTACCAAAAGCCCAATACATAACACATTCCATTTCTTTTGATCTATTATGGCTTTCACTTAGCTTTGGAAAGTAGTCCTCCCATTACTAAATGGCCTATTACTTTTACATTTTAAGACCAGAGATAAACTTTTTAAAAGGAGGTGGGGGAGTAGGGGAGAGAGCAAGAGCGTTACCTCTGCACATTAGGCATCTATCTAGAGATGGATTCATTGAAAATGCTAGCAGGTTTAAGAATTCCTCTGAACTTTTCAGCATACAGCCGTGCTCAGTTTTATGAAGACAAAGGGTTTACCAAAGGAGGATCCAGTTTCTTAATGTTAAAGGACTGTTGTAACAGTTGACAAAAGGAATGCAGGCAAATGCTGCCTTCAGGCTAGTACAGTAAACTACTACAGATATTTAGGGTGCAACAATTCTAAATTCCCTTACTAGAGAGCTCCTCCCTTTAAATTCAGTGAGACTTACTTCTGAATAACCCTGATAGAATTGCACTTCGTGGCCTATATTGTCACTGCCTTTACTCACAAAAATACCTATTTATCTATTGAAGAAAAAGGATGCCTTGCTAATCATAGGCGGATGTCCTATGACTTGAGGTTGTTCGCTTCCATCTACTCCTTCATTATAAGGATTTTTTAAATGTTCATTCTGCAGTCTTTTATACCATCCTATCTACGTCACCCCTATCTATGTCATCATCTCTGGACTTAATTTGGCAAAAGCCAAAATTCAGTGGTGGATTTAATCATATATGAATGCCTAGAACACTCTGATACTACTACAATGCTAACAGCAACAGCAGTAGTGGTAATTATAGTAGTAGCAATAACTATGTATGACTTCAGCAGAACTCATTACCAAGAGAGGCTGAGGGATAATATTTGGATGAAATAAGAGTGCTAATCTAGATTTACTTGCCATCTGACATCCTTCAAAGTGTCTGGTGACATAGCTTAAGAGATTTTGCATTTTTGTAGTTCATAGCAGAATAAGAGAATAACAGAGTTGGTAGGGATCTTAAAGGTCTTGTAGTCCAACCTCCTGCTCAGGCAGGAAACCTTATACCATTTCAGACAATAGTCCTATACCTGTACCCTATACCATTTCTTAAAAACTTCTAGGGTTGAGACTTCCGGGTGGCAAGGCTTCGCCGCAGGCAGCCATTCTGGCTGTCAGCCCCGTCGTCTCCGTAGAGCCGCCGAAAACAGCGCCGATCAGCTGTTTTGACGGCTCGGAAGCCCGCTCCTTGGGAGAAGAGGAGGGGGTGAGCACCCAGGTAGGGGTAGAGCTCTCCGGGGCTGCCAGAGCCAAAATTCTGGCGGCTGAAGGATTGAGCCCCCCCGAAGCCTGAGTTTGCTCCGGACTGCGGGGCGCCTCTGCTCCGGGCTTTTGGACCAGAGCAGGGCGTCAGCAACCATCCCTGCCAGCAAGAGAGAACTTTAGAGAACTTGGATGCAGGCAGAGCGATACAGGAGAATCAGGTGAAAGTGAATTTATGATCTTTAACTCGGTGGATTTTGTGGAGTTTGATGAAAGTGAAAGTGCGTAGCAGGCAATAGTGGGTGAAAATGGCTGCCAAATCTTCAAAAGTTCCTAGAAGCGCGGGGGCTTCTCCGGTGCAGCAATCTTCGTTACAAGCTTTAATGCCCCCCCTCTGCACCTGCCCCTGCACCTGTACCAACTTTTACAGTTAAAGATTTGCAGGATGTTTTGCAAGAGGCTTTGAAAAAGCAATCTCAACAGCTAGTTGATCTTATGGATGAGAGGTTTACTGAAATGAGGGCAGACATTTTACTTGCATTTCAAGGCATGGCTGTATGCATAGAGCGCCTGGACGAGAGAGTGGAAGATCTCAGCCAAAATAATATCAGATTAGATGCAAAAATGACAGAGACTGAAAATGTGGTGGATAAAATTGACGACGATTTGACCTTGGTACAGTACTGAGAGATGGAGTTTGCTGTGAGAATCAGAGGCTTAAAAGAGGATCCTAAAGAAAATTTGGAAAAAAATAGTTTCCGAGGCTTTGGAAGGTGTTTTGGGGCGACCAGCAGACGCAATGATGGAGGATATAGACAAAATTTTCCGTGTTAATTCATGGATTGCAAGACAAAGGAAATTACCCAGAGATGTGGTGGTTTATTTTACAAAGAGAGCAATTAGAAATGAGGTTATTCAAGCCTTTTACAATAATAAATTTGCAATTGCTGAACAAGAAGTTTTGATCTTAAAAGAGATCCCTCCAAGAATCCTAAGGAGAAGGAAGGAATTTGCTTTTTTGGCACAAGAATTAAGAAGACGTGATATTAAGTTCAGATGGGAGATACCAGTGGGTATGGTGGTGATGCATGAAGGCATGAGACATCGTCTTATTACGGTGCTGCAGGCACGTGATTTCTATAGTAATGTTTTAAAAGCAGTCCCCATACCACTTTTGGAAGCTACAAACAAGAATGGTGAGGGAGAGTCTCAATCACGCAGTGAGAATTTACAAGGTGCTGAAGGAACAACGCAGATGAAAGAGAAAGCTACAGGAGTGGATCAAATTTCAGTATCATCGGAGGAGGTTAGAGAGCAGAGAATGACACGAGCTGCATCTAGACAAATGAGACGAGAGCAAGAACAAGAACAGCAGAAAGTTATGATGGCACCTCCAAAACTTACTTATAGTGAAGCTGTGAGAGGAGCGCGACCTAAGAGGGTGCAGGTGATTTTGGAAGAAGTGCTCCAAAAGGTTCAGGTCGTGAAAGATGGCGACAAAGTTTCTAACTTGGAATGTTAATGGCTTAAATTCACCACTGAAGAGAAAGAAAGTTTTTCAATATTTAAAACAATTTAAGAATGATGTTATTTGTTTACAAGAAACACATATTATAGTTATGGATCAAAAGTATTTGCTAAACTCAAGACTGGGTACACAATTTATTGCTTCCGCAACGGATAAGAAAAGTGGAGTGGTTGTTTATGTTAAGAATACCTTGACAGCGGTGTTAATTGAAGCAGATAAACAAGGAAGATATGCTATAATTGAACTGTTAATAGAAGGCAAGAAAACGCTTTTGGTTGGATTATATGCTCCTAATCAACAACAAGCAGACTTTTATAGTTTATTACACAACAAGATTACTCAGTGGGATTATAAATCTTGTATTTTTATGGGGGACTGGAACGGCGCTTTGGATGTACAAATGGACAAAGGGTTTTTTTAAAAAAGTACTCCAAGTCATGCTAAATTGCCTAAATCTTTTTTTGAGATGAAGGATGATTTGGAATTGCAAGATGTTTGGAGAGAAAGAAATTTGCAAGAAAAGGACTATACTTTTTTTTCCGATAGACATCAATCTTTCTCCAGGATTGACTTCATATTAATTACTAATGATTTCATTTCTAGGATTAAGAAGATTAAGATTTGTCCAAGAACTATGTCTGATCATAGTCCAGTATGGTTAGAGATAGAAAAAGACAATAGGGATAGGCGTTCCTGGCGTTTAAATGAGAATTTGTTTAGAAATCAGGAAAATGTGGAAGAGTGTAAAAAACAGATGAAGGATTTTTTTAAAATTAATATGTATAAAGGTACTTCTATTGAAATGGTTTGGGATGCTAGTAAAGCTTATATGAGAGGTGTATTAATATAGTTGAACAACAAATATAGACGCAATTTGGAATTTAGGAGGAAAGAATTAGAGAATGAAATTAGGGAAAAAGAAAAGGCTTTAATTTTGAATCCATCGGATGGGAAGATTAAAGAGGTAATTAATTTATTAAGGGGACAGTTTGATAAGTTGATGGCTGATCAAGTGGCAACTAACTTACGGTATGTTAGACATAATACTTTTTGCAATGCCAATAAACCAGGTAGATGGCTAGCTTATTTGTTAAGGAAGAAGCAAAGGGCTTCTAATATAGATAGAATAGAACATAAGGGTAAGGTAGTGTACCAGCAGAGTCTTATCAAAAAGACTTTTGTTGATTTTTACTCTAAGTTGTACGCTAGAGATAAGATTAGTGGGGCAGATATTGATGAATATTTGATGAAAACTAATATTCCTGTTCTTACGCAAGAATAAAAGGAAGAGATGAACCAATTGATAACTGAGGAAGAAATCTTTTCAGCAATTAAACAATTGAAAGTGGGTAAAGCGCCAGGTACGGATGGATTGACTGCTGTGTATTACAAAAATTTACAGTTAGAGATGGTAAAGCCATTAAGGGAATTGTTTCAGACAATTCAAATGGGAGGAGGGGTGCCTCCATCTTGGAAAACTGCCTTTATTTCTTTGATTCCGAAGGAAGACCAGGATGTCACCCAAGCAAAAAATTATAGGCCAATATCACTTTTGAACACGGACTACAAGATATTTGCTAAAGTTTTAGCTAACAGACTAATGAGGGTATTGCAACAAGTAATTCATGGTGATCAAACTGGGTTTATAAGTGGTAGACAAATGAAGAATAATGTGAGACATATAGTAGATTTGTTGGAATTTTTGGAAAGAAACAATCAGATCCCTGCAGCGTTGATCTTCTTGGATGCTGAAAATGCCTTTGATCAATTGGATTGGCAATTTCTGATGAAAGTATTAGAGAAAATGGAATTTGGGGATAAATTTTTACAACCAATCAAAGTTATATAAAAATAATTATGAAAAGTTATGGGGAAAAGTTCAAAAAGAATTAGATAGCTGGAAAAAACTACAATTATCTTTATTGGGAAGAATTGCAGCTGTGAAAATGAATGTTTTGCCAAATTTTTATTTTTATTTCAAATGATACCTATACTTAAAAAGGATTCAAACCTGGAGGAATGGCAAAAAGGTATTAATAAATTTGTTTGGGCAGGGAAAAGGCCACGATTTAAATTTAAGATTATGCAGGATACGCGTGAGAGAGGTGGTCTTAAAATGCCTAATTTTAAATTATATTATGAAGCTGCTGCTTTGTCAGCGATAAGTGATTGGTTTAACTTAACACAAGCGAGATTACTAAATCTGGAAGGTCATGATTTGTTATTTGGATGGCATGCATATTTACTGTATGATAAGAAGGTGGATAATGTGCTCAAGGTACATATTTTAAGGTATGCTCTGTTGCGAGTTTGGAAAAAGTATAGACACAAGTTAAATTATAAGATACCTATATGGGCAATACCGAAACACGCAATAGAAAATATAAATGTTGGGTTTAAACATGATGTGACTACATATAAGGAAATTTTAAGTTTGGAAAGGAATGTATGGCAATTAAAGCCATATAATATTTTAAGAGAAGAAAAGATTGTACAAACTTGGTTTCAGTATGGGCACTTACAGGCCAGGTGGAAGGAAGACCAGAAAATTGGTTTTTCAATGATTGATGAAAATTTGGTAAAGCAAATTAGAGATCAAGGTCAAGCACATATTAAAAGGATATATCTTGCATTGATAGAAATTGATTCAGAGACAGAACTTGTTAAACACTGTATGATAAAGTGGGCTCAGAATTTTCAAGAAGTTATTACAATGGATACTTGGGAAAAGATCTGGGTTAGAAATGTAAAATTTACGCAGGCTCAAAATTTAAGAGAGAACTTTTATAAAATGTTTTATAGGTGGCACTTAGATCCTAAAAAATTAGCAAGTATGTATCTGAACTGCCAGCCTAAATGTTGGAGGTGTGGCGGTGAAGATGCAACGTATTTTCATATATGGTGGACCTGTAAAAAGGTTAAAGCTTTTTGGATTAAAATTTCGTGGAACATGCAAAAGATATTTAAGAAAAGGATAAAGTTTTGTCCGCAACTGTTTTTACTGGGCATTATTACTGATACTACTGTTGTGGACATTAAGCTGATGTTGAATTTAATTACGGCAGCGAGACTTTTAGTAGCGCAATATTGGAAGAAGAAAGAACTGCCGACTATAGAAGAATGGACTTTAAAAGTCTCCAATCTGGCGGAAATGGCAAAGATTTCAGCGTACTTGAAAGAACAGTCGCAACAGAGATATATTGTGGAGTGGAGAAGATGGATTGACTATATCCAGAATAAATATGGGACTAAAAAGTTTCATTTAGCATTTGAATAAGTATTGATGTGATATTTAAATTGCTTGTAGTTATTTTATAAGAGTTAAAGTGTGATAGATTTAATATTTTATTATTGTTTGCATAAGGTAGACTATGATTGCTTGTATCTTTATACCCTGTATTGAGCTCTGGGAAGTCAGGGAGGGGGGAGGGGGAGGGGAGGGAGGTATTGGGAAGGGCTGGGGAGAGGGGAGGGGGTTTGCCTTTTTAAAAAATGTATTGTAAAACTTTTCAATAAAAAATAACTTCTAGGGTTGGAGCACCCACAACTTCTGGGGCAAGTCGTTCCTCTGATTAATTGTTCTAACTCTCAGGAAATTTCTTCCTTAGTTCTAGGTTGCTTCTCTCCTTTATTAGTTTCCATCCGTTGCTTCTTTTCTTGCCTTCGGGTGCTTTGGAGAATAGGTTGACTACTACTACTACTACTTTTGAAAAGACTCTTTATGGAAGCAGGATGTATCTTCAGGCTGAAAAGAACATTTTATGCATCAGAGTAGTCTTTAGGCTGAAGAAAATTTTGTCCTAATAAATATGCTAAACTCTGGGGCTTTTGCTTGCTACTGAGTTACAGCACTCTGGGCCTGTCCTTATGCAGGCAGAAATGCAATGCCGGCATGAATTTCTACACCCCCACCTCCCCTGGCGCATGGTTTACATGTATCTTGCCTCCACTATCTGCTCTCTGCCCTTGTCAGCCATCTGACTTCCTTCCAAGCGAGCTTCATGGATTTTCCATACCTTGAGGCTACTTTGGACAGCGTCGAAATAAGGCAGAAGTGATGACTGTAAGCTGGCACAGGTAAAAATGACTTAAACCTGTCTTACATATGGGCTGGGGATGAGATGAAGGCAACAAGACAGGGACCCAAGCAGGAAAGATGATGTTGCTAGGGCATGTTCATGTTGCGGTTAGATGCAAGTGAGGACACAGCTTTTCATAACATGCAGTAAGGCTTTTGGTTGTTGTTGTTTTGTAAAGCATTTGCTCCACCGGCTGCTTCTGCAGAGAAGTATCCTTTTGGGAGCTCTCTAACGTGACACCTCATCTGATCAAGCCTATGGTTTTGTTGCCTTGCACCTAGGCTAATTGAATTTTTGCCTCTGTGCACAGATTGACACAGCTTTTTCCAATGTATATGGGGAGAACGGTAACTCCCTGTTTTTCCAACCAGTAAGTTGCCAGGAGTTTTAATCCCAACACAATAGAGGCTAATCCGATGGATCAAGCTGCTCAAACATCCTCCTTCCAAGGACATCCATGAGCTTCTTAAGTCGGGCTTTTTGTTTGCATACTTCAAACATCAGATTAAAACTGAAATAGGCTCAGCTAAGACTAAAACATTTCTCTATCTCTCTAATTTTTTCCCCGTTTTCCTTGCTGCCAGTTGGATAAATTATATGAAGAATTGCGAATGATATTTCTGAGCATATTAATCCTAATAGTATACCTCCAGGATTTAATCTACCCCAACACATATGGGTGACATACAATAGAATTACAGTAGAACAACTCATGGGGTGTGTGCCGATTCTCTGTATAAATGGGGAAAGACACCTTCAGCACAATGTGATTGTGGGGCTCCCCAACAGACTATCCAACTTATAGTGAGGGAATGCACTAATAGAAGATACCCAGGAGATTTTAAGGACTTCCTCTGCGTAACAACGGCAGCTACTGACTGGATCTCCAAACTTGACATTAAACTCTGAAATGTTATTTCTGCTTTCCTCTTAGGTTTTATAATTGCTTCTTTTTAAAAAACAATGTTTTAACTGTTCTAATTTGTAAATATGAAGTCCTTTTAATTCTGTGTGTGACCAGCCATACGCTAAATAAATAAATAAATATGTTAGGTTAAAAAAAAAACTTGGCCTATGCTACCCCCAAGGCCCTTACAATAATTATGTGGTCTGTAGTAAGGGAAATGTGTTAAAATTTTGAGCTGACTAGGAGTAAGAATTCAGGGCACAAATTCATTTGGCATTTTGATATTCCCTTAAGAATAATTTTCTTTCTGGAAATAAACCAACGAAGTTTATTCTGGACAAGAAGATGAGCATTTTCACCTCTCATATTTGAAGACTTTCTGTTCGCACCCCAGCAGGAAGAAAAAAAGTATAGGATGATTGAAAGCTAATTTGGAATTTTGAATACGTGCAACTCTTCACAGTTGAAATTTGGAACTCATTTCACCCTAGGGTCGATTTATCATCAGCTCTTCTTACCTTTTACATATCTTTGTCAGTATCAGTGTATGGTGACCCCAAATAAACACCCAGAAAACAGGTGAGCAAACCAACTCAAATAATAATAATAATAATAATAATAATAATAATAATAATAATAATAATAATAATAATAATAATAATAATAATAAGAAGAAGAAGAAGAAGAAGAAGAAGAAGAAGAAGAAGAAGAAGAAGAAGAAGAAGAAGAAGAAGAAGAAGAAGAAGAAGAAGAAGAAGAAGAAGAAGAATTTTGAAGGGACATCTCTCTGTTGGCACGCGCAACGTTGCCCCAGACTTAGGCCTTCAGCTGGGTTTTATAAAAACGTTTCGCTTTCGGCCTCCACCACCTCTATGAGTTCATGGTGCCTAACCCTAAGTTGAATTTTCCTCCAATAAGATTTTCCCAGGTATTTTACAAGGAAACATACATATGGCAGCCTAGGAAAGTAAGTGCCCTCATAATCATACCCAAGCACTCTGAGTTTGTTGGCAATGTCCATTTTGCTGTATGAGTTCATGGTGACCTAACCCTCACCCTATGTGGAATTTTCCTCCAATGGGATTTTCCCATGTATTTTACCAGGAAACTGTCAAGCCCCATGGGCTTGCCACTTCAGGGAAGGGAAAGGGAGGGGAATTCCCCTTTGCCTGAGAATCTCTCTGCCTGACCTCTGAGCAGCTGAGGCTCCCGGCTGCATGCTGACTGCTCTCTCTCCGGCCACCAAACAGCTGAGGCTCCTGGCTGCATGCTGGACTCCTGGAGACAACGCTGGAGGGGGGAGCCGGAGGCCAGCTATGCTGGTTTTAGGGATGGACTCCGGATGCTGGCTGGTTGGATGGGGGGTGGAGCTAAGGGGATTGCCTGTATATAAGGCACTGGGAGCAAGTCACTCCCAGTGCTGACTTTATTTGCTGTTAATTGCCGTCAATAAACACTGGTCAGAATGTTCCTGCCTAGCCAGCTACCTTGTTGACCATCATTTATCATTTGTGGAACCAGGGCTGTTAAGGACTCTGACAGAAAAGTCAGCACTCCTTTATTTGTTCCTCCCCATTACCCTTGTGCTTCTTTAGGGAATGGCTGAAGGGACACAGGAGGTGGCACCTCTGGGTGTCGAAGGAGACAGCTGAGGTGGCAGCACCAAGTCCTGCTGAGGGAAATGGAGGTGGTGAACCAGTGGTGTGGCCCAAAGTGTGTGAGGCTCGACCTGCAGGTCCGGTGAGCGATACCCAGACATCTGCAGGGGTGGCACAGGATGTAGGGGCCTCAGGGGGATGGTGGCACCAGCTTGGCTACTGGCCCAGGAAAACCACTGGGTGTGGTACGCACCATGATGGAGTGGAGAGAGAGGCGTTTGACTGAGGATGACAATGACAATTGGAGCTATTCTATGGCTCCCAGATGATACATGCTGGATGCACTAAGAGACTGGTTTGGTGAGGCTGGGGTTCAGGATCCCCCCCTATGGCCAAGGGTGGAGGCAGGATCCAAGACAGCTTCGTGGCCACAGATGCCGATACAGCCAACCCAGGTGGGACCAGCCTGGTTCTGATTGGCTAGCCCAAGGTTGAGGGTAGGGGCCAGCCACACTACTCACACCCCGGTGGCAGGGGCCCATAACCAGGGCATACAGACAGGACAATTGTGGCCACCATGTGATGGCAGGTCACCGATGGCTCCAGGCAGAACCCCTACCAGGCAACCAGTCCCAGTGGATGGATCCTCAGCCCGGTATTCTACACCTGCAATGGATGCTCTGCACAGTCCGGGTTGGCCCTTGGGGCCATGGGATGGCCTGGGGTCCTCCACTGTTGAAGGCGACTTTTGATGGAGACCTGGATTGGTTGGCCATGTTTCTCTGCCAGGTTATTAGCCATGTGGACCAATATGCCCAATTTTACCCATCCCAGTGGGCATTGGTGGTGGCGATAACAGCAGGGCTACAAGGTGAAGCTGCGGAATGGGCAGCAGATCTATATAGCGACTATGCCAGAGAGCTGGCTGATGCCGGTTTATTTCTGGACGCTCTGCGGTCCTGTTTTGAAGACATCTCACACACCCAGTGGGCTGAAGAGGAAATGCTGGCACTGAAGCAGCGGGGCCAGTCCACAGTCGAGTATGTGCATGAGTTCCAGAGGGTGGCCGGTAGGCTACGGTCGTGGCCTGAACGTTTGTTGATCCACCACTTCCGGGCTGGTTTGGACCGAGACCTGCGCCAGGCATGTGTCTTCCAAGGCATCCCAAACCGGCTACAGGACTGGTTTCGTGTGGTGGTGGACCTGGACGCCGGCCTGCAGGAATTCTGGGCAAAGCGGGAGGGACCATCAGCATTGCGTAAGGCTACGGAGAAACCAAGGGATAATGGACAGACCCAGGGTCCTGGTCTGGGTTCCCCTGGGGTTAAACCTCAGCCATCGATTAGATGTTTTCGTTGCAACCAGCCAGGACATCAGGTAGCGGAGTGCCCGGTCCCCATCAACCAGGGGGCTCCCGGGAAGTCAGGGGCCACACCCAAGCAGATCCCAGAGAAGCTTAGAGCAGCACATCAGGCAGAGGGGTCCACCCCTCGAAGGGGTATCCCGGAGGAGGAGGAGGTGACTACTGCCACATGATACCAACTGGTGGCCCATGACAGCAAGGATGAGCCAACAGAGGATCCGATGGTGAGTGAACCCATATGACCATTTGTCAAGCTCATCATCTTGATGAGTCCACAAACAGGGCATCGTGGGGAGTACAGAGCCCTGACAGATTCCAGTTGCACCCGTTGCCTAATCAGCAAATCCGTGGTGGTGGAGTTAGGGATCAGAGTAAGGCAGCTGGCCAAACCCATTCATTTTGAGCAGGTAGATGGTTCCCTCCTGGGAGGCACACCGGCTACCCTTATAACAGAGCCAGTAAGGCTAGAGATGGAGGCCCATTGGGAAGTCCTCCGATTCATTGTGGTCCCCTCCAGACTGAGGCTATTTTGGGGCTAGCATGGCTAGATAAGTGGGGTGTCACAATTTGGTTGGAAGGGGGCTACCGTAAGCTACGGATTGGTGTTGGCCCCCAACCACCTGCCCAGGAACAAACAAACAAGGGCGGAAAGAGAGCCAGGGAGGCACTCATAGAACAGGAGAGCACAAAGGGGAAGGTCCCCTTCTCGGAGGTGTACGCCGACCTTGCTGAGGTGTTCAGCGAGCATGAATGTGATGCACTACCTCCTTACCAGCCAACTGATTGTGCCATTGACATCCTGTCAGGGGACAAACTGCTGAAGCCCTGGATGTATGCCATGACACCTAAGGAGATAAAGGAACTGAGACAATATATTAATAAGAACCTGGAAAGGGGTTTCATCCAACCGGCAAGATCACGGATTGCAGCTCCAGTGCTCTTCAAAGAGAAGAAGGATGGATCCCTACGCAGCATCAACAGGGTTTGTGTCGAGAACATGTACCCCCTACCTATGATGAAGGACCTATTGGCCCATCTGGCCAAGGGGAAGGTGTTTACAAAACTCGACCTTAGGGAAGCGTATTACAGGGTCCGGATCAAAAAAGGAGATGAATGGAAGACGGCGTTCAACTGTCCGTTAGGCAGCTACCAGTTTCAAGTCATGCCTTTCAGTTTGCAGGGAGCCCCTGCAGTATTCATGCAACTCATTAATGAGGTTTTGCATGAACACCTGTACCACGGGGTGCTTGTGTATTTGGACGACATCCTGATCTACTCCTCCAACATGGCAGACCATGTCTGACTAGTAAGACAGGTGTTGGAAAAACTGCTGAGGGCCCAACTATATGTGAAGCTTTCCAAATGTGAGTTCCACCAAACCCGGTTGGATTACTTAGGATACTGAATATTGGGGGAGGGGGTGGAGATGAACCCAGGTAAAGTCAGGGCTGTGTTGGAGTGGCAGGCCCCAAGAACCTGCGGTCAGCTGCAAAGCTTCTTGGGGTTTGTCAATTTTTACTGGCAGTTCATCCCCTCCTTTGCTGCCATCGCCTTACCCCTAACAAACCTGTTCTATACCTGACAAGCAGCGGCTAAGCCACGCCCTGGTCAACCTCTGGCATGGTCGTTGGCCTGCCAAAAGGCCTTTGAGGACCTGAAGGCCCTCTTTGCTAAGGAGCCAATTCTACTGCATCCGAATCCCAACCTGTCGTTCATCGTCCAACCCGATGCCAGTGACGTTGCGGTGGGAGCAGTGTTACTCCAGAGGAACAGCCAAGGGACATTACAGCCCTGTGCCTACACCTCCCGTAAGCTAACATATACAGAACGAGCATGGACAATATGGGAGAAGGAGGCATTCGCTGTACAGTGGGCATTGGTGACGTGGCG
Source organism: Vipera ursinii (assembly GCF_947247035.1). Taxonomy (NCBI): domain Eukaryota; kingdom Metazoa; phylum Chordata; class Lepidosauria; order Squamata; family Viperidae; genus Vipera; species Vipera ursinii. The sequence goes on along the minus strand of NC_139513.1, from coordinate 215,001,968 downwards.
ACATTTCCTGGAGGGCACAAAGGAACTGTTTGAGGATCACAAAAATCTGGAGGCTTTGCAGACACCACAGCGCCTGTCCCCAAAACACATACAATGGGCACAATACTTTCAGCGCTTCTGCTTTCGGTTATTGTATTTACCAGGGGGCAAAAACTTTCTGGCAGATGCACTGTTCCATCGGATAATCTCAGGGACTCAGCTCGGTGTACCATCCCAGTACCAACGGGGCAGCAGAATGGGCCAATGCAATGGTGGAGCGATATCTACGGCGCTACGTCTCCTATCAGCAGAAAGACTGGGCTGACATATTACCATTCGCAGATGTAGCATACAATAATGCAGTGCATAGCAGTACCTGTTTTACCCCCTTCCAGGTAAACCATGAACCCATAGAGCAAAATGGACATCGCCAACAAACTCGGAGTGCTTAGGTATGGTTAGATAGGGCAGCCTAGGAAAGATAATGGTCTACTAACCATATCCAAGCACTCCGAGATGGTTGGCGATGTCTATTTTGAACTATGGGCTCATGGTGACCTAACCCTAACCCTAAGTGAAATTTCCCTCCAATGGGATTTCCCCATGTATTTTACCAGGAAACATAGATAGGGCAGCCTAGAAAAGTAAGTGCCCTCCTAACCATACCCAAGCACTCCGCATTTGTTGGCGATGTCCATTTTGCTCCATGGGTTCATGGTGACCTAACCCTAACTCTAAGTGGAATTTTCCTCCAATGGGATTTTCCAATGTATTTTACCAGGAAACATAGATAAGGAAGCCTATAAAAAGTAAGTGCCCTCCTATCCATACCCAAGCACTCTGAGTTTGTTGGCGATGTCCATTTCACTCTATGAGATCATGGTGACCTAATCTTAACCCTAAGTGGAATTTTCCTCCAATGGGATTTTCCTATGTATTTTACTAGGAATCATAGATAGGGCAGCCTAGAAAAGTAAGTAGCCTCCTAAACATAGGGTGGTGGCACGTGCACCATCGCCTTAAGTCTTAGGCCTTCAGCTTGCTTTATAAAACCTTTTCACTTTAGGCCTCCGCCACCATGTGCAAAAAAAACAAAAACAAAAGGTTCAATCAATCAATCAATCAATCAATCAATCAATCAATCAATCAATCTGAACTTTTTGCAGGAGAAAAAAAGATCTCGCAAAGTTGGAATTAATTGATTGAACATTTTAATCCCACCCAGGCTGCCATTACCACCACAGCCACACCTACCCAATGGGCCACACCCACCCAATGGTCCACACACCACCAATGGGCCATGCCCACCTGGCACTCTAAGTGTGTTTTGGGTCGCAGTTTGGGCACTCGGTCTCTAAAAGGTTCGCCATCATTGCTGTATACCTTTTCAGAGAAATGGCTGTCCAGTCTCTTCTTAAAAACTTTCAGTTTGGGGGCATTCACAGCTTTTGGAGGCACGTTGTTCCATTGGTTAATTGTTCTCACTGTCCAGAAGTTTCTCCTTAGTTCTAGTTGGTACTCTCTTTGGTTAGTTTCCATCCGTTGCTTCTTGTCCTGCCTTCAGGTGCTTTGGAGAATAGCTCGACTCCCTCTTCTTTTTGGCAGCCCCTCAGATATTGGAACACTGCTATTATGTCATCCCTTGCCCTTCTCTTCATTAGACTAGAGTCTAGACATACCCAATTCCAGCAACCCTTCCTTATATGTTTTAGCCTCCAGTCCCCTGATCATCTTTGTTGCTCTTCTCTTTATAAGCCTGGACAATTGCTGCAGGACAATTCAACAAATAATTTAACAAAGCTAAATTAATTTCGACGGAACAGTGGCTAAGAATAATAAAAAGTCAATCCAAAAATACAAGAGTTAGAATAATTTTGACTAAAATATAGTCACCAATAATAAAAATACCTGAGTGAAACGATTAAAAACAGCATTGAATTATTCCACAGCGAGGAGTCCTGAGATGAGTTGGACATGGCAAGTTGTCATAGACACGCCCCCCAAAAAAATTAAGTGGCAAAAGACCACTCTGTGACATGTTGAGGTGCACTATGACTAGCCATAATGTGTGTGTGGGGGGGAGTGTTTTCTTGTGTGCTTTTTAAACTAGGATTTAATAATCTGTTATAAGTGGCTCGACATGCACCTAATTACAGGCGCTCCATTTATTATTCTGGCTTTGAAAAGCTGTCCTTTTCTCTTCCGCAACAAAATGCTCCTTGTTCCCCAGAATGGCTATGTCAAAGCAGACAAAGGAGCTATCCGTAGGATAAGATCTAGACCTAAAATGATCTAGTTGTGCCATTCCCCTCACCCCCTCCCAAGGAGGCATTTTAATCCATCAACAAATAAGACTCATTCAGTCATTTTCTATACTAAACGGTTGACCTAAATACCTTCATAAAAGGATTTTTTTTTCCTACAAGAAAAAAAAACCTACCAAGCAGGAAAAATTACTGCACAGTGTTTCTGGACATGAAAGAGAGAATTATTTTACTTCTCTGTCGTTGCTTTTCTTTTTAATCTCCATTATGTTGTTCAATCTTTTTCAAATCCTAAATGATTTTCCTTTTCATCTTCCTTCTTTCTCACAAGGTGGGATTTTGCCATCATTGTTTGGAAGGAGGTTAGTTGGTTTTCTTTGTTTTTGCCTTCTTGGCTGCTCCTGATAGCAGACGCACGGAGATAATGTTATTTTGTCTGACATTATTTTCCAAACCATTGATGACTTAAATAGTTTGACATCTGAGACTATAGTTAGTTTTTATGACACAGAGCCCTGTATTAGATAGTAATTCTCCTACAGAGCCAGTCTTATCATTGGACAGAATGCAAGGGGCTAATGGGGTATCCCTAAAAGTCAACAAATGATTAATTTTTACTGCTGGAAATGAGACAGTTGCTTTGGGTGCCAAATTTAACTTGAACACTGTTGGATACCATTCACCATTCCAAGACAAAAGGCATTTGCTTCCTTTCCCCCCACCCCACCCCACCCCACCCCCAAGACTTCTTGAAACAGCTTGGGAGGCGCTATTTGAAGTTTGCTACAATTTGTTAGATGCAAAATAGATCAGGAACAAATAACCCAGGGGACTACTAGGTATATTTAAAATGTTGAGACCGTGCTGTGAACAATGTCGCAGAATGGCTGCTATGGGAGAGCTTGCTTCTTTGTAAAATGGATGCTCTGGGGATCATTGTCAGTGGAAAAAATACCTATTTACCAAAAGATGAAGTACTGATATAGTGTTCTGGCAACAGTTTACCACTCGAGACATCTTCTACCACCAAAGCTTACTTCATTTTGTGTGTGTGCTTTGTGTATGTGTGTGTGTACAGTATAGGTCAGGGGTAGGCAACCCTGGCTCTTTTATGACTCATGGACTTCAACTCCCAGAATTCCTGAGCCAGCCGTGCTGAGGGAAAAGGGAGAGGTTTCCAAGCTGAGCCATCCCGGCTCAGGAATTCTGGGACTTGAAGTCCATGAGTCATAAAAGAGCCAAGGTTGCCTACCCCTGGTATAGGTGAACACACTTCCAGATTCTGCCCATCATTTGTATTCTCTAAGAATTCCCGTGAAGAGGGCCTGCACGAGGCCTAATGGAGCCCTTTTGCAGCATGCCCACTTTCTTCCCCCAGCTTTTCCTTTAAAAAGTATCTAATTAGAAAAATATTGTAAAAACAGATGCTGCTGGGAATTTGGCAGGCACATTCACATCATCTGCAGGCATAGTGCCTACCTTGGATTTGGTAAGGCACTGGCAAAGGAGGAACAGATATTGCAGACACAATCGCTGAATTTTGTAGTGTTTTTTCTTCTTCTTAACAGAAACAGAAAGAGGAATGTATGAGTCCATCTTCCACCTAAATAAGGAATAGGTTTCCCTCCATTTGCTGATTCTGGTTAAGCAATAAAGAAGCACTAAGAAAACTGACATGCACTACCAAATACTTTAATTCAGATAGATTGGAGTATAAAGTTTTATTACTTCACCTTTATTTATGATGCCATGTATCATCCTGTATAAGCTTTACTGGCTCTATTTCATGAGTTGACTTCTAACCTGGATATTAGTACAGTAACAAACTGGATCACCTGATAAAGTTTTCCTCTTGCTGGGATTTCTTCACATACCTGCTAATACAGATGTCAAAAGAGGTAGCCAAAGAAAAATAATTAATTTAAGTAGGTACCTAATTACCTAGTTTTGGACTCCGGATTCCTCCAAGATAACAAGTTGTGCCTCTCATATCTTGTGACATTGACCCATACACAGACATTGCTGCAATGCTTCGTGAGATAGCCCAAAGTATTTATGTAGTGACTAGGCTGGGAAAACTTACCGTACTTCCTCAAAGTCAGAATAAATGAGCCACACAACAGTTTGGTAAGATGAGAACTTCTCAATATAACAAGATCAATGAAATACATCCTTCTCAATTCACAGCCTGCTGTGCTGCACTCGATTCAGAGTGGCCAGCCAAGAAAGATCCAAAGCCAGTCATACAAACAATTCAATACTGTCTGGATTATTTATATTTCCAAAGCCTGGTTTTTAATAGGGAACTTCTTTCTCTCCCTAACATGCATTCTTAGCTGATGGGGGATAGTTAAACTCTACAGGTTCCCCAATATAGGGCACCCCAATTCTCAACTTTATTTCCTCTACTGTTTGATAATAATAATAATAATAATAATAATAATAATAAGAAGAAGAAGAAGAAGAAGAAGAAGAAGAAGAAGAAGAAGAAGAAGAAGAAGAAGAAGAAGAAGAAGAAGAAGAAGAAGAAGAAGAAGAAGTTGGAAGGGACCTTGGAGGTCATCTAGTCCAACCCTATACCATTTCAGGCAAATGGCTGTCCAGTCTCTTCTTAAAAACTTCCAGTGTTGGAGCATTCACTACTTCTGGAGGCAGGTTGTTCCACTGGTTAATTGTTCTAACTGTCAGGAAGTTTCTCCTTAGTTCTAGGTTGCTTCTCTCCTTGACTAGTTTCCATCTGTTGCTTCTTGTCCTGCTTTCAGGTGCTTTGGAGAATAGCTTGACTCCCTCTTCTTTGTGGCAGCCCCTGAGATATTGGAACACTGCTATCATGTCACCCCTCACCCTTCTCTTCGTTAAAGTACACATAACCAATACCAGCAACCGTTCCCTACATGTTTTAGCCTCCAGTCCCCCAATCATCTTTGTTGCTCTTCTCTGTACCCTTTCTAGAGTCTTGACATCTTTTTTATATTGTGGTGACCAAAACTGGATGCAGTATTCCAGGTGTGGCCTTCCCAAAGCATTGTAAAGTGGTATTAGTACTTCACGTGATCTTGATTCTATCCCTCTGTTAATGCAGCCTAGCACTGTGTTGGCTTTTTTGGCAGCTGCAGCACACTGCTGGCTCATTTTGAAGTGATTGTCCGCTAGGACTCCGAGATCCCTCTCACAGTTACTACTATTGAGCAAGGTACCACCTATACTATACCTGTGCATTTGATTTTTCCTGCCTAAATGTAGAACCTTACTTTTTTCACCATTGAATTGCATTTTGTTAGATAGCGCCCAGTGTTCGAGTCTGTCCAGATCCTCCTGTATTTTAAGCCTATCTTCTGGAGTATTGGCTATTCCTGCCAGCTTGGTGTCGTCTGCAAATTTGATGAGTTCCCCATCTATCCCCTCATCCAAGTCGTTAATGAAGATATTGAAGAGCACTGGGCCCAGAACAGAGCCCTGGGGCACCCCACTACACACTTCCTTCCATGTAGATGCAGTTCCATTGAGGACCACATGCTGAGTATGGCCTGTCAGCCAGATACGAATCCATCTGGTGGTGATGCTATCTAACCCACATTTTTCTATCTTATCAAGTAGTAGGTTGTGATCTACTTTATCAAATGCCTTACTGAAGTCCAAGTAAATTATATCTACAGCATTCCTCTGGTCCACTAATTTTGTCACTTGGTCAAAGAATGTAATAAGATTTGTCTGGCATGATCTGTTTTTGACAAACCCATGTTGACTTTTAGTGATGACTTTGTTTGCATCAAGGTGTTCGCTGATTTGTTGTTTGATTATCTTTTCCAGAATCTTCCCAGGTATTGAGGTCAGGCTTATAGGTCTGTAGTTTCCTGGATCTATTTTTTTCCCTTTTTTGAAGATGGGAACCACATCAGCTCTCTTCCAGTCCTCTGGTAGTTCCCCAGTGCTCCAGGATCTTTGAAAAATATAGTTCAGTGGTTCTGAGATCACGTCTGCCAGTTCCTTGAGAACTTTGGGGTCTAATCCATCTGGTCCTGGTGATTTGAACTCATCTAGGCTGGGCAGGTGTTCACTTACCATTTTTTTGCCTATCTTAACTTGCATTTCTATTCTGTTTTTTATGGCACTGGTTTTGGTAGATTGGAGTGTTTTTTCCCTTTGTGTAAAGACAGATGCAAAAAACGAGTTAAATAGTTCTGCTTTCTCCCTATTGCTTGTCACCTTCTTGCCACTTTTCCCCACTAATGGACCAATCATTTCCTTAACTTTTTTCTTGTTTTTTATATGTTGAAAGAAGCATTTTTTGTTATTTTTGACTTTGGTTGCAAGCCTTAGTTCATTTTGAGCCTTAGCTTTCCTCACTTCATCTTTGCAGGCATGGGCTATTTGCTGATATTCTGACTTAGTTATGTGCCCCTCTTTCCAATTCTTATACTTGTCCTTTTTATCTTTCAATTTATCAGAGAGTTCTTTATGCAGCCATGCTGGTTTCTTTTGAGAGCTGTTATTTTTCTTCTTTGTTGGTATTGTACTAGACTGGGCTTTTATTATCTCACTTTTTAAAATTTCCCAAGCTTCTTGAGTTGTTTTCCCCTTGAGGATTCGCATCCATGGAATTCTTCCCATAGTCTCAGAAGATGTGAGGATGGCACAGCTTGGCTTATTAATGATGTTTCTGAGGAGAAACACTGTTGCATTTGTTTTCTAATGCTTTTAATCCAAATGCCGTATGAAGGAATTATAAGCCATTCAGAGTTGGGTCAGCAGGATTGGCATATAAGCTGAAGTAACTAAATAGTGTAGAAACATCTCCCTTCGTTCTGTGTGGATTTTGTTTCTTCAAATGGAAATTAGACTGGGTGAGGTGAGTGTGTGCACAAGAAAGGAGGCAGACTAAAGTAGCAGAAGAGTAGAAATCTTAACTCCATATCTATTTTTTGTCTAGGCAGGGCTGAGAGGCCACCTAAGCAATATTAACCTCAAAGCAAGGGGGGGGGACTGATTACAGAGCAAGTTTGTGTTAGAATTATTATATTGACGTAGGGGAAATGTTCTTTAGGCATCATACTTCACTCGGGGCAATGCCAGCATTTGCCAGTTGGCTCTTTATCCCAATTAATTAAATAAAAAGGATTGTAGCAGAGGATTTTAAGGTTTTGGGAGCAACTTTCTATACATTGTTAATCTGATAATATTTACAGGAATGCATCTCAACAGCTGTATGGAAATGTTTGCCTGACCATAATATTTCTGTTAACAGGCGTAGTTAATGAACAGGGGTGTCATAAATCTGCACTACAACCACACAGATTGTCAGCTAGCTCGATCAAAGGTTCCTCTTAGTTCTTCACTTATAATGTAGATTGTCAAAGATCAGAGGAACTGTCACAGATAATCATGGATACCATCAAGTTGCAACTCACCGTCTTTACCTAGCATATGGTAAATGGTTGGAGAAATATTTGCTACGTAATCTTCCATATCTATGTTTCTTCAGATTTTATGATGGGATTCGTAATGAATACAATTCATACAAAATATCTATAGATAATCCTTGACTTACAACCATTCGTTTAGTGACTGTTTGAAGTCACCGAAAAAATGGCTTACGACTGTATTTCATACTTATGACTATTGCAGCATCTCCAGTGTTACATGATCAAAATTCAGACGCTTGGCAACTAGTTCATATTTATGACAGCTGCAGTGTCCCAAAGTCATGTGATCACTTTTTGCAACCTTCTGACAGGCAAAGTCCATGGTGAAGCCAGATTCATTTCACAACTGTGTTACTGCAGGGATCTACTTAACAACTGTGGCAAGAAAGGTCATAAAATTGGGCAAAAATCACTTAAATGTCTCACTTAGCAACAGAAATGTTGGGCTCAGTTGTGGTCATAAGTCGAGGACTACCTGTATTAGGAGAAAATGTGCGTAAAAATGGGTATATGGAAAGGGGAAATATGTGTTATATGAAAAGAAGGTATTATATGAAAAGAAATTACTGAGAAAAGTATGCACGAAAATGCATACAAATGTACTTTTTTTTTAAAAAAATGCAAATTAATGCAGGAAGTTTGGCTTCCTGCCCAGGAAATAGGGGAATTAGAGTTCATTGCATCTAGAAGATACAATCAAGACATGGAAGACTGGGATAGAGGTTCAGGAACTATGGGTGAGTCATCCTGAGTGGTGAAGCGAATTCATTATGAGCAATCTGGTTTCCCATAATTCTTGACTATGTCTTCTCCGTTCCTCTCCTAAAAGAAACAAGACTTCAGCCTGTTCCGCTATACATATCCAGGCATGTTCTATATATTTATGCAGTGGGCAAGAATCATCAGCAGATTTAAAATATTGCCATTTAGGGAAGGCTGCAAAGTTGGAATCTGCGAGAATGAGAGTTAAAATTAAGTTCATTGGCCCAAGTTCCTTTTCTCCTCCTCTGACGATATACATTTTTGACTATGTGCAATTCTGCTTTGAACTGTCTTACAAGCAACCTATTGTGATAGATAGTGCAATTACATATTTCCTCTGTGTTTTTGTTATTACGATAAATAATAATAATAATAATGTAAAAATATCTGGCTCTTTTCATCTTCAAAGAGATTTGGGAACATTTGGTTTGCTAATCCACATGCTTTTGAAATGTACACGCATGGTATTATTATCTTCATTGCATTACCAATGAGAAAAGCCAAGGGAGAAAGAGACTTGCCTAAAGACTGTCTGTCAAAGGAAATCAACGATCAGCTGGGAGATCAAGACATTTGCCAGTTGTTATAGCTGCTTTGCAGACAGTGGCCTTGTCTGCAACACTTCCTGTGGCTCAAGCTAAAGCCTGAGTCTCACTATGTACATGAAAGTTACATAACAAGAGGTTGCAATCTACTGCCCATCAGCTGTCTCAGCCTCAGACTCCCAGCAGGCCCATCTTGGCTGATGGCAAGGACCATCAAGAACTGAAAGGAACTAAGCTACCTGCTCCTATTTGTAGACATATGGGTCCCTCTGATAAACCTTTCATGGGCTGTGCAGAACACACATGCACAGTTCTTGAGGCTCACCAAACCAAACCAACCCATCAGCTAAACCCAATAGTGTGCCTGGTCCACACTTCCGCCTCTTTGCAATTCCAGTTAGGTAGCAAAACATAATGGAGTACCAGGTGAGATATCAGATGTGCCTAATGGGCTTGTTTTACCATAAGCTGTGCAGAGCTGGGACTTGGCACTGTGGCAGAAGAAATTCAGAAGCAAGCAGAAGTAAGACTTTCTCACTGGAACAAGCAAGATGTATGCTTCCTGTGGCTGATACTTCTCTTATGTCGACATCACTTGGGCTTCTAGAATCTGGATCAAGAATGGACACAGGACTTCACTGCGTGTTATCATGCATTCTTTGGTTTAAAGATTGGGTTTAATGCCCTAAGTGGCTACTTTCAGCTTATGATTCTAGAATTCAGGCCTAACTTAATTATGCACTTTTCTTGAGGGCAAAAAAAAAGCATCTGTGTTGAGTTCTGAATTTATCTCATCATTCAACTTTTATATGGGTAATGCTATTCATCTAGCCATTAACCAAAGATGGAATAATCAAAATTTGTAGTAAAAGCAGATAGAGAACATCAGTGGTTTTCTGAGTTACCTTGTCTATTGCATTATACATTAATATTTACTAAACAGACTACACGTAGTCTCAACTTACAACAGTTCATTTAGTGACCAAAGTTACAACAGCACTGAAAAAAGTTACCTATGGCCATTTTTCTCACTTATGACATTTTTTCATCCCCATGGCCACGATTTACATTCAGATGTTTGACAACTGATTCATATTTGTGATGACTGCAGTGTCCCAGGGTCATGTGATCACCTTTTGTGACCTTCTGATAAGCAAAGTCAATGCGGAAGCCAGATTCACTTCACCTCACGTGTCACTAATTTAACAACTGCAGTGATTCACTTAACAAATGCGGCAAGAAAAATTGTAAAATGGGGCAAAATCCACTTAACAAATGTCTCACTTAGCCACATACATTTTGGACTCAATGCGGTGGTAAGTTGAGGACTACCTGTATTTGGTGGTCTGGCTGAGGTATATTTTAAAATACAGAAGAGATGTCCATGGTAATGTCATCAAAGACTACCTCAGAATATAAGGTCATGTTCAGAGTGAATCTTGATGTGTCAAGAATTTTAACTGCTGATTTACAGCTCATTAGAAATTCAGGCTGCACTTCTGGTCTTGCGCAGTAGCACAGCAGCCAATGGATTTCGGTGCTCCGTGCCCTTTGGCTGAATTTCTTCCTGTTAGGGGACCCTAAATGGGCCAGAAGCCACCCCGAAGAAGTGGCAAAGAAGGAAGGAAGTCCCACGGACCACAGAGAGATGGCAATTGACCCGATCAGTCCAGGAGAAGCCTCCCAGAATCCAACAGGAGAAAGTCTAGCCTAACTTCAGTCTAGCCCAAGCTACAAGCAACCGAAGTCAAAAAGCACTATTTTAAGCTGATTGTAAACAGCATGTTTGAATCTGGGTAAGATCATCAATTTTCTGTATCCTACGTATTAACTTTCCTGGGGGGGAAAAATTCCCAAGAAGCAAAAACCTCCAAATGTGAAGGAGGGGGATTTTTGCCCCACTCTTTTACTAATGGAAGCGGCAAATTAAACCTTTTATGGAGGACCAAAACATACAGAAATGAAATTAAATGAATATAAAACCTAAATTTGGATAAGTTTGGAATTGTTGAATGGTTAAGATTCTCATTTTAAAGGCAATTTTCTATCTTAATAATTTGAAAAATAAACTGGTGCTGACATCTAGTGGTGGATAAAGACTACAACAGCTATGGCTTTTATACAGAACTTGGCAAAATCTGGAAAAAAATATTCTGTGCTTGTGACCTTCAAAGCTATAACAATAGAGAACAGCTGTGACAAAAAAGACAACAATTTGGGTTGCAAAGAAAGGATTATAAACTTCAGGAAACCTTTTCGAACCTTTTTGGATTATAAATATCTACTAAACTGTGACTCTAAAGCTATTTGCAGAAAAAAGAAAACCTCGATTTTTGACCACTTTGCAAAATCAGAGACTTGCAAGAAGAACTTATCAAGAAAAAATAAATACCTTTCAAGAGGAGACATATGAGATGCTGCAACTAATTCAAACAACAGTGACTTCAAACCACAAAGAAATCCAAAATAACTTTGAAAAGATAAACCAATTCATCTCCAATTTAACTTTACAACAAAAAAAATCCCAGGAAATAACAATAGAGAAGGAGCAGATAAAATAGATAACTGAACACAAATTCGAGGATAGGGACTCAAAGATGGAACTTAACACAACAAAGAAGTATGATTTAACCCAAGTTGAAAAACATTTACAAGAAATATTGGTTCTGGAAAAGGCAACTTATACTTTAAGACCACACAAGACAAATTTGAGGATAAGAAAAAAGACTGGTCAAAATGGATGGCAGAGACGTCAGGAACACCACTAGAACTGGAGAGACAAAAAATGATAAGAGATACAGAGAGAAAAAGAAAGAAAAAGATTTTCAACAAACATGAAAGAGCCAATGCCTCTTACAAAGATATTGTACTTGACTTATTTTTTATATCTACAGTGACACCTACAAGAATATGGAAAGACTCTTTGATTCAGAAGAATATATTGATTAAAGATATTGGGCAAAAGAATAAGACCAAAGTGAACAGAAAATAGACGATGGGACTTATCAGAGAGAATATTTAAAAAAGAAACACCTGTTTGAATATGGTTAAAGTAATGGAAAGATTTTGGATATGAATTTTACTTTAAGAGGGAGGAGTCCCTCAAATAACATAGCTCTCTTTCTTCTCTTTTCTTCTCTTATTTCTTGATATGAGTAATATAAAAGAGTTAGAATGGCTTATACTGTATATAAGGACATATTTTAGATATTTAAATGTGTTTGATTTTAAGAAAATTACAATGGATTAAAAAAATGTTTTGAATAAGAGTTAAAAGACCAGGTGACCAGATTTATTAAATGGAATATTTAAAGATTAAATATATTCTTAATTATGGTAAAAAAGAATGGAAAATTTTTGGAAATAAATATGTATTAGCTTAGGGGAAACATGGACTTTCAGTAGTATACTATCTTTTTATCCCTCTTTACTCTTGTTTTCTCTCTCTCTTTTTTTAGTCTTATTTATTCCTTAAGTAAGGTAAAAGTTATGGGATGGTTTACAAGAGAAAAAATAGAATCAAATATCTAAATGTAATTAACTTTGAGAAAATCTTAACCAGTAAGAATGTCTTGAATATTGTGGGAAAAACAAATGTAAACAAGAACTGTAAACGGGATCTATGATGAGGCAACCAGAACGACTAGATAGAAAAGAAATATTATATTGATGTGATTATTTGTGGAAATATTAGAAAAAAATTATATTCAATTGTTATCTACCAAAACAATTAGAATTGTATTAACTTAAGGTTGGTAAAAGAGAACATTATGGGAAGAAAAGGAAATCAAGAAAAGCTATTATGTGGATTATAGATCATAGAAACCAATTGTTAGCGAATGTTTTTTAAATGTAAACCCAGAGAACACACTGTTTACCGAATATTAAGGTGACCATGTTAAAAAAATAATAATTTTTTTATAAAAAGAAAAAAAGAAATTCCTTTTGTGGCCATGGCCATGGACCACCAAAATTTAACTCAAGATTTAAATCATAACATTTTTGACAGCCTCTGAGGACCCCTTGTCATGATATCACAGCCCCCCCATGGGTCCGCAGACCACAAGTTGAGAACCACTGGACTACTATATTGCAATGCACTCTACATGAGGCTTTCTTGAAGACCATTCAGCAGCTGGAGTTGATTCATAATAAGGCAGCCTGAGCAGTTTTGCCCATGTAATATCTCTGCTCCATGAGTTGCGTTTGTTACTAATAGGCTTTCAGGTGCAATTCAAGATGCTGGTTATCACCTATAAAGCCCTACATTATGGGTGTCAAACTCACCGCGTCACATGACATGTCACGTCGTATCACGACTTTTTTTGCATTGCCGGAGCTGGGGTGGGTGTGGCCTCTGCATGATGCAACTGGCCTGTGGGCCAGCAGTTTGCCACCCCTGCCCTACATGGTCAAAGGCCTAGTTAACTAAAGGAGCTTCTGTCTTTCATGGTTTCTACCCACCCTGAACAATCAGACAGAATTGGCATAATCAATGAGACCCTATGTATGCCAGCTCTGTCTGATTGTATAGGATGGGCAGCAACCACAAGAGACAGAAAGACAACAGTCATCTAGCAAGACCCAGAAAATGCAGCTTCTCTATCGCAACACTTGCCCTCTGGAACAGCATCTGTCCAGAAATTGGGATCTATCCCTTTTTTAGTGTTCTCTCTGGATGATTCTCATTCTTTCTTGATGCGGTCAAGTTTCTTGTTAATGTGTAAGTATGTAAGTATTTATTTATACATATAAATACCTACCATGTACTTTAGTATCAATCTATTTTCCAAGTACTGCTCCTTTTATGCCTAATTGCACTATCTATAAACAAGCATCAGCAATCTCAATAAAACTCCAGAGAGTGAACAAATATATTCCCCTCCAAATATATTTAAAACAACACTTTACTTGCTACAGGAAAAACCCTTTTCAAGGAAAACTGAGTATGCTTAAAAAATATGGAGTGACGGATGCTGGAGGCGGGGCAAAAGGGAATGGAATATCCCAAACAAAGTCTGGATACCTTACAACATTTTTTTGTAGTGATCCTTTTTGTTGACCCTTTGAATCCAATTAATTCTAGTTTTTCACTCCGAAGAAGCAGTTTTAACTGTTTGATAAACCTCCCTGTATATCTATCTCCTGTTTCTTTTATGATAACATGAAAAAAATGCAAAAACTATTGGGAGGAACAAGTGTAGAATGACAAAAAAAAAACCTCTTCTCCATCTACTCATCAAGCAAATTTGCTCCATGTTGCAATCTATGACAAAATTTATGATGCCTTTGAACAGATATGGAATACAAAGAACAACTTGTACCTGCCAAATCGCCTCTTCCGTTAATACTATGGAGTACCAAATAAACAACAGAGAGTCTCATGGCTCCTTAAAGTCTAAGAAATTTATTAGGACTTAATTTCCATGGATTGCAGCCCATTTCACAGCTGTTGTTTAAGTTATATAATAAGGATGTGGGGGGGGGGGTTCCAATCTCAGTGCAGTAAATTAACAATCAGAGAGCTGAAATCAATAAGAAATTTTAAGAAAGCATATTTAAGATATCTTGTAACTTTGTAATACTCCCCGGATTCCCTCTTGCTGGTGTGGTATCAAAGAAAAAAGAAATGAAATTTGGAGCAAAATGTTTAGAAGAGAAGGTCATGGTTCTACAGATTTTTCAAATACGGTAAATAAGTTTGTAAATGGCTGATGCTTATTTAAATATTAGGGTTTTTTTCTTAAAAGTCTTAGAATGTAAATTTTGCTCAATTAATTGGTCCTGTCTCCCAGGTGAAATGTTATGTAGGATCACAGTCAAGTAGATCAGTTTTCTGTTTACTCCAAAGTAATAATAGCTTATTAAACCGATATAGCTCCTGATCCCAGAGACTCAGTGCAGAAGTAAGTCCCACTATGTTCAGTGTGGTTTATTTCCAAGAGTACTTAGGATTACATTCATTGAACTGCAACAATTTACCCTAATGTACTGACTTCCAGTCACTTGGGACTACAATTCCCAGAAATCCTTACCATATATTTAGAGGTTTTGTGGTTGGAGAAAACTATAGAATTATATAGTCTAAACCAGGGGTGTCAAACTTGCCATGTCACATGACGTGTCGTGACGTATCACAACTTTTTCCCCATTGCTGGAGCTGGGGTGAGTGCAATTTCAGCTTGATGCATCCGGCCCGTGGGCCGGCAGTTTGACACCCCTGGTCTAAAGGAATTAGACAAAGATATAAAGAATAAATTGTTTAAAAAATCCCTAAATAATATGATCTAGTCAGGCTAATGTGCTAATAAAATTAAAGACAAATTATTGTATTGCTTTCATTTATAATACAGTAATATGTAAATTTAGCGCCACCTTCAGGAAAATAAATTTATATCTATTTATATAGATAAGGTAAAGGTTCCCCCGCACATGCGTGCTAGTCGTTTCCGACTCTAGGGGCCGGTGCTCATCTCCGTTTCAAAGCCGAAGAGCCAGCGCTTGTCCGAGGACGTCTCCGTGGTCATGTGGCCGGCATGACTAGACACCAAAGGCGCACGGAACGCTGTTACCTTCCCACCAGAGTGGTCCCTATTTTTCTACTTGCATTTTTTATGTGCTTTCGAACTGCTAGGTGGGCAGAAGCTGGGACGAGTAATAGGCGCTCACTCTGTTACGCGGCACTCGGGATTCAACCCGCCAAACTGCCGACCTTCTGATCGACAAGCTCAGCGTCCTAACCCACTGAGCCACCGCGTCCCTTTTATTTATATAGATACATAGTATATAAACTTCTGTCCTGGCAAGTTATTTAAATATGACTTCAGGGTAAACTTTCATTCAGGAGGTTAATACTTCTAGAATGTTAAAAAGTCAGATAATTTTGCATGCATTGTGATCTATTGATTGTAAGTGGTAGGGAAGCAGGTAAGTAGGTAAGTAGGAACTTGTTTCATTGGAAGCCTCTAATTATAAGATGCACAAACACCTAGAAATGTCTTTAAAAAAGAGAAAATTCTAGTTCATAGATTACTGTGAGCATTGCAAATATGGCTTTCATTAAAAATATTCTGTTTAGTACGTAATTCTCCCATAAATTTACAAATCCCTTAGCACTAATCCCTTTGTGTTACGTACTGTATCAAAGCAATGCAATATATATGCTAACTATCAAAAACAAGAATGGCAATATGCTAAATCCCGTATATGCAGCACACTAGTGGCAAAATGAAGGGGTATTCCTCTTTGTCACTTAATTCTCTTAATAAAGCTTTGAGGCAGTGACTGATGAAAGTTACGTGGGGAGCATCCATCGCTTACTTTGGATTTGAACCTGACATCCCAAGAAATTGAACCATGCTGCATTTTTTTTTTGCATTGCAATGCCTAGTATCTCTCACCAATAGCAATGCTGCTGAAACTTTCAATAATGTCTGAAAGATTTTCTCTGTTAAGCTTCTGAAAGCTGATGGATGAGGAAGCCATATTATTCAAATTTGATCCAATAGAAACTGTCCTCGGATTAAAAGATGCTCAACATTTCCACATTGACTTGCATAACTTAATTTTTGGGGTGGGTTGGGGGTGGGTTGGGGGTGGGTTGCTCCTAACTGAAGTAAAAATGTATTTTATTTGGAGCTTATGGAAGGAGGAAATCCTCACTGGCATGGAAAAAAAAAGATAATAGAGGGTTAAAGGTATTATGCTGACACCAAGGGGGACCAGGGTTTAGCCCACTCAGCCACAGTATCTCACTGGATGATTTGGGGCACATCATTCTGTCCCAGCCCAGCCTATTTGAGAGAGTGGTGATTGCAGAGAAAAAAAGAGGAGAGCATTAATCAGTCAAACACATTTCTAACTGAGCATGTGCCATCAAGTCATTGCCAACTCTTAGCCCCTTCACAGACAGCTTTTACCAGAAGTTTGAATACCACCCAGGTTTTTCTGTCCCATTAAAGTCTACACATGTAGCTTTGCCAGCCTGTATAGAAATCAGTTTAATTCTGAAGTTTGAATACAGCCAATATGCCAGGACTTGCAGAGGGAGCCATCTAGTGGATTGTTTGAGCAATGCATTTTTTTTTAATAATATGGGAGAATAGGATCTCCCAAAGTCTGAGATACTACACAGGTCGCGTCCTTGACTTACAACCATTTATTACAACGGCGCTGAAAAAAGTGACATTTGATCATTTTTCACACTTACAACAGTTGCAGCATCCTCACAACACTGTGATCAAAATTTGGGTGCTTGGCGTGTATTTATGACGGTTAGTCATGTGATCACCTTGTGTGACCTTTTGACAGAGACCATGGGGAAGCCAGATTCACTTAACACTTAAGTTGTTACTAACTTATCAACTGCAGTGATGCACTTAACAACGGTGGCAAGAAAGTTTATAAAATGGGGCAAAACGTAACAACTGTCTTGCTTAACACCAAAAGTTTTGGGCTCAGTTATGGCCATAGGTCCTTTGACTACCTGTACAATATTGGGGGGGGGGAAGGAGGCAAGTTTTTTAAAAAAATTACTCAGAAATAGGTGTGGGAATCTGTTTCTATCAATTGGTCATTAGTAAGTGGAGCCCATAGGAGAGGTCTAAACTTCCATTCCTTGAACACATTATCCCACTCCAGATTAGTGCTCCAAATTAATGTGAGAGTTTTTATTGTACCATGTCCTTCCATGTTCAGACAGTTGAGTAGAAATGGCTTTGAAGGTAGGAGAAGCAACAGTTCCAGAGTTTGACATTCCTTTTTAAAAAAAATAAGATATAATAGTGTGGGAAGAATCCAGAGAAAGAAATATTTTGGGGAATATTAAAATGGCAGAATATATTTCTCCAAAGAAATAATGGAGAAGATCTTTAAAAAGGCAAACACTTCTCCCCCCCCCCCCCCCGCAACCAGAAAACTCAGCAGAAACCAGCTTTTAGAAATGCAGATGTAATAATCTTTTCAGGAAGGTTAGAGCCAGGAAGCTGATGAGATTAGGAAGACAAAGACCCCTAAAATCTACATACCCCACCCAAATTCTAGACATAATAGGATTAACCCACCAATACCAAAAGGGCACACTCAGACTCAGGTCAAAGTACATGACACAGGAAATACAAAGCCTCAAACAGGAACAGGAAACAATCTCAAGAGCCCCAGAAGGTATAAAAATACACCAGTCCTAGCTACATGTGGTCTGCTTTCCCAGAGCCATGCTTCTGTCTGGCTTTGCTCTTCAATAAACTATAATCTTCTTTCTAAAGCAGTCTCCATTTTGATTATTCCCAGCTTGGACTGGACCCTAATGAAGACTTTTCTTTCAACAATTTGGCATCCAGGTTGGGACTTCAAGTTAACCTAAGCCCCATCTTGCCGGGAACAGACCCCTCCTGTCTGTGGGTGGGTTTCCCAGGCCCTGCCCATTTGGAGCAAGGGTAGTAAAGGGAGTTTTGAGACTGAGATTAAGGGCTGCTTTGGAAAAAAGGTGAGTACCTCTAAATTTTAACTTTAAAGCCCAGGAGAGAAATGTGTGTATGTCTGTGTGGGGGAGTGAGAAGACCTTTTTCCCAATCACAGTTGGATCTTGCTCCCTCTGGCCTTTCCTAACCACAGAAAGGATCTGTTCAAGTGGCAGACCCTGGAAAGCATGTGAGTTTGGCCAGAGCGCAAGACCTTTTGTTAGGGAAAGGGGAGAGCCTATGTGAAAATGGAATGGAAAAGCGAATGAGAGAATTCATTGGCTAAATAAAGGTACTTAAAAGGAAAATAAAAATATAGGAACAGTGATTTTCTCTCTCTCTTTCTATGCAACCACGTGATATGTTTAAGATTTGCGCCTTCCCTAATTTGACTTAACTGAGATTTATGGTGGAATGACCAGAATGTGAAAACTGAGTGTTCCGTTTTCCTCTCCTCTTTGTCTTTGTGTGTGTGTGTGTGTGTGTGTGTGTGTATGTGTGTGTGTGTCAAGAGATCTTTGTGTGTCCTCAAGGTAAATGTTAACTATTGGGTGTCTCTAATCCCTAGAGACAAGAATTTTAAAATTCTGCTAGAAATTCTGTTAAAATAAGCCACCCAAAAGAAAAATACTCTCACTCTAGGTTGTCTGGCCAACAAAATAGAGTGAAGAGAATTGAGTTCTCTTTTTTCCTTCCCTTGTTAGGAGGGAATCTTTTAAGTTCATTTAGAAGGAAAAATTTGTTCATTTGCTTGTTTTATTTGTGCATTTTCTATGTGTTGTAAATGGGTTTTTATCTGTCTAAACTTCTCCTGAAACAGGAGGTGTGTCTACCCACAGGAACCTCATGAGCTCAAGTTTGCTTGTGTAGGGAAATAATCTTATGAATTTACTTTTCTTATCCTATCACTAATCAGTAAAACTACTATGGAACTAATCCTGGAAGATATAAGCATTTTTCAAGCTCTAAAATAATGTGGTCTATTTTAAAATAAATGTTAAAGGTAGATTCTCCCACCCATGGCAAACTGTACACCTTAAAATATTAAGCTTTTATTTGGAGCTTTCAGCATTCTCAAGCTGCCCAGCATCTTCAAGTTGCAAGTCCTTTAAGTCCTCTTTAACATGTTGCAAATGTTCAGTTTCAGAAGTGAGACCTTTCGTTTTTTGTTGTTCACTTACCAGAATCCAGCTTCTCTTTTCTCATCTGTGGTGTCCCCATTTTATCTTATGTTTCTTTAATAATTGCAGTATTAATGCCTTTTCAAACTCTGCCTGCAAGCTACCTCCCCCCGCCCCCATCTACTTCCTCACTTATCCTCTGTTCTTGGTGCCTAAGTCTGACCAGTACTGCCTCTCCTGGGAGAGTTCACCCAGAAAGGGAGGAGACCTTGTTCTCATGTCTTTCAGCCCTGCACACATGACCCACACAACCTTTGGAAGCAGAGCACACTGACCCAGATGCTGCCTCCATCCATTTGAGCCAGAGAATGGGGTTTGAATCCAGCCATCCACTAGAAAGCCATCATGCAACCAGAGTGGAACACATCTTCCCAAGTCCTACCATCTCCCCCAGATGTCTATGGAAAGCTGCAGAGAAAGGAGTGAGTCCTGGAGCCATTGGCCCCCACATGAAGCCTCAGAAGACAACTGGGAAAACTATGGGGGGGAGGGCAGAAACTCATTGTAAGGTTTTCTTTCTTGCCTCATTTGTATTGTAATAAGCCATTTGAATGTATTTATGGAGGGATGGCATTTGGGAATGGTTGGCACAGCAAGTATTGAACACCTTGGATTTCTGTCTGGTGGGAGGAAAAATTGTCCAGGATGCTTGTATTGCCTGTTTTGTAGACACATACACACACATATACACACCATTCAGAATCACACTGAACCTATCCCCTTCACCTACCTTCAGTAAAGCTCCTTAGGCTGGTTCTTGCCCTGTGGCACTAAAGCTTTGCATGCACACACCTTCCTGCAAATTCCAAGGGGGAGGGAACCAGGCCCCCTCAGGCGATTTGCAATTCATATGCCCTGAGGAGGTAGCAGGAAAGAGATCTCCAAAACCCAAGCCCTGAATATGTTGCACTGGTGGACTCAGACTGGGAGTCCTGGAGCTGTGTGCAATTTAATAGCCTGGCTTGCACACTGGCTAAACTCAATTGGACATCACAAACCCTGGATGCACTGAACTAAGAGCTAAGGCAGGAAACAACTCTTGAAAATGGGCAGCCAGTAATTATATATTGAGGCAAAACATGGCTGTGAAGAATTTTGGGAAGCATGTGCAGACCTGACTGAATGGTCAAAGTGACATCCAGCATCTGAAAAGAATCGGCCCAGAATATCGGACACTATACATTTCTTTTTCACATAACAGAACTTTTGTTCTGACTTTTAGACCTTCATGAGTTGGAGGCTCCCATTTTAGGAGCCACTGCAGGGATCTTTTTCTGCTGCCTCTTTTTCTGCTGCCTTTCCCTTTTTACATTAACAGTTTAAAAGCTTGTTTATCAAGTCTCCCTGACTAGATCAATTTTAATCTTGTGCCAGTAAAAGTGTGCCACCCAGGGGGGATTGTGGGAAGAATCCAGGGAAATAAATATTTTGGGGAATATTAAAAAGGCAGAATATATTTCTCCCAAGGAATAATGGAAAAGATCTTTAAAAGGGCAGGAACTTCTCCCTCCTCCCAGCCAGAAAACAGACTGGACCCTGAAGACTTTTCTTTCAACAATAAAATAAGATGTTCTACAAGGTACTCTCGTATTCCATTTGTATATAACAACAAAACTCAGTATCCCAAGGCAGTGATTTTAAGACAAGCTTACCAAATTAGATAATTGGAAAACTATCAAAAGACTTTAGGGTGGGAATCCCTGAGTTATCTTGATAAATCAGGGGACAAACCTTCAGTCAGCAATATTAAAACATTTCTAAACTATATGGGATCAAGAATGTAGGCAGTATTCCCTAATCATCCTCAAAGTTTCCTGCTGCTTAGCATCTGCTTGAAGACCTCTAGTGAAGCAGATCTTATCATGTCTACTGAGATTCTCAGTCATCCAGGCTATGGTTGTCCCAAAAGTGATTTTTCAAGAAGCAACTGGACTTTTTTTTGTTTTTCCTTTAAGACATTTTGCTTCTCATCCAAGAAGCTCTTCTTCATTTCAGAAACTTATCACTTCTCTGATAATCCGTTCCACTGCCAAGCTGTTCTTGCCAAAAGAAAATGTTTGTAACATTCCATGAAAAATTGCCTTTCTGCAGTCTATATACTTTATTTCATGTACTGTATTTTGGAGCAATGGGAAACATATATTGTTCAGTTGTTTGGGTTGACACGCAAGAAACAGGCTGTTCATACGAATTATTTCCAAATAGTCTCCTATCTAAATATTAGTCAGATTCAATCCTTTTCCTATCTCAGATCAACCAAGGTGTGCATCAAGGTAGCGATGCCACCTAGCTGTTCCAGCCCAGAACCACATAAAAGCTTAATGAATTATCTTCCAACAATGTGATCATAGGCTGCTAATGCCACCTTCTGAAATTTTTCTGACTTTCTGCTACAACTCTGAGATTTTTGATTCTCCCATTCAAATATCAACCGTGTCTGTCTTTGTGCTTTTTTTTTTCAAGAAAAGAAATACTTTCCTTTTCAATAAGAAAATAAAATCAGTGATAAGACAAAGTTGATTTAAGAAACTGAGCCTTGGTGGAGCAGTGGGCTAATGCCTCCTTAAGTAACACCAGCTGCCTGCAATTAGTGCAGGTTCGTGTCCCACCAGGCTCAAGGTTGACTCAGCCTTCCATCCTTCCGAGGTAGGTAAAATGAGGACCCAGATTGTTGGGGGCAATTAAGCTGACTTTGTAATAATGCCGCTTGGGGTGTGTGTGAAAGCCCTAATAAGCAGGCATATACATAGAATGAAGGCTACTGCTAAGCTTGTAAGCCGCCCTGAGTCTTCGGAGAAGGGCGGGATATAAATGGAATTAAAATAAATAAATAAATAAATAAAAGGCTTCCACACCACAAAATCAAAATACTATATTAGATTATCCGAGATGCCCGTAACCACTCGACAATGTCCCAACTTTTGCTTGCTTATAGTTTTCCCTCCATTGTATTCCTTGGATTAAGAAGACACAACCCCCCCCCCCCTTTGTTGCATATTTGTGAGAGAAATCTTTCTTTCTCTGGAACCAGTTTGTTCCGATTCCAACTGAGCTCAGTAGAAAATCAAAGCCAGGATACGTCCTCTGGATCACTAGAATCAATCACGACTTTCTTTCTTTTCTCTCTCTCTCTCTCTCTCCCCAGATCGATTTTCCCATTTTGGCGGCTCTCCACGTTATTATGCTGGGTTAGAAATTGCCTCGGCCCGAGAAGGCGCTGCGCCCTCAGGAGGACGGCTCTGCAAACCGATCTCCACAAAAAAAATAAATAAATTTAAATAAAGCGCTGCCAAATCTCCGCACGTTCCCCGCCTTCGGGGGGGATGGGGGGAGTGGGGAAAGAAAACCCCAAGACTCGCGCAACGAGATCGGTGCGAGGCTGACCCTGGGATTTTTTTTTTCCATTTCAGGCTCCCGACAGGAGGGAACGATCCCTGGGCGGAGAAGTCGGCACCGCCTCCTTCCTTCCTCTTTCTTCGGGCGAACATGGCTGCAGCCGCCGTCTGCTCGGCGGTGAAGGTAAGGCGCCGTTTCGCCGAGCGGGAAAGCCCGCTCCGCTTCGCGCCTCCCTCGGCTTTCCCCGAGCTTCTTCCCCCGACCGGCGGCTAGCCCGGGGCTCCCGCGGCTTGCAAAGAGGCGCCCGCGGGCCTCTCGGCACGAAGCAGCAGCTCCGTAGACCGAGGTCGGCGCACCTTTAGCCGGCCTAAGCGCCGCCGCTTCTCTCCGCCTGGCTGGACGGGAGGGGGTGCCGTGTAAGCTTCCGCTCTGGCGGGCTGCAAAGCGAGGAAGGCCGGCTTGAACGCAGGGAGATTTAGCGCAGAGCGAAGGCGCGCAGGTGGGGGGAATCGTGTGAACGTTGGCCGTTGCGGGCTGGGGGAGACGAGAGCGCGTCGATGATCCCGGGAAAGTGGGGGGGTTTGCTGAGACAGTGCAACCAACCTGATTCTCGACAAGGGTTTCCAAGCTTGCCAGCGTGATCTCCCTCCTATAAACCCTTTTGGCTTTTTGCTCTGCTCGCTGGACTTTTTTTTTTATTCGGTTGCTTTCCCCGCCTCCTTGGATCCATCTGCGGATGGGACACGAGGCAGGATTTTCTCCGATTTTCAGATGAAAAGCTAGCAGCTAGAATTCAGGGGTCTTCAAACTTGGCCCTTTTATGACTTGTGGACTTCAACTCCCAGAAATCCTCAGCCAGCAAAGCTGAATTCTGGGAGTTGAAGTCCACAAGTCATAAAAGGGCCAAGTTTGAAGACCCCTGAGCTAGATCGTGGGGCTGCCGCCCTCCCTCAAGCACAATGCAACGGGCAGAGCTCCTGGTTTCCCCCCTGTCCCGTCCCGCCCTCCTAGAGTTTGGAGTTGGGGACCACCCAGGTGTTGTACTGGGCTTCCGAGGCTCTACAGAAGCCTTGGAAAGGAATGCAGGTAAGTCCTCGACTTACAACGCAGATCGCTTAATGACCGAGGTCACAACAGCACTGAAAACAGTGACTTTAAACCATTTTTTTAATTCACGCCTGTTGCGGCATCCCTATGGTCACGTGAGTTAAAGTTCCGATGCTTGGCGGATGACTCTGATTGGCGACGGTTGCAGTGTTCCGGCGTCATGGGATCGATCCCCTTTTGCGACCTGACAAGCAAAAGCCAGTGGGGAAACCACATTCACTTATCAACCGTGTTACTGATTTAACAACTGCGGTGATTCGCTTAACAAATGGGGCCAGGAAAGTCGTAACATGGGGCAAAACTCGCGTGACAAATTTCTCGCTTGGCAACATAAATTTGGGGCTGAATTGTGGTTGTAAGTTGAGGACTACTGGTACAAGAGAAACAGAGCCCTACCTGAGATTGAATTTTTCTCCCGCCATTCTGCTTTGATTTGAATAAAAACAAAACTTTATACCGATACATAAAAACTTCACAAAAACTAGCACCTATACCTGAACAGGCCTGAACTTACGTGTGCTCAATTCTTGATGATTTGATGGACATGGATGTGTTATCTTCTTAGGTACCCAATGGAAAGGTGTTGACTGTTTTGAGATATGTATATATTTTAATTTTCCAGATTGGTACTTCTGATATTTCCTT
Organism: Vipera ursinii; assembly: GCF_947247035.1. Lineage (NCBI taxonomy): Eukaryota > Metazoa > Chordata > Lepidosauria > Squamata > Viperidae > Vipera > Vipera ursinii. The sequence goes on along the minus strand of NC_139513.1, from coordinate 214,977,268 downwards.
ATCTTTTAAGTGCTGGCCAGGTTCAACCCTGATTCATGGTCTGCAAGGTTGCTACCAGCAAAAATTCACTTTTGGATCTCTTTAAAAGGAAGCCACCACCATAGTTCCTTCCTGTTATTCTTTGTTATCAGACAAAAAGTATTTAGTTATGCAAATATGTGGTTTATGGTAGCCAAAATAGACTAAGCATGTCTCTGTTATAAAGGAAGTCTCTGAGCACTGTCCACCTTGCCAAACTGTGCAACTTTGCTAACCATCCATAGGTTGAAGCAGTGCTTTTTTTTGTAAGAAAAAAGGTGCCGGAACTCACATCTTGTTAATCTTTTATTTACCTTTCACACGTAGTCCCATCACTGTACATACACCCACACATGTCAGTTGTGTAATGAAACATAACGGTGGCTGCCCACAGTAAGCACTCAGTGTGCAACCACACGACCCATCACAAGCTGAGGAGTGCCACAAGCTGAGCAGCTGGACAAAGTATGCATGCATTGGACTCGACACACAAGCAGTCCGCGTGCACCATTTTAATGATTTTGCCACTGACCTGCTATGCTTGACAGGGCTATTCAAGTCCACATGGACCAAACATAAAATTTTCAAAAGTTACTTTTAAAACTTGGAAAATACGTCAAAAAAAGGTGCCGGAACTCTGTTCCGTTGAGTTCTAAGACAAAAAAGCACTGGGTTGAGGTATGGGTAGGAGAACATAGATTGAAACAAATTTGTCAACCCAGGAGGTCCTTACAGGAATAGGCCTATTAGGAACAGAGGGGAAAGCAATCAAAAGAACATATAAATATTTATTGGAATATAAAATGGAAGAGGAGCAGGTAACATGGGCCCAAAATTTTGGATATAATATTGATTTAGACCAGTGTTTTTCAACCACTGTTCTGCGGCACACTAGTGTGCCGCGAGATGTTGCCTGGTGTGCCGTGGGAAAAATTGAAAAGTAATTATAAAATACTTTCTTTGTGTTTATTTGATTCCTATTCAAGAGAATTACTTTATATATAGTCAATATAGGCACAGAGTTAAATTTTTTAACATTTTCTAATGGTGGAGTGCCTCGTGATTTTTTTCATGAAACAAGTGTGCCTTTGCCCAAAAAAGGTTGAAAAACACTGATTTAGACAAATAGCAAACATTATGGGAAAGAAATAGAAAGTTAACCTTGGCTACCTCATATAAGGAGAATCTGTACAGAATGTTTTACAGATGGCACTTCTCCCCTACAAGACTGGCAAAGATGAGAAAAGATATATCACCACAATGTTGGAAGTGCAAGAAAGTGTTAGGGACTTATTATCACATGTGGTAGACTTGTTCCAAAGCAAAAGAATTTTGGCGGTTAATAAAGACTTGGAGGAAATGTTGGGACTGAAGATAGATCTCAGACCAGAATTGTTTTTACTGGAAATGATAGATGGGAAGTTCAACAAAGGAGAGACATACCTAGTGTTGCATATCAGAACAGCAAGGTTGGTGTATGCCCAGAACTGGAAAAACAGGAATTCCCCGATGGAGAGTGAATTAATTAAAAAAAAATTTGATACGTGCAGAGATGGATAGACTAACCGTGGAAACTAAAGACAAGGATGGAACAGAGTATTACGAAGTTTGGGATAAGATGTATTATTGGTTAGACTGGAGAAGAAAAAGTCAGAACAAAGAAATCTCGTCTAGAAGAGAGAAAGTGTAGATTTTCAACCCCAAAGTGAGCGTAAGATAGAGATCAGAAAGAATATGAAATAAGAATGGAAATGGAAGTTATGTTGTATATAGACGTAAATATGTACGTAAATATATAAATATGTAAATAGTATAAAATGCAATATATAAATGGTATAAAAGATCAATGACTAGGGAGATATATGATATATGGTATAGTACAGGGGTCGGCAACCCAAAAAAGGAAAAGAGCCACTGGGAACCGGTTCCATCACACACACAAAAAAGTGGGAGCCGCATGTGTGTGTCCATGCACGCGCATGCGCAAAAAAGTCTTGCGCATGCGCAAAACGGTTTTTTTTTCTTGCGCATGCGCAGACGCCCGTGGTTGCCACCTTCCTGTGTGTGTGATGGAACCGGTTCCCAGTGGCAGCAGCGCCGCCGCCTTCGGCAGCCTGTAAACGTGCCGCCGCAGCTCTCCCAAAGAGAGGAGGGCGGCGGCCTGCAAACGGGCCGCAGCGGCTTTCCTCCTCTTTGGGGGAGCTGCCGCGGCACGTTTGCAGGCTGCCGAAGGCGGCAGCTCTGCAGGCGGGCCGTGGCAGCTGTTGCGGCCTATGGGCGCGACATTCGGCAGGGCCCCTCTTCGCAGCACGGCGCGAGGCCCTCACCCCCCACAGACGCGCCCTCCTCGCCACGGGAGCCACCCCCGCCATCCTCACACACCACTAGCGCAGGCCCACCTCGTCTTAGGGGCCTGCCCTCCACATGCCGGCTGCATCCTCCGATCGCCCGACGCCACCAGGGAGACTGCCCGGTGTTGGGCTCGACACGCCCAACACCCGGTGAGGCCGCGGAGGGACTCACCGGGCCCCGTGACCAGCTGCCGGCGTCTGTATGCAGCCCCCACGTTACTGCGGCCTTCCAGCGAGCCGGGCAGCGGCCTCTGCTAGATCCATCGTGTGGAGGCCGATACTCGAACAAAACCCGTCAAAGCAGCAGCCCGGGCCTGCTCGAGGAAGGGAGCATCAGACCTGAAGGCGCGTCAAGTGGCTGGAAGCGAGCGTTAACTCTGCGCCCTGCCACTTGAGCAAAAGACGCCGGCATCCTGTGGGGGGTGAGGGTGGGGAAGATAAGCTACGCCAAAAAGAAAAGAAAAGGAAAAAAAACAACGACGAATACCCACGACTAAGCAACATTCGTCTATCGGAGCTCTCCTTTCTTCGCTTCTTTCCCAATCACTGCACCTCAGCTCTAAAGCAATAGATACTGAGACTCAACCTCTCCTGAAAGGCCCTTTTATTTATTTTACAGGGGCTTTCCCAGGCTTGCTCCCCTTTCCATCGCAGACCGCGACTTGAGTCACTCTCCTCTCCCGTAGGAAACTCACTCTGCATATGCGCCGAAAAATTAACGTGCAAGTTTCCGGAATAGACCCCCGGCATGCCGTGAGCCCCGTAAGACTCAGCTCAAGGCGCGCACCTCCTTCTCCTTCCCCGCCTACCATTCATTCGCCACTCAGGGCGTGTGTCGGTTTGAGAAAGGCGTGCGCACATACACGGAGCCTCGCGGGCCGGCCTGAGCAAGCTCAGTGGTGCGCACGTTAGTCGCCGGGTGGTTGAAAGGAGAAGTCTTAGCGTTATCCCGCTAAGCCTAAAATCCTCAAATGTTATCTTTTTCGGGCTTTCCAACATACCGAGGGGTACTTATATCAAGCACTCTGCTTCGTAGAGATTGCCCCAGGTTTTTTTTTAAAAAAATACTTAAGTCAAGGTCATGTCAAGCCGCACAGGTTTCTGTCTTAAGTCAGACGGTGGTGGGGAAGAAGGAAAAATCGCCACAAAAGGCACGATTTTAGATCGCCGCAGAATTTTGACGACGAAATAAATGACTTTCCAAAGAAGCCTGGCAGGAGGACATGAAATATTAGGGCAACGTCTACCTTTGCTATGGATAACTTCAGGGACGAAACAAGCGGGGCCGCTGCCCGTTCGCGCGGAGGTACGGAGACCTGCCGACGTTTGGGGAAGTTTGGGGAGGTGCGCGCGCACCTCCCCAAACCTCCCCAAACGGCAGGTTTGGGGAGGTGCGTGCGCACCTCTCTGAATGGGTAGCGGCCCCGCTTGTTGCGAAAGCTGCCGCAGCCCGTCTGCAAAGCTGCCGCTTTCGGCAGCTTTGCAGACGGGCCGCGGCAGCTTTCGCAACAAGCGGGGCCGCTGCCCGTTCCCACGGAGGTATGTAGACCTGCCGAGGTTTGGGGAGGTGCGCGCGCACCTCCCCAAACCTCCCCAAACGTCGGCAGGTCTCCGGACGGCGGCGGCTTGGGAGAGGTGCGCGCGCACTCTCCAAACCGCCGCCATCCCGTTTGCACAGCTGCCGTGAACGCGGCAGGTCTCCGGACGAGACGGCGGTGGCTTGGAGAGGTGCGCGTGCACCTCCGCCCTTCGGAAAGGTGCGCACGCACCTCTCGGAATGGGCGGTGCCACTCGGTGCCGTTCGAAGAGGTGCACGCGCACCGGGCGGCTGGGAGCCGCAGGAGGCGGCTCAAAGAGCCGCATGCGGCTCCGGAGCCGCGGGTTGCCGACCCGTGGTATAGTATGTATGGCAAAATAACAGCCAGAAAAGTCACAGTGTTCAACCTGTTTTTAAATGTTTATTCAATAAAAATTTATTATTATTTTTTAAAAAAATAAAAAAAGGAATAGGCTTTCATGGCCTATCACCCATTACTGTACAGGTAGTCCTCAACTTATGACCACAATTGAACCCAAAATTTCCATTGCTAAGCAAGGCAGTGATTAAATGAGTTTTGCCTCATTTTGCGACCCTGTGCCACAGTTGTTAATTGAACCACTGCAGTTGTTAAGTGAATCACACAGTTGATAAGGAAATCTGGATTCCCCCATTGACCTTGCTTGTTGAAAGCCAGGTGGGAAAGTTACAAAAGATTTAATTTAATTTAATTTAATAATTTGATTTCTATACCGCCCTTCTCCCGAAGGACTCAGGGCGGTGAACAGGGCAATACACAATAAAAATCGAATACAAAAATTAAAAAGCCATTAAACATCATGCCCATAAAATCAATACATATTAAAGTTAAAACTAGTTTTAAAAACCCAACCCCATCCCGTCAGACCAGGCCAGCTTGTTCAAAAAAGAATGTTTTGAGATCGCGCTGGAAGGAGCGAAGGTCGGGGGCCATTCGGAGCTCAACCGGTAAGCGGTTCCAAAGGTCTGGCGCGCCCACAGAGAACGCTCTCCCCCTGGGGGGTCACCAATCGGCATTCTTTGATCAGCGGCACCCTGAGGAGGCCCTCACTGTGGGAGCGCACTGGACGGAGGGAAGTTGATGATCGCATGACCCCGGAACAATACAATTGTCATAAATACATGCCAGTTGCCAAGTGCCCAAATTTTGATCATGTGATCGTGGGGATGCTGCAGGGGTTCTAAGGGTGAAAAATCATCATAAGTCACTTTTTTCAGTCAGTCACTAAACAAATGCTTGTAAGTGGAGGACTACCTGGGGTCAAAATGCAGAATGTCTTATATGGTATTACCTGGAAGCTATTAAATCACTGATGTTAGAAAATATTTATGTGAATAAGACTCCATAGTAAAGTTGGTTATGTCTGGCTCACCCTTAGATAATAGAAAAATAATTACTTTGCCAAGCTCACGTGATATAGTATTGTAGATGAATTACTGTATGGGAATTTTGAAGCAGGGTTTACATAATTCTCATCCCTTCTGCCTCTTGCTTTGGGGCTTTCTTATTCAACCAGCAGATTAACTATCAAATTCCCGTTATGTGATAAGATGTCACACAGAATCCATGGCAGATATCAAAAGGCCTTGCCTTCTGTCCTAACGAAAGCAAAATTCTAATTATATATAGTGTCATAGAAATTATGTGATTAAAAATAGAACAGGATATTTTAAAAACTTATGTAAGATCGATATGAAATAGGGCTTTTCCTTTTAAAAAAAATCTGTGCATCACAATCAATGGCTTCTTTACTAATTTGATTCTCAAGCAATGTTTTAGGGCAGACATGTCAAACTCGCGACGTCACGTGACGTCGCACAACATATCAGGACAGTTTTGCCATTGCCGGCAATGGGGTGGGCGCGGCTTCCAGATGACATGACCGGCCCATGGGCCAGCAGTTTGATACTCCTGTTTTAGGGAATCTTGCCATTCTTAGAATTCTTCACAGGGACCAACAAAAGTAGCCTATCCTCCCTTAAAAGCAATTTAAAAAGGTAAAGGTTCCCCTGCACATGCGTGCTAGTCGTTTCCAACTCTAGGGGCCAGTGCTCATCTCCGTTTCAAAGCCAAAGAGCCAGCGCTTGTCCGAGGACGTCTCCGTGGTCATGTGGCCGGCATGACTAGACGCCAAAGGCACACGGAACGCTGTTACCTTCCCACCGTAGTGGTTCCTATTTTTCTACTTGCATTTTTACATGCTTTCGAACTGCCAAGTTGGCAGAAGCTGGGACGAGTAACAGGCGCTCACTCTGTTACGCTGCACTCGGGATTCGACCCGCCAAACTGCCGACCTTCTGATCGACAAGCTCAGCGTCCTAACCCACTGAGCCACCGCGTCCCTAAAAGCAGTTTATTTATTTATTTAGTTAGTTTTCTATACCGCCCTATTCCCGAAGGACTCAGGGCGGTTTACAGGGCAATATTTAAAAGACAATATAAATTAAGATAAAAATAGAATTAAAAAGAATTAAATTAATAATAGCCCAACAATAAAACAGTGTTAAAACTTAAAACTAAAAACCCCCTCAGTCCAGGCCAGATAGATCAAAAAGCCAGGTTTTCAGTTTACTTATTGCTTTTTATCGTTCCTTGTTACATGCAATAGCATAAGGTTATGTGTCTAAGTAAATTCACAAGTGGAAATTAGCGTGCTTATAGGCGTAGTTGCACAGACAGGGTGGACAATTTTGGTTAGGGTGTTGCAAGCATGTGGCCAGTGATTTGAATTTGGGGGTTGCAGGCATGTCTCTCAGCCCAATCCACCTCACAGGGTTGTGGTTGTGTGGGGGAAAGCTTTGTTTTTAAGTGGTGTTTTTAGCTTCTTGAGGAGCAGTTAAAATTAACCGGTGTACTCCCAGTTGTATTCCTTTTTCACGGTTTATTTTATTCTCTTATTTTACTCTGTTCCGTTTATGCTTCTTTCATTTCCTTCCTTTATTATTGTAAGCCACCTAGAGTAGCCTTACGATGAGATAGGCGGCAAACAAATTTTCAAAAAATAAATAAGATGGAAGACCTCAACTAGTCAAAAACATGGGTCTCGGTTTGTCCTGAGAGCTATGGGTGAGGTGCTGTGGATTAAGGTTACACATTCTGTCAGAAGCTACTTCTCTAATGTTACATATGAGCTTTCTCCAACCTTGATGCATCTGAGATATGTGATATTTGGGAATTGAAGTCTACCTATTTAGAATACGTCAGGTTTAGGAAAGACTGTGTTAAAAGGCTTCTAGAAGCACTGCCATTTTTGGAGTAGAGACTTCCTGTTCATCAGGTTAAAACTTTACTAAATGTACGGGGCTTGTTTGGGCAATCTAGAACAAGAACAGAGATAAGGGGGCAGGTCTGTTCCTCTTAGTGTTGTTGGATTTGTTCTTCTGGGCTTCTGGCAGCTTACAAAGGGAATGAAGTGTGCTACTGTGCCTGTTATGATACGAATACCCTGTAGAAACTCTGTATGGCCATCTGTTTCTAGTACTTTTTCCATCTGTCCTCCATTAGGGATTAAGGAAGTTGCCTAAGGCTAAAGAGGTGTGTTAGCCAGCCTTATCAAACTAAATAAAGCAACAAACAAATTGTGATATTAGTGGTACATTAGTGGTGAAAAAAAAATTATCCTTTTATCTCGTCTTCTAATCTATATTTCTTCTCTGGAAGATTGGAATTATCGGAGGGACTGGTCTGGACGATCCTGAGATATTAGAAGGTCGAGCAGAGAAATACATTGATACGCCATACGGAAAGGTGTGTATAGGTAACTAAGTCATGCTTGTTTTGCGCGCATATAGTGTGCTAGGGAAAAGACATGAGGCTTAGCTGTATTTCCAAGAATTTCTCATAGGTTTCTATGAAAAAACACCCAGTAGATTTGCAGCTTGATTGGATTTTTAAAATAGCATGATTAACACTTGCAAGGGTTGAATGAACAAAGATAAGAAAGTCATCAAACAGTATGGTTCTTTGAATGATGGCCACCATGTGTCTTTGGGTGCCCAAATTATTTCTCATCTCCTGGCAAATGGCTCTAATTCCATGGTAGCTGGCTGTGGATGCCTGAAATCAGTTCTTCTCCTTGTGTACGCATGAAAGGGTTGTACATACTGGGTATACTGTATTTAGTGGGGTAGATGTATTCACAAAGTGTGACTTCATTTCAGATTTATTAGCTACTGTCCTCTTCATTAGTTACAAATATTTCTCACAGAATCACAGCTAATCTCCATCCTGCTTCTTATGGATGTTTTTTCAGGGATGTTCTGTACTTTGAATTACCCGTATTTCCTGGTGTATAAGACGACTTTTTAACCCATGAAAATCTTCTCAAAAGTCAGGGGTCGTCTTATACGCCGGGTGCTGAAACTTTAGGGACAGGGCTGGCTGGAAAACCTGGAGCAGATCTCCCATTTGGTCTGCGCAGGGAAAGTGGGACCAATTGGAGAAGAAGCTGCAGTCTGTGATTTTTTACAGGCTGGAGTCTGGGCGTCTTTCCTTCTAAAGTTGAAGAGCAGCTGCAGTCTATCCCAACTTGAAAGGCAGGTGGGGAATGCAGCAGCCAGAGCAGGTGCTTAGCTCTAAGGACACATTCGACTCAGGAACTGGGCAGGCTGGCTGGAAAACCTGGAGCGGATCTCCCATTTGGTCTGCGCAGGGAAAGTGGGACCAATTGGAGAAGAAGCTGCAGTCTGTGATTTTTTACAGGCTGGAGTCTGGGCGTCTTTCCTTCTAAAGTTGAAGAGCAGCTGCAGTCTATCCCAACTTGAAAGGCAGGTGGGGAATGCAGCAGCCAGAGCAGGTGCTTAGCTCTAAGGACACATTCGACTCAGGAACTGGGCAGGCTGGCTGGAAAACCTGGAGCGGATCTCCCATTTGGTCTGCGCAGGGAAAGCTTTAGAGTGAATTAGGAAAAGTTTAATCCACTTGCACTGTTTTATGTTTACATGTTTGATGACAAACAGCCTTATGTTTATAAGTGACAGTTTTCCTACTAAGTACCTGCATGTCATAAGCATTTGAATTAAAATTACCATATTAAAATCAAATCTGATGTTTTTTAATTTTTATTTGGTGTGCGTTGGAAGAGGGGTAGTCTTATACGGCGAGTATAGCCCAAACCCTATAATTTAACAGGAAATGTAGGGGGTCGTCTTATACGCCAGAAAATACGGTAGTCCCATAGCATTCACCAAGAAATCTAAGCAGTCAGGTCCCAGAATAGCCATTACTGATCAGTGGCCTGCTGCTATTGATTCTGTAATTGTAATGTTCTGAAGAATGTACAACGTGACTTTGCAGTTGTTTTCAGTATATCAGATTTTGGCAGGCGGCAAAGTCTTATCAAAACCTACTGAGATTTATTTCTGTGTGTGATTTAATGGGTAGGATTGTGCTCCATAATGGATTTCCCACTTCGATCCTGCGTTAGTGATAAATCAGATTTTTGTGATTTGTTGGTGGAATTTTATGATGCTTCTGTAGTATTTGTTTGTGCTGTTTTTAATTCCAGCCATCAGATGCACTGATTTCAGGAAAAATAAAAAACGTCGACTGTGTGCTTCTAAGCAGGTAGGTGAAATTCCTTTAAAACACGTGAATTAGAGTTGCATTAGGAAATGTGATGTACCATTGATTGTAATCAAGCCAAACCTTCAAGCTTGCTAACTATGCAAGCTGTTTGGCAGGCTACAGAGGAGTTCTGCTAGAGTTCCCTTGTGCTGTCATCTCTTCTTGCTTCCTAGATGCTCACCAATCAGGCGGCTGATAGAAGGCACAGTATGGGTGGTGGGAAGTAGCAGATTTCACAAGAAATTGCATAATCACCATGAATTGCCCATCTCATAGTTGAGGATTATATCAGCTACTCATGAAATTCCTCCAAATAGTATAGGATTATATACTTTATTGAACTGGGGATGGGATGGCTCAGTGGTTAAAGACATTGAGCTTGTCAGAAAACTGATAGCCCGGGTTCAAGACTTGAGCACCGTGCAACAGGGTGAGCCCCAGTTACTTGCCCCAATCTAGCTCCGGCAAACCTAACATCTGGTCTGCAAGGTAAGTAACATAGACAATCTGAAGATTCTGGGTTGACCACTCTAAAAGCTTTTCCTTGCTACCTTCCTTACTCAAAAGGCTGGGTTTTTTTTCCTGTGCTTCAAATTATAGCTGTAACATCAGGCACTAATAAGTGAGATCAGGGACTTTGACAAGGGGCCACCATGTTTAGATCCCAGTTTAACTTCTCACCCTGGTCTTGGTGTCCAGTATTCTGCTCAACTCACATTTGCATAAGGTTGGGGTAATTTATCCATAGCTCCAGTGAAACTCAAAAGAATCATTTCGACAAATGACCTGTCATATAAGGGAACAACGATACAGTTTCAGTGCACTTGCAATGAAATGAAATTTTTCTGTTCCATCTTGCTTTCTGAATGTGTCTATTGCAGACATGTCAAACACAAGGCCCGGGGGCCAGATCCGGCCCGCAAAGTGGTTTCATGCGGCCCGCAAAGCCATCCTGGAAACAGTGAGGGAACGGCCCCCACTGCCTTGGCCCTGGCCCAGAGACCCTCCTTTTGCCAGAGACCCTCAGATCTGTCCCACTCCTGCCCAGGCCCCCATAGGCACCCTTGATGCGAAGGATGCAGAGCTGGCCACGCCCACCCAGTAGGCCATACGCACTCTAGCCACGCCCACCCAGTAGGCCACGCCCACCCTGGCCACACCCACCCGGCCCCCTGAGGGCAACCGCAATGCTGATGCGGCCCTCAATGAAATTGAGTTTGACACCCCTGGTCTATTGTCCTGTCACTCAGAAAGGCCAGATATGAACCTTTAACCTGTAAAGGCTTGAGGATCTTTAGTTTAAATGGGTCAGAGCAAATCATGATTTGCTGTATTAACTCCTCATTGCTGTGCAGATGTAACTGCCCAAATAGCTTGTCCGTTTGTTATCCTCCATTTTTATATTACATTTTTAGGTTTATCCAGATTCCTTTCCTCTTTTCTTTCCCCAGGCATGGGAGACATCACTCTATCATGCCAACAAATATCAATTTCCGTGCCAATATGTGGGCACTAAAAGAAGAAGGTTGCACCCATCTACTAGTGACTACTGCCTGTGGTTCATTACGAGAAGAGATTCAGCCTGGAGATCTTGTTATAATTGACCAGTTCATAGACCGGTAAGGGAGGAAATCTAGTTCTCTGTAGAGCTAGAACTAAAGAAATAGAATTAAGTCTTAAATTGGCAAGAGGTTCGGCTACTTTGACATAATTCCAAAAATCAACTTCTGTCAAATGCACTAAGCTCTATTTTTGATCAGTAGTGGCAAGCGCGTTGTTTTCCAATAAGAAAGCCAACTTCTCGTGCGGCAGTACATACGGGAAGAGGAGGAGTGACCTCATGGGATTATAGGAAACTGCTGTACAGTGTTCCATATCACCATAGGATAATCCCTCGCCCCAGAAAAACAACCCACCAAGCTGCCTGCCTTATTGAAAGGCGTCTGTCCTCTTGCAGTCTTGAAAAGAGGTTGCACTATCTTCCCATTTGCCTTTTTCTCCTTCTTAGAGAACAAAATGTCTTGGATATGTCTGTTCTGGTGAGATTCCCCAGCTCTTCTGCCAAGTTTGCAGAAGAGGAAAGTACAACAAGTGTGAAGAAGCAGGAGATAATCTATGGCTAGGAGGAAGGAGTAGGTGGAGAACAGAGGAAGAGACAGGATGGAAGGTTTAAAAACATCAAGATGTTTTGCATATATTTTGAAGTAATTGGGAAATTGACAAGATCCCCTCTTTTTGCGAGCCGAGAGATGTATAGGATATTGTTCTGACCCCCCCCCCCACTGTCTCTCTAATTTACTGTTTTTCATAGATGTAATTTATAAAAAATACGATACGATGAATTATTATTAAGCCAAACACGGACAATGTGTCATATGTCTCTAGGTTTGTCCATTTAGCTTTTAATATATGTGTGATGGAGAGGAAAAAAAGTTTTCTGCATTTTTTGAGACAACTTAGTTTTCTCAGCCAGGTTAGACCAGCATTTCAGTTACAATACAGACCGTACGTTTTGATCAGTGGATTAAAGCACCTTGATACCAACTCTTGATCTCTTTTTCCTCCCTTTATTTTTTCACAAAATGAATTACTGTTACAAGACAGCAAAAAGAAGGGGAAAAAACAAAACGAAAAGTGCAATTGAGATGTCAAGTTTCATTTATTACTCTGTAGAAACAATTATGGTATTTATTAAAAAAATAGGAATGGATCTTAAATGTTCTTATAAGCCCAGCTCCACAGTCAGACTTCAATGCCTGATTTCTTCTCCCATTGCCCACAGACCCAGTTCATGCTTCCTGCAGTTGACACACAAACAGAAAAACAAAGTTGGAAGGGACCTTGGAGGTCTTCTAGTCCAACCCCCATGCTCAAGCAGGAAACCCTATACCATTTCAAACAAATGCTTGCCCAGTCTCTTCTTAAAAACGTCTAGTGTTGGAGCATCCACATCTTCGGGAGGCAAGTCCTTCCACTGATTAATTATTCTAAGTATCACAAAATTTCTCCTTAGTTCTTGGTTGCTTCTCTCCTTGATTAGTTTCCATCCATTGCTTCTTGTCCTGCCTTCAGGTGCTTTGGAGAATAGGTTGACCCCCTCTTCTTTGTGGCAGCCCTTGAGATATTGGAACACTGCTATCATGTCGCCCCTACTCCTTCTTTTCATTAAACTAGACATACCCAATTCCTGCAACCGTTCTTCAGATGTTTTAGCCTCCAGTCCCCTAATCTTCTTTGTTGCTCTTCACTGCACTCTTTCAAGAATCTCAACATCTTTTTTACATCGTGGTGACCAAAACTGGATGCAGTATTCCAAGTGTGGCCTTACCAAAACATTGTAAAGTGGTGTTAATACTTCACACAATTTTGATTCTAACCCTCTGTTAATGCACTGTGTTGGCTTGTTTGGCAGCTGCTGCACACTGCTGGCTCATATTTAAGTGATTGTCCATTAGGACCAAGATCCTTCTCACAATTACTACTATTGAGTCAGGTACCACCTATACTATACCTGTTCATTTGTTTTTTCTTGCTTAAATGTAGAACCTTGCTTTTTTCACCACTGAAGCTGATTTGGTTAGACAGTGCCCAATGTTCAAGTCTCTCAAGATCCTTCTGTATCTTAAGTCTATCTTCTGGAGCATTGGCTATTTCTGCCAGCTTGGTGTCGTGTGCAAATGGACATATCCAGATCCATCTGTGTCAGGCCAAGCCCAAGAATGGCATAGTCACAGAAAATCCAGCCAAAGTTCAGGTCTTGATTTGCTTACACCATATAGACAGAATCTTGCCAGACTACTCTCAACCCAAAGGGAGATACCCTCGGAGATTCTAGGGCAGGGGTAGGCAACCTTGGCTCTTTTATTACTCGTGGACTTCAACTCCCAGAATTCCTGAGCCAGCCATGCTGAGGGGAAAGGAAGAGGTTTCCAAGCTGAGCCATGCAGGCTCAGGAATTCTGGGAGTTGAAGTCCACGAGTCATAAAAGAGCCAAGGTTGCCTACCCCTGTTCTAGGGAGTGGCTATCCTACTCCAGGCTGTGTTGTCTCAGGTTGTGCGTCCCCATCCTTGGAATGTGCCCCCTCCTTGGGAACCTACTGCTTCACTGTATTCCATCACAACACCTGTTCCTTCATATATATACACAATCCATCAGTATCTCATATTTTCTGCATTCTCTTCCGAAATTCACTAAGTCAACTGGCATCTTAAATCTCCAAAAACAATCCTCGACATATGACCACCATGGAGCCCAGAATTTGTGTTGCTATGCAAGTTGTTAAGAGGGTTGTGCTCCACTTTACAACCTTTTGCCGTGGCTGCTAGTTGTTAAGTGAGTCGTGTGGTTGTTAAGGGCGCCTGACCCATTGACTTTGCATGTGAAGTTGGTTGGACATTTGGGTTGGAAGAAATGGATTGTGGTAAATTTCCCAGGTTTTAGAATAGCTGGCAGAACTATTTATAATGGCTGAATTTCATAATATCCATTTTTAAAATCTCCTTTCTAAAAGCTACGTTTCTGATACTGTTTTCTCAACTGCTGCAAAAGCTTACATTTTGAAGTGAAGTTGGTGGATTCCAGTTTAATGATACACATCGCATTGCAAGAACTCCAAGCAGGGTTCTTGAGCATATGCAAGCAATTGATTTAAACGTAACTTCAGCCTCCAGAATCAAACCATGACCTGAACAAGTTGATTCCCAGGGAAAATGCTAGTTTCTGAAGAAGACTGATCCAAGAGTAGCTGTAATCAAATTTGCTTATTGTCACAGCAAGAGTTATGCAGCAGCTCTATTAATAAAATAAACGCTGTACCACGTTGGTTTTCTTACTGTATGAAGTATGGCTAAAAATCTTCACTCCTCCAATCATCTTTGCTGCAGCTGTGCGTTGTGGCCCCTCCCTGATGCCCACCACATGTTAGAACTGCAATTCCCAGAATACTGGTCAGCATAGACATTGCCAGAGAATTCTGGGAATTTTAATCCTATTGGAGCAGACTGTCGTTGTATTGCAAGTCTGCCTATTTCTTGTATTTTATTTATTTATTTATTTATTTATTAGATTTATATACCGCCCTTCTCCCGTAGGACTCAGGGCGGTTCACAAGGTTTTTAAAAACAATACAACAAATTACAAAACTTAAAATCAATTAAAAAGATTGTATTGACCTTGAAATAAAACCCCAATTAAAATACAATTAAAATCCCAATTAATATTCTCACTCCAGGCCAGAAAGCTCAAAGAGCCAGGTCTTCAGGTCCCTGCGGAATGAGCGAAGGTCATTGTATGTCTAATAGTGACTCAGAACTTTGCAGCAAAGCTATTGAAATGTCTTTCTCTTACTCTCTCTCTCTTACTCATTTAGCAGAGCCATTTGTCAAGAGGCCATTTCATATTGGCAGGAGTGATGTATGTATGTATGTTCCTGTTCCCTGCAAATTCCAGATGTTTGGAATTAGCCACTCTTCCCATTCTTCTCTGCCTTTGGTAATGCTGACAGGGTTGGTCAGAGTTGACGTTCTGAAGTCTTGGCAGGATTGCATTTTTAGCTCTCCTCCCTTTTTTCCCCTCCAGTATGTCCACAAATGTTTCAGCTGAATTTGGCTGATGAAATAGCATTCTGTGTGCATTTTTAAGGTGTGAGACGGTCTTTTATGTTTTTCTTGCCAGTTGTGGTTTACAAATTGAAAAGCATTTTGTTCCTTTCCATCTTTTTTTTAAAAAAAAACTTCTGGTCTTCTTATCATCACTTTTCTGTTTAAGGCCTCTTTCTACGTGTCTGTCCGAATACGTTTCATTTACCCCCCGCCCCACTCGAGAACAAACTGTAATTCTGTTACTGTGGTTGTCCGGTAAAATTTAGGGAGGAAGAAGAGCAGTTATTACAGTCTTCCCAACAAGGAGGATGTGGGTATGTTTTGTTTCCACAAAGTCTAGTTTCAGTTGGATGGCATGGTTTGCCCTGTTTCCCATTAATTTGCCTATGACAATATTATTTCTTCTAACATAAAGTCCTTGGTTTCATTTAGTGATTGTTCAATTGTTTGAAGTTACGGTGGCACTGCAAAAGGTGACTTATGACCGTTTTTCACACTTACAACCATTGCAGCATCCCCGTGGTCACATGATCAAAATTCAGAAGCTTGGCAACTGACTCATATTTATGACAGTTGCAGTGTCTTGGGTACCATGCGATCCCCTTTTGCGACCTTCTAAAAAGCAAAGTCAATGGGGAAGCCACAAAATCCTAAACTTTTAACATTATTGTGTGATTTGTATCGTCCTACACTGGCTGTACTGTATGTTTTACATGCAGCCCAAGACAATTCCTGTTCAATCAAAGCAAGCCAAAAGGCCGGATACTCGTGATTTACATCAAAGCTTGTCTTACGTTGTCTTCTCTGATTAGTATTTTTTTTTCCTTCGCAGGACAACAAAAAGGCATCTCACTTTCTATGACTCGACTAATTCCTGCCTCCCAGGAGTGTGCCATGTTTCTATGGCGGAACCTTTCTGTGCCAAAACAAGAGAAGTTAGTAGATCTTACATTATTGAAGTTAGTACAGGTAGTCCTCAACTTACAGCCATTTTGTTTAGTAACCATTCAAGCCATTCAAAGTGACAACAACACGAGTGACTTGTGACTGTTTTTCATACTTAACGACCTTTGCCACATCGCCGCAGTCACGTGATCAAAATTCAGATACTTGGCGGCTGGCGTGTATCAACGATGGTTGGAATTTCCCAGGGTTCATGTGATCCCCTTTTGCAACCTTCTGACAAGTGAAGTAAGTGGGGAAGCCAGATCCACTTAACAGCGGTGTTACTAACTTGATGACTACGGTGATTCATTTAAAAACTGTGGCCAGAAAGGTTGTAAAAATGGGGCAAACTCACTCAGCAGCTGTCTCACTTAGCAACAAAAAACATCAGGCTCAGTTGTGGTCGTAAGGCGAGGACTACCTGTGTAGGATCCAGTCTGTGATTGAGCAGTGTATATTTTCCCACCATTCCCATTTTCCTACCATTCTGTTACTAACGTGCAGCTGGATGGATACCAGACAACACATAGAGCCTCCCTTCTTTGCTTTACGTAATAGTGTTAGGTGAATTATCTTGTAATCTTGCACATGATTGAAAATTGCACTATAGCGGCTTCTCCCTTTCGTTATTTCTCATGTCAGAAATTATAGCAGTGAGATAGTTGGGCAAATCGGTAATCTCTAGGTCAGTGTTTCTCAGCTTTGACACCTTTATGATGCGTGGACTTCAACTCCCAGAATTCCAGTCAGCTAACGTGCTGACTGGGGAATTCTGGGAGTTGAAGTCCACACGTCTGAATGGTTGAGAAATATGGCAGTAAGTAATGTAAGGTCTTTATGGCTATAGTTCTCCCTGTCCCTTCCCCACTTGACTACCCTGATTGATTGATTGATTTGGAAAATTTATATTGCCGCCTACTCACTCACAGCCACTCAAGGCGGCTTACAGAAAATAAAAACACAATAGAAAAGAAAAAATAATAACCTGCACTCCGGAGACAACACACGCTCACACCAGCCATTTAATGGGCTCCATTCCACTCTGGGTTCCCCAGGCCCACTGCCAGAACCATGTCTTCAGGGCCTTCCGAAAGAGTGCTAGAGTGGGGGACAATCTACGGAGAATGATGTTCCAGAGGAAGGGAGACACTGCTCTAGTGGGTCGGGTGGATGTGACCTCCAAGAGGTGGTCCCTCAGATAACCTGGTCCATTAAGGGCTTTAAAGGTGACAACCAGCACCTTGGATTGCACCCAGAAGCAAATCGGCAACCAGTGCAGCTTCCGCAGGAGAGGTGACACGTGCACACTGAGGTCTGCACAAAACCACGCTGGCTGCTACATTTTGCACCAACTGTAGCTTCCAGACGTTTTTCAAGGGCAGCCCCATGTAGAGCGCGTTGCAGTAGTCTAGAACGGGAGGTGACTAGGGCATGAGTGGCCGTGAGTAGAGATTTACCCACATTGCTGCTGCTACCTTGTTTCTGCAAAATCCAGAAGCCTCTTGGGACAATGTAATAGACTCTTGGGAAAGAGAAGCCAAGGCATTGATTGCATTTGCTATCCTGTACTAAAAGGACTCTGTGGTCTTAAGCCTTGCAGGAATGAGTCCTAGGAAATAAAAGGCAGGAATGGGAAATAATGTTTTATCTTTCAACTGAATATAAATTCAGTCAACTTCTGTTTTTCCTTAGCCCCAGCCCCTCGATTATTCTATTTCCTAGCATATCGTTGCCCAGTCAAACGAGGCTGCTGTTGGCCTGACAGAAAACCAAGTATGTTCCCAGAGTAAATAAAGCAATTAAAGCATTAATTTGTTGCTGTTCTCAAGCTGTGCTTTTGTAGACTTGAGCATTGTTGCAGGTACAGGAAAAACTGAGATAATAGAGATGATCTTGATATTCTGCATGAGATATTAGTTAATATTTAGAGAGGGGCTCAGGTAGTTGGTGGCTCTTTCATCTCCCTTGATGATTTCAGGTTCTCCTGGATGTTGCCAAAAAGCTTGGAATCAAGTGTCACTCAAAGGGGACAGTAATTACAGTCGAGGGGCCACGTTTTAGTTCTCGGGCTGAAAGCTTGATGTTTCGCAGCTGGGGAGCTGATGTTATCAATATGACGACTGTCCCAGAAGTCATTCTGGCAAAGGAGGCGGGAATCTGCTATGCGAGTATTGCCATGGCAACAGATTACGACTGCTGGAAAGAACATGAAGAAACGGTGAGTGGAAGTTGCTGTTTTCCTTGGGCATATGTTTTTCAGGAGTATATACACAAAAATTGGAACGATACTACTTGCCAAATCCCTTGGCTGAGCTATCCCATTTTCTGCATGTCATTTTTATATGAATCCCTCTCCCCCCCCCAGCCCCCCCCAAAAGATGGAAAAATTACAAACGCTGTCAATCTGTGTGGGGCCCGGTTTCTTCCCCACTTGTCAGCCTCCAGCTTCTTGGATGTGAGAAGAAATGAGTGCATGTGACATACCTGTAAATATATATGCATAGGCTCATGTATGCGTGTGACTGTGTATTTATGCTTGCAACAAGCCAGAAAAGAGCAGGGCCAGAATGCAAACACTGAAGAAATTTAAAAACAACCAATTAAAATGAATCCCCTCATTTATCCCTATCTGCATATTTCAGAAATTCTATCTCTCATAAGAGGGACGCAGTAGCTCAGTGGGTTAGGACGCTGAGTTTGTCGATCAGAAGGTCAGCGGTTTGGCGGGTCGAATCCTGAGTGCCACGTAGCAGAGTGAGCGCCTGTTACTCGTCCCAGCTTCTGCCAACCTAGCAGTTCGAAAGCACGTAAAAATGCAAGTAGAAAAATAGGAACCACTACGGTGGGAAGGTAACAGCGTTCCGTGCGCCTTTGGCATCTAGTCATGCCAGCCACATGACCACGGAGACATCCTCGGACAAGCGCTGGCTCTTCAGCCTTGAAACGGAGATGAGCACCAGCCCCTAGAGTTGGAAACGACTAGCACGCATGTGTGGGGGAACCTTTACCTTTACCTTTTATTTCTCATAAGAGTCTGCAAAACTCTTATGAGTCTTGAACAGGGAAAAATAGACTCAATCCAACTCAACCCAACCAAGCCCAAACCAAACAAGGTGGAAAGGTTGACTCGATCCAGGGTTGTTCCATATTTGACTGGGTTTTGCACAGCCTCACCTGGTCTGTCAGTTCTGGCCTCCCCTGGTATAGGATATGCGTTGAAGATGGCCACTCGTGCGTTTGTTCCTGAGAGATAACGAAGGAATGAGTGGCCGTCTTCAATGCATCTTATACCAGGTAAGGCTACAACTGGCACACCAGGTGAGGCTGTGAAAAACCCAGTCAAATACGGAACAACCATATTGGATTACAGTAGGGTAGGGTAAGGTACAGTACTGTACTGTACCTTACTGTGGGTCTTCCCTTCAGCTGGTCTCAAACACATACATGTTTAGCGGCAGTTAGTTGCAGAACTGCCATGTTACATGCCTGCTGCACAAACTCTGCTCATTCATAGTAAGGTTCCAAGTGCAATTCAAGGTGCTGATTTCCAATTAAAGGCCGAATAGCATGGGCTTGATAAGGGTTTTCATCTATTAGGAGGTACAGCTTAAGGCAATGGGAGAAGTCCTCTCTCTCTCTCTCTCTCTCTCTCTCTCTCTCTCTCTCTCTCTGTTTATACATGTATGGAATTTTTTTTGTACAGTAATAGTATACAAGGCAAAGATAGTATGAAAAAGAGAATGAAAAGAGAAGAAAACATACAGTTATGCCTTCCACCCTTCTTTTTATAAGTATTACCCAAACAATCAATTCAGTCTTTTCATCTTTCAACAAAAAGTTAATAAAAAGTTTTGCTGTTTGTTTGTTTTTTAAAAAAAATCCTTCCCCCCCCCCCCCCCCGGGACCAGACTGGTCAATTTCATTAGTTCTGTGTGTTCAGTTAATTTTATATTAAAATCAGTTATAAGGCCCTACCATAATAGCTGTTCACTATTGTTACTGTTGTTTGAATGATCCTGTGTTTAATTGGCTGCCCATGCCTGTAAAGCAGACATGTCAAACTCCCGACATCACATGACATCGCGCAACGTATAGGGACTGTTTTGCCATTGCCGGCAATGGGGTGGGTGCGGCTTCTGTGTGACGCATCCGGCCTGCGAGCCGGCAGTTTGACACCCCTGCTGTAAAGGGAATTCCCAGTCAAAAAGAAAAGTTGCAATATTTTGAACACAATGTTTGCCAATGAGTCTTGCTGCTTGAGAGATGCCTTCCTAGATAGTCGGATTGCTTCCTCGGGGATATACAGTCGGTAGAATTCCAGATGTTTTACATACAGTAGTGATGGGTGCTGGGAATGTTCAGCATTATTGGGAACATCTTAATTTACCGTATAAACTTTAGTGATTGCTCATTCTCCAAATGTAGGTACATTTGTAACCACAGGAGGGAGGTAGTGCAAATAATCCAGAAAGAAAAATATCTGTCCTCCTTTTTAAAGGAGGACTTTAAAAAAAAATCAACAAAATATCCAAAGGAAAATTGACTTAATGCCTGCAGAATACCTACCTATAGTTAGGAGAACAGAAATGAATAATCAATGGAAATGGAGCTATCATACTGGCTTGGAGTATTCCAGACTCTAAAACTTTGTCTCACTCTCAGCTCTCTCAAACAGGTGTGGATAATTTTAGGCAATGGTTTCTTTCACAGCTGAAATTAAATTTGGAGGGGAGTATGAAAGTGCTGAATTGCTACTGGTAAAGCAGTTTTAATTCTATCTCCTTGGTACTCAGGACCAGGAAATATGAGTGGTCTACATACATTGTTTTGTCCATTGTCCATAGTTGTTAATATGATCACTGCCTATATTTTCTACATTTTGTTTTCCTGCGATCCTTTTCTGGGTGCATGGATCTGCAAATCACTGATAAAGTTGATTTTTTTTCTTAAAAAAAATCTAGTCCTATAAATCTGTCAGCCTTTAAGGTTTCACATGGGTGGGGTCCTTAACATAACTAATATTTTTGCTAACCCAGCTATTTGTTTTGAAATAATTTCACTGGTAAAGTGACATGGGCAAGTTATTGTCAACCCCCATACTTGTAATATAATGATAACCTGAACTGTTTTGTAGGGTTTTAGTAGAATATAGTAAAGATCTTAAATGTGCTAAAATTGTAAGTGGACGTCTTTTGAGTTTCATTTGAGAAATCTATTGTAGGTGATTTATTCACTAGGAAAATGCTAACTGACTTCATTCAGTCAATTTATGGGGGTCAAATATGAGTGGAATTTAAATGAGGCTATAGGTTTTATTTGTGCAAAAGACATAGGGAAGATCACACAGCTTATAATTCAACTATGGAAAATCATGTTAAAGATAAAATTGTCATTACAATGTACTTAAACCTTTGGGCAGGTGGGGGGGGGAGAGTTAGCAGAGGTCCTTTATTAACAATTGGGCTAAAAGCAAAGAATCTCTTCCTGTTTTTCAGTGTGTTTTGCCAAGGAGATCACAACTAAGTCTAAGTGTCTAAAGATGGTGTTAACCATATAGATCAGAGGTCCCCAACCTTTTGGGCACCAGGGACCGATTCCGTGGAGAGAGGTTTTTCCGTGGACCAGAGGGGTCGTGGCTTTGTGTGCTGCCTGCATCCCGCAGATGGGGCTTTGTTTTCTGCAGCCCAGTTGCTGGCATGCCACGGACCGGGGGTTGGGGACCCCTGATATAGATAAATTATGGAAGAATTTTGTGATTCATTTGGAATAGTGATTATAGCTTTCAAGAAGCAATAATCTGTCTGGGTATAGAGGAGAGAAAGAAAAATCTATTCTTCATTATTATTTTTTTTTAAAAAATTTAATCCCAGGACTTTTTTTAGCCTTTACTTACAGATACATTTTCAGGTAGTCCTTGACTTATGACCCACAAGTGAGACCAGAATTTCCATCACTAAGCAACGAGATTGCTAAGTGAGTTGTACAAGATTTTACCTTACCATGGTTGTTATGCAAATCATGTGGTTATTAAGCAAAACCAGCTTTCCCCATTGCTTGTTGGAAACCCCCTGGGATGACTCGGGATGCTGCAATTCTTGTAAATAAAGGCCATTTGCCAAGTGCTCAAATTTTGATCATGTGACCCATGAGGTAAGTATTGGTCATAAGTCACTTTTTCAGCACCACTTTAACTTTGTCCAGTCATTAAATGAATGGTCATATATCAAGGACTACCTGTACACATTTTCCTGTATATTTATTTTCCTGTATTAAATTTCATGTGTTTGTTTTGTGCGTACTCATACAAGCAAAAATACATGAAGACTGTGTGTGTGTAATGATTGTCTTGTTCTTGTAGGTCTCAGTGGACAGAGTTTTGAAGACATTGAAGGAGAACGCAAACAAAGCAACCAGTTTGCTACTCACTGCCATACCACAGATTGGATCCATGGAATGGTCAGAAACCCATCAGAACTTGAAAGTAATTTGATGTTTCTATTTAATTTATTATTTAGGTATATGTGTGGTTTTTAAAAAAAAAAATGCTTCCAGGGTACTTTTAATGAGAGAAGGCCCATCCCCAGTGTAAGTAGAGCTTACGTTGAAAAGCTCCAATGCAATAAGTCAGGGGTGTCAAACTCAATTTCACTGAGGGCCACATCAGCATTGCGGTTGCCCTCAGGGGGCCAGGTGGGTGTGGCCAGGGTGGGCGTGGCCTACTGGGTGGGCGTGGCTAGAGTGCGTATGGCCTACTGGGTGGGTGTGGCCAGCTCTACATCGTTCGCATCAAGGGTGCCTATGGGGGCCTGGGCAGGAGTGGGACAGATCTGAGGGTCTCTGGGCCAGGGCCAAGGCAGTGGGGGGCGTTCCCTCACTGTTTCCAGGATGGCTTCGCGGGCCACGTGAAACCACTTTGCGGGCCGGATCCGGCCCCCGGGCCTTGTGTTTGACATGTCTGCAATAAGTACTAACTACAGGTGAAACAGTACAGGCAATCCGCAACTGAACAACCACAATTGAGCCCAACATTTTTGTTGCTAACAAAGCGAGACAGCTGTTAAGTGAATTTTGCCCCATTTTATGACCTTTCTTGCCACAGTTGTTAAGGGAATCCTTTCAGCTGTTTGTAACACAGTTAGTTGAATCTAGCTTGTCCATTGACTTTGCTTGTCAGAAAGCCACAAAAGGTGGTCACATCACCCCAGGACAATGCAACCATCATAAATATGAACCCATTGCCAAGCATCCAAATTTTGATCACGTGACTATGGGGCCATTTCAATGGTCATAAGTATGAAAAACGGTCATAAGTCACTTGTTTCAGTACCATAACTTCAAACAGTTGCTAAATGAATGGTTGTAATTACCTGTAATACTAAAACATTGCAGTAGTAACATAAGTAGCAAAGATAAAATCTAGAAAATCTAACATTTAGAACATGCTATAGCAGGGGTCTTCAAACCTGGTCCTTTTATGACTTGTGGACTTCAACTCCCAGAATTCCTCAGCCAGCATGCCTGGCTGAGGAATTCTGGGAGTTGAAATCCACAAGTCATAAAAGGGCCAAATTTGAAGACCCCTGTGCTGTAGAGTTACAGTTACATACAGTTACAGTTAAGATCCAGAACAGCCCAATTAAATCTTCTTTAAGAGCAGAACATCATTCAGGCCGCCCTAAAAGAGCCTTGGTGGAGCAGTGGGCTAATGCCTCCTTAAGTAACACCAGCTGCCTGCAATTAGTGCAGGTTCGCATCCCACCAGGCTCAAGGTTGACTCAGCCTTCCATCCTTCCGAGGTAGGTAAAATGAGGACCCAGATTTTTGGGGGCAATTAAGCTGACTTTGTAATAATGCCGCTTGGGGGTGTGTGTGAAAGCCCTAATAAGCAGGCATATACATAGAATGAAGGCTACTGCTAAGCATGTAAGCCGCCCTGAGTCTTCGGAGAAGGGCGGGATATAAATGGAATTAAAATAAAATAAAAAAATAAAACTTGGATTGAGGCCTGGCTAAATATTCTCTCTTACACTTACAAGATTAACAACTTTTAAAGCTGAGCCGTGAGCAGGGGTTGAATTATTAATTGGCAAGCAGGTAGATAACAGGGTTTGGGTTTTCTTTTTTTTTTAACAAACTGAATCTTTAAGTTGAATAGAGCTCATCAGCTGACGGATCAACAGTGTACTTCCATATGTTATCGGTAAGAAGCTACCCTGACATATTCAGATGACCTAGACTCCAACTTTTAAAAAGATACGTTGTATGGTCCAGACATCCAATCCCACCAATTCTTGGTATTCTGGTTTCTGCATTTGCCACACATGATTTGAAATATATTGGTGTTCTAATTCTCCAGAAAACATTTTAAATATCCTGGACATTTTACAGTAGATACTTGTGTCCACGTTTACAAGCAAGCACAACCATGTGTTCACACATCATAATTAAGAACTTTTGTTTAAACGCTGAAACAGAAAGCTGAAGAATTTCAGAGTGGCAGTAGTAAGAGTCTAGGTCAGGGGTAGGCAACCTTGGCTCTTTTATGACTCGTGGACTTCAACTCCCAGAATTCCTGAGCCAGCCGTGCTGAGGGAAAAGGGAGAGGTTTCCAAGCTGAGCCATCCCGGCTCAGGAATTCTGGGCGTTGAAGTCCACGAGTCATAAAAGAGCCAAGGTTGCCTACCTCTGGTCTAGGTAAGTAAATACTGATTCCAGAAGCATGCAAATAGGTGCCAACTCTACTGTAGACCCAAAGAGGACATTCCATGAACTAGATCAGGGGTCTCCAAACTTGACAACTCGTGGACTTCAACTCCCAGAATTCCTCAACCAGCCATGCTGGCTGGGCGATTCTGGGAGTTGAAGTCCACAAGTCTTGAAAGTTGCCAAGTTTGGAGGTCCCTGAACTAAATGCTCTCTAGAACAGAGTTCCCCAACCTTTCTGACTTTGCAGACCAGGGATGGGGAGGAGAGGGGATGGATCTGCATGAGCGACAGGCAGACACCCGCAGCTCGCACACATGGGGATGCATGTGCACACCCACCCACTACTTCCATGGCCCAGTTCCAAATGGCCCAGTAGTGGGCCACAGCCCAGGGTTTGGGGACCCCCGTTCTAGAAGGTGATATCTAAAAGTTTGGTAACTCTTGTGGCGGCACTTGCAATGCTGTAGGAATCACCTGGAGAATTTGGATCATGGCAAAGACTATACAAACTGGAATCAAGCCATATCTTATAGCTGGCCAATCCACAGTAAAATTGGCGAGATGACGTATGCCCTTCTTTGAGTAGTTAGTTATCCTTCTACCTGGCTTTATTTGCAGCAAATATTCAAACAACCAACTACATTTAAATGCAAGAGTAAAGTTGTGTAAATCTTAAACTATGCATTCTTTAGCCCAGAAACAAGGAAACTATGGCTCATATACATTGTTAAAGTTTTGATCCCAGGTTCATTAACCAATGGTAAGACAGGCCAAGATGTACTGCAGCAACATCTGGAAAATCACAAGTTTCCCTTTTGTATTCTAAAAGAGAGAGAGAGTGGCAAGTGTGATTAATATTTTATCTCCTCCCCTATGTAAGAAGAAATGTTGTAGATTTGGAACACAAAATATTTTGTATTTTGTAGGGAGAAAACACACTTTAGTTGACCTCGTTCCTTACAGATAGTCTTCGACTTACTATCACAATTGAGTCCCAAATTTCTGTTGCTAAACACTTAAATCGGTCACTAAACAAACTCGTAAGTCAAAATCTATCTGTATTTGTTTCTGATTCAGAGTAATAATGTTGTAAAACACTAATAAATTGTGATGTATCAAGCAGGATTCAGGCAACAAAGCCTTCAGGTATTGAAGTGAATTAAGGCTCTTATTTGGCACCCCACAACTTTTGTGCATATCTTTTGTTATCTTTTACCAAAAATCTGTTGTAGTGCTTTTATTTAGATGAGTCGTAACTTCTGTATAATAATTAACAAACCTTAAATAATTGTTTCTTAATGCAGTTTTCTCCCCCCCCTTGTTCTGATTCTTGTATTTCAGAATACTGTGCAGTTATCCGTTATGCTACCAAAACATTAAAAACCTAACAAGATACAGTACTTGAAGATCACAGGATAGGCATGTTTACTTTTAAAGAATGCCTTTAATGGATGCAGCATTTTTCATTCCCATCTGCTAATATGCTTCTTTTGGAATAAGATCTTGCAAAGGCTGAAGAACAGAACATTCACAGCAGATTTGAAAAGTAATTAATTCGTAAAACAGACATTTCAGACTGTAAACGCAATGGCTGTTACTTGATAATCATGCTCCACTGATGTGAAAGAAGGGGGGGGGAAGGGTTATTAGCTCTAGTTCAAATATTAGATCATACCTCAATTCAAACATGGCAAAGCCATAACAAGGTATGTTTATATGCCCTTGCTCACCCCCAAATGACCACCCCCAGAGTGGCTATAGTAGTAAATTGCCATTCAGTTAGCATTTTTATAATGCAAAAAAAAACGGTTTTGAATGGAGATTAAATGCATTTTTTAATTATGTTTTTTAACAGAAAATTACTGACTTTTAAAAAATAAGAGCAATTACTTTTTGTTTTAAAGGTTTCCTGGCTTAAGATTTTCCAAAGTGACTTGATACGGTTTTTATGTATTTAGCCTATTGTTAAGAAAATATTTGCTTTTTATTACTAATGTCAAATCTGTTCTCTTTTGTGTTTTCAGTTTAGTATACTGGACTTCATGAATTGCTGGATTTGTTTTCTTTCTATATGATTTTTTAAAAGAGTTATGTAGCAGATAAGTAGACTCGGTTGATTTATTATTTTTTTAGTTGAATGGCTTTAAGGGGGGGGGGTTTGGACAGCAAAAAGGATACGTGGGTTTTGTGTGGTAAGAATAACGACGTTTAAAGACCACAAAGGACTCAATCATGTATTCCCTCAGTTGCTAATAGTGAGTGTTAAGCAACTCCATTTCCGTTAGAAGTTTTCTGGGGGCCTCATGGCTGTGGTAGCTTCTCCAAACCAAGGATACTATGTCACTTCAGAAAAAAAAAAACCCTCTCAGTCTTGGAAACAATTCTGCACCAAGTCATTCAAGACTCGTGTTTAGCTTTTTGTCACTAATTAGTTTGAAGCATGAAAGGTGAAGAAATACTGTGATGTCTCTGAAGGACATGTTCACATTGTTTGGAAGGCTGCTGCTGAATGTTTACAGTAATAGTGTACTGTCGTATCCTTGCACATTATGCCTTAGTTATGTATGTTAAAACACCCCCTTTTCTTTTTAAGAAAAGACGCATTGCTGCTTTTCTCAAATAAAAGTCAATGTAACCTCTTCTGTGTCTTACTTGTTTGAAACAAGACGTGCTTACCCCTAGGTATTCTTTAGGTTGCTCTGAATGAGCAGAAAATGGTTTTATTGATGGAGGCTTAAGACGACCATATTTTTCACAGGCTGCTGTCCACATCAGATAGTTGATAGCATCTCCTTGTACCATGTGGGTGTAATTCTCAGGACTCAAGGGTTCTGTAGTATTAACGAACAGTCCAGAATCCAACGGCCAATATGTATCCAAACCTGCCAATTGAACATTAAATGCCAAAGCCAGCATATTATTCAGCAGCCATTTTTTTTGCTGTATAGATGGTCTTTCAACTCATGACCACAATCAGGACCAGATTTTCCATTGCTAAGCAAGGTAGTTCAGTGGGTCACCCTCATACCTGATTTTATAACGTTTTCTTTGTTGCCATGGTTGTCAAACAAATCAGTGCAGTTGTTAAAGTGAATCGTGTGATTCTTAAGCATATCCGGCTTCCCCCATTGACTTTTCTTGTTGGAAGCCCACTGAGAAAGTCACAAATGCCAATCAGATGACCCTGGGATGCCTGCAATCATTGTAAATGCATGCCAAGCACCTGAATTTTGATCACATGGCCACAGGGGTGATGCAGTGGTCGTAGGTGTGAGGACTTGATTATAAACCACTTTTTCCAGTGTTTTAGTCACTTTGACTGATCACTAAACAAATGAGCTATAAGTTGAGGACTACTTCTATTAGAGCTCCTTCCCACAACAAAAGCGCCAGTAGGTAGAATGGCTATAATATTGTCACAACCTATTTACACAGGTTCTACTAGGAATCCTTGGTATGGTTTGCAATCAGATCGATCAATCAGAATACAGCCAGGAGGGACCTCGGAGATCCAACCCCCTGCTCAAGCAGGAGACCCTATACCAGGGGTAGGCAACCTCGGCTGTTTTATGACTCATGGACTTCAACTCCCAGAATTCCTGAGTCAAATACCAATGTCTAGGCTATTTAACCATTGAAGCATAGCTGACTCAGGAATTCTGGGAGTTGAAGTCCATGAGTCATAAAAGAGCCAAGGTTGCCTACCCCTGCCCTATACCATTTCAGACAGGTGGCTGTCCAGTCTTTTCTTAAAAACCTCCAGTGATGAAGCACCCACATCTCCTGAAGGCAAGCCTAGGAATTCTTTAGTGATGGTTTGGGAGAAAATAAAGAGGAAGCATTACTTGAGGATTCCAGATTGGCTCTCAACGATGGAAGCGTTAATACACCCCAATAGGTTTAACATGGGAAACATTATAAGATATAAAGACCTACTAACAGACACGGGGAAGCTGAAAACCAAACAACAATTAGAGAAACAAGAAATAAAGATGGATTGGTACATGAGAACGCAAATACAATCTAGATATGAAAAAGATGCTAAAATAGATGGTTTTAATTTGGGGAGAACAGAGATGAAATACTTATGGGAACTGAAGAAAAACAGATTAAAAATGTATAGCTACTTATATAGGGAATTGGAGAAGGAGCAAGTTAAGGAGTCAATGATAAAATGGTCAACAAATTTTGGATATACGATTGAATTAGATAGATGGCAGAAATTGTGGGAAAGAAACTATAAACTGACAATGGCGACAGCGTATAAAGAAAATATGTACAAGATGTTCTACAGATGGCATATGTCTCCAGAAAGACTAGCTAAAATGTTTAAGGACAGATCTATGAAATGTTGGAAATGCCATCAAATACCAGGATCTTTCTATCATATGTGGTGGATGTGTGCAGAAGCTAAAACCTATTGGAACATAATCAGATCATGGATAGAAAAGATGATACAACAACGTATAGAACTAAGAGCAGAAATATTCCTGTTGGGTATTTTACCAGAGAAATAAAGCAAAGAGAACACATATTTGATTATTCATATAACCACTGCAGCTAGGATTGGAAGGCACTGAAAGCTCCTCCAGAAGAAGAGGTGGTCGGGAAAATAATGGAATGTGCGGAAATGAATAGATTAACAATGATAATTAAAGATAAGACAGAGTCAGAGTATTATGAAATTTGGGGAAAATTTTACGAGTGGGTGAAAAAGAATATAGTTAAAAGACGGCTAACACTAATTTAGATGGAAGAAAAATGAGATAAGGAGGACCCAGGCGACACAGTATTGCATAACCGGAGGTAGTATAAAAATTTATAGAAGTATATACCGAGAAGGTCAGATTTATAGAAATATTGACATAACAGAAAATTAATGTTACCATTAACATTAACACTCAATTTGCCAGCAAATTTGGAAAACTCAACAGTGGCCACAGGATTGGAAAAGATCAGTTTACATTCCAATTCCAAAGAAAGGCAGTGCCAAAGAATGTTCAAACTATCGCACCATTGCACTTATTTCTCATGCTAGTAAAGTTATGCTTAAAATTCTACAAGCTAGACTCCAGCAGTATGTGGATCGAGAACTACCAGAAGTACAGGCAGGATTTCGAAGAGGCAGAGGAACTAGAGATCAAATTGCTAACATACGCTGGATCATGGAGAAAGCTAGGGAGTTCCAGAAAAACATCTACTTCTGCTTCATTGACTATGCTAAAGCCTTTGATTGTGTGGATCATAACAAACTCTGGCAAGTCCTTAAAGAGATGGGCGTACCAGACCATCTTATTTGTCTCTTGAGAAATCTATATGCGGGCCAAGAAGCAACAGTGAGAACTGGACACGGAACCACTGATTGGTTCAAAATTGGGAAAGGAGTCCGGCAAGGCTGTATACTGTCGCCTTGCCTATTTAACTTATATGCAGAGCACATCATGAAAAAGGCAGGGCTAGATGAATCAAAAGTTGGAATTAAGATTGCCGGAAGAAACATCAACAACCTAAGATATGCAGATGATACCACTCTAATGGCAGAAAGTGAAGAAGAACTAAAGAGCCTCTTGTTGCGGGTGAAGAAGGAGAGTGGAAAACTTGGGTTGAAACTAAACATTAAGAAAACCAAGATCATGGCATCTGGCCCTCTCAATTCCTGGCAAATAGATGGGGAAGAAATGGAGGTAGTGACAGATTTTATTTTCCTGGGCTCCAAGATCACTGCAGATGGGGACTGTAGCCAAGAAATTAAAAGACGCTTGCTCCTGGGGAGGAAAGCCATGACAAATCTAGACAGCACACTAAAAAGCAGAGACATCACCCTGTCAACAAAAGTGCGTATAGTCAAGGCTATGGTCTTCCCAGTTGCAATGTATGGCAGTGAAAGCTGGACCATAAGAAAGGCTGAGCGCCAAAAAATTGAAGCCTTTGAACTATGGTGCTGGAGAAGACTCCTGCGAGTTCCTTGGACTGCAAGGCGATCAAACCGGTCAGTCCTAGAGGAGATCCTGACTGCTCTTTAGAAGGCCAGATCCTGAAGCTAAAACTCAAATACTTTGGCCACCTAATGAGAAGGAAGGACTCACTGGAGAAGAGCCTAATGCTGGGAAAGATTGAGGGCAATAGAAGAAGGGGACGACAGAGAATGAGGTGGCTGGATGGAGTCATTGAAGCAGTAGGAATGAGCTTAGATGGACTCCAGGAGATGGTAGAGGACAGGAAGGCCTGGAGGAACGTTGTCCATAGGGTCGCGATGGGTCGGACACGACTTCGCAACTAACAACAACAACAACAACAACAACAATGTTACCATACCTAATATAGACACTGAGAATCTAAGGAGAGGAGCTGCTCGGACATCACCCCTGAATTGTATCAGAAGAGGAATGGGAGGGACGAAAGGAGAGGAGAGAGGGAAGAGAGTAGAGGAGGGGGAAGGAAGTAGGAAGGTTAGAGGAAAAGAGGAGGAGAAGTGGAGAGAAACGGGAGGGGAGTGGTGAGGGAAAGAGGAGAGGAGAGGAAGAAGAGGGAAGTAGGAAAAAAAGAAAGGGAGAAAGAAAGAGAAGAGTAAAGAGAGAGGAGGAGGGTGGATACAGTGAAAGGGGAAATGGACGAGCAGCACCCAAACTTACGTGTATGTATGTATTGCGGTAAATTTGTTGATTTGTTTGTGGAAGAAATGGAAAAATAAAAATGAATATAAAAAAAAACTTCTGAAGGCAAGCTGTCCCAATGGTTAATTGTTCTCACTGTTAGGAACTTTCTCCTTAATTCCAGGTTGCTTCTCTCCTTGAGTAGTTTCCATCCATTGTTTCTTGTCTTACCTTCTGGTGATTTTGGCGAGATACCCAAGTAGAGATAGTTTCCAATTTGGGAGGTGGCAAGCTGAAGTTGGACAGAAGCATCCCCTTAAATCACCATATTTCTCCTGTAGTTTAAGAACTGTCCTATCCAGATTGATGGGGTTTCATCAACAGTAATCAAAATACTAGGATGGCCTGGGTGACTGATGAGAACATGCCCAACAGTTGGGTTATTACTAATAATAGCTGAGGTGACATTTAAAGATGCTAACCACAAATTCATTCCTCCATTGTCCACCCCACTCCCAAAATCTCGTCTCTGTGCTTTATAACTGAATCAGGCACAACAGGGAAAACATCCTGTCCAGATCACTTTAGCAATGAATTCAATAGCCATGAACACCAAATGATACGTAGTTGGAGCTTGTCGCTGGTCCTTCATTGAGGAAAGTTTTCCTTTGCCTGGGAAAAGAAGAGAGGAACATTTTTGTGTGTGTGTGACCTATTGTATTCACCGTGTAAGGCCAGCATACTTAAAAATTTGTTGGTGTACTCCAGGGGTGTCAAACTGCTGGTCCGCAGGCCACTTGCATCATGCAGAGGCTGTGCCCACCCCAGTTGCAGCAATGCAAAAACAGTTGGAATACGTCATAACACATCACATCACGCAGTGAGTTTGACACCCATGGTGTAGTCAATAATAAAGACCTTTTCACCTAGGATTTTCCACTGGCGTATTTTAATAATTCCCCCTCCCTTTTACTTTCTGTCACTTTGTATATGGCCTCGATATTTTTATTCTGCTGATGAAGGAGAATAATGAAGCTTGCAGTCAAGAAGAAATTCATCATCCACAAAGCTGGATCTGGTTTTATTACTGAAATACTCAGTGGAGTGTGCATAGTTATTCCATAATGACCTCATGGAATGTTAGCCTTAATATTCCACTTGGTTAATTACAACTACTCATTAAGTCTAATGGCACCTGGCCAGGACAGAGTACAAACTTGAGTGACTGGCCCATTTACTTTTCAAGACCCCACTTGTTTCATCAGAAGAATGGTGTCATGGTTCTGACAGATGAAACTCTTCAAAAGAACCTCGAGGCATTGTTTACCTTAAAGAATCTTTTATTCAAGTAGCATAATATTGACACTTGCATAATCAAAGCCAAAAACTGAATTCCCCTTTCCTGGGCACATAGTATCAAAGCACAATTCCCTCCTCCAATTAACAGTTATAAATCACATTCCCCAATTAGCGTGAAGTGCGGGCTTCCTCCCCACCTTTCCAGCCCAATTCTTTATCATCTCTGATTTCAACAACCTTGATTCTCACACTAGGCTCAGTGTTGTTATGTCTAGCTGCACTCTTATTCACACACACCCTCCCCAGCATCATCTAACTCTTAAAAGCGAAAGGAAGAAAATGGCTACCTTTCCATCTACTGTCAATGCAAAAACATCCGATGTTAGCAGCACTGACATCTGGACTGTGGGCAGAAAGTTCATGGAGCCTTAAGATCTAAATTCAAGGATTTTCCTAAAGCAGAAATGATATTGATGAAGTGGGTTCCACAGCCAAAGGATAAGTGGAAGATCCCATACTTAAGGACCAGATGTTGTAATAAAACTTTAGCCACTGCCACGGCATCAGTCTTCCGTATAGGAAAGGCTTCCATTCCTTTAGAAAGCACAATCACGCAAACATATTTGTAGCCTTTTGATATCAATTCCATAAAATCCAATTATAGGCCCCCAAAGGGCCAAGCAAGATAGCCCAATCCATGTGGAGGAAGTCCCAAACCACTGCCTGCATTATTTGTTAGGCACAGAGCACAAATAGTCACAGCCATTATGGCCTAATTTAATCAGACAGTAATGTTATAGGATAAAGACAATTGATGGCATTCATTTTAGGTGTCTATCCTTGCAGCCTTTTGCTTAGTCAGATGGAGTGGTTCAATTCTGGAATGAAATACCGGATTCCTGGAAATGAAGCCACAAGTACCATGTGCTCATTGGGATGACTCAGTACTCAATACACTGAGTCCCAACTCTCCCAACTTAGCAGTTTCAAATTATATGGAGGCTAAAATTCCCAGAATATCCAATCAACATGGCCATTATTTGAGAATTCTATCTGGATATAACCAAGTTGGAAGAAGATTATTATAGTCATTGCGTGGAAAGGATGAGGTGGGACTTTCAATTAAATAGAAAATAAATTGAAGGATCCCAACCACGTGGGATAGAAAGATAGGTCCCATAAAGAAGTGCATATTTTAATGGGGACACCTGTATTTGGAAAAAGCCAGAAGAGAACACAAATCTTTCGCTCTATAGGCAGGGATGTCCAAACTTGGCAACTTTAAGAGTCTTTAAGAGTCTTTAATCTGGCAGCTTTAAGACTTGTGTCCTTAATGTCCAAATTCTGGGAATTGAAGTCCACAAGTCCAAAAATGGCCAAGATTGGACAGCCCTACTATAAGACAACAGTCTAACCACATAGTCTCAAGCAAGGAGCTCCTGGTGCATTTTTGTGGCCTTCCAGTGATATGCGTGTGGAAGTGTGAACTTACCACCTTGAGTGAGCAGGTATTTTTCCATCCTGGGAGCCAGAGAGTTGGGGCTCCCTAGGAAGAAGGGTTCAAACAGCCCCGACCTCTCCTTAACTGGAGGGTTGTTTTAATAAATAAGGAACCAAAAGCCAAACATAAATTCTTGGAACCACAACATCACTGAGAGGCAGAGGCTGGTAGGGCAAGCCCAACTAGAGTTTGAAAAACTGCAAACTGAACCAAGCCCGCTAAGTGGTGGGATTCAGCCGTTTCGCACCACTTTGGCAGAACCGGTAGCTCATTTTTTGTTGCCCAGGCTCAGAACGGACTTCTAGAAGCGGCATCCACACAGAGAACCGGTTGTTCCCCTATTTGAATCCCACCACTGCCACTATGTGTAGCAGCCTAGGTGCAGAGCTCTACAAACCTGCTCCAGAAACAGAGAACTGTGAGTGGGGAGTAGAGAAAAAAAACCATTCACTAGCCTATACAATGGAGTAGAGAGTGTTCTCGTGTGAAAAAATGGACTGAGGTTTGTCTACAAGAGCTTAAGACGTGGGGGAAAGAGAAAGGTTTAAAATATTTTCTTTTTTTAAAAAAAAAAGTTAAAATAAGAAAACATACTGCTACAAACATAGGAATAAGAATACAGAAATTGAACATACAGCAAGAAATGTATAGATTAAAAAAAGAATTGAATTACTATAGTTGTAAGCTTAGAATAACAGGAGGAGAGGGGGTTTCATCTTCTACAGTAAAATAGTCCTGTGTGGGGAAAAGCACATCTTTTGTGTTTGTACCATGCCAAGAAAAACCGTAACAATGTGCCATGCACTTGCCCATCCCACCCAGAAATAGGACAATCTCAACCATATCTAGTGATATAGGGAGGACTCACTGAAATACTAAAGCTCAGTAGGACAATACATATGCAGAAAACAACGTGCCCAGGTACTAATTAGACTAGTGAAGTGCACGCTGCAATTTGTATTTGGTCAATAATTGTGGGGTCCTTGGTGCTCTCTGAGCTTGGTGGTTCTCTTGCAGACATTTCATTACCAAACTAGGTGAGATTCAAGGTGTTGGTAATGACTTACAAAGCCCTACATGGCATGGGTCCGGATTACCTACGGCAACACCTGCGGCCGGCGTCAACCTCCCTCCGTCCAGTGCGCTCCCACAGAGAGGGCCTCCTCAGGGTGCCTCCGATCAGAGAATGTCGATTGGTGGCCCCCAGGGGGAGGGCGTTCTCTGTGGGCGCACCAGACCTGTGGAACCGCTTGCCGGTCGAGCTCTGGATGGCCCCCGACCTTCGCTCCTTCCGGCGGGATCTAAAAACTTATTTATTTGAGCAATCCGGCCTGGTTTGATGGGTTAAGGGCTGGGTTTTTAACATGGTTTTAATTACTGTTTATATCGGGCATAATATTTAATTGTTTTTTAACTTTTGTACTTCGTTTTTAATATTTATTGCCCTGTACACCGCCCTAAGTCCTTCGGGAGAAGGGCAGTATAAAAATTTAATAAATATAATATATAATATAACATCATCAGTGCGCCAAGCACCAAACTCAGAGGGCACCCAGGACCCCACTGTTCAACCCTGAGTTACAACTATTCTATTGGTCAGTAACGGTTAATTGTTGCAGCTATTAAAATTCTCTAGGCAAGAAATTAAGAGGAGTAGAGAGGCATGACCCGCACTGTTATAATGTGACATTTTTAGATGAAACAGTTGCAATACTGAAACAATATTGCTGAATTAATCAGAAATCCCAACCTGAAGGGACAGGATGGAAAGTTACACGTCTTGGATGCTGCACTGATTTCCTTTGCCACCTGGGGTCACCATTCTCTTGAAGATATTTATTTGTTTATTTTTAAACTATGACACACAAGTACTTTCAAAAAAGATTTTTTAAAAACCTACACTCTCAGGTCAAACCGCTGGCAAATGTCAAATGGTTTTTTTAAAATTATTGGCGGAGGGATGAGTCTTAAAAAACCAGCTTTTCTATAAACTCCAGAGCTCAGGCCTATTAAAACGGTTGGCTCTGGGTTTTCCCCAAAGTGTTGTTTTTGTTGTTCTTTGATGGAAGGAATGTTGCTCAATGTACTGAAGGTTGTGAATCCCCTGTTGGCATCATTCCTATAAGCAATGCAATGAGTTCATGCACGCTATAAAAAACTATTTTTCGCAGGGCGGAAGATGATAGTCATGCAGATGGAAACAAATAAATCACATTTCTTGCTCCTGAATAGGAAGAATCTCCACTGACCAATCAGGTATTGTTTATAACATGGGCGTGATGAATCTCAAAGGAAAGAACAGATGAAACAGGAAATCCTTGACTTACAACAGTTGACCCCAAAATTTATGTTGTAAAGTGGGACATTCGTTAAGGGAGTTTTGCCCCATTTCGCAGCCTTTCTTTGCCACAGTCGTTAAGCGGATCAGTGGAGTCATTAAGTTAGTGACAGGACGGTTAAAGCGAACCTGGCTCCCCCACTGCTTGTCAGAAGGTCACAAAAGGGGATCCCACGATCCCAGGACGCTGTGACCGTCGTAAATATGAGCCAGTTGCCAAGTGTGAAAAACAGTCATAGGTCACTTTTTTTCAGTGCCGTTGTAACTTTGAACAGTCACTAAATGAGCTGTCGTAAGTCGAGGTCTAATGATATGTCAGTTGGGAGTCTAGGGCAGGGCTTTTCAACCTTTTCCCAGATTGTACCACTTTTAGGATGTGACATGACATGCTCTGTGAGTTGGGGTCCCCCAAAATAATAAGAATGGTGACTACTAGGGTGAGAACATAGGGGGTAACTGCTGTGAATTTAGGAGTGAATGTTTGGTGCCCTTCTCTCTGGATGAGAATCAGGGATAGTGTATGATACGGCAGTCCTGGGATGGGGTAGATTGAATGTCAACTGCGTTGGAGATGTGGGAGAGCTCCTTCTGATACTGAGAGCTAACACTGAAGCACCGCAGGAGCTTCTTCCCCTCACCTTCCCCAGACTGAACGATTGAGCTGGGAGCCACAGTTTGGGATATGAGTGGCCATGAAGAGGGAAGAATGGAAGGCTTGGAAGGAAGGAGAGGAGGCTGTAAGATCTCAGTAGTGATAGACGGAGGAAAATAACGGCTGGATTCAGCAATTCAGCTGGATTGCACAAAATAGGGACCAAAACACCTTAAAAGAAACTCTTGGGATTCTCAAATCTAATCTGAAGCCTCTAAACTAGGCATGGTGGCCATAAAAATACAAGACTCTTCAGAGTTCAACCTGAATTATTTGCTCACAAGCTACAAAGGGGTGTCAAACTGCCGGCCCGCAGGCCAGACGCATCACAAGGAAACTGCACCCACCACATTGACGGCAATGGGGAAAAAGCTCCAGTACATCGCGTGACATCACGTGATGTTGTGAGTTTGACATATACTAGCCCATAATATTATTTTCCTTAATTTTGATTTCATGTCTTTTGTGAACTCAATCATGATATCTAAAACAAGCTTTATAACATAAAAGGAACAGTGAACCCAACTAATTGTGGATTATTCAAGAAAAAATAATTATCAATTTCATAGTCAATATATGCACTCAACCTCAGTGCCTGAGAGAAGCACAAGACTTTCATTATACGTACGTGTGTGTGTGTGTGTGTGTGTGTGTGTGTGTGTGTGTGTGTGTATACATATAGAAAAAATGTGTTCAGGAGAGATCATTCGCCAGAATTTCCTAATACAGGGAGAATAGAAAAGTTTCTACATAAAGTAGAAACAATAGAGCAAACTTTAAAAGGCTTATTTGCAGCTCCTTCTTGCTGGTTCTGATTTTCAAAGTTCAACAGTGCTTGTTATAACCAGATTCTTGATGTCTTCCTTTTACACTCAGGAATAGAAGGCACTTTAAGTTGAAAGGGCTTTTGAGGTCTCTTAATTGCCTAACGCAATTAACGCGGTGGCTCAGTGGGTTAGGATGCTGAGCTTGTCGATCAGAAGGTCGGCAGTTGGGCGGGTCGAATCCCGAGTGCTGCGTAACAGAGTGAGCGCCTGTTACTCGTCCCAGCTTCTGCCAACCTAGCAGTTCAAAAGCACGTAAAAAATGCAAGTAGAAAAATAGGGACCACTACGGTGGGAAGGTAACAGCGTTCCGTGAGCCTTTGGCATCTAGTCATGCCGGCCACATGACCACGGAGACGTCCTCGGACAAGCGCTGGCTCTTCGGCTTTGAAACAGAGATGAGCACCAGCCCCTAGAGTTGGAAACAACTAGCACGCATGTGCGGGGGAACCTTTGCCTTTACTTTTTTAATTGCCTAAAGTAGGCTTGTCCAACCATAGCAACTTTAAGACTTGTGGACTTCAATACCCAGAATTTCCCAACCAGCCATGCTGGCTGAAGAATTCTGGGAGTTAAAGTCTGCAAGTTTTAAAGTTGCTGAGGTTGAACACCCCTGGCCTAAAGCAATAGGTTAAAATTGGGATGATTGAATCATTCTAGCAACCAGGTTTTTAATGCGTGAAGGTGCTGTTCTGTTTTTCAATCATTTTGTCATTGCAAAGACTAGTTCCTCAAAAAGCATCCTCCTCCTCCTCCTCCTCCTCCTCCTCCTCCTCCTCCTCCTCCTCCTCCTCCTCCTCCATGTTTTATATTTTGCTTCCTTCTCAAGCCACTCTGTAAAAGTGTTGTTAGGCAACGGAGAGGCTATGGTTTAAATCAGTATTTTTCAAACTTGGCAACGGAAAGATCTATGAATTTCAACTCCTATGTTGGCTGTGGGATCCTGGGAGTTGAAGCCCATGCATCTTTTAAACTGTCAACTTTGAAAAATTGATTTAAAGAATTTCTTGGAATTTGAACAATCCATGGCAGCATACTTTCCTGTCCCTGTGTACCTCCCAAACCTCTGCATTTGTATGAGGCAGAGGTTCTGCTCTAGGTTACAGCAGTTGGTTAGAAAGAATTCAAGAAGGCAATTCTATGGGCTTTTTCAATTTGCCCTGTTGCTCTCCAAAAATATGAGATAAGGCCAGGCTCCATGCAAATTCTTATATTTTAGGAAAATATATGAATGCCAAATTTAGAACACGTTACTTATAGTTAGTCTTTGGGACACAGAGAAGTCACATTTTCCTTTTTTTGTCTACCTTAAATTTGTATAATAGAATATTTGGGACCAACGGTAATATCAGTTACAAATTAATTCTTCATAATTTCCTTTTCTTATTATT
The DNA here is from genome assembly GCF_947247035.1 of Vipera ursinii. Taxonomy (NCBI): domain Eukaryota; kingdom Metazoa; phylum Chordata; class Lepidosauria; order Squamata; family Viperidae; genus Vipera; species Vipera ursinii. The sequence continues at coordinate 214,937,907 of NC_139513.1, read as the reverse complement.
ACTCAATATTTCTATACTGCCAGTAATCCAATTACTAGAGTATAGCAGTATTGACAGGAAGAGGGTAAAAAAAAAGGCCAGGATTACAGAAGTGGTCTCACAGTGCAAGCCCCACCCTTTTGTATGTCACATTCAAAAGTGCACTACAACCCACATTTCCACCATTCTGGCTTTTTTTCAGCTTCCACATTTCATTAACACAGTGTGCTATTTTTTTCCAAGTTTCTTTATGGCTCAGCATCTTCAGATGCCATCAGGGCCCTCTGGGACCCCCTTCCCCAGTTATGAGTTTCTCAAGCCCCTTGATTCTCAATTGCAATGTTTCTTTTGCAAAGTTCTTCAGTCAATCAATTGGGACTTATTTACTGATTTAAAATCGGGGGAAAATATGTTACCTCTCAAGTAAATTATGCAACAGGAGTGGCTGAATCATCCAACTGCACACATTGTAAAGATGTGAAGACTTCTCTTCCCTCTACAGAGATTGAGAGAGTTCTGAAAAGCCAAGTTGAAAGGTGACCACCAAGAGTTTGAGAGAGGGACAGGCAACCTTAGATTCCCAGACTAAACTTCATATTACAAGCTTTCAACAAATAACAAATTTAAATCTCTGAAAAGACCTATTTGTAACAGAAGAGGCAGAAATAGAAGGGATAAAACAAAAGGGGGGGAGGGAAAGGAACTGCTACCTATTTGGGATTCTAGCTTTAGACAATGACAAAATTGTATCCTCCAATATTAGACCTCTAAATAAGAGACTGACCACATTGCTGGACCTGAAGGCCAGGTTGACAGTCCAGCTGGGTGCAGGGTGACAGTGATTAGCCTGTTGTGATAGGTGGGGAAATGGGACCAATGGTCCCATTGTCCTTAAAACCATTGTTGCCAAATTCAAATGGCCCTGGTAGATGGGTATTCTGAGGCAAACTGCTATTTTTCTATTGCATCAGGCTGGAAACGGTGGTCTGTGAGTTCTGTACTCCCATCTTAGACACAAAGTCAGTTTGGGCCAGTGACTTCTGTCAGCTCCAGGAAGGAGGCAAATGGCAAACCACTTCTGAAAATCCTTGTCAAGAAAAACGGCAGGCCGTTTTGTGAGAATTAGACAGGTTTGAACGGAAGAAAGAAAAAGTGACAGAAAAACCAGTCACTGGGACGAAGGGAAACTAAAGTATCAAGTAAAATACCAGCAGCTTTACCTAGGCCAGGGGTAGGCAACCTTGGCTCTTTTATGACTCATGGACTTCAACTCCCAGAATTCCTGAGCCAGCCACGCTGAGGGGAAAGGGAGAGGTTTCCAAGCTGAGCCGTGCTGGCTCAGGAATTCTGGGAGTTGAAGTCCACCAATCATGAAAGAGCCAAGGTTGCCTACCCCTGGACTAGGCCTAATAAGAAAGATTTCCCCAGACTGATCTAGGCAACAGAGAACTGAAATGTATCCAATTCCCTTGGGAGCAAGACTCAAAGAATACAGTGACATTTAATGTTTTAGTAGGCCTGTCTGGGTGCTGCTTACTTCACTGATCTCCTTTGACTTTGTATACTTTGGGAGAGGGAGGGGCTGCTATACTTGTTATGCATATTTTATTGCTACATTCTTTCTACAAATACTTTTTCTAAAACCACCTTCTCAGAATACTCTCTAAAACAGAGGTCTCCAACCCTTTTGGGCACCAGGGACCGGTTCCGTGGAGAAAGGTTTTTCCACAGACCGGAGAGTGCGTGGTTGTGTGTGTTACCAGCATCCCACAGATGGGTCTTTGCTTGTTTGTGTGGACTAGTTGCTGGCATACCGCGGCCCAGTACCAGTCTAGGGACTGGGGGTTGGGGACCCCTGCTCTAAAATACACAATAAGCCCATAAAAATAACAGATTTCCTGGTATAGTTTTACAGAATTATTGCCAACTGCTATGCTTTTTGTGTGTGCAGGGAATTAATTTGCATTCTCTATAGCTTGAGAAGATAAAAGATGGGATGGAGGGAGAGGAGATGTTGCATTTTATAGAATCTGCCATTCCTACACACACACACACACACATCTTCTTGCAAGTCAGCTACAAATGAGTGAAGACTCAAATATCAATATTCAAACAAATCTTATCTCCCTTACCAGCATATATATATATTTTAAAATATCCCTTGTACCTTTCCATACTTACAGTAAGTCAAAATCTGCAACCTCAGGAAGGCCATTCCTTTATGACTGACTAATCTAGGAAACTTGAAACATAACTAATTCACTTGTGAGCAAGCCTTAATGGATGCAGCGCCATTTAATTTTTAGTAAGCATTTTTGAGCCCTGCAAGCCCCTTCACCACGACAAGACCGTGATCCATGAAAGGGGTATATAACCTGAAGATGGTTCAAGGTTCTCTCCTATCAGCAGATTTTGGAAAGAGACGTATATTCTCTTTGATCACAGATCGCGTTCACGGGGAGAAACTGACCGAAACCTTCAGACAAGCTTTCCTGTATTGTTCTGTGCTGACCCCCCCCCCCACACACACACCCTCAGCTGAACTAAACCGCCACCTAACCCACCCACCCCCACCCCCAGTTATTTGCAGCGGTTATTTTCGGAGTCAAACGAGTTTCCTTCTTCACACGAGCGCCAATTTAGGCACTGCGCACTGTATGTAAGATGCCCAGCAGTTGGTTCGAGACGCTTGCCTACTTAGTGTGTAAGATTTGCATGTATGCCCTGTCGTTGGCTACAGTAAAAATAAAAATAAATAAATCGGTCTATGAAAGAAGGCGCCGGATAAAGCCGGTTTTGGTGACCCAGGTTTGAAATAACTTCCTTCCTTCTAACGCGTTCGTCCTCCGACGCCTCCCAGCTGACCAAAAGGGTGGTGGTTTTTTGGGGTTGATTTTTTTTTTACGGTTCCTTCCCTTCTGCCTCGCCTCGCCCCCCCCCGGTGTCCCCCCCTCTCCTTTTATGGAGAAGACACGCCCCCCCCTCCCCGCCTCTTCCTTAGGAAGCGGCGTCCAATTCTCCATCTGCAATTGGAGGAGAAAAAGGCAGGGACTGCCAAATATGCGCTAACGAATACCCCCACCCCCCCGTTTTCTAAATTATGCACTTAAAAGTAAACTGAAGCTTAAATCTTGAAGTTGCTAATAAACGTATGGCGCCTCTTTTCTACTAATTTTAGGGACCGGGTTGCAACTTCCTCCCGCCCCTTCTCGCGCTGACGAATGAGCCCCTCCCCTCATTAAGGCTCATTTATCAGGAAGAGACGAGGCGGGAGGAAATTGAATCAACAACGATTACTGAGGGATTAAGGAAAAGAGACTCGTGCTATTTCCCCACCACCCATCACCCACCCTCCCTGTGATAGATCTCGTTGTTTGGGGGAAGCCAAAAGAAAAATGCACTTAAATATGAAAGCGAGGTAAAAGAATTGAAGCAAGGAATCGGCGCTGTGAACGCTTTCAAGGGCTCGGCGGCGCTTATGAAGGCAGAAAACATGTCTGGAGTGCATCAAATTAAACCTGAGTGAGAGAAATCTTTCTCCCGGATTTATGCCACTATTAGCGCAGTATCTCTGAATGACCTTGGGGCCTGAATGAACCTCAAATTAATGTAGTTTTTGAGATCAAAAATTTCACTTTTGATGTGTGCCCTGGTGCCTGCAGTAAAAAAAATGGCAATAAAGATTATCTTATTTTATCTCCCTTAAACATTCCACATTTTAAAATAGTCCTGGAGAGAGTCATTAATTCAGAGACTTGTTATGAGAAGTGAGATACTAAAAGCTCATCTAACTTGGTGAGCCTTCACCTTATTCACAAACTAGCTTTTTGTACAAATCAACCCGATATGATTAGTTCAGAATTGACCATGTGGCGGCAATACCTAGCTAGGCAAATTAAGTGAATTGTGGTTAAATGAATGCATATGTGAACCTGTTTTCCCCCTTGGTCACTGTCTCTGGTAGCTACTCATGGCAGAGACATGTCCTGCCAACTTCTCCCTTGTCTCCTTATTCTCTTTCAACAAGGGCAGCAAATGTCATACTGGTTTAAGCACTGAGCTATTGAGCAGTGGAGAAAGGCACTTAGAATCTCAATGCTTATTAAAGAAATTGTTATAAGACTAAGAGCAATATAACTTTTGAAAGTGAAAAGTAAGGGAAGTTAAAAAAAAAAGTTGTAAGTGAATAAAAATTCCAAAGAAAGCAAGAGAAAAGGGAAAGGTTATAAAGAAGTAGGTTCTGGTCTTCTTAACATCAGTTACAAGTATGTTTATATTTTATCCACTCTCTCTAAAGATACATAATTTCTTTCCATAATGTATCATTTTTAATCAGCTCCATAAATCGTGAGCTCATTTTTTTAAAGCAAAAAGTATTTAAGGGGTTGCCAGTCACTGTATGTAGCTATTGTCCTTTCTCTAAATTGATTTTGCCATCTCTGCTACTTCTGCCATCCTCACCAGCCATTCTGCTGTTGTATTTCACGGCATTTTGGTGACACAGAATTCTGACATCTGTATAGGAAATGTCACTAATAACTTTTACACCCTCAGCCCAAAGCTGAGATAGACTTAATAACATCCTTTTGAGGTCCCTAAATTAAAATGGCATTCCTTTAACTGAATCAGCCTGAAGGTCTTTACAGTTTCTGAGGATAAAGTCTTGGTATTGTTTTTGCTGGCTCAAGGATGCTGAGAAGAGGGCTTAAGTCTGGGGTTCACCTCTTTTAAGAATAGACCAGAAAAATATCTTCCACAGCTTGATATGGCGGCAAGAACTGCCTGTCAAACTTTTTCCACTTCTTATGTCACTGTATAATTCTAACCATACACAGAAGTATTCATTTTTTTAAAAAAAAAATAGGTGTGATTGAAAGTCATGTTAATGAAAATCACGGTGAGGACACATTGTATGATAGTCTTGACTGTAAAGCAGAAACAGCATCTGCAGGGGGGGGGGTGTCAAAAAGTCAAGATGGCAACTATGGCCTAACCCTTGAGGATGCCTCTGAAAAATTACTTGCAGGGTTTTCTGCCCCCCCCCCTTAAAGGCTGCAGAGTGCCAGAGATAAACAACACACATGCATCCACACAAAACACATTCTATTTTTGCTTTTTAGGCAGTTGGTATCTTGAAGAGCTCATACTGTGAAATCAGACTCAGCTGTCTCTCCTGACTGATTATTCATCATGTGAAGAGTTTGTCCATTGATAGTAATCAGCTGATTTCCACATCTGTGTGCTGCTGGTTTGATGTGCCAAGGCTCCTTTCGTGAAGGAGACATTTCAATAAGATTGTATTTTTAAAAATATTGTAATCATGCCTTTATTTTTTTATATAAATAAGCTGGCAAACATACCAATTATGTTCCCTCCTCCTTCTTTTATTCCCACAACAACAACCCTGTGAGGTGAGTTGGGCTGAGAGAGAGAGGGACTGGCCCAAAGTCATCAGTTAGCTTTCATGCCTCACAGTCTCTTGGTTTCTAGCCTGGTGCCTTAACCAGTACTCTCATCCAAGCTAAAGAGTGCTGCGATGTGTTATTCTTGATTATTTACATCATCTCATCTGTGTCGAATTACTGTGTACCTGTGCCAGCAAGAACCTTTCAATAGTGTGGAAACTACTTTGTCACTTCAGTTCAGACCTGCTGTGATCAATGCCTAGGTGTCATTAGAAACCTAGGACATGTAAAATCCAGCATACATAGATTAGATAGGTGTACTAGTTCCTGACACACTTATGTTGTTTCAAATCTTTTCCCCACTATCAAATTGTAATACTACCCAGCCTTGCTTCATTTCAGCAAAAAACTAACATGAAATTTACTGTCCCCTTTACAGCTCCATAGTCTGCCTGAGCTACTGCTGGATTCTTGACTTATCTTCATGGGAATGAATTACAAAGCTTAATGAATTTTATATATATTTTATATATATCATGACTCTCCTCTGGAATACAGGGGAAACATTAAGATCAATACAAGTGGCGCAAGTTAAGGCTGGCTTATTTGTTAAGCGTACTTCTATGAAAAGCAGTCAAAAAGTCTCAAAGCGTAAGAAAAAATAGAGTTGAAAATATAATAAAGACAATACCATTGGGATACAACAACACTAAGATATTAGTAACCCCCCCCAAAAAAAAACATATTATGACTTTGCAAGATTTACGATTTTGTCACTAAAATTTTATTAACATTTACTGGGATATAGTTATCTCTTATTATACTGATCTACTGAACTACAAATTAGGCAACCAATTTAACTTATGCTGCCTTACATTGTACAAACTCAGAAATTTGTGTTGAATACAGTAAACCACAATTAAGTTAAGGTCTGGGAAACTTAAACATTGTTTCCAGTGAGGCTTAAGCCTGTGCAGAATTGCCCTTTAATGTCATATTTTAAGAGAATTCTCTAGATTTTGGAAGTTCAACACTGAGGTATTGATCAGGTGCAGTTTTGTGTCACTGCACAAAACTGTAAACCTAGTTAAATGTAAGCCCCCCCCAACCACCCCCCCCATTTTAGTGGAGTTGACTTCAGAGTTACGCAGAATCAAAGTGTTACAATATGATGTGGGCTTGTTTATCTGCCTGGGAATTATCCAAAGGCTCAGATACAGTTTACAACCTTGCAGTCGTGTCTCCCGTGCTCGGATGCAATTCACACACTTTGCTTTGTGTTCTGCTTTGATTCTGCCCAGGAAAACCAAGCTTATACACTGGGGCCCCTTCATTTTTAATCCAAATTTCTTTTTAAATCATGGGCAGCCCAGAGAGGAATATATGATCAGACAGAAGAAGGAAGAAGACAGCCGGCGGTGGAAAAGAAAGGTTTTTATTGAATAAGAAAGATGGTTTCTTAATTGAAGTCAACAGGCAACAAACTCGAGACCGGGCCTCTTCTTCAGCCGGGGCTACATTTGACTAATTGAACTGACCCCATTGGCGTGTTTTTTTTAAGCCGCCTTTCAGCTTAAAGAGAGAGGCGGTCAAACCCCCCCCTCCCCCCAAATGTTGGCCCAGCTACTTGGGGAACGCCAAGGAGCCAACGCAGCGGATCAGCGCGCCGGGCTGGAATAGGGAGCCGGCCGACGCGGAGAGTCCCCGGCCAGCAGCTTCTACTAAGCGTTGTCCCGGGCGAGGAAATGGACCACGTGGCTCTGCCCATTTTCTGCAGCCTCCTGAAGCGGGAGGCGGCCGTAGCGGTTCGGCAGGTCGAGGCGAGCTCCGCCGGAGATCAGTACCTGCAGAGTGTCCAGAAAGCCTTCGCGGGCCGCGTCGTGGACGGGCAGAGAGCCCGTGGAAGGGTCCGGCAGGTTGGGATTCGCTCCTCTCTCCAACAACAGCTCGGCCACTTTGGGGTTGCCCAGTTTCATCACCTGGAAGGGGGAAAAAGAAGACAGAGGGGTTGTCAGTCGACCCCTCCACCCGTGGCTTGGGCTTGTCCTCGGGAGCCGATTTCAAGCTTAAGTAGGCAAAAAAAAAAAAAAAAAGTATGGAATTAACCGGGACAACTGCGAATCGAACCCCGTTCTAGACTCAAGTTCTTAATTTTGAAATTTCGGCCTCTCTACTCTTCTCCCAGTACCGGGGTGGGGGTTGGGGGTGGGGGTGGGGAGAGATCCATAATTGTGGCCGAAGGATCTTTGGCATAACGAGAAAATCCAGAGCCGAACAGGAGCTTGACCATAAGATATTCTCGCCGCTGACCCACCCTCACATATCCCTTACTGCAAGGATCACAACACAAAGACGTAGTCGCGAGAGATTCCAGCGCCGGGCTAACGTGTGGCCCTCAAGCGAGGGAATTTCTGTTTCATGTAAGCAGGCGAGAGGCAATATCAAACCAACCTTGGCTGATCTCAAAAAGCTAAGTGGGAATGAACTAGACAGCACGTGGATGGGAGACCACCAACCCCCCCCCCAAAAAAAAACTAAACTAGGGCTGTGGGTCAGACTAAAGCTGTGGCTGCACGTTATAGTGTGGAAGAAGCCAGAAGGCATTACGACTTGAATTGCCTACTATTACTTGTTCAAGAAGGCAATAACCAATAACTTGCTCAAGAAGGCCATTATCCTTAGTGACTCAAAATAGGAAGCCTTGCTTCTCAGCTCTATTACCTTGATGATATTTTGGACTACAAGTCAAATGTTTTTATTGTCCTGGATTAGGAGAGCTTCGGCCCATCTCCCAATAAGTAATAAGGTAGTTGTTCAAAGCAACAATTTGCAGTGCTTAAAGTAATCCTGACCTGCCCGTCCCGGGACAAAGCCTGCAAGGATGCGCAGGAAGGATAATCCTGTCCGTGCCCGTTTGGGGCTTCATTGACAGCTTCTCTATTCAAATCCAGGAATTCCCTCTAAATAGGAGGAATTATGATGCACGCATAATTTTCAAATTCTGTATATATTTATACATGGAAAATCGCCGTGAAAAAAAAGGAATGCCAGAACAAGTAGTTGGTTGGAAACGCCCCTCCCACACACACTTTCCCTTAAATTTCGTGAAGGTAAACCGGACGTCTATATAAGATATCCACTGCTTTACATTTGAAGGATTTCAGCCACGTTTTATTCCAAAAATATCAGGAAATGAAATTGGCATTGTTTCCACCCTAACTCATCTCTCTTCGAGTTTCTCCGCACCATCCTGACTTGCATGATACTATCCAAAATCTACTTCCTGAATTTTGGGACGGACGCTGCTCAAAAAGGAAAGTAGAGCTGGGGCAAAAGCATGAGTGTCAGCAACTGAACAAAAAAAATAATAATTAACAAATGTGTAACGGCGATTAAAATGCAAGTATGCCGCACCGTGAAGAAAAGCAGCCATTTTTCCACTGTATTTCTTTTCTTTTTTTTCTTTTGAGGACTGATATTTCTAATTTGGGGGAAACTCTGGTTTCCCACTAATTTTAAACTCCAAACATAGCCAAGCTCACGTCTTACCGAGCGTCCTGTCCCCACACCCCTCTTTTAAGAAAATTACTGGACTTTCAGCGCATAACGAAAAGTTGCCGCACGTGTCAAAACGACCAAGTCGCTTTTTGCTTTATTAATTGCAAGGAATCCAGCCACTTCGTGGGAGGCGCAGCGAAGCAGGTTTTCGCGATTTGTCAAACCCTCCAAAGATCCGACGTAGTTCGAAAGCACGGCAGAGTCGTGCCCGCGTTGCAAAAATAAAAATAAAAATAAAAATAGGGCTGTGTGGAAAGATGGAATTGCTTCAGAGGAATAATGGCGTTGTGTCGTCAACCGAGCAGTCTTTGGGGCTCGTTTTTCTTCCCTCTCGCCTCCCAAACTTGGAAGTTAGGGGGGCAGGAAGCTGGGGGGGGAGGAAGGGGAGAGAGAAACAGACCGCTCCAAGCCCAACGTTGTTCAGACGACGGTTCCTTCCCAGCTTTTCAGTGTAGGGCCCCCCTCTTCCTTAAAGCAACAGGAAGCCAGATCTACCCACCTTTCTCGAGCCCTGTCCAGGTTCCGACCGAGATGCGCTCTTAGAGCAGTGTTTCCCAACCTTAGGAACTTGAAGATGCGTGGACTTCAACTCCCAGAATTCCCCAGCCAGCTATGCTGGCTGGGGAATTCTGGGAGTTGAAGTCCACGCATCTTCAAGTTCCTAAAGTTGGGAAACGCTGTCTTAGAGCGAGAGGGCTGCTCTGCGCAATCGCCCTGCCTTGGGCCGACATTTATTTGCCCAGCCCCGTTATCGCTGGTGTCCATTTTCTCTCAACACCCCCCCTCCCCCGCAAAAAAAAAAAAAAAGCTTTCCCGTCCACGCTCACTCGAGCCTGCCTCCCTTCGGAGAAGACACCCTCCCGGAGGAAACGGGAAGCGGCCCCGCCCCCTGCTGCTCCCACCACCCCCCCCCGCCCCAAGAACAGCCGAAGCGAGAACCGAGCGGCTCGCCGCGCCCCGTCCAGGCTGCGCGCACTTCTACCTGAATGGCGCTCCTGCCGTACGCGTTCAGCCCGTTGGGGTCGGCGCCTCCGTCCAGCAGCCTTCGCAGATCCGCTACGTTCCCTTCCGCGGCTGCTCGGCTTAGCCGGTCGGACGGAAGCATTCTGCAGGTTGCCTGTCTGAGGCACGAACTGTTGCCGCTCGCCCTCTCTGCGGGGCCCGCCGCCGCCGCCGCCGCCGCGGACTTTTGCCCCTGGCGGATCTGATTGGCTAAACTCTTACACCCACTGACGGGATTTTTTTTTTTTTTGGAGGTGAGGGGAGGGGCTGCCCACTCTCCCGCCCTCCCTTTTATTTTTGCAGCTCAGGAAACTGCAGGACGGCGGTTCTTCTTGGCGAACGCACGTATTCTCTTGGCAGGTCTGTAAAATGGAGCTCTCTCCACCCACGCGCCCATATAGGGAACGGTTGCTGGAATTGGGTATGTGTAGTTTAATGAAGAGAAGGGTGAGGGGTGACAGGATAGCAGTGTTCCAGTATCTCAGGGGCTGCCACAAAGAAGAGGGAGTCAAGCTATCCTCCAAAGCACCTGAAGGCAGGACAAGAAGCAATGGATGGAAATTGATCAAAGAGAGAAGCAACCTAGAACCAAGGAGAAACTTCCTGACAGTTAGAACAATTAACCAGTGGAACAACCTGCCTCCAGAGGTGGTGAATGCTCCAACACTGGAGGTTTTTAAGAAGAGACTGGACAGCCATTTGCCTGAAATGGTATAGGGTTTCCTGCCTGAGCAGGGGGTTGGACTAGATGACCTCCAAGGTCCCTTCCAACTTATTATTATTATTATTATTATTATTATTATTATTATTATTATTATTATTATTATTATTATTATTATTATTATTTGAACTCGGATGCTAATAAGTCCCCCTTCTTCCTAACCCCATAAACATGGAGGGAGGGTTCTTGCCTGTTCAACAAGCCAACTAACAATTTGTTTTGTTAAGGAATTTTGACTGGGGGGGTGTTTGTCCAGGAAGAGAGCCTTCTCTGAGGTTGCCCCCCACCCATTGGAACATTCTGCCCACCCCGGACCTCCTGGTCTTCTGGAAATGTCTTAAGACCTAGCTCTGCTGACTTACTTGGGTCCCACAGAGGAGCCGTGGGGCTGATTATCTGGTTAGTACCTTGGAGGTGGTTTCTCCCCTCCCCCTCCACCTTTTTAGCTTTAAATTTTAAATTACTCTTCTTTTAATTGCCTCTTAATGTGATCTGTACACGCAGCCCTTAATGTTTTTATCTTTTACTTAAACCCCACCTAGCGCTGCTGTCTGAGGGAGATGGGCAGTTGGTAAATTTGATAATTAAATAGCCATGTGAAAAAGTGTAAGAAAAAGTAAGAACTCTTTGAGTTCTATGGTTTTATACATCAGGACATCATAATAAAAAAATCACCTGGTCCTTAGCAGTTCTTAAAAGCAGGTAAAGAAAAACCTGGGATGAACAACAGCATGTGACACATTGTGCCATGTCACCATGTATTCTACAATTGGAAATCCAAAATGGAGAAGCCATGTGGGAAAAACTACACCCTTACTGCTTCCATAGGTATGAAGGGGTGCTGCTAATCCAGTGCCCTTCATCAACTGATGATCAGCAAGTGTGTCTTCCTCTATAAATGCCAAATTTTAGGAGTTTGCTGGTCTCCAGCCTTGAGGTTGCGTTTTGTGTCTGGGCAGGATAGGTTTTCCTGCCTGGGCAGGGGGTTGGATATCAGCAATGATCTTATAGAAGCAGTTGTTGCTGCCCATCAATCTGGGAAGAGCTATAAGGCCATTCCCAAAGAATTTAAGTCCATTATTCTACAGTGAGGAAGATTATTCACAAGTGGAAAACATTCAAAGGCAATTGCCAGTCTTCCCAGGAGTGGACGTCCTAGCAGATTCCCTCCGAGATCAGACAGTGCAATGCTCAGAGAAACTGAAAAAAAAAAATCCAAGAGTTACATCTCAGTCTCTACAGTTAGCACAGTTAGCGTGTTAAATGTTCAAATTCATGACAGTACAATCAGAAAAAAAAAGGTTGGACAAGTATGGCTTGTTTGGAAGGGCTGCCAGGAGAAAGCCTCTTCTCTCTATTTGTTGCATCTGAACACATCACAAGACTTCCGAACACTTTCCTTTTTGATAGAGGAGACCAAAGTGGAGATGTTTGGCCATAATGCCACAGTGCCACATTTGGTGAAAACCAAACGCAGCATGCAGCATATCGGCACAAACGCCTCATACCAATTCTCAAGCACAGTGATGGAGAGGCGATGATTTGGGCTTTTTTTTTTTTGCAGCCACAGGACCTGGCCACCTTGCAATACATTGAGCCGACCATGAACTCCTCTGTATATTCAAGTGTTTGAGCCAAATGTGAGGCTATCTGTCCGGCGGCTAAAGCTTGGCCAACACTGGGTCATGCAACAGGACAACGAACCCAAGCACAGCATCCATTCTGCAACAGAATGGCTGAATAAGAAAAGAATCAAAGTGTTGCAATGGCCTAGTCAAAGTCCAGACCTCAACCCAATTGAAACACTTCAGAGGACCTTCAGAGAGCTGTCCATAAACAAATGCCCACAAATCTCACTGAACTCAAGCAAGGTTGTGAAAAAAAATGACTTATGATCATTTTTCACACTTGTATTGTTGCAGCATCCCCCATAGTTATGTGATCAAAATTCAGACACTCTGGCAACCGACTCATATATATGACAGTTGCAGTGTCCCAGGGTCATGTGATCACCTTTTGTGACCGTCTGACAGAGTCAATGGGGAAGGCAGATTCACTAAGCAACTCCAGTGATTCACTTAACAAAGGTTGTAAAATGGGGCAAAACTCCCTAAACAAATGTTTCACGCAGCAAGAGAAATTTTGGGCTGAATTGTGATCCTAACTCGAGGATCACCTGAACATACGTAGCTTTTGACACATGGCTTCTCCATTTGGCTTTCTTTTTGTAAAATAAATGATGACACATGATACGATACGTCAGTACTGTTGTTCATCAAAACTGCTAAGGACCAGGTGATTAATTTTTTTTACTACCTCCTGACATGTAAAACCATAGAACTCAAAGAGGGTGTATTTACTTTTTCACATGATTGTAGATGTATCCAGCAACTACATGTAGTCTGTTTGCACAACACACTTCACTGAATGAACACGTGTTCATTAAAGTAATCACTTTGGCTGGGGTACTATAAACTTGTGAGCCCTCCCTCTGTTAGCCTGGTGCTTGACACAAATGGGGCTGATCTGTCTTAGGTTCGCTTTCATCAGGCAAAGAGCAATGTTCTTCTGAGCCTCAGTCAGGTTCCAGGGGGCTTCTGCCCACAGAAGCCAGTAAAGGAAAACAATTCTAAGTTGGTACTGGTGACTAACTCTGGGCTCAAGGGCTGGGTCTGGGTAAGTGACTTATTTATCTCCACTTCTGGGGGCAAGGAGCTGCTTTGAGGTGGAGACGCCTGGAGGTGTAAGTTCCTAACTGCAGAGCAAATCTGATCTACTTCTTCTACCTCCAAAGCAGGCCTGGTCACCGCAGTTGGAGACTTCCCAAGACGGTGTGCCGAGGCACTGATTTCACTCATGAAATCCCAAAACCAGCTTCCACTTTTCCCATGTCCTGTTCTGAGAAGCTTTTCTCTTCTGCTTCCAGTTCGGGAATCTAAGACATGCTAGGGTGGATCAGACCCAAGGCCGATCCACCAGTCTGGGTGAGGGAAGAATCGAGAGTCCCTCTAGGAGGAGGAGCAAATGAACTCAGTAGCTACTCTTATGCTGATATAATTGGCTCAGTAAACAACATATGTTCCTGCGAAGCAATGGCATTAAGGAGGACAATCAGTCCTGATCGTGATCACTGATTTTTTAAACCTTTTGGGCTCCTGTGTTTGCATTGTAGAAAAGGAGCCACATTAATCTATGATGGCTAAAAGGAGTCTGATATCACCTTTTCTGACTGTTAGCAGTCAGAAAATCAACTGATGAGCATTTTAGGTGAAATTTTTATGGGAAGAAGAGGGCTTCTCCTGGTGTTTCCACCATGTTCAGTAGTAAGATACTGTTCCAATAGAAGAGAAATAAGATACTCTATCTGGTGGTGGAAAAGAGTAACAAGATGGCTTCTGTCTTTTCTAAATATTCAGCCATTTTGAAATATTAAGAGGAAGTCCATTAAAAGCTGCAAGAGGCTATAATCCAACATTAGAAAAATCCCACTACTTGAGGCTATAATGCAGGCATGTCAAACACAAGGCCCGCAGGTCGGATCCGGCCCGGGGAGGGCCCAGATTTGGCCCCCAGGGGCTGTCCCAGAAATGGCACGCTGCCCCAGCCCTGGCCCTGAGGAATCAGGGGCTGGTGGTGTGCAGCAGCAGCTATAGCTCATTTGCCTCAGCTCACCCCGCCCCTCCCAGCTTAACCCTGTCACACCCAGCCATGCTCCACTTTGCCTGGCTTTTCCTCCAGTCACTCTGCTTTGCCAAGCAGCTTACCCGTGCCTGGCCCCCTTTTGCAGGGCCTTTCCTCCCCCAGAGCACGGAGATATGAGCTCGCAGCTGCCGGCTCCTAGTTGCCCTCTCCACCACGTGGTAGGGCCAGAGAGGGAAACGCAGCAGGCAGAGCCTGGAACTCTGTGGTGGCTGGAGAGAAAGGGTGAGAAGAAGGAGAAAGTAGGAAGGGTCTCTCTCTCTGTGTGTGTGTGTGTGTGTTTGTGTGGGGATCTTTCACCTTTCTTTCCCCCCCTTCTCTCTTTTTTAAATCTCAGAAGGGGAGTGTTGCAGAGTAAGCAAACTTACAAAAAGAGGGGATCTCTCTCTCTCTGTCTCTCACACACATACATACATACACGTGCTGCGTGGGGGAGGTGGTGTGCAGACAGTGGAGAGAGCAAACTCACAGATTGGCTTTGTGGTCTATTCCTGCCTCCTTCCTTCCCTAAAATCCAGGCAATAATAGAACTCTTTGGATTGAATGGGAAGTTGGTGTGAGCTGAAATTAAAAGGCCGAGTCAACTTCCCCCCCCCCCCACCGCCCCAAATATTTTGTCAGAGACTGGAAAGTGTTTCTTGCTTCTACTTCTCATCTTCTCTTTTATAATTTAATCCAGCCTTGCCCAAAGTAGTATCTTTTGGATGTCATGGACCACAGTTCCCATCATCCTGTGGCTATGCTGGCTAGAAATGCAATGTCTTATTTTCTCTGTAGTATGCGCCTAGGAGGCAGTAGGTCTGTGGGATTTAGATGTATGTAAACATTTGTTTCTTCTGCCTAATTTATTAAATCTACAAACCCAGGGTGGTTTAAAAGAAAACTCTCAAAGACAACTATTGTAAAGTATCACTAGCACTGCTTAAAACAATATTAAAAATGTGTAAAGAAAGAAAAATATTAGTAGTAATGAACTTAGTGCTGTTTGACCATAAAATGTGTTGTTATTCTACATATGCCTGGCTGAACAGTGTGTTTGGAGTTGCCTCTAAACAAGTGAGGGATGTACTGTTCATATTTTCCTTGGTAGAAAGTTCTATGATTGGGGTGCTGTCTCCGAGAAGGCTCTGCTTGTGGCCACTGTTCTATAAACCAAACCAGGGGGACCATCTGGCCTAAATGGATGGTAAACAAAGATGATTAGGGAGCTGGAGGCTAAAACATATGACAAATGTTTGTGGGAATTGGGTATGTCTAGCTTAGTGTAAAGGACTAGGGGTGGTGACATGATAGCAGTGTTCCAATATTCGATGGGCTGCCACAGAGAAGGGGTCAGTGTATTTTCCAACATATCAGAAAGCAATAATAAATGGAAACTAATCAAGAAGAAAAGCAGCCTAGAACTAAGGACTTGTGAAAACAACTAACCAGTGAAAAGGCTTGCCTTCAGAAGTTGTGGATGCTCCATCACTGGAGGCTTTTAAGTAGAGATTGGATTGGATATTCCATTGCCTGGAATGGTAATGAGCAGGGGCTTGGACTAAAGACCTCAAAGACTAAAGACCTCCAACTCTTTTTCTTTGAGAGAAGTGCTGCCAACCTCTCCCCCTCCCCTCATCCCTTCTTGGGCACAGAGAGAAGGAGGGAAGGAAGGAAGGAGGGGAGGGAAACAGGAAGAAAGAAAGGGAAGGAAGGAGATGGGAATGAAAAGGAGGGAGGCAGGGAAGGAGGGGAGGGAGGAAAGAAGGAAGGAAGAAAAGAAAGGGAAGGAAGGAAGGAAGGAGATTGGAATAAGAGGGAGGGAGGGTCTGAGGGAATTCCTGCTTTAGCACTTGGCCACCAGCAGCCCTGTTGCCCTTTCACCATCCCCTGGTGGTCTCCCATCCTCTTGCTGAGGATGCTTTGGTTACAAAGCCAGGTCTCCTCGCATGGAGAGGGAGTGGACCTCCCTTTGACCCATGCACTTTGTCCTCCTGTACCTACCATGAGCAACCTGGCCAAGGAGAGGGAGGACAGCAGCAGCAACCTTGAGGAGGTAAGCGCAGGTGGGCACCCCCTTGGGGAAGTGCGGCTAGGCAAGGCAGGGCTGTGGGGTCCTGGTGCCATGGGAGCTCAAGGGTCGGGCTGGGCTCTTGACCTTTGCTGCCTGGGGCTCCGGGCAGTTCGTGCCACCATCCAGTTCGTGCACAGCCTGAGGCTCAGTGAGCTCCTCCAATGGACCATGCCCCGGTGCTCGCCCCGGTCCCATCCCACCTTCCGCCGTAGACCCTCGGATCTGCCCCAGTCCTGCCCAGGCCCGCACAGGTGCCCCCGACATCAGTGATGTCAAGCTGGCCACGCCCCACTCAGTAAGCTACACCCATGCTCGCCACATCCACCTGGCCCCCCAATGGCAACCACAATGCTGATGTGGCCCTCAATGAAATTGAGTTTGACACCCCTGCTATAATGCAACTTTAAAAAGGAGCCAACTTCTTTAGGCCAGGGGTCGGCAACCTTAAACATTCAAAGAGCCACTTGGACCCGTTTCCCACAGAAAAGAAAACACTGGGAGCCACAAAACTCTTTTGACCTCTAAAATGAAGATAACACTGCATATATCGTTTTTTACCTTTATGCTATGTATAAAAATAACTATAGTGTGCTGCATTTATGAAATCAATGAACTGCTACAAAGAAAACAAATTTTTATTTCTGCATGCAACAAAAACATTTTGAACTCCCAAAAAAAGACGCTGGGTCAAAGGTTACATTCAAATAAATTACTCAATGTCTATTTGAGTCCTCCTCGTATTTATGAAATAAAAAGCCGTTGCAAACTATAAAAACTACAAATAGAAAAATAGAAAAGAAAAAAATTGCAGGGGGGGGAAAAGAAAAGGACAGAAGAAAAAAAACCTTTCTCCTTCATCCCAACAGGTAAAAACAATTTTAGTAGCTTATCTACCATCTTTAAATACAGGATAATTATACCCATACCTCACCTCTTCATTAAAAAAAATCAAAATATTTCATTAAACGTTCTTTACTAAAAGTTCAGTAAGGACAACCACATTTATTCATATTCTCTCTCTCTCCCCCTCTGTCTTCCTCCCTCTCTCTTTCCCTCCCTGTCTCCCTCCCTCTCCCCCTCTCTTTTTCTCCCTCCCTCTCTCCCTCTCCCCCTCTTCCTCCCTCTCTCCCTCCCTCCCTCCATGTCTCCCTCCTTCCCTCCCTCCCTCTCCCCCTCTTCCTCTTTCCCTGTCTCCTTCCCTCTCTCCCCCTCCGTCTCCCTCCGTCTCCCTCTCCCTTTCTCTCCTTCCCTCCCTCTCCCTCTCCCCCTCCCTCTCCCTCCCTCCCTCTCCCTCTCCCTCTCTTTCCCTGTCTCCCTCCCTCTCTCCCCCTCCCTCCCTCTCTCTCTCCCTCTCTTTCTCTCTCCCTCCCTATCCCTCTCTCTCTTTCTGCCCATTCATTCATATCCAGTCCGAGCAACCGCACGTGCCCACACAAACACATTTTTCTAGCTTGCTCTTGTGGGGATCAAGAGGAGGAACTGGCCCGACGGAATGGGACAAATGAACACGGCTGCCTTAAGACGCCTGCTGCATCTCAGGCACCCCACCATGGCTGACACACCATGGGCATTCTTATATGGCTGGGTCTCCACCGGCACTCGTCTCCTGCCCTTGGTCTGCCAGTCCTCTTCCCCCAGCCAAGTCACTGTGTGTGTGTGTGTGAGAGAGAGAGAGAGAGAAAGAGAGAGGGGGGGCACTTGCACTTCTCTCTCTTGGGGGAGGGGGGGCTTTAAGGCTTTAAGCCAAAATAGCTGCGATTGGAATACGCAGATAAAGCAGTGTTATGCTGGCATTGAAGGCAAGTGGAGGCAGTGGACGGAGCAGGCAGGGCTCACTCCCAACATCTAGCCTGGCACCTGGGGCAGCTCCTTCAGATTAACAGACTGCCTGCCAGCTAAGCACTCGAAGCTGGCAGCCTGGTGAGTGAGACTGACTGAACCCCGTGGCTGAGCTGCTGCCAAAAAAGCCATCCCATTTCTCCTCTGCTGCTTGCCCTTCCTGGGACGGCCTCGTGTGCTCTCTCGCTTGCCTCCTGCGGATGAGGCAGTGGTGTTCCGACTGCGGGAGATGGAGGAGCCCCACTGGGCGGAGGCGCTGCCAAAAAAGTGGGACCTAGGCGAGGGGGAGTGAGGCAAAGGCAAGTGGGACAGGGAAGGAGCAGGTGCCACAGGCATCGTGCCGCTAGCAGAAGGCGGCTCTGCTGCAAGCCACCTGGTGGAGGAGAGAATGCGGGAGGAAGGTGAGGATCAAGGGCAAGGAGGGGATTCCTTGAACAACGCCGTCCAGCCACAATGGCCTAACTGCTGCAGCATAGCAGCTGGACAGGAGGAAGAAGAGGAGGATGGCTCCCCAGGATGCGGGGGGGGGGAGAGAGAGAGAGAGAGAGAGAGAGAGAGAGAAGGGAAGCGCAAGTGCCTGTCTCTGTCTTTGTCTCTCTCTCTCTGCAAATGGCAGAGGAGGATTGGGAGCCGCAGTAGAAGGCTGAAAGAGCCACATGCGGCTCCAGAGCCGCGGGTTGCCAAACTGTACTTTAGGCTATAATCCAAGTTTAAAAATAGCCAACTCTTTTTATAGCCTAAAACTGTTGGCTTGTTTTTTTCTCTTTTCATCTTTTTTTCTTTTCTTCTTGTGGATTTACAAAACTTGCTTGCTTGAACAATGAGTGCACCAAACTTCACTAAAATTACAAAAAAAAACGTGCTTCTGCACCCTCTTCTGGAATATCTAGTCCAGCAAGTCAGGGATCTATTGAAGCAATGTTACAACGAGAGAAGGAAAACCATCTCCAAAAAGACATGCACGCAACTTTACAACTAATGCAAGAAATTTTATTTTTTTTATTTTATTTTAATTCCATTTATATCCCGCCCTTCTCCGAAGACTCAGGGCGGCTTACAAGCTTAGCAGTAGCCTTCATTCTATGCATATGCCTGCTTATTAGGGCTTTCACACACACCCCCAAGCGGCATTATTACAAAGTCAGCTTAATTGCCCCCAAGAATCTGGGTCCTCATTTTACCTAGCTCGGGAGGATGGAAGGCTGAGTCAACCTTGAGCCTGGTGGGATGCGAACCTGCCCTAATTGCAGGCAGCTGGTGTTACTTAAGGAGGCATTAGCCCACTGCTCCACCAAGGCTCTGATGCAGAAGAATCATCAAGAAATAAAAAGCAATCTTGATAAGCTAAGTGAATAAATGCTTGAAATAAAGACACAATTTGAGGCTTATTAACAAATGATTCTTAAACATGAACAAAGAATTCAGAAGGGGAAAAATCAATCAGAAGATACTACGGGAAACAATTGAAGCACTAATGACAGAGAATGAAACATTAGAACAAGCAAATGAAAACTTAGAAGGAGCAGTCGCTGCCTTGGAAACGGAGAAAGTTGTACACTATTTGAGATTCCAGAACATATCCAAAGATAAAGAGGAAGCTATAGCAGAAGTGATTATTAATCTATTAGCAGGGGCCCTAAAAATTGAAAGATTGGAGATGCAGCAAAAGTGGATGAAATATTTAGAATGAATTCAAGTTATGCGAGGAAACACAAATTGCCCAGAGAAGTACATGTAAGTTTTATGAAGAAAACAACAAGGGATGAGATATTAAGAAGAGTCAGAGATGACCCATTACAATATAAAGATAAAGAAATAGTAGTGCTGAAACAGATTCCCAAGAGAATAAGAGATACTTGAAGACAATATCATTTCTTGACTACAAAGCTGATTGCAAAATGAGTAAGTTTTAGATGGCTGATGCCAGAAGGGATTCTAATCAATTGGAATAATACAACATATCGATTGGATTCAGCATGCAAGGCACAGGATTTTGATGAAAGATATAGAGCATTTCTGGGAGAAAGAACACAATATTAACAAGAGGATGGAAAAAGCCAGAAACAGACAGAACAAACAACAGATGAAACTACACAAGTGGAAGAAGAAAAAGAGAAGATGAATCAAGAAAATGAGGGAACAGTAAGAAAGCAGAGGATTATGAGATCAACAAGACCTAAATATAAGTAAATCAAAATGGAGAAGGAAAATGGAATTTTTTCAGTGACTATAAATGGATTGAATTCCCCATCAAAAAGAAAAAGAATTTTCAAACAACTACAGAAATTAAACATTGATATAATTTGTTTGCAAGAGACACACATAAAAACATTATAAATTTTTGGAAAATGCAAAACTTGGAAAACTTTATTACACATCAACTGAACAACAAAAAAGAGGAGTAGCTATATATGTTAAAGAGAACGACAGATTCTAAAATGATTTATGCAGATGAAGAAGGAAGAATACTAATAGTAGAAATATTTTTAAATCAAAACCAGATACTTTTGATAGCAATATAAGCACCAAATAACAAACAAGAATTTTATCAAAACCTTCACAGAAAAATAGTAAAACTGGAATATCAAAATATATGCTTAATTGGGGATTTCAATGCAATAGTAGATGGGACATTAGATTATAAAAGCAGTAAATCAGGGAAACAAGCAAGAAAAAAATTACCTAAGACTTTTTAACACATGATAGAGGAAATTGGTTTACAAGATATTTGGAGAGAAACGAACCGAGGAAAATCACAATATACATTTTATTCTAATAGTTATAAATCTTGATCTAGAATTGATATGATTTGGATGATGCCTGAATTAAGGGTTAATATGCAGGAAATTGAAATAGAATTAGGTACTTGGGCAGATCATAATCCTTTAAAAATGGTGTGGAAAGGAATGCAGAAAAAAATAAGATGGACTTTAAAAGAGAAAGAATTTATAGAATTAGCAACAAAAGAAATGAAATTTTTCTTCAAAGAAAATAAAGAAGATACAACATTACAAAATGTATGAGATACAGTCAAAACATATTTTTGAGGCGTAGGGATAACATACATGGTGGTGGTGGGGGAAAGAGACAACAATGTCAGTTGTTAAGAGAAGAATTTAAAAAATTACAATTCGAACTACAAATAAACCCACAAAAGAAAAATATTAAAAAGACAAATGGAAATAATAAAACATAATTTAATAGAATCAGAAAAACTGACACAGCAAATTAAAAGAGCAAAGCAAAACTTTTTTGAAAATGCAAATAAACCAGGAAGATGGTTAGCTTATAAACTTTAAAAACAGAAGGTGAAAAAATTGATAAACAATTTAGTAGATGAAAAAGGCTGTTTGCAATTTAAAAATGAAGCAATAAAAAAGATAATTAAAAAATACTATGAGAAACTGTATGTTAAGGAAGAAACTCCATGGGAGAAAATGACTCAATATTTCATTTTCATTTTCATTTCATTTATTTGATTTCTATACCGCCCTTCTGGATTTACCGCCCTTCTGGATTTACCCAAAAATCCAGAAAATTTCAAGACTATGTTAAATGAAAAAATAACAATGATGGAATTGACAGAGGCAATAAAAAGACAACAAAATGAAAAAACACCTGGACCAAATGGACTTCCGGCAGAGTTTTATAAATGCTTACAAGATACATTAAGTTTACCATTGAAAGATGTATCTAATGAACTTTTATTAGAGGCAAAACTCCCAAATACATAAACAGAAGCAAATGTTACTTTGATACCAAGAGGACTCAGATTTGACCCAGATAAAAAAAAACTATAGACCAATATCACTATTCAATGTGGACTACAAAATCTTCATTTCAATAATAGCTGAGGCTGAAAAGATTTTTGACTGAATTTATACATCCAAATCAAAACAGATTTTTGCCAGAGACAAATAAAAAATAATTTGAGAGTAATACTAGACATATTGGAATATTATGAACTCCATCCAGGGAAACAACTGCTATTAGTATTTTTAAATGTCCAAAAGGCATTTGATAATGTTTCTTAGCAATTTATGATTCAACAACTAAAAACAATGGACTTTGGTCAAAACTTTATAAACACGATTCAGACAATATATCAGAAACAAACAGCAAAAGTGATTATAAATGGGGATTATACAGAAAATTTTGATACACGAAAAGGCACAAGACAAGGATGTCCATTATCCCCACTGCTATTTATCTTAACTTTGGAAGTTTTAAATAGAAACATTAGGCAAAATCCAGAAATTAAAAGATTGAAAATAAAAGGTGAAACCAATAAATTGCAAGCATTTGGAGATAATTTGGTATTCATTCTAGAGCAGGATATCAAACTGCTGGCCTGAAGGCCGGATGCATCATGCGGACGCCGCGCCCACCCCATTGCCGGCAATGGCAAAACTGTCCCAATACAATTGCGCAACATCACGTGACGTCGCAAGTTTGACATGTCTGTTCTAGAGGAACCTATCGGCTTTTGTATGCCTCTGAATTGACCTTTGGGCCTAGCTAGTTTGCACATGCTAAGCCATAACGTGATGATTCTTCTGCTGAGTCTAAAGTGTTGTGCTTATTCCATTAGCTGTCTGGTGCTGGCTCAGGAATTCTGGGAGTTGAAGTCCACGAGTCATAAAAGAGCCAAGGTTGCCTACCCCTGCTCTATACCTTGTGACCCTGGTCAGCAGTTTCAGCTTGATGAGATCAAAGCATCCTCACTTCCCAAACAGCCTCCTAATAACTGATTAAAACAGAATGGAATCAGTCTGAAACAATTAACTGCAGGATGATTGAACATTATGGACCACAGTCTACTTCATTGGTTGAGGTGAATAAATGCTTTCTGACTTCCCAGACTGAGGCTGAGTTATCCAGCCAGCCAGCCAGCTTCAGTGCTAAAGGACAACTGGAAATTGGGTTTCCCCTGTTCCTAGCGCAGCACCTTAACATTCATTTTCATTAATTAAAACAGTGTTACAGAAATGCTGTGACTTTTTAATGCCCCGAGATCCAGAAACTCTGGCTCTCTTATGAGGAAGCTGAAAACAGTGAGATGGGCAGTATATCCATTTAATTAATAAATAAATACATAAAAATAAACCTAATTTTTAAATTAAGTTAGAGTTACACTGGTGCATCATGCTGAACTCTGACCATCTCTTGTGGGAATGATAGCTTTTGCAGCTCAACATCACTAGAGTTACATGGAGGGATGCCCTTAGGAACTTGGAAAGCAGAAAATGAGCCTGTGCCATATATATATATAGAAGGACATCAGCCTAGGAATCTTCTGTGCTTCATGTGTGTTCCCAGATTCCCTTAATCCCTGAAGTTGGATTAGTTTGCATTACAGGTAGTCCTCTAATGACAGCTACAACTGAGCCCAAAACTGCAGTTGCTAAGTGAGACAGTTAAGTGAATTTTGCCAATTTTCACCTTTCTTGCCACAGCTGTTAAGTGAATCACTGCAGTTGTTAAGTTAGTAACTGGGCTGTTAGGTGAATCTGGCTTTCCCCCATTGACTTGGCTTCCCAGAAGGTGGCAAAAGGTGATCACATGACTCCTGGGACACTGCAACCCTTATAAATATGAATCAGTGGCCAAGTGTCCAAATTTTGATCACATGACCAAGGGGATGCTGCAACAGTCATTTAGTGTGAAATGTAGCCATAAATTACTTTTTCCAGTGCCGTTGTTACTTCGAATGGTCACTAAATGAATGGTTGTTCATCGAGGACTACCTGCATACAGTTGGCTAACCTTCTGCTCTCTCTCTCCACTTCGACAAAGGCCAATCCAGACTCAACTGAGTTCACACATTTCACCAAACCAAAAAGTACTGGGTTGGGGTTTGGCAAAGCCTCTTGTTTTAAACCACCATGGAGGTTTGCAAAGCAACTCTTTGCATGTGTGAAACCAGATGTTCTCTTCTGTCCTGATATTCCCCAAGAAGTCCATGAGTAAAAAATATGGCAAGGCTTACCACTTTATCAAATTATGGACAGGCCATTCTGCTGGAAGCCAGGAGACTCTTCTGTGGAGCTGCAAGAGGAATGCAGTTGAAATACACCGCTGATTGTGGGTTCCAGTGGGTATTTGTCAACTGGAGACATTTGCATGACTTCTGAAGTATCCTAGAAGAAGTGGAGTTATGTTGATGAAGGCAGTGGTTATAAAAATAATGATGATGATAACGACAAGGACAAGAACAAGAATTTTATTCTTTGGCTCCTTTGATGAAGACTTGTCCAATTGCAATCTCACAGTATGGAAGCCGCACAAGATGAGATGTAATTTACAGAAACCCATATTGGATCAGCCATTGCCCAGGTCAACAAGAATCACATCAGATGTTGAAGTTCCTAGACATCTGGTGACAAGTAGGCTTCAGAACTCAGAACGGTTGGCCTGGCAGTTGAGGTCAGCAATTGCAGAACTACTGGAAGAAAAGTTGCTTACCCATCAAAATATACAAAGACTGGGGGGAAAACCCAAATAATGATTTGCTATTACAAATCAAGTTCAGTGATAAGAGGATATCTGAAAAAATGTGCCAGTTCTAGAAAGAACAATGATCTGAATAAAAAAGATAATAGAGGATAGCATATCAATGTCAATGTATAATATGAAACAAAGTATTCACAGAAGCAGAATTGGAAGAACTGCAAAGATCTACCCAGGGCAAATAAACCAAAGCCTTATCAAAAATAACAGGCTGTAGAGGCAAACTAGGGAGAGTCAGCAGTAGAGGAAACCAGCATAGCTACTGAATCATTTTTAATCTGAAACCAGGCCCCTCTATTCTACCTACTTCTCAGAAAAAGCAAAGCCCTCTAATTAACAAACAAGAGGAAATGAAACAAAGAATAGCTGAGCATCTAGAACAGCACAAAGACAACAGAATAAGACTGCTTGCATTGAAGCTTGTTCCAAAGAAGCAGCTAGCACAAATATTAAAAGAAGACAATACTGTAATATCAAATATAAGTACCAGCTCGTTGCAAGAAACAAACCAATTTATGTACAGCATGGCTGCAGTTACAGTTAATTGTTCTTGCTTAGTAACCAATTAAGTTACAACACACTCTGCAGTTATTTATGATCTATTTTGAAGTTCCAATGGTTGCATCACACACCTCCTGTAGTCACGATTGCATTCTGAGTGGTTAACAACTAGCTTGAATATACAGCTGTTTGCAGCATCCTACCATCACATTACTTCAATATTCTGCATTTTTTGCCAGTTTCTAACATATACTTCAAGTTTCCAGTAAAAAAAAGTCCTTTGGGGGAAAACTGACTCATTTAATGAGTGCCGGAGAAAAGGTCATAATAACAACCATGACTAATGATCATAATTCTAGGCTCAATTATAGGTAGTATTCAACTTACAGCCGTTCATTTACTGATTGTTTGAAATTACAATGGCATTGAAAAAAGTGACTGATGACTATATTTCACACAACCACTGCAGCCCCCCCCCTGTGGTCACATGATCAAAATCTATACGGTTGGCAATTTTCATACATTTATGGCAATTGCAATATCTAGGGGTCATGCGATGGTCTTTTGCTACCTTGTGACAAGCAAAGACAATGAGGAAGCCAGATTCACTTAACAGCCATGGTACTAACTTTAAACAACTGTAGTGATTCACTTAACAACTGTGGCAAGAAAGGTTGCAAAATGGGATAAAGCCCATTTAATAACTGCCTTGTTTAGCAACGTTTTGCCTTTCTTATCGATTAAGTCTGAGATGTTATTGGCAGGTGGTTGCCCGTCTGAATTCTAACGTCCCAGAGCTCTTAGCTTCTGTATTTTCTATTACTTTGTCTACTTTTAGGGTCCCACCAGTTCCTGCTTGCAAGCAAATGTTATTTCTTGCAGATATTCCAATGCACTGTTGTTGTTGCTGCTGCTTTGTCATCACATTGTTTGTAGTCACATTTGTGAACATCTTGCAGCAATTAACTAGATCCAAGGTGGCAAACCTATGGCACACGTGCCACAGGTGGCACACAGAGCCCTCTCTGTGGGCACACACACCATCGCCCCAGTCCTAGGCCTTCAGCTGGGTTTTATAAAACCTTTTTGCTTTAGGCCTCCGTCGCCGTGTGCAAAAAAAAAAAAAAAGTTTCAATCAATCAATCAGTTTTAACTCCTTGCAGGGGGGGGAAAAGATCTCGCAAAGCTGGAATTGATTGATTGAACTTTTTAGTCCCACCCAGTCTGCCGTTACCACCGCAGCCACACCCACCCAATGGGCCACACCCACCTAATGGGCCACGCCCACCCAACACCCGATGATACGTAAGTGGGTTTTGGGTTGCAGTTTGGGCACTTGGTCTCTAAAAAGTTCGCCATCACTGAACTAGATGGTCCACTGTTTCTTCTGCTGCTGCATTCGGTGTCTGTTGCTGTCTTCTCACTTCTGGATTTATGAGCATTTGTTATTAAGGCTCGGCCTTGTGCAGCTAGAATTATCTCCTCTGTCTATTTCTTAAACTTTCCTGCTCTTAGTCATTGCCATTTCTTGTTGTTTTGCTTGGTTTTTTTTTTCTCTTTCCATTTGCTGCCCATGTAAGAAAGTGCTTTTTCAAAAGGCAACTGGAGTGGGGTTTCCCCCTTCCCGGAGGAGAACAAAAGAAACATCCAAGAAACTTCTGATGTTGGGGGAATGGAAGGATAAGTATTGGTAGTTGGGACTGGACGGTGGAGGGATGGAAGGATAGGTTTCTAAGAGGATGGTGGTACTTGGAACAGGTCACACATCCTGCGATAATATCTTTTAACAGCATCAAATAACACCTGCCTATCCCAGGTCCTCGGAAATGGCTCAGTAGGTGGATAAAAATACCAAATCAATCAGTTGAAATATACACATCTGGCCAATAACGACGACCAACCCTAATAATTCATTCTAACTTATTAAATCTGGGTACGTGCATAGATACGAAGCACAGGGCAATTCCGGAAAGGAAAGGCCTTCGAGAGACCCTCCGTCTACTCCTCCTTTAACTCGAAGCAAAGTTCGCTTTAGCCCACAGGGCAGGAGAGAAGGCAGAGGGAATCTGTAAGGTCGGGACAACGTGGGAAGGGCCTTCGCGGCCTAGCAGCAGGCGGCAGCGGTTGGTTGCCTTCGGGTTCGAGCTCCGGGGCTTCGAAAGGACGCACTCGAGGTTTTCTGCCCTCTTTTCTTCCCCTCGAGGTTGCTTGAGGACTGCAAAGAGCCTCTGACGGCGCTCGCAAGGCCGAACCGGCCTCATCCTAGGCCTCATCATCCGGAGCGAGGCCGACGGGCGGATTCGGCAGCCCACCTGCTCGACCTCTACGACGAACAAGGCCGAGGCCTTCTTTCGATCCGAATTGAACCCTCTGGCCAGCTTCGTGACTGGAAAGGCAGCCCCCGAGAAGCGAGAATCGCTTGCGGCTTTTCCTTATGGCAAAGGGCGTTCAGACGCCCAAGGAGGCCGGGATTGCGGAGTTTCGAATTTCTCTAGCCAGGCCCGACAAATCTAGGATTCCCGGTGCCTCTGGAAAGCAGGGGGAAGGCCGACCGAGCGCCTACCGTAAATCCCCACCCAAGCTGTTGGGAGCGGGGATGGGTATTGGGAGTCCCAACGCTTCCGGAGGGCTCCAGGTTAGGGGAAGCTACGTGCGTAAGCGAAGGTACGGTGGACTGTCCTCGGCTTGCACGACGACCGAAGCCTCAAGGCGGCCGTCGATTCGTGCCAGGAGACGGCAGGGGCGATCCCGAGAATGGAGGGAAAGGCGCGGCTGGTTTCGTACCGCCAAGGCCGCAGGCAGCCAATGCAAAGCCACTGCTCGTATTTCCCTTCAGAGAAACAAAGTCAAGCCACCGCTCGAATCGGACTGTGTACCCTGCAGGATTAAAACCCCACCTGAGTATTTTCCGGAAAATCCCCATTCCCACATGGCCCCGTTTGGTTCTCCTAAATTTATCCCATGGCTTCCTTCGCCGTCCCTCTCTCTTCGCTTTATTTTATTTTATTTTTTTTAAAAAAAATAAAGTGCGCTGTTGTTGCTCGTAAAGGCGAAAACGGCGTCCTGATTTGAAAATAGAAGCGAGCACGCCTCGTCTTGTAACGGATCGGCTTGCCGAACTTCCCTTTTCTTTCCTACGGCGTGCGTGCCTCGCCTTCCTTCAAAGACCCGTTGTAAGCTTCATTTTTTTCTTCTTCTGAAAGTGGAATGATGATCGCCACTTCCTTTTCCGAAGTAGCCGACAAGTAGCTGGCTCATCAGCTTTTGCAAATAAACAAACAAACGTGCGCGAGCTTCCTCGTCAGGGGAAAAAAAATGAGCAGCAGCCATATTAACAAGCAAAAGGCGAGGGCACCGCCGTCGAGCTCACCCGGAGGGAGTTTGAACTCACGAAGACAGCGGTGCCTTGCCGATTCCGGGGCGATGGGACGAGCTTAGAAGTAACGGAACATCCGCCGGTGCGTGGAAGAGCACGAGCCAAAATTCAGGAAATAACCACCCACAGGGTGACAAAGGACGACAGTTGGGAAATTGCTTCATTAGGCTGCATTTTCATAACGCGCGCTTAACTGGTTGGGGCTGAATTTTATTTATTCCATTTATATCCCGCCCTTCTCCGAAGACTCAGGGCGGCTTACAAGCTTAGCAGTAGCCTTCATTCTATGTATATGCCTGCTTATTAGGGCTTTCACACACACCCCCAAGCGGCATTATTACAAAGTCAGCTTATTGCCCCCAACAATCTGGGTCCTCATTTTACCTACCTGGGAAGGATGGAAGGCTGAGTCAACCTTGAGCCTGGTGGGATGCGAACCTGCACTAATTGCAGGCAGCTGGTGTTACTTAAGGAGGCATTAGCCCACTGCTCCACCAACTGTGAACTGTTTTGCAGTTTGCACCAAGTTCTGTGAATGGGACTCCCAGCTCAGGATGACCCCTTGTTGGAAATACACCTGCTACGTCTTGACCTGGGTTGGCTAACTCGGCCACTCATTCATATTCTTTCATACACTTGACGGCCGCTTTGGTGTAGTAGTTTAGGTACCAGGCTAGAAACTAGAAGTCTGTGGGTTCTAATCTGTTCTTAGGTGCAAGTCAGCTGGGTGACTTTGGACCAGTCAATTTCTCTCAGCCCTAGGAAGAAGCAATTGCAAATACTTTTGAAATCCTGTCAAGTAAACTGCAACACATATTGACTTGAATGCACCCCCTTCTCCCCCCCCCACCCCTTGACTTGAGTTGGCTGACTTGGCCACTGACTCAGATATTGGTTGGTGCAGTCCAGTAAATATTGGTTCTGTATATACACAAGACACTAGAATTAACTGAATTGTTATGACACACAGCGAATCAATTGGCTGGATTGCACTGCATGTCTGCTGGGATTTTACCATTGAGTGGCAGAGGGCTTTCTCTGGGGCTGTTGGTCTTGTCAGTCCTACTTGGAAAAGTAAAGAATTGATCCCAGGTTTCTTTCAGTGTGGAACTAACTACAGCTTTCTCCTTTAAAAAAAACCACATTCCCACCAATCTATGGTCCCTCTCTCCATTAAGGTTGGCCGTGGGGCTGACATCTCCCATTGCCAAAAGCATCTGAGATGATCCTCCAGGAACAGGAGACGAACAAGGCAGGCATAGACCCAGTTGGATTCATGGAGCTTTTTGTCCTGCCGCAATTGAGGGAATTTAGCAAGATGGATGTGTAATTGAGCATAGAGTCTATGGTGAGAGATTAGTTCCTAAATATGATTGATAAATTGAGGGTGCTAATTTTGTTATTGACAGGAAATTATTCTCAACAACAAAATGGGAACTATTCCCCCCAAAAACACATAACTATCCAAAGAGAGGCTACGGTGCCTCCCCCTTAAGACCCTCCCCCCCTAGGACCATATTGAATGTTTATATCTGAGCTGAAGATGAACGTGCACTTCTGCTAGGGTCTTCCCTCCCCCTTCCTTCCCTCACCTTAATGAACTGCCTGCCTCTGCCCAGGAAGATGATGGATGGAAGAGGACCTGCATTCATTCTGATGACGGAGGAAAAGCGCATGTCCAGGAAATCTATTCTCACTAAAGGTGGGAGAGGAGAAACTGAAACACTTTTTGTGCCCCAATGGTTTATTTCAATTGATGCCCTCAACTTGGTTACTGAATTACTTATTTATTTCCCACCTTTATTATTTTAATAAATAACTCAAGGTGCAGAAAACAGTACTCCTTCTCCCTTCTATTTTCCCCACAATAATAATCCTCTGAGTAAGGTTGAGGTGTGACCCAGCTGGTTTTCATATCTAAGACGGGACTTGAACTTGAGTCCCCTGGCTTCTAGATTGGGGCCTTAGCCAACGTACACAGTGCCTTGAACAATCAAATGGGTTGGGTTTGCATAACAGTGTGTGTGTGTGTGTTTGTGCATTATCAGCAGATAAGACACACAAACATGTCACATGTCCATACATATACACACACACACAAACATGCAACCCCCAAATAAAAGTTATCACTAAACTTAGTATATTTTGCAAATACATCTGCCAGGCTCTTACCTGGTTAAGAATGCTGTGTGAATCAAGCCAATGAGACTTTAGTATACTGAAATGCTGGATTAGAATCTCAAAGTCATGTTCATATTCTCAGAAGCACTTGGGCACATTTTCTTTCTGGACCATGCCTTCAGAATGGAGATTATATACAACTCAGAACTTCATGAGGCCGTGGGGGTGGGGTATCTCACTTTTGAATAAGTACTTATATGAAGAATAGCTTTTTTTGCTTACTAAAGTTTGTTTTATTTAAAGGAAGAAAAAATGGTCTGTAAGACAATTAAGGTTTGCCCAAGCTTAGTAGAAACAAAATGTTTTCAGTTAAAATTAAATATTATGCCATTATATATATTTGGAAATATTATTGAAAGCGGAGAATTCTGATTCTCTACTCACTCATTTCAGAGTATGCTCCATTCAGATTAAGGAAATTTGCATTTGAACAAACATAGGAATACAATGCTCTGTTGCAAAAGCAAGAAAAA
This sequence comes from Vipera ursinii, assembly GCF_947247035.1. Lineage (NCBI taxonomy): Eukaryota > Metazoa > Chordata > Lepidosauria > Squamata > Viperidae > Vipera > Vipera ursinii. The sequence continues at coordinate 214,906,610 of NC_139513.1, read as the reverse complement.
ACTTCCATTGCAATTCAAAGCTTAACATGGCTACCTTTTTTGTTTACTTAAAAGGAAACCAATGATATTAAGTGGCCTTTCCTCACTGCAGTGATAGGTGAGAATTAGTTGGAAACGAGCCTTATTAAATTCTGAAATCTACTTCTAAGTGAGGATGTCCAAGGAGGAGCCATAATACATTTTTAATTTATGTCGACAAAAAATTAATTCATGGTGGGATATTTGGCTGATGGACTGGTGCAACATTCTTGGGCCTGCAATCTTTGGCACCTTTAATGGTTAAAAAATGGTCCACTAAATCCTGCCAAACCCAGTTCTGAGTAAACCTATACAGAACTGTGTTGTTACATAATCAACTTTTTCAAACCATGCATTTCATACAAATAGCTGCACTAGACTGAAAGTACTCGGAAATGTTTAAACATGTCTCTTGATTAACGTATCTTCGTTCCTTCATTGGGAAGGTCCTGCTTCCTGTTGTTTCAATTTAGAGATCATTTTCTTAGAAAAAAAAGGAAAAAATAGAAAAGAGATCTTGAGACAGATTTAATTTTTTTTTATTTCAAAGGAAGACTTAAGCAGATCAGAATGTCCCAATGCAAAACAGAAAATATTTTTTTAATGTTTAGATTATGTTTTAAAGCTTGTCTGGGGCCCAAAAGGTCCCGGAGAAATTTTCAGTGAATATTAAGAACAACTGCAACTATCATGTTAAGGGTAAAAAAATTGGAGTAAATATCTATTGTAGAATGTGGATTATTGTGCCAAGATTGTGGGATTCTTGAAAATTGTCTCAAGAATAATAAAGTGAGAAGAGACATGACCTTAAGATTAATACAGATATGCACCAAGAAACACTACATAGAATAACCTTTTGCTTCAACTCTTCTCTAATGGGGTCTTGTCATTTAAGCTAGAGGACATTTCTCTTCCAGGCCTCCATTAATCCTATTTACATTTTCCAATCTACTTTATTTTATTCTATCTTGTAAATTTCCGAAATTGTCTTTGCAGAAAAATCTACCTGCCAGCTCACTGGATTACCGAAAGGGCAGATTAAATAGGAGACATCAAAGGCCAAGTGCAATTTTAGCAAACTATTTAAAATAACCATTGTTCAAACATAATTAATCTATAGGGTTTTTTAAAAAAAATATAAATTATCTTTGGAAATTTAGAGTAAGACACAGAATCAGGATTTTTCCTTTTTTTTAAAAAAAAAGTCTGAGAAGTAGTAGCTGCAAAACAAAAGTTAAAAATACAATATACGGTAAGCAGATATGGATTTAATAATGTAGAATAAAATAAAAAGAAAGTTGGCATAGAGAAAGGAAAAGCATGAGACTAATGTTGCAAGGTTTTTTTTTCCTGGCCCATTGAAAATGGAGCACGAGGGAGGAAATTTCAGAGGGGATCTTTTTTATTAAAAGCATGGACCTTCTAGTGGAAGTTTTGAGCTTCTTTCACATTTGTGTAATTGGCCCCCTTTATTTTGCATCTTTGCAAAAATATACATAGTTGCTTTAAGATAGGGAGAAGATCCTAGAACTATTATCGGGTGATAACCAGCAACAAAGAGAGTGAAGTCAGCTTGCTTTAAATATGGAAAGGCCTACTCATCTTAAGAACAGCAGGGGAGGCCTCTGAAAGCCACATGGGGAAATATTGCACAGAAAGTGTTTATTACAACCCCCCTACACACACACACACAATCTCTAAATTAGTAACTTCATATTAATAAGGTTGTGGTTTTGTGCAATAATTTGCAAAATCCAGTTTGCAGTATTTGCTTAAATTTACAGTGTTTTTTACCAAATCTGTGTGCAGTATGTGTTTGTATTTCAGAACTCATTTCAATTTCATTTCAATGAAACCACTTGGAAAAAAAGCCCAACCATTAGGATAAGGTAATATATAATATATATAATATAATATAATATATATAAGGAAATATATAATATATAACCTTCTGAAACCCAGTCGGTAACAAGCACTCTTTCGAGTGAGCGACTATATGCCTACCTATGTATGCATATGTATTGCATGTGTATGTGTGTATGACATATGCTGTATATGTATGACACATACATAAAAAGGAGAGGGGTGGTGGTGGATTGGCCCCGAAAGTGAAATCTCTTAAAAGGAAGGGAAAAAGAAGGAGAACGAATTCCCTTCGAAAAGGGAAAGGAAGAGAATAGGAATTGGGAAATGCGCACTCACTCGGAAACGGCGCGCCTCCCCGAAGGCAGGAGCAGAGGAAAGCTAGCCGCGTTTCTTTACCTGTCGAGGGCGGGAGGCCGGGCTCCGCCGGTGCTTCACCACCAGCCTCAGGGTGTGGGGCAGGGGTCTACTCCTCACCACCTCCCTGATCACTTTCATCAGGCAACGCTTCAGGAATCGAGGCAGCCTCTTGCCCCCGACGCCTCGGACCCGACACTTGACCCGTCCGCCCATGCTTGCAGTCCACGCGAGGTCTTGGGCTGCTGCTGGTGTGTGTGTATGTGTGTGTGTGGGGGGGGGGGCTGGCTTTTATGCCCTGCAGATGCTCGTCACGGCATCCGGAGCGAGGGGAGGGGAGGGGGAGGAGGGACCCGTTCTCGGAGCTCCTCCAGAATCTCGCAGTGACAGCTTTAGGGCCTCGGGCACCGGGCCAAAAAAAAGGTCCTGAACCCGCGAGCGGCGGAGCAGAGTCGGCTTTGCTTTCGTCCCCTCTTCCTCCTCCTCGTTATTAAAAAGATACCAAAAAAGGAACAAAAAAAAAAAGAGGATCGATGCGCGCCTGCGGAGGTCCGGGGATGCGGAGGCAGGATCCGCCTCTTCGCCTTCTCCAACTGGAGGAAGAGGAGGAGGAGGAGGGACGGGGATCGCTTTGCACGTTTTCAAAAGTGGCTTCGGGCCTCCTTCGGACCTCCTCCTCCTCCTCTTCTCCTCCTCCTCCTCTCCTCCTCCTTTTGTTCTTCTCCCACCCCTTCGCGCACTGCCTTTTTGGCTAAGGGAGGGGGGGCGGGGGGAAGAACCAGGTCAGCCAAGGCTCGTTTGAATCGGCAAACCCATCTCAGCCGCCCCGCGCCGATCGCCGCCTCGCTCGCTTCCTTTCAACGGTCCAATCGCCGGGGAGGGGCGGAGCCAGAATGCAGCCTAGCGGTCCGCGCGCGCCAAACAAAAAGTGTCGGCAATTGCTGTTGGGCGGTCGGCTCGGTTTTGTTTTCTTTCAATTCGCAAGCTTGTCGTTTCCGTCTTTCGGGACTCTCTCCCGAGCCGGCCTTTGCCCGACATGCCTGGACAGCAAGCAACCACGGGAGTCTTAAGGGCTCCGGTCTGGATAAACGGCATCCACTTACGATCTCTCTCTCTCTCCCCACCCCCTCCCCCTCCACCACCACTTTCCAGAAGGAAAAAAAAAGAAAGCAAAAGCTCCGCCTTTCTTCAGAGGGAAAACTCGAAGGGCGAGGAAGCGCGATGCAAGAGGCGGTTGCGTGTTCGGTTTGACAGTGGCGGGAGTGGTTTGCTGGAGCACTTTGGGGATTAGAGATCGGCCAAGCCAGCTGAGGAGTGATTGTTATTTTCCTCCAGCTGGACGTCTGCCTGTTTGGCGGCGCCAATCGACTGGCGACGAGGTAAGTCTCCATTAGCCATTGCGCAAAGGGGATCCCCGGGCCTCGTCAGTTACTGATGAGGGAAGCAAAGCTGGTTCTTTCAGTCTGGGTGGAAACTTTTAAGGGAGCGGATCGTATCCTTCGTGCCGCTCGATCTTCTCTGTTAGCTGCGGCGGATTTTTTTTTTTTTGCAAACTGCAAGGTTTGCAACCGAGAGAATGAAAGACAAAGAGAGTATAGTTGCGGGTTACTGACATTTCCGTATCCGCGCCTTTCCAGGCATTTACAGTGGAAGAGCGTGAATCTCGAGTGTCCGATCTCTTCTGAACGTTTTGCTTTCAGATAGAAGCCAGGGGCTTCCTGGCCTTCGGATTTACTTTACCCACCTTCAGAAGTGTCCCTACTTAGGCAGGGAAATAAACTACGGGATGATCTCACCGAATATTAACTTTTTACTGGAGGGCGGAGTCCTTTGTATCTCTTTGACTCAGTAACAATAACAAAACTGTTAGACTAATAATTATCCTTAACCAAACCACACGTTGACTGATTTGAACGAAAATACATTATTTCTAGAGTAATATGACTGAGAGAATGAATTTCTCAGTGATATGATTACAGCATCACTTCATCTGTCCTTTAAAAATAAGTATTTTGTAATCAATACCTTTTCTATGAAGAACGTAGGTGTTTACAGGTTACAACTTATTATCAAAAATATTTCTTTATATATATTCCGGGTCACAAGATTCCCAAACCCTTCTTCCCATTTTATTTTCAGAAATTCTCAAAAATTTTCCGGAAATCCTTTGACCCTATTATCTTGCCTTTATTTGCCTGCACATTAAAGTTACATTTTAAGTGGTTTTAAAGTCCTTCTGGCTCCCAATTTTTGTTTCTATTCATTATTGGTTTATTTCCACCACATTCCTTTTTCTTTGTCAGAAATAAAAATACCTTTGTGAGTAGGGGAAATCCCGTACCACATCAACTATTGCTACTACATGTGAAATTAAGCTTTAGAAATGCAGACAAAAGTTGATTTGCTACTTGTGATCCTTTATAGAGTAAGTCAATGAAAATAATAGAAAAATCTGTTGCATCGCCAGAAGGCTTGACCATACTCTTTAGGTGAGTTTGCCTTTGAAGATTCTTAAATTATTGCAATGGTTGTCAGTTGGTTTTGGTCCTGTCACATTGCTGGTTTTTTTCCCTATAAAAGCTTATATGGGACGGCATTCGCTCCATGAGGGAGGGAGTGTGTTACTAAGCTTAATTCCGTCTTTATAATCTGGCCATCTGGAAAAGGCTATCTGAGAATCCTGTCCTGTATGGATATTTATATTCTTAACATTACTCTCTTTGGAATAGTTAAATATTCCTCTCTCTGGAATACTTAACTTCCATAACAATGGCTGGCCTCAAATCTCCTTGCATTTAGAAAGTTTTTTTTTAAATTTGAGCTAGCCTTCAGTCCCATAGTATGTTTGCTTATGACTGTGTGTTCTGATTTTTATGTTAAATTATTTTGGGGGGGGGTGTTTTTGCTTTTTTGCTGAGCACCTCTCAGGATGATTATAAAACCTGTAACTAAATCAACAAAGAAGCTAGTCTTTCTCTCAAAATATTTAAAAGTGGGTGGGTGGAAGAACATGCTCAAAATGTGAATCTTTTTATTATGCCCTTTCAGGACAAGTTTCTGAAGATTTCTGCTGATTAATATTTGTATACATTAAAATAGGTCTAAAACTTCTTTCATTACAATGTGAGGGGCGGGAGGCAGGGTCTGTGAGGAAGAGAAAAACAAAACCTGAGGCTTGGCATGGGTTTGAGTTTCATACAAGGAAGTGATGACATGGCATGAAGACATTACAGTCTTTCATTCAGCCATTTTAGTGCTAATGTGAGTGTAGGCCTCAGCCTGGCTCTCCTTATACAGCACTGTGTCCTGTTTCATTCAGCTTGGTCCTACTGGTTTTTTTCATTTGTCCTTATCTAATTACTTTGCTTTTTCACCAAAAAAGATACAGTAGATGGATAAGTCATATACACAGTTGTATGTGCATTGATTTTGTTACGACGGAAGGCAAAAATCTCTTCTTATTTCGTCTAATAATATCTGCTATAGCAGCAAATTAGGTTACTCAGTTTACAGAAACTATTCATTCTCTTATCATTCATTAGGTAATACTAGGAAGATGACCCAAAGTTGAAATAATATTTACCTTGCCTCTCTCACCTCCAGCATTGTTAAAAATATATCTTTGGGAACTGCCTATATGTAAACAGTATAGTAATGTATTGGCCTGGGCATGTTTTAAATATTATTCAAAGCAGGTGCTTGACATAACTAACATGTGAGAGCACATTTAAAAAAGAAATTTCTTTTTTTTAAGGCTTCTGTGTCTAAGCCTGAAGAAAAAAACAACCCAGAATGGCTTATACAGAAAATGGAAAAAGTGGTGACTTCTTTAAAAAGATGTAAAATTCACACACCTGTAATTTCTGGATGACTCTTCTGAATTATTTTCAGGTTATGTCTAGAGTATTTATCAGTACCATTAATTCACAGTAAAAAATGTGAGAGCAAGTTCATCTGAAATGGATCTTGGGTGTATTTTTATTATTTGTATTTATCTTCTGGGGTTTAGCTTGTTCTTGAAATGTTGGTGCTTGCTATCAGAAAGGCAAGAAGACTATGTGGCATTTCTTGTATTTATTTGGATGTATTTTTTCTCTTAAGGGAAAGAACCATCTCTAAGGGATATATAATATATATTGTAATACTATATAATAACTGTAATACTATATAATTGTAATAATATGTAATTGTAAAATGATATTTGTAACTAAATGGATGTAACAAATATTTCTAGCTATACTAAAACTTCTAAAATATAGACATTTGCCATGTAACTATATATCACTTTCAGTTCTGTGCATTAAAAATTCATGATATTTGAGAGAATTAACATTTTAACTCTAGGTAGCTTGAGACTGATTTTATTGTGCTTTCTCCTAGAAATGTTCCTTTTATCTGCTCAGAACTTCTGATAGACAAGAAGACTGAAAGGTTTGCATTTTATCTAATAGTAAATATGTTGCCCTTATTTTTAATGTAAGCATTTATTCTTAATATCTATTTAAACTTTTTCCTGAGATAGGATCAGAAAAAGATTTTCATTTACTTTCAGTTCACAAGAATTTAGATAATTAATTTTTATGGTAATAAAATGGAAGTAGAAAATGTAATTGTTCAGAGAATTGTCTGAGAAAATGTAATATACTGTATTGTTTTTGTAGATTTGAAAGTTGAGAGGCAAGTACATTAATTTTTTGTTGAGCCAGCAGTGCTAGTGGGAGATGACTGTAAGATGTTGACTGCCATTGTTTCTTCAATCTTTTTAATATATCATTTTCTATGCTTAGAGTTGCACACATAAGGCAGTGAAATAACATCATGATAGTAAAATGTAACATACTTCTAGCTTGTTGTAGATTCTGTAGAGGATACCCAGTTAATTTAATATTATCATTGAATGATATATATTGATATATATGGATATGATATATATGGATATTAATTCCATTTATATCCCGCCCTTCTCCGAAGACTCAGGGTGGCTTACAATTTAAGCACAAACCAATGTGCTTAGCAATAGCCTTCATTCTATGTATATGCCTGCTTATTAGGGCTTTCACACCACCATCCCCTAAGCGGCATTATTACAAAGTCAGCTTAATTGCCCCCAACAATCTGGGTCCTCATATGCTATTCTCCTAATGGCATTTGAAAATATTTCTCTTTGTTTTTATTCAGTCTTTCCTAATTCATTGTTTTACAGATGAGGTTGGTAATCCAGTCAGGAAGAACAGTGGCCATGATAAATAAGAATTTTGGAAAATGAGTTTCCATCACATGTAGAATCAACAGGTTATAAAAAAAATAGTTATAAAGTTTATCTAGTGTGTTGAAACCTTTCATATTTATCATATTAGCATTATCTTGTTTTAATCTCCCTTAAATACTAAAATTTATATAATTTTGTAGCCAGAGTGATTTGTAGAATACTTTGATTTGCAAAATACTTTGAATTTGAACCATTTAAAAGCTGAAATCCCCTGTTTCCTGTGGGAAGATTTTTTTATATATATTATTTTGGAAGTTGTTGTACTTAAAGCAGTTCTGTTTTAACTAAAACAGAAAAAGATGATCGAAACAGCTAGTTTCCCTTTGAAGTAGGAGGGTTGAGATTTCATACAAATCTGAAACATTTTGTACATTCTCTGGTTCTCTGTATTTTCTGCTATTTTTTTCCACCTGGTTTTATTAACAACTTGCTACAGCATGGATGTAACTCAGTTATTTTATTAACCATCCAGGGTTCTTTTTAAGAGAAAAAGCAGTATAAATAGAATACAATAGATAACCTTTATTGTCATTTATTTTACTGTGGGCACATTGGCCCACATTAAAAATGAAATTTTGTTGCTTGCTCCAAACAATATTCCAAACGAACAAAGCAAACGAACATGAAAATATTTTATTCATATATGCTTCCCTTTCCTTCATTTTATCCTTTCATAACCCTGTGAGATTAGCTACCCTAGCAGAAACTGGTTGAGCTTCAAAAGTATGCAGGAATATGAATTCATTTCAGGCTTAGTAGAGCATTTTAACTGATAAGCACATGCATTCTCAAAAGACACACAATTGGTTGGTTACAACTAAGCCATAAAGTTTGCTTGTTGTTGTTTTAAACTGGCTCATGATATCTAATAGGTGCTAAAATAACAACATTAATTTGAACTAGACAAATTTGGGATTTTAGTGGCATTATGCTTTATTATGCATTATTACAAAAATTATTTTCTTCTCCTCCACACTTAACTAATATATTTTCACAAAGTGCACTGGTCCAAGGTTAATTACTATAATCCATTCTGAAGGTAACAACAAAGATCTCCACCCTCACAGTTCAGGACAAACAGAAAATCTTGGTCCTGTCCATTGTGACATTCTTGCTCTCACTTCAAAATTGCTGCATCACCCTGCTTGACAAAAATTATGCATCGGTTTTAACTGGTAATGAAGATTACAAACACATTCTCTACAACAAAAGGAAATGTAGTACTAATGAGTCCTGCATGAAGTTGAAAAGATACAGACAAATCACACCTTTCCCATATTTAACACTGTATTCTGAGGTCGATCAGTGTGATTCTACTGTGACTACTACTTCTATTAGAGGCCAGGTCATCTTCAATAGTGGTGAGTACTTTGTCAGTGATGGCTCCATGTTAATGGAAGCTACATAGCATGAATTGCAATATGTTCTAATAAATTTGCAACTTTCCCTAGTGTGCACTTTTTAGAAACACAAGTACTCTTAACATATCTGCAATTACTAGTAATCTACAACTGACTTTTATTAATATCAAAAAGTTAGGTAGGATTAGAGAAGGTTAGGAATTGGATGGGAGACCTGTTAGGAAATCCCAGAGCCACAGATTAGATTGGGATGTCAAAAAAAACAACACATCCTGGATAAATAAAATGCAATACATCTATATTGTTTCAATAAACATCATGGATAAATTGGTAGGAGTTGACATGGCAGAGTTTGGCAATCGTGGTAGGTGTAACTAATCCAAGACACCCAATTAACCAGGAGGCAGATTGATAAGCTTCTTCCTCACTCTCTTTCTTACCATGCTTAAATGTTTTTTTTAAGGATAGGTGGCCCATTCCCAAATATCTAGGTTGCCCTGTTTGGGATATATGAGGAGAAAATAAAGAACAGAAGACGGTGCTTTGCTGCATCCCAGGATTCCTTTTCAGGGTGAAAACAAAACAAAACAAAAATATGGTCAGATGGGGAGTTTTGAAGGTGTATATGCTGCCCATGTCTTATTTATTTGTCCTTTTGTTGTTGAAAGTGTAATTCATGGAAGTGACTGTTCAGCACCTCGTGACCTACTGACTACAAGAGGACATTGAGGTGTTGGTAGACTGCTAAAAGATTTACTCTGTGTCCATTCTTTGTCTACTTTTCTGCTCTTTCTGTCTGCTTCTTTTTACACACATACATGGAGCACACATTCTTTGATTGTCCACTTGATAGGATGCAGCTAGCTAAATGCTAATCTTTGATTATCTCTGCAGTGTATTTCCTGTAAATACTGTGCATCTTTCCGTTTTATTTAAAAAGTCCTTTCTTTAATTGTTCAGGTCAGATTCCTATTCTCAGAATCATTCATGTGCACCAAAAGAATACTTCCACTTTCAACCGAGATAGAAACAGTGGTTCTTCAAACCTGCAGCATGACTGACCCAGATTTTAAACTCAAGGCCTAAATGATGAGGAAGAAGTTATCTGAGCTGTACCTTCAGCCCCAGCACTCAAGATTTGATTACAGAAGCCAATTCCACAGCAAAGGTACTACCGTATTACAGTGCTTAATTTGTAGGTGGTGCTTCTGCTGCTGCTGCTGAAAGCAAAAAATAAAAATAAAAATGGATTTTTGGTTTTTTTCTTGGGAAGGAAAATTACTAGCCTTGTTTTGAGTAGCAGAGTACGACTGTTTACAAACTCAGTGCTTGTTGAAATAGAAAAGCTGCTCCGATGAAGGAAAAGGTGCAAGAGGTTGGAGAAGAAGGTTGATAGAGATGGCAGTTTCCAGAAGACAATTAAGGGGAAACTTACAGAAAAATCTTCTGTTGGAATACTCTCTGTGTTGCCTGCCCTTCACACAGTGCCAAGGCAGAAAAGGCAACTGGCTCCTGAATTTGGAAATTTGTCCTCAGGCGGGAAGAAAGGGAGCCAGAGACTACACAGGTAAGAAGCTGCTTATGTAGTGAGCAGACAAGATCGATTACCAAGGCAACAAATAGATAAGCGTGATGGCAAACCTTTTAGAGACCGAGTGCCCAAACTGCAACCCAAAACCCACATGTATCGTCGGGTGCCGGGTGGGCGTGGCCCATTGGGTGGGTATGGCCCATTGGGTGGGTGTGGCCCATTGGGTGGGTATGGCCCATTCGGTGGGCGTGGCTGCAGTGGTAATGGCAGACTGGCTGGGACTAAAAAGTTCAGTCAATCAATTCCCACTTTGCGAGATCTTTTTTTCCCCCGTGAGAAGTTGAAATTAAAACCCAGCTGAAGGCCTAGGACTGGGGCAACGGCGCGCATGCCCACAGAGAGGGCTCTGCGTGCCACCTTTGGAACGCATGCCATAGATTTGCCACCAGGGGCTTAAGCCCATGTGAAAATCTCTCAGACACCCCAGGTGATTTGAATGACCTCCTCTTCCCTATTATGTTCACCTGGCCCACTAGGGCTGGAAGGCAGGACATGCTTCGGATCCTATCAATTATATATTGTCATTTGATGGGAACTATGAAAAAGGGCCTTCTTGGTGGTGTCCCCTTTGTTATGGAACAACAACATTCCCCCCCCATTCCTTTTCCAAAAAGCCCTAAAAATGTGGCTTTGTCAGTAGGCCTGGCCACTACAAATGAAAATAGAGCTGATCCAGAGGCTCATCTAATTGTGTTGTTGCAGCCATGTGGGGTGGGATAGAGCTTTTAAATTTTTAAGTACAGGTAGTCCTCGACTTACGACTGCAGTTGAACCCAAAATTGTTAAGTGAGATATTTAAATAAATTTTGCCCCATTTTATGACCTTTCTTGCCACAGTTGTTAAGTGAATCACTGCGGTTAGTAACACAGTTTTTAAGTGAAGCCAACTTCCCCATTGATTTTGCTTGTCAAAAGGTTGCAAAAGGTGATCACATTACTTTGGGACACAGCAAGAGTCACAAGTACGAAGCATCTGAATTTTGATCATGTGACCATGGGAATGCCACAAAGGTCGTAAATATGAAAAATGATCATAATTCATTTTTTTCAGTGCTATTGTAACTTTGAACAGTCACTAAATGAACTGTCGTAAGTTGAGGACTACCTGTATTGTAAGGTGCCCGGAGTTGAGTGGCTATATAAATTTGTGATAGATAGATAGATAGATAGATAGATAGGGGAAGGAAGGAAGGAAGGAAGGAAGGAAGGAAAAGTAAGAAAGAGAGAGAAAGAAAGAAAAAAAGAAAAGAAAAAAAAAGAAAAGAAAGAAAAAGAAAGGAAGGAAGGAATGGTATGAAATATCTGAAATGGTATAGTTTCCTGCCTGGTTGGACTAGAAGACCTCCAAAGTCCCTTCCAACTCTGTTATTCTATTTCAGGGGTGTCAAACTGCCGGCCTGTGGGCCAGTTCCATCATACGGAGGCTGCATCTCCCACCCCCCACCCCAGCTCCGGCAATGCAAAAAAAGTTGCGATACGTCACAACACATCATGTGACACGGCGAGTTTGACACCCGTGTTCTATTCTAAAGAAAAAGAAAATTCATGTGAAGCAGGGGAGGGGAAGCACATTCAGACTTGGAAGATTTTGTTACATTTTAATAAAAGTGGTTTTAGGACTATGAGACCTACCTTGCAGGGCTGACGGCTTATATGGACACCGTTGAGGCTGGAAAGAGAGGAGGAGAGCAGTCTCCTTGCTTAGGCATTTCATTTTGAACATTACAGTTCTTGATTTGGACTGTCGAGGCTCCAAAGTGTCTTTTTGTGCTTTTGTTTTCAAACCCTGTCCCTGAATGTTCAAGGGATAAAGAGAATACACTTCACGTTCTCTGCACCTTTAGAAAATCCAGTGTTTGCCTTCTGTTACTCTCTAGTCAGCTCTCCAACTCTCTATTTACAAGGGTCTCTGCCCTGGCACTTTGGTCTAAAGCAGGAATCTCCAAACGTGGCAACCTGAGCACTTGTGAACTCCAGTTCCCAGAATTCCCTGGCCAGGTCAGGGAATTCCAGAAGTTGAAGTCCACAAGTCTTAAAATTGCCATGTTTGGAGACCCCCTGCTCTAGAGCAGTGTCTCTCAGCCTCCACAATCTTAAGTTGTGGCTGGCTACGGAATTCTGGGAGTTGAAGTCCACATCTTAAAGTTGCTAAGGTTGAGCAATTCAGAGCTATTACCAGTTGTCTTTGGGTGGGGGGGGGGAGATAAATTTTGCTGCGTTATTTATTTATTTTTTAGTTCAGCTATGAGTCAGTGGAACCTCCTGACTTTGTTAGTTGAACTAAATCTTGGTATAGCTTCCCCCCACCCCCCACCCCCCACCCCCGATTCTGCCCAAGCAGGTTTTTCTCCAATTCTACAATACATTTATTGTTTAGAATATTACCCTTCATGGGTTCTGTCTGAGGTTCTCTGGAGACAACAGAGGAAAACAACAGAATTGGAAGGAAGAATTGTTAGAAGCCTGTGAAGGTAGGTGGATGCTTTTGGACAACCTGTGCCCTTCTCAATATCCCTAACCATAGGCTCTGCTCATTTGAGCTGGAATCTAACACTACTTCCCCATTCATCATCCTTCATATTTATGCCTTTCACGTTTGCTTACAGCTGGGATTTCCTTCTGAGTAAACTTGTTCGAATGATGCTATCGTGCTTAAACTCATGCTGACTGGTAAAACTCCTATATGATGTCAAGGGGAGGCAAGCTTTGGAGATACTGAAATAACCTTTGTTGTTGTTTTTTGCCTCCAAATATGGGCTCATCAAGAAAGCAATGTCTTGGCTGAAGCAAACCAGAATTATTAATCATGACCTTAACTGAAATTTCCCTCATTTTCCCCCAGCAATGCCTTTCCCCAAAGACATGGACATATTTGGATATTGCAAAGTCTGGGCTGTAACATTCACCCCCCCCCCCACCTTTGAGTGCTAGATTTTCAACTTTTCTAACTTGGAGAGGGCCATTGCAGGCAAGTGTAGATATTACATCAATATCCTCTGCTATGTTTTGTGCACTGTAAAATACAGGCCTGCTTGACACTCCTAGGGGGATTTCAGTCCTTCCCATTTTCAGGCAATTATGATATGTAATAGAATTAGATTAAAGTTAACATAATGGCTAGCATAAATTACACAGAGGGTGGTTACAGGCTACGTATCCAGTGAGAAACGGGTCATAAAGAGATGGTTCCTTTTGAGTGTTTAGAATATCCCAGACCTTTGATACTTTATGAAACTCATTTGTTGTGATCTGCTACTAGCTCTTATCCATCTTTAGGAATACTTGGACATATAACGTTTTGTTTAATCTCAAACATTTTATAGCAGAACAACATGAGATATGGTCATAGCAAACGGCATTTTAGCAAATTAAATGATTTCACGGAAAATGTATGTTTGCTTTGAACATGTGGTTTAGGCATGTGAGTATTTCTACAGAAATATCAGAAAGAAGGAACATAAATTTCAAAGATTTATTAAACTGATTATGCCAATAAAGGATAATATTTGTAGCTCAGGGTTGAAATGAGGGATCCTTGGTGTTGTCTGAGCCTGATCGTTTTCTTGCAGACATTTTATTACCAAACTAGGTAACATCATTACTGTAGTGCTAGTAAGGAGTAATATAAGCTGAAACAAACCCCACTCCTTACTAGCACTGATGATATTACCTGGTTGAGGTAATGAAAGGTCTGTAAGAAAAAAATCAAACCTTCTATTGATTGTTAATGAGAGGGGGGAGGGGGAGGGAAGGAGGGAGGGAGAAAGAGGGAGAGAGTATTAAGGAGAGATACAAGGGGCTGAGAAAGTCTCAGTTCTGGATGGACCACTATTGGGTTACATTTTTGTCACCTACCCAAAGATGCCTTTTTTCTATGTTACCGGTTCTCAAATTTTACAACGCAATCAATCCTCTGCAATAATAAAATGAATTTTTGCAACCTTGCTGTGAATAAAATTAAAGATTTCACTGAGTAGAGTGGTTAGGCCATAAATAAACACCCTATTTACACTAATAATGAAATATAAATTTATATATGATGTAAAAAATCTTACAACCTCAGTCTTACAACTTCGTAAACCTCATTGGAAATAAGCAATCAAAAAATCCTTGAAAAAAAATTAAATAAATATTGTAATGGCAAGGGGGAAGTTACTTTGGCAATTTCCTGAAATCTAGTCCTCATTTTCAAGATACACCCTACTGTTTTATAAAAGCAAGTGGCCAAAAAAATAATAATAAAAAGTTGTTCCTTTGCTACAGATTAACTTCTTCAACTACTCTTAAAATGCTACCACTTGCAAAAAATGGCAGGCTGTAAATTAGTCATGGCACCCTTTCTTCCAGTACAACCACACATTCACTACGCTCTTTGTTTGTTTATTTATTTAAAGAGGAAGCATCAGATCAAATGGTCAGAGCTTTGAAAGAATCCAGATAAGTATCCTTTATGCAAGGTAAATTCCAGAGTGCTAATTTTCCCACAAAGACTAATCCAGCTTGTGACAAACACCCTTTCATTTTTATGGCTCACATTGTACTATACCACAGGTCTGCAACCCGCGGCTCCGGAGCCACATGCGGCTCTTTCAGCCGTCTCCTGCGGCTCCCAGTCCTCTGCCATGTGCAGTCCAAAAAAAAAAAGTGGGACTAAAAAGTTCAACCAATCAATTCAAATATGCAGGGTAGGTGCATATCTTGCCTTGGCTCCACTCTTCAGTCAAACCCTGTTCTGCGCATGCGCACATGTACGCACATGATCACACATTTTTTGCGGCTCCCAGTTTTTCCTTTTGTGAGGGAACCGGTTCCGAGTGGCTCTTTCACTGTTTTAGGTTGCTGACCCCTGTACTATACTAAGGGGTAGGCAACCTCGGCTCTTTTATGACTCGTGGACTTCAACTCCCAGAATTCCTGAGTCTGACTCAGGAATTCTGGGAGTTGAAGTCCATGAGTCATAAAAGAGCCGAGGTTGCCTACCCCTGTACTATACTAAGGGAAGGGGTGCATGGGTAAAAGCAAAAACTGAAGGAGATGTGTTTGGCAGAATTCTGATTGAAAAGGTGCAAGAAGATAGTAAGCAACATTTGTGAAGAGCAGTTTATGCTGGGCAGACCAACGTTTGCTCTTTGGCAAGTCATTGAGGAATGCGTAAATGTGAAAAAAAGAATATTTACTGTATATCAGACATGTCAAACACAAGGCCCGGGGGCCAGATCCGGCCCACAAAGTGGTTTCATGCGGCCTGCGAAGCCATGCTGGAATCAGTGAGGGAACGGCCCCCACTGCCTTGGCCCTGGTCCAGAGACCCTCCTTCTGCCAGAGACCCTCAGATCTGTCCCACTCCTGCCCAGGCCCCCATAGGCACCCTTGATGCGAAGGATGCAGAGCTGGCCACACCCACCCAGTAGGCCATACGCACTCTAGCCACGCCCACCCATTAGGCCACACCCACCCAGGCCACACCCACCCGGCCCCCTGAGGGCAACCGCAATGCTGATGCGGCCCTCAATGAAACTGAGTTTGACACCCCTGCTGTATATTAACTGATTCAAAAAAAGTATATAGTAAAGTGAAGAGCCCTTTAAATGAATCTCACCTTTCATTTCTTTGGCCTATCACATTTTACTTTTTCTGCACTTGGTGTAAAACTACTTCTAGCCTGAATAGTGTGGTGGGTATGTATACATGTTCATGCCAATGTTTTTAAGTTTTTTTCTTTAGTATTGCCAGGTACTAAGAAGACTACGGTATTTTATTTTATTTGCCTTCCTTTCAGGTTCTATTTTCATTTTAGGTTTAAGCCTCTTGATAGCTTCTCTCTTTAATATCACAAGAAATACAATATATTTAAGAAGCTGACCCTCCCAAGACAATAGCAAACTCAGGAGATCCCTGTCTGGAAGTTATAATAAAAAGCTGGAAAGCAAAAAGTACTTTGTAACTTCGGTGTATTTTTTTTCCATTTATTTGTTAGTTCCAATTATTTATTATTAGTTATTCAAAAAGTAAAATCCTTGTTTCGTATTCTGGAACAATTATAATTGTAATTATAACTGGTTATGTTGAATTTCTTTCCCTTTTCTTTCTAAATTTATCAGCTTTGCACTCATGAGCCACTTTTTGTCTTTTTACTAGCATGCAGTATTTCTTATAGGAAAATTCCTGCCTGGGTATTTTTAACCCTCCTTCTACTTCTTACTGACAACTTTTATTCCTTTTTTTTTTATTTCAGTGCTGACTTTTAAGGACAACATACCAGACCGTTTGCTCTGGCAGATGTGGAGACTTTTTTTCATCTAATGATCAGGTTAGTTTCCGAATTGAGAATTTTAATATGCATACAGTATATATCTTATTAAAGATATCCTACTTTTTAACTTTTATACTCTTTTTTTTCACCTAATGATCAGGTTAGTTTCCGAATTGAGAATTTTCATATGCATACAGTATATATCTTATTAAAGATATCCTACTTTTTAACTTTTATACTCTTTTTTTAATCATCTAATGATCAGGTTAGTTTCCGAATTGAGAATTTTGATATGCATACAGTATATATCTTATTAAAGATATCCTACTTTTTAACTTTTATACTCTTTTTTTTTCATCTAATGATCAGGTTAGTTTCCGAATTGAGAATTTTCATATGCATACAGTATATATCTTATTAAAGATATCCTACTTTTTAACTTTTATACTCTTTTTTTATCATCTAATGATCAGGTTAGTTTCCGAATTGAGAATTTTCATATGCATACAGTATATATCTTATTAAAGATATCCTACTTTTTAACTTTTATACTCTTTTTTTTTCACCTAATGATCAGGTTAGTTTCCGAATTGAGAATTTTGATATGCATACAGTATATATCTTATTAAAGATATCCTACTTTTTAACTTTTATACTCTTTTTTTATCATCTAATGATCAGGTTAGTTTCCGAATTGAGAATTTTGATATGCATACAGTATATATTTTATTAAAGATATCCTACTTTTTAACTTTTATACTCTTTTTTATCATCTAATGATCAGGTTAGTTTCCGAATTGAGAATTTTGATATGCATACAGTATATATCTTATTAAAGATATCCTACTTTTTAACTTTTATACTCTTTTTTTTTCATCTAATAATCAGGTTAGTTTCCGAATTGAGAATTTTGATATGCATACAGTATATATCTTATTAAAGATATCGAGAGTTGTTGCAAGGGGATGCCTTTTTCTGTCCCAACAATCTTGCTGCAAATTAGTGGTTTCTTGTTGCTAATGAAAACGGGGGAAATGGCAATCTGCAGCAATTGTCTGATAGGAATATGAAAGTATTCAGAGTTCGCCCAGTTAAAAATTCTTTTGTGCAGTAGCTACCTAAGCCGTGGCAAGGGGGCTTCTCATGTGTATTTAAAGCCATATATGACTGCAGCTGGCTTACCTGGATACCAGTTTTACAGTGAGTATGCATTTGCGTGTACACATGTTAAAATGCAAAACTACTGATGCTGTAGTTTTGGTTTTAGAAAGGCTGTTAGAGCTATTTCATTGATGGCTGTTCCCTGTACGTTTGAAGAGAAGTGCATAAGCCTGCTTTGAGCAATCTAAATTGCCTTGAGTATTTGTATAAGCAGAAAGAATGGGTACAAATGTAAAAAATAGAGGAGAAATTTTTTTAAAAAAAACCCTCCTGGAAAAGGTCTCCCCATTCTTGCATTTGCCTTGAGATAGGTAGACATATTCTTGTAAATAGAAAAGCTGATAGCAGTTATGTGGGCAGGCATTCAGATAGATACTTCCCTCCTCATTTACAGATTGTTAATTAGCAATTTTGCAATCATCAGTCCAGGAAGTAAATGCATGCAGTAGTCATAATTATTGCCTAATCAGATTTTAGCCAAATTTGATAGACCGAGGTAGTATGTTGTCCTGTTAGTCAAGGCCAGCTCATGGTTTCCATGTAAGATTTAGGGCAAAGTCTGAATATCCAACAAGTTAGTTTGTAGATCAGAATCCAAATGATAATCAATATTAGACAATCTTGTCTTCTGGAAGTATACTGCTTTAATTCTTCGAATTTTACCTTAGGTCAGCCTACCAGGATAATTCCGCCTCTTGGAACTGCATTGAACAAGTAAACTGGGAAGTTATAATCTCCTCTAAGTAACTGTCAGTAAGATCCAGGTGAAGGATAAGATACCACAGGCTGAGATGGTGGTTATAGAAATTGAATGAATAAATAAATATGTCAATGGGGAGATTTGTTGTTTTAAAATCTTGACTCTACTCTGAAGATATCTTAACTAAGTGTAAAATGAGTCACTGAATGAAAGAGAAGGATGATTGTGTTCTCTCTACACTGCTTTTTAAAAAATAATAATAATAATAATAATCTTCCATTCTTAGCAGAAGCCTGTAGCCTTAAGCAAGAGACTGTGGCTGAATCGGGATGAGGAGTCTTAAAAAATTATAACAGGGAAAACCCTGCATTTTTGGGAAAGAGTCTCTGCCATCCTAAACATTGTTTGAACATTATATGGCTTATTAAAAAGAAGACAGATTCTTTTAAACCTTGGTAAACTAGACAGGAAGTGATAAGTATCCAAATCTATATGCTTGGAGTGACAGTTTAGGACAGAGGTCTTCAAACGTGGCCCTTTTATGATTTGTGGTCTTCAACTCTCAGAATTCCTCAGCTAGCGTGCCTGGCTGAGGAATTCTGGGAGTTGAAGTCCACAAGTCATAAAAGGGCCACGTTTGAAGACCCCTGGTTTAGGAGCTTGCTTACTACAGTTATGACTGCTTTCTGGCGTCTAAGATTCCTAGCAAAACAGGCTATTTAGAAGATAGACAGCAGAGCCCAGTTCTTCTGAAGTGCTCCAATGCCATAAGACTGATTTTTAGTAAAAGATCTTGCATTGTTAGGTATTGTGGCACGGCAATTAGTAATGCCAGGCAGCGTCTGAATCTAAGGCAACTTAGATTTGCTCAAAACAGACTAATGCCCTTCTCTTCAACCTTATACTGTAAGGAGCAGCCATGACTGAAATAACTCTAACAGCCTTTCTAAAACCAAGGCTACAGCATCAGTAGTTTTGCATGTTAACATGCACACACACACACACACAAATGCATACTCACTGTAAAACTGGTATCCAGGTAAGCAAGCTGCAGTCATATGTGGCTTTAAACCACATGAGATGCCCCCTTGCCGTTGCTTAGGTAGCTATTGCACATGAGAAGATTTACCTGGACAGTCGGAATACTTTCACATTCCTATCAGACAATTGCTGCAGTTGCCATTTCCCTGACAAAGAGTTTCCTTATCAAGCTGAGATTGGATGTTAATTGGGGAAATAAAGAGGGCCACAATGGTGAAACCTGCAAGCTAGATGAAGCTCTCCCAAAACCTTTGGGATGGCCTCTGAAGAGTTGTTATCTTGTGATCTTTCTTAAACCTCATTTGGAGAGGTAGAGTCGAGTCTTCTTTTCTCAAGCTAGCAAGCTTGTTCTTAAGTAAAGGAGTTGTCACCTCACAGCTCGTGACAATTTTTTGTTGTTTCTCTACCTTGCTTTCCTATTTCTTGTATTTTGTTGCACTGTTGAATGCTGTCTGATCTATTTTCTCAAGCCACTTCTTTCCTTTCTGAAGTAATCTGCAATCTCTTTTAATTCTTGGTTTGGCTCAGATTTTTCCCCCTTCTTCCTTGTGGAATTCTCTGAATGCAGCTTGTACTGTGTACTGCAATTCCACTGCTCTTCATTCCCCCCCTCTCCTCCTGCCCAAAATCTCAGCTGATCCAGCTGACCTTTTTCTTGGCTTTAATCCATATTTGTGCTCTGCTAGAAAGAGAGCTGATAGCCGCACACTCAGGAACATCCAGTGGCTACAGAGTCATCTTTAAAAAGACCCCAGGCTGCTTCCCATTCTGGTGATTGTCTAACTCAGGAGTGTCCAACACTGGCATCTTTAAGACTTGTGAACTTCAACTCCTAGAATTCCCCAGCCAGCGATGCCAAAGCTTGGTACACCCAGGATCTAGTTTAAGGGTCAGCATTTTTTATTTTGAAAGGACCAGTTCCTGCCCCGCCTCCACATCCACAAGCGCTGATTAAAATGCCAGCACTGCACAGAACAACCTCTTACTTGGCCTGGAAACGTGTCTGAGACTTGAGCCTGGCAATCTACCACACTCCCCTCGGGGCTAAATATCGAAAAAGAGTTAGCACTGTAGCTTAATTGATTTAAAGCAAAGTACAGGGCTGGAGCCACCCCCACCTGGGCTTTCTTGAGCAATGCTCAAAAAGCTAAGCAGGGTCAGACCCTGTAGGTTTCTTGGCAACAAGACATCAGGAGGCTGGCTCAAGCCATGCCGGGAAGGCTGGGCTGTCATGAGAGGCAGACCAGTGTGGGGGCGTTTTATGTGGGAGTTAAAATTGAGCAGCTCTCAGATCCTGCTTGAGCACAGTGGCACCGATCATTTCTGATTTCCTCGACACCCCTACTTTCAGCAGCTCTTCTGTGCTAAATGTTCTTCCGCCCAGCTGAGCCTTCTTCTGCTTCCTTACTTGTCATACTCAGAAGCAGAGGCATTTCCGAAGGTGGAAGAGACTCTGGAGAGTCCAAGCTCTGAGTCACACACCAGACCTGAAGCGCTCTCAATGCTCTTGCTAGGGCAGTCTGATCCTCCGTGTGTCCCCTTTGGATGGCTTCCTCTCACGCCTTCCCCTCATCTTCGGATGGATGCTCACTTCAGGTGAGGAAATCACAGCACATGGAATAGACCTAATCCTATTTGGCTTTCTAACCCTACTGTTCTCATTTTCATTTGGAAGCAATCGTCAATTATCCACTGACCCGCTTTGGCCTTGATTCTCTCCAGAGGTTAAAAATAGAATAATTCATCCAGAAAGCACTGAGATTCCCAAAAGGATAGTGTAACTTGTTAATTGTCGTTTTAAAAGGTCACAGAAAATGGCATCCTTCTTTTCCACTGGCAAGTTATAATCCATCCTCCCCCCTACCTTTTGAGACTACAATTCCCATGTATTTATGCATCACATTATAGTCCCTGATTTACAGAGGCTGCGCTGCATGTCAGGTTAGAAGGCAAAAAGATATTCTGGGACATAGAGAGGTAACAGTTGTAGGCAATGTCTATAACTCCTTAATTCAAACCATTTTTATTTTGGGATTGCACAAAGCCCCTGCCAAGAACAGCTGCCAGAAATCCAGGACAAGGAGCAGCTGCTTTCAGGAATTAACAGCACTCTTATGTGCTCAAAAGCACTTCTGTTGCTTTTGAATACTGAATCTTATGCTGTCATATAATGTACCAAGAGAAGATGAACACACTTTATGTTCCCAAGCATCTTCCTGGCAAGAATGTGCATGATGTAGCAATAGTAGTAAAAGTGGAAAGTTTGCTTTTGCTTTTTCCGCCAACGTAGGTTCTTTTACTTTTGACGATCCCAAATGGGATTGGGGCTTGTTACTTGTTACTCATTTACCACCGACATGTGGTACTCTCTAGGCAGAGGCATTCCTACTGTTCCAGCCAGAGAATGGGAAATGCCCTAAATTTGATGCTTATATGCGTCTTGCTGCCCAGAGCCGCAGACTTGATAGTGGACCGTCTAAAGTCATGATCATTAAGAAGGGAGTGAGGACATTGCAGGAGTAGTTTCAAAAAAGGCAAGACGGAAACCAGAACTGCATGCCAAAGCCCTGCTTCTTTTTTTATGTGTGGTTGTGGGGGGGGGGGGGCACATGAATGACACATGCAGAAAAGGCATTTGATCCTATGGTTGCACGTGCCATCTTGTCTTTTTTGAACCTCCTCTGCAAGCGTTCCTGAAAGTAGAGCTGTCAGAAGGGACTTGGATTCATCTCCGTGAAGTGTTTTGCACCCCGGGGTTGGCAGCACCCCTCTTCTCTTCTGCTTGTGATAGGTGGCAGGTCTTGGCTTGGGAAGCTGAACTGCTCTGAGCAAAAGGGTTTTCCTGGCCATTCAAGTCACGGGGCTGAAATCTTGCCAAACCATTGGTCTGTTGGAAGAAGTCTGTAAGGAGAAGCCAAATGACGTGGCACAGCTAGATGTGTGTGTGTGTGTGTGTGTAGGTGGGAGCATTGTGTTCCCAAGCAGGTTCGAAAGGGTGCTTCATCTGAAGCTCTTTCTGTCCCTCAACCCCTCTCTTCTCCAAATAGGAATAAATTATTTATTTTGCACAAATTTAACACAAGACCATCAGAACCATGCTCCACAATGCAGAGGGGGGGAGGAGAATTCTATGGTGAGTCACAGTTCTGTTTTGGGGGGGAGTAGGGAAATCGGGAGGAAATCAGAGCACACGTACAGACAGATTAGCAGGCCAGAAGAGAGAACTCACAATTGGCCCAATTGATACAATTCCTAGATGCAGGCAATGCTTTTTTTAAAAAATGAGAATAGCTTGGGAAAAAAAAGTAGAACCCAGTTTTAGTTGGAAAGAGCTTGTTCCTTCTAGTCTTTCCACAAGTCTTGAGAAGAAAAAAAAAAGGCATCTAGTTTGAACACCCCAGGCCTGTCCAAGCCACCGTGGTCTTTATTGCTGTTATTTTCGTTACTTGTCAGGAACATTCCCTGCTCTAGTCTTTCATGTATCACATTGAAACATTTCAACCAGATAATTCTTGTAAGTAGTCAACCACGTGAGCTTGCCCATTCTGTCTTGCCAGGTCTAGCGGGCTGTGGCCCCATCTGTCCAGCTGATCACACCGAGCCCCCCAATGGTGCAGGATCTTTAAAGTGTCCAGGAATCCTTCCTGGGCCAGGTCATGGGCTGGCGTTGCACCTGTGGAAGGGTCTGGCCGGTTGGGATCCGCTCCTCTCTGCAGCAGCAGCTCTGCCATTTTGGAGCTTCCCATCATCATAACCTGGAGGACGGGAGAAAAAAGTAAAAAGCTGAGTTTTGACTGGGCGGCTTTTGTGCTTGTCCTCTATAAATTTCAGCTCCCCTTTTGGCAACAGCCCCCTTATCTAGACTGTAACACCCTGGTCTTAACCGGAGCGGCTCTCGTTCCGAGATTTTATTTTTTATTTTTTAGTCTCCCTCCATCTTCAACCACGCATATAGTCCCCAAAGCACAATCCTAGCCTTTAAAACAGAATGAATCTGGAGCCATACCTTTGGTCTTAAAAGCTGCAGCGTGATAGGACGGAGTAAAAGTTAGGAAAGAGAGAAAGTGGTGGTCCTTTTTGGTTGAAAGAAGCACCTCAGATGGCAAAGGTTACATGCCTTTGGGTGGGTGGGGGAAGACTATTCTGAACACTTGCAGACGGCCACTGGAATTAAATTAAATTAAATTAATTCCAGTAAGCTGGGGTCCTGCGTCTATTAATAGCAACAGCATAATGCTATGTTAACCTCCATCTTTCCTTTTGATCTCGGTTTCCAGCCTAGGTCATTTTTGCACCCCAGAACTCTTTTCCAATGAAATAGAAAACACGATTGCCTTTCAGTTATGCCTTTTTGACAGAAATTAGCCATCTGCACAGTCATAGAGCGGTTTGTTGGTCTTTTTTTATGCCCTGATAATTCCCCTAGGGCATGTTTAATGGTGCCTCTTTTGTTCATCATTGCACATTTCGTGGTTGATTCATCTTCCCCTGTTTCTGAATTTCAGAAAGTCACACCGCAATGTGTCCAAATGGAATGTGGGAAGAGAAATTGACCATCTGCCTAGACAAGTTCATGGGAAGTTTTCAAACTGCAGAATGAAGAAGCCTCGACTTCGTATCCACATCAAATGGGTTCCAGCATCCTGAATGGAATGCATTTCCCCATCAGTTAATGATGTGTTAATGGGACGAGTTAATCAAAGGAGAAAACCAATCAGCATGCCTGTAACATCTAAGGACCTGCAAGTCTGGCAAGGTGTGCTACATCAGAGGTAAGACAGATTAGTGATGTTGACACAAGGAGGATTGGTTAATACCTTATAATTATATCATTAGTGGGAAACTGATAGGAGAAACTGCCAATAAGGAACTTGGAACCATGTTTTTTCTTCTCCCTACTGCTGAAGAAAATTAGGGTGGCTAGCTTTGAGACTAACTTTATATCCCGTAAGACAAAGGGGTGTCTCTCCAGTTCCATCCTGGCTTGTCTGAATGTGCAATCATTTATTTGTTGCGTTGCACAAGGGTCAGTGTTTTTTTTTCCTCCCTTCCTTTTGTCAATGGTTCAAACTCCCAGAAATAAATAGATTTGCTCCGTTTTACTCTGGTCCCTTTTCCCTTCCCTGGTCACTGCGTTTAATGGGGATCAGTCTTCTTTTCTTTACGTCCAAAGTAATTTATCTGTAAAATGAGACAGTTATTTTTCACTTATTGAAAGTACGATACTGGGACAGCTGGGATATTTTCTGTCTAGGCTTTCTTTTGTCCTAGCGGTGTTGGGGATTATTTTAAATTCAGGATCATCTTCCTTTGGGATATATTTATTTTTCAAAATTATTTAAATTATTTCAGTTCAGCTGTTAATTCTAGATCTTCCTTGTAGAGTTTAGTATAGTTAAAACACAAATAGTACAACATAGCATAAATGACATACCGTATGCTATTATAAAAAAAACCCTACGTATTTTGGAAACAAAGAGCTTCCTTTTTCAGTCAGACTTGAATGTATCAAATAACAATTGATAAATTATCAAAAGATGAGCTGTCAGATATATTTTATTCACTAAAAGTAAAATATAATACCTAGGAATCTGAAATAAAGTGTATAAGTCCTTTTTCTGGTGGATGTGATTAGTTCATGGTAGCCTTGTTTGTTGGAAAACATCTTTGAAAAGAACCAATCTGGGTTAGTAATAAAGTATTATACTGACACTGGGCAAACTCAGGGTCAAGTACACCCTTGGCCTAATCCAAACAATTCAAATAAATACAATTTATTTTCGGTTAACACTGAGAACATCAGACAGCTACATATTTGTTTCTGATGTTCAACCTAAACAGATTCTGTCCACCCATCCTACCAGTCCTTCAGGAAAAGCTCTAAAAATGGAGGGGCACACTTACACACACAAACACACATACACAGGGGGGAGAGAGAGAGAGAGAGAGGGAGAGATTATCAAGGCCTCTATAGTCCTTATGATATTGGCCTCATGTTGCCTACAGGGCATAATTTACAAGGGTTGTTTTCTGTACTATCCAGAGTTCATATGTTATACTATAATTTCAATTTAAATTGAATAAGCACACATGTGCGCGCGCGCACACACACACACAGGATGCTGAGAGTGCAAGGCATTAGGCTAAAAGTTCACAGTCACAATGTATCACAATTAGGATACACTGTCACCAATTTTCTTCAAGATTTCTTTTTTTTTTAACTTGGGGGAGTGGTTGATGTTGATAATGGCTTCACAGGAAATGAATAAAGTAAGACAATCAAGACCACTTTGAAGGAGTTAAGAAAGCAGATGGATTCTGGAATAGGATTCCCGCCTGTTTGGATGGATCCTGCTCTCCTGCTCCTAAAGAATCTGGTTTGCAGTTTGGAGGCTTACATGACAGCTGTAGCCAGGAGCTCCTTTATCCAGTCTAAGCTGATGTGCCAACTGCGTCTCTTCTATTCCTGGAGAGATCAGATTTGCTCTGGGTAGCGCATGCCTTAAAGAGAGCCAGGTTTGTGCTGTGGTTAAAGGCACCAGGTTAGAAAATAGGCAGACTGTGGAATTTTAATTCTGCTTTAGGTAATTGGGGGCAGGCAATCACTGTCTGTCAGCCTTAGGAAAAAGGTAGTGGCAAACAACTCCTGAAAATATGGCCAAGAAGACTAGTGTAGGGTCTTGTCAAAGCAGTCACCAGGAGTTAAAACTGGCTCCAAAGTAAATACAACAATGCTTGCCTTAGAGTCTATCCCCATGACTGTGTGAAGACACTGTCCCTTCTGTTTCGTATCATTGCAGTCTCCCTGGTAGTCCGTGCAAAGAAGCACACGTGAAATTTTTTTACACATTTCATATCTAGCCTTAAACTTGTTGGCTTAAGGGGGAAAATACCAGTGTAGCAAGGAATGCGTAAATAGGTCTCATTTACAGGTGGGTGTGGATGTAGTCAATGTCATGGGGACAGATGGGGGGGGGGAAGGTGTTGTACCATGCTTGTGCTTGTACTTAGCTGCAAGTGGGAAATGCCCTCAGTTCAATCTTATCAGATTGGTGCAACATATCACAATATCTGGGGTTACTTCCATCATAGAATTCAGAAACCACAACTGGTACAAAATGCAGAATGTAGAAATTGTTAATGGGTACATGGCCCAAATGATACTGATCCTAAAAGGATTGCACAAACTATCAGTCAGCTTCCAGGCACAATTCAGGGTTAGTGATGCACATCAGAGTCCTACGGAAAAGAGATAATGCCAGATGAAATAAGAGGCTACCTCTTTCCCAGGTTATTCACTCCCTAAACCCTTTCTCTGGAATAGATCACAATTGTGGCAGAGGAATACTTGGTGTGACAAAAGAAATTGCTTTTCCGAGTCTCTGCCTCACATATGGAATTCCCTGCCACAAGGCCAATCTAGCTGATATTTTAATGATTGGATAAAAGTTTTCTCTTTGGGAAGAGCACAAACACAGCACAGCTTATGCAAAATGTTACTTGAAGACGTTATTGTGTACGGGTCTGCTCTTATTTTACAATATTTACTAGGTAAGCATAATGTTAACTTTTTTGTTTCTCATTAATTGAGAATTTAATTTTGAGATTGAATTGAACCTTGCCCTGCTTTAAACAGCGGCTGGTCACCCTCAGTGATGCCTATGCATTAAAAATGTAGGGCGTACATTCACAGAAACATATCTTGCCAAGTACTGGGCCGTTCTAGGATTGTTGCAAACATGGAAAGGTGGCTATAATCATTTCACTTGCTGCCCTTTCGTTTTCTTGCTTCGCTAGGGCCAGAAATAAAGTGACTACGAATTCTTCTGTGTTGCCTGATGTGCTCTAAGGTCTTGCTTCATTTCAGGCAACAATTGTGTCCCTGCTCTAAGAAAATAGGAAAAATAAGTGCCACCCCCCCCCCCCAGAATCGGCATCCCAGAGAAGGCCCTTTCCAGAGAACCAGACCAGGAGATAGTGAAAAAGTGGGCGGCAGTTGTGAGGTTTGGGAAAAGGTGTGGAGAGTAGAGGTGAAAAGGCAGCCAGAAAATTGCGAGTCAACAAAAACCAGACGAATTGGGCCACACAGGCAGAGGAGAGTGAAATGGGACTGGGCACAGAGCCATCCTTTATCAAGAGCAAATGTTGACATTCAAGGTTATAAAAGGCTGATACGTCTTACAGAAAGTCTCAATAATAAGATGCCGCGCGTCTCTCTAAACGCAAAGGGCGGGGAGGGGGGGCAATGATAATAATAATAAACCTTTATTGTCAAAGTACAACATGTGTACATTGAGATTAGCTGAGCCTCCCCCCCCCTGCTCTCCCCCCAACACACAGTGACAACAAACCCTCCATCCCACCACACTATGTGAACCAACTACACCACACACCGGCCTCCCAAGTCAATTCTGCATAAGATTATGTCCCATTTAAAAGCCTAACAGCCCACGGATAAAAGCTATTTTTCAGCCTGTTTGGTACGGCTGGCTATATTCCTATATCTCCTACCGGATGGTAGGAGAGTAAAGAGATACCGTCCAGGGTGTGAGTCATGCATTTTTGTTAAGAGATTTGCGAAGACCGCTGGGAAACTCAGCCCATCCAAGCGACCGCTTAACTCGAACCAGGCGGTTGTTGTTGTGTTTTTTTTTAACCAAGTGCGACCACGCGTGATGGCGATCGCGTGTGCTGCGGAGTAGTCTTGCATTCCAGCCCAGGAAGCCATTCGAGGGGACCGATCGCAAAGCCTTAAGAGTCTCCGAAAAAAGAAAAGGGAGCGCTAAATCTTCTGAAAGGAGCAAAGCCACGCGCGAAAACCGCGAAAGGAAAGGAAGAAACGTTTGCTTCAGCGACCGGTGCCGTAGCCTAGCGCGTATAACCAGACTTTGGAGAGCAAAGGCGAAGACGGCGTCGAGACCCGGCGAAGAGCTCGATTGAATCGGCTCCGAGGAGTTGAACAGGAAAGCAAGGTCCGGGGAGCGTTTAGTCGCCGTGCGAAACCCGGGTTTCGCACGGGACTAAATGCAAGAAACGGGTTTTATCCCAAGTTTAAGCGAGAGAGAGAAAGCTCCTTTCCACGCAAGTTGACCAGGTTCAGGAAGCCCCGTTCAACACCTCTCTTGCCACGGTGTAAAGTTTTAACAGGAGGACTAAAAGTAGAGATGGTGACCGCCATATTGGCGGAGGACGATGGGTATTACAGTCCAAGGAGTTCAGAAGGCGATATTTAAAGGCAGACTGAAGATGACCCACGTGCAGCGAGATAACGGACACCCCCTGCCTTATCGCAAGCACAATACTTAACTATATCATTCCCCGTGTAATATCCGTCGGTTTAAACACGGCCTGACAAAACCACGGATTTTTTTTTCTTATTTTTTTTTTTGCTCAGTACCTCCGGTAATCTTAAACCACCATACTCGCATCGGTATCTGCTGTTTGTTTGGTAACGGTCTACTCACGTCGCCGAGTAAACATGTAGATAAAACAAGGAGACCCGATCTAATGGAAGGGAAGCATTAAACTCCTATTGCCACGAAATAGGAAAACGGGAATACTGTACATTTCTTGAAGCAACAGCGCTGATCGGAAGACCAGGGGGGAAAACCCTCCGACCAGCCGCGCTGCCAGACTCTAAAACTCTGCAGTTACTACCAAGATCGCCGTCTCTAAGTTGCCTTTGCCTGCAAATTCTCGAAGGCATTTCAAGCTTTGAGTTGCGGAAAGCTGCTCGGGGGGAATAACTTTTATTTAAAACTCTTAATGGGATTTTCCCCTCCCTCCCCTCCGTTTCTTTTGGGAAACGTTTCTCTAATTAGACCCAGATTGTTGGGGGCAATAAGCTGACTTTTTAATAATGCCGCTTGGGGTGTGTGTGAAAGCCCTAATAAGCAGGCATATACATAGAATGAAGGCTACTGCTAAGCTTGTAAGCCGCCCTGAGTCTTCGGAGAAGGGCGGGATATAAATGGGATTAAAATAAATAAAATAAATACATAAAATAAATTCTTAAAATCAAACTTTTTCTCTTTTTTCCCGGGAGGGGTAACGGTGGAGACCGTATCCGTTGCAGAGCGATATCAAGTCCTTGCCTATATTTGCGTCTCGGTTCCTTTCTAACTTCCTTTCTAACTTTTAATTGCCCTGTACACCGCCCCGAGTCCTTCGGGAGAGGGGCGGTATATAAATCCAAATAATAAATAATAAAGGCGTGCGGCGCAACCGGGGGGAACGGACGCCGAGTAGAATCGTCAAGGCAAGAAACGTGATGAACTTGGGAGCACAGGGACCTTTTCGTACACACGATTTCTCGGAAATAATTCCCCTCTAGGCTTCATAGGTAATTTCCACCTGAGGAGTTCCTACCTTGCTTATTCAGCGTTCAGGCATACCGCGTAGATGAGACAATATGCCTGTACTTTCGGTTCCCAATAGGCATCAGTGAAGAGACATAATCACCCGATTTAAGCGTCCTTAACCTTTTTTTTAGGAGACAGACTCAGGATCGCGCCACCGCCTGCAGGGAAGCTTCCCGAGAGAAGAAAAATTGGCTTGTCCCACCCAGTCAGGACCGCACCTAGATGACTACATTTCTTTATTCCTTCGCCTTCAAAGGGACATTTTACGACCCGCGACCTCCGCAATTCTTGGAAATAGAAATCTCAGTATTTAAGGGGAGGCAAGGGGGGGGGGGGCGCAAGGCCGCCGTGGATCTCCAAGGCAATGAAATAGTGCCCGAAAACCCGAGCTTATAAATCCACAAAGTTCTCCGTGCAAACAGGATCGTAAAGGAAAAAAAAAAAGGAAAATCACCTCCGAGCCACCCGTTGCCTCGTCGTGCCCCCCCCCACACGTTAAATCTGTTTTCCGTATAGTAGATGGATATGGGACTTGCAACTAGTTCCAGGTTTTAGTAATGTGGATTGTTTTATAATAATGCTTGATTATCGAGGAGAGATTCGAATCAGTTAAACAATAAAGCGAGAAATAGTCTTTGCATTGTACGGCTCGAACGCAACCACTTTTTTTAAAAAATCAGACGACCCAGCCTTGAGAAGGGAATATATCCTCTGATGTGACCCTCTGAAAAATAAATGTATTGTGTTTTTTCCCTGGCCTATGGCGATTTTTATTTTTCACATTTTTGAACTGCCCATTTCATTCGTGGAGGAACTCTGGGCAGTATATAATAAAATGTCAAAATATAAAAACACCCTATAAAAATTAAAAATTTAGAAGGAGGCAAGGATGATTAAACCTTGTTAAAACTAGTTTAAAAGGTGATATATTTTATATGTCTATTATATCTATATGTCTGTCTATATATTACATCTATTATATATCTATAAACATGCATATGTATATGCTTTTTGCTTTTGAAATATACATATTGCCCCTCTACTTTATTTCCCTTTTACAAGATATCTTCTTTTGCTGCAAACACAGACATTCCTCATATAAAATATAATCTAATTTAATCAACTGGCAAAAATGAATTAGACTATGCTAGTTCATGACCGGTATATCCTTCTTCTGAAATAGTTTTAATAATTATTTGGTAAAATAGGTGGGGGGTGGGTTAGAAAAATATTTAATATTTATTATTATTCCTGCCCTTTTCTTTTCTTACTTGAATCCACAAGAGAGGAAATATATACATGATGCTTGAACAATGTTGATTTAAGTTTGTGTATATAGTCTCCACCCTGGTCAGGGCTTGGACAAAAGTTTCTCCTCAGTTTGGAAGCAGTGTCATATGGTCTTCCCGCAAGAGGGGTTAAAAAAAAAGAGAGAGAGAGAGAGAGAGAGGGAGGGAGGAGAGAGAGAGAGAGAGAGAGAGAGAGGGAGGGAGAGAGAGAGAGAGAGAGAGAGAGAGAGAGAGAGAGAGAGAGAGAGAGAGAGAGAGAGAGAGAGAGAGAGAGAGAAACAAATACCGTAATACAGTCCAGAACAGAACTTCTGCTTCATATGGTGTGATTTCAGAGCTGCTGCCTCAGCACAGTAGCCATTTCTGCGGTTACTGAATTAATTATAAAATCCAGATGATTTAAAGTGGCAGCAGAACGCTAGAGAGGGACTGCGCGTGTGGAAGAGTGGGTAGCCGGGAGACGTGGGGAAAGGGCTAAGCCCGGGGAGAAAGGAATGGAGAGAGATCGACAGGTCCCTTCTTGGGCTGCAAGCTCTTTACGCCGAGCCCGGACCCCGAGTAAAATAGCTTTCGAGTTAAGCTCGAGGCGTCTCTCTCTCTCTCTCTCTCTCTCTCTCTCTCTCTCTCTCTCTCTCTCTCTCTCTCTCTCTCTCTCTCTCTCTCTCTCTCTCTCTCTCTCTCTCTCTCTCTCTCTCTCTCTCTCTCTCTCTATATATATATATATATATATATATACATATTTCATATACATATACATCATATACATATACATATCCTGATCAGTGTGACGGGGCTGCAGTTTTTCGAGCGACCGTGGTGGAAATAGACACCAGGAGGCAAGCCCCCCCACCCTCCCACCCTATGACTTCACGGTAGACCCTCAAAGCCAAGAAACGTTTGAAGCCCTTGCACGCTGAGCGGCCAGTGGGAAGTGCAGCCGCGCCTCCTCCCTTTTTACACCGAGCCTCTGATCTTTCGGTCCCACCTGAATCGGACTCCGGCCGAAGCCATTGATGGCATTGGGGTCCGCCCCGCTCTCCAGCAGCCCCGCGACTGTCTCCAGATCTCCGCGGGCAGCAGCGTTGGCCAGCTGGTTCGCCTGACAGTTGTCTCCGTTTGGCGCTTCCATGTTTGATCCAGCGGCGTCTCTAAGTCGTAAGGGCGAGCGCCTAAGTAAGTCAGTGCATCCGCCAGCCGGCGGCTCGGTCTTTTTCCCTTTCGCGCACCGGACACCGGCCCTGCACAAAAGTCCCACGACCCAGACTTTGGCTTCCTCTTCGTCGTGCCGCTCGGGCAATTTCCTTCCCCCTCTAGGAGGTCGCCGTCTTCTTCGCCTCTTTTCTTCCACCGACGGCCTTTCGTCTCTGGAAGGCCACGGCGAGGAAAGCTCGACGTTCGCCGGTTAGCTCGGCTGCCCAATTTAGCGCCCTCGCTCGGTAGCTAAGGGAAACCGGCGGCGGCAGAAACTGCCGGGGGCGCATGCGCTCCGCCAACGCCGGCGCCTGCTGTCGGAACTCCGCGGAGGACGCCGGAATCGCCTGGCCCGAGTGGAACCTCCCGCCCCTTCGGTGCGTCTTTAGAGCTGCTCTGTCCGGCGCGCGGCGTGGGAGGGGCCGAATTCAGGATGCGGGGATTCTGCGGCTTCTATTGGACGGCGGCTTTGAGCGCGGCTGGGAATAAGGCCCCTCGCGTGACGTAAGACAGGGCACGTAGAAGACCCCTCTCTGTTAGTTAAAAATAAAAATAAAAATAAATAAATAAATAAAGACACTTTGGCACCTTTGCTCAGAAGTGACTCGGCCGGTGCTTTTTCCCACTTGCGTGCGGCTGTTGCCCGGTTCATTGGGCAGAAAATGGGTTGGAGCAGAGCGCTCCCTTATGGTTAGAAATGGTACGGTCCACCCTGAAGCCGACGAGCAACTCGTCTTGGAGGCTTTGGGCTTACCTGCGTATGTTTACGAGTGTGCCCGCGGATATATGTGCACGCCCTGGTTCCTTTGTCTCCCAAACGTTAAGGGCGACTTGAGGCCGGACTGTCGAGGGTTAAATTTATCCAGTCCGACTTTAAGCTGAAAAGGAATGGCAAAGACCCATCTCATTAGGGGGGGACGATTTTTTTAAAAAAAATTCCATTTATATCCCGCCCTTCTCCGAAGACTCAGGGCGGCTTACAAGCTTAGCAGTAGCCTTCATTCTATGTATATGCCTGCTTATTAGGGCTTTCACACACACACCCCCCAAGCGGCATTATTACAAAGTCAGCTTAATTGCCCCCAACAATCTGGGTCCTCATTTTACCTACCTCGGAAGGATGGAAGGCTGAGTCAACCTTGAGCATGGTGGGATGCGAACCTGCATTAATTGCAGGCAGCTGGTGTTACTTAAGGAGGCATTAGCCCACTGCTCCACCAAGGCTCTTATGCTATTTCGCATACGTTCAATAGCGAGTTCATATTTTTTTTTAAAACGGGCTGTGGCCGAGTTGACGCAGGCTGCTAAGAATAGGCTTTGTCGTATGTGATAGGAGAGCCCAGCCTTTGGCTCGATACATTGGGTGAATCTGTTCAAAATGGGGCGGGGTGGGGTGGGGGGGTCAGGCAGAGCGCTTAAGTCAGGGGGTCTTCAAACTTGGCTTTTCGATGACTTGTGGACTTCAACTCCCAGAATTCCTCAGCCAGGCACGCTGTCGTGAACATAGGTAGCTCCCCCAGAAATACATCCCGATTTAACTGGCGGGTCTTCGGGTGCATTCCGGCAGGAACACCTGAAGTACCACAAAGCCTGTGATTCAGAGATCAAATAGAGCAGTCTCACACAGTTCCCATCCTTCCCCAACTCTTCAATCCACCCTCTGGAGCACAGAGATAGTTTGTACAAACAAGTCATTTATAAGGCCATCCAAATAAGAAAAAACAAACACATTAACGTTACCTTTGCAACAGCTAGCCAGTTCTAGAGAGACATCCATGGATTCCTTAGAGTTTGATGGTCCACTGTGGAAACAAGGATATTAACAAGCTCACTTTTCTAATGACTTCATCATCTCTGCAGGCTCCAGTCTGAATGTTTGTTTTCAAGGGATCAAATGCAGGGTTTGCCTGGCTCCAAGGCCACCAAATTTGGACTTCCTGTTACATTACAGAAGAAGGATTTCAGGACAAGTCCAGGCTTGCTGTGCTGATGAACTTCATAGTGTAAAGAGTAAAAAAAAACACTGCCTTGAGCTGTCAGATGACTATAAATATACAGCATACTATACTGCTAAGCTTGTAAGCCGCCCTGAGTCTCCGGAGAAGGGCGGGATATAAATGGAATTAAAATAAATAAATAAAAAATAAAATAACCTTTCATTGGGACTCTTTTAAGCTGTTGTTTTTAGGGAACATTTTTATTTATGTTCATTTTGGCCAAAGACTATGCTTCTTTTAGAGAGAATGTTTTGGGACAGGTGAGTGTGCCAAAACTGTGCAGGGGTATAGCTAGAGCCCAAATAGAGTGGAAAGGAATAACGGAGTTTTTTTCCCCTCTCTCCCTCTGTATATCAGAGTGCAGAGGGAAGGACTCATTCAGATTGATGCTTTGCTGAGTTTCATGAAACCTTTCTGCCATCAATACCTCCCCCCACAATAAAAGCCTTTAAAATAAAATTCAAGGGCCCCTTCTCTCTCTCTCTCTCCCTCTCTCTCTCTAGATATATCCTACACACCATTATCTTTTTGGCATTCAATTGAGCCTGATTAGCACATGCTCACTTTTTTTCACTTTTTCTACAGATAATCAAGATACATATGTGTTAGGGGGAAAAATAAGACCAGGTAAATGAGCACAGGATGCCTGCTTGAACTGGAGATAGAATTTATATGACAGCAAGACCAATAATCCCTATTAACCCTTCTGCCCTTGATGCTAATAAAAAGACACAGAAAGTGTCTTTTAAATGGGATTCCCATTATCCCCGCAAGTCTTTTATTTCTGGTGGCTTTGTTCAGTTCAAAGGTTGGAAGAGAGTTTCTAGTATCCTCTGGTCAGTTGCTGAGTCTCTGATGAGCTGGCTAGGAGAGATATTCAGGGGGTTGTATAGGTCTCATTACTGTGGCCCACTACTTTAGGCTTCATGTGTAACCAGTGAATTCAGGTGTCTTGCTTTGTTACTTTGATGGTAGTCTGGGTTGTCAGAAGGACCTACTAGGGTCCTCTTCACCTGGGCTGCAATGGGGAACTCCTGGTGAAGTTCTGACTGGACCCACACTCGGTCCCATGCTTTGGATCAGGGGTCTTCAAACTTGGCCCTTTTATGA
Organism: Vipera ursinii; assembly: GCF_947247035.1. Taxonomy (NCBI): domain Eukaryota; kingdom Metazoa; phylum Chordata; class Lepidosauria; order Squamata; family Viperidae; genus Vipera; species Vipera ursinii. The sequence goes on along the minus strand of NC_139513.1, from coordinate 214,871,048 downwards.
CTTGTGGACTTCAACTCCCAGAATTCCTCAGCCAGGCACACTTTGGATGGATGTAAAGCTTCCTCTAGCGACAGGGTTTGGTCTGAGCATTCTTATCTCCATAGTCTGGCCAATTACTGGTATGTATCCCAAGTAAGTCACCTCCTGTGTAAGATATTGTAACTTGGTAAGTGTCACTTTGTGCCCCCTGACAGCTCGACTAGACAGCAAATGGTGGACGTCGGTGTGACAGTCAGCTTGATAGGGTGAAGCCAGCAACAGGTCATCTGTGTACTAGACAAGGATGGAGCCACAAGCAGGGAGATAAGAGGCAAGGCCCGCTTTTAGGATTTGTGAAAAGAGAGTGGGTGATTTGAGGTACCCCCGAGGCAATTGTGCCCAGGCATATTGCTGACCTTCCCCTTTTGAGTGAACGTGAAAAGATATTATGAAGCTGGGTCTACGGGGACGCTGAAAAAAGTGGCACAGAGGTCAATGACAGTGAAAGAAGTGGTGGAAGCAGGAATCATAGCCATGATTATGGCTGAGTTTGGCACCATGTGGGATGATGTAGGAATTAACTTTCCTCAGATCATGAACGAAGGAAGTAATAAGTTGGCTACCTCACAGCATTTTTCTTAGGTTTTCCCACAGTGAAGATTGGGGTGTTGCAAAGGGAGGTGTACCTGTGCAGGATCTCTTGTTCCAGATAGGCTTTTGTCAGTCTTTGGATTGGTTCCACTACCTCAGGGGTCCCGATTTGGCTTGTATTACAACAGGGGATTGCACTTTTTAGGAACCCATCTTCCATGGAATTCCATAGAATGGCAGGAAGGCCTTTGGAGGTCAGGAGGGATTAAGCAAGATTCATCTGAAAAAAGTGGGATTAAGCAGCGCATGGGGTGACGGAGCCATCTAAAATGAAGCTAATAGGAGTACAGTTATCGTGGCATCAAATTTGCAAATTCCTACCCATAAGGGGGGCTGGGGGCAAATGCTGAAGGATGGCCTGTTGAAAGTGTTCCTAGTTCTACTTTCATCTCATTTGTAAATTCCACTGGTATCAGTTTACACCCCTCCCCAACCCCAATAATGTCGCTTGTGCCTGGCACAACAGAGCCCTTAAATGGAGGACAGGTGATGAGGGATGCAATAGTAGTGGCCAAAATTGTGGAAACCTTTTGGGAAAAGTGTACAGTAGAAATGCCACCTTTGGTTAAGTTTCCACCAATTTTTCTTCTAATTTCTTTGTAACTGCAGCCTTGTTCACTTAATAATACTACTTTACATCGCTTTCTGGGCGACCAGTCAACACTTTGCACCATTACTTTAATTTTATTATGTTTTACAAGCTCACTAAATGAAAGAACAACAACAACAAAAACCCCAACCAACTTGATAGCGATCACATAACACACTGACAAATGTCCTCCTCTCAGCTTTAATACATGACATCCATAAGTGAATCCTACTGTGATCTGATTGGCTCATTGCCAAAACAAGATGACACCTGATTGGCTCTCTAAACACTCATGCTGATCGGCTACAATCAGATGAAGGAAAGCTACCTGATGTCAACCTAAGCAAGTTGTGCTTCCTTTTTCTGGTTATTTGGCTATAACTTTTCATAGAATACAGTACGGGTAATTGAACAAACTTTGTTGCATTACATTCTCGATTAAATTATCTTTCCTTTGATATATAATTTTATGGTACTACTCCCCCCCCCGCAAAAAGTGGTGTTATTAGCCATCAAACCTCAAAAATACACTTTCCCCAAAAGGTTTCCACAATTTTGGCCGCTACTGTAGGTAGTCATAAGATTTCCCCCTCTTGTGGGTGCTCTTAGGGGTTCACCTTCAGGACCTTGCTTCAGAGCGATTGCAAGCCTGGTGAAAAGCGGCCTGGTCTTTGTCCCTCTGGCGGCTAGTCACTGTGGTTCAGTAATGTGGAAGGTTTCATCATCTTGGGTCTGGCAGGACTGAGCTGGCTCTTGGAAAGGAGGATAGTTCATCCCATGTGGTGGGTGACATCTGGGGTGGACTGGAGACTATGGTTGGCGGTGCTGGGGCTGAGAGCGGTGGTGGAGGTTTTCTGTGCAGTCTTTTCTTGAAATGTCCAGCTAGCAGATGACTAGTCTTGGGATCTGAAGGGTCAATTTTTCCAGGACTCCTGCAGGGCTGTGCATAAGCCTTCCTTCCTTCCTTCCTTCCTTCCTTCCTTCCTTCCTTCCTTCCTTCCTTCCTTCCTTCCTTCCTTCCCTCCCTCCCTCCCTCCCTCCCTCCCTCCCTCCCTCCTTCCTTCCTTCCTTCCTTCCTTCCTTCCCTCCCTCCCTCCCTCCCTCCCTCCCTCCCTCCTTCCTTCCTTCCTTCCTTCCCTCCCTCCCTCCCTCCTTCCTTCCTTCCCTCCCTCCCTCCCTCCTTCCTTCCTTCCTTCCTTCCTTCCTTCCTTCCTTCCTTCCTTCCCTCCCTCCCTCCCTCCTTCCTTCCTTCCTTCCCTCCCTCCCTCCCTCCCTCCCTCCTTCCTTCCTTCCTTCCTTCCTTCCTTCCTTCCTTCCTTCCTTCCTTCCTTTTCTCCTTCATTTCTTCTCTCTTTCCTGCTCTGCCTCTTTTTCAGTTGCAAGCTTCCTGTTTCAGCTTCTTCCTTTGTTCGTAGATGAAGCTGGTGATCCTGTGTGGTTTAGGGATCTCTTAAGGATGATCGGTTGGATATAACAATCTGGAAAGGGTTCCAGAGGTCATCGGTTGATTGGTCATGAACACAGAGGTGGGAATTGTCTGGCTGGACCTAGAGGGCATCTGTTGCATTGATTGCTGACTGAAAACTCTTTGTAGACTTTTCATGTGAAACAGAAAAAAAATAATGAACTTATGACTGAAGGTTTTAATGATTAGACAGGAGAGATTATAGAAAGAAGAGAGTTGTAGAGTAAGAGCTAAATTGATAATTGTACTGATAACCGATGTTAAAAAAATCGGAAATTACTTTTTGTATGTTGGAGCATCCACAACTTCTGGAGGCAAGCCATTCCACTGGTGAATTGTTCCGACTGTGAGGAAATTTGTCCTTAGTTCTAGGTTGCTTCTCTACTTGATTAGTTTCCATCCGTTGCTTCTTGTTCTGCCTTTGGAGAATAGGTCGACTCCCTCTTCTTTGTGGCAGTCCCGTAGATATTGGAACACTACTATCATGTCACCTCTAGTCCTTCTTTAAGGAGTGGTAGGATTTGCCAAGCAAGTCTGCAAGTTTCGCTTTCTGTTTTTCTCTCATATAAATTGCTCACTCTTTTATAGCCTAGTTCTTGAAGCTAAGATAGTGGCACAATAATTTTCTTGAGAATTGCAACTGAGAAGATAAGTTGTGAAGGCATCTTATCTAATATCTAGAAAGAGCTGAGCAAGGGTGGCATGCAAATACTATGACAATAACGTTCATTAGACTTATGTCCTGTGTTTTCCTCCAACATGGCAATTAAGCTAGCTAGCAATAATAAATAAATGGGGATATGCAAAATGTTTCACGCCTGAACTATTATGTGCTTGGAATAGCCACTTTCAGGTGTCCATGCCCAAACTGAAACACGTTTGAGCAAAATGTTTCTCGGTGGGGAGAATAGGGAGAAAGAAAAAACAAAAACAGAAAAGAGAGAACTAAGGAAAAGAAAGTGCTGTGAAGATAGAGGAGAAGGTGCCACACAGCTGAGCAAGATCAAGATCAAAGAAGCAAAGCTTACACAAACTTCAGTAAGGTATCCATAAGTCTTGGTGTTAATGCAAAACGGGAATCTGCCAGAGTAACATTCATGTCTCATTCATAGTGAGTTCATTAAAATAGAAATGTTTTGAGTGATTTTAATGTTTGCTTCTCAGTATTTTGCTACTGAAATTGCAGTAGAATTTCCTTTATCTCTTGATTATCTATGCTTAATTGCCTATTACTTTCCCCAGAATTTCTCACATTAGGGCAGGTAAGTCACTGTCCTTAAATTCAACCTGGCCAGCTCCTCCAGTCTTTCCAGTGCTGCCTTTGCCTACCTCTAGATAACCAATAGGGATGCGGTGGCTCAGTGGGTTAGGATGCTGAGCTTGTCGATCAGAAGGTCGGCAGTTTGGCGGGTCGAATCCCGAGTGCCCCATAGCAGAGTGAGTGTCTGTTACTCATCCCAGCTTCTGCCAACCTAGCAGTTTGAAAGCACGTAAAAATGCAAGTAGAAAACTAGGGACCACTACGGTGGGAAGGTAACAGCATTCCGTGCGCCTTTGGCGTCTAGTCAAGCGCTGGCTCTTCGGCTTTGAAACGGAGATGAGCACCAGCCCCTAGAGTCAGAAACAACTAGCACGCATGTGCGGGGGAACTTTTACCTTTACCTTTACATAACCATAGCCATTCTTGAATTCAGTCACAGCATATCCAACTAGCCCACCCAATCTTTTCTTTCTTTGGGAATGACAGAAGAGGTGGCTTAGTATGCCATGCTTGAATTCAAGAGTGCCATGATAGCTAGGCAAAAGAAGGCCCTGTAAAAATTAACAAGCCAGCTGATCTAGAGGCCATGAAAGGAGAAGATGGAGGGACACCAGTCCTACTTGGTGAGATTCCTCCAGAAGTGTCTTCATGAACAGAGTTTTGGTTTGGCCAAGCATGACCTGTCCAGAATGGTTTGGCTGAACTTCTGAGAACTTGTTTCTGATTTGAAACAAAACATATTTATGTTTTAAATGAAGTTTAAAAAACGGAATAATAATTGAGCATAAATAAAGCAATTGTCATTGCTTGCTTATAAGAGGCTAAGTAGAAGGATCTAGCCTGAATTCTGTTGCAGATGCTAGTACCATTGTCTGTATTTATGACATGTTGAATTCACATTTTAACCAAATGTGTTGTGTGAACTTTGCCTGTGACCTAAGAAAAATGAGTCAGTAAATATATAGGTCATGGGGATGCAGGTACTAAGAAGGCCTTTGTTTATGCCCCTACTAAATGTGCTTCTTTTTAAATAATATTTTATTAGTTTTTCAATATTTACAATAATATCTTTAGAAAGCAATGTGGTATCCAAGTTACAATATAGGTGAAACTCGAAAAATTAGAATATCGTGCAAAAGTTCATTTATTTCAGTAATGCAACTTAAAGGGGGAAACTAATATATGAGATAGACTCATTACATGCAAAGCAAGATAGTTCAAGCCGTGATTTGTCATAATTGTGATGATTATGGCTTACAGCTCATGAAAACCCCAAATCCACAATCTCAGTAAATTAGAATATTGTGAAAAGGTGCAATATTCTAGCTCAAAGTGTCCCACTCTAATCAGCTAATTAAGCCATAACACCTGCAAAGGGTTCCTGAGCCTTTAAATGGTCTCACAGTCTGGTTCAGTAGGAATCACAATCATGGGGAAGACTGCTGACCTGACAGTTGTGCAGAAAACCATCATTGACACCCTCCATAAGGAGGGAAAGCCTCAAAAGGTAATTGCAAAAGAAGTTGGATGTTCCCAAAGTACTGTATCAAAGCACATTAATAGGAAGTTATGTGGAAGGGAAAAGTGTGGAAGAAAAAGGTGCACAAGCAGCAGGGATGACCGCAGTCTGGAGAGGATTGTCAGGAAAAGGCCATTCAAAAGTGTTGGGGACTTTCACAAGGAGTGGACTGAGGCTGGAGTCAGTGCATCAAGGGCCACCACACACAGACGGATCCTGGACATGGGCTTCAAATGTCGTATTCCTCTTGTCAAGCTGCTCCTGAACAACAAACAACGTCAGAAGCGTCTTACCTGGGCTAAAGAAAAACAGACCTGGTCTTTTGCTCAGTGGTCCAAAGTCCTCTTTTCTGATGAGAGCAACTTTTGCATCTCATTTGGAAACCAAGGACCCAGAGTCTGGAGGAAGAATGGATAGGCACACACTGCAAGATGCTTGAAGTCCAGTGTGAAGTTTCCACAGTCTGTGTTGATTTGGGGAGCCATGTCATCTGCTGGTGTTGGTTCACTGTGCTTCATTAAGTCCAGGGTCAACACAGCTGTCTACCAGGAGATTTTGGAGCACTTCATGCTTCCTTCCGCAGACGAGCTTTATGGGGATGCTGACTTCATTTTCCAGCAGGACTTGGTACCTGCCCACACTGCCAAAAGCACCAAAACCTGGTTCAATGACCGTGGGATTACTGTGCTTGATTGGCCAGCAAACTCGCCTGACCTGAACCCCATAGAGAATCTATGGGGCATTGCCAAGAGAAAGATGAGAGACATGAGACCAAACAATGCAGAAGAGCTGAAGGCCGCTATTGAAGCATCCTGGTCTTCCATAACTGCTGAGCATCCTGGTCTTCCATAACTGCTGAGTGCCACAGGCTGATAGCTTTCATGCCACGCCGCATTGACACAGTAATTGCTGCAAAAGGGGCCCAAACCAAGTACTGAGTACATATGCATGCTTATACTTTTCAGAGGTCTGATATTGTTTTATGTACACTCCTTGTTTTATTGATTGCATGTAATATTCTAATTTACTGAGATTGTGGATTTGGGGTTTTCATGAGCTGTACTCCATAATCACAATTATGACAAATCACGGCTTGAACTATCTTGCTTTGCATGTAATGAGTCTATTTCATATATTAGTTTCCCCTTTTAAGTTGCATTACTGAAATAAATGAACTTTTGCACAATATAAAATAAAAAATAAAAATAAATTCTAATTTTTCGAGTTTCACCTGTAGTTCCATTTTCAGACAAATACATATTATTACAAATCTCCACATTATTATAGCCAATACTTCATCTCTCTTTTTTCTTCGATATATATTATGTGCTTCTAAGGGGGCATGATGGCTCAGTGGTTAAAGATGCTGAGTTTGGCGTCTGGAAAGCTGACAGCCCAGATTTGAGACCCGCGCGCCCATGATGGAGCGAGCTCCCATTACTTGCTCCAGATCCTGCCCACCCAACAGTTCGAAAACATGCAATTGCAAGTAGATAAATAGGTACCACTTTGGTGGGAAGGTAACAGCGTTCTGTGTGCCTTGGCGTATAGTCATGCTGGCCATATGACCATAGAAATGTCTTTGGACAACGCTGACTCCTTTGGTTAGAAAATGGAAATGAGCACCGCTGTCCTTTAAATGTGCTTCTGATAGTGACACTGAGCTAAGAAGATCTCCCAAAGACCAGGTAGGTTTATTTGGGAGAATGCCGTTATTTGGATACTCTGATCTTGTGATGTGCGTGACACCAAACAAATATATATATATATAAAAATGACCCCAGTACCTTTGTTCCCTTCCTGATGGTGAACAACTGGCAGTCTGCAAGTCCCTTTCCTTTGATTCAGCATAAGACAGATACTGAATCAAAGGAACTGTGACAGCTACACCTTCTATGACAGGGGTGTCAAACTGGTGGCCCGCGGGCTGGACGCGTCACGCCGAAACCGCACCCACCCCATTGCCAGCCATGGGGGAAAAGTCGCGATATGTCGCGACACGTCACGTGACGTTGTGAGTTTGACACCCTGTTCTATGAGAATTCTGTCAAGAAGCAGCTGACTCACCTTGGTGAAGGGCTAGTGAAAATATGCAGGTAGTGGGGGCCTTTCTTCCGTCTACCTGGGTCTTCAGGTATGGGTGGCGACAGGGAAAATGTACCAGTCGCATCTGATTCGTGAATAGTGGGGAAAGCTGTTTGATAGCTTCTATGATGAGGTGCCCATTGTGGGGGGAACGAGTGCTGTCAGGTTGGTGTTTTCAGTTACCTAAATCCTTGTTTTCCTGTCATCTGACAGTGGTTTCGATATCTGAAAGTTTCAATCTTTGAACCTTAGAACAACCAGTCTGACATTATGCTGAGCAATTAGCAGGAAACAGTGTTTAATTCTGTGCCATAAAAAGCCCTGCAGCTGACCTAGCAGCCATGGTATCTGTTTAAAGGTCCAGTTTATTATGTGTACATGTGAAGGTGGTATATAGTATCTGAAGGTTCCTATAGTACATGAGTGGATAGTGCCCTGAGTTTTCAGGTTGCTGCACTGAATGTCACCCAGCTCTTATCTTTCAAGGAAGTAAAGGAAGAAGAGATATGAGGCACTGTTGGAAGCACCTAGTCAAGCTGAAACTGAAAGATAATGGGCATCTTGTGACTGCATAAAATATTTTTCTTCATGCTCCACCCTGGGCTTTATTTCGGTTTGCTTGTTTGTATCATAGGGTGATGAGCAAGTCCACACAACTGGGATTTTTTAAAAAATGGGGTTAGCAAAATTCTGGTTTAGTACAAAGTGGGAACTCAGTTTATATTTTATTACTGCTTCTCTATTAGTCTGGGAGATCTGTAGTCAAAATGGACCCCTCTTTAGACAGTATCAGAAAGTGGAAAAAGAAATGGTGGGCCTCTGCCGTGAGGGCTCTGTTCATCTGGTTTCCCTCTATGTGCTGCTTTGCTTGCCTGTGTGCATTTGGAGTGTAAAACACTTTTGGAGTAAACGTAGGTGAAAGTGAAGCAACTCAGCCCTCCCCACAGCATTCTTCTTGACATGAATTATTTCCTTATTAGGATGGAAATACAATGTCAGGCACAAGGACCAGAACAGCACAGTGTTCTTTCTTGTTACTCGCCTATTTACAAGAATCTCACCCGACTGACTGCCCTCTTCTAGGAATAACCTGATAAAGGGTTTTACCGTGTGTGTGTGTGTGTGTGTGTGTGTGTGTGTGTGTGTGAGTGAGAGAGAGAAAGAGAGAGAGAGAGAGAGAGAGAGAAAGATTTAATCCACCCCTCACTCAGCTGCATATTCCACCACAATATTTATCTCTTAAACAGATAACCCTCAACTTACATTCATGCATTAAGTGACCATTCAAAGTTACTTTTAACCATTTTTCACACTTATGACCTTTGTAGCATCCCCATGGTCACGTGAGCAAAATTCAGATGATTGGCAGCTGGTTCATATTAATGACGGCTGCAGTGTCCCAGGAGTCCTGTGATCAGCTTTGACGACCTTCTGACAAGCAAAGTCAATGGGGAAGCCAGATTCACTTAACAACCATGTTACTCATTCAACAACTGCAGTGATTCACTTAGCATCCGTGGCAAGAAAGATCCCCTCACTCAGCTGCATATTCCACCACAATATTTATCTCTTAAACAGATAACCCTCAACTTACATTCATGCATTAAGTGACCATTCAAAGTTACTTTTGACCATTTTTCACACTTATGACCTTTGTAGCATCCCCATGGTCACGTGAGCAAAATTCAGATGATTGGCAGCTGGTTCATATTAATGACGGCTGCAGTGTCCCAGGAGTCCTGTGATCAGCTTTGGCGACCTTCTGACAAGCAAAGTCAATGGGGAAGCCAGATTCACTTAACAACCATGTTACTCATTCAACAACTGCAGTGATTCACTTAGCATCCGTGGCAAGAAAGATCGTAAAATGCGGCAAACAAAACTCTCTCGCTTGGCAACAGAAATGTTGGGCTCCACTGTGGTCATGAATCAAGGGCTACCTGTATGTCGTGATGGGGAGAGGGCATTGTGGGGTGGGGTGGGGAATCATATGGACTGGAATGGATATCTAGATAGAACAGCTATTTTGCTCTCTCAGCTTTATCTCAATTGGTGATGTAGGAGTTTTCATCCTGATAATAACCTCATATATAGGAAATAATTTGTTGTTATGTAGACAATGCAGTGCATGAAGGTAAAGACTCCCCTGGACTCAGTCTTGATTCTTCGTGGATGTTTTTACAATGAAGATATTTTTACAGCCTCAGAATTTTTGGAGGTCTGTCATACATATACCAGCTAATTCCAACCTTGCTTATTTTAGCCAAGATTGGACCTGATTGGCTAAGTGGCTGCATCATTTGCCTAAAGTAAAGATGAGCCCGAGTGTTCTGAACCAGCCCTCTTCTCTCAACCCCTATTTCAAAAGAAGAGACTGGAAAGCGTCCAAGGCTAAAAGGCTTCTGCCAAGATTTAATAGTAAACACACAAGAGCTTATCTTCTCAAGCAAAAGAGTTGCTTTCAGCAACCAGCCCCTCCCCAAACACTCCTTTTATAGAGAGCTCAGGGCGTGGTCTCCCTGTGCCTCCTCCCGAGGAGTCCCATAGCCTTTCTTTGTTTGTCCCTGCTCGACTGCCTCCTGCGTCGGGCGTCCTTGAACAGGGCCAGCTGTGGGTCATCATCCTCCGCACTCTCGGGCTCACACAGCTGAGCAGAGGTTCCCGGCTGAGGACTCTGCAAAGTCTCCAAATCATCATCAGCCGGTTCGTTTCCCTCCTCCCCCACATCTGAGTCCTCCGATACATCGCAGCCGGCTGTCGGACCCACAGGCTGACCCTGAGTCACAACACTATCCCGCACCGCAGGGCCCTTCCCCCGGGTCTGCCGATCCGGATGCGGTCGGGATGGGAACTGTTCGTGAAACGCAGTCACCAACGCAGGGGCATGAACGGCGGTCGCGTCTTCCCATGTGAAGTCCTCCGGCCCGTACCCTTTCCACTCGATCAGGTACTGGAAGCGACCTTTCAGCCAGCGGGAATCCCTGATGCTGGCGACCTCGTACTCGGGGGTGCTGTCGCCATCACGAGGTCCTGATGGGGGAGGTTCCGCTTGGCGAAGTGGACAAGCCGGTTGTTCGGGGACCAACAAGGACCGATGGAAGACGGGGTGCACGCGCAGGGAACGTGGCAGAGTTAAACGATAGGCGACCGGATTGATGACGGCCTCGACGGGGAACGGTCCAAGTTATCGGTGGTCCAGCTTCCTCGCCGGCCGAGTGGATGGTAGGTTCCTGGTGGACAGCCAGACCCGATCCCCCACCGATAGTGGAGGCGTATCCCTTCTCGACCGATCGGCGAACCTCTTGTAGTCGGCCTTGGCCTTCTCCAGCTGCCGTCGCACCAACCGATGGATCGCCTGTAACTCCGCCATGAATTCGTTCGCTGCCGGCTCCGGTGAGTCCACGGGAGAAAGGGGGAAAAACCGGGGGTGATAACCCACATTGGCCAAGAACGGTGTCATCTGCGTGGAGGTGTGCTGCGAGTTGTTAAAGGCAAACTCGGCTATGGCCAAATAGTCCACCCAATTGTCCTGCTGCAGGTTAACGTAGCAGCGCAGATACTGCTCTAAGATGCCGATGACCTTCTCGGTACCCCCGTCGGTCTGAGGATGATGCGCGGACGAGAGGCAAACCTTAATGTCCAACGCCCGCATCAACTCCTGCCAGAAGCGGGCTGTAAACTGGGCCCCCCTATCGGAGACGACTCTATCGGGAAGGCCGTGCAGCCGGAACACCTGTTGGATGAACATGCGACTAGTGGCGCGAGCTGACGGTAAGCCGCGACAGGGGATGAAGTGCGCCATCTTGGTCAACATGTCCACCACCACAAACACTGTCGTGAAGCCAGAGGATGGGGGTAGATCCGTCAGAAAGTCCATGGACACAGCCCCCCAGGGTCTCTTGGGCGTTGGCAAAGGCTGCAGTAAACCAGGCGGGGCCCCTGTCGCTGACTTGGCCTGCCTGCATGGGACGCAGGAGGTGACATAAGACTGGACATCGTGTCGGACTCGGGGCCACCAGAATGTACGGGAGACCAGGTTCAGAGTCTTGAACAGGCCAAAATGCCCCGCAGCCGGGTTATCATGACATTGGCTGAGGACGAGTCCCCTGAGTGGCCCTCCTGGAACATAGAGCCGGTCACGATAATACAGGAGTCCATCTGTGACCGACCAAGGCGAATCTGGCCCCACCTCTTCCTTCCGCTGAGCCACCCACGCCTCCTGCTGCTGCACCTCCCGGATCCGAGCCCGTATATCCACCGGCTCCCGCACCGCAGCAAAAGACTCGACGGGGATCACGGTCCTGGGCAGAAGCTTGTCTTCCACTCGGGTGTACTCGGGCTTCCTGGACAGAGCATCCGCTCTCTGGTTGTGCCCGCTTGGTATGTACCGCACCCGGAAGTCAAACCTCGTAAAGAAGAGGGACCACCGGATCTGGCGTTGGTTCAAATTCCGAGCGGTCTGCAGGCTTTCCAGATTCTTGTGGTCCGTCCGGACCTCGATTTGATGCCGCGCCCCCTCCAGATGATGCCTCCAAGCCTCGAACGCCGCCTTGATGGCCAGCAGCTCCTTCTCCCAGATGGTATAGTTGCGCTCCGAGGGATTCAATTTCCGTGAGTGATACGCGCAAGGGAAAAGGGTACCGTTGGGCGTCGCTGCCTGGAGTAACACGGCCCCAATGGCAATGTCGGAGGCGTCCGCCTCCACGACAAACGGCCGTTGCGGGTCAGGATGCTTCAAGATGGGCTCCTTCATGAAGGCGTCCTTCAAAGCTTGGAACGCCTGTTGTTCGGGGGCGTTCCACTGGAACCGAGTCTTCTTCTGCAGGAGCCGGGTGAGGGGGGCTGTCAAGGCAGCAAAGCCAGGGATGAATGTCCGATAGTAGTTGGCAAATCCAAGAAGTCGCTGAATATCCTTCACGCGACGCGGGGGTTGCCAACTCTGCAACGACTCAACTTTACTCGGTTCCATGGCGATGCCCTCAGGAGAAATGCGGTGACCCAAGAAATCAATGGTCACCTGGTAGAACTGGCACTTCTCCAACTTGGCAAACAGCCGATGTTTCCGGAGGCGCTGCAGGACCTGACGGAGATGCTGATGATGCGCTTCACGCGACGGGGAGTAAATCAGGATGTCGTCCAGGTAAATCACAACAAACTGGTCCAACAGATCCCGAAAGATGTCATTCATAAAATGCTGAAACACAGCGGGGGCGTTGGTCAGGCCAAACGGCATCACCGTGTACTCGAAATGTCCATAGCGAGTACCAAACGCCGTCTTCCACTCATCACCCGGCCGAACCCTGACGAGGTTGTAAGCTCCACGCAGGTCCAGTTTCGTGAAGATCTTAGCCTCCCGGAGTCGGTCCAAGAGCTCGGGGATGAGGGGCAGCGGGTAGCGGTTACGCACCGTGATAGCATTGAGTTTCCGGTAGTCACAGCAAAGCCGTAACTCGCCCGACTTCTTTTTGACGAAGAGCACGGGCGCAGACACTGGCGAGGACGAGGGCCGGATGAAACCACGAGCCAAGTTCTTCGTCAGGAAGTCCCGCAATGCAGCCAACTCGGGCTCCGACATGGAGTACAAACGCCCCACTGGGAGAGGCGCATCAGGGACTAGGTCAATGGAGCAGTCGTAGGGCCTGTGCGGGGGTAACTGGTCCGCCTCTGACTCGCTGAACACGTCAGCAAAGTCGGACAGTTCGGGAGGCAAGGAAACCCCTGGGGAACCCTCCACCTGGCCGGCACAGATATGGCGGGTGTGGTCCACGCACTGCAAACTTGGGAAGGTGACCAAGTTCTGAGACCAATAGATCTGTGGATCATGCGCCCGGAGCCACGCCAGTCCCAAGACCACGGGGAAGTGCAGATCCGAAGTGACGTAGAACTGAATGGCCTCCACATGGGTACTGATGGCCATACACACGGGTTGCGTGGCGGCCGTGATAGGCCCGGACAGGAGCACTCGACCATCGATGGTCTCCACAAGCATGGGCGGATCCACTGGACACTGGGGAACAGCCCATTTGGCCACAAAGGCCGAATCCATAAAGTTAGTGGTAGCCCCAGAGTCAATTAAGGCATGGACCGGAATCCCCTCTGGCTTGCCAGGAAGGATCAGACGTGCCTCCAAAATCAAATGCCGTGGAGGTTCACAGGCACCGTCGGAACGGCGTCGCTCGGTGTGGTTGTTGTGGGTCGCCCGATCTTTCACACCGTCTAGATCGGGCTCGGGCCGTTTCCCGATAGCAAAGCGGGGGACTTTCTCGGGGCAGGCTTGGTCACTGACGCCCGCTGACGCTTCTTCGGGCAAGAAGCAGCCAAATGTCCAGGGTCCCCACAGTAAAAACACAACCCCTCCGATCGTCGTCTGTCCATTTCCGTCACCGATAGACGGGACCTGGCGGCACCCAGCTCCATTGGCTCCTCCCTCTGGACTGGGGGCTCACGCACAACAGGGGCGGCAGGGGTCTGTGGGGTGGCACGGCGACTCTTACGCTGCTGCAGCCGGGCATCGATCCGCAGACAAAGATGGATCAGCCCATTCAGGTCTGAGGGAATGTCCACGCGGGCCAGCTCATCCAACATCTCCTCTGACAAGCCATCCTGAAAGGCATCCACGAGCGCAGCCTCATTCCAGGCGGAATCCTGGCTAAGCAGCCGGAAATCGCTGATATAGGCCTGTAGAGGGCGCTGACCCTGCCTCAAAGCTTTCAGGCGTCGGGTGGCAGTCTGCGCCTTAATCGGGTCCTCGTACATGAGGCGCATATGGTCACAAAACCCCCCAAAGTTATCCAACAAAGGGCTAGGCTGTGCCAACAGAGGCGTGCCCCAACGAGCTGCATCTCCCGACAGAAGGCTCAACACAAATCCCACCTTATCTCGGTCAGTGGGGAAATCAGCTGCTCTCACGCTGATATAAAGCTGGCATTGTCCCAGGAAGGCAGGAAACAGTTCTGGATTACCAGCAAATTTATCCGGCATAGCTATCTGACATTTCCTCCTGGGTGGGGGGGCAGCATGTACCTGAGCCTGCAGTTGTGCCACCTGAGTGGCCAGCAAGGTGAGTTGCTGGTTGAGCTGGGCATTTTCGGCAAGAAGCTGCTCCATCGTAGTAATAAGGGGTGGGTGGCTGAAAGCAAACTGTTCTGAACCAGCCCTCTTCTCTCAACCCCTATTTCAAAAGAAGAGACTGGAAAGCGTCCAAGGCTAAAAGGCTTCTGCCAAGATTTAATAGTAAACACACAAGAGCTTATCTTCTCAAGCAAAAGAGTTGCTTTCAGCAACCAGCCCCTCCCCAAACACTCCTTTTATAGAGAGCTCAGGGCGTGGTCTCCCTGTGCCTCCTCCCGAGGAGTCCCATAGCCTTTCTTTGTTTGTCCCTGCTCGACTGCCTCCTGCGTCGGGCGTCCTTGAACAGGGCCAGCTGTGGGTCATCATCCTCCGCACTCTCGGGCTCACACAGCTGAGCAGAGGTTCCCGGCTGAGGACTCTGCAAAGTCTCCAAATCATCATCAGCCGGTTCGTTTCCCTCCTCCCCCACATCTGAGTCCTCCGATACATCGCAGCCGGCTGTCGGACCCACAGGCTGACCCTGAGTCACAACACCGAGTGTAGTTTAACTTCTCATGATTTAGTCTGACTCCTATGCAAGTTTTGGGCAGTGTTAGAGAAATGACTTTCCATCGCTGTCTTCTAGGATATTCTTTTTTACTTCCCCATTTAACCAAAGCTCTGGGATCTTCTAGCAGCTCCCATCCAAATATTAATCCTGATTAAATTGTAAGTTCAGTCAAATCAGCTAGATCAATGTTATATGCCACCAGCTTGATCAGTTTTATACATACTACGCTTTAATAAGTCCTACTGAGTTCAGTAAAATGTACTCCCGGGAACGTGCACAGGATTCAAATCTTTATTTATCCCAACATACTTCAGATTCTTCATATTGTTTCCCCTTATGGCAGCGTAGTTGGTTTAAACTCATTGACTTTAAACCTGTGCCAACAAATAATTCCTTAATTTTTAATAGCCACCTTATCCTTGTGTAACTGATGTCACTGAGGCAACCTACATATCAGATAGATTCAGTACCATCTCTTTCCATTTGTGTTTCTTACAGCAGTCATTTGTGTGGGTTTCCAGAAAAGAATTGTATGGAATACAGCAGCGGCTCAAATACTGCATATGCCAGCCGGCAGCAGTTGGTGAGTAGATCTGAGTTCAGAAGAACTAGAGCAGACATGTCAAACACAAGGCCCGGGGGCTGGATCCGGCCTGTGAAGTGGTTTCATGTGGCCCGCGAAGCCATCTTGGAAACAGTGAGGGAACGGCCCCCTCTGCCCTGGCCCTGGCCCAGAGACCCTCCTTCTGCCAGAGATCCTCATATCTGTCCCACTCCTGCCCAGGCCCCCATAGGCCCCCTTGATGTGAACGATATTGAGCTGGCCACGGCCACCCAGTAGGCCATATGCACTTTAGCCATGCCCACCGAGTAGGCCACGCCCACCCTGGCCATACCCACCCGGCCCCCTGAGGGCAACCGCAGTGCTGATGCGGCCCTCAATGAAATTGAGTTTGACACCCCTGAACTAGAGATAGCTGGCAGTTGCAGGTCTACCAGCTTGTCTACAGAAGACAAGAACCGTGTGAAAGATTGATGAAAGGCTAAGATTGATGAAAGCCAAGACCCAAGTTGTAAAGTCACACTAGGGGAGATCACTGTTTGCAAAGTACTACGATTCAGAGGAGTGAAACCTCATTCCTTATCCCCTCTCAATTCATTTCAGGAACCAAATGATGGAATGTTGCATTATGGGCATGTCCCAAGTGATTGCAAATGTGAACTACAAAGAAGTCCTTATATTAGAACTGATTTCTATTGAGCAGTTGGATCATGAGCTGAAGATGAGGAACATTTTCATCAATCCTTTATCATAGTTAGGTAAGTCACTGGTTTCATAGAGTTAACTGGTACCATAAGATATTTGCAGGTACACCAGTGAGACTAGCGAAAATATTTAAAAATATTCCAAATGTTTGTTGGAAATGCAGCCAAAGACCAGGTACCTATTGTCATCTCTGGTGGACATGTTCTAAAGCTAAAAGGCTCTGGCTTAAGATACACTTATGGCTGGAGAAGATGGTTAAAAACAAATAGAATTTAAACCAGAATTGTTTTTGTTAGGAATGATAGATCCCAATTATGATAAAGAGACTGGGTATTTAATATTACATGTATTAACAGCAGCGAGAATTATGTATGCCCAATATTGGAAAAATGGGAGTTTACCAACTGAAGAAATGCTAATTAAGAAAATATTAGACTGTGCAGAAATGGATAGATTAACTTTAGAGATTAAAGAAAAAGAGCATTTAGTCTACTATTGAACGTGGAATAAATTTTATCAATGGCTAGACAAACAAATTAGAGAGAAAGGAATGTGATACTTATTTTTGACCTTATTCTACTAAGAAAAATATTACAGATTGAAAATTTAACATTGTTTACTATAATTTGCTATATCTACCATATTACTGTTATCAATCATTATTCTTACTACTTCTTTTGATATATAACAACCCAGACAATATGCTATTTGCTAAATATTGAATGTAATTGGGGGAAACCCCAACCCCAGATTGTTGGGGGCAATAAGCTGACTTTGTAATAATGCCGCTTGGGGGCCCCCGAAAGCCCTAATAAGCAGGCATATACATAGAATGAAGGCTATTGCTAAGCACATTGATTTAGATTGTAAGCCACCCTGAGTCTTCGGAGAAGGGCGGGATATAAATGGGATTAAAAAAAACAAAACAAAAACCCCTCCCCCAACTTTCCCGCTCTCCCAACCCCACACCCTATCCCTTCATTTTCCTTCCCACTCTTATAAAAACCAATAAAATTTACATAAAAAAGATATCTGCAGGTAGAATAAATCTACAAGTATCCTCCTTTAGTGACTACAGTTGGGACCTGCAACTCAGTCGTTAAGTAAAATGGTTATGCTCATGATTTTATTTCAGCTTTCCTTGGCTTTACAGACCTGCAAAATCCATAAATGCAAGAATTGGTTGCAAGCTTACTTTTTCATTGCTGTTGTAACTGCTACTAGCCACTAAACAAGGTCATCACTAAAATGAAGGCTATCTGTATTTGGTAGCATTTGCCAGGTGTTTAATGGATCCCATGGATTTCCAAAGGATACCGGAGGATTTCCCCAAACCGCTGGCTGAGTGATTAGTTGACTCTGGAATAAATGGATGGCAGTGACCCTCGGCAGATTATTCCTGGGAACCTCTATCACAGACATGTCAAACACAAGGCCTGGGGGCCGGATCCGGCCTGCGAAGTGGTTTCATGTGGCCCGCGAAGCCATCCTGGAAACAGTGAGGGAACGGCCCCCACTGCCTTGGCCCTGGCCCAGAGACCCTCCTTCCGCCAGAGACCCTCAGATCTCTCCCACTCCTGCCCAGGCCCCCATAGGCACCCTTGATGTGAACGATGTAGAGCTGGCCACACCCACCCAGTAGGCCATATGCATTCTAGCCACACCCACCCAGTAGGCCACGCCCACCCTGGCCATACCCACCCGGCCCCCTGAGGGCAACCGCAGTGCTGATGCGGCCCTCAATGAAATTGAGTTTGACACCCCTGCTCTATCAGTTCACCAATTCAGGGAAGCTCCTGGTTTATGAACAGGCTCTGGTAGATAAGACAGCAGAAGAGACACTTGGAACAATACTAAAATAGAACCAAGAATGAATGTGACTGAACATGGATAAGAGTTCAGGTTTAACCCTACGCTATGGTAGTAAGAGTGGTGCAGTGGTCTTCCTTCTCTGATTTTATTGTATCTGTGGAGGGCTGCCCAACAATATTGTTTGAAACTACTTGGTCTCCCTTAGGGAAGGCTGGATCAGAAGATTAGGATATTTTTTTATATCATCTAGATGATAAAACTGCTTATATTTGTTTGCAACTGGATGTCAACTGGGTAAATCCAGCCAAGATGACAGAAGCTTGTTTTATGAAATTAACTCAGATCGATTTGAGTCTGTGGAAACTGAAGAAGTAGACACGGTCCTCTCTGCTGTTAGCTCTGCTATTGACAGACTACATTCTTGCAGTACTCGGTTAGTGAAAACTACCACAGTGGTAAATGGAGGTTGGGTGCAGGAGAAGACTGAGCCTCCTCAAGTTTGACCTTGCTATCTCGGATAATTATAGCCTGCCTCCCATTTCCTTTTCGGCTAGCTACACTGTAGTTTTGGAGAAGCCTGGATGAAATAGATTACATGAACCCTTTTTAGCTGGGAATCAGGCTGGACTATGGGACACAAACCATGCTGATTATGGTACTTTTGAAGAAACTTTTGGGCTGGGTCAGCATGGGGGATCTCAGTTGCCTTTAATACCACCAACTATTTTGTATGAACTGTTTGTAATTATTTTTAGTTATTATTGCATAAGTTTATATATTAACATCCAAATAATATAAGTCTACATTTGACTATAACATGCAGTATTCCTTGTCTTCATAGTGTTAAGCTTACAGTCATAACAGAATGAGTCTAACAGTTTTATAGCTTGACTAGAAACTTGAGTCATTTCTCACAGTGTAGTGACTAGAGTAAGTATCACAATGAGAGGGCTTTAATTTCATCATTGAAATGGAATGGAATGTTTTTTTGGAGTTGAAAGCTAATTGATCTTTAGCTCTGGATGGGATTTATTTATTTTTATTTTATTTATTACATTTTTATACTGCCCATCTCTCCTGTATGGTGACTGTGGGCAGTTTACAGGTTATGAAATAAGTAGACAACTAAGTGAAACATTAAAACATTAAAACTGCATTGAATATGATTTTAAAGAGCCTTGGTGGAGCAGTGGGCTAATGCCTCCTTAAGTAACACCAGCTGCCTGCAATTAGTGCAGGTTCGCATCCCACCAGGCTCAAGGTTGACTCAGCCTTCCATCCTTCCGAGGTAGGTAAAATGAGGACCCAGATTGTTGGGGGCAATTAAGCTGACTTTGTAATAATGCCGCTTGGGGTGTGTGTGAAAGCCCTAATAAGCAGGCATATACATAGAATGAAGGCTACTACTAAGCTTGTAAGCCGCCCTGAGTCTTCGGAGAAGGGCGGGATATAAATGGAATTAAAATAAATAAAAAACCATAATGAAATCAAAACTAAGTGACATATGGGATGGGGATGAGGTCTTATCCTGTCAACCACCTCCTTTGCTGAGCGCCTCCCTCGGGGCTCCAGGCCAACTGGAAAAACCAGCTTTTGATTCCCTTCTGGAAGGCCAAAAGGCTGGGAGCAGTGCTCACCTCCAGTGACAGAGTGTTCCACAAGGATGGGGCCACAGCAGAAAAGGCTCTTCTCCTTGAAACCACCTGCTGGAATTCCTTAGTAAATGGGATCTATAGCAGGCCTCTTTTGTTAGCATGAGTGGGATGGGGTAGTCCCATTGGAGAGAGATGGCTCCTCAGATAACCCTGGACCCATGCTATATGCGGCTTTAAAAGTAACAACCAACACCTTGAATTGGATCTGGAAGCAAATGGTAACCAATGCAGCTTGCACAGTAGAGGTGTTATTATATATGTAGCTCTAGGGGACTGTGCATACTGCTACATTCTGCGTCAGCTGCAGCTTCTGAATACTCTTCAAGAAATAACCCCATGTAGAGTGCAGTGCAGTAATCTACTGAGAGATTTCTAGGGTCATAAGTGACCATGAACAGGGCCTCACAATCCAGGTAAGAGACACAACTGGTGTATAACACAAAGCTGAGCAAAGGCCCTCATAGCCATGACTGCCACCTGCTCTTTGAGCAGGAGTTGTGAGTCAAGGAGGACCTCCAAGTCGCACAATGGATCTGTCTGGGGTAATGCAATCCCATCCCGAGTTAACAATGATAAACAACTGGATCCCTAAGGCCTCTTGCACTCACAGCTATTCCATCTTGCCTGGTGTTGTGATTCCATGTCAGCCTGTGCTCCTAGCAGCTGAGTCTGAGGGATCTGAGGAGCAGGAGGAGGAGGAGGCGGAGGAGGCGGAGGAGGAGGAGGGGGGGGGTTTGGAGAGCCTTTGGTGTCAGAGGGAGGCTCTGATGCATTACAGGACTCTCAGTCAGAGGAAGAGCCGGGCCCCTCCACTCGTGTTCTGTATGAGGCTCAGCTGTGTGAGGAGGAGGATTCGGACTCTGAGGCTTCACAGATTATTTAGAGACGCTCAAAGTAGAAGGCAGTTTAGCAGAGCAGACCAGAGAATGTCTATGAGGCAACTCAGCGAAAGGAGGAGAAGGCATTGAGAAGCCATGCCTTGGGGCTGCTAATAAAAGGAGAAGATGTGGGCAGTGCTGGTTGCTGAAGGCAACCATTCGTAGAACTCCAAAGGAAATCCTGGTCTGTTTATGTTCTTGCTGAACTTCTTGTTTAACTCTTGTTTTTGCTGTTTGAACCATTTATTTGCTAAGGAAAATATTCTGCTGCTTTTTGTTTTGAGGACTTAATTATTTTGAACTGTATATAAATAAAAGGGTTGGGTTTTTTCCCCATCCTATTGATTTAAAAAGAAAAGGGGTTGTCCTTGACAAGCAAACAGGGACGGTCGTAGGCTGGAACAGAACACCTGGGTTCATCTGAAGTTTGTTGTTACCCATCCAGACCTGTACAGCCTCCAGGCACTGAAAAAAGGGCAGCCACAGCAATGCTTGGATACACCAAGCTGTGTATCATTAGCATACTGATGGTATCTCAGACCCTGGGTATGGATGATCTCACCAAGTGATTTCATGTAGATGTTTAAAAGGAGAGGAGGAAGTGCTGAGCCCTATGGCATCCCGCCAAGGAGTAGCTGTGAGCTGGACCTATTGCTCCCTATTAATACCAGTTGGGACCAGCCTTGGGGAAAGGAGCTAAGCCAGTGAAATACTTGCTTCCCAGCCCCAAACCCCATAGCCGGCCCAAAAGAATGTCATGGTCAATAAGGTTGAAAGTTGCCAAGAGGCCACGGAGAGCAAGGATGGATACACTACCCCCAACCTGCTCTCCCCAGAGATCATGCATAGATGTAACTGAGGCCTTTTCTGTCCCGTGACTTGACCTGAAACTAGGTTTCATTTGTCTGAAGGCTTGTAACCTGGAGGGTCCACTCGGACTTACAACTGTTGCTTGAACAGCCTACTCCCGGATATTTGGACCCCCTTGTACTTACAAAATTTCAAAGAGCTGTGAAAAATATAAAGTGCCTATTTGGGACCAGCTGATTATCACACATCTTTATTTTACTCTGTATTGGTTTATTATAAGCCACTCTCAGAACTTCCAGAACTGGAGCTTAAAGTATTTTGTGGGTTGTTTTTTTTTACTTTGTAAAGATTTGTTTTCTTGCATAAGGTAGGCTGGAAGATACATAGAAGATCTTGTTTTTCTGGTTCTTAACAATGGCACACAAGATTCTTGGCACAGGATCAGTTGTGCAGATAAGAACAATGTAAAGTATGTCTGGGCAAAGGAATATAATAAGGGAGGACACCAGTATGGAACAGTTAAATAAAATTCAAAGTATAAATCATTGTCTCATAGTTTTCCCAGGGTTAGAGTTTAGACTTCTGGTTTGTTGAAAACATGAAGATCTAATATCATATGCAGAATGGGTTTTAAGGCATCTAATATCATCTGCTGTAATGGGTTTTAAGGCAATCTTATAAACAATTGCATGTATTTGCCAACTTTGACTAAGAAGTGTTAAAAAATACATCAGAAACTTAATCCTGGAAATAAAGAGAAGAAGAAGCTGAATAAAGATCAGAAACGCAATGGCAACGCTAGCTTTTCTGGTGCTAAATTCAGATATTTGTTTTAAAAAAATGAAGCTTCTTTACGCTTTTTATTGAATCTTTTTAGTAGAACAGAACATCCCTGAGAGCAGGAGTCTTCAAACTTCACCCTTTTATGACTTGTGGACTTCAACTCCCAGAATTCCTCAGCCAGCATGAGTTAAAATCCACAATCATAAAAGGGCCAAGTTTGAAGACCCCTGCCTGAGAGTATGAAGAATAGCTTTGTATCAACACTGAGTTAACTCAGCAGCTGACTTCACCACACATCCTTTTCTGGAAACTTTGACTCAACATTTCCACACTGTCTCTTTGAGCCATCCACTTCCCCCCCAATGCTATCCGTTGTGGATAGCAGGTCAGAAAAATGTTGGTGCAAGGAGAGAATAGATTGCCAGTAAACCATAGTCCGTGGCAAATTGGAAGAAGATTCCTATTCTGTAGGAATGTAAAGTTAGGAAGTGGGGAATGCTCTGGAAAAGGCTGATCCTTGAGTTGATGGACATTCCCAGTCATCCAGATAAAGTTATCTGAAACTTGAGTTACAGCAACTGGACTTATTTTCTTATTGGTTTGAGACTTTTCGCTGTTCATTGAAGCAGCTTTGTCAGTCAGAGCAAGCTAGTTAGGCAAAGAGTCATCAGAATCTTCATTGACATGTTGCCACACGCTTTGGGGAGGAAACCCCTGAGGTCAGTGCAGAAGGAGTTGGTACAATCCGGGAACTCTCTGCCTAACTGATTTGCTCGGACTGATGAGACTTCTTGGACGAGCAGCAAAAGGTCACGAACCAACAAGAAAATAAGCCAAGTTGGCATGACTCAGCTTCCAGACTGATCCTTGAGACACCAACTTTTCTTTTTCTTTGTAAGTTTAGAGATAGGAACTTGCTCGAGCTGGCTCCTTTGTTTTTTACATTGGGTAGAAACCCTTCGTTTCTATTCCCTCCCTAACTGGAAAGGAAGGCAGAGAGTGGCCTCTGGTGTGGTGGATGAATCTTCTAGAATCTTTGCACCGGGGAGAAAAAGCAGCAATTGTTGAAAGCCAGATGTGTCTGCTTTTACACAGCCAGTGAGAACTGAATAGGAGGAAACAATGATGGGGTGGTGACTCAGAGGCACAGTAGCAAGCAGCTTTTTTGTGGGATGGTTGCTCTGACTTCACAGGAGGCTTTTAAATGCAACGGATTCAGACTCCTTTGCAGATTAGCAGAACTTTCATGCCTCAAGGTAATATTCCTTTTTAGAAAAGTCTGCATATTGCAAGAAAAGTGTGTCTGTGTGTGTGTGTGTGTGTGTGTGTGTGTGTGTGTGTGTA
Source organism: Vipera ursinii (assembly GCF_947247035.1). Taxonomy (NCBI): domain Eukaryota; kingdom Metazoa; phylum Chordata; class Lepidosauria; order Squamata; family Viperidae; genus Vipera; species Vipera ursinii. The sequence goes on along the minus strand of NC_139513.1, from coordinate 214,847,329 downwards.
TGCACGTGCATGGTTTTTTTTTATAAAAAAAATACAGTACCAAGGACAGCTCCATTCTATGCAGTCTTAAAATTTAGTGCATCAGAGGAATTTTTCAGCGGGAATCAGCTAAATGAATGGTTACAATGCCTCTTGTTCCTCTATACTTTATGGAATGGATGAGGTAATATTTCCTGGACAGGCTGTAAAAATACATTTGAAGGAGAAGGATATTCATCAGTAGCTTGATTCACACGTTAAACCAAAAGGTGCTTGTCGTTTGCAAGCCTGGTTTATGATAGTGCAGCTTTCTTAATCCTGGGTGCTCTCCGGAGATCTGGATGTCAACTCCCACAATTTGTAGACCAGCCTCAATATTGCTGAGGATTCTGGAGCTGGTTCATACATCTGAAGGATGCCAAGATTAGGGAAGAATGGCATTGTGTTTTGAAAACACCTAGCCAATGGTGTTTATTTATTTATTTAACAAACCGTTGTTAAGTTAAACATGTCTTGGCATTATATCTGATTCCAGGCAATTTGAAAGAACGGAGCAGATTCCAATGTGACACCCTGGACAATTAGATGCTACATTTGGTTGAGTTCAGGTTACTTGTCTTTGTAGCCCAATATTATCTATGCTGGCTTTAGGCAGGTCCTTTCTGGAAATAATGGAGCTAACTGCATGCGATGTTCAGATGTTCCTCTCCAGAGCTACTACTCATTCTGATGTAATGATGACAGGTGAAGATTTTGGAGATTCAGGTTCAAATAACTGCACTGCTACAAAGCTTGCTTGGGAATTTTGAGCCAAGCAGGATCTCTTGGTGTATTTCCTTTAAGGATGGTTATGCAGATAAAACACATTTCTTTGAAAGAGGAATAATGGAATAATAAATATATAATGATGTGTGAAACAAGATGAAATCTAATTTACAAATTGAGTTGAAGGATTTTTTGGGGGGGAGAGGAGGTGTTCTATAGAATTGTACATTTCAGCTGATTGCTGTTTTATCTGAAACAGAGAAGTTGTGAATTTCAAACGTAGTATCACATTATTCTACAGCTGCAATCCAAGGCAGGCCTAAATGGGAACTAGGGCAGTGCAACAATTCTAAGTGAACATGCTTAGATATTTAGTAAACCTGGGTTGATCTAAAAAAAGCTAAATAGGTCAGATATGGCTATTGTTATAATGAAAGATCACCAGGTCACCAAGCTGCCAGGGTTGAAAAACAGCATTGTAGCTCAGATCAAAGGTGCTTAGAAAGGTAAGGAGAGGGTTTTTAACAATGTCTAAATAATATAGAGAGGAGAGCATTTTGATGTGATTAAAAGCCTTTCCCCCCCCATGGGCATAGCACAATAATAATAATAATAATAATAATAATAATAATAATAATAATAATAATAATAATAATAATAATAATAATAATAATAATAATAAATAATAATGTTGGAAGGGACCTCAGAGGTCATCTAGTCCTGCTCAGGCAGGAAACCCTATACCATTTCAGACAAATAGCTGTCCAGTCTCTTCTTAAAAACTTCCAGTGTTGGAGCATTCACCACCTCTGGAAGCAGGTTGTTCCACTGGTTAATTGTACCGACTGTCAGGAAGTTTCTCCTTAGTTCTAGGTTGCTTCTCTCCTTGATTAGTTTCCATCCCTTGCTTCTTGTCCTGCCTTCGGGCACTTTGGAGAATAGCTTGACTCCATCTTCTTTGTGGCAGCCCCTGAGATATTGGAACACTGCTATCATGTCACCCCTTGCCCTTCTCTTCATTAAACTACACATACCCAATTCCAGCAACCGTTCCCTATATGTTTTAGCCTCGAGTCCCCCAATCATCTTTGTTGCTCTTCTCTGTACTCTTTCTAGATTCTCAACATCTTTTTTACATCGTGGTGACCAAAACTGGATGCAGTATTCCAGGTGTGGCCTTACCAAGGCATTGTAAAGTGGTATTAATACTTCACGTGATCTTGATTCTATCCCTCTGTTAATGCAGCCTAGCACTGTGTTTGCTTTTTTGGCAGCTGCAGCACACTCCTGGCTCATATTTAAGTGATTGTCCACTAGGACCCCAAGATCCCTCTCACAGTTACTACTATTGAGCAAGGTACCACCTATACTATACCTGTGCATTTGGTTTTTCCTGCCTAAATGTAGAACCTTACTTTTTTCACCATTGAATTTCATTTTGTTAGATAGCGCCCAGTGTTCAAGTCTGTCCAGATCCTCCTGTATCTTAAGCCTATCTTCTGGAGTATTGGCTATTCCTGCCAGCTTGGTGTCATCTGCAAATTTGATGAGTTCCCTATCTATCCCCTCGTCCAAATCGTTAATGAAGATGTTGAAGAGCACTGGGCCAAGAACAGAGCCCTGGGGCACCCCACTACACACTTCCCTCCATGTAGATGCGGTTCCATTGAGGACCACATGCTGAGTACCACACAATGGTAGGCTACCACATAGTGGTAGGCTGAAGTGGAAAATTAATGGGAAAAAACTGAGAATGCTATTTTTTTTCTTTTCTCTCTCTGGCAAGGCCTAAGTTTCTTCTAAGAGAAAAATCTGGCATGGAAAACAAGGGACCAAAATGTACGAGAAACATTCATATATTTTTCTATTTTCCCTTTCTGGGAAGTGGGAGAGAGAAAGAAGTGATAGAACAGAGTGTGATAGAATGAGTTCAGGCCATAATAAATTAGGTAAAGGTAAAGGTAAAGGACTAGCACGCATGTGCGGGGGAACCTTTACCTTTACCTAAAGGTTCCCCCGCACATGCATGCTAGTCGTTTCCGACTCTAAGGGGCCGGTGCTCATCTCCGTTTCAAAGCCGAAGAGCCAGCGCTTGTCCGAGGACGTCTCCGTGGTCATGTGGCCGGCATGACTAGATGCCAAAGGCGCACGGAACGCTGTTACCTTCCCACCGTAGTGGTCCCTATTTTTCTACTTGCATTTTTATGTGCTTTCGAACTGCTAGGTTGGCAGAAGCTGGGACGAGTAACAGGCGCTCACTCTGCTATGCGGCACTCGGGATTCGACCCGCCAAACTGCCTACCATCTGATCGACAAGCTCAGCATCCTAACCCACTGAGCCACCTGTATTCAAAATTGGAACAAGGCTAGGAGCCATTTTTTTTGGCCTTTTCAGCTATTGCCAGCAATGAGGCCAAATGTGCTGGACATTGGTTCCTGAATCTTCTTAAACATCACTGTCATATTATCAGAACATTGTCATGCCCCCTCCCCTTTTTTCTTCTGTTCAATTGTGTCTGATTCTCAGAGACTGCTTGGACAAGTCCCTGCAGTTTTCTTGGCAAGCTTTTTCAGAAGTGGTTTGCGATTGTCTCCTTCCTAGGGCTGAGAGAAAGTGACTGGCCCAAGGTCACCACCACCCACTCCGGCTTTATGCCTAAGACAAGACTAGAACTCACCGTCTCCCAGTTTCTAGTCTGATGCCTTAACCACTACACCAAACTGACTCTTGTTATGTCCTATTAAGAAAAGAATACAACCATAAAAACACCATGAAGATTGCAGTTCTGCCTTTGGTGTAAATTATTTCTGGGCAACAAACCATATATTAGACAAGGTACCTGCAGTAAGACCTACATGATGAAGAGATGGCACTGCAGCTAACAACACTGTGATGATTAGTGGTGCCCCTCCCCCACCTTTTGCCCCATGCCATACTCATGTAAAGCATAGTGACCCCACTGTGTTTTTTTAGGAGTAAATTCTGGTACATTCTGTGAATCAGAGATTTGAAAGGCTGCAATTAGACAATCTAATTAGAAAATTAGAGACTGTTGCCCAATTTATCTTTGCATCTGTGCAGTTGCAAACACAGATATCTATAATAATGCAAAGTGCAGAAGAAATGGAGCCCTTAGGGTTATAACTCTTCCTGAAGTCATCACATAATTGATTTTGGATCACTCAGCCTCTGCAGCAGAGGATAATAATATGCATGATAGGGAATCTGCCACTCCTTCTATCCAATAGCAGAAGGATCACTGAGCCTATTTCTGCTGTTCAGACTTGGTGGGGAAAAATTGAGAGTACACGGTGTTATGTATGGGGATAATAAAATATAGCAGCAGCTCAGTGTGACCATCAGGTGGCGCTGTATGGTATCTGGATTGGCTGGTAGCGCTCGGCGGGAAAACCTAAATAAGGGATTGGCTGTCAGTGCACCTGGCCAAGTATATAAGGGGGTACAGGTAACCACTTTGTTCGCTTCGGTACTGCTACCAATAAAGAGCTGCCATGCTGGATCCTTTGTCTGTTGTTTGACCATGCGGCCAAGAACCCACTACACAATACACACTAATTCAAGAACTATGTACCAATGTAGTAAAATGCTTCATGGGCCCATAATCCTGCCTCTTCCATGGTTCAACAAGCCTTTTGAATCCACTTCCTCACTTGGCAACCCCGAAGACCTTCTTGTCTGTGCCTGACAGGACTGCCCTTCTAGGATTCGTCCTAGGATTCGTCCTGTTTCCTTGTGTTCCTTTTCAAATTCCCTTCATGTCACCAGCTAAGCCTATTAGGACGGAACAGGAGATGCTGATCGAAGGCACCAGTGCTCATGCTTACATGTCACACTTTCCCAAAAACTTGCTGGTATGTTGTGCAAACCTTGCTCTAGTAGTGCTTAGGTGATGAACTCTGTGGTTCAAATTTAGAATATTGGTTGGCTTTTATATAAGGAATGATTTGTTTAACTGTGTTAAATGTGCAAACTGAGCCATTGTGAAGTAACAATTCTTGATTGGCAACTGGCCTGAGGGAAAAAAACGAAACGAAAAAAAAAAACCCCTCCCACCTGGGTGGATTTGTCAACCAGTTCCCTTTATCTTTTAGGCGGTGGCTTCTTGTCATCTGGGAAGTAGGTATTATGTTTTCTGGCAACAGAACTATTACCAAACAAAAAAAAGAGAGAGACCATTTGTTTAACTATCTGGCATGAGGTACGCAAAAGTGCTGAGTATACCTGGCAGACAGATGCATTCTGGTCTGCATTTCCATCTGAGGGATTTGGTCTCCCTTCTGATTTGTATAAACAGGACTCAACTTGGATTCTGCAAGGGAAAAATCCTGCAGACTATCGGATCAACAGAGAGATAGAATCAAACTTGTGTATCACCCTTTTGTTTATCTGTGGTCTGATTCAAAGCTGTAATTCAGAAAAACAAATAGTAGGTAGCAGCTGGAAGATGAAGTCCCTGAACATTGACACACACCGGTGAGTGTGTGTATTTGTGAGCAATGTGGGAGAAAAAGAGCTTGCTGAATGCTTTCATCTATTGACCAATGATTAAGCTATAATTTCTTGCAGCTCCAGCCAACATAACTAAGAATTGTGCACCAGAAATATCTACAGACCAGGATGTTTGTTCTGCTGCCTGCTTATATAACCCCTCAGTTCTGTGACTATATTCATACCTGCAATCTTAGGAAAGGCAGGTTTACAAAAGAACACTTTGTATAGAATTGACTAGTTTGATTTTTGAATCTGGCTCTTATTGTCTAAGGCAAAAATATTAATGCTTGACTAGCATCTGCAATAGTTGGAGCAATGTTTCCTGTTTGGGGAATTGTGGGAGTTGAAGTTCATACAACTTAAAGTTACCAAAGCTGAGAAACACTGAACTGAAGTCAAGACTTCCCCCCATATGTACACATCTTGAGTGATGATTGTTATTGAATTTGTGTCATAGCATGAGGTAGCAGAGCAGAGAGAGAGAGAGACAGAGAGAGAGAGAGAGAGAGATTTGATAACCTTCATTTTTTACTGTGGGCACAATGGCACACATTAAAAGTGAAATTTAGTTGCTTGCTCTCAAAGTGTATACATACATAACACACATTTAAACATACTATATACAACATATGTATAGGTAAAGGTAAAGGTTCCCCCGCACATGCGTGCTAGTCGTTTCCGACTGTAGGGGCCGGTGCTCATCTCCGTTTCAAAGCCGAAGAGCCAGCGCTTGTCCGAGGACGTCTCTGTAGTCATGTGGCCGGCATGACTAGACGCCAAAGGCGCACGAAATGCTGTTACCTTCCCACCGTAGTGGTCCCTATTTTTCTACTTGCATTTTTATGTGCTTTCGAACTGCTAGGTTGGCAGAAGCTGGGACGAGTAACAGGCGCTCACTCTGTTACGCGGCACTCGGGATTTGACCTGCCAAACTGCCGACCTTCTGATCGACAAGCTCAGCATCCTAACCCACTGAGCCACATATAACTAACATATAAATATTAATCACTGTCCATCTTGAATACTTAACGGAAGGATGAAGCTTTAGAGTTCACAAGGTTAATACTGTCTGGCACAAAACTGTGACTGAATCTGGATGTTCTGCTACGGATACTACGGAGCCTCCTCCCAGAAGGTAACAAGGAAAATGGGTCATGAAGAGGCTGTATAGTGTCCCAGACAATCTTACGGACCCTGTTCAAACAACGCTTCTGTGCTATGTCCTGGATGGGAGGGAGGGAACTGCCAATGATCTTTTCAGCCATCCTCACCACTCTCTGCACCGCCTTCCTGTCTGAAGCAGTGATGCTTCCAAACTAGACTGTGATGCTGTATGACGGGATACTCTCAATCGTCCCCCTGTAGAAAGTGGTCAAGACAAGGGAAGGAAGATGAGCTTTTCTCATGCGACGCAGAAAGTGCAGGTGCTGCTGTGCCCGCTTCACCAGTTTCTCACTGTTGAGCGACCAAGCCAACCTACTTGTTAGCTGCACACCCAGGAATTTGATGCTGGTAACCATCTTCGTAGGTGAATCATTAATGCACAGAGATGTGTGACTGTTCCCGTCTTTTCTGAAATCAACAGTGATCTCTCTGGTTTTTCCAGTATTTAAAACTAGGCTCTTTTCCTTACATCAAAGTTCACAGATGTGTTTTATACTTCAGTGAATTAAGTATCTTGGCTATAAATACAAGTGAATGCAAATGACATTTCCTAGAAAACTTAATTAAGCTACATTAAAGTAGGTAGCCTGTGGCTTTCTAGGAAAAAATAAATAACTGCGATACTGAGAAATACAGTTCTTAGAATGAATGAATCATTTTCATTCTTAGAAATCTACTTTTCCTTTTGTTTGTGTGCTAGCTACTTAAATACAAAAGAAATTATTTAATTTCATAAGTTTGAAAATCTAGGCCACTCTTCCCCCAACCTTGCTCATTTGAGACATATTTGAACAACAAATGCCAGAATTTCCCATGCAGCAGAAGAGCCATCAACCCTAACTCCACCCAACCCACAGAGGTTGCCCTCAACTTAACAACAGTTTCTTTAGTGACTGTTCAAAGATACACCACCACTGAAAAAGTGACTTATGACCATTTTACCCACTTACCACCATTGCAGCATCTTCATGGTCACATGATCAAAATTCAGACGCTTGGTAACTGACTTGTATCTATCACGTTGCAATGTCCTGAGGTCATGTGATCAACTTTTGTGGCCTTTTGTCAAGCAAAATCAATGGGGAATCAGATTCACTTAACAGCCATGCTGCTAATTTAAATAGCCTCAGTCGTTCACTTCAGAGTTGTGGTAAGAAAGGCAGCAAAATGGGGCAAAACTCACTTAACAACCATCTTGCTTAGCAACAGAAATTTTGGGCTGAATTGTGGTTGTAAGTCAAGGACTACCTATAGCTTTGGAGTATGTGGATAGAGAACTGCAGTCCCATTTCCTTTTGAGGAGTTGAAAATAAAAGGATAATTGCAATTACAATTTAAATAAGAATGTTATTAAAACTAAAAAAAAGGTAATGATAGCAGTATTCCAGTATCTGAGGGGCTGCCACAAGGCAGAGGGGGCCAGGTTGTTCACCAAAGCACCAGAGGGCAGGACAAGAAACAATGGTTGGAAACTGATGAAAGAGAGAAGCAACCTGGAATTAAGGAGAAACTGCCTGACGTTGAGGACAATTGGCCAGTGGAACAGCTTGCCTTCAGAAATCATGGGCGCTCCATCACTGGAGGTTTTTAAGCAGAGACTAGACATTCACTTGTCTGAGATGGTGAAGGTCAGTGGTGGCGAACCTATGGCACGCGTGCTAGAGGCGGCACTCAGAGCCCTCTCCGTGGGCACGCATGCTGTCGCCCCAGCCTCCTCTCCCCCTGTGGCCCCCTCCTCCCCAGCAACTCCCCTGGAAGAGAGTCGCCCCCGGGCACGGCCCACGCGGAGCAGCACAGCCAATGACATGGCAGCGGGGCAGTGGGGACAAGACTCTGTCCTCGCACCCCGTCGTGTGCAGATTTATTTATTTATTTTATTGCATTTATATACCGCCCTTTCCCTGAGGACTCAGGGCGGTTTACAGGGAGTTAAAAATCAAACATACAAAAGTTAAAACCCAATTTAAAAAATATTAAATCAACCCTGCACTATTAAAAACCCCAATTAAAATGAATGTCTCCTCAGCCTGGGCCCGAGAGCTCAAAGAGCCAGGTCTTCAGGCCCCGGCGGAATGATCGAATGATCGGAGATGATGTTGCGGGGCACAGGCGGAGGCCGTGGCCATCATGACGCTGCTGGGCCGCCTGGGTGATCTGCTGTGGCGGGCCATGGAGGCAGTGGGTGGCCCTATGGGTGGGCGAGGCAGGGCGGGCAAGGCAGTTTTGGGACCCTCGGTCTCTAAAAGGTTTGCCATCACTGGTATAGGTTCTTCTGCTTAAGCAGGGGCTGGACTAGAAGACCTCCAAGGTCTCTTCCAGCTTCTGTTCTGTTCTGTTCTGTTCTGTTCCACTCCATTCCGTTCCACTCCATTCCATTCCATTCCATTCCATTCCATTCCATTCCATTCTATGTAAAAAAAAATAAGAAAATTAAATGCCCACATAGTGGGAGGGAAACACAATTAGTATCTCAAAAAACAGTCTCTTGGGGAGAATGGGCCCAGATCTTCATGGAAGGGAGCTGAAACAGCTTAAGATAGCAGCAAACATATAGACAGGTTAGTACAAAGGACATTAAAATTGCTGATACAGAAAATGGAGGCAAATACTTTGAAGCAGTTAGCAGAAATTTTCCAAACATAGTCCATAAAGGAGACTAGAGGGTCTGAAAATAAATAAATTGAACCCAGATTCTGAACCCAAATTCATCCTTTGTTAAAGAGGAGGGATTAGCTTCATGTACTTGTCCAGCTAGCTAGTCCTGACTATTGTACACCTTGACTCTCCTAGTTTACAGTGGCAATAGAAGATTTAGAATAGGTTCTTTTTAGCTTCTGTTGACTCACAAAAGCAATGTTTCTCAACTTTGGCAACTTTAAGATGTGTGGATTTCAACTTCCAAAATTCCCCAGCCAGCACGCTGGGGAAATACTTCCCTAGAGACTTAATAGATCACGAGTTCATGTTTGTTTTTCATTTTCCTACTGTACTAGGAAATTCAGCTGGTTTGCACCACTTTGGCAGAACCAGTAGCTAATTTTTTATTGCCCAGGCCCAGAATGGACTTCCAGAAGTGGCATCCACACAGAGAACTGGTTGTTCACGTATTTGAATCCCACCACTGCGTATTAGAATTCCAGGCGTGCAACTCTGCCCACCTAGAGTTTCTGCTCCATCTTAAACAGACATGATGCTCTGCTTCCTGAAGATTTTCTTGGCTTTTGGCCACAGCCCTTCTCACCTCTCTTGCACTGGAGTTTTGCTTCTACCAGGTTCTTTCTACTTGATCTTTGCTTAGTACTCTGCTTCTCTCGTTTCCAACCTCCATCTTGCTTTTCCAGTTGTCTGGCTTTCTCCTCCTTCCAACTGTTGTTTGTCCTTGGATCTTTTCCAGGTAATTTCCCAGCTGTTCTGTTCCCTTTGCTTTAGCACAAAGGTTTTAATTCTCTCAAGGGTGGGACCAGAAGCAGCTGCTTCTTCTTCTTCTTCTTCTTCTTCTTCTTCTTCTTCTTCTTCTTCTTCTTCTTCTTCTTCTTCTTCTTCTTCTTCTTCTTCTTCTTCTTCTTCTTCTTCTTCTTCTTCTTCTTCTTCTTCTTCTTCTTCTTCTTCCCCCACCATCTGGGTTTTTAAATTGACCCAGAATCCTGTTTTCTTCCTTTTTTGGGGTGGGGGGGTTTCCTTCTGCAGGTTTTAAAGTTCTCAGTGAATTCTTCTACCTGAAGACCTGCTTGTATTTGAAGCTGTATTAAATTCTGCTACCTGTTTTCTCAAGCATCTGGAATATGTGTTTGTCTAGTGAATGAGACCTGTGAATGAGAGCTTGCCCACCTGCTGCAATCTGAACCTCTTTAGCCTGAGGAAGACTGATTTTCAAGCTTTATTAGTTCAAAACTCCTCCTTCTCCTCCTCCTCCTCCTCCTCCTCCTTGCCATCTGGCTCTGCACATCTGGCTGACAGCAATCAATGAAATATTAAAATACAAAACATTATATATATATATATATATATATATATAAAATGGTAAGCACGATAGATCTGATGGAATGAAGCAAGGGGTTTCACCTCCCTCATAGATAGAACAAGAATTGTGCACTTTTCCTATGCGGCATCCATACACGTAAATGAGAAAGTTACCCATTGCATCTGGCAGTGTTCAGAAGCCACAACTGCTTGAAAGAAGCCTTGTATTAGCAATCAGGACAAAAAACCCTCCCACAGTCGTTGAAGGGAAATTATGTTAGGAAGGTTGATTGGAGTAGATGTCACAGAATCTAAGACGAGGTGATGTGTTCGCTAACAAGATATAAGCTGCAAGTAGATCTGTGTAATACTCAGGGCTTTTTTTCTCATAGAACACTCAGAACGGAGTTCCGGCACCTTTTTTGGATGGAACCTTGTAGGGTAGGCAAGGCAGGTTGTATGACATGTGTGAGTTCCGGCACCTTTTTCTTTTACAAAAAAAGCACTGGTAATACTAATGGATTTGACATACAGAGTTGTATCACTCCTTTGAAGCAGTCAGACAGGAAGCCAAAACCATGAGTGCTAACACTAGCTTATTGTAAATTTACAATAACAGAATCTTGCAAATGGAGCAATTCTCCCTTCCTTTACTTTTAATTTTCCAGAAAACTGATCGGGATCCTTTCTGCCATGCTTCATGTGCCCCTTTTCCTTTGTGAGCCAAGACTTCTTTTGTTGAGGCTGTGGCTCCTCTTCCTCCTGTCTCCCCATATTATTTTCACAGCCCACGACGTGTTGTGAGATTTTGGTTGTTTAATTTCCAGCATTGCCAGTGGAAGCTGGGTTGAACAAATGGCCCAAGCTTGAAGAAACAGGGTGCTGGGCTGGGGTTCCCAAAACTCAAGAAAGTGGTCACAGCATGGTGTTGAAAACCTCATCCTTTTGTATCTGCATGCAACATTGCCACTTGTAGAAACGGAGTGAGTCTTCAATCACACCAGTATGACTGCTTTCTTTTCTTTCCTGCCTCTCTCCCCATGGCTGCTGCTGAAAAGAAATCCAGATTCACAAGGTAGTCTAAGATAGCAGTTTGAGCTTGACTGGCTGGTGTCACCATTGCGTTTTTCACTGCTAGAGAGAGAGAAGTCATTTTAAAGATGCCCTTATGGAAATGGCATTAGGAAAAGGTAAAGGTTTCCCTCTCCAGTCATGTCCTTGGTGGAGCAGTGGGCTAATGCCTCCTTAAGTAACACCAGCTGCCTGCAATTAGTGCAGGTTCGCATCCCACCAGGCTCAAGGTTGACTCAGCCTTCCATCCTTCCGAGGTAGGTAAAATGAGGACCCAGATTGTTGGGGGCAATTAAGCTGACTTTGTAATAATGCCGCTGGGCTGTGTGTGTGTGAAAGCCCTAATAAGCAGGCATATACATAGAATGAAGGCTACTGCTAAGCTTGTAAGCCGCCCTGAGTCTTCGGAGAAGGGCGGGATATAAATGGAATTAAAATAAAAAATAAATAAAATAAATGTCCGAAGACTTTTTCGATAGTCTTGTGGCCAACATAGATATACTTCAAAAGCGCACAGAATGTTGTTACCTTCCCACCCAAGTGGTACATATTAACCTACTCGCATTTGCATGCTTTCGAACTGTTGGACGGGCAAGAGCACACAGAGTATTTTCTCAAATGGGTGGACTCTTACAGCCACAGCTAAGAAATAATTGGCCAACGGATCAGTTTCCAGGTACTGAACTACCATGAAGTTTCCACTCTGTATCAGCCTCATCCTTGGATGTGTCACAGAAAGGGAAAGCTGCATTTGCACACCAGATTTCAAAACAGATGTAGATCTGTACATGGACTTTTGTCATTCACGGAGGCATGGAAGTGGAAGGAAGTGATCAGATTGTTCTCGCACACTCAGGATCTTTAATACACATTGATATTTCTGCAGTTTATTTTATTTATTTATTTTATTTTAATTCCATTTATATCCCGCCCTTCTCCGAAGACTCAGGGCGGGTTACAAACTTAGCAGTAGCCTTCATTCTATGTATATGCCTGCTTATTAGGGCTTTCACACACACCCCAAGTGGCATTATTACAAAGTCAGCTTAATTGCCCCCAACAATCTGGGTCCTCATTTTACCTACCTCGGAAGGATGGAAGGCTGAGTCAACCTTGAGCCTGGTGGGATGCGAACCTGCACTAATTGCAGGCAGCTGGTGTTACTTAAGGAGGCATTAGCCCAGTGCTCCACCAAGGCTCTATAAAAAGTTATACTGTATATGTCCAAAAGTTGGTTGTCGCATACGAGGTCAGTGCTTTTTCTGGCTTGTGCATCGTATAAATATTACATAGCGGGGAAAAAATATTGAAGGTGACAGTTGAATATAGTGGAAGAGTCCACTCAGCTGAAATTGAGGTTTTCTTGAATTGTTTTGTGAAATAGCTAAAAGGAGTAATTTAGTAAAACCCAAATATTCGAAACTTTTCAAATATAGGGAGGGACATGAGGTTTGCTAGGATTGGGTTGAACAGTGTAAGTTTCAGCTCTTACTGGTTTACAAAGTTGACATTACAGTTTACAAAGTTGATATTTCTTCATCAGCTTGCTTCTTGTCCTGGATCCACAGCTCTGGGGGGAAACAATGTGATGCTACTGTGGGTTGCTGTAACAGTAGGATAATAAAGCAATATCCCTTTGACATAGATTTGGACACTTATGACCTATATTAACTGATGGAATTGGAGCACAGAGTAATATGGGACTGCACTTTTTTTTAAAAAAATGAACTTTTGGTTTAGCAATTTGATTTGTAAACTCAAGCACAACCATATTTCATAAAATGGAAATATTTGAATATTCCATCTGTACCCAAGATAAACCTAGCAGCTGGAAAAATTGCTGAATTACCAGTGATGTACAAATATAGGACTTAGTTTTGATGCACAGATGGGTTCTTCAGCTGTGGTTTTCTTTTCATTGGAAAGGAAGGCCAAACCCCGGATGACAACACAGTTCTCTGGAATAATTGATTCAGTTCCAAAACATTAAGCTTAAGAAGCCATGAAATGGATACAGTAGTACTTATTGTGGCATTTAATCAATGAATTCTCATCTGTATGTGTGAATTACATTTCATTTTTTTGCTTCGCAGGAGATAAAAGTTCCCAGGTTTTCAAGGAAAAAAATAATAGAGGGGGGATTCCTTATAATTTTCTCAGGATTGATGTGAATATCTGAAAGTAAGCAAATGTGCTGTCTGTTCAGATTTGTTTGCAGACTTGATATTAATACAAGGAAGTTGTACTGGGAAGCCGGTATAGCTGGAAACAAGAACATGTGCTTCTGTTTTTTTTAATCTATATGTAGTTACTTAACTCAATACTGTGAGTTAAGAAGGAGGTGGGTGGAGGAGGAAAGTAGCTGAGCCCCTGCTGATTGGACCTCCATTGCATTTAAACTGCCAGAGGTTGCTGGGAAAAGCTACAATACTGTCAGTTAAGAAGGAGGTGGGTGGAGGAGGGAAGTAGCTGAGCCCCTGCTGATTGGACCTCCATTGCATTTAAACTGCCAGACCTATATGCGGGTCAAGAAGCAACAGTGAAAACTGGACATGGAACCACTGATTGGTTCAAAATTGGGAAAGGAGTCCGCCAAGGCTGTATACTGTCGCCCTGCCTGTTTAACTTCTATGCAGAGCACATCATGAGAAAGGCAGGGCTAGATGAATTAAAAGTTGGAATTAAGATTGCTGGGAGAAATATCAACAACCTAAGATATGCAGATGATATCACTCTAATGGCAGAAAGTGAAGAGGAACTAAGGAGCCTCTTGTGGCGGGTGAAGAAGGAGAGTGCAAAAGTGGGCTTGAAACTCAACGTTAAGAAAACCAAGATCATGGCATCTGGCCCTCTCAATTCCTGGCAAATAGATGGGGAAGAAATGGAGGTAGTGACAGATTTTATTTGCCTGGGCTCCAAGATCACCGCAGACGGGGACTGCAGCCAAGAAATTAAAAGACGCTTGCTTCTGGGGAGGAAAGCCATAGCAAATCTAGACAGCACACTAAAAAGCAGAGACATCACCCTGCCAACAAAAGTGTGTATAGTTAAGGCCATGGTTTTCCCAGTTGCAATGTATGGCTGTGAAAGTTGGACCATAAGAAAGGCTGAGCGCCAAAGAATTGAGGCCTTTGAACTATGGTGCTGGAGAAGACTCCTGTGAGTTCCTTGGACTGCAAGGCGTGCAAACTGATCAGTCCTAGAGGAGATCAATCCCGACTGCTCTTTAGAATGACAGATCCTGAAGTTGAAACTCAAATACTTTGGCCACCTAATTAGAAGGAAGGACTCACTGGAGAAGAGCCTAATGCTGGGAAAGGTTGAGGGCAAGAGAAGAAGGGGATGACAGAGAATGAGGTGGCTGGATGGAGTCACTGAAGCAGTAGGCGTGAGCTTAAATGGACTCCAGAAGATGGTAGAGGACAGGAAGGCCTGGAGGAACATTGTCCATGGGGTCGCAATGGGTCAGACACAATTTCGCAACTAACAACAAGAAGTTGTAATTTACTTTAAATTACAATACTAACCAATTAACAACAAGAACATCCCAAGTATTTTGAATTCTTAATTATCTGTTTCTTTACCAGTATGAGCATCCATCTGTGGTTAAATGTTTCATTTCTTACTTTACTGTAATTTCCCCCCTCCCAAGGCTTGCACTCTTATCACATTTTGAAATTTAATTTCACACCTTTTTTTCCTAACCACGAATCATTGCTTTTCTCAAAAATGTTTTGAACCCTGTAACAGAAAGTTGCACTATAAAATAGCCCTCGACTCACGCACACACAACTGAGCCCAAAATTTATGTTGCTAAGTGAGATATTTGTTAAGTGAGTTTACCCCCCTTTTAACCACCTTTCTTGACAAACGTGGGAAAAGCTACAATACTGTCAGTTAAGAAGGAGGTGGGTGGAGGAGGGAAGTAGCTGAGCCCCTGCTGATTGGACCTCCATTGCTAAACTGCCAGAGGTTGCTGGGAAAAGCTACAATACTGTCAGTTAAGAAGGAGGTGGGTGGAGGAGGAAAGTAGCTGAGCCCCTGCTGATTGGACCTCCATTGCATTTAAACTGCCAGAGGTTGCTGGGAAAAGCTACAATACTGTCAGTTAAGAAGGAGGTGGGTGGAGGAGGGAAGTAGCTGAGCTCCTGCTCATGAAGAGCTTGAGCAAGATGTAGTGGAGACTTCAGTTAATGATTTCAATTATACATCAAAGCATAGTCAAGTAAACATAAACGAATAGCAACATAAAATTCACTGGGATTTCTTGGAGTACTGCTATAATCCTGTGACATACTTCTTTGCTCTGCGATTCCTTCTGAATTTTACAAACAATAGTTCCTTGTATTTTAAATATAAGCAAATATGTCCTCTTTGTAGAACCGTTTTATTTGCATAGTTTTATTTACTTGCAGGTCAGTACAGTAAAGAGTCTCAAAGATATAGATGGAAGTCCATTTTATATATAACTTAAAACGTCTCTGTGAAAGTAGGCTATTGTTTTTGTTTGTTTGTGTTTATTTTCTATATTTTTTTTTTCCAGTGTTGTTTTAATTTTTACTTGTAGTGTCGTCTACGACTGAAAGGACCAACAAGCCTAAATAGGAAAATAAATAACAATTATGTCACCATACATATAAGTAACCATGTTGTTCTGTTCAGAACTTCTTTTTCAGGTAAAATTATACTGATTTTACAAGACAGAAATATTAAAAAGCCTGCTAAGTCAGGAACGCATCACAATTAATGCTGAAAACATATGATGTTGCCAGTAAATATAACCCAATATTCCTAACCTATACTTTTGGTGTACAAAATTGGTGTACAAAAAAGAGAATATATACACTCTTCTTTTGTACATCATTTTCTTTCTTTTTTTTGTTGTCGTTAGTGCTGGACGTATGTTTTTGTTTTGTTTTGTTTGTTTGCTTTTCTGTTTTGTATTTTACCTTTTATGATAAAACGAAATAAATATACTTAAAGAAATTGAGTTACTTTTAAAAAATTGTCTGATGTTGAAATAGAGGTCAATCCTACAGACAAAATACAAACTATGTGATATAATACAGACTTCTCTGTTTGGTCAATCAATTTACATGGGGCTTCCCTTGAAGACCACTCGGAGGCTCCAACTGGTACAGAATGCGGCCGTGAGAGTTCTCTTGGGAGTTTCCCGGTACTCCCATGTTACACCTTTGCTCCGTGAGCTACATTGGTTACCAGTTGTCTTCCGGGTGAGGTTCAAGGTTTTGGTTATGATCTTCAAGTCCTTACATGGCATGGGTCCGGGGTACCTCGAGGACCACCTGCTGCCGGTGTCAACTCCCCTCCGCCCTGTGCGTGCCCACAGAGAGGGCCTCCTCAGGGTGCCTCCGGTCAGGGAATGTCGACTGGTGGCCCCCAGGGGGAGGGCCTTCTTTGTGGGCGCTCCGGCGCTATGGAACCAACTGCCGGTTGAGCTCCGGATGGCACCGGACCTTCGCTCCTTCCGGCGTGGTCTGAAGACCCACTTATTTGAATCATCTGGTCTGGCCTGATGGGGAACGTTAGGGTTTTTAATGGGTCTTTTATTGCTATTGTAATTTTTAATTGGGCATTTGTTTAATTCCTTTTTAATTTTTGTATTGTTATTTATATATGCCCTGTTAACCGCCCTGAGTCCTTCGGGAGAAGAGCGGTATACAAATTTAATAAATAGAAATAGAAATAGAAATAGAAATTATTCTGAAATACATAAAATCACATCATCTAAAGCAGAGAAGTTCAAATATGAGTTTTTCATAGCCTATCTATTCTCCAAATAGCTGGTAAAGAGCTTGATCTATAGAAGAAAATAATGGGCCTAAAAGGCAAAGGAAAGAACAGGTGGATCCAAGTATTGATTTACAACTTTTCTAGGTTCTAAGTCTTTTTTATTAAAAATTATACCAAAGTGGGAAAATTTGTGACACTATAGTATGGAAGTTGTTTCAGAACTTCTTTTGAGGGAGGGATCGGTAGATATGTTTAATGGCTTGCACCTTCTCTGAAGCTGTAGAAAAGCATTAACAAGTTTTCTATATGTGTAGATAGAAAACAATTTCTGAATGTTGGATTCTCTGTGTTGTATCTAAATTACATAAATGGATGGGCATCACTCTAAAAAAAGTATTAGCTATCTTGGGGAAAAACAACTAGAAAAACATTTTCAGAGGTTGATGTTGTTTTTTTAAAAAAATCAGGATATTTCACTCCCTACCCAATGATGGAGCTGGATCTCAGGGCAGCTCATTGAGAAGTAAGCAGGACTTCCTAGGGCCATTGGCAAAATATAGATACAGATGGTCTTTGACTCACCACCATTTGTTTAGTGACTATTGAAGTTAGAATGGCATTGAAAAAAGTGACTTACAACCAGTCCTTGCACTTTTGACTGTGACAGCATTCCCACATTCTGATGATCAACATTTGGGTGCTTGCAACCAACATTTGTTTTTGTTATGACAGTTGCCTAGTCCCAGGATCATGTGATCACCATTTGTGACTTCCCAGCTGGCTTCCAACAAGCAAAGTCAATGGGGAAGCTGGATTTGCTTAATGACTGCATGATTCGCTTAAATGATTCACTTAACAACCAGGGCAATATAGTTTTCATCAGTCAGCCATACCCTTCTGAGATTCGAACCTGGGCTGATTGCACATTAGGTAGGTTTTTTTTTTACCTCTTGAGCCACAGGATCTCTCTCGCTTTGTTAGCTTTAGAAGCAAGGGGAGATATGTGTCAAATACTTGTTAACTATTTAGATTACCTTGCTAGGCCCCAAACAGAGATCCTGTGGCTCAAGAGGTAAAAAAACACAACAACAACTGCCTAATGTGCAATCAGCCCAGGTTCGAATCTCAGAAGGGTATGGCTGACTGATGAAAACTAATAAGTTTGAAATGCATATCAGTCTCCCTTAATTCTTTGTTAGTAATTTACATAAATATATGAGCTGTCACCGGTGTGACTACTGCCTGTTCGATGGCCTTCAAGATAGGCTGAAACAGGAAATAAAGATTTGTCCCATGTTTGGGGCCTAGCGAGGTAATCTAAATAGTTAACAAGTATTTGACATATATATATATATATATATATATATATATATATATATATATATATATATATATATATATATACACTGTATATATATATATATATATATATATATATATATATATATATATATATATATATATATATATATATATATATATATATGTGGATCCTTGGTTTTTCGGGTTTTTCCCCGCATAGAACTAAAGGTGTAGGCGCAACGTTTCGACGGAATCCCATCCGTCATCATCAGGCTGGTGGCTTTAGCTTCCTTCTTCTGGGAGAAGCATGTGGCTGTTTGTTCCTCTTTTTTAAACTGCCAGAGGGGGTGTGTTCTGTGGAGGTGTGCTCTGATTGGGTAGGGAGAAGCCACATGCTTCTCCCAGAAGAAGGAAGCTAAAGCCACCAGCCTGATGATGATGGATGGGATTCCGTCGAAACGTTGCGCCTACACCTTTAGTTCTACGCGGGGAAAAACCAGAAAAACCAAGGATCCACATACAGGCACCCGCGAAAACCTCAGAAAACACACACACACACACACACACACACACACACACACATATATATATATATATATATATATATATATATATATATATATATACACACACACACATATATATCATAAAATCGTGCTCAACATTTAATAGCCTTACTTAGCAATGGAAATTCTGGCCCCAATTTTGATCGTAAGTTGAGGTAGACTTCAACTTAGGACCACAGTAAAGAGAGTGGCTAAGAATGGAATGGGATGGACCATTTGAGATATTATAATTTGTTCCATTGTCAGAACAGAACAGACTAACAGAGCTGGAAGGGACCTTGGAGGTCTTCTAGTCCAACCCCCTGCTCAAGCAGGAGACCCTGTACCAGGGGTCTGCAACCTTGACAACTTTAAGACTTGTGGACTTCAGTTCCCAGAATTCCTCAGCCAGCATAGCCTGAAGTCCACAAGTCTTAAAGTTGTGAAGGTTGAAGACCTCTGCCCTATACCATTTCAGACAAATGGTTGTCCAATCTCTTCTTAAAAACTTCCAGTGTTGGAGCGTTCACAGCTTCTGGAGGCAGGTTGTTCCACTGATTAATTGTTCTAACTGTCAGGAAATTTCTCCTTAGTTCTAGATTGCTTCTCTCCTTGACAAGTTTCCATCCATTGCTTCTCATCCTGCCTTCAGGTGCTTTGGAAAAGAGTTTGACCCCCCCTCGACTTTGTAGGAGCCCCTCAAATATTGGAACACTGCTATCGTGTCACCCCGAGTCCTTATTTTCTTTAAACTAGACATAACCAATTCCTGCAATCTTTCTTCATATGTTTTAACCTCCAGCCCCCTAATCGTCTTTCTTATTCTCCTCTGCACTTTTTCCAGAATCTCAATATCTTTTTATAAAGAACTTCAGTAGCACGTGAACTTCAGTAGCGCGTGGCAGCATTTTTTTTAATCCCATTTTTTTAAAATCCCATTTATATCCCGCCCTTCTCCGAAGACTCAGGGCAGCTTACAATTTAAAGCACAAATCAATGTGCTTAGCAATTTCAAAATGGTTCTGAAATGCTGTATTTTTGGTGGTCCCCCAGAGGCCATGCTAAAGATAAATTCTCACATGCAACATTTATTTTGCTCAGATGTGACTAGAAAAGCTGGTCACAAGGGGTGGGGGTGGGGGGGGTGAGGCCTGGGGAAAGATCCTGAGGATATCAGCCAGAACAGCAACAATGCTAGCAGGGGAATGACAACATTGGCACGACCATCGGACAGTCCCATGGCACGAAAATGCCATGTTTGCTATGTCTAGCAAACAAATGTACTTTGCTAGGACCCCTGGCATACTCAAATGGAATACTGAAGGGTTTTTTTTTAATGTTCCCTTTGACACACAGCTGTAGCCGAACATGCATAATATATTCTCTTGCTTTGACTGGCAGGGGTGCAGCTGCTGACCAGGCTAAAGTGGAATGTAACCTTTTCTCTTAAGAATTGGCAGTGACGAGATACATCTCCTACTGCAGTAGTTTAAATTTAGACATGAGTACTTCTCCAGTATTTACAAAATTCCTATGGTCTCCTCGTGAATATTTGTTTCATAGATATACAAACATATTTGTGTGTTTGTTCTCATTGTGTCGAGTGCAATTCCTCACATTCTGTAAAAGCAGATACCATGCACAAGAGTGTTTGGACGGAATTATTCTGCTCTTGGGAAGCCTTCACAATCTTCAGACTGCAAAATGTAACAGAAGCAGAGTCCTAACCCTCCACTCTTTTGCAGGGAGGAATCTCAAAGCATGCTTGATTTCCACCACAAAAAGGAGCCTTGGTGGAGCAGTGGGCTAATGCCTCCTTAAGTAACACCAGCTGCCTGCAATTAGTGCAGGTTCACATCCCACCAGGCTCAAGGTTGACTCAGCCTTCCATCCTTCCGAGGTAGGTAAAATGAGGACCCAGATTGTTGGGGGCAATTAAGCTGACTTTGTAATAATGCCGCTTGGGAGGTGTGTGAAAGCCCTAATAAGCAGGCATATACATAGAATGAAGGCTATTGCTAAGCACATTGGTTTGTGCTTAAATTGTAAGCCGCCCTGAGTCTTCGGAGAAGGGCGGGATATAAATGGGATTAAAATAAAAATAAATAAATAAAAATAGACTTCCAAACCATGCGGTCTGTACGCCTTGTGTGGGTGGCAGGCAGCAAAAAACGGAAGGTAAGTAACAGAATGGGTTTGCTGGAATGGCAGCTGAGCTTCCAACGTTGCTCAGAAAGAAAGAAAGACATTCTGGCTGTGGTCTAAATCAGTGGCCCCCAACCTTTTGGGCACCAGGGACCAGTTTTGTGGAGACAGGCTTTTCGCAGCCAGCGGGAGCATAGTTCAAGATGCTGCCTGCCTGCCTGCCTGCTTCCCGTGGCTGGACCTTTACCTGTTTGCACGGCAGACCACAGACCTGGGATTGGGATTTTTAAACCCAGAACTTTGCACTCAGTAACCTGTCATAGCGAAAGAACCACATGAACCTGTTTTCTTTTCCTGGCTGATCTCGTCAGATAGTCATGAACACGACTGTGCTTTAAACACTTGTCACTTTCAGGCTTTAATTAGCTTTACTTGGTGGAACAATTACGTTTTGTGTGTGTATGTGTGCTGTCTGTTGTGGAGTCTCGTACAATTCTTAAGGTATAGTGATTTAGCCAGAATTTTTGAAGAGCCAAGGAGAATACAAATGGGTAAAAAATGGGCACTTTGCATTTTTCCAGCCTGACATGATTTCTAGAAAGCTACTGCCCTCTGCTGAGTCACAGAAAATACGACTGGACAAGGCCTGATCAGACCAGCCCTTTCCTCCAATCAGGCATGATCTTAGCAATCAGCCCAGCTATAGTAGTTACCCTTCCAGACCCATTTGTTCTGCCAGGTAGATAGGCGTGTTAAAATCAGAAATGTGATAGATAGATAGATAGATAGATAGATAGATAGATAGATAGATAGATAGATAGACAGATAGATAGATGGGTTTTATTTTTTTGTAACTTGCTGAAGTTCACTTGCTGAAGTTTTCTTTGTGTGAAAGAACAACGAGTAATACGGTTCACGTTTCTCTCAAAGCGTTCGCTCTTTAAAATTGGTAGAAAATTTAATCCTGGGGACTTTCATATCATCCCTAATTAAAAGTAGATTTTGACAATAGAGCCAGAAAGGAGAATTTTTAAAAAAAGGCGAAGTTGAAAAATAATGTTGAATTAATATATCTTATGCACATGTGTATAGCACACGGGTCTCCAAATTGGCAACTTTAAAACTTATGGACTTCAACTCCCAGAATTCCCCAGCCAGCATGGCTGGCTGAGGAATTCTAAAGCCTTAAAGTTGCCAAATTTGGAGACCTCAGGTCAGTGGTGGGATTCAGCCAGTTCGCACCAGTTCAGCAGAACCGGTAGCTAATTTTTTGTTGCCCAGGCCCAGAACGGACTTCTGGAAGCGACATCCCACACAGAGAACCGGTTGTTCACATATTTGAATCCCACCACTGGCCCAGGTATAGAACATTAACCATTTTCATTTTTGTTTATTTTTCTTTTGTTGATTTCCATTCCCTCCTTTTCATTGCTTTGTTAATTTACCATGTCTCCGGCTGCGATCTGCCTGCTGAACAGAAAAAAAGAATACCACAAGAGAACTTCTTGTTACAATCTTAATTCTTTCCCTGAAAATAAACTGCTATCTATTTTACGGTGGTTAATGGCGAGTGGATTTTAATGTGAAGAAATTGTAAGCTTGCAGGAAGAATGTCAAAACAACCACACCCTGATTTAATGGAACCCACAGAAGAATAAGGGGCATTCATTTCTCTGTACTCTGAAAATCCCCTTATGCTACTGTTGCAGCCACTGCCTATAAAACAAGCCCACCACAGCTGCTGATTGCCACTTAATCCAGTCACAATTATTAATGCTAATTTGCTCAAGAACCTAATTTTTTTCCATTAAAAATAAGTCTCCTGTTTTTAGTCAAAGGAAGCCTTTTCAGGACTGTTATGTACTGGGCTTGTGGTGATACACCTCGTGCGTTGCTGGAGGAACCAACGGCTCTCCAGCAACTCAGACTGGCTGTTTCCGGTCCTGCAATTGGCTAGCCCCAGGCGGCAAGAGTGGGTTCAAACCCATTGGCTGCCACCTAGGGGCTAGACTATATATTGTGGCTGGTTGCAGCCCAAGTTTCAGTACAGTTCCAGCAAGAATAAAGTATGAGTTATCCTGTACTCAGCCTCATGTTGTCATTCCTGCACCCAAGAGCCCACGACTTAACAAGGACGTTTGCAGTTACTGAAGGTCTAATAAAACAACATAACTAGCTTTATAAATCAACCTATAATTTAAAACTATATTAGCTAATTTGCCCTTTACGGTCTGGAATTTTCACTGGAGATGTTGCATATTTTTAAATGCTAGGTTAGGACATGAGGCACATTCTACATACATATAATACAGCTCACTACAAAGCACTATATATTTATAGTTCATTCACACTCAGTTGAATATGAAAGTCATGAAAAAAATATTTAGGCTTGCACAGGCTCAGCATTATATTTAAAAATTAGGACACTAGAACCAACAAGAATAACATCTTAGATGGGAGTACCAGGCCATCTTCTTTGTCTCTTGATAAACCTATATGCGGGTCAAGAAGCAACAGTGAAAACTGGACATGGAACCCCTGATTGGTTCAAAATTGGGAAAGGAGTCCGCCAAGGCTGTATACTGTCACCCTGCCTGTTTAACTTATATGCAGAGCACATCATGAGAAAGGCAGGGCTAGATGAATTAAAAGTTGGAATTAAGATTGCTGGGAGAAATATCAATAACCTAAGATATGCAGATGATACCACTCTAATGGCAG
This sequence comes from Vipera ursinii, assembly GCF_947247035.1. NCBI lineage: Eukaryota > Metazoa > Chordata > Lepidosauria > Squamata > Viperidae > Vipera > Vipera ursinii. The sequence goes on along the minus strand of NC_139513.1, from coordinate 214,823,410 downwards.
AAAGTGAAGAGGAACTAAAGAGCCTCTTGTGGCGGGTGAAGAAGGAGAGTGCAAAAGTGGGCTTGAAACTCAACATTAAGAAAACCAAGATCATGGCATCTGGCCCTCTCAATTCCTGGCATATAGATGGGGAAGAAATGGAGGTAGTGACAGATTTTATTTGCCTGGGCTCCAAGATCACCGCAGATCGGGACTGCAGCCAAGAAATTAAAAGATGCTTGCTTCTGGGGAGGAAAGCCATAGCAAATCTAGACAGCACACTAAAAAGCAGAGACATCACCCTGCCAACAAAAGTGTGTATAGTTAAGGCCATGGTTTTCCCAGTTGCAATGTATGGCTGTGAAAGTTGGACCATAAGAAAGGCTGAGCGCCAAAGAATTGAGGCCTTTGAACTATGGTGCTGGAGAAGACTCCTGTGAGTCCCTTGGACTGCAAGGCGTTCAAACCGGTCAGTCCTAGAGGAGATCAATCCTGACTGCTCTTTAGAAGGCCAGATCCTGAAGCTAAAACTCAAATACTTTGGCCACCTAATGAGAAGGAAGGACTCACTGGAGAAGAGCCTAATGCTGGGAAAGGTTGAGGGCAAGAGAAGAAGGGGATGACAGAGAATGAGGTGGCTGGATGGAGTCACTGAAGCAGTAGGCGTGAGCTTAAATGGACTCCAGAAGATGGTAGAGGACAGGAAGGCCTGGACGAACGTTGTCCATGGGGTCCCAATGGGTCAGACACAATTTCGCAACTAACAACAAGAAGTTGTAATTTACTTTAAATTACAATACTAACCAATTAACAACAAGAACATCCCAAGTATTTTGAATTCTTAATTATCTGTTTCTTTACTAGTATGAGCATCCATCTGTGGTTAAATGTTTCATTTCTTACTTTACTGTAATTTCCCCCCTCCCAAGGCTTGCACTCTTATCACATTTTGAAATTTAATTTCACACCTTTTTTTCCTAACCACGAATCATTGCTTTTCTCAAAAATGTTTTGAACCCTGTAACAGAAAGTTGCACTATAAAATAGCCCTCGACTCACGCACACACAACTGAGCCCAAAATTTATGTTGCTAAGTGAGACATTTGTTAAGTGAGTTTAGCCCCCTTTTAACCACCTTTCTTGACAAACATGTTAAGTGAATGGGTGCAGTTGTTAAGTTAGTAACACAGTTGTTCAGTGAATCTGCCTTCCCCATTGACTTTGCTTGTCAGAAGGTTGCAAAAGGAGATCACATGACCCCACAACACTGCAACCGTCATAAACAGGAGTAAGTTGCCAGGTATCTGAATTTTGATCATGTGACCATGGGGCATGCTGCAACAGTCATAAGGGTGAAAAACGATCATAAGTAATTTTTTCAGTGCCATTGTAACTTAGAACAGTCACTAAATGAACTGTTGTAAGTCGAGGACTACCTGTATTCTCACCTAATGTGGTGAGAGCATTTCCAGTGACCATTTTAATTCTCATCCCCCATTTTTCCGCCCCCAGGTGCTTGTGAACTTTCTCTTGCTAATGAGCATGCTCAGTTGTCATTGGGAAGGTTTGCCCAGTAGCTGGCAAATACTATCTCCTGCCTGCTTTGTTTCTGTTTCTAGTCAATTTGAGGAAAGAGAATTTGCCCTACCGAATTTCAGTAAGATTCAGTAAAATTCTTTAATTGTGGAGAGTTCAAGAAGCTATTCTCCAAAGCACCTGAAGGCAGGACAAGAAGCAATGGATGGAAACTAACCAAGGAGAGAAGCAATCTAGAACTAAGGAGAAATTTCCTGACAGTGAGAACAATTAACCAGTGGAACAACCTGCCTCCAGAAGTGGTGAATGCCCCAACACTGGAAGTTTTTAAGAGGAGACTGGACAGCCATTTGCCTGAAATGGTGTAGGGTTTCCTGCCTGAACAGGGGGTTGGACTAGATGACCTCCAAGGTCCCATCCAACATTATTATTGTTGTTGTTTTGTTACTACTACTACTACTACTACTACTACTACTATAAATGGTCTTTCCCACCGGCACTAGCGCCACGCTGAGCATCCCATCGGTGTTAGCACCGCCGTGACCCAGAGTGTCCCACCGACACTAGTGCCTCCCATAATGTCCCACCAGCGCTAGCACCGCCTCATTTGCAGCACTTGCGCCTGTGCAGTCCTGTTTGCATGTGCTCAATCACTCGTGTGCAGCCATTTGTGTGCGTGGGTGCACGGGGCTTATGCAGGCAGCCCATTTTGCACACATGCACGTAGCAGTGCCTGTCTCCCTTTCTGGGCCGCCAAATCAAAAAGGTTGGAGACCTCTGTTCTAAAGGTTACAGAGGATGTGAGCTACTAATGTCCTGACTACACTAGGAATACGTGGAGTCACAATTCTGGCCTGATTCGAGAGGTGTATGTGGATTATTGGCCATGGTTTTTACTCTCCTACTAGATAAACCTTAAGAAAGACTGGTTCTAAGCAGCATTCCAGTTATATGTAGATACAAAAACTAAGAGGCAGAATGGTAAGAAAGGAAAGGAAGTAGATATTTTTTTAAAGTTTCTTTTTTTAAATTTCTCTTCCCCTCCCCTCTCTCGGCAAGAAACATGCCAGTACTTCTTTCTCCTTCTACCTGCCCCATAACAACTACCCCGTGAAGTGGATTGGGCTGAGAAAGAGTGACTGGTGCTGTTATGTATGCAGGCACCTGCATAGCAACAGCCACCAGGGGGCGTTGGCCTGAATGGTTTTGGCGGGAAACCCAGTTTCAACGGGAAACCTAGGGCCAACCCCATTGGCTGTTCGCTTACCTGGCTAGGTATTTAAGGAGGCCAGGTAACCCTCATTCCCCAGTTCGCTACCCCCCTCCAATAAAGAGCTGAACTCACACACCGGCTGGCATCTCTTCCTTGCGTCGGACCCACTACAGAATAGGTGCAGAGTTACTCAGCTGGCTTTCATACTGGGACTAGAATTCACAGTCGCTTGGTTTCTAGACGAGCACTTTCACCACTACACCAAACTGGCTCTCAATCTTGTTTTATTTTTCCCAAAGAAGGATTTAAGGAAAAAGAAAGGGAAAAAAAACTATTTAGAATGTTACCGGCAGCCTATACTCTTAAACTTAATACAGCATGAGAAAAGTGGAATGCAGAAATGTTTATTTTTCCAGTGATATCAGATCTGAAATCGCCCTCCATCTCCAATATTTGAACTTACTCATTCAGGGGAAGACTATTCGCTCCAGTGCTGTCTTCACCCAAATGCAGTATCCACCAATGGAATTCCCATTTTTTTGTGGACTGGATTTTGGGGCAGCTTATTGGTCCTCATCCACTCAGTGATCGCCCTAGGCACTGATTCAAGTTCAACCATGAGTTGGTATCCATTCCCCAGCAATTTAATCATTTTTCCTCCACAGGAAAAAAAAAAACAACCATCCCAGAACATGGAAGATAAGATGTGAAGGATTTGCAGAACAGTGTTTCCTTCAGGTTTGGACCTGTAATATTCCTACATACAATAAGTGACTGGTGGAATTTGGCTATACATAGCACCTGTATATCATAGCACCTGTGTCGCTGGGCCAAGCAATGCTACTATTAGGAATTGGTCTCAGGGCAAATATAGCATCCTCACTGCGCAATATTCTCAGCCTCCACTGCAGGATATTGGCAGTATAAAAACAGCAGCCAAAAGAGCATAATTTCTCTGTTCTTTAAACGTCCCTTTAAATAAAAAAGAATTGTGGAAAAATAGAAGTGGGTATAATGCAAACTGCTACACCAAGTTTGTATGCCAAGATAGGTAACAAAATCATACATAGTACCATATTCCTTTTTCATGGTAGAAAGTACCTATGAGAAAAATGTTTAGAAAAGCAACAAGAACATGGACTTTTGATCTCACCACCTTGAGCGAGGTGCCGCTCACCTGACAGATATTTTTAACCAAACCAGGAAACATACTGGAATAATAAAAAAAAAGTTCCGTGACGTTACATGATGTTACATAACATGCAAAAACATCTTTAATTGCTTACTAAAGTGCTTATCTTTTATTGCTTACTAGAATTTTGAATGTTTGGGTTTATAACATTCCTGGTGCAAATGTCAAAGTACTTACCTTTGATCCCTCACCTGCAACTCAACTTTCCTTAGCCTATTGCCCTGTGTTACACTCCTTCTCTGAGAATTACTAGCCAGCAATTCTGGTGGGCGTTTTAAAAAGTGGTTAACCTGCTTGGGCACAAAGCAGAGAGAAAAGAAGGTGTGGTGAATTTTTATCAATCCGATTAACATTTATTTTTGGGTCCTTGCCCACATCCAGGCACATGGAAACACTTCATAACAAAACACTTGGCCGGACCCAACCACCATTTTGAATTTCACAAAATCAATTGAATTTATGTATGTAAGTATGTATAATATCTATTACATGATTTAGAAGCTGCTTCCCTCTAAACATCTCTGGGCAGGTTACATTTTAAAAAACAGGAAACAAAACAAATATATACTGTAGGTCCAGAATACAAACCATGCATAACAAGTAAAACATCCTACAGAGTCTCAACTACCACCTTACCCCAGGAATGGGAGAGAAATTTGGTTTTCAATAACTCTTCGAATATAATCAGGGTGGAAGCCATATGGATCTACCATATGAATTAGAAAGAAAAATAATTTGGCATCATAATTAAGGCAACATGCTAGAAACTGGGAGACTATAAATTCTAACCCTATTTTAGGCTCAAGGTCAACTGGAAAACCACTTCTGAAAATCTTTCCAAGAAAACTGCAGTAGTTCCAGGAGTCAGTGCTGACTGGAAGGCAAACATATCTATGTATCTATATATTTAGATATAATTTTGTCCAGCCCACTACTCAGTAAGAATCCACTAAATCAGGGTTTCTCAATCTTGGGAACTTTAGGAAGTATGGACTTCAACTCCCAGAATTCCACAACCAGCACAAATACTGAGAATTCTGAGAGGTGAAATCCACATCTTAAAAGTTCCCAAGATTGAGAAACACCACACTCTTTTAATCCAAAGAATGTATGAATTGAACGAGTTATAAGAATGCCTCCAGGACTCAGAAGATTTCTTGTATATTCAGAACTCCAGAGGCAGGAGTTTTGCTATCATACTATTATTTGCTATCATACTATTATGGGGGTGGTGCTTGTTGGTGTTAAAAGACAGGTGGGACCAAAGAATATAGCAGGCTCAAGAAAGATTCTGCAACAGTTGCTATTCATGAACATAATACTGCCTTTTATGTTCAGTGCACCAATCCATAGTTTTCTTTGATCATTACGTGTAATCTCTTTGTGTGGAAGTAATAGGCAGATTAGGTTTCTCAAATCAAAATAAAATCACTTCCAGTGGTTATCTAGAATGATTAAAAAAGCTGACACCCATGCAATCAGACTATCTGACTGAGAGCCATTTTTAGTCTCTATTACTCATCACTTGCTAATTACGGTACCTCTCAGTAGTTCACGTGTACAAATGCATCATCAAGATTCAGTGAAATTGCCACCATTCTTAATATTGTATTGCCCATTGCCAATGGGAATGCAAAAACTAAATACTATCCTGCATAAAACCTGCTCAGATTAATTGATCGGCAGCAAAACATGGAATATTGTGCTTTGCAGTTGAGCTACGGTACTTTAAATAGTCACCTGAGCATTATCAGCTCAAATAATCAGAACAAATCCTGGCCATGCATAAACATATTTAACATTTGTCTTACCCTTTCCAAGGGTTTCATAACACTATCTAGTGCAGCTGTTATTGTGACGACCCTGGAAGGTAAGGCAATACAGTATAATAATACAATCATTGATTCAATTAGCCTTTATTTTACCTCTGTAAGGCATGAGGATGCAAGAGATAGTAGGGAGTTGCCTTAGATCAGGCATGTCAAACTGCCGGCCCACAGGCCGGATGCATCATAATAAAACCGTGCCCACCCATTGCCGGCAATGGGGAAAAAGTCATGATATGTTGCACGACATCATGTGACATCGCAAATTTGACATGCCTGCCTTAGATAATCTATAAAGGTAAAGGTTCCCCCACACATGCGTGCTAGTCGTTTCCGACTCTAGGGTCCGGTGCTCATCTCCGTTTCAAAGCCGAAGAGCCAGTGCTTGTCCGAGGACATCTCCGTGGTCATGTGGCCGGCATGACTAGACACCAAAGGTGCACAGAACGCTGTTACCTTCCCACCGTAGTGGTCCCTATTTTTCTACTTGCATTTTTACGTGCTTTCGAACTGCTAGGTTGGCAGAAGCTGGGACGAGTAAAAGGTGCTCACTGCTACATGGCACTCGGGATTCGACCCACCAAACTGCCGACCATCTGGTTGACAAGCTCAGCGTCCTAACCCACTGAGCCATTGCATCCCTTAGATAATCTATAGGTAAAGGTAAAGGTTCCCCTGCACATGCGTGCTAGTCGTTTCCGACTCTAGGGGCCTGTGCTCATTAGCATTTCAAAGCCGAAGAGCCAGCACTTGTCCAAGGACGTCTCCGTGGTCATGTGGCTGGCATGACTAGACGCCAAAGGCGCACGGAACGCTGTTACCTTCCCACCGTAGTGGTCCCTATTTTTCTACTTGCATTTTTACGTGCTTTTGAACTGCTAGGTTGGCAGAAGCTGGGACAAGTAACAGGCGCTCACTCTGTTACGAGGCACTGGGGATTCGACCCGCCAAACTGCCAACCTTTTGATCGACAAGCTCAGCATCCTAACCCACTGAGCCACTGTGTCCCTAGATAATCTATACCTGTATGTTAATTGTATCAGGATGAAATTAAATCACTGCTAAAATTGAGAACAACTAATAAATATCCCTGGGGGGTAACAGGGGGTCTGTTAGCTCCAATAGATAGGCCAGACCAAGAAATCAACTCCACAGAAAGGCTAAAACTATTTTTATTGACTTTGGTATAATAGTATCTTGCAAGCTTGGTTTCAGGGTGCATCCTCTTTCTTGTAGTTCAGTGACTTAAGGAATCTGCCTGAGTCACTTTGCAACATTATCTGGATGTTATGGATTTATTCCCTTTTGCCTAGACAATTATCTCCACAAGGACAGCTTTCTTACTTCCTAACAGCTCATGGGCTGCCCAATTTCATTTATTAAATGTTTTTATACAGTGCTTTTTTTGTAAAAGAAAAAAGTGCTGGAACTCCCACGTCATACAACCCGCCTTGCCTACCCTACAAGGTTCCATCCAAAAAAAGGTGCCGGAACTCCGTTCTGAGCATTCTATGAGAAAAAAGCCCTGTTTTTATATATTGCAAAGGAAGTTTCTAGCTTTCAGCATTTTTATTTTTACAATATTTGGACCTAACATAAGATCATTAGGACAATAAGTCGGGGTGAAGGAAAGCTATCTATCACCAATGGCAAATGATGTTTGGTCACACCCACCATGGCAGCCATTTTGTGAATTGACCAAGAGCCCCATGGCAGACATTTTGAGAGAGTGTCCACAACATTATAAATAAACACACAAAATGCTGATTATGTTTACTATGTTCTGTCTGGTAGGTAGTCAGGAACAAGAGAGAGAAAAAAAACCTTAGTCAGTTTCAAGTCACAGGCAAATGTCTTTTTGAACTGAAAAGCAGGATCTTAGTCAGGAGCAGAAGCATATCCTATCACAAAACAGAAAAGGAGAGATAATGTTTATACAATGTTTAGTGTTGGATGAGTTAATCAAACATGTGAACGTTCAAATAAAGCTGATTGTATATCATTATGAAGGTGAATACAGGTAGTCCTCGACTTAAGACCACAATTGAGCTTATATTGCTAAGTGAGAAATTTGTTAAGTGAGTTTTGTCCCATTTTATGACTTTTCTTGCCACATTTGTTAAGTGAATCACTGCAGTTGTTAAATTAGTAACATAGTTATTAAATAAATCTGGCTTCCCCAATTGAGTTTGCCTGTCAGAAGGTTACAAAAGATGGTCACAAGACCCCAGGACCCTGCAACCATCATAAATATGAACCAGTTGTCAGGCATCTGAATGTAAATCACACGACCATGGGGATGCTGCAACGGCCATAAGTGTGAGAAATGGTCATAAGTCACTTTTTTCAGTGGTGTTGTAACTTTGAACAATCACAAAGTGAACTGTTGTAAGTCGAGGACTGCCTGCCTATTGGACCAATATTTTCTACCACTAGAAGAAACTTTGCTCTCTGGCAATCCTAATTAGGGATAAAGACAGTAAAGTCTGGTGTGCTTTACTGTTCACAGTTTTTTTTAAGCTTAATTATGTCGATAACAGGAATGTGGGGTTTTTTGCAAGGTGAAAAAAATAAATTCTCAGATCAGACTGGACACCACTTTCTTACATTCGTGGGGGCTGAAGAATCATTTGCAGCTTTTGTTTGCCACTAATATCCCAACCCGACTGTCTCAGCAGCAGGTGTGAGTTACTGCAGGTAGAGAAGTTTTGTTTGTTTTTCCACTAGCTTTGGAAAACGTGATTATTGCAGGCATCTGCTGAGAAATGGAGGCTTTTTTCTCTCGTTTTGCTTACAAGAACTCTATCGCTGCTGCTTGGCATGCTCTAAACGTTTTGAAACTTAAAAAAGAAGTGGGGAGTGGAACAATCCTTCATTCAGGGCATACACTGGGAAAAAGTAAATAGCGAGTTCCAGCCACACACACACACTTTTCTTTGCTGGGAAAAATCAGTCTCTATCAGACTTTACAATCAGCGCTTTTTTTGGGGGGGGGGGAAAGGTGCCAGAACTCACACACATCATACAACCCGCCTTGCCTACCCTACTAGGTTCCATCCAAAAAAGGTGCCGGAACTCCGTTCTGGGTGTTCTATGACAAAAAAAAAGCCATGGTTACAATTGTAGTGAATGACATGTGGCAAATTTTCCTAGTTAGTAGTTATTGCATTCAGTATCAGAAGATAGTGTATGTGTTTGGGAAAATGAGATGACTTTGTCAAAACGATTTTGCCTCCAACAGGTAAATTGAGATAGAGGCCTGAATTGGATTGAGAAAGTGCCTGTCAATAGCAGATAAGCCATCTTCTTTAGGAATGTATAGGTATACACACTTCTGTTTTTTTCATGCTAACATTTGGACTATGATCGCAAGAAAAGACTAATCAGATCATTCCCTTCCACCCACACCCACAGTGACCTCTTCGTCATCCATTTACTATCACTTCCTTTTTCACTCCCCACTGGCTTCATTAGCAAAGTGAAATTATGTCAAAATGTCACCTCTTGGGACATCACAATGGAGATCCCGCCTTTATGTATTTCCATCCCAACATCTGATGCAAGCAGTAAATTATAGTCCTTGTGTCATGAGGTATATTTGGTTCTTGTCTCCCATCGATGTCAATTCCTGCAAAATCCCTTCCTTTCAATTGATGCCCCTTCCAAAAGGTCACTTCTTTCTAAAAAAGTGAACACAGTCAATGGAAGAAATTTGTTTAACACACAGGCAAATATTTGCATGACTTTTGGCTTCCTGTAGAAGGCCTTTTCTGCTTGCTCATTATGTTCATGTTTCAGGAGCTAGTACATTGTATTATATGGAATTAAAAAAGCTCTTTTATGAAAATTCTCAGAATTGGCGCCCTTCCAGAGAACAATGACATTATGAAGCAGACAGGATACCATGTGGGAATAAGATCACTATTTGAGTAGTGTGTTTGTTCTGTTGGGTGTTACCCATGCATATAGTTGCTGAGTGATCATAATTATAAATTTGTGGTGAACATTGCCTAAATGACTGGAGCCAAATAGACATCAGACAATGCAAAGAGTATTAAATAAATATTCTCATGATCATTTGCTGGACTGGACTATTTGTTGTCTTCTCCAGATATAAAAAATCCGCCCAGGTTTTGGTGGGAGTTGCCTGATACAATATACTCAAGCAGATTTCTTCATGGCACAAAGTCTGTTATTGTTAAGTCGTGAGCTCTTTGGTGCAGGAAGGAAGACACGAGGCTGAGTACAAGATAACTCATTCTTTATTCTTGCTAGAACTGTACTGAAGCTTGGGCTGCAACCAGCCACAATATATAGTCTAGCCCATAGGCGGCAGCCAATAGGTTTGAACCCACTCTTGCTGCCTGGGGCTAGCCAATTACAGGACCAGAGACAGCTAGTCTAGGTTACTGGGGAGCCGTTAGCCGCTCCAGCAACGCACGTGGTGTAACACCACAAGCCCAGTACATAACACCCCTCCCCCCTTAGATCAGACTATGGCAACCGTGATTTAGTCTTGACAGCTGTCAAGACTTATTAATCAACTCACATACAACTGTAGTGATAATAAAATAATAATAAAAATAATAAATAATAAGTTCACTGTGGCTACAATGAGATTAAACAACGTCTCATCAACAGGCTTACATTGCAGTAATGGCAGTTTCACAATGCACAAGTTTCTGTAGTTGGTACAGTTTTACAACACTATGCATCACTTTATTTTACAATGGAATCTGTGAGGTACGCAGGAGCCTTGTGTGGCCTAGAGGAATGTCTTGGAGTTCCTATCACCTTGTGGTCTACCAGCTTACCCATTGGGCTGGGTAGACCCATGTCCCTTTGTGCTCCAGTGTCAAGGGGAATTGAAACGCTCTGGCTGGCCTCACCAGGTTGGCCCACCCCAGAGTCAATCTGTTCTGCAGAGTAGGCACAGCAGTTGCTGAGGTTTGGCTGGCTCGCTTTGTCAGGGGTTCCATGTTGCAGTCCCTTGCTACCCGGTTCTTCCTCAGATTCCATCTCTGCTGAGAAGGAAAAACCCTGGTGGTTCAAGTGAGAGCTGGCTTGGCTGCAAGTTTGAGGACCTTGGGAGGGACTTATGACACGGTCCTCACTTAGTGGCCATTCTGGAAACCTTTTCCTGAGTTGATCAATGTGTCTTCTGACAACTCGCCTTCCCTCTAACCCCACTTCATAAGATAGGGGTCCGGATGCCTTAGTTATCTGACCAGGAACCCATAAATTCCCTTGACCATAGTTCCTGGCCCAAACCCAATCGCCCATGTGCAGCCCCCTCGGAGGCTGTGGTCGAGAGGCTTCTGCTGCCACTCTGTCTGGATGCAACCTGTCCAGTTTAGTAATCAAACACCTCCCCCAACGTAGTTCTGCAGGACTTTTACCTGTGGCTGTGCAGGGTGTAGAATGCTGGCAGAGTAAAAAATCTGCCAATCTGTGATGCCAGTCACCTGTAACAATGTGCTTGAGTGCCTCCTTCGTTGTCCTCACCATGCGTTCAGCTTGACTATTAGAAGATGGATAAAAAGGTGCAGACGTTGCATGTCTGATGAGATTAGCTCTAAGGAAAGCCTGAAATTCAGCAGCAGTGAATTGGGCCCCATTGTCAGAAACTAAGACATCAGGCAATCCATGTGTTGCAAAGAGTTTTCTCAGCACCTGGATGGTCCTAGCAGTGGTCATGTTAGGAACTGGAATTACTTCCAGCCATTTTGAGTGGCTATCCACTACTATCAGGAAAAGCTGCCCCTGAAAAGGCCCAGTGTAGTCTATGTGAATCCTAGACCAGGGAGTGTGTGTTTCCTCCCACCTGTGAACTGGGGCCTGTGGCATTTCAGGCCTCAATTGCTGGCATGTATAACAACCATGGAGTTGACCCTCAATGGCCTTATCAAGGCCAGGCCACCAAAGGTAGCTTCTAGCTAAAGTTTTCATTCTGACAATACCTGGATGGCCTTCATGTAAGGAGTGTAAGACTCTGTCTCTAAGGGAAGTGGGAATTATGACTCTGTTCCCCCATAAAATGCACCCTTTATGTGCAGACAACTCATGTCTCCTAACAAAAAAACTTTGAAATTCAGAGCCTGGACTTTTTTCCAACCAGCGTATACCCATGACAACACTCTACTAAGTATTTTATCTGTGGCAGTTTCAGCAGCAATGTCCCCTGCATGGAGGGGAAACTCAGATATGTCCTGTATGGACAGTATTCTAGCAGCAGGAGCTGGATCTGGATCCATTAGTGGCAGTGGTAGTCTGCTGAGGCCATCAGCATGGCCCATTTCCTTTCCTGGTTTGTGAATTAGTTTAAAATTGTATGCAGACAAGAAAATAGACCATCTCAACATTCTTGGAGATAGTATGCGGGGGATTTGTTTGTCTGTTGTGAACAGTCCCAATAGAGGTTTGTGGTCAGTGTAGACAGTGAAATCCCTGCCATATAAGTAATCATGAATTTTTTTAATTCCAGCAACTATGGCCAGGGCCTCTTTGTCAATCTGGGCATAGTTGCACTCAGCAGAGGACAAGGTCCTTGAGTAAAATGCTATAGGAACCTGTTTCCCATTTTTTTCTATGTGGCTTAAGATTGCCCCCACCCCATAGGGAGATGCATCACATGCAAGACATACAGGTTTAGACTCTACAGTATGTAATGAGTTACAGTGGAGTTTTCAGACAGTAGTGTTTTTAAGTCCTGGAAACTTTTTTCATGTAAATTAGTCCATTTCCAAGGAGCTTTTTTGTCAAGTAGCCTGTGGAGGGGCTCTGCTATTGCTGCCTTATGCAGTAGGCATGTATGATAAAAATTTAGGAGACCCAAAAATTCTTGAAGCTCTCCTTTTGATTTGGGCCTAGGAGCCATCTTAATGGCCTTCACTTTAGAATCAGTGGGGTGAATGCTGTTAGCATCAATTCGGAACCCCAAGAATTCTGTTGATGAAACCCCAATACTACACTTGTTCTTTTTTAATTTGAGGCCTGCTTCATGAAGCCTCTGCAAAACAGCCCTGAGCCTTCTGGCCAACACTTCTGGGGATTCCCCTGCAATAAGAACATCATCAAAATAAGGGCAGATGCCCTGGATGCCTTTAAGTGTACGTTTCATAATCCCTTGGAAAATACCTAGTGCAACACTGACTCCAAACTGTAAGCATTTAACTTTGAATGTCCCTCTGTGAGTCACGATCGTTTGAGCCACGGCTGTGGCCTCATCAACTGGCAATTGCTGATAGGCCTGTGCTAAATCAAGTTTAGCAAAAATGGTTCCCCCTTGCAAGGAGGCTAAAATATGGTTGACTACAGGAACCGGGTAAGTGTGTTGCTTGAGGGCCTTATTTAATGTGCATTTATAATCAGCGCAAATGCGAACTTCCCCGTTGGACTTCAGTGGGGTGACAATAGGAGTTTCCCACTCCCCCCCATCGACAGGCTATAACACGCCCTGTTCTACAAGCTTATCGATTTCTGAATCAATTTTGTGTTTTAAGGCAAAGGGGACCCTGCAAGGTTTAACCCTAATTGGAACAACGGTAGGATCTAATTTAAAAGAAATAGGCGGGCCTCTGTATGTCCCCAGGGTTGAATCAAAAACATTCACGTATTCTTCGCACACTGACATGAGGTCTGCAGTTTGTGTCTGCTTTATGCCAGTAATCTGAATACCTAAGGCATCAAACCAATTAAGTCCAATAAGACTCATTCTTGGGCCCCCTACTACTATTACATCCAGGTGCCCCAAAAACCCTTTAAATTTTACCAATAACGTGGCTTCACCCTTAACTTTAACGTGAGCATTCTGAAAATCTGTTAAAATGATATCTGAGGGTCTTAGTTTAGCTCAATTGTTACTGCGCCTACACACGAAGTCAAATGTGTCTTGCGAAATGATTGAGACTGCAGAGCCGGAGTCTAATTCCATCTTACATGGAACTCCTTGTAGCTCTACCAAGAGCTTAAGTTTGGGTTTGAGGGGGCGTCAAGCCCCGGTGCGGGATACGCTTCTATGGCTTCTGCAGAATCCCACACTAACTGGACCCTGGGCCCCAGTACCTCTCCTAGTCGGTTCTCCCGACTGGCGTTTGGGTGGCTGGTCTCTCTGGCGGGCTCTGTAAACCACCGCAATGTGGCCTGTTCTTCCGCAAGCTGTACACGTGGCCGAGCGAAATCTGCAATTGGCCTCCGCATCCCTTACATCTTGGTAAGAGAACTGCCTTGTAACCATCCTCTCGCTGGTGGTTGCTATGGTTTTGTGCATTGGATTGCCTTTGAAGTCTGTTGATCTCGGGTTCTTCTTCGTCTGACGATTCTCCGGCACATTTGGCGACCTCTAGATGGACCGAATCTTCAACTTTTGAAGGTTTCGTAGGCTGAACTGTCTGCACCACGCCCCCAGCAGCTTCATCGGTCATCACCTCGTCCTGTGCCTCAGAAAACGTTAAGTTGGGTCTAGCAAACAGTCTCTGCTGAAGTGTTTTGTCCCAAAGGCCACAGACGAGCCGGTCTCTTAGTCGTTCTTCTAAGCTTGAGAACTTGCAAAGGCGTGCAGCCTGTCTTAGGCCCGCAGTGAACTCCGAAGCTGTCTCCCCGGGTAACTGCACTCTTTGGTCAAATTTGTATCGCCACACCATCTCCAACGTCTTGGGCTGGAAGTGCCCGGTTAGCTTCTTTTTAAGGTCTGCGTATGAGACTGCTTCAATGGGCGTCAGCGCGAAAAGATTCTCTGCCAGGTCAAAAGTTGCTGGGTCACACACGCAAAGCAACGTGGCGGCCTTCAGGTCTTCATCTGCGATCTGATTTGCTCTCAGATAGTTTTCTACTTGTGAAAGGTAAGATGGCCATTCTTCCGGATGCTTCACATCAAATTCTCTTAATTTGCTGACCTTTGGCATTCTTCCTTCAGCTTCCTGCGATCTTCAGATCCTGCTTCTAGGCTCAGGGAATGCATCTGCTGAGTGCAAGGCCACTAGTGTGGCTTACTAGCCGGCCTAGGGGGGGGGGAATGCCTCTTTCCTCCGGCGTGTGCTGCTGACCCCTTGTTGGCTTCAGCTCTTAATTGGCGAAGCAGGATCCCACCCTCGTCGCCACTGTTAAGTTGTGAGCTCTTTGGTGCAGGAAGGAAGACACAAGGCTGAGTACAAGATAACTCATTCTTTGTTCTTGCTAGAACTGTACTGAAGCTTGGGCTGCAACCAGCCACAATATATAGTCTAGCCCCTAGGCGGCAGCCAATAGGTTTGAACCCACTCTTGCCGCTTGGGGCTAGCCAATTACAGGACCAGAGACAGCTAGTCTAGGTTACTGGGGAGCCGTTAGCCGCTCCAGCAACACACGTGATGTAACACCACAAGCCCAGTACATAACAGTTATTATCTCTTATTTGGCACTTAGCAATTCATAGAAAAGAGAATATAATTGGGAAAGATACACCGAAGAAAGTACATTCATATTGGGAACAATGCATGAATTAAAATGGATATTAGAGGCTTGTTGCATGGGCCAGAAGAATTGGATGAACTTTGGGAATGATCCAAAATGTGGACTGAAACTTCCATAGTTGTCTTGAACTGGACTGAGATTTATTGTAAAAGAACTTACTTTGTTCCATTGTTCAGTATGAAAGTTGTACAACTGATATGTTTTGTGATTTGTTTTTTTTAGCAGAATTAAATACAATTTGCAGGGAATTAAGTTTTATGTGAGGTTGGGAATTTCATAGCAGCTCATAAAAGAGAGATCTAAGCCAGGTGTGTCAAACTCAATTTCATTGAGGGCCGCATCAGCATTGCGGTTGCCCTCAGGGGGCCGTGTGGGTATGGCCAGGGTGGGCACGGCCTACTGGGTGGGCGTGGCTAGAGCGCATATGGCCTACTGGGTGGGCGTGGCCAGCTCTACATCGTTCGCATCAAGGGTGCCTATGGGGGCCTGAGCAGGAGTGGGACAGATCTGAGGGTCTCTGGTGGAAGGAGGGTCTCTGGGCCAGGGCCAAGGCAGTGGGGGCCGTTCCCTCACTGTTTCCAGGATGGTTTCGCGGGCCACATGAAACCACTTCGCGGGCCGGATCTGGCCCCCGGGCCTTGTGTTTGACATGTCTGATCTAAGCTGTTATTTTTATGTATTTTTTTAGAAAACAAAATTTTCAGTGACACTAGTAGTTATAATGAGGCACACCTGTGCTAAATTTCAGGGGAGGATTTTTGTGCAAAGGGAAGGAGCATTCATAAGGAATGGCACTAGTTAATTACTGTCTGAGACAGAAGTGTAAGAGATAGTGATTATAGAGCTGTGATCTTGATAGAGGTATCCCCAAAATTTCTTAAGTAGAGCAATGAGGTAAAGTTACTCAACTAAAACCATCTTTTCATAGTAACGCTGTGGTTATCTGTAACCAAAAAGCATGATGAGAGAGAGGGGGGACAGGGAGAGAAGGAAAACAGAATAATGGAAACTTTAATAACAAGAAGAATAAACCCTATATAAACAAAGGAAAAGGAAGAAATAATACTGGCTAATAGTTGGAAGAGAAGATAAGTTCCAAAACAGACTATTCTATGAAGCTTACATCAGTGTGAAAATAATTTGATTTTTGTTGCTGTTGAATTCAAGAGAGGAAATAGTTCAAGGCTCAGAAAGGAAAACTAACTGAAAAGGGAAAAAATGGTGTATTAAATTGAGGAAAGGAAAGGAAACATATTAGGACTAGGATTGATTGATTAGGGGTCATCAAGTTGACATCATCTCTGAACTACATAGAGGGGGATCTATTTCCAACCTGGTTTTACATGCATTGCTGTAATTGACTCCATCTATCTTAGACTCCATCCTGTTCTCTTTCCTTCCACCCATCCCTTCAATAAGGCCTTCTCTAGAAAGCCAGGTTTTCACCTAATATATCCAAAGTAATCTGACTCTGATCTTTTATACTTTGAGTGGGAACTCTGCATTTGACTCTGTATTCATGTGCTTGGTAATGCATGATTTTCTCTAATGCCAAAGTTCAAAAGCATCACTGCTCTTTCTATATTTTTTTTTCAAACCCTAATGTTGCATGTAAGACCTCATAAATGATGGAAAGTTGTGAACAAGAGAAACATCTGAATTTTTCAGTGATTTTATTTAATATATATATATGAAAAAATAAGTGAAAATCTGTAATACTGATATGATCTTGATATAAAACAATTCTCACATTTCTAGTTCCTTGAACAGTTCTTTTTTCCATTGAAAGTTAGACTGCCCTTTCTTGTAAATGCCATCCTGTTTATTAGCATTTGGATATAACAGTTAATTTGGATAATGGAATGCTTGGGAACATTCTGTGTCATCTATGTTTCAGGAAGTATGAATGGCATTTCAATCTGCATTAAGAGAGAAAGAATATTAGATTTCAAGTTTAAAATCTGAGTTTAGTTTGGTAAATCTTAAAGACAAAGAAACGTTTCTAAATTCATTTTTGTAATTAAACAAAATATGAGATTGCTATTAAAATCTCTATTGCTCTCATTTTTACTCAGTCACAGTTACACACCAGCTACACTATTACATCAGTGTCAAATATTTTTCAACGAGTATAGGCAGAATGGGAAAATAATTTACAAAAAATAAATGTAGGTTGCTATGTGAATGCATTTATGTATGGTCTAGTTTTTGTATTCCAAGCAAGACTTAAAACCCAAACAAACATTTTTACCTTTTATGGTAAATATGAAACTAGTGTATATGACAAAGATGCTCAGAAAAGGTCAGGTTTAAGCCTAAACAGATATTATCTGGAAGAAGAAATTATTTCTCCTTTAATCTCTAGCAAATAAATGAGCTAAAATGAAGTGCATGTTTTTACTTCCTGAACATTTCAGGATAAGCAAAAAAAAAAAAAAAAAGAAGAAGAAAAAGAACAGAAGGACACAGATTAAACCAAATGATCTACTGTTATTCTTGTGTCTGTCTCTGGTGCTTCCTTTTGTAATGCAGCTGTTCAGATATTGTCAGCATATGAATTACAGTAATGTACGTAACAGTAGATGGTTGCTACCGATTTTTTTTTTAAGTGGAAATCTGTGGCATCTGGACATCGGCATATCTATTATAGCTCCAAGAATTCTTGGTTAAATCATAGTCCAGACGTTATTGACATTTACATTATGGCTTATAATAAGCGCTTTTGTTCTTTTATCTTAAGATCTGAAATATTTGCCTTTATTGTGATTACCTTAGCCATCTCTCCCAAATCAGGTTTATTACTGAGGTTGGTCCTTGAACAAAATCTCTGTCTGTCTCTTAAAGTTTCATCCTGACAGAAAGAATGTGAACCCACTTAAGATTTGTATGTTTGCTTACTATGACAATTCAAATAATTTCAGAGACCCACAACTGAATGCATATCATTCTACTAATTGTGGCTCAGAGATGCTTCAATACACATTCTTTAAGGATATACTTTATTTTCATGGCACAGCTGTGAAAAGATTATGAAGAACATGGCTGAAGGATCTGACCTCTCTTATACAGATTGAGAGTTGGATTGCCTGAGTGTAAAACCAACGTGCTCAATTGGAAGCTCTTAGAGTAGGGATGTCAAACTGCCGGCCCACAGGCCGGATGCATCATGGCGAAACTGCGCCCACCCCATTGCTGGCAATGGGGAAAAAAAGTCATGATACTTTGCGACACATCACGTGACGTTGCGAGTTTGACAACCCTGTCTTAGAGCACAACAACATGCTGTGTGAATATGGAGAGATGCCGAGTCTGGGCCTATCTGCTGTATGTCAGCTACTACCAGAAACATATACCACTAATGACTTATTTTTGGCCAAAGAGAAAGCCAAGAAAGTGGCTTCGTTCTGGCAATTTAAAGTTTGATCTAGACACGGAAGAAGAAATGCCATGTTTTGGGCAGCAGGGGGAGTTCAGCCACTAGGTGTCTGCCTCCATCTCCCTATGCCACAGGTCTGCAACCTACGGCTCCGGAGCCGCATGCGGCTCTTTCAGCCATCTCCTGCGGCTCCCAGTCCTCTGCCATGTGCAGTCCAAAAAAAAAGTGGGACTAAAAAAGTTCAACCAATCAGTTCAAATATGCAGGGTAGGTGCATATGTCGCCTTGGCTCCACTCTTCAGTCAAACCCTGTTCTGCGCATGCGCGCATGTACATGCATGTGCACACATTTTTGCGGCTCCCAGTTTTTTCTTTTGTGAGGGAACCGGTTCCGAGTGGCTCTTTCACTGTTTCAGGTTGCTGACCCCTGCCCTATGCCCATGAGAGAGACACTGCAGATCTATGGGATAGTAAAAGCATCCAGGCATACCTCCTTTATCTGATATACGTATATAGGCTGACTAAGCAGGCTCCTACTTTGCCAGGCAGCCTTTTTCACTTTGCCCCTGTGGATCAGGAAATCTGTGCAGTGAGTAGGGACTTGGCAAGATCGTGGTTTGACAGATGGTCAAGCCCATGAATGTAGCCATCTGTCAAAATTTGCCTACTTCTACAGTCCCAATCCATGTTGCTGTTAATATTTTATTAAAGTTCATTTGCCACCCAACTTCAGTGGACTTTGGGTAGCTCCAATGTACTCTGGGTGGCATTAAATCACAGGAAAGGGCTGAGGGTCAGAGGGAGCTACGAAGGAACTGAGCCAAAACAAGTAAACAATAGAGCGAATTGCATGAAGTTAAAAATAAAATTCTTAAAGGATTTAGAAACGGAAGTTGAAACTTTCTTAGGTTTGACTGATCTACTATCATATACAGTAAAAGTCTACTATTGGATGTTCATCTGAGTAAA
Source organism: Vipera ursinii (assembly GCF_947247035.1). Classification (NCBI taxonomy): domain Eukaryota; kingdom Metazoa; phylum Chordata; class Lepidosauria; order Squamata; family Viperidae; genus Vipera; species Vipera ursinii. The sequence goes on along the minus strand of NC_139513.1, from coordinate 214,803,869 downwards.
AGGATTGTGTGTAGATAGTGGATCAGTTGTCAGATCAACTAGACTGAATATAGTTGAGTGGCACCAGTCTTTCACTGTCTACATAATCAGGCAAAAACGAGTTTAAGCACGTATACAGGTAGTCCTCTAATTATGACGGTTTACCTAGTGGCTGTTCAAAGTTACTGAAACAGGGGACTGAGGACCATTTTTCACACTGTTGCAGCATCCCTACTGTCACCTGATAAAAATTCAAACAGTTGGCAACTGACTTCATTTATGAGGATTGCATTGTCCTGGGATCATGTCATCACCTTTTGCTACTTTCTGATAAGCAAAGTCAATGGGTTGACCAGATTCACTTAACAGACGTGTGACTAACTTAACAACTGCAACGATTCACTTAAGAGCTGTGTCAAGAAAGGTCATAAAAAGGGGCAAGGCAAATGTCAATCTTAGCAACATAAATTTTGGACTCAGTTCCACCTGTTTAGAAACTGGGAGATGGTGAGTTCTAGTCCTGCCTTAGCCATGGAAAACAGCTGGGTGACCTTGGGCCAGTTACACTCTTTCAGCCTAACTCGTCTCACAGATTTATTATTGTGGGGAAAATAGGAGGAAAAAGAAGTATTCAGTCCCTTGAACTGGCGAATAAAGATGGTATATAAATAATAAATAAGGTATATGTTAGAGGTGGAAATACCAAATAAGGTAGAGCTAAATTCTGTAAGGTGGAAATACAGATAGTCCTTGAGTTATGATCACAACTGAGCCCAAAATTTATGTTGCTAAGTGAAACATTTGTTAAGTAGGTTTGCCCCATTTTACAACTTTTCTTGCCCCAGTTGTCAAGTGAATCATTGCATTTGTTAAGTTAACAACATGGCTGTTAAGTGAATCTGGATTCCCCATTGACTTTGCTTGTCAGAAAGTCTCAAAAGCTGATCACGCGGCCCTTGGACACTGCAACCGTCATAAATATGAAGCACTTGCCAAGCATCTGAATTTTGATTGTGTGACCATGGGGATGCTGCGACGGTTGTAAGTGTGAAAAACGGCCATGTCACTTTTTTCCAGTGCCGTTGTAACTTTGAACAGCCACTAAATAACTGTTGTAAGTTGGGGGCTACCTGTAGCATTAAGTGTTAAATCACTTATTTTGCATACAGATGGTCTGTAGCATCCAGGTCAAACCTTCTTCCATATTGTGTGGACTGGTTCCTGAAGTATGTTCTTCCAAATGTGATAAAACCTTTCCTCCTGTCAGACCTAGTTGGTGTGCTCAGCGTGAAAGAGCGTGCAGTCTAATACACAACATCTGAAGGCCTACATTGTTCAACACCTGCACTTAAAAAGCATGTCTAAAAATAGCTTTGCATCCCTCAGTCGTTTTCGTTTGTTTCATGCGTTCTGGAAGTCGGTTAGTGTAATTATCAAAACCATAGCAATATACTAAGAGATCTCTATGCTGCTCTTTCTAGGCTTGTAGGGAGGACTCGAACTTCCTCCATCTAAAAACCGCTTAAGAGACAATGCTATATGTACGTCTTCAGAGTTCGTTTCCAGAAAGTAGGACTTATTTCCAGGGAAGAGGGATTAGGAATGCTGTTTCATTTCAATTTAAAATCCAGGTCATAAAGAGCAACAAATACCTATGTATCAAACTGGTTTCTGTTCATTGAAATGGGCAATGATTTTTTTATTTTTATTTAAGGAGGTTTGTTTTGGGGAAAGGAGAGGAACAGTTTCTTTTCTTTTCTTTCAAATGACCTGACTTTTGGAAGACTGGAAAGTATTAGAACTTAATTAATTATGCTTCAATTATAACTGTATGCTGCGATAATTGGAAGACTACGCAGGAGGGGACACAATGTTAAAATGAGGGAGGAACTGGAATTCAAGAATGTTTTGAAGACAAACATGGACAGAAGACGAGGTTCACAGAGGCACCACACGGTGACTGCCTATTTAGAAGACAGGTTTCAAACAAAGTCTTTCAATCTTCACTTTTAGCTTATACAACGTGGAAAATTCCTTTGCCTTCTTCATATTACTCAATGTCTTAGAAGACCAAAGTGAGACCTACGGTTAATTATTCTTCAGCAATATCTGAAGTGCTGTTATTCACCGCCTCTGCGTTCTATGAATATCTGACATGTCACTTGTCTTTGAACTAGATGCCAGTCACACTCAATCGGAGAAAATCTACTTTCATTCTTAGAAAGGTCCAATTTTTGAGAACTTTCGAGCAAACCCGCTCCCTTTCAGACTTCTGAATCCATGCTTTTCTCCCATTTCTTCTTGATTGTGTGTGCACATTTTTCTTAAAAGAAACTTGTTTCCATTGAAAACAAGTTGGAGAGAGGTTTTTTTATAGCTCCAGGAATGATACTGATTTCTTTCTTTCTTTCTTTCTTTCTTTCTTTCTTTCTTTCTTTCTTTCTTTCTTTCTTTCTTTCTTTCTTTCGTTCGATTTTACAAAGTCAGAAGGAAAGAGATGAGTAGATTGGCAGAACAGGTTGATGCTTTTATCCTAGCCTCAGAAGGGGAAATTCAAATAGCTCTGTGCTTCCTGATACACCCTCCCGAAGACCATTGTAGCTTAATTGTCACAGTCTACCAAAATAACATCATAGTGGGAAAATGAAAATGATCCAAAATAAGTTGCATCAGTAATTCGCATTGTGGAATAAATCAAGATTCTACACAGCAGCGCACAATTCCTATCCTCAAAATCTTTTGGTAGCTGTCTCAAGGTACTGGTATATTGACAAATAACTCATTCATTGTCCACAGAATAGCTTCTCATAGGACCACAGAAGTCACTGTCTATGTAAGAAAATGTTTTGATAATATTCCCATGATACTCTGAAGATTTATTTAGCTTACGGCATATTGTACATAGACTAACAATATATATTAACATTTGATCTAGCTCAGGGGTGTCAAACTCAATTTCATTGAGGGCTGCATCAGCATTGCGGTTGCCCTCATGGGGCCGGGTGGGTATGGCCAGGGTGGGCGTGTCCTACTGGGTAGGCGTGGCTAGAGTGCATATGGCCTACTGGGTGGGCATGGCCAGCTCTACATCGTTCGCATCAAGGGTGCCTATGGGGGCCTGGGCAGGAGTGGGACAGATCTGGGGGTCTCTGGCAGAAGGAGGGTCTCTGGGCCAGGGCCAAGGCAGTGGGGGCCGTTCCCTCACTGTTTCCAGAATGGCTTCGCGGGCCACATGAAACCACTTCGCGGGCCACATCCGGCCCCCGGGCCTTGTGTTTGACATGTCTGATCTAGCTTGATAAAACACAATAAAATATAAATGTTAAAAAGATCTCTGTTGAAATGTTAATGTCTAGGCCATGGGTCGGCAACCTCGGCTCTTTTATGACTCATGGACTTCAACTCCCAGAATTCCTGAGTCAGCATAGCTGACTCAGGAATTCTGGGAGTTGAAGTCCATGAGTCATAAAAGAGCTGAGGTTGCCTACCCCTGGTCTAGGCCATCTAATCATCGAAGTGCAGCATCGTTTATCTTTTTAAAAAAATCACATGCTGTCACACTGAGGAGAGGATATTATGCCCCATTTATACAAGGAGTCCCCTGCAGATGCTGTGTGAGGTGTGAATCCCAATCCTAATCCCTGAAGAATAACAGAAAGAGACAATCATATTTATGCTTAATGTGTTGTGCAAATTCTGCCCAAGTGGTGAGTTTAATTCAACAGGTCATATGAGCCCAGATAATGAGTTAATTGAATACATCTAGTCAAATATGAGTAAATGTATTATAAGCAGTGTTCCGTGCGCCTTTGGCGTTTAGTCATGCCGGCCACATGACCACGGAGACGTCCTCGGACAAGCGCTGGCTCTTCGGCTTTGAAACGGAGATGAGCACCGGCCCCTAGAGTTGGAAACGACTAGCACGTGTGTGCGGGGGAACCTTTACCTTTACCTTTTATCATAAGATACATTTGTCCTTGTCTCTTCACCTCAGTGTTCTTTGCTTTGACTGGCAACAAAACTGTAGCGTTTAAACTACAATCATTTTATGTTATCTGGTACCCTGTCTTATGTATGTTGAATATGAGAATGAAGAGCTGGAAGAAGCGCATGCTAAGAAATGTCCTCGGTTGTTTCTTTTTTCACACTTGAAGATGAATACCTTTTTGAGGAGACTGAAAAATGAGTGAAACAGGGAAATCACGCATTGAATGCTTAAGAAATCTGCTTTTTCTCTTTTTGAAAAAACAAAACAAAACAGCAAGACAACACACCACTGAAAGTTGACAATTTACTACCAAAATTGAGGTTCTGAAACATGGAATCCCACTGGATGATGTATACTCCGTTTACCAGGTATTTTTGGTTTGAAGTTAAATGGCGAATTTTAGAATCTCCTTTAAAAAGGGATGTCATATAGTGTTTGTTACAAGTTCATAAATAACTAAAGATATATTGGGAAACATTTTAGATTCCATGTTTATTTACTGGTATTTTTCTAACCAATTGTACTCTTCTAATCTTTTCACATGCTTTTCATTTTTCATAGTTTATATTTTCCAAAATGTATAATAAAAAAATAAAGTCTTTGAAGTCTCTAAAAATGGAACGTCATCTGAACTGTGGCAATGAGATACCTGTTTTCTCTACTGTGGATTATTTTAGTTATATTCATACTATGGATTTACCTCATTATTCAATATTTTAATAATAATTTTCCTCATTTGAAGAATAACACAGTGGCTAATAGCAACCAAAAATATAGACCTAGTTTAATTGATTGGGTCTACAAATTACTTTGCACATTTTAGATTTTTGTAATTTCAAGGACTCAAAGTAAATCCTTGAAGTCAGTAATATATTGAAACATATTTAAATACAATTGTTTTTCCAAACACACTTAATTTGGATAATTAATCTAAATTATTCTGTTATATTTTAGACAATGAGTTTCAATCAGCTAGGGATTTTTATTTTATTGTACATATTTTACATCAATCCTTTTGGAATTCCCTGCTTGAAGTCTGGAAGACTTTTAAAATTAGTTTTCACCTCTGACGCATATCTGACCATGGAATGTCACTTATCACTTGGAAATAATCTAATGAATGCAGCACAACTATCCACCCTGTTTACAGATTTTTTTAAAAGATGTATTTCTTTGGAATGGAATGTACTAGCCCTTGTACATAATCGTATATTACATTCTGAATTACAGAGATTATTGTTTAGTCTTTGTTGTGTGTTTTATTCTTTCCCCAGGAAGAGAAAAATAACAACCCCCCTTGATCCATGGAAGTAAAAATAAAACTAGGCTAAATTTGAAGCTACAGTTTATATAATTGCCAAGGTGGCTTGTCAAATAAGCTGATTCCCCGACATGCGATGAATTGGTCCTCAATAAGGAACCACTAATATATTGACGGTACTTTATTTTAAGGCAGAGTTACTGTGCACACTGTATCCTGCAGGGGATACAAAAATACACACAGAGTTACTATTCAGTAAAAACAGAGTTACATGCAGTACTGTACAGAGTTACATATAGAGTTACATACAGGCTGTATCCCACAGCCTCTCAAAAACTTAGATATTGCTCCTTACCTGCTCCAAAGCTGATCTAACTGAAATAAGTATGTGGTGTTCATATTGGGATTCAAATAAATTCAGACTGTTAAGCACTATTTTTGAAAAAAGAGGTGCAGCTGTCTATTTAGTGGCATGTCAAAAGATACACTTCAAACAGTACTGGGCCTGGACAAAAATAACCTCTAAATATAGTTGTTTTCCATGTAATTAATAATTTTCTCCTTCTGTTATACATTAGAAAAAATTAAGTGCAAGTTTGGGGCAGGCTGTAGGGACCACATTCAAGTATATTAAAAGCTGCAGTATATGCCATTCTCTGTCTTGAGATAAGTGCACAAAGTCATCTGGGTGGACTTGAGCCAGTCACTCTCTCTCAGCCCTAGAAAAAAAGCAATGGCAAGCCACTTCTGAAAAACCCTGCAAAGAAAATTGTAAGGACTAGTCCAAGCAGTTGTCAGGAGTCAACATTGACTCGAGGGGATAAAAAATGGTAAGGAAAGATCTGACATGAACGTCAGGGTAGATAAACATTTATGGTTATATAGCCACATGCTTAGAATCAGAAATATGAGGCAGTTTCTTTTATTCAATGCACAAATACAAAGAAATTCAATTTCTAAACTGACATTTAAAAAATCCTAATTCCATCCCAAATGTTTCAATCGATCTCCCGTATAAATGACTTTATAGTGATATCAGCCTAGGGTAAGAAATTGATATTGAAAGTTGATCTTCTGTGGTTACAGAAGTCATTGCCCACCTACTTTGTTCTCAACTAAAAGGTCTGAAATTGATCCAAATACATGTAGGGAGAAGAGGGGGATTTAACTATGTGAACATGTAAATAGAAATTCTGTTATTGAACACTGGAAGTTTTTAAGGAGAGATTGTACAGCCATTTGTCTGAAATGGTATAGGGTTTCCTGCCTGAGCAGGAGTTGGACTAGATGACCTCCAAGGTCCCTTCCAACTTTATTATTATTATTATTATTATTATTATTATTATTATTATTATTATTATTATTATTATAAAATACGATGTATAAATACAAAGAAGAGAGAACAAATTGAAATTCTTGGAATGTGACATTGCTGCATCTAGCAGCATATTCTGTTTATCCTGTGCTCCATGAATTGCAAATTCCATCCTGCCCTACTTGCATCTAGCAGCAGCTATGAAACTTAAATAAAATGGGGATTAAATATTTATGTGGCTTTTTTCCCATTAAGCCAAAACACAATAGGGGATGCCATTTATCTATCAGTGCAGTGAATGGGCTAGGGGTGTAATACTCAAGCTGAACTGCATTTTTGTGGTTTCACTTATTGCAGAGAATTTAATCCACTGTATGAAAGCCAAATATAGAGAAGGCCTTCTAGAACTGGTCCAGTTGCAAATGGATTTGCACCCCTAGTTTAAACATGATCCACAGAAGAATTACTTTATTTTTTTATACCGCCGTTTGAGCATACTGTGCTTAGATTAAAATATTTAATCTAGCCCAGGCCAGAAATGAATTGATCTCATTAATAAATTAAAGGGATATAATATTTGTTGCAGCATGTTTATCTTATTAAACTATTAAACTAGCATGGGCTCCTAAAGATGCTTAATATAAAATCAATAACAAATGGAACATTGTTGTAAAAAACAGGATGCAAATGTGAAAGGGACAGGGAGGGAAAAAGGGATGAAAACTAACACAAGCCCTATTATTTTAAAAGTTGTACAGTTTTTATAATGCCTAAAATAAAGGCACATCAGAATGAAGAGAATGTCTGCCTGTCTGTTTGTCTGCCTGCCTACCTACCTACCTACCTACCTACCTACCTACCTACCTACCTACCTACCTACCTACCTATCTATCTATCTATCTATCTATCTATCTATCTATCTATCTATCTATCTATCTATCTATCTATCTATCCTCAAGTTATGACCACAATTGAGCTCAGAATTTATGTTGTTAAGTGAGGAATTCGTTAACTGAGTTTTGCCCCATTTTACGATCTTTCTTTGCCACATTTGTTAAGTGAATCATTGCAGTTGTTCAGTTAATAGCACAGTTGTTTAGTGAATCCAGCTTCCCAATTGATTTTGCTTGTCGGAAGGCTGCAAAAGGGGATCGCATGACCCTAGGATGCTGCAACCATCATAAATGTGAACCAGTTGTCAAGCCTCTGAATTTTGATCACTTGACCATGGGGATGCTGCAATGGTCATAAATGTGGAAAACAGTCATAAGTCACTTTTTCCGTGCTGTTGTATCTTTGAATGGTCACTAAATGAACTGTTGTAAGTCAAGGACTGCCTGTATATTTATATCTAAATAAAGGTAGTCCCTTTAGCCCAACAGATAAAGTGAAGCTGTAATTCCTGCCATCTCAATAGGGTACAGTGGATAGGGGGATGGTGTTCAATTAGTCTCCCAAAATATAGGTAGTCCTCAATTTATGACCACAGTTGGGGCTGGAACTTCCATTGCTAATGATGCAATTGTTAAGTGAGTGATTGAGTGATCATTCCTGATTTTATAATCTTTTTTTGCCATATTTGTTAACTGAATTCGGTTTCCCTGATTCACTTGTTGGAAGCTGCCTGGGACAGTTGCAAAAAGGCAATCCCGTGACTGCAGGAATGCGACGACTGGCTTTATGATACTTTTTTCAATGTTACCTTAACTTTGAATGATAGCTAAATAAATCGTCATAAGCCAAGGACTACCTTTAATATGTAGCTTAAGATATGAGATTGCAGCTTAATATTCTTTCTTTGGTGTCACCCTGCCTTTTACACTTATTTTGTATACTAACCATTCTGTATTCAGAGCTGGGTCCTCAGGGCAATATAGCAAAATGCCAGGATAAAGTGTATTCTGATGTTTTTAGAGGAGCCTTTCGTAACATAGGTGTCACCAGGTTTTAGCTCTACAACTGCATCAGAGTCTCTGCTGAACTTGGACTCTACTTTTGACTGCAGTTAGGGCATGTTGGAAGGGTTGTGGACATTGACACTTCTGTCCAAAAAAGAACACAGCATTAAAAAGGAAGCTGATTTTTTTTCTTTCTGAGATGCTAATTTTGCATATGCAGAGCACTTTGAATTTATTCAGTTTGAAGGGATATCTTTTGACATAATCCTTTTTCAGCTAGCAGCTCGAACACCTGAAAACAAAACAAACAAAAATGTCTTTTTTTCTTCTTCTCCTTCTTGGTGCAAAAAAGTTAAATGGATTCTGAAATATAGTAGGTAGAAATAAGACCTCCAGTTTATTTTAGGCCTGATTGAGAAATAATCGTGCTATTGTACTGTTATCTTTCTTGTGAATTTTTCAGAGACATCTGGTTGATTAATGTGGTAACAAAATGCTGAACTGGATTGGTCTTTGTTAAATTTCAGATCTTGTGTTTGGAAAATTACAGCTATGTTTGTTTGAATTAAGAGCTTCTTTGAGTTGTGGTTATGAGTCAAATGTGCAAGAGTTACGCATTTTTTATGGGCTGCCCATGCTTTTGAGAAACTCTGAAGATAAAATGTTCTTCAAAATGTATCTCACAAGCCCTGCAACATAATCAATGCTGGGATGCTAAAATGGGTTTACGGCTAGTCCCAGTTCAATCTACCTTTCAGAGATATTGAGAAGATGAAACTGGGTAACATATACAGTTAGAACAATTAATCAGTGGAACAAACTGCCTCTGTAAGTTGTGAATGCTCCAATACTGGAAGTTTTTAAGAAGAGACTGGACAACCATTTGTCTAAGCAGGGGGTTGGACTAGAACAGGCGTCAGCAACTTGAAACAGTGAAAGAGCCATTCGGAACCAGTTCCCTCACAAAAGGAAAAACTGGGAGCCGCAAAAAATGTGTGCACATGCGCGTACATGCGTGCATGTGCAGAACAGGGTTTGACTGAAGAGTGGAGACAAGGCGAGATATGCATCTACCCTGCCTATTTGAATTGATTGGTTGAAATTTTTTAGTCCCACTTTTTTTTTTTGGACTGCACATGGCAGAGGACTGGGAGTTGCAGGGGACGGCTGAAAGAGTTTTTTTTAATGTACTGGCCATGTAGTGCTTTGTCTTCCCATGCCTCTATTCTGTTCTTCATATGGTCTTTCTTTTTTTTTATTGAAAAGTTTTATCATACATTTTATCTTTAACAGTCCCCCCTACCCCTCCCCTATCCCTCCCTCCTTACCCCTCCCCCCCTCCCCACCCACCCCCGACTTCCCAGAGCTAAGTACAAGGTATAAAAAACAAAAAAAAATCATAAACAACCATATGCTAATAACCGTAAACTCTAAAATCTATCGCTCTCTAGCTCATATAGGATAACTACAAACACTATTAATATAGAATATATATATAAAAAAAACAGAAAAAAAGAAAGGAAGACTTATTCAAATGCTACATGAAACTTCTTAGCCCCATATTTGTTCTGGATATACTCAATCCATTTTCTCCACTCCATAATATAGCGTTCTTGCGAATGATCTTTCAAATAAGCCGATATCTTTGCCATCTCTGCCAGGTCAGAAACCTTTAAAGTCCATTCTTCTATAGTCGGCAGTTCCTCCTTCTTCCAATACTGACCTATTAAGAGTCTTGCTGCCGTAATTAAATTCAACATCAACTTAGTGTCCACAACCGTAGCATCTGTAATTATTCCCAACAAAAAAAGTTGCGGACAAAACTTTAACCTTTGCTTAAAAATCTTCTGCATATTCCACCAGATTTTTATCCAAAAAGCCTTAACCTTTTTACAAGTCCACCATATGTGAAAATATGTTGCGTCTTCGTCACCGCACCTCCAACATTTAGGCTGATAATTCGGATACATACTTGCAAGCTTTTTAGGATCTAAATGCCATCTATAAAACATTTTATAAAAATTCTCTCTTAGATTTTGAGCTTGTGTGAATTTTACGTTCCTCACCCAAATCCTTTCCCACGTGTCCATTGTAATAACTTCTTGGATATTTTGGGCCCATTTAATCATACAATCTTTAACAAGCTCTGTTTCTGAGTCAATTTCTATCAATGCAAGATATATCCGTTTGATATGTGCTGGACCCTGATTTCTAATTTGGTTTATCAGATTTTCATCAGTCATTGTAAAACCAATTTTCTGATCTTCTTTCCACCTGGCCCGTAACTGAATATATTGAAACCAAGTTTGAACAATCTTCTCATCTCGCAAGAGGCTATATGGTTTCAGACACCAGACATTTCTTTCCAAACTTAAAATCTCCTTATACGTAGTCACATCATGTTTGAAACCAGCATGTATATTTTCTATTGCGTGTTTTGGAATTGCCCACAATGGTATCTTGCAATCTAGCTTATGTCTATACTTCTTCCAAACTCTCAACAATGCCTGTCTTAAAATATGCACTCTAAACACATTGTCTACCTTCTTGTCATACAACAAATATGCATGCCAGCCAAACAACAAGTCATGGCCCTCAAGATTTAATAATCTCTCTTGTGTCAAATTAATCCAATCACTTATTCCTACTAACGCAGCAGCTTCATAATATAGTTTAAGATTGGGCATTTTAAGACCACCTCTCTCACGAGTATCCTGCATAATCTTAAGTTTAACTCGTGGCCTTTTCCCTGCCCAGACAAATTTATTGATACCTCGCTGCCATTCCTCCAAATTAGAATCTTTCTTAAGAATCGGTATCATTTGAAATAAAAATAAAAATTTAGGCAGGACGTTCATTTTCACTGCTGCGATCCGTCCCAACAAAGACAATTGCAATTTTTCCCAACTCTCCAATTCTTTTTGAATTTTCCCCTATAGTTTTTCATAATTATTTTTATATAACTTTGTATTAGAGGGCGACAAAAACACCCCCAGATATTTAACCCTTTTAACAATCTCAAATCCAGTTGATCCTTCTAAGAGAGCCTTTTGGGAAACTGTCATATTTTTGGCCAGAATTTTGGTTTTCTGTATATTAACTTTAAATCCAGAAACCTTCCCATATTGTGTTATTATCTCCATCAGGTCCACAACAGAGTTCTCTGGCTGGGTCACTGTAACAACCAGATCATCTGCGAATGCTCTCAGTCTATAATCCTGATCTCTAATTTGTATACCCTTAATTTTTTCCGAATTCCGTATTTTAACCAATAATATCTCTAATGTTAACACAAATAACAAGGGCGATAACGGACACCCTTGCCTTGTGCCCTTCTCAATATTACATGCTTCTGTCAGGCTATTATTAACTATAATTCGGGCAGTTTGTTTTTGATATAATGCCCTAATCGGTTGTAAAATTTTTTCCCCAAAATCCATTTTATCTAAAACTTTCATCAAAAATTGCCAATTCAGCTTTTTCAGCATCTAAAAAGATTAGCGCCGCAGGGATCTGGTTGTTCCTTTCCAAAAACTCTAACACATCAACTATATGCCTCACATTGTTTTTCATTTGCCTACCACTAATAAACCCCGTTTGGTCCCCATGAATCACCTGTTGCAGAACCCTCATCAGTCTATTAGCCAACACCTTAGCAAATATCTTGTAATCTGTATTTAAAAGCGATATCAGTCTATAATTTTTAACTTGAGTAGCATCTTGGTCTTCCTTCGGAATCAAGGAAATAAAAGCTGTTCTCCAAGACGGTGGCACCTTTCCCCCCCTCTGGATTGTCTGGAACAGTTCCTTTAACGGTTTTATCATCTCTAATTGTAAATTTTTGTAATAAGCTGCAGTCAAACCATCCGTACCTGGTGCTTTATCCACCTTCAATTCCTTAATTGCTGTAAAAATTTCTTCTTCTGAAATCAGTTGATTAATCCCCTCTTTTTGTACTTGCATAAGAACCGGGATGCTAGCATTCTCCAAATATATATCAATGTCTTTTTCATTAATCTTCTCCTTAGCATATAATTTAGAATAAAAATCCACAAAAGCATCCTTAATAAGGTCCTGTTGAAACACAATCCTTCCTTTATTCTCAATTTTGTCTATATTAAAAGCCCTTTGCTTTTTCCTCAGTCTATAAGCTAACCATCTACCTGGTTTGTTAGCGTTGCAAAAGGTATTATGCTTGGCAAACCGCAAATTGGTTGCCACTTGGTCAGCCATTAATTTATCAAATTGTCCTCTTAACAGTTTAATAGCCTCCTTAGTCTTCACATCCTCTGGATTCAAAATCAAAGCCTTTTCTTTTTCCTTTATTTCATTCTCCAATTCTTTCCTCCTAGCTTCCACAGCACGTCTATGTTTATTGTTCATATATATCAACACCCCTCTCATATAGGCCTTGCTAGCATCCCACACCATGTCCATAGAGGTGCCCTTATTCATATTAATTTCAAAAAAATCCTTCATCCGCTGCTTACATTCTTCCACATTTCTCTGATTTCTAAACAAATTCTCATTTACGCGCCACGAGCGCCTATCTCTATTTTCCTTATTAATCTCTAGCCAGACTGGGCTATGATCAGAAATAGTTCTTGCACATATCTTCACCTTCTTAATCCTTGAAAAAAAGTCATTAGTCAACAAAATAAAATCGATCCTGGAAAAAGATTGATGTCTGTCAGAAAAAAAAGTATAATCCTTTTCATACGAATGTCTTTCACGCCAAATATCTCGCAGTTCCAAGTCATCCTTCATTTCAAAAAAGGATTTAGGCAGTCTAGCATGACTTGGGACGTGCTTAAAAGCTCCAGCCTTGTCCATCTGTACATCCCAAACACCATTCCAATCCCCCATAAAAATAAAAGATTTATAATCCAACTGGGTAAGCTTTGTATGAAGTAAACTAAAAAAGTCAGCTTGTTGTTGATTAGGAGCATATAATCCAACTAAAAGCGTCTTTTTACCTTCTAGCAGCAACTCTATCATAACGTATCTTCCATGCTTATCTGCTTCAATTAAGTCCGCTGTTAAAGCACTTTTAACATAAACAACCACTCCATTTTTCTTATTCATTGCAGAAGCAACAAATTGCGTGCCCAACCTTGAGTTCAATAAATACTTTTGGTCCACAACCCTAATATGCGTTTCTTGCAAACATCTAACATCTATCTTGAATTGTTTTAAATATTGAAAAACTTTCTTCCTCTTCTGTGGTGAATTTAGTCCATTAACGTTCCAAGTTAAAAATGTAGTTGCCATGCATATCATCCCAAAGCTCTTGGAGCACTGCTTTAATAGGACTATCTTTTTTAGGACGTGCTCCTCCCACTGCTTGGCTGTAAGTACGTTTTGGAAGTTCCATAGACTTCTGCTGATCTTGTTCTTTTATTTTTTTTGATCGTTTTAAAGCAGCACGCGTCACCCTCTGCTCTCTAGGATCATCCAAAGAAGTTGTAGCTTGGTCTCCTCCAGCACCATTCTCCTCTGTCTGTCCATCTTCAGCCTCTTGATGTTCTCCTTCTCCAGATCCCTTTGCAGCTTCCAGAAGTGATAGTGGGGTTGCTTTTAAAACGTTATTATAAAAATCACGCGCCTGCATCACAGTGGCCAAACGGTACCTTTTACCTTCATGCATCACCATCAACCCAACTGGAATCTCCCATCTGAACCTTATATCTCGTTGCTTGAGCTCTTGCACAAGAAATGTAAAATCCTTCCTTCTCCTTAAAATCTTTGGAGGAATTTCTTTTAGAACCAAAACTTCTTGATCAGCAATCACAACTTTAGTATCATAGGCAGCTTGAATAACTTCATCTCTAATTTCCCTCTTTGCAAAATAAACCACCACATCTCTAGGTAGCTTTCTCTGTCTAGCAATCCATGAATTCACACGAAACACTTTATCCATGCCTCCCTTTATTTCAGATGCTGGCTGACTCAATACTACTTCCAGAGCCTCCGAAATCAGCTGCTTTAGGTCTTCCTTAATATTCTCTTTTAAGCCTCTGATTCTAACAGCATACTGCATCTGGTAATATTGAGCAAGACTCAGTTCTCTGTCCATTTTGTCTCTTAAATCTTCATTCTCCAGTACTTTTGCTTCTAATATGGCATTCTTTTGAGTCAAATCTTCCACTTTTTCATCCAAATCTTCCACACATTCAGCCACTTTATGCACTGAAGACAAAATTTCTACCTTCATCACACTAAACTTCTCTTCCATCCTCTCTTCTATTCTCTCCTCCAATTTCTCCAATTTCTCCTCCATCTTTGCAAATTTATCACCCATTGATTCCAGAATTACCTGGGCATGTTTTTCAAGAGCATCTTGTAGATCCTTCGGTGTCAATACATCAGGAGGAAGCAACGCTGACAATGATGACTGTTGCACCGGAGAAGTTCCAGCACTCCGAAGAGTTTTTGGGGGAGGTTTAGCCGCCATCTTTACTTTCACTTACTACGCACTTTCACTTTTAAATTTATAAAGTCCATTAAGCTAGAAAGCAGTAATAAAAGTCCTCTTCACCTTTTCCTCCTGTACCGCTCTGCCTGCTCCTTTTATTCCATGGTCTTTCCTTCTGGCAGGGGTGGTCGCAAACGCCTGGCTCCGCTCCAGAAATCACGGAGCAGAGACGCTGATCAGCTGGGAGCAACCCAGGCTGCGGGGGAGTTTAATCCTTCAGCCGCCCAAGCTATAAGCTCAGGCGGCCCCGGAGAACTCAACCCCTACCTGGGGCCTCACCCCCTCCTCTTCTCCCGAGGAGGGGGCTTCAAATCCACCCGTACAGCTGATCGGCGCTGTTTCGGGTGGAAACAACACAGCTGAGCCGCGGGCAGCCCGAAAAGGCTGTCTCCGGCGCCGCGCCGCCACCGGAAGTCCTTCATTTGGTCTTTCTTGTAGGCCAGTTTGTTCTCTCCAGTAGTCAGTAAGCCTTCCTGATATACTAATTTCAGCGCATCTTCATCATTGTCCTTCAGATATTCTTCCAAAGCCATTTTTTCTTCTTCAACCATCTGATGTACTTGCAGCATTCCATGTCCACCTATTTGCCTTGGTAGATAGAGTCTATCAATGTCACTGCGTGGATGAAGGGCATGATTCATTGTCATTATTTTTCTGGTCTTCCTATCCATTGCTTTTAGTTCTGCTTGAGTCCAGTCCACTATTCCAGCTGTGTATCTAATGACTAGAATTGCCCAGGTGTTGATTGCCCTCATGGTATTTCCTCCATTGAGTTTGGACTTTAAGATCTTCTTCACTCTCTTGATATATTCACCTCTAATCTTTTTCTTGACTTCAGTGTACTTGATGTTGTCAGCTTGAAAGATACCCAAGTATTTGTAGTAATCTTCCTCATCCAGACTCTTAATGTTATTTTCATGGGGCATCTTGATTCCTTCAGTTTTCACTATTTTTCCTTGTTTAAGAGTAAGTGTGGCACAAGCCAAACTCCATTGCAATATCTTGTCTATATATACGGACAGTGTTCAGCAGCGATTCTATTTCAGATGATGTTTTTCCATACAGCTTCAGATCATCCATGTGAAGGAGGTGGGATAGTCTGGCAGATGTTTTTGACGTTTGATAGCCATGTCCTGAGTTATTCAGTATTGTTGACAGAGGAAACAGTGCAATAACAAATAGTAGTGGTGATAATGAATCTCCTTGAAATATTCATCTCTTGATATTAACCTCTCCCAGTCTTTCACCATTGACCTGCAACTGTGTCTTCCATTGTGCCATCGATCTTTGCACAAATTTTCTGATGTTTCTACTGACTCCTGTTATTTCTAGGCACTTGATTATCCAGTCATGTGGCAGAGAGTCAAATGCCTTTTTGTAGTCAATCCATGCCACATTCAGGTTGGTCTTCATTTTCTTGCAGTTTTCCAAGATCATTTTGTCTATTAGGAGTTGAACTTTTGTTCCTCTGCTATTGGGGTGGTTTCCTTTCTGCTCGGGACTAAAGAGATTGGTTTCAACTAGATGCTGTTGTACTGCATCAGCTACCACACCAGTTAGCAATTTGAAAGTTGTTGGTAAGCAGGTAATTGGCCTGTAGTTGCCTGGTGTTGCCCCTTTTGCTGGATTTTTCATTATTAGGTAGGTTTTCCCAGTTGTTAGTCACTTTTCAATTTCTCCTCCTTGTAGTATATTGTTGAACTGATGGCAATGAGTGGGTATATAACAGTTAGATGTTTCAACCAAAACCCATGCAGTTCATCTTCACCTGGTGCTGACCAATTTTTGATCTTCCTTGCTCTTTTTTCTACCATTTTTGTTGTTATTACTAGTTCTTTCATTTCAACTTCTGTTTTATTTGCATACACCTCTTTTAACCAAGCCACATCCTTGTTGTGTTTCTTTGGGTTATCCCATATCTGCTTCCAGAACTGCACTGTTTCTTCCTTGTCAGGTACTGACTGATTTATTGCAGTTTCTCCATTGATGGATTGGTAGAAAGGTTTCTGATTGGATTGAAATTGGAGGTTCTGCCTATAATTTGCAATTTGAGCTTCATATCTACTGATTTTCCTGGCTATAGCTGTTATTTGCTGCTTTATTATTTCCAGTGCTTCTTTGATCTTCCTTGTTTCTAAGTGGTATTTCTTGATTAGATATTCTTTGGTCTTCTTGTTCTTCAGCTTCTTTTCTTTCATCTGTTCTAGCTTGCTTGCATGTGATCTTAACTTGCTGATCTTATTTTCTAGTCTAACCTTCCATTTTTGTGGTGCACTGTTTGTTTGTTTTTCTTCTTTGTTGATTTTGCATCCCAGGTATAACTGCAGCTGTGCTGTACATTAGTTGGTTTGTTTTTTGCAGTGAATTGGTGCTTATACTTGATATTGCAGTATTTGCATCTTTTAATGCTTGTGCTAGCTGTTTCTTTGTAACAAGCTTCAATGCGGGCAGCCTTATTCTGTTGGTTTTGTGCTGTTGTAGATGCTCAATTATTCTTTGTTTCAATTCTTTCATTTCTTTAGTTAGAGGGCTTTGTTCTTCCTGAGGAAGAGGTGCCTGGTTTCCAAATGAGAACAGTTGTATATCTCTGCTGGATTCCTTCACTGCCAACTCCCCCTGGCTTGCCTCTACATTCTGAATTACTTCTGGCAAGGCTTTGATTTCTTTGCCCTGGGTAAACCTTTGCAGTTTATCTAATTCTGTTTATGTGAATACTTTATTTCGTATTATAAATCGGCATTGATCTGCTAGTCTCTGTTCTGTTATTTCTGATTCTGGATGTTGTTCTTTCCAGAACTGGTGCATTCGTTTTAGATACCCTCTTCTTGTTGGACTTGATCTGTAATAACAGATCATTATTTCTTTGTTTTCAATCATTGTGTATTTGCAATAGGTAAACACCTTTTCTTCCAGTAGTTCTGCAGCTGCTGGCCCTGGTTGCTCAGCCATAGTCCTGAGTCCTGTAACCCATTTTTCACCAGATATCCAGGAACTCTAGTGCGGACCTTGTTAACCCGGGCGACATCCAAGCCGGTATGGCATTCTGAAATTTACGTCTCACCATATTTTTTTATGGGAGAGACACTCTTTGTCTGACTCATCTGATGGGACCTGTCCAGTATGGTTGAACCTCTGGCATAGCTCTCATCTTCCTCAGAGTACACAAGCCCACAACCATGTCAAGGTAGTGCCTCACTGGAGGATTATTATTATTATTATTATTATTATTATTATTATTATTATTATTATTATTATTTACTGTTTTGAGTTCTCACTTGAAAGCTAGGGTATATGTACATGCACTCACCATTTACATACTGCATGGAAGTGAGAGATGTACCTTTCAAGAATGAACTTTTAATACATTTTAAATGCTTGGAACATTTTTCATTAAAAACCAAAGAGGTCACAGCAAATTATTCTAGAAGCCAAATTGGCATTATATAACATTACTTGCCTCTTCCTAGAATAAAGTGTTAAGAAGCGATTATTGCAAGCTCTGGTTGACATTCTAAACCACGGCTGCTTTAACCTGAAGTTATGATTAGACATTTTTTTCATGACAACCGATTCCAGTTCAAAAGAAACTTTTCTAGGCCACCCCAAAATCTTTACTGTTACTTTTAGAGCCTTCTTTGCTTTTTTTAAAATGATGTTTGGAATATTGTTTTACGTGCTAGACAAAATTTGGGATGTTAGAGACGCAACTGGATGATTATAATGAGAGACTAAACTGCAATGATTTGTGGAGTAGGAGAATGAAACTGTTAGGCAGGGCTGGAGATGAAGAAGGAAGGAAACTGTATGAAACCGCAGGTGGAAACCCCCTAGAAAACAATGAGGGAGGTGAGATGATTCATAGGGTGACCAATGAATGAACCAGAAAAAGAGGGGACCATGTATATGTGTTTTGGAAGCGGGGTGTCTGAATAAAATTTATTGTTTGAAGGAATAATCCGCAAAGACAGAAGGAAATGAGTAATTCAAGTAATTGCATCTTGTGTTCTGGGCATATCGGAAAGTTGAATCTTATGGGATGGTTAGATCTTATGTGTCAGGACTGTACTTTGACCTGCATATTATATTGCCTCCCGTCTCTTGGAAACAGATATGAAATCATGATCATGATCATGATCATGATCACAGAATGACAGAATAACAGAGTTGGAAGGGACCTTGAAGGTTTACTAATCCAACTCTTTGCTCAAGTAGGAAACCCTATACCATTTCAGGCAAATTGTTGTCCAATCTCTTCTTTAAAACCTCTAGTGTTGGAGCACCCATAACTTATGGAGGCAAGCTGTTCCCCTGATTAATTGTTCTAACTATCAGGAAATTTCTCCTTATTTCTAAGATTTCGGAGTTCTCCTTGATTAGTTTCCATCCATGGCTTCTTGTCCCGCCTTCAGGTGCTTTGGAGAATAGCTTGACTCCATGTTCTTTGTGGCAGCCCCTGAGATATTGGAACACTACTGTCATGTTCCTCCAGTCCTTCTTTTCATTAAACTAGACATACCCATTTTCTGCAACCATTCTTCATATGTTTTAGCCTTTAGCCCTAATCATCTTTATTGCTCTTCTCTGCACTCTCTGTAGAGTCTCAACATCTTTTTTATATCATGGCGACCCAAACTGGATGCAGTATTCCAAGTGTGGTCTTACCAAGGCATTATAAAGTAGTACTAACTCTTTATGTGATGTTGATTTTGTCCCTCCGTTAATGCAGCCTAGGGATAGAATCATCATCATCATCATCATCATCATCATCATCATCATCATCATCATCATCATTTTGGTAATTGACCAACAGCTAAAACAATTGTGCCAGTAGTTAATCAACATATTATAAGAATAGCTAAATATTTAAATATCTTAAACATAGTCTTAACCCTAAATTTATAAATATGATTAGGATTACAGTCTCTCTCTGTCTTTCCCTCAGCCCTAGGAAGGAGCTAAGGGCAAACCACTTCTGGAAAACCTTGCCAAGAAAACTGAAGGGACTAGTCCAGGTTTCAAGAGACTAGTCCAATCACCAAAAGTCAAAAGCTGACTTGATGACATAAAAAAGTGATTGGTAAATCTGATTAATTTGGCTCCTGGATGCAGACATTCCATTTTACGAAATATGGGGCTTTGCCTGGAGAATTAGGGAAATATGATTCTAATGGAGGTTTTGGCTTTTTCTGTATCTTGGCATTCTAAGTCCTATATAGCCAACGCACCTGGTTGGTTTAGCTTCCTTGAGAATGGATGTCCTTGAATTTTTGCCTTGTTCCAGATGTGGTTTTTTGGGGGGAATTAAGCGAATCATAAAAATAGATTGAAATGGTAAACATTGTTCCAATTTATTTCTAATATATTCCACTGTTTGTTACAATTTGAAAGTGATAGAACTGTCCTCCTCCGCACATACTTCTAGCCATTTTTTGACAGGAGTGGAGTTTTCCATCAATTGTCAAAAAACAGACAAAGTCACTTATTCACTAGCATATGGGAGAAACTGTCTGGGGAAGATGGCCTTACAGATACCATCTTTAGGGTCTCCAATGGTGCACAATTCTGCAGTGAAGTATAGGGTTATTGTCTGATTAGGCACACCTATGATTATGTTATTAAGAATATTACTTAGATAAACTGCCCTGTGCTTCAGGGCAGGCAGTTGTGTGGGTCCTAATGGCTTTTATTTAACAGCTCATTATGTAGGGCAGGATCACTTGGCAAGCGGGTATCCTATTGTCATCTGCAGGGACATTTTATTATACTTTTACGTGTAATTGGAAATTGGAGTAAATAAGAGATAAATTCTCCCTATTGGATAGATCAATTAGATATTTGCAGACAGTGATAAATTATCAGTTGGCAAACATGCAAGCATTTCCCCCCAGAAAATTAGGTTAAAAAGAGAGCTTTCGTTTAATGAAGTCTGGAGAAAAGGAATATTTTCTGAAATTGCTAACAAGCAGGATTTTCAAAAACAACAAAGGCAAATACACATATTTCTTATTGTAGATATTCATCCCCAAGTAAGCAGTTATGCTGAAAAATATCATACCAATTACCTACATTCTCTTAAAAATGAGATGTCCCATGTTTTATATTTTATTTTTCAATAGTTCTCCTGCTTCTAATTTACATTATTTGGCTCATTTGTGCTTCATTGTTTCCTCTCTTTTTAAATATATGCTGACCTATTTCTTTCTTCCTAGTTTTTTTTAAATGAAACTTTCCAGAGTTAGAAGTCATAGCCTCATAATAATGAAATGAAGCGGAAGCATCACCCATGTACAGTTACTTGTGGTTAGAGTTACTATATCTGGACTGAATCTTGCATCCTGAATTCTCCTCTAAATTTTCATCTTAGTCAACAGGACTCTTGCAGTGGGGATTTGGGTGACTGTGGCAATGGGTTGATTAAATGTGCACATAATCCATATTGCTAAGATAAGTTTAAAAAATCAAACATCATATTTAAAATATATGTCTTCAGCCTTCTGGTTTTCATTTTCTTCTGTGTGTTTCTTAATCACATACATTGGGCTAACACATTTTGTTAAGCCATATTAAGTTTACAGGTAGTCCTCAAGTTATGACCACAACTGAGCCCAAAATTTTTGTTTCTAGATAGTTGTTAAGTGAATGTTGTCCTATTTTATGACCTTTCTTGCCATGGTTGTTAAGTGAATCGCTGCAGTTGTTCAGTTAGTAACATGGTTGTTAAGTGAATCTGGCTTCCCCATTGACTTTGCTTGTCAGAAGGTCGCAAATAGAGGATCACAAGACCCTGGGACATTGAAACTGTCCTAAATATCACCAAGTTGCCCAAATTTTGATCACATGATCATGGGGATGCTTCAAAGGTTGTAAGTGTGAAAGTGACAAGTCACTTTTTTATGCCATTGTAACTTCAAATGGTCAGTAAATGAACTGTTGTAAATATACTTGTATTTAACCTTGTTTTAGGATGGTGAATTACAGTTTATTCAAGACTTTCCGCAATCATGCACATGGGTTCACATGTCATGCTAAGCCATGGCTTGTTTAACCAGGGTTTATACCTGTGGTCACAACTTTTTGGAGCTGGTGGACATGTTTGGAATTTTGAGAATGTCATGGGCTGTCATGTAGGGGTAGACAGTTACAAAATCCATTGAAATTGTTTGTCTTAATCTTTTCATGCCTCCCAGGATGAATTACACCTGGTCATATCACCTTTGTCCTCTTTCTGGGCAAATGAGCACACTTTCAGGAAGACACCAGGTATAGCTATCTACTATTTTGTTTCCTAAGAATGCCTCTGAAATTATGTGGGCACTGTTTGGAATAACAATTATGCCTGGGACTGGGACTTTGCTTTGCAATATGCTAGCTCCGTCCATCCATCCATCCATCCATCCATCCATCCATCCATCCTTCCATCCATCCATCATTTCTCTCTCCATCTGCCAGCTGTGAAAGGGAGACTAGCTGGAACCAAGGGAGATAGTGCTGGATACATATGTGCCATGAGCACTATATTGAGAATCCAGTGTTGAGCAAATTAAAATTGGCTGGGTTCAGTGTGTTAATCCAAAAGAAATTTGTTATGTGTCTTAAGAATGTTTTAAAAAAATGTTTCTGCTTCGTATTTATTTCCATTCTCACATCATAAAAAATGGAATTATAAGTGAAAAGTGTACCTTTTGGGAATGCTCATCCATCTTGACCCATGACTTTATTGAAAAAACTTTGATAAGGTTCCAAGGAAATAATTGCCTAATATAGTTCTCAGTTATAGCTTGACATACTGTAAGTGGATTTCAATTATGTTGTAGATTCTGAGTAAGCAATACATGGCCCTCCAAAGTTGTTATATCTTTCCAACTGACTTCTTTTCTGACGAAGACAGAATTAGCTTGAATTGGGAGAGCATGAGAAGCAGCCCAAGGCCAATTAAAAGTATGTAATTTCCTATAGAAATGGATAAAGAAAATGGAATCTTCTCAGTAAAAATAAATGGGCTGAATTCTCCAATTAAAAAAAATAAGATTTTTAGGAAATTACGGAAATTGAATTTGGATATAATTTGTTTACAAGAAACACACATAAAAGTACAGCATCATAAATTATTGGAATATCCAAAAATTGGGAAACTTTATTATGCATCAGCACAAGAGAAAAAAAGAGGAGTCGCTTTATATATTAAAGAGACAATAGATTCTAAAATGGTATATTCAGATGAAGAAGGAAGAATTTTAATGGTAGAAATTTATCTGCTTCAAAAGCAAATATTATTAGTGGCAATTTATGCACCAAATAACAATCAAGAAAAATTTTACAAAAACTTACATAGAAAAATAATAGAAATGGAGTATCAAAATGTTAGCTTACTAGGAGATTTCAACGCAATAATAGATGGAAAAATTGATTATAAAAGTAACAAAAGAGGGAAAAATGGAAGAGGAAGATTACCTAAGACATTTTTTGATATGGTGGAGGAAATTGGAATTCAAGATGATTGGAGGGAAGTGAATCCACAAAAATTGCAATATACTTTTTATTCAAATAGCCAGAAATCCTGGTCAAGGATTGATATGATTTGGATGACTGCCGATCTGAGAATGAATGTACAGGACATTGAAATAGAAACAGGCATATGGACAAATCATAATCCCTTTAAAATGACCTGGAAAGGAATACAAAAAGGACCAAGATGGCCTTAAAATCGTTCCATATTAAAGGAAAAAGAATTTATAGAGTTAACAAAAAAAGAAATGGAATTCTTCTTCAAAGAAAATAAAAAAGAAGATACTACAGTACAAAATCTATGGGATACAGCTAAAGCGTATTTTAGAGGTATAGCTATAACGTATAAGGCAAGGAAAAATAAACAGAGAAAACAGCAATATGTATTATTAAAAGAAGAATTTGGAAAGTTAGAATCAGAATTGCAAAGAAATCCACAAAAAAGACTTTAAAAAGAGAAATGGACATAATAAAACATAAATTAAATTTGTTAGACTCAAAAAAAGTGGCAGAACAGATAAAAAGAGCGAAACAATTTTTTTTGAAAATGCCAATAAGCCAGGAAGATGGCTAGCTTATAAACTTAAAAAAAGGAAAAAAAAAGATACATAATTTACTTGATGGGAAAGGTTATTTACAATATAAAAATGAATAAATAAAAAAGACAGTTAAAGAATTCTATGAGGAATTGTACGATAAAGAGGAGACTTCAAGAGAGAAAACTGTAAAATACTTGGAAGAAAGTAATCTTCCAAAGATTTCAGAGACATTTAAAAATATGTTAGATGAAGGGGTTACAATGATGGAAATAACAGAGGCCATAAAGAGACAAAAAAATGGGAAAACTCCTGGTCCAGATGGACTTCCGGCAGAGTTATATAAGAACTTACAAGAGATATTAAGCGAACTGTTGAAAGATGTTTGTAATGGACTTTTATTAGAAGCTAAAATGCCAATGACGTGGATTGAAGCAAATATTACTTTAATACCAAAAGAAGATTCCGTTTTGACTCAGATTAAGAACTATAGACCGATTTCATTGCTAAATGTGGATTATAAAATTTTTACTTTGATAATGGCGGAGAGATTGAAAAAATACTTGCTTGAATTTATACACCTGGATCAAAATAGCTTTTTACCAAAGAGACAAATTAAAAATAACTTAAGAGTGATAATAGATGTATTGGAATACTATGAGCTACATCCAGGGAAACAAATGGCATTAATATTTTTAGACGCTCAAAAGGCATTTGATAATCTTTCATGGCAATTTATGATTCATCAATTACAAATAATGGACTTTGGACAGAATTTTATAAATATGGTAAAAACAATATATAATAAACAAACAGCCAAAGTGATTGTGAATGGAGATTGTACTGAGAGCTTTGAAATAAGGAAAGGCACAAGGCAAGGATGCCCTCTATCCCCTCTGCTTCATTTTCACTTTGGAAGTTTTAAATCGAAATATAAGACAAGATACAGAAATTAGAGGGCTGGGGATAAAGGGTGAAACATATAAACTACAAGCATTTGCTGATGATTTAGTATTTATTTTGGAAGAACCCTTGGAGATGATCCCAAAATTGTGGGGGAAAATAGAACAATATGGTGAAATAGCAGGACTAAAAATAAATAAAGAAAAAACTAAGAATCTTATGGATAAGCAAAAAAGCCGAATGTTAGAAGTAATAGAGGTACAGATAGTGAAAAGGTAAAATATTTGGGTATATATTTATCAGCTAAGTGCTCAACAATAAAAGAAGATAATTACACAAGGTTATTGAAACAAATAAAGCTAGACTTTGAAAAGTGGAAAAATTTCAAATTGTCATTATTAGGGAAAATTGCTACAGTTAAAATGAATATATTGCCTATGATTTTATTTTTGTTTCAAACAATTCTGATAAAACTTGGGAATTTTTTTTCCAAGAGTTGAATTCATTAATTTTGAAGTTTGTATGGCAAAGAAAGAAAGCTAGAATAAAGATGAAAACCTTGCGAGATACTAAGGAAAATGGAGGCTTTGGCCTACCTGAGTGGACTTTGTATTATCAAGCATCTGTATTAACATGGGTGAAAGAATGGATAACGCTTAGGAACAAAAGGTTGTTATACTTAGAGGGACATGACTTACAATTGGGGTGGCACGCTTTTTTGTGGTATGGGAAAAACAAAATCCATAAGTATTTTCAAAATCACTGTATTAGAAATGCTTTAATAACAGTATGGGAAAAAATTAAAATGAAAATATATGTAAAAATTCCAGGGTGGTTATCAACAATTGAAGCTTTTTCACACACAAATTTGTTAGATTTTGAAAAAACTTGGACATATAGAGATATTTTAAATATTGATGGGACATTAAAATCGAAACAAGAGCTGGAAAATCAGGGTATCAACATGTCATGGTGGATATGCTTACAAATACAAAATAAATATGAAAAAGATATGAAACTGTATGGATTCTATAAAGAACAAACTGTATTTGATAAGATATTATTAACTTCTGATGAGAAATTAATTAAGAAAATGTATTTTTTTGTTAATTTTAGAGATGGAAAGTGAACAAACTAAAGAGACAATGATAAGGTGGGCGAAAAACTTTGGTTATAATATAGAATTAGAAAAATGGCAAAAATTATGGGAGAGAAATTATAAATTGACAATGTCAACTGCGTATAAACAAAGTCTGTATAAAATGTTTTATAGATGGCACTTGCCTCCAGCAAGATTAGCAAAAATGTTTAAAAATGTATCAGGTAAATCTTGGAAATGTAAACATAATTTAGGTACGTATTATCATATCTGGTGGACATGTGACAAAGTAAAGGACTATTGGGAAAAAAATACATGCTTGGCTAGAAAAAATATTAGGAGAACATGTAATATTTAGTCCTGAATTTTTTAAATTAGGTATAGTACTAGAAAAAATTAATAAGGAAAACTTATATTTGGCTTTACATATTATAACCGCAGCAAGAATAAGTTATGCGCAATGCTGGAAGAATGAACGAATACCTTCAGAAGAAGAAGTAATAAAAAAGATACTGGAATGCGCAGAGATGGACAGATTAACTATGAGGCTGAAAGATAAAGAAGAAACAGAATACTACCAAAGCTGGAATCTATTCTACAAATGGCTAGAAGAGAGAATCAAAGAGTAGGACTTGATTATGTATTAGCGTTTTATGAACCCAGATCACACGCTGTTTGAAAAACTAACATATGTATGTAGAGGGGGAAAAAACAATAAAAAGCTTATAAAAAAATAAAATAAAAGTATGTAATTTCCTAACCTTGTGGTATGAGGAACCTATCTCTGATGCAAACAAGAGTTCTAGATAATTTCTTAGTCCTAGAGATGCTACTGAATGAGATCATGCAGCTGTCCTTTAATGTAAGACTGTAAACAATAGTGGATTCCCTGCACATGAGCTGGCTAGCAACCCTGCTCAGGGTAACAATTTCTTGATGAGGAGGGAAGGTTACAGTAACATCTTCCGGGCTGTTGTGAGGGTTACTCATGCTATTTGGTTGATAAAGTTTGTCAGGGTATTGTGCAGCCAGTGTCCAAATGGAGTCAGAGATGCTGACACGAACTTGAAGTTTTATATAAAAAATATATTTACAGTAAATAAGATGGGCAAACAGGAGCATGGTCAGGTACGTAAATCAGCACAGCAGGAACATCATGAGGTAAAACATGCACAGAGAGGAAAAAGGCGGGAAACAAGGAGACTCCCTCTTTTCCCACTCAGAGCAACCAATCACAACTTAGATTGCCTCATGCAGTGGTCAGCTCTCTTCTACGACGTAGTGATAACTGTGTGTTCTTACTCATTGTCCAACCCTTCACTGCTACAGCTATTAAGTATTAAATATTTTAACAAAAGTTTCTCAGATCTGCTGGGATGTAGACTCCAGCTAGGTAGCTCCAAATGAGATGCTTGGAGGATACTCTTGTGCAATTATCTGAACTGAATTTCTGATTCCTAAGAAAGAGAAAAAGGTCTTCTAAACTGTGAATTGGCTTCCTATTTATTAGTTCCAGGCCTTCACTGCTTTGTGAAGATGGCTTAGGAGATTATCTGGGTCCATGTGATGGTAACTGTAATATATGTTGTTAAAGGCATTTAATAGTTATAATATAATTTCGCAGGTTTGACAGTTCTTTGACAGCTGACAGCTCCACACGTGGCTACCGCTGACAGCTCCACACGCGGCTACCGCTGACAGCTACCAATAACAGCTGCGACCTGACAGCTCCACACGCGGTCTGCAGGGATTGGTCGAGCGAAAGCAGCGGGAGAAGCCCCGAACAGGGATTGGCCAGGAGTCTGCCAGCGGGACTATATAAGGGGGTTTAAAACGCGCTAGGGTTGTTCCTGAGGAGACGAATAAACAGCTGATCTCACTCAAGCCTGCTGTCCTTTTTTCGACCGGGAACCCGCCGCAACAATACAGTAACAGTCCCATCAAGGGAAGGACTGGTCCCTCCAGGCTTAAAAGCCTTCTCAAGGAGCCATAGCTGGATCCAACTTTTTTCCAGCTATCCTCTGTAAAAATTTCAAGGTTGTTGAGAAGGTAGTCAACAGTTCCAGGGGCTCTTAGCAGAAACCAATGATCTGGCCATATTTAAGTCAGGTTTTAAATTAAGACACAGGAGACAACATTGGTTGCAGTTGTCAATGAATTTTGACAGCTTTCCTTCCTTCAACCATGGTGTTCTTCTGGTCAACTGTGGGGGCTGGGAGTGGGAGGTGGTTGGGGTTGTTTCCCTCCTTTCTCTATGGTTGGTTCCAGTTAGATTAGGGGAGAGAGGGGAGAAGTCATATCCCCTGCCCTTTATTTATGGATACCTTGGGGTATAACACCCCCACTTGTCCTGTTCAACATTTAAATTGCTGGATGAGGATATCTATAGATCCTAGCCTGATACCCTCAATGTGGAGATGGTATCAAATTGTATACCTTGACTCTTAAGACTCAGGCTGCTATCAATATCCTACCCAAGTCTCTGGGTGCTGTCATTTCTAGAAGGGAAGTAACAGATTTAGGTTCAATCCTGCCAAAACTAAGCAGCTATTCCTGTAGATTTTTCCCCCACCTTTGATCTTGGATGGGGTAACAGTTCCCTATATGAGATTACTGTACAACTTGAGGGCACTCCTGAACTCACAACACCTGCTCAAAAAGCAGGCGGCAGCTATGGCCACAAAGATTTCGCACAAGTCTACCTTGTGCACCAATTGTGATCATTCCTGACAGTCCCCCATGCCTTAATCACCTCATGGCTGGCCTACTGCAACATGGGTAGGCCTTTACATGGGGCACACTTGAAGGTCATCCAGAAGCTACAGCTTCCCCAAAGTGTAGTATCATGGGAAGCGATTGGTGCATCTCACTATGTCTATGTGTCATCAATGCTTCATGAGCTGCTTTGGTTGCCCTTTTGCTACCAGGTTCAATTCAAAGTGCTGGTTGTCACCTAAAACAGGGCTTTTCAACTTTTTCACCCATTATACCACTTTTAGGATATGGCAACATCCAAGTACCACCAGTCGCCTAGCAAAGTGTCAAAAACTTGATGACCAAAAAAAAAAAAAGGAAAAAAGTGATGAAGTACAGGTAGTCCTTGACTTACAACAGTTCACTTATTGACTGTTCGAAGTTACAATGGCACTGAAAAAAGTGCCCCCCAAGCCATAGCCGAGTAAGACACCTGCCTGCCCACCCGGTGGTGCTCTTCCTCCTGTCCGAGGTTTTCATTGCTGTGAGCATTTCTGTTGAGGATTGGCAGCGGGGGTGGGGTGGGTGTTTGGTTTTTATTCCCCCCCCTCTGCTGGGTGGTTGCAGCAAGGGTTGATCACTTCACATGACCCTGGGACACACTGACCGTCATAAATATGAATCCGTTGCCAAGCATCTGAATGTAAATCACAAGACCTTGGAGATGCTGCAACATTCCAGCTGATCGGCGCTTCTTCTGGGCTTAGAAGTGCCAGGATCAGTGCCGAGCTCCAGCTGGAGCCTGGTGCTGTTCCTGGCACTTCTGCTGAGCCCTGACAGCCCTGCAGCTCCAGCCAACTCTCGCTCCGGCTTGTGCGGTGCTGCCACTGGTTCAGCTCATTCCCCTCCCCTGCTACCACTTTTCTAGGATGGTCACGTACCACCTGCCAGGTGCCAATGTACCACAGGTGGTACCTGTACCACTGGTTGAAAAGCCCTGACCTAAAAAGCTCTTCATGGCATAGAACCTGAACATTTGAGGGATTGCCAGTTTTCAGTGGTTTCTACAAAACCAAGCAGAGTTGGTGTGGGAGGGGCTCTAGGTCCTTTCTATCAAGCACGATCCTCTCTACTGCATCACAGAAGCATACATTTTCTGCCCTCTAAATGTTTGCTCAGCTCCCATCCTACAAGAGTTCTACAAGTTGTGGAAAACATGATTGTGCTCCTAGGCTTGGAGTTGGGTCAGGTTGTTGAGCCCCTAAAGGATGTTTTTGTAATGCAGTGTGTGTTTGGTCTGGGCATGCATACTCTTTTCTTTTCATTTTCTCTTTGTAAGCCCCAGAATCATTTGGGAGTCGGGTGGCTTTAATTAAAATAAAGTACAATAATCAGTTGGATAAAAAAAAATTGCACTTTCATTGTCTAATCCTCTTCCTCTAACTAAGGAAACCCATTAGACCTCATGACATAAAGACAAATGTTACTCATTATTTGATAAAGTTACTGTTTTAAAAAGGCTAAAAAATGTATATATATATTAATGACAGCTGATATTTAGCAGTCTTAACCACTTCAGGCTTAGAAAGATCCAAGAGAGAGAGGGGGATGTAGACTGAATAGACTTAGGTCAAGTTTAAGAACAGTAGTGGGGGTGAATTTAAAATTGTTTAAAGGAGTTTGCTATAAGAAAGCATTGTTTCCTCATTCTACAGCAGCTAAACTTGTAATTTCCTAGTTATTCCTAAAATGCAGGCTTATTTTGTTTCTCTAAAACTCTTTAACTGAATAGGTGAAAAATAAACTCAGAGTGCCAATAAATACTGTTTGAAAATATATACACTTTGCTAAAAATAAACAGGGGAAGAAATGCACAGATTGAAAATCTTACAGTAGATTTAGATTTATATCCCAATTTTAGTTCTAAGGTGGTGCATATAATGGTTTAGTCTCCTATTTTCCCCACAACAACAACCCAGTGAGGTGAGCTGGGCTAAGAGAAAGTGACTGACTCAAGGCCACTCAGATAGCTTTTGTGCCTAAGGGATGCCCAAAGTGGCTACAATCCAGTCTTGCGGTTTCTACTCCAGCATCTTCACCACTGCACCAAATGGGCTGTCGGTTGTTAATAAACATATACATACACACAGTACACAGACGTTGATGCTTATTTATCCCATCCCATCTAATGGCCTTTCCCCATCACTGAAATGAAGTGCTAGCCTCTTATCCTTGAACTGGCAGAAAAACATATCCACATATATTTGCTGTCCCTCTGGTTGACCTGTCCTCTTCTATGGTCTGTTTCAAGCTGTTGGTGATGGGTAACAATCCCTAAAGACATCATAACCCTTCAGGTTTTCATTGGGCTGTGATGGGGAAACATTGTTCTATATTGGTATGGATGTGTGTTCGTACAATGGCTCAGTGGTTGAAAGATGCTGAGTTTGTCAGCTGGAAAGCTGATGGTCTGGGTTCAAGACCCGAGCGCCATGTAAGAGGGTGAGGGCCCATTATCTGCTCCAGTTCCTGCCAATCTAGCAGTTTGAACGTATGCAAAAGTAAGTAGATAAATAGGTACTACTTTGGTGGGAAAATAATTGCATTCCATGTGCCTCAGTGTATAGTCATGCTGGCCATATGACCACGGAAATGTCTTCAGATAACGCCCTTGGCCAAGACACAGAGATGACCACTGGCTCCTAGAGCCGGACATGACTGCACAGGGGAAACTTTTACCTTTACTTTGTTTATATTTATAGCTCAGTGTCTCATAGTCATGGGAATGGGTATGAGATGAAGGCCACGTCATGAGGGCGTAGCAAAAAAAAGAAGTGACCTTGGCATGCTTATCCTGTTGAGGTGAAAGGAGGGAAAGCCCCCGAAACTAGTTAAACAAAACAATTCAGATTATAATGTAATTGTAGTATCGAAGAAAGGAATGTCACATGACTGCAAATGAATCACTAAAGGAAGACCAAGTAAGCAAACATCACATTTATACAACTATAACCGTTAACACATTAAAAATTGCACAGCAGTTACAGTAATAAAAAGTAAACTACATCCAACCATGATGAAAAAAACAGAATCAAAATATTTATGATATGATTCATTTTGCAGAAACTTTCAAATGTCTCCACAGAGTGTGGACAGTTTTCACATTTTCTGGAATGATTTTTCATTAGGCTTGATAGGAGGGAAGGAAGGAAGGAAGGAAGGAAGGAAGGAAGGAAGGAAGGAAGGAAGGAAGGAAGGAAGGAAGACTATATTTGTGTTGTGAGATCAGGGGTGTCAAACTCAATTTCGTTGAGGGCCGCATCAGCATTGCAGTTGCCCTCAGGGGGCTGGGTGGGTATGGCCAGGGTGGGTGTGGCCTACCGGGTGGGCATGGCTAGAGTGCGTATGGCCTACTGGGTGGGCATGGCCAGCTCTACATCGTTCGCATCAAGGGTGCCTATGGGGGCCTGGGCAGGAGTGGGACAGATCCGAGGGTCTCTGGCAGAAGGAGGGTCTCTGGGCCAGGACCAAGGCAGTGGGGGCCGTTCCCTCACTGTTTCCAGGATGGCTTTGCAGGCCACATGAAACCACTTCGCGGGCCGGATCTGGCCCCCGGGCCTTGAGTTTGACATGTCTGGCCTAGAGGCAGACTGGGCATTTATTTCAGACAGGAAAGTTTTAAGTTTCATCTTATATTTGCAGTCACTAATTTATTCACTCCACAGCCTCCATCTAAAAATTCAGGCTAGTAAAGATAAAACTTCTGGCCAAATTAACTGCTTTCATTTTTACAGTCTACCCCCTCCCATTAATAATCTTTAACAAAAAAAATACTGTCCAACAGTTGACTTTAGACTCTATCTGACATACAGCAGTACCAAACAAAGCTTATGCATTGCTGCCCAATGCCAACTAAGACCTCTTTAGAGAATTTCCCTATTACTGAATAGTCACTTTGAATAGTCACTAAATGAAGGCTTAAATTGAAGGCTTACCTGCTGCTCTGATCCCACTCTCCACTGGACTCTAATCTTTTCTCTGGAATAATGGAGTTCACAGACTTCGTGGTGCTCGGTGGTGCCATCAAAGTTAGGGAGGAAAACTCTGTGTTGACACTGATGGTTTAAGGTTCCTTTCCTTCATGGTCTGGGAAGGGGATGAAGGCATAGAAACATGGCAGAAAACAGGGCATTCATCTCTTAAACCATGACGATGGAGGGATTGCAATGCTTTTACAATGCCTTGGTAAGGCCACACCTGGAATACTGCATCCAGTTTTCGTCACCACGATGTATAAAAGACATCGAGATTCTAGAAAGAGTACAGAGAAGAGCAACAAAGATGATTGGGGGACTGGAGGCTAAAACATATAGGGAACGGTTGCTGGAATTGGGTATGTGTAGTTTAATGAAGAGAAGGGTGAGGGGTGACATGATAGTAGTGTTCCAATATCTCAGGGGCTGCCACAAAGAAGGGGGAGCCTGTTCTGAACCAGCCAACTACCGGCCTTGTAATAAGGCAAACCCCTGTTCAAACAGTAGAGACTGGAGAGCGTCTGAGGCTGCAAAGCGTCTGCCAAGATTTATTACTCAATTAACAGAACAAGAAACAAAAACACTGGAACTTGAATCCTCAAGCGGAAGGGTTGCTTTCAGCAACCAGCCCTTCCCCAAACACTCCTTTTATTTAGAGTTCAGGGCATGGCCTCCCTCTGCCTCCTCCCGAGGAGACCCGCAGCCTTTCTCTGCTTGGTCCTGCTCGACTGCCTCCTGCGTCGGGCGTCCTTGAACAGGGCCAGCTGTGGGTCATCATCCTCCGCACTATCGGGCTCACGCAGCTGAGAAGAGGGCCCCGGCTGGGAGCTCTGCCAAGCCTCCAAGCCATCATCATCCAGTTCGTCTCCCTCCTCCCCCTCATCTGAGTCATCCGATACATCTGAGCCGGCTGCCGGACCCACAGGCTGGCCCTGAGTCACAACAGAGCCAAGCTATTCTCCAAAGCACCTGAAAGCAGGACAAGAAGCAATGGATGGAAACTAGTCAAGGAGAGAAGCAACCTAGAACTAAGGAGAAACTTCCTGACAGTTAGAACAACTAACCAGTGGAACAACCTGCCTCCAGAAGTGGTGAATGCTCCAACACTGGAAGTTTTTAAGAAGAGACTGGACAGCCATTTGTCTGAAATGGTATAGGGTTTCCTGCCTTAGCAGGGGGTTGGACTAGATGACCTCCAAGGTCCCTTCCAACTTATTACTATTATTACTACTACTACTATTATTATTATTATTATTATTATTATTATTATTATTATTATTATTATTATTTTGCTTTGCTTTCTGTCACCCTCCCATATGGGAAGGGCGTCTTCTGTATTTCTGAATCAGAACCTGGAAAACAGCAGGTCTCAAAGGTGGTGTAGAGGTTAAGGTGTGGGACTGAGGGCAGGGGAGCGTGGAAAGTCACTGGGTGACTTCGGGTTAGCCATGTTCTCTTAGTCTGACCCGTGTTATGGGTGATGGTGGAGGAGGCAGGATTACCACCTTGAGCAGCCCAAGGAGTGGCAAGACTTAAGGAAGGGATACAGAATAACAGAGTTGGAAGAGACTTTGGAGGTCTTCTAGTCCAACCCCCGCTCCCACCCTCTCTCCCTCCCCCCCCCCGCTCGAGCAGGAGACCCTATACCAGGGGTAGGCAACCTTGGCTTTTTTATGACTCGTGGACTTCAACTCCCAGAATTCCTGAGCCAGCCATGCTGAGGCGACAGGGAGAGGTTTCCAAGCTGAGCCATGCTGGCTCAGGAATTCTGGGAGTTGATGTCCACGAGTCATAAAAGAGCCAAGGGTGCCTACCCCTGCCCTATACCATTCTGGACAAATTTATAAAGAGGCAAAAAAATAATAATAATTCACTGCGTGGTCTCTTTCTCTCCTGATTTTTGCAGCTGAAAGAATACAGGTAGTCCTCAAACCATGATCACCACTGAGTCCACAATTGATGTTGCTAAGTGAGAAATTTGTTAAGTGGGTTTTGCCCCATTTTATGACTTTTCTTGCCTCATTTGTTAAGTGAATCACTGCAGTTGTTAAATTAGTAAGTGAATCTGGCTTCCCCCATTGACTTTGCTTGTCAGAAGGTCACAGAAAATAATCACATGACCCCGGGACACTGCAACCGTCATAAATATGAGCCAGTTGACAAGCATCCGAAGATAAATCACATGACCATGGGGATGCTGCAATGGCCACAAGTGTGAAATATGGTCATAAGTCACTTTTTTTCCAGAGCCATTGTAACTTCGAACGGACACTAAATGAACTGTTGTATGTCGACGACTACCTGTGTTATGATGGAGGGAGAATTGAGCTAACCTAGTAATCCCATCTCCTCTTTTGCGTCTAATACCCATGCTTCTAAAACCTTTTCTGTCTTGGTTTTGTAATTCACTTTGGAAAACACAGGGATTAACAAGCATGGTGGCAGCAGCAAAAAATATTTTGCTTCCGTGTTTGGATAGTTGTCACTGTATGTATTGTTATAAGAATCTTTTGTAAAGAATAAGTCCTCAGTCCTTTTGCTGAGTGTTTTGCAAAAAGCACATGGGCTTTACAGGACATCCGGACTCCCATTTAAGTTTATTGCTCTAACGGGGGTGGAAAAGCCATGAATCATTTTGGAATTGATCCAGACAGTAAATATAATAATGCATGTACAAGATAAAAACATAACCCTTTTATTGATTCTAAACTATAAATCTCCAGGCAACACCCATTATTTTCAGCTTTTAATTTATTTTGGATGTGAGCTCATTGTTATCTCTGCTAGGATATAGTTGAGATTGTCTGGCTGAAGTTTTTCTAACCTCAAAACTTTAAAACGTGTTCTAAATTGAAAATGTTTTGTTCAGAATCCCTGCAAGACAGATATTATAGATGAACTCTCTTAAAAAACATTTATACTGTGAAACTGATAGATCAAACCATAGGTGTTGCTGTTCTTAAAGAGATGGGAGTACCAGACCATCTTATTTGTCTCTTGAGAAACCTATATGCAGGTCAAGAAGCAACAGTGAGAACTGGACACGGAACCACTGATTGGTTCAAAATTGGGAAAGGAGTCCGGCAAGGCTATATACTGTCGCCCTACCTGTTTAAGTTATATGCAGAGCACATCATGAATCAAAAGTTGGAATTAGATGAATCAAAAGTTGGAATTAAGATTGTTGGGAGAAATATCAACAACCTAAGATATGCAGATGATACCACTCTAATGGCAGAAAGTGAAGAAGAACTAAAGAGCCTCTTGTTGCAGGTGAACAAGGAGA
Source organism: Vipera ursinii (assembly GCF_947247035.1). Lineage (NCBI taxonomy): Eukaryota > Metazoa > Chordata > Lepidosauria > Squamata > Viperidae > Vipera > Vipera ursinii. The sequence continues at coordinate 214,767,896 of NC_139513.1, read as the reverse complement.
GTGCAAAAGTTGGGTTGAAACTTAACATTAAGAAAACCAAGATCATGGCATCTGGCCCTCTCAATTCCTGGCAAATAGATGGGGAAGAAATGGAGGTAGTGACAGATTTTATTTTCGTGGGCTCCAAGATCACCACAGATGGGGACTGCAGCCAAAAATTAAAAGATGCTTGCTCCTGGGGAGGAAAGGCATGGCAAATCCAGACAGCACACTTAAAAGTAGAGACATCACCCTGTCAAGTGCATATAGTCAAGGCTATGGTCTTCCTAGTTGCAATGTATGGCAGTGAAATTTGGACCATAAGAAAGGCTGAGCGCCAAAGAATTGAGGCCTTTGAACTATGGTGCTGGAGAAGACTCCTGTTAGTCCCTTGGACTGCAAGGTGATCAAACCGGTCAGTCCTAGAGGAGATCAACCCTGACTGCTCCTTAGAAGGCCAGATCCTGAAGTTGAAACTCAAATACTTTGGCCACCTAATGAGAAGGAAGGACTCACTGGAGAAGAGCCTAATGCTGGGAAAGGTTGAGGGCAAGAGAAGAAGGGGACGACAGAGAATGAGGTGGCTGGATGGAGTCACTGAAGCAGTAGGCGTGAGCCTAAATGGACTCCAGAAGATGGTAGAGGACAGGAAGGCCTGGAAGAACGTTGCGATGGGTTGGACACTACTTTGCATCTAACAAAAGCTTGGATAAGAAAGAGAGGTGGTCTCTTTCTTAATTTGGCAGTTATTGCTGGAGAACTGTAATTATTTCCTCATGGTAAGGAAAAAAACAAACTCCATTTTTTCTGCACATATAGCAGCCCATAACCTGCATGAGTAAAAAGAAATGGCAAACTAGAAATGGTAAACTAGATCTCTCCCTTTTATTATCTGTACTACTTCCTAAACTGGCAAAGCATTCCATAATGACATTTTGGCAACAGAACTGATTTTGTGAAAACATCAACTACAACTGCAACTGTGGAGAACGATTCTTTCCTACATGTACCTGTCCTTTTTTGGAATACGGAACATGAGCTTTGTGTGTAGGGGATTGTTGTTGCTCAATCAATTGTAATATTAATCATTCCCATATTCACAATCTAGTTTGCTCCTACACAATTATGTCAACAGAAAGCTTAACTAAATAGTAGTGGATTTTCACTTCCATCTATCAAAATATGGGAGGTAATCCAGAAATCAGGGGGAAAAAATGTCAATATTAACCACAGGTTTGTTTTTAAGAAAGAAAATACAGTTGGGCAAATTCCTGTTTCCGGAAGAATTATATCCAAGATGTATTTACATCTGCTTGGTATCAGAATTGGCAGGAAGTTTTTTAGAAAAAACCCCTGTGTCCTTCCGTCCTTGGAACATTAAAAACCTCTTTCTAGAATGAGTCACTGGACTCTGTGGTTAGTCTCTTGAACAGAGAAAAGATTTTTCGCAATCACAATGAGATTAAACAACTCTGATATATTCTACTTTGTACCTAACTTCCTGCGGAGGATTTTCTTTTTCTGGGGGGGGGGGAAGGCAAGAAGTTTATTTGGATATATTTGTTCCTCTTTCTTTTATATAACTTGTTCTGTCAAGTGGTGTTTTTTAAACAGTAAGCATCCTTTTTTTTAAGTCACCAATTATGCTTGTTCTCTGTATGATATTTTAGAGAAAAGCAATGAGTATTGAAAATGAATTTTCTTGATGAAAAGAACAACCTACATTATAAGAACATGAGCAGGACTCTGGTACGTAGATAGGACCCATGTGTTCTGTACCAGCCTGCTACCGGCCCTGCAGAAAAGGCAGGGACAACCCCTTTTACAAGAAGGCAAGAGGCTGGAATTACGCCTGCCAAATTTATAGCTACAAAAACAAACAATACATGAACCAAGAAACAGGAGCTTTAAGAAACAGGAACTATCCAAGCGGTTGCCTTCAGCAAACCAGCCCTCCCACACATTCCCCTTAAATACAGTTCAGGGCGTGGCCTCTCTCTGCCTCCTTCCGAGGTGCCCCATTGCCTTCCTCTGTTTACTCCTGATTGACTGCCTCCTGCATCGGGCGTCCTTGAACAGGGCCAGCTGTGGGTCATCTTCATCCACGCTGTCAGGCTTACACAGCTGGGTCTGCATCGTGACCAGATGAGAGGGGCCTTGCTGGGGGCTCTCATCAAGCTGTCCAATCCCCTCAGCAAGCTCTTCAACACCCCCCTCCTCCTCCTCTGAGTCGTCTGACCCAACTGCCGAACCCACAGGCTGACCCTGAATCACAACACCATGGCCCATCTCTCAGCGGTCAACCAGCTGCCTAAAGAAGTCCAGGAGATGGCCTTCAGGGCCAATCACTCTGCTATCAAGGTTCATAACATTGACCGCCCTCCCCCTGATTTCCATGAATTTGTCCTACCCTTTTTTTAAACCAGCCAAGCTGGTAACCAGCACCACATCTTGTGGTACGGTAGCAAATTCCAAAGAAATTCCCATTTGTTTTCATAGAATGATATAGTCTGTTTACCAAAGTGGGTAAAGATTTTCTTCGGTTAGTAGGCACATTTTGAGACTATTGTGATTGCCCTTTGCATGGAAAGGATTGAAGGTGATGGGCATGATGGCAAATACAACTCCCAAGGTAGACAGTAGGTCAGAGAAACTGTTTTTTCTCCTCAGCCTCTTGGTCCTCTCCTCAATTGATATCTATTATCAAGATTACACACATCTAATTCTGAGCATGTGGCACACTTTCTACACAGACTAGTTGAAGGCACCCATCTGTAGGAGGTAACCAGAGGGTGGGAGAGGTCAAACGTCAAAGGGGTCCTGATCCCTTTGCATCCACAAGAGATATAAATTCAGCTCCCCTTGAATTTCTTCTACTCTTATCTCCTGCTAAATTCCCTTGGCTGCTACTAGTTCAGATTCGTGTAGAGAGCTTAAGTGTACAATAAATTTTTACATCCATTTGAACCATCTGGATCCCCGATTTTCCTGGCGTAGAATAGAATAGAATAGAATAGAATAGAATAGAATAGAATAGAATAGAATAGAATAGAATAGAATAGAATAGAATAGAATAGAATAGAATAGAATAGAATAGAATAGAATAATAGAGTTGGAAGGGACCTTGGAGATCTTCTACTCCAACCCCCTGCTGAGGCAGGAAACCCTATACCAGGGGTGTCAAACTCAATTTCATTGAGGGCCGCATCAGCATTGCGGTTGCCCTCAGGGGGCCGGGTGGGTATGGCCTGGGTGGGCGTGGCCTACTGGGTGGGCGTGGCTAGAGTGAATATGGCTTACTGGGTGGGCATGGCCAGCTCTACATCGTTCGCATCAAGGGTGCCTATGGGGGCCTGGGCAGGAGTGGGACAGATCTGAGGGTCTCTGGCAGAAGGAGGGTCTCTGGGCCAGGGCCAAGGCAGTGGGGGCCACTCCCTCACTGTTTCCAGGATGGCTTCACGGGCCGCATGAAACCACTTCACGGGCCGGATCTGGCCCCCGGGCCTTGTGTTTGACATGTCTGCCCTATACCATTTCAGACAAATGGTTGTCCAATCTCTTCTTAAAAACTTCCAGTGTTGGAACATTCACAATTTCAGGAAGCACATTGTTCCACTGATTAATTATTCTAACTGTCAGGAAATTTCTCCTTAGCTCTAGGTTGCTTCTCTCCTTGACTGGTTTCCATCCATTGCTTCTTGTCCTCCCCTCAGGTGCTTTGGAGAATAGCTTGACCCCCTCTTCTTTGTGGTAACCCCTGGGATATTGGAGCACTGTTATCATGTCACCCCTAGTCTTTCTTTTCATTAAACTAGACATACCCAATTCCAGCAACTGCTTTTTTTATATGTCACCATCATTGTGACTTTCTAAGAATGGCTTTGAGGCTGCTGGGCTATCAAATATAAATGTGGAAAGTTTTGCTGATCATTCCAGCTTCTCATTTCTTAATGTCAAACAATTCTTCACCAAAAAGCCAAATCTGGTGAGGTAGGAAGGTATTAGAGAAGGTGTCTTTGGCCGCACTAGTAACCAGAGGCATGAGGTTTAGTGCAACAAATATGGAAATGACCACTAAATGGCTGTCAATAGATCCAGACAAGTAGACATCTATGGAGATTCTTAGTCACCCAGGTCATAGTTGTCCCAAAGATGCTTTTTCAAAAGCCAACCGGACTTTCTTTGTCTTTTTTCTTTTGAAGACATTTCCTTTCTCATCCAAGAACCATTTTCAGAACTGAAAGTTCTGAATGTCCAGTTGCCTTTTGAAAAAGCACCTTCGCTGTCAAGTGCCAGGGAAATCAAGAGATTCAGGCAGTTGAAATGAGTATAAAGATTTATTGCAAGCTTAAGCTCTCTACAAAAACCTGAGCTACTAATTGTAAAGGGAAATTTGCGGGAATTAAGAAAGGCATTCAAGGTGGGCTGGACTTAGATTTCTTGCGGGCGCACAGGGACTCATGACTGATGATGCGTTTGACCCTTCCCTTGGGCTCATCCTGGTCATCTCTTACTTTGGGGATCTACAAGTACACCTCATTTAATGATGATAATTGGCACCAGCAACAATGTTACTAATGATATGACAATGGATGACACTCAATATGTAGTTCTACTGATTTATAATAGCACTTGGGACAGTTCCAGTTGCCACCATTAAATGAATCCTGAGTTGTTGTTAAGCACAATGTCACGTGAGTGCCATTTGCAACCTGCTGCCAGATTCCGCTTTGACTTTGCTTGTGGGATGTCAATGGTGATCATGGGACCGTGGCATAGTGTGCTCAAATCATGAACCTGTGATTACAAGGATGGTCAGAACTACAAGGACTGATTGTAAATCTTCTCATTAGAGAGGAACAATTGCTGAATGAATGATCAGTAAGCTAGGACTACCCATAATTCTTTGCTGCACTATAATGGCTGCCTGTATTTTTTATAACATGCTTCCAGTCCATAGTGTGTAAAGATGTGCTGTTTGGTGTCATTATGCTTGGGTGTTTTACTTTGGTCAATATGACCTCTAGCAGAGGCCAATAATATCTAGTAAAAATTGCCTAACACAGTACAATGCAAACAGAGTGACTGGAATTGTGACTACTGGTCTTTGTTTGCACAAGTTCATCTGTGTTCAAAACTCTGTGGTTTATTGAATTCCTATGCAAAGTCGGCTCTCGAAAGGTTTTACTATCCAGAGGTATTGGTGAATTCCCTTACATTAGACATTCCCTTGTTGTATAACCGCCCATTCTTGTGACTTGGATGGTATACAAAAATGGTAAAATATATAATACTAGTAGTATTTAGAATTCAAACAGACAAACACCTGCCACATAATACCCCAGGCATAACAATTGCCGATAAGAAAGACAAAAAAAGTTTGGATAGTGGATGTGGCAGTACCTGGAAACAGCAGGATAAAAGAGAAAAAATTGGAGAAGATAACAAAATGCAAAGACCTGCAAATAGAAGTAGACCAATTGTGGCAAAGAAAGCAGAAATAGTACAAATAGTAATAAGCACTGTGCAATCCCAAAACAAGTGGAGCTGTACTTGAACACCATCAGCACTGGAAAAAAAATCACCATTAGTCAATTGCAAAAGGGAGCTTACATTCTGTGGGGATACTTTTAATATTGTCAAACACCAACAACCGCCTATCCCAGGTTCACGTGGCTAAAAATGGCAAATCCAGACAAACATCTGGGTGACTCTGTGATGAACCATAATAATGAAGGCAAATCACTTTGGATACTGTAAAGGGATGCGCAAATGTGAAGCAACATTATTTGTGTCAAAGGAAAAAATGAACTCTGGTCTCCGTGAAAAGAGAAATTCCCTAAGGAGTGTTTTGTTAGGCAGCACAAGGTCCTCTTTGTCAACCAACCACAGCAGACACTGACTCATCTCTAAAGTCCAGAGCACCTGGAAAGACAAAAACTCAGGTATCGCGTGCGCAAGAAGGTGCCTTTCCATTTTGGGAAAAATACATGGAGAGCAGAATCAAACATGAATATAAAGTTGTTTTCTTGCCTCCTCTAGATTTTTGGTCCTTTTAGTTATTCAATTGCTGAAAGCCTTACTCCTTTGACTGATTTATTGAATACAGGTAGCCCTTGACTTACCACAGTTCATTTACCGACCGTTCAAAATTACAACAGCAGTGAAAAAAGTGACAACCATTTTTCACACTTATGACCATTGCAGCATCCCCATGGTCACATGATCAAAATTCAGACACTTGGCAACTGACTCATATTTATGATGGTTGCATTGTCGCGGGGGTCATGTGATGACAAGCAAAGTCAATGGGGGAAGCCAGATCCACTTAACAACTGTGCTACTAACTTAACAACTGCAGTGATTCACTTAACAACTATGGCAAGAAAGGTCGTAAAATGGGGCAAAATTTACTTAACAGCTGTCTCCCTTAGCAACAGACATTTTGGGCTCAATTGTGATTGTAAGTCAAGGACTACCTGAACTAGTTAATGCTAGTTCTAAAAACTATTACATATTGATAAGAGCTACCTAGTATATGCAGCCATTAGTAAGCCTCAATGAATTCTGTCAGAATTCTATGCAAAAAGAGGAAACTTAAAAAAATATCGCGAGGGGTATGTGTGAGTCTGGCCATGTTTTGCATTTCTTACAATTGTAATTGTACAACCACAGAAAGGAACTATGGTGCTTCTTTAAGGTAAAAATAGCATGTACATTGCTTTCAGCAACAGGCCTGGTATAGCAGTTATGGTGTTGAACTGTGACTAGAAGCACACTGAGGTGGGGTGACTTTGAATCAGTCATTCTTGCAGCCAATGTTTCCTTGTCATTGTGCAGAAAGAAGATCCTTATTTCATGTCCCAAAGATCCTAAGATAGGTGAAATATAGATCCTACTTAGTGAAGAGCTGAAGAATGGGAACTTTTTTATGAAAGAAAGAAAGAAAGAAAGAAAGAAAGAAAGAAAGAAAGAAAGAAAGAAAGAAAGAAAGAGAGAGAGAGAAAGAAAGAAAGAGAGAGAGAGAGAGAGAGAGAGAGAGAGAGAAAGAAAGAAAGAAAGAAAGAAAGAAAGAAAGAAAGAAAGAAAGAAAGAAAGAAAGAAAGAAAGAAAGAAAGAAAGTGTTATGTATTGGGCTTGTGGTATCACACCACGTGCGTTGCTGGAGAGCTAATGGCTCCCCAGCTACCTAGACAGGCCGTCTCTGGTCCTGCAATTGGTCAGCCCAGGCAGCAAGTGCAGGTTTAATCCTATTGGCTGTTTCCCAGACATGTCAAACACAAGGCCCGGGGGCCGGATCCGGCCCGCAAAGTGGTTTCATGTGGCCCATGAAGAAACAGTGAGGGAACGGCCCCCACTGCCTTGGCCCTGGCCCAGAGACCCTCCTTCTGCCAGAGACCCTCAGATCTCTCCCACTCCTGCCCAGGCCCCCATAGGCACCCTTGATGCGAACGATGTAGAGCTGGCCACGCCCACCCAGTAGGCCATACGCACTCTGGCCACACCCACCCAGTAGGCCACGCCTACCCAGGCCATATCCACCCGGCCCCTTGAGGGCAACTGCAATGCTGATGCGGCCCTCAATGAAATTGAGTTTGACACCCCTGGGCTAGGCTATATATATTGTGGCCGGATGCAGCTCAAGCTCAAGTACAGTTCCAACGAGAATAAAGAAGTTTCTCTGTACTCAGCCTTGTGTCTTCATTCCTGCTCATCAGAGCCCACAACTTAACAGTGGCGACGAAGATGGGATCCTGCTTCACCGTTTAAAAAGGGCTGAAGTCAACGAGGGATCGGCAATACACACTGGAGGGAAGAGACATTTTCCCCTCCCTCTCTAGGCCGGCTAGTAAAGCCACATTAGCGGCCGCGTGCTCAGTGGATGCATTCCCTGAGCCTAAGAAGCAGGATCCAAGAATGCAGGAATCAAGGAAGATGCCGAAAGTCGGCAAACTCAGAGAGTTCGATATAAAACATCCAGAAGACTGGCTGTCTTACCTCTTGCAAGTGGAGAACTATTTATGAGCAAACCAAATTGCAGAGGAAGGCCTAATAGCCGCCACGTTGCTATGCGTGTGTGGACCAGCAACTTTTGACCTAGCAGAAAACCTTTTTGCTCCAATGCCCATCGAAGCAGTATCATTTGCAGATCTTAAGAAGAAGCTGATTTTCAACCCAAGATGTCGGAGATGGCATGGCGTTTTAAATTCGACCAAAGAGTGCAGCTACCCGGAGAGACAGCTTCAGAGTTTATCGTGGGCCTAAGGCAGGCCGCACACCTTTGCAAGTTCTCGAACTTAGAGGAATGACTGAGAGACCGGCTTGTCTGTGGCCTTCGAGACAGAATCCTTCACCAAAGACTGTTTGCTAGACCCAATCTCACATTCTCCGAGGCACAGGACGAGGTCATGGCCAACGAAACCACCAGGGGTGCAGTGCAGACAGTGCAGTCCACCAAATCTTCAAAAGGTGAAGATTCCGTCCATCTTGAGGTCGCCAAATGCGTCGGTAAATTGTCAGAAGATGAAGAACCCAAAATCAACAAGCTCCAAAGACAACCAAATACGCAAAACCATGGAAACCATTAACGGGAGAATAATTACAAGGCAGTTCTCTTACCTAGATGTAAGGGGTGCAGAGGCAACCATCTTCGTGCCAATTGCAGATTTCGCTCAGCCACGTGTAGAGCTTGCGGAAGGACCGGCCACATCGCGGTGGTTTGCAGAGTGCGCCAGAGAGACAGACCACCCAAGCACCAGTTGGAGGAACCGACTAGGAGAGGTACTGGGGCCCAGGGTCCAGTTAGTGTGGGGTTCTTCCTAAGCCGGAGAGGCGTTTGCCGCACCAGGGCTCGTCGCCCCCTCAAACCTAAACTCAAGCTCGCAGTAGAGCTACAAGGAGTTCCTTGTAAGATGGAGTTGGACTCCAGCTCGACAGTATCGATCATTTCACAAGACACATTCAACTTTGTATGCAGGTGCAGTAATAATTGGGCTAAACTAAGGCCCTCAGATATTATTTTAACAGATTTTCAGAATGCTCATGTTAAAGTTAAGGGGGAAGCCACATTATCGGTAAAATTTAAAGGGTTTTTGGGGCACCTGGATGTAATAGTAGTAGAGGGCCAAAGAATGAGTCTTATTGGACTTGATTGGTTTGATGCTTTAGGCATTCAAATTACAGGCATTAATTGGACACAAACAGCAGACCACATGACTGTTTGCGAGGAATACGCAGATGTTTTTGAGTCAACCCTGGGGACTTACACTGGCTCACCAATTTCTTTTAAGTTAGATCCCAACGTTGTGCCTATTAGAATTAAGCCTTGCAGAGTTCCTTTTGCCCTAAAGCACAAAATTGATTCTGAAATCGATAAGCTAGTAGAACAGGGCGTATTACAGCCTGTTGATGGGGGGGAGTGGGAAACTCCTATTGTCACCCCACTGAAGTCCAATGGGGAAGTTCGCATTTGCGCAGATTACAAGTGCACATTGAATAAGGCCCTAAATCAACATGCTTACCCGGTTCCTGTAATCAGCCATATTTTAGCCTCGTTGCAACGGGGCACCATTTTTGCTAAACTTGATTTAGTGCAGGCATATCAGCAATTGCCGGTTGACGAGGCTACAGCCGCAGCTCAGACAATAGTAACTCACAGAGGGGCATTCAAAGTCAAACGCTTACAGTTTGGAGTCAGTGTTGCACCAGGTATTTTCCAAGGGATTATGGAAAGTACATTTAAGGGTATTCAGGGTGTCTGCCCCTATTTTAATGATGTTCTTATTGCCGGAGAATCCCCAGAAGTGTTGGCCAATAGGCTCAGGGCTGTTTTGCAGAGGCTCTGCGATGCGGGCCTCAAATTGAAGAAAAACAAATGTAGTATTGGCGTCTCATCAACAGAATTCTTGGGGTTTCGTATCGATGCTAATGGAATTCACCCCACTGATTCAAAAGTGAAGGCCATCAAAATGGCTCCAAGGCCAAAATCAAAGGGAGAGCTGTAGGCATTTCTGGGCCTCCTAAATTTTTATCACACATTCCTACCTCATAAGGCTGCAATTGCAGACCCCCTCCACAGGCTGCTTGATAAAAAAAGCCCCTTGGAAATGGAATAATTTGCACCGAAAAAGTTTCCAGGATCTGAAAGCCCTTCTTTCAGAAAAGTCAACAGTAACTCATTACATTGAATCTAAACCTGTATGTCTTGTCTGTGATGCATCTTCTTATGGGGGCAGTTTTAAGCCACATAGAGAAAAATGGGAAACAGGTTCCTATTGCGTTTTATTCTAGGACTTTATCTTCTGCTGAATGCAATTATGCACAGATAGATAAAGAAGCCTTGGCCATAGTGGCTGGAGTCAAGAAATTTCATGATTATTTATATGGCAGGGATTTTACTGTCTACACTGATCACAAACCTCTTTTGGGGTTGTTCATAACAGACAAACGCCTCACATACTTTTCCCCAGAATGCTGAGATGGTCTATATTTTGTCTGCATACAATTTTAGGTTAATCCATAAACCAGGGAAGGAAATGGGCCATGCGGATGGCCTCAGTAGACTACCACTGCCACTAATGGATCTTGAGCCTGCTCTTGCTGCTAAAATATTGTCCATTCATGATTTACCTGAGTTTCCCCTCCATGCAGGTGATATTGCTGCTGAAATTGCCACAGATAAAATTCTGAGCAGAGTGTTGTCATGGGTATACACGGGTTGGTTGGAAAAAAGCCCTGGCTCTGAGTTTCAAAGTTATTTTGTCAGGAGACATGAGTTGTCTGCACACAAGGGCTGCATATTATGGGGCAACAGAGTGATAATTCCCACTTCATTGAGGGACAGAGTCTTGCACTGTTTACATGAAGGCCATCCAGGTATTGTATGAATGAAAGCCTTAGCTAGAAGCTACCTTTGGTGGTCTGGCCTGAATAAGGCTGTAGAGGATCAAGTTCATGGTTGCTATACATGCCAGCAATCTAGGCCTGAAATGCCTCAGGCCCCAGTTCACAGGTGAGAAGAAATACATACCCCCTGGTCCCGGGTTCACATAGATTACACTGGGCCTTTCCAAGGACAGCTTTTCCTGATAGTTGTGGATAGCCACTCAAAATGGCTGGAAGTAGTTCCAGTTCCTAATATGACTACTGCTAGGACCATCCAGGTGCTGAGAAACTTTGCAACACATGGGTTGCCTGAGGTTTTAGTTTCTGATAATGGGGCTCAATTCACTGCTGCTGAGTTTCAGGTTTTTCTGAGGGCTAACCTCATCAGACATGCTACGTCTGCACCGTTTCATCCTTCTTCGAATGGACAAGCTGAATGCATGGTGAGGACAACAAAGAAGACACTCAAGCGTATTATCACAGGTGACTGGCATCACAGATTGCCAGAATTTTTGCTCTGTCAGCATTCTACGCCCTGCACTGCTACAGGTAAAAGTCCTGCTGAGCTACATTGGGGAAGACGTTTAATTACTAAACTGGACAGGTTGCATCCAGACAGAGTGGCATCAGAAGCCTCTAGACCAAAACCCCCGAGGGGGCTGCAAACGGGTGATTTGGTTTGGGACAGAAACTATGGGCCAGGGAATTTATGGGTTCCTGGTCAAGTAACCAAAGCATCCGAACCCCTGTCTTATGAAGTGGGGTTGGAGGGAGGGTGACTCGTCAGAAGACACATTGACCAGCTCAGTGGTTTCCAGAACGTTCACTAAATGAGGACGGTGGCATAAGTCCCTCCTGAGGTCCTCAAACTGGTACCCAAGCCAGCCCACACCAGAACCACCAGGGTTTCTCCTTCTCAGCAGAATTTGATTCCGAGGAAGAACCAGGAAGCTCGGAAGTGCAACATGGGACCCCTGACCAGGTGAGCTAGCTGAATCTCAGCAACCGCTGTGCCTACTTTGCAGAACAGACTGACTCTGGGGTGGGCCAACCTGGTGAGGCCAGCCAGAGTGTTTCAATTTCCCTGGACAATGGAGCACAAGGGGACATGGGTCTACCCAGCCCACAGGGTAAGCTGGTAGACCCCAAAGTGAGGGGAACCCCGAGGCGTTCCTCCAGGCAACACAAACCTCCAGCATATCTCTCAGATTTTATTGTAAAATAAAGTGATGTATAATGTACCACTACCTACAGAAATTGGGAGCATTGTGAAACCGCCTGTACTACTTGTAAGCATGTTCATTAAGACGTTGTTTAATCTCATTGTAGTTCTTACTGCATTAGCCAGCAATTTAGCCGCTGTATAATCTTATTGTAGCGTACTACAATGGCACGTCTGTAAAGGTCACGTAATGTCATTCTAGCCACCTTAAGCTTAAAAGCATTATTATTATTTTGTATTTTTTTGTTATTATGTTATTTTGATTGTTGGAGTGATTCTTAAGTCTTGACTGTTGTCAAATTTATTAAGGGGTTTATAGCCTGATCTTAGGAGAGAGGGGTGTTATGTATTGGGCTTGTGGTATCATACCACGTGCGTTGCTGGAGAGCTAACGGCTCCCCAGCTACCTAGATAGGCTGTCTCCGGTCCTGCAATTGGTCAGCCCAGGCGGCAAGCATGGGTTTAATCCAACTGGCTGTTTCCGTAGGGCTAGGCTATATATATTGTGGCCGGGTGCGGCTCAAGCTCAAGTACAGTTCCAGCGAGAATAAAGAATGAGTTTCTCTGTACTCAGCCTTGTGTCTTCATTCCTGCTCATCAGAGCCCACGACTTAACAGAAAGAAAGAAAGAAAGAAAGAAAGAAAGAAAGAAAGAAAGAAAGAAAGAAAGAAAGAAAGAAAAAAGAAATACATCATAGCGAAACTGCGAGTTTCACGCCCTTGATTTATGCTGCGACAGTTACAAAAAATGTTTTAAGCCCAGGAAATGAAAATACATTTTAAAAGAAACTCATACTCAGTCTGCTTTAAATCATGGGGATTCAAAACACAGTCAGGTTTACAAGATTCAGTTTAGTTTACACCCATGTTTCTCAACCTCAGCAACTTTTAAGACGTGTGGACTTCAATTCCAAAATTCAGTAACCAGCATGCTGAGACCAAAATAAATTCTGGTTTCTGGTTTAGAAATTCCATAAGGAGTGCTTTGTTATCAGGACAAAGCCTTCTTTGTCAACCAGCCACAGCAGACACTGATTCATCTTTAAAGTCTGGTGCATTTGGAAAGACAAAAACTCAGGTGTCACGTGCACAACAATGTGCACAACTGAGCATGCTGACTGTGGAATTCTGGGAATTGAAGTCCACAGCTTAGAGTTGCTGAAGCTGAGAAACACTGGCCTATGCTATAACAATATAGTACTAAAACACTGTATTAATATAGTACTAATAATTAATATATATTAATTATGGTACTATATTAATATAGTACTAATACACTGTATTAGTACTGCTTTATAAAGTCTTAGTAACACCACATGTGGAATACTGCATCCAGTTTTGGCCACCACAATATAAAAAGATGGTGAAACTCTGGAAAGAGTGCAGAAAAGAACAACAAAGGGGGCTGGAGGCTAAAACATATGAAGAACGGTTGCAGAAATTGGGAATGTTTAGTCTAGTGAAAAGAAGGACTAGGGGAGACATGATATTTGTGGGGCTGCCAGGAAGATGAGGGGGGTCAACCTATTTTCCAAAGTACCAGAAGGCAAGACAAGAAACAACAGATGGAAATTAATCAAGGAGAGAACCAACCTAGAACTAAGAAGAAATTTCCTAACAGTGAGAACAATTAACCAGAGGTACGGCTTGCCTTCAGAAGTTGTGAACGCCCCATCACTGGAGACTTTTAAGAAGACACTGGATAGCCACTTTTTAAAATGGTTAAGGGTCTCCAACTTGAGCAGGGGACTAGTAGAACCCCAAGTCTCTTCCAACTCTGTTATTCTATATTCTATGTTCTAATAAAGTAGAATTCCAGTATTCAGGTGGAATCTATTTCCTGACTGGTCTACCTTGAAAAGTTGACAGATAGCATATGATGTGATGAAATTCACTCATGCAAAGAGGAAAACTGACTGGAGTTTGAAGAGAAGAAAAACTGTAAATCCTGCGAGGGAAGGAGGAGAGATCCTAGAAAATGGTGCAACATCAAGGACTAAGACTGGGAGAGGTATACAGGATGTAGGAGGCATACAACAATGAACTCATAAATAAAGAAAAGAATAGATGAAATCACATGATTCAAGAATTCTGGTATTTCTATAGAAATGCACAGTGTATGGGGAATGATTTGAGTAGCTATAGACCTTACAGTAGGAAAATAATTATTGGCCGGACAGTCAGACGAGACGGTTAACTCATTTGTAGCCTCACATTGCAATGGACATACACAGTGGCGTAGCGTGGGGGGTGCAGGGGGGGCCGGCCGTACCGGGTGCAACATTTGGGGGGGGGCGCGCTTGCACTGAGCTGCTCAGGGAGCCCCAAGGGCTGCCCAGAGTTGGCTTGGCTCCGCTCTCGAGCTGCTCTTTCTTGCAAAGCGAAATGAGTCCGGCAGGTGAGATGGGCGGCCACATAAACTGAATAAAATAAATAGAAGCGGCCAACTCTCCGCCCAGGCTCAGGCCAACCGCAAGCGCCCCGCAGGCGCCCTGGCAGGTTTGGCCGAGCGAAGATGGACCCGCTGGCCGGCCGGCCTAGCTTCGTGCGCATGCGTGGCTTTATTTAGCGGGGCTCACGTGCGAGCTTGAATGCAGCGGCTCTTGCAGGTCGGAGCCCTGCCCAGCCGCCCTTGAGAGGGACCCGGAAGCATCCCGCATGCGCGCGACTCTTCTTGGAAAGTTTACGCCGCTGCAGGGCGCGTCTTTTCAGCAGTGCCGTGACGTCACCGCCCGCGGCCCCACCCGCCCCTCTATTTCCGCTTCCGGTTGCCTTGCCCCGGGTGCTGACAACCCACGCTACGCCACTGGACATACATTCAATTTCGCAGTTACTAAGATTGTTGGTTGTGCAGGTACAAAGATAACCAGGGATGATTGAAGCCTGGGAAACGGGCACCTTGTCAGTCAACAGGAGAACTGAATTTACCACCAGCTTATCAGGTACTTAGAAGCTGAGGGCACTGCAGTGATTCACTTAACAACTGTGGCAAGAAAATGGGGCAAAACTCACTTGACAAATGTTTCACTTAGCAACATAAATTGTGGGCTTAATTGTGGTCATACGTTAAGGACTACCTGTATCTGAAAGGCTGTCTTGAAGAAGAGGCAGAATTCTTCAGGGTTGTCCAAAAGAAGAAACAGTGAACTTAAATTACAAGGAAACAGATTTTAGTTGGATATTAAGGACAACTTCCTAACAGCAAAATTTGTTCCATAATGGAACATCTGCTCTGGTAGATGTTGGGTTGTTTTTTTTTCTCTGGAAGTGCTAAAGGAATGGCTTGATGGTCATGGTCAGGCACGCTATTATAAAAGATTCCTGCTCTGGGTTAGAATAAATCAGTGTTTTTCAAACTTGGCAACTTTAGGACATAAGAGCTTCAACTCTCAAAATTCCATAGCCAGTATGATGGTGGGGGAATTCTGGGACTTGAAGTCCACACAATTGCCAAGTTTGAAAAACACTAAATGTTTGTTAAGATCTTTTCCGAACTTTTATATTCTTTGATTTCATGATAATTCAGGCATTTTTGTAGGTTGTGTAGCTTTTGGGAGCTGAGAACTGTACTTCATAAAGCAGTGGTAGGCTGAAGAAAAACATACATTTATTTCATTTCATTTACATGGAAGTTTAACTTAAATTCAGTCTGATTAACATGACTATTCTGCAGTTAGGTATTTAATGATACCTCTCTTCCATAGATTAAAAACCACAATTTAATAATAACTTTTAGAGATATTTGGGAGATGCAGTCAACACTTCTAGAGACTATATGTTGTTTTGCATCTCTAGATTAATGCATCCAACACTAAGAATCTACATAATGATTGCTATATTTAACAACTTTTAAAATTGATGTCTTTGAACATAACCAATTTATTTGCTTGTCTAAATCAATACTACTCTAAATTGAAATATCTCCCCCTTTTAATATTTTCTAATTTCTACGTATTTATAACATTATATTCACTTTTTTCCTTTTGTTTTTCAATAATGACACCTAGTGGCAATGTGGAATCTCTTGCAAGGAGTGTAACACAATTATGAGACCCGCTTTTTCATTTATTACACAACTTTATTTATTTCACAAGACTGGAAGGGACTTTCCATGAGACATTCACCATGTGACCATGAAGATGTCATGGTTCCGACAGATGAAACTCTTCAAAAGAACTTCGAGGCATTGTTTACCTTAAAGAATCTTTTATTTGAGAAACAAAGTATCGGCACTACATAGTTAAAGCCAAAAACTGTAAGGTAGCAGGCATGTTTTTTTTAAATGGAATGGCGGGAGGTAGCAGAAAACTGGGGAAGACAGAAAGAGTGGTGAGTAACTGCCAAAGTTGTTGGAAGTCTTTTCAGTGTGTTCAGAGTATAGAGCAAATACTGCACCGTACAGCAAATTATAGGTAGCCCAGATGATTGGGTCATTGTGGGAGTTCCCCAGTCTTCTACAGTGTCTAGGTCTCATTACTGTGTCAGCCGGGTTAATGAGGCAAGGATTAATCCCTTTGTTGGAGATGTAAATGTTCTTATTCTATTATACATAATTGTACTGATAGAAGAGAATATTTGTAGCTCAGTATTGAACTGAGGGGTCTTTGGTGCTCTCTGAGCTGGGTGCTTTTCTTGCAGACATTTCATTATGAAACTAGGAAGCATCATCAGTGCAATATGGGTATATTACACATAATTATGTAATCCACTACACAGCAGACTAAAATAAAGGGGTTGGTTTTCCAAGTTATGCCGTGGTTTGAATTTTTTAAAGAAATTGCTAGGAGTGCTATGTGCACATATTGTCCACGTGCTTGGAAGAAAAAATTTTTTGCTTATGAAAACAAAGCTCTGAGATTCCTAGAAAATGTATCTCTTTGCCCTGAGCTTTTTTGTCTTCTGGCCTGGACATTTTCTGTTGCTGAGCTTTCCATGGATCTTCTCAGGATTTGAAGTCATACCAGAGGTATTCAGAAGAGATCAAAAATGTCATCCAGCTAAGCCAGATGCCAGAAGAAAAAAGGAATCCTTAATAGTCCCTTTATGTGATTATTTTCAGAAGCCCCATTTCTCTATTAGCATTACATATAGCAATAGCAATAGCATTTAGGATTATATTCCGGTTTTACAGCACTCTCTGAGCAGTTTACAGTGTAGAAGCATTGTTTGCATATTGCCCCCAACAAACAGGGCCCCCATTTTACCGACCTTGGAAGGATAGAAGGCTGAACTAACCTTGAGCTCTGTCAGGATCGACTTCCAAGCTGTGGTCAGAATTTGCCTGCAATACTGCACTTTAACCACTGTACCACCGGGGTCAAAGATGGAAATAGAGATAGGGTTTTGCATTTATGTTACTTACATTATTAATTCTTTAACACATTTATATCGTTCAGGTTTTGCACAAAGTAGAGGCTAAACAGAGTGGCTAATGAATCACACAGAAAATACAGTCAACACAGTCAAACGATCCTTCCTAGCATCCACTCAGCAATACAAATACAAAATGGAACCCATGAAACAGAGCAAAAGAAAATAAGAAAAAAAAATCAAAATGTAAGAGATCAGAGCCACACTTACTTTAACTTATTTATGGCCTAAATCAGCAAAGAGAGTGAGATTGGTGAGTTTCTTGATATTGTACATCCCATAAGATGGACATTCCTTGTGGAATAACACATTATGGCATGGCAAGTTGAACTTGACAGAGAACTAAAAAAAACCCTTTATTTTGCTGCTATCTACTGTGTTAGAGTTAGGGCTTCCCCGAGACATAGACTGGAGGTCACATAACAGAAGACGGCTTCAGAAATTATGGCTCCCCAATTATTTTGGGGTTTTAGAATTGATGATTTATTTTTTTATTTTTATTTTAATCCCATTTATATCTCGCCCTTCTCCGAAGACTCAGGGCGGCTTACAATTTAAGCACAAACCAATGTGCTTAGCAATAGCCTTCATTCTATGTATATGCCTGCTTTAGGGCTTTTCCCCCCAAGCGGCATTATTACAAAGTCAGTTTAATTGCCCCCAACAATCTGGGTCCTCATTTTACCTACCTCAGAAGGATGGAAGGCTGAGTCAACCTTGAGCCTGGTGGGACTCGAACCTGCACTAATTGCAGGCAGCTGGTGTTACTTAAGGAGGCATTAGCCCACTGCTCCACCAAGGCATGATGAGCATCTTGAACTGGATTTGGACCTAGCAAATCAAGTGTTGATGGAATTGACGTAACATGTTATATAGGATAGCATTACAATTTAAAACAAATACCAAAATATCTGTTTGGAATTCCTTCAGAGCTATAAAGTGTTCATATTACTTGTATTTAAGCAAAACGTTTTGGACTCTCTCAGAACATGTGTAACTATGACAAGATTGCCCTTTTCCAGAAAAGTTCACTCTTAACCGACAAGATGAAGAACTATGTTGCATTATTGATGTTCTTTGATAAGCACACATGGTCTCCCCATTTCTCCTGTCCTGTAATCTGGATGATTACATTCATTTTACTTGGTGCTTTCCTGACATTCTTAAAATACTGTCTGATATTTCATGAGGGAAAGTACCTAGTTTTCCTATTCTTACTTGTCCTCCTCCCTTGAGAGTAAGATGTGGTAATTGAGGTATTTAGAAGTCGTTTCTACCCTTTTGAACTTTTGATTATTTTCATACTTTCTGAATTCAGTCAGGAAGGGAATAAAGATCAAATGGATGAAAGCTACGCCAGAATCTGGTGGTAAGCGTGGTATCTTGGACTGCCCTTTCTGCTTCAAAGAGTTTTGAAAAACTGTACAAGCTTTTTTTTTGTTGAACAAAGCCTTTCATAATTTAAATTCCTATATGATTTAAGAGACAGCTTGTTGTTACAAGTGTGTATGATGGAATCTTTTCAGATAATCATGAAGAGCATGCACTTCAACTAAAAGTTTACTAACTTGTTTTTGTAAAGTGACATTGGGAAACTACATAAAAGCAATGCGGAAACGTCAATAAACCCTCTTTTTATTGGGAGAACATAATATCATATGACTTCACACAATAATAACATAGCAAGAAAGAGTGGTCATAGGTTAAAAAAAGCTGTGTAAAGACTGAGAATATTCTAGCTTGAATTCTTTATAATATTACTACCATGATCTAAAACTCATTGCTGATTTGTATTGTTTTTCTGCTCTGAAAGGGTGTTGGGTTAGAAGAAGGGTTATTTCTTTTATACAACAAAGAAATCGACAGTGTACAGGTAGTCCTCAACTTACAACAGTTCGTTTAGTGACTGAAGTCACAATGTCACTGAAAAAAGTGACATGACCAATTTTCACACTTATGACCATTGCAGCATCTCCATGGTCACGCCATCAAAACTCAGATGCTTGGCAACTGACCCATATTTATGACGGTTGCAGTCTGACAAGCACAGTCAAGGGGGAAGCCAGATTCATTTAACAACCATGTTACTAACTTAACAACTGCAGTGATTCACTTAACAGCTGTGGCAAGAAACGTCGTAAAATGGGGCAAAATTCACTTGACAAATGTCACACTTAGCAACAGAAATTTTGGGCTCAACTGTGGGCATAGGTCAAGGACTACCTGTATCTATACAGTATTCTTTAAAATTACATATGCACATGCTTTGTTAGACTAGAATCCAATAGATGCCTACTGAATGGGACTCTAGCCTATGAAAGTTTAGTTCAAAACAATTCCTGGTTAATTCTACATAAAACACCGTAGCTTTTTCTCCAACAGGTCAATATGGTTACCTTTCTGATAGTTCTTTTAAGGCCAGTTTTTAATCAATGACACAAGGATTACTGAGGAAAACAAGCAATGTACAAAAATACATTATAAACTAATACAATAGTTTAAAAGTTTAAAATAATTCAGATAATAGTAACAGTGATATTAATGCTGAATGCTGAAGCATTACTTTAGCATTTGATTCCAAAATCCTATAATAGTAGGGATCCATCGTCTGAGATATTAGAAAATAGTAGATACTACATAGCACCAGCATGTCGCATGTGCCTGTTGAAGAACTGAAATGAAGCAGAATTGTGATAAAGACATGGAAAGCAAAATGGTTTAGGCCATGTTCGTGTCTTTCAACAACAACACAATAATAGATATGGTGTGGAATTTTTCCCCCATTGACTTCAACAGAAAAACAAATATATAAGTCACATCCACAATTTTTGCCATGATAGAACATAAGATACCCTCATTTGCAAATATATGATCTTTTGTAACTCAGCTTTCCCAGGCTAAGTAGGGATAGGGTGAACTGTAGATGACAAAGTGTTGGTTGGGCATGCTGAATTGTAGATGACACACGTTTAAAGGACCCCCAATTAAGGAAGGATACTGTTATTCACAGTACTTTTTTGTAAAAGAAAAAGGTGCCGGAACTCACACATGTCATACAACCCGCCTTGCCTACCCTACAAGGTTCCATCCAAAAAAGGTGCCGGAACTCCGTTCTGAGCGTTCTATGAGAAAAAAAGCCCTGGTTATTCAAATACAACATTTGTCTCATTTCTTGCAGGACAATAGCAATAATTCTAGGATGCCCTGGTTTAACCTCTATTAAAGAACATGCTTACAGGAAAAGCAGATGACTAGAATAATCTAATGAGATTCATGACTGAATAGAGATTGAATCTGATTCACCTCAGTCTTGGTCCAAAATTCTAACTAAATCTGACGCAGGCTTGCTACCTTCTATAATCTATAATACAGATGTGGTAAAAACAGAAGCTGAAGGACATGTAGCTTGCCCAAAACTCCTAATAAATTAAAAATTAGTTAAAATTATTATCACTTCCTGTTTCAGAGGTCATAATATAATTCTAACCCTGTTGTCTGCTCAAGAGCAAGTTCAGTAGAGTCCAATGGTGCTTACTCCTAAGTAATACTCTGGAGATTGAAAGGAAGTTATGGCATTTATGGGAATGGTTTCAAAGTAGCCATAGAAAAACATCTGCACTTAGAGTATTTCACTATCTACTTAACAATAATTTCAAAAAGCCAATGCAAATCTTCATTCTGAATGATTCTGGCATAGCTGAAGTTAAAGCGGATTGCAATTTTTTTTGAAAAGGAGCACTAGATGGTGCCAGTCAGCCTTTCAACAAATTTGCAGAAAGGTCTGAAACGAGGAGCTTGTCTGACGGGAGTTTTATAAATAATTCTTTTAATTTGAAAATTGCTCCCATATGGTAATCACTTACTTAATTACAATTTTTCTAATTAACAGTATAGTAATATACTGTCCCGTTTGTGAGTGTGTAGACTCTTCTTCTCTTTCTTGTTTTATCCCTACATAAAAATAATCTGGTCAAACTTGATCAAAACTTAAAACAGGTGGGAACCTCTGCCCCACCTTATACTGCTAAATTATGAGGCCCAGCATTCCTCGTCATTCTCCATGCTACCTGGGGCAGATAAACAGTCCCAGTTTAGCAACACCTGGTGGTTCACAGTTCTTCTTCTACTTTTGTGGGTTGCTTAGAATAAAACCCAGCCCTAATGCCCCAATTCTAGGTCAGTTGTTCCACACATCCCAAATAGGTGTAGCTGAGCTGCTGAGCTCCTACACCCTTGTCTTGTTATAATCTGAGTGATAATTACAAAACTGTTCAAAAAGGCAATACAACTTTTTTCTCATGACTCCTGCATTGTGGATTATGGAGAAAAGTACTAGGGTCCAGGATTTAAGACCTCTGGCATCTTATGTGTGGTATCTTCTACTACTATGAGTCCTTGAGACTTGTGATTCTATGAAGGTGAAAGTAAAGATTTCCCCTATCCATTGTGTCTTACTCTAGGGAGCATCTCTGTTTCTTAGCTGAGGGAGCCAGCGTTGACTGAAGATGTTTCTGTGGTCATGTGGCCAGCACATTAATACACCGAGGTGTATAGCTGTTATCTTCCGACCGAAGTGGTACCTTTAGTGGGAAGATACCTTGATTGTATAACAATAGAGAAAACATGTATAAACATACTTAAACATTTATGGAAAGTAGGTGTTGTGTACTGGGTTCTTTGCTGGAAGCAGGAGACAAGGTGAGAGAGTTTATTGAATGCAGGAACTGAACTGAGAACCAAGGCTGCTACGCAGCTATTTATGCTCTGGCCACTAGGCGGCAGCCAATAGGTTTAAAGGAACCTATTGCCACCCTAGAGCCAACCAATGGTGGTCCTGGAGACGGTTTGTCTGAGGAGCCAGCGACTGTTACCCAATTCCCTGCTTAAGCAATGTCACAGCATTCAAAACCCACGTGGAACAGTTTAAGCAAACTAGGCCCAATACATTACAGTAGGGAATTGCAGAGACCTCTGTCTTAAGTCACACTGAAAGTAGTCCAGATCTAGAATGACATTCAGGAAAAAAGGAACTTTATTCTTCCATAGTGTAACATTGGGAAAACAGAAATGGTTTTTTCTCAGCAGAATGAACAAAATTGATATGAAAGCTATTTAAGGGGAAGAAATGTGTTGTATTTCATAGAAATGGACGTATGGGTTTTCACTTACTTTCACTTAAAATTGATTTTTTCAAAATTGCTTATAATATTAAGCTACGACAGATTCAGTGCAGAGTAATAATAATCCCTTGTGGTGCAAAACACTTGTAGCAAATTTCAAGCAGGTTAAGGCAGTGGTGGGATGCAAATATGTGAACAACCGGGTCTCTGTGTGGATGCCACTTCCGGAAGTCCATTCTGGGCTTGGGCAACAAAAAATTAGCTACCGGTTCTGCCGAAGTGGTGTGAATGGCTGAATCCCACCACTGGAACACTGGGTTAAGATTCTTATGTACCAGTGTTGCTGATGGTTAGGACTTGAGAAGGAAGTGTAAGAGATGCCCCCTCTCTCCTAAAACGTCTGGTCAGATCTAGTCAGATCTCTGCTTCCCAGGGGAGTAGAGTAAAACAAATTAGATGCATGTAAGATGTCACCACACAAATGTGACTGCATTGATGTCAGAACCCAAGTCGATAGGGTCAGCAAGTGCATAATGCCATCGCTACATGGAAGTCATCACTTTCTGTAGGTCTCAGTTGTCCTCAGTGTATGTACACTGTAAGCTTATGCACTGGGGGCAAATTCCTTGTGTGTCCAACCACACTTGGCCAATAAAGAATTCTGTTTTGCTCTACTCTACTCTACTCTACTCTACTCTACTCTACTCTACTCTACTCTACTCTACTCTACTCTACTCTACTCTACTCTATTCTATTCTATTCTATTCTATTCTATTCTATTCTATTCTTTCCGGCAGATGCCACTGAGTCATTCATTCCAGTATAATCACCACTCCCAATTGTGGTGCATTATGGTAATGAAACATAAAATACTTTTCATTTTGTAACAGTACCAAACAATGTGAAGAAGCAGAAATGGAACACAAAGGGTTCTAGAACCGAAGCAAGTCAGTTCAAATTCTTCCATTTCATCTGGATGAATAAAAATCTGCCCACACCATTTTGCATTTCAGACTTCAGTCAAAACTATGCCTCCAATCGAAAGCACGTGTTAGCTTCAATCTTTTAAAATAAAAATATATTTACTTATTACATTTCTTGTCTACTCTTTAATTTCTGAATTCCAATGTTATTTGTAACAAAAATGTACATAAAATGTAACAAATACAAACTTACAAACACAAATAAGCAACTGTTCAGAAAACTCAGCAGTGACATCAAGCGATACAACTTCAAATAGTGTGCCGTTGCTTTAAAAATTGACAATTTTTCTGGTGCCCTCCTCAGAAAAATGCTGATTTTTTTAAAATCTGCCAAATCATCCCACAATGACAGTTTTAATTAACAGAATGTGGTTTCTGAGACCTGTGACTATCGCCGTTTTCCTTCCTTGTATTGGGTGGTGTTTAAGTTCTAAAAATTATGTTCAGCCTCATTCTTTTCGTTCAGAAATTTCACCTTTATCAGCTTGATCTGGTGGTTAGAGCACCAGGCTACAAAACAGGAAACCATGAGTTCAAGTTCCATCTTAGCCAAGAAAGCCGGCTGGGTGACTTTAGACCAGTCATTCTCTCTCTCAGCCCAACTCACCTCACAAGATTGTTGTAAGGAAAATAGGAGGATGAACATATGTTGGATATGTTTGCTGCCTTGAGTTACTTATAAAACTAATAAAGAGGAGATACAAATAAAGAAATAAAGATTAGAAAAATGATTTGTGGCAATTCAGCAAAAAATGACTCACACATTCCCCATGTGTACAAGCTAATAGTTTCACACGTTTCACACACATGCCGGAAAAAAAATCAGTTTCATGAATTTTTTGAAAGATACTGCACAGCCCCATTTTGTTCACAGAGCAACAGCACAATGAGATTAATAAAACAAAGGAATGTTTTGTCCAGTCTTAATGAAACTCATGGCTTACCCATTTATTTCTGGAAAAAAAATGTTCCAAAAACCTGCTTCATTAAACCTTAAACCAAAATTTAACTGGCTATCTGAAGGATCATCTATTCATAGATACCAAAATCTCTGCAATAACTTTTCCACACAACCCTGATTGAGTTGTGGAGAGAGGAAGGGGAGTAAATAGTTCCTCAATTAGTACCTTTTCTACTTTTGATCAATTTCAGATGCCAGAACACCTGATGCCACTATTGTTAATAGCCAAAACAAATCAAGCTTAGTCTTCTTTAATTGCAATTTTGCTGATGGTCTTTAGAAAACTATTTTTAAAGCTGTTTAAAACAGTTCTTTATGCAATGCAAACCTAAATACACTTCCTAGAAAGTCAGCACATTAAACCTGTTCTGTACCAGCCTGCTACCGGCCCTGCAGAAAAAGCAGGGACAACCCCTTTACAAACGGCAAGAGGCTGGAATAAAGCCTGCCAAATTTATTAACATAAAACAGACACCAACCATGAAACAGGAGATATGAAACAAGAACTATTCAAGCGGTTGCCTTCAGCAAACCAGCCCTCCCACACATTCCCCTTTTATACAGTTCAGGGCATGGCTTCTCTCTGCCTCCTTCCGAGGTGCCCCATTGCCTTCCTCTGTTTACTCCTGATTGACTGCCTCCTGCATCAGGCGTCCTTGAACAGGGCCAGCTGTGGGTCATCTTCATCCACGCTGTCAGGCTCACACATCTGGGTCTCCGTTGTGACCAGGTGGGAGGGGCCTGGCTGAGGGCTCTGCGGAGCCTCAAGGCCATCATCAGCAAGCTCTTCAACACCCCCCTCCTCCTCCTCTGAGTCGTCCAACCCAACTGCCGAACCCACAGGCTGACCCTGAATCACAACAGAACCCAGGAGCCTTTAACATCTGTGTAAACGTGCCCAGAATTATACTAAGATGGGCTTTGCACGCTGAGCCCTATCTTACCAGCAAGCTGGTAGATTGGCAGGCAAGTGTGAAATGCAGGAAACCCAGTCAAGTTTTCCTACTTGTCATCACCATGTTTTTTAAGAATGGCTCCAGTGGCTCACTTATTGCTAGTTAAGGTGAACTTAGAAAGAGGAAGCACAAGTTGGTAATAGTAATAACAACAACAACAACACATTTTAATTCTGACACAGAGGTGCGCAAGAGGCTTTATGACTTGTCTGATGTTTTAGCTAGTCTGTCAAATGGTTCTCTTGAATGGTTTTGAAAATGGCCTTGGAAAGTAGCTCTCAGAAATGGTGTTATATAAATATTCCCCATCCAGAAATGAAAGTTACTTTGCTAATTTTCCTCCAGTTGCTTGTTTATATAAATGAATGTAAATAGTTGTCAGTGGAAAATAGAAAAGGCCTGAAAAATAGCTGGGAGTCGGCATAGATTTAGAAACACCATAATTGAAACTGACCAGCAACAGCTAGTGGTTATTGCAAATACTAATTGCCTTACCACCAGCTTATTCAGTTTTGCAATGCCATCCATCTAAAAATGGACTATTTGCTCAAAATAGATTTTTCTGCTTTGCAAAATGAAAGCAGCCTTTTTATAAATGAACTATTTTGAAATATACTTGCTTGTGTGTGCAAGTATTATGGGGCCATTCCAGGGGTAACTTTTTGTTTGGATGTGACAGAGTAGGCCCACAGCTGTATAAATTGAATCATGTGGCCTTTTTATGCTACACTGCTTAATGTTAGAGAAGCAAAGACCAATGTTTCATGCTTAATGAAGCAAAGATCAAAATAAAATAGGGGTGCTAGTTCCTTTGGTTAGGAAGGCTTCTAGAAAAGATACCTGCTTAAGAAAAAAGAACATAGAACATAGAATAACAGAATTGGGAGGGATCTTGAAGGTCATCTAGTCCAGCTCCCAGCAAGAGTAGAGACAGTATACCATTTCTGACAAATGCCTGTCCAGTCTCTTCTTAAAAGCCTACAGTGGTGAAGCACTCATAACATCTGAAGGCAAGTCATTCCACCGATCAATTATTCTATCAGGAAATTTCTCTTAGTTCTAGGTTAGAAAAACAAATTGGGCTTATAAAATAAAACTTTGCGAACAATAGTTGCTATACACTTTAAAATGAAAGGAGAATCTTAGTAACTTTTTGAGGGCTGCTCACAACTTCATCCAACCATTCAAGGGCTGCCTTGCTTGACAGACTAGGATAAAGTGTATATGTAGCTTTCATTCAAATTTAAGAGAAATATGAGATATGCTTGTCCCAAACTCGGGTAAATATATCAATTTTCCATCCATGTATGACTGGCAAGGTAAAAGGGCATAATTCAAACTGTAATGTTCAGTTTTGGTCCAAGGATTTCATTTCTGCATTGTCAGTCAATGTTATGCAATGTCATCCATAGACAAAATATGAGATTATGACATGAAATAGAGTTCAGTCTCTAGAAATAAAGTAGTATTTCATAGCCGTTATTACAGAATGTTCTATAGGTAGTAATATTGCAAGTTTTAGCAAAGAGCCAGTACTTAATATACTTGAAAAGGTTATTTTAAAATTTTATTTGTACATATTTTTGTCACAAAAAAAGCACCAAGGACATTTTCATACATGAGGTTGGAAACTCTACATTATTCCTGTTAGCATCGGATTATTAATGCTACAGAAGATCAATAGGATGACCATTTGTAATGCAAATGATGGATTTCTTTGGCTTTGCAGAATAATTCAGAAGTGGGCTAATGCCTCCTTAAGTAACACCAGCTGCCTGCAATTTGTGCAGGTTCGCATCCCACCAGGCTCAAGGTTGACTCAGCCTTCCATCCTTCCGAGGTAGGTAAAATGAGGACCCAGATTGTTGGGGGCAATTAAGCTGACTTTGTAATAATGCCGCTTGGGTGTGTGTGTGAAAGCCCTAATAAGCAGGCATATACATAGAATGAAGGCTACTGCTAAGCTTGTAAGCCGCCCTGAGTCTTCGGAGAAGGGCGGGATATAAATGGAATTAAAATAAAAAAAATATCATTGTTATAAAAGGGGATGGTTACTGCAACTGCTAAGGCTAATCTTTGTCAAGTAGGGCAGAAGGTCATCAGAAAACCCCACAAAATCATCCCAAATCTTTGGCAAGATTGTGAGAGCATAGCAATAGCACTTAGAATTATATACCGCTTCACAGTGCTTTACAGCCCTCTCTAAGCGGAATCAGCTTATTGCCCCCAACAATCTGGGTCCTCCTTTTACTGACCTTGGA
The DNA here is from genome assembly GCF_947247035.1 of Vipera ursinii. Taxonomy (NCBI): domain Eukaryota; kingdom Metazoa; phylum Chordata; class Lepidosauria; order Squamata; family Viperidae; genus Vipera; species Vipera ursinii. The sequence goes on along the minus strand of NC_139513.1, from coordinate 214,740,160 downwards.
AGGATGGAAGGCTGAGTCAACCTTGAGCTGGCGAGAATCAAACTGCCGAACTGCAGGCAGCCGGCAGTCAGCAGAAGTTGCCTGCAGTACTGCATTCTAACCACTGCGCCACCACGGCTCAATGACGATGCAGTAATGTTGGGTTTTAACGTCAACACAACACAGAGTTGATGGTTTAGTAAACAGTTATGGACAGTGGAGCAAAATGATGGTGCAAAGCTATGCTCTAGATATACAAAATATAGGGCTTGATTAAAAAAAACCCCACCCCAAGTCTTCCCATCAGCTCAATTCCTGGCTCCTATTCCCACTGATCTTCTAGGTCTACTGGCTTTGAACTCTGAAAGATCACAGAGTTGCCCTGCCAGAGAAGTTTAACTACTTCCCAAGAAAACAACTCCTTGGAAAAATAAGTTAAAATAATTAGCTGATGCTAAACATCTTGATGAGGGTGGGACAGACACTGAAAAAGCGGCCAGACTTCAAACATCTCTTTGAAATGCTGATTGAAAACTAGAATTTCAAGTGCCTCTATGAGCCAAAATCAAGTCCATTCTAATTCACGTTTGCCACAGATGCCTGCAGGATCTAAAGACAGAGAGAAGGACGGCTAGTGACATTTTATCCTAGCTTGCAAGTCTTTCCTAAATCACCTTTTGCTACCACTTGACTTCAAATAAATGCAGAAAGATGGTGCCTTCAGGAGCCTTGCTTGAAAAAATAAATAAATAAAATAAAAGGAACTTTAAAAAAAAGTCTACGTGTATAGACATTAAAACCAAAGCTAGCATTAGAGACTTGATTGCTAATTAATCTGACAATCTCCTATTCATTATTTCACCTAGCAGGGTGCCTTTTGGCTCATCAAGCCTGTAAACTCATTAATGCACATTAATCAGTAGAATGTAATTGCTTGTTGTTGCCTGCAGACTGGATGTGCATTGGATAAATGGAGTGATGTATGCAATTAGCCTTAGGACTGGCTCTTCACTTCTAGCCTAGCCAACGGAAAAATGAGCATTGAAATAACAGAGAAAATGACTGTCTTGGGTCCTGCTGTTAGTGTCCTTGACAATGCTAAGGGAATGCCATACTGCTGCTCCACTTTTAATTTTCTTAAATATACTGCTAGATAAATGGCTATTTGATGTGCCAGGATTTATAACATTAGTGAGAAACTTGGTCATTAGTACAGCATAAACTGGGGTGGGTATATCTGTATTTCCATAGGCATTAGCAATCGGTACTGTGAAGAGGATTAAAACACACTGGAAAGCTCAACGAAAGCTAAATCAAATGTCATTTAAAAAAGACCCCAAGCGTTTAAAATATCTCTGAGTCTAGGTTTTGTTTTTTTTGCATTTAAAATAGTCACATCTTTGACATGAAGAAGTATCAGAGCAATTCCTATCTCCAGGAAATATCAGTGACCTCCTGGGTTCACCCATTGGCTGCTTCTTCCCAGATCTAATGAAGGGAAAAGATCAACTGAATGAGATGGAGGGCAATAAATAACAGAGCCTTCTCTGTCATAGTTCCTCAAGTTAGTATGTTTTCTATTTTTGATAGATTTAGGCAGGAAACCCTATACCAGACATGTCAAACACAAGGCCCGGGGGCCGGATCCAGCCCGCGAAGTGGTTTTATGTGGCCCGCGAAGCCATCCTGGAAACAGTGAGGGAACGTCCCCCCACTGCTTTGGCCCTGGCCCAGAGACCCTCCTTCTGCCAGAGACCCTTAGATCTGTCCCACTCCTGCCCAGGCCCCCATAGGCACCCTTGATGCCAACGCTGTAGAGTTGGCCACGCCCACCCAGTAGGCCACACGACTCTAGCCATGCCCACCCAGTAGGCCACGCCCACCCTGGCCATACCCACCCGGCTCCCTGAGGGCAACCGCAGTGCTGATGCGGCCCTCGATGAAATTGAGTTTGACACCCCTGCCCTATACCATTTCAGACAAATCGTTCTCCAGTCTCTTAAAAACTTCCAGTGTTGGAACATTCACCGCTTCTGGAAGCAGGTTGTTCCACCGATTAATTGTTCCGTCAGGAAATTTCTCCTTAGTTCCAGGTTGCTTCTCTCCTTGATTAGTTTCCATCTGTTGCTTCTTGTCCTTTTTGCTGATGGTCTTTAGAAAGCTATTTTTAAAGCTGTTTAAAACAGTTCTTTATGCAATGCAAACGTAAGTACACTTCCTAGAAAGTGAGCACTTTGAATCCAAGAGCCCTTAACCTCTGTGTAAGCTTGCCCAGAATTATACTAAGATGGGCTTTGCTTGCTGAGCCCTATCTTACCAGCAACCTGGTAGATTACTCTGAGTCTAGTCTTTTTTTCTCTATTTAAAACAGTCACATCTTTGACATGAAGAAGTATCAGAGCAATTCCTACCACCAGGAGAAGTCAATGACCTCCTGGGTTCACCCATTGGCTGCTTCTCCCCAGATCTAATGAAGGGAAAAGGTCAACTGAATGTGTGGTTGCCAAACTTGCCAAGAGCCTTGTTCTATTTGCGTAATCCATCCACAAACTGTTGAAATTCATTCAACAGTACGGAAGCAGGCCATACCTTAGCCACTTCTGAGAAATTTTACTTTCCTCAGTGATAAATGTGAAGTGATGAAAGATAAGCAAATTTGCCCTCAAAATGTTGTACACGCTTGTTTCTGTTGCTAAGGAAGGGTCAACAACATCATCATAAGAGTCAGGTTTTGGAAGACTTCTAATTGCTTGGAAAATACACATTGGGCAATACTGAGACGATGATGGGTTCAAAAGTTTTTTTTTAAATGAACCTTTATTGTCAAAGTACAACTATGTGTACATTGAGATTAGCTGAGCCTCCCTTTGTGCTCCCACCCCCCAACTCACAGTGACAACAAACCCTCCATCTTACTACACCATGTGAACCAACTACATGTAAATGATTACATGGTAATTATTTACAGCAGTGGTTCTCAAACTGTGGCCTATGTCACAGGGGATCCAAGAAGGCTTGAAGAAATGTTATGATTAAATCCTGAGTTAAGTCTTGGGGTTCTGTGACCATGGTCCATGGCCACAAAAGGTATTTAAAGGGGATGCATGCAAAGAAAAGGTTGAGAACCACCAATTTACAGTTAGTTCTATAATAGGTTATTTTAAATATTAGCTGATTATTTAAATAAAACTGTTTGCCAGATTGCTTCATGGTCCAATTCAAGGTTTTGGTTATCACCTTTAAGGGCCTTCATGGCATGGGTCCAGGGTATCTGAGGAACCAGCTCATCCTGATGGGATAAGCTGAGACAATGGCAGAAGAGGCATGCTATGGATCCTGTTGGTCAAGAAATTTCATCTGGCAGGGTCCAGGAGCAGAGCCTTTTCTGCAATGGCTCCCTCTTCTGGAACATCCTGATCCTTGAGGTGAGATTTGCACCCACCCTTCTGACTTTCTAAAAGGCCTTGAAGATCTGGCTCTGTCAGCTGGTCTGGGGCCTCAATAAGGTAGTGGCATCTTGGGGGTGGTTAACAGATTAGACAGACCCGACCTCTTCCCTATCTGCACTTTGTTCCCTTTCTTTGCATCATGGTTAATTAAAATTTAAATGTATGGTTCTTATTTATTGCTTCTATATCATATTTTATACGATATTTTTATATCATATTTTAATTATATGACTGTGAACCACCTAGAGCAGACATGTCAAACTTGCGACATCATGTAATGTCGTATCGGAGCTTTTTCGCCATTGCCGGCAATGGAGTGGGTGCGGTTTCTTCATGACCCATCCGGCCCGTGGGCTGGCAGTTTGACACCCCTGACCTAGAGTGAGTTCAGCAAGATGGACAGCACAGAAGTTGAATAATAAAATAAAAAAATAAATAAAAATCTGTGCATCCTCTTAGATTTTCTCTATAGGTGGTGTTTGCTGTTTTTGTTGCACAACTTAAATAGGGGTAGTCTTTAAGGACAGTTGAATAATATACTCTAATCATCATCTATCTTCCTCTGATATCAGGTATTTAACTGATGTATCAGCAATAATAACTGAAGAATTATGAGTTGTATTGTTTACAATCTCCAGGAATTTATTTGTAGGATTAAGGTAAACAGGGCTAGTACTGAAACATATTGCTATTTTTTTCTTTTTATGACCCTGTAATCCCTTTTTTTGGAGTGGAGTCAGAGCAACTGAATGGAGCTGAGCGTTTATTGGATGGATGCCCTTCCTGACACCTATGCAGAGCTCACAGCAGATATTTTCTCTTTGCATCCTGATAGAAAAACATCTGTTGCTGCCTAGGATTGAACTCACAACCTCATGAGTGGGAGGTGAGTATCTTTACCTCTAGGCCACCACCCTGCTGATTGAAATGTTTTGCTCTAGTACTTTGAAATGAAAACAAATCTAATTCATTAAAAAAAATTAAATGCTCTAGCATTGTGTCAGGTCAACAAAATGAGAAGAAGGATGTAATATCCACTAGCTCCAAGAAAAACATGTGTTGTGTGATCATGCCTTAGATAGCTTAGATTTTGTTTTGCTTTGCAGGGATGAGGACATGAGACCCCAAGGCTTCATCTCCGCTCTGTAAAATGTTGCCTTTGAATTGAACTTCTTAATGTGATTGATACTGAATACAAATAAACTGTATTTTAAAAATAATAATTTTAAACAAAATTGAATTAAAAATTTTTTTTCTGGGCCCATCTACTTTTCCCCCCTTTTTTTTCTGGCTTCATTTGCTTTTCCAATGGAGTCCAGATTTATTTTCTTAGAAATAAATGTAACTTTCAGCATTCCTCCTTTGCTAGCATTAGAAACCAAAACAAATGTTGCCCTCTTCATATATGTGGTTTCCTATGTTTATTTCTTCATTCTATACATGTTCAAGGAAGAATTCAGTCTCTTTTTATGCAATGGTTTTGTCAGTTGTTGTCCAGCAGGTGGAGATACGTTTTAATAAAGAATTTTGTATTGTATTTTAATCCATCACTGGTTTATTTCAAAACATAGCACAGTTAAAGAACCCCAATGCCCTTGTCAAAAACGAGCTAGGAAATCTCATGAGAAATGCATAAGTACAACAGTATTAAGGTTTAGTCCAGCATCTGGAAAGTGGCAAACTTAATCATTTCAAATTAAAGATAATTCTGCACTGATGGAGTAGAATAAATAGAATAACAGTATGAGGAACAAAAAAATAATCATATCCAAGAGTACTGTACAGGTAGTCCTCAACTTATGATCACAATTGAGCTCAAAATGTATATTGTTAAGTGAGAAATTTGTTAAGTGAGGTTTTTCCCCCCAAATCACTTGAAAATAAAGTCCTAGTACCGGTAGTCCTCAACTTACAAAAGTTTGTTTAGTGACCGTTCGAAGTTACAATGGCAATGAAAAAAGTGACTTATGATTGTTTTTCACATATACAACTGTTGCAATATCCCTGCTTGGCAGCTGACTCATATTTATGACGGTTGCAATGTCCCTGGGTCATGTGACCACCTTTTGTGACTTTCTGACAAGCAAAATCAATGGGGAAAACAGATCCACAACAATCATCTTACTAACTGAACAACTGTAGTGATTTACTTAACAACCGTGGCAAGAAAAGTCATAAAATGGGGCAAAACTCACTTAACAAATGTCTCACTTAGCAATGGAAGTTTTGTGTAGGAAATGACCATGTTCAGCCCGAGGGAGAGGTCAAGATGTCATAAGTCAAGAATCCCTGCACACCCACAAAAGATCTAAGTCCAGCCCACCTTGAATGTCTGTCTTATCTCCCATTCATTTCCTTTGACAGTTAGTAGCTCAGATTTTTGTAGAGACCTTAAGCTTGGAATAAATCTTTATAGTCATTTGATCTGCCTGAGTCTGCCAAATTTCCCCTGCACTTGACGTTGATTTAAGTTGAGTCATTACAGCAGATATTCTCTTTGTTGGGGAAAGGCCATGACAGAAGATAACAAATAGATGAAGTTCACCAATGAATGCATGCCTGTGTTCTTCCTGGAGAAAACATGGCAATTTAGGGGAAAATTGGGAAAAGGCAACTCTGGAAGAGTGGATAGAGAATATATAATATAGATATTATTTAGATATTGACTCATGTTTCTGGAGTCCGTTGTGATTTTAAATAACACATAAATCTTTGTCTTTTTTTTATTGAAAAGTTTTTCAATACATTTTATCTTTAACAATCCCTCCCCCCATCCCCTACCCAACCCTTCCTAGCCCTCCCTAACCCTCCCCCCTCCCCTTCCCCCCTCCCCATCCCCGACTTCCCAGAGCTAAATACAAGGTATAAAATTAAAAGAAATCATAAACAACCATATGCTAACAACAATAAGCTATTAAGTCTATCGCACTCTAGCTCGTATAAAATGACTACAAGCAATACTAATATCACATCAAAACTTAGACAAATGCTAAATGAAACTTTTTGGTCCCATATTTGTTCTGGATGTAATCAATCCACTTTTTCCACTCTGTAATATAACGTTGTTGCGAATGGTCTTTCAAATAAGCCGATATCTTTGCCATTTCCGCCAGGTCAGAAACTTTTAAAGTCCATTCTTCTATAGTCGGCAGTTCCTCCTTCTTCCAATATTGACCTACTAAAAGTCTTGCTGCCGTAATTAAGTTCAATATCAACTTAGTGTCCACAACAGTAATATCCGTAATTATGCCCAATAAAAACAATTGCGGACAATAAATCTTTGTCTTAAGAAAACAGTTAGTCCTGTAAAGTGCATGTTACAAATTAGATGGAGAAATCGTCATTAATGTTCTTACTAATTGGTGTTGCTAGATATTACAAGCTAAGTCAACTTGGTGGTGTACCAAATCACCTAGGCTAACCAAAGAGTTAGAAATCAAGTGTTTAGCTCTGAGGAACATGATGTCATATTCGATTAGTATCCAAAACTGAGGACTGCAAAAAAGTACCGTTTTTTCCCTAAGCCATAATTTTGCAGTCTCCAGTTTTGGATACTACTTCAATATTCCTCCCCCCCTTCAAACAGGATTATAGAACAGAAAAGTATTGAAATTGTTTTATATTTTATAAATGAAGTTTATAAAGTGAAGTTTAAAATGAAGTTTCACTGTAACTCTACAAAAATGAGAGGTCCTGTCTTTTGACAAGGTCAATGTGGAGCCTAGGACAATGACTAAAAATCCGATTATTAGAGTTCTTCCTTATCCTGGAAAAGTAAAAGTAATACTGTATCCTTGAAATTTAGCCAACTGCCTCACTGTCGATGAACTAGAGTTAAGATATTATACACAGGGTAATCAATTTTTGGAAGATTTGCTTCTGAGGCTTAAGGCTCAGAATGAATAGGCTGAATATAACATTTGGAGCTTGTAATCATGTCTTCTTTTCCACATCTGAAATAGCCTTGTAGGCTATATTCTCATTACCATCGCTTAATGATGCTTAGTTTTAGTATCAATAACATAAATTAGTATGTATTACCATTAAGTATATAAATTAGTACTCTGTCAAAGTCCCTAAGTTGTCTTCCTGAACTTAATATCTTTTTCAGCAGAGAGTCATCACAATTTAGCGATTTCTCAACTCCTGCACTTGAGGTAAAAGCTAATTATTATTTTGAGGAAATTGTGACTATTTAATATGCATTCACGCTGCTGAAATGTTTGATTGACACTTTGTGAAAAAATAACATTCTCTTCTATGCTTGAGTATAACAATTGTAGCGTATGAAATGGAAATTTTCAGTCCATGCCTTCCAAAAGTTTCATTTGTACTTAAAGGATGTCTTGAGATTGTTTGAATGTAGGAGCTTGTAAATGTGAGTAGTGAAAGGAAGGAGGTGGTCATTATATATCAATATAATTTTACTGAAAGTTCGAAAAGAGTGAAACTTATTGAAATCTAAATGTGCTATAGCCAAGCATTTCCTTGAGTTTGCATCCATTCATGATCTGTTTCTGTTTTTCGCTAATCTTTGATATTTTTTTTTATTTCTATGACCTGTAATCCTTATTATTGGGGTACAGTCAGGGAGCATTTACTGCCGAGATGCCCTTCCTGATCCCTATGCAGAGTTCACAGCAGATATTTTCGTTTTATGCCTTGATAGAAAAACGTCTGTCACCACCTAGGATTGGATTTCTGAGTGGGAAGTGAGCATCTTCAACTCTAGACTACCGTGCAGCTAATCTTTGGTAAATATTTTCTCTGGGAAACTTCTTGTCTTATATACATGTTAACAATATTGATGAAATACTTTTTTCTATAGCTACATAATCATAATATTGATTATTACAATATCTCCCTCTTATAATTTCTGTTAGGCATATGGTGATAGCCTACATAGTTGGGTTGAAAATATATAAACTATGATGTTGTGTCTTTAAGATGTTAATTGGCTGATGGGTGTGTAAGTGTTCTCATGGCCATAAGAGGGAGCTAGGAACGTAGCTTCTCTCTCTCTGCTCTCGCTGTTTTTCACTGTTAGTTACTCTGTTACTGCTATTGTCGGTTTACTACTGTGTTAAACCTGAACAACTGTGTTTTTGACCTCTGGACCGGTAAGAAGACTTTGTATTTGGATTACTACTTGGACTGTTACTATTGTGTATGACCTGGACTGTTTATTTTTGACCGTGCTTTGTTTTTCAACCACAAAGTAAAATATTTTTCTGTTTATCACAACTCAGTGTCTCTTGTGGTTACTGTGTGACTATTACTGCTCTCAGTACCCTTCATTGTCTGTGCAAATTCTTGTAGTTCAAGGAGACCTCTGCACACTTACTGACAATTTCAATATTATTTCCTTTTTCTTTTTTGTAATTTGTATGCCATTCGTTTCCATGGCTTATCTGAAAAACTTTCTGTTTTGCATAATTTATTTTTATTTACATTTCTCTTATGTCAAGATAGATAATTATTGCTTTAGAAGCTTAATTTGTTCAGACATATTTTTTTCCTCTGGAAACTTCTTTAATTCCTCTTTTCTTTTTATATCCAAAATAGCTTGTGTTTTCTCTTGCCTCTTATTTTTGAGTTCACTATTATGCTGTATAAAGCAACCTCTTATGAAAGCTTTGCTTGCACCTCAACTTTTCTTATATCTTAGCTTTATTAAGATTCTTTTTTATTATTTTCATTATTTCAAAAACTCCTTTAATTTCTTTTACAGTTCACCCCTATTGCTTCTTTCTGAACAGCATTTTGCTTAACCTCCATCAGCAGACTTTTCATTTGAAAATTGAATTCAACATTAGTCAGAGTGGGGATTTGATACCATGGTTGGGGCCATCATCTTGACTTTTGTTTTTACTCCTTTGCTGACACCCCTGCCAGAGCTTTTGTGTGGATTTTGTGTGGATTGCTATTACACATTGCATCAAAACACCCTAAGGCAGAGATGTTGAGGTTGAAGGTTTGGTGAACTGGTGTAAGGAAAACAGCCTAGATTTAAATACTGGAAAAAACCAAAGAGATCGTTGTCGATTTCAGAAAAGACGGGAACAGTCACACATCTCTGTGCATTAATGATTCACCTACGAAGATGGTTACCAGCATCAAATTCCTGGGTGTGCAGTTAACCAGTAGGCTGGCTTGTTCGCTCAACAGCGAGACACTGATGAAGCAGGCACAGCAGCATTTTCTGCGTTGCATGAGAAAAGCTCATCTTCCTTCCCCTGTCCTGACCACTTTCTACAGGCGGACGATCGAGAGCATCCCGTCATACAGCATCACAGTCTGGTTTGGAAACATCACTGCTTCAGACAGGAAGGCGGTGCAGAGAGTGGTGAGGATGGCCAAAAAGATCATTGGCAGTTCCCTCCCTCCCATCCAGGACATAGCACAGAAGTGTTGTTTGAACAGGGTCTGTAAGATTGTCTGGGACACTACACAGCCTCTTCATGACCTGTTTTCCTTGTTACCTTCTGGGAGGAGGCTCCATGGTATCCGTAGCAGAACATCCAGATTCAGTCACAGTTTTGTGCCAGACAGTATTAACCTTGTGAACTCTAAAGCTTCATCCTTCCGTTAAGTATTCAAGATGGACAGTGATTAATATTTGTATATTAGTTATATGTAAGGGTGTATATAGTACATGTGTTGTATATAGTATGTTTAAATGTGTGTTATGTATGTGTACGCTTTGAGAGCAAGCAACTAAGTTTCATTTTTAATGTGGTTATCTATCTATGAAGGAGAAAGTTCTAGAAGTGCTTCAGGTAGAATAGTGTTTTTCACACTTGGCAACTTTGAGTTGGGCTTCAGCTCCCAGAATTGCATGCTGACTGGGAAATTTTGGGTGTGTGGTGGGTTGGCCTGAGAGAGAGTGACTGGTTCAAAGTCACCCAGCCAGTTTTCATGCCTAAGGTAGAACTAGAACTCACTGTTTCCTGGTTCCCAGCCTGGTGCCTTACAATAAAGGTAGTGTTATTGCATTCATGGGTTTGGTTTCCTGTCTGGACTACAGCTACTCCTTGATTTATTACCTCATTTGAGACCAAAATTTCTATTGGTAACCAACATAGTTGTTAAATGAGTTTTTGCCACCTTTTACGAACTTTCTTATTGAATTATTGAATTTGTTAAGTTAGTAACATGATGGTTAAATGAATCTGGCTTCCCCATTGAGTTTGATTGTCAGAAGATTGTGAAAGCTGATCACATGACTTTGGGACCCTGCAACAATCATAAATACATGCAATTGCCAAGCATCCGAATTTTTATCACATGATCATAGGGATGCTGCAGTGGTTGTTATTCGAAAAACAGTCATAAGTCACTTTTTTCAGTGCAGTTGTAATTTTGAACAGTCACTAAATTAACTGTTGTAAGTTGAGGACTATCTGTATATTGATTGATGCTCTACGGACAACTCAGCTATAGTGCCTCTCAATGGAACTGAAATGAACCATGAGATAGAAATAAATGTGATATTTATTTAACCCAAACCCAAACCCAAACCCTAACCCTAACCCTAACCCAACCCAACCCTACCCTACCCTACCCCTACCCCTACCCCTACCCCTAATTCTAACCCTACCCCTAACCCTAACCCTAACCCTAACCCTAACCCTAACCCTATCCCAACCCTAACCCTAACTCTATCCCTAACCCAAACACTAACCCTAACCCATACACTCACCCTAACCCTAACCAAACGCTAATGCAAACGCTAACACTAATGCTACCGCTAAGACTAACTCTATCCCAAACCTAACCCTAACTTTATCCCTATCCCTATCCCTATCCCTATCCCTATCCCTATCCCTATCCCTATCCCTATCCCTAACCCTAACCCTAACCCTAACCAAAAACCAAACCCTAACCCTAACCCTAACCCTAACCCTAACCCAACCCTAACCCTAACGCTAACCCTAACTTCAACCTTAACCCTAACCCTAACCCTAACCCTAACCAATCCTAATCCTTAAAATACGCTAACACTAATGCTGACACTAACGCTAATGCTAACGCTAACCCTAACCCTAAGACTAACCCAACCCTAACACTAACCCTGACCCTAACCCTAACCCTATCCCTGACCCTAACTCTAACCCTAACCCTAACCCTAACCCTAACCCTAACCCTGACCCTGACCCTGACCCTGACCCTGACCCTATCCCTATTCCTATCCCTATCCCTAACCCTAACCCTAACCTTAACCCAACTCTAACCCTAACCCTAACCCAACCCAACTGTACCCCTACGGCTACCCCTACCCTACGCCTACCCTAACCCTAACCCTAACCTGAATTTAAACTAACCCTAACCCTAACTTGAATTTAAACTAACCCTAACCCTAACCAAACCCTAACCCTAACTATAACCTGAAACCTAAACAAACCCTAACCTTATCCCTGACCCTATCCCTATCCCTATCCCTAACCCTAACCCTAACCCTAACCCTAACCCAAACCCTAACCCAACCCAACTGTACCCCTACCCCTACCCTACCCTACCCCTACCCCTACCCTACCCTACCCCTACCCCTACCCCTAACCATGAGAAGGAAAACACTTTTTAAATGATACATATTGAAGTTGAGCATGGCAGAAAAGGACAATCACACACACAAAAAGTTGAACTAAAGTCAAATGGGGCAGTGGAAGAAATAAGGGTATAATAATAGGGGGAAAATACTGTGATTCCCCCCTTTCCTTGGTGTCCTAACCATGTGCTTATTTTGCATAATCGTTAATCAAGGACCCTTCCCCATAGCCATGCCTATTTCTGCCAGTTACAAATTATTTCCCTTGTTTGGGTAGGCAAAAAAACCCTGCAGTAATAGACTATTGAAACATCAAAAGTCTGACAAGTAAATTAGTTGTAGCAAAATTATTAAGCCATTAGGAGAGACATCTAGCAATGCTGAGTATCAAATGCAAGCACTATTTACAGTGGAATCAAGCTTCAATTTCTCTTGCCTGCATGGCATAGAAACCTTTTCGGGGGTATGTGTGGAGGGAGGGTAGTGCCCGTTCGAAGTTACAATGGCACTGAAAAAGTGACTTACGACCACTTTCACACCTATGACTTGCAAGATCACATGATCAAAATTTAGACATGTGGCAACTGACTCATATCTATGATGACTGCAGCAGCATGCAATCTCCTTGTCCAAGCTTCTGGACAAAGCAAAGTCAATGGGGGAAGCCAGATTCACTTAACAACTGGGTCACTAACTTAACAACTGCAGTGATTCACTTAACAACTGTGGCAAGAAAGGTCGTAGAATGGGGCAACATTCACTTAACACAACAGAAATGTTGGGCTCAACTGTGGTTGTAAGATGAGGACCACCCGTATTAGGCTGATTACCTATGACTTTCTCCAGCCTTATTCAGAGACGTATTTTATGAGTGGGATGGTCTGGAGAAAACTTTTTGGGCGCACAACAGAGCAGGCTCTTGAGGGCTGTGGTTGCTGTCGCTACTGATGAGGTTCTTCCTCTGATTAGTATGGTTTCCCTACATCTCAACTGACTTGCATGTAGGAAGGAAGTGGAGAGATTTGTGAAAACTTCCCGCTGCTTCGCTGCAGGAAAATGGGGTGGGATGCATCTGTCTTCATTTGGGGCGATAGGCACAAGATGGAATTCTTTGTCTATGATTACAGGAAAAGCTTTTCAAGGACAGATGTGCTCCTGAGGTCTAGCCTACACATATGGAGAAACCCTCCCTAATCATGTAAAAGCTGTGCAAGAGAGAGCAGGTGGATATGAAAGAGGTAAGCAGTAATTCATGATGGCCCAAGTGCTCAAACAGGTGTTTCTACTATAGACAAATTTAGCTCCTGTTGTATGCTCAGGGCACTGTCTACTTATCAATTAGTTTTTCTGAGCAACGAGCTAGGGATCTCTCTCTATGCATAATGATTATTCTTAAACACTCGTAAATGAAAATAATGGCTTAAGCATTGCCACCATCTGTCCATAGTTAAGTGGCAGAAGATCTAATTACTAAGGAAAATATATTCCCCTGCCCAGTAGAAGAGGTGGCACATCTACATTGTATAGAAACTAATTGTAGCAAAAAAATTTTTTTAAGCAAACCAAAACAAAAATAAGCCACTTTTGCCCTCTAATTATTAGCTGGGAGAAAATGGATGGAAATAAGAAACTGCAGTAGAAGCAAATGTTGTCATGCTTATAATAATTAAGTATGTTGCCAGAATAATCCATTTTCTGGTATTTAATATCTGACGCATTGTTTAGGAGCATTATTAATTTTTGGTTACCAGAGGGCTTGTAACAGCATTAAAAAGTTACTAAATTTCTTCCAGTAGTCAGTCACTTCAGCTAGCTAGAGATCTTTGTGAAATGATGAATAATTTCTGTTCTCAAATACAATATTTGAAACACTATTGAGAAGAGGATTTGTGGTAAACCTAGCAGAAGTAGTTTCTGTAATAGCCTTGTACCATATAGTATCAACCTTGCTAATTCTCAAGAGTGTTTTTTTTCTGCTATGTATTCAAAATGGCCTGTAATTAATGTATGAACCTTTACCTTTTTTAAATGCACTTACATTTTGCATTCTTTCTAGACTGATTCAAGTAGCTTAGAATAGTTATTAGGTTATTTATTAAGAAAATTTATATGCCCCCCCCAAAAAATTCACTCACAGTGAGTCCCGGAAGCTTACAGAAATAAATCCCCAAACCCAATAAATCCTCATCTCCCTGGAGATAACAATCAAACAAGCTACTTGAAGGGCTCTGTATCACTTTGGGATCCCTCTGTCAAAACCATTGTTTTCACGACCTTTTGAAACATGTCATGGTGGGGTCCAATCTTATCTTGGTGGGGATGATGTTACACAGGGAGGGAGCCAGCACAAAGAAGACCCTTCTTGGTCCCATCAGATGGACCTCCGTAATGCTACATAAAGCAGAGGAGACCAAGAAATGCAAATGGCATGTGTTTGCTTTTCTCCTCTTTGGATTTTATGAAATTTAATTTTACATCCTAGAGCAGTGATGGCGAACTTTTTAGAGACCACGTGCCCAAACTGCAGCCCCAAAACCACTTACGTATCGTTGGGTGCCGGGTAGGCGTGGCCCATTGGGTGGGCGTGGCTGCGGTGGTAATGGTAGAATGGGTGGGACTAACAAGTTCAATCAATCAATCCCAACTTTGCAAGATCTTTTTTTTTTCTCCACGAGAAGTTGAAATAAATTGACTGATTGGACTTTTTTTTTTGCACATGGCAACAGAGGCCTAAAGTGAAAAGGTTTTATAAAACCCAGCCAAAGGCCTAGGATTGGGGTGACAGCGCGTGTGCCCACAGAGAGGGCTCTGTGTGTCACCTGTGGCACGCATGCCATAGGTTCGCCACCACAGTCCTAGAGTAATGGCATGTAAAAACAACAATATGAAGATGTTGGATGGATTACACAGCCAATCTTAGAAAAGCTGGGGGTCGTGGGGGGAGGAAATGATGATGATGGTGAACATGATGGTGAAGATGATGATAGAAGAAACCTATCCCCATTCGTTATTTCTGTGGAAGAACAAATGCTAGCCATCTGCTACCACAGATCTGTCACAGATGTACCATAACAAAGTTCGCAAACATTCTCCTAGCAGTTTTTGTGAATTTTTTTAAAAAATCCCCAAATCCAATATAAAATTAATAATGCTTAAATCTTTGAACTGCCTATTATTATACACAACATTCCTGACATACTCTTTTAAAGTAATTAAAATCCCTCTGAATTAACTAAAGTAAAACAGTTACATTTGATATGTCTTTTCAGGAAAAAAGTGGTTTTTAAAATAACATGTTTGAATAAAATTAGGGATTAGTCATTGATTTTGTATACATTTGCATTCTTCTGAAAAAAAAATCCACAGAAAGGCATACAACTCCACATCAAAGCTCAAATGAAAGTTCAACAGCTGCATTTCAAAAGCTGAAAGTCTATATTAAAAATACTCGGATTGGCCCTTGAAATTTATGTTTGAGACTTAGTTGCTATTTGCAGTAGGAATTACTTTTAATTTGATAAAGAAATAAAACTTGTATGTGCTAAGTCTTTCTAAATAACTGTGTTTTAGGTTCTAAATGTTAATTGGAAACAATCTTAGAAAATATGCCACTTTTCAGTTTATCAAGATGCTAGGTTATGTTTTTTAGTATATCTTATCTTAGTCACCAGGGAGCAAAAATAATTTTAGAATTTTTTTTTCATTTACTATCAGTGAAAATCATTATGTTTAACATGAGATTCTTGCAACAACTTAACAAGCAGCCTTTCTTTCTTTCTTTCTTTCTTTCTTTCTTTCTTTCTTTCTTTCTTTCTTTCTTTCTTTCTTTCTTTCTTTCTTTCTCTTTTAAGTCTATTCAAGCTGTAGGAAAACA
Organism: Vipera ursinii; assembly: GCF_947247035.1. Lineage (NCBI taxonomy): Eukaryota > Metazoa > Chordata > Lepidosauria > Squamata > Viperidae > Vipera > Vipera ursinii. The sequence continues at coordinate 214,724,310 of NC_139513.1, read as the reverse complement.
CTGAGTGCTTACAGCCCAAAGCATTCAGGTTCAGTCAGCTAGAAAAAATCGAACAGTGAATATGTGCACAAATGATATCACACTACAATTGCGATGAGTGAACAGCACAAAAGAGGAGGGAAGAAATGAGTGTCCAAGAGACCAAGATCTGTGTTTGAATTCAGTTTCCCAACACCAGCCTCAAAGTTTTCTCCCAAGATTCCTGGGTTTCAAAGTGATCACAATGCTTTTATTGTAAGGAGAGTTACTTGGACAATATGGGGAATGGCAGTCCTTAATTACACTATTGGCTTCTGAGCTTTTGAAAGGTGTAATATTAATCCTGAAATTGTACAAAGAATGTGTTTGGCAGCCCATAATTGCATGGTTTCAAGAAAGCGTTCACCATCAATGCTAATTTGGGGTCTGATACTGTGAGGTGCCAGATGCTTTCCAAGAAGGCCTAATTTCTCTTGCCATTCAAAGATAGAAAAAGAAATTTAGTTTCTCACAGGCATCTCAACATCTTTCAGAACTGGGCTCCCAATATCATTTGGACTGATTGGGCAGTCTGTGCTTTTGGTGGCTGCCCATTGGTTATTTTAGGCAATTAAACTATTTATGCAAAGCAGCAAACACTTTTGGGCAGTAGTGAGTTTTGCCATAGTGAGTGGATGGTTAAAATATGCCACGGGCCATACAGATAACAAGGGGCCTAAGATATCCAATCATTCAAACAAGCAGAAGCGAGAGGGAGAATTTTACACCTCAGCCCTTTATGTAGAAAGGTGCAACAAATGGTCTAAGACATTTTAGGACCTTTCTCTGCATCCCTTCTTTAAGGTAGCCATCTTGGATACTTCAGAAAGAAAAGAAAAGAAAAAAAGAAAAGAAAAGAAAAGGAAAGGAAAGGAAAGCGAGAAATCCATATTGCATTGTTGAAAGAAAAAATCTTCATCAGGGTCTAGTCCAAGCTGGGAATAAACAAAGCAGAGATTGCTTTAGAAAGAAGGTTGTAGTTTATTGAAGAGGAGAGCCAGACAAATAGATGGCTCTGGGAAAGCTGACCACATGTAGCAGAGAGTGGTGGGTTGTTATACCTTCTTGGGCTATTGAGGTTGTTTCCTGTTCCTGTGACATGAACTTTGACCTGGGCTTCAGTGTGCCTTTCTGGTATTCTGATGGTGGTGGGTTAACCCTATTATGTCCAAAGGTCATTTCTTTTAGAGTTTGGGTGGGGTATGTAGATTTTGGCTTCCTACTTTAGCCAAAATAAAGTAGGAAGCCAAAAGATAACCAGAATAACAGGCAAGTTTGGCCTTGGAGTACAAAATGAAGCAGGGCACAGGCTGATAGAATTTTGTCAAGAGAATACGATGGTCATAGCAAACACTCTTTTCCAACAACCCAAGAGACGGCTGTACACATGGACATCACCAGACGGTCAACACAGAAATCAGATTGACTATGTGCTCTGCAGCCAAAGATGGAGAAGCTCTATACAGTCAGTAAAAACAAGACCAGGAGCTGACTGTGGCTCAGACCATGAGCTTCTCATTGCAAAGTTTAGGCTTAAACTGAAGTAAGTAGGGAAAAGCACTAGGCTACTCAGGTATGAATTAAATCATATCCCTGTTGAATATACAGTAGAGGTGACAAATAGATTTAAGGAATTAGATCTGATAGACAGAATGCCTGAAGAACTATGGATGGAGGTTCGCAACATTGTACAAGAGGTAGCAACTAAAACCATCCCAAAGAAAAAGAAATGCTAGAAAGCAAAATGGCTGTCTGAGGAAGCTTTGCAAATAGCTGAGGAAAGGAGGGAAGCGAAAGGCAAGGGAGAAAAAGAAAGATACACCCAACTGAATGCAGAATTCCAGAGAATAGCTAGAAGAGATAAGAATGCCTTCTTTGTCAAGGTAAAAATCACCTTTGTAGAGGGCGACGGACCGTGCTTCAGAGAATGCATGATGTGCATGCAGGAAGGCAAGAAAAACACGACGCATAATCTTACTAAATACCTTTTACTTACAAAAATATAAAAACTAAATATATATTATACAGAGCTAGCTCACTACATCCTAAACGTAACAGTCAGTAACAGCAAAGTGAAAGAAACAATACAGATAATAACTCAGAACTTTCTCTAGACATGCGCAATAAACAGACTGAAACCATAACATAGCTAGTCATATGGGATTCACTATGGTTACCAGATAAGTTATCACAACAGGTGCAGAAAGCAGGGGAAATGTACAGTTAGAAATGAACTTTTCTGACGAACATAAAAAAAAACACGTGCAGTGACATTCCCCTTCTTTCGTCAGCAAAGTGAAGACTCAAGTAAGGCACATCTTCTCACGCAGATACTCATGCTGGGCTGTAGGAAGTGGTTTGTTCAGCATGTCAGCAATTTGATCACGTGTAGGCACATACTGTAATGTCACAAAACCTTGTTTCACCAGTTGCCTTATGTTTTGATATCGGATGTCAATGTGTCTGGACCTTGAACCTGTAAAACGTGTTTCAGAAATATAAACCACAGATTCATTATCTTCCATCACTGTGATTGGTCGAATCGGATGTGTCCAGATATCTGTGATTAAAGCATCAAACCAGGTTAAAGAATTGCATGCATCAGACACACAAGCATACTCAGCTTCTGTAGAGGAACAAGAAACAAGATTCTGTTTACGCACATGCCAGTAAACAGGACATCCATTTAAGAACATCATGTAACCTGATGTACTTTTCCGTGACTTCTTATCACTCGCCCAATCTGAATGTGCAAAACAACATAACTCTGCATAGTCAGTATGTGTTGGTTCCAACAACAACTTCATGTCTTTGGTGTGTTTTAGATACCTCAATAACTTTTTAACACATGTCCAATGAAACTGTTTTGCCTTGCCTACGTGTCGTGATAAAAGATTAACACTAAGTGCAATGTCGGGTCTAGTCCAACTACTAATATACAGCAGCGACCCAATAACTGAGCGATATAGTGTTTGATCTTCGAACTCAGGACTTGGTTCATGTGCCAAAATGTGAAAGTCAGTTTGCATGGGTATACTCACAGGCTTAGCGTCCTCCATGTTGCAGTGATGTAACAGTTGTTCAATCTTCTCTTCTTGTGTGAGACTAAACCCCTTCTGAGTTTTGGCAATTTGAACACCTAAATAAGTGTTAATACACCCTAAACACTTCAACGTGAAAAACTTTTGTAAAGCTTTAGCAAAAACCTCACTCATCTGCTTATTTGGACCAATATAAACAATATCATCGACATAAACAAGAATTATCTCATACCTATTACCGGATCTTTTGGTAAACACGCATTCATCTGTTTCGGACTTAATAAAGCCCATTGAATTTAGTTTGTCAGAAAGACATAAGTACCACATTAAACCAGACTGTTTCAGACCATAAAGACTTTTGTGTAGAAACCAGGTATCCCCTTCTTGCTGTCTGAAACCTGGAGGACCTTTGACGTAGATGTCCTCATCAAGATTAGCGTGTAGATAAGCCGTTTCAACGTCGAACTGGAAAACTTCCAGGCCAAGGATAGTTGCAGTGGCTAATGCAATTTTCACACTTTCAGTCCGCACCGTGGGTGAGTATGTATTTGTATAGTCCTCAGGATAACGTTGAGCAAAACCCTGGGCTACCAGTCTGGCCTTGTACAACGACTCACCATTCGGCTTCTTTTTGATCCTGTAGACCCATCGAGTACCAATAACTTTCTTGTTTGCTGGAGGGCTTGCAGGCGTAAACACTTGAAGTTTCTTTAAACTGTCCATTTCAGCCTGCATTGCCTCAAACCATTTATCTTGTTCTGATTCAGGAAGATGTTTGATCTGTGTGAACTTCTCAGGTGGAAGTGTAACATTACAAATCAAAGGTACAGGTGTTTTTGTTACTTGCCACGAATACCGTTTTGGAGGAATTCCCTTTGTGGTCCTCTTGGAACGCCTCGGGCCAACCATCCATTCTTCTTCCGTGTTGTCCTCGTCTTCATCGTCGCCAGCAGCAACATCAGCGGCTTGCGAAGACGGAACAGTAGGTTGAGAAGAACTCGTGGAAGGAACATTATCCTGTGAATCTTGATCATCAGGTTGTATGGCATCAGCAACATCATCTCTAGGAAAATAAACTCCAGGATCATTAGAATGAATCCTGGACCAGTCAGCATCTTCCTCAAAAGTAGCAGATTGTGAAACCACAATAACATGATGAGAGTCAATGTATTTGCTCCATTTTGAATTATCATCAATGCCCATAAATCTCATCCTTTTTGCTGCAGGACCCCCTTTCTTTCTTTGGGCTAAAGGAATATTCACCATAGCATAGGAACCAAAAATATGGAGATGTGAGAGATCAGGCTTGTGTCCATACAACATGAAATAAGGGGTCTGATTTATCACACTACTCCAAGTACGGTTGATGATATGGTTAGCATATTTGATAGCTTCACCCCAGTATGGAAGACTGAGGTTAGCATCTTCAAGGAGGCAACGCATCATGGTTTGCAAAACCCCATTTCTGCGTTCTGCCACCCCATTTTCAGCTGGAGTATAAGGAGCAGATGTCTGATGTACTATCCCATTCTCACGCATCCAGTCCTGGAAACGCTGAGACATGAATTCAGCACCGCGATCACTCTGGATTCTGGCAATGTTGACCTCGAATTGGGTATAGACAAGACTAGCAAAGTCTTTAAAGATCTGAAAGGTCTCAGATTTTTCTTTCATAGGATATACATATCCATATCTAGAATAATTGTCAACGATTGTCAAGAAATATCTTTTACCACCAAGTGTTGGTGCAAAAGGACCAACTATGTCAGTGTGTACCAAATCAAAAAAGCGTGTTGACAGGCGTGTAGCGCGTTTTGGAATTGCTGCTGCCTTGGATTTGGCTTTCTTGCAGACAGCACAGTCCAAGAACACCTTACACCCCTTTAGATCCAAACCTCTTGCGAACTCTGGCATCTTCTTCAGAACACGGAAACTGGCATGACCCAATCTTCTGTGCCACTTATGGATACACCTGGAATGCAAAGGTTTACCTGTTAGTGAATTCTCAACATTAGCATTTTTATTAGGAACCCCAGGCTTGCTGTGAGCAACCTGTGTCTTTTTTGTATTTTTATCATTATTAGGAACCTTTGGAGTAGCAACAGGATCTCTCTCTGGGACGTCTCTCTCTGGGCCTGTGCTTTTTGGAACGTGTATACTTGCCTGCTCTTGCTGCTTAGGTTTTGGTTTTAAGTGATAAACACCACCAATCAACATGGTTTCAGCAACAATATCTCCATCTTTGACTATATAACTTGCTTTTTCAAGATGGTGGACCTGAAAATGAGAAAACCTAGACAAATGACTCTGACTAAGCAAATTACTACTGGCAGACGGAACATAGTAAACATTTGGAATGAGAGCATCCAGCTCTTCAATATAGACAGTTCCTTTTCCCATGACCTGAACAGGATGATTGGAAAAAGAGTAAAGTTCACGAAGTTCAGGTTCAGGCTCGTGCATCTCAGTGTAAAGCTCTTTTCTGTAGGTAACATGTAATGCTGCTCCACTGTCCAAAGTCCAAAGAAGTCGTCTGTCGTACTCTGGTTGAGGCTGTGGATCGTTGGTCAAAACCAATGTGGCAAGTGGAGCTTGTGGATCACGCCTGGAACCACGACCACGACCTTGTCGTCCGCCTCTACCTCTGCCTCCTCTGGAATCTGTTCCTCTGGGCTGGTATGTGACGGGCGCTGGAACTTGTTGGGGACAATCCCAGGTGGCATGTCCCACACGATTGCAGATGTAGCATCTTGGCATTCTTGAAACGTAGGTCCTTCCACGGAAGGCACACCTCGCTGAAGCTCTTGATGCAGGTGGTTCCCTTAAATGTGGCGCAGCTTGCATAACTGCCTCTTCTTCAGCTAAAATTCTGCATACATGATCCACTGTGCGTTGAGCAATAGGCACTTGATTGATCTTGGAAATAGCATCTTTCCACTCATGATTCAAAGAATTGATGATAATGCTGATCATTTGAAAATCATCAATAGGATAGCCTTTTTCACCCAGTTCTTTTCTAATACCTTTCATTTTAGTCAAATGTGCTCCAATATGTTCACCAGGTTTTAATCTGGAACCATGGAACTCAGACAAAAGCAAACATGTAGACTCAATTGATGTAGGCCGATAACATGTTTCTAACTGAGTCCAAATTTGTTGGGCAGTTGCATCATGTGAAAACGTGAGCTGCAATTCAGTGTCCATTGACATCAATAATGTTGTGCATGCTCTATTATCCAAGTCCCATATGTCAGGAGTCCATGGCTGGGCAGGAGGATTAAACACCATCATGTGAGTACCTTCTCTGCGTAGCAAAAGTCCAACCTCACTGACCCATGCCCTGTAATTCTGTCCTGACTTCTTTAATTTTGAATCACCAGCCAGTGGTACAATGGAAGGTGTTTGATGAGGAAAATACAATTGAGGTACTGGCTGTGCAGGTTGTGCAATCCGACCATAACCTGCAGGGGGCACCAGTGGCGTCTGTGCCTGGACATGCGGCAGTTGCATTGAAGCTGCCAGTAGTCTTGGTGCTGGCTGTGCCTGTCTTTGAGCTGCTATTCCATCCTGGCCAGCATGAGGCACTGGTGCTGGGGCTGGTGCATTAGCATAATCTGCAGATGACACTGGCCTTCGCATATAAGAACCCGGTGGCAATCGCATGTGGGTTAAATATGGCTGTGTTCTGCCAGGTAGAGGGGCTTGCATAGAAGCAATATTAACAGGAGAAGCAATAGTAACAGGAATCCTAGCACCATCAGGGACTGGAGCCTCAGATAACGGCAGAAATCTTGTATCTCTGAGCAAAGACTCCTCCATAGACAATTGCGAGAGTGAGAGCTCCAATTTATGTCTTAATGCAGCTTCACCAGTAGATGGTGCTATAACATTTGCTTCAGGCATCACTGTGGCTCTGTATGTCCTTTGGGACAGCCCATAATCATGTGACATAGGAGCCTCCGGTTCCCAATCGTCTTGCATGACACTCAATGATGGGCGTGACTTTGGCTTCGGAGAAGAAGGAGGCAATATGGCTTCTCCTTGTGGGTGTGGCAATATGGCCGGTTCATGCTCATAATTCCTCTCATATTGCTGAACCATTGACACATATTTCTTTGCCTGCTGCAAACGCCTTTCAAAAACCCCAATTTGTTCACAGTAGCCTTGCATAGCCCTATCTCGCATAGTTTGCTTGGGGCTTGAAGGAGCAGAAGGAATTTTCTTCGGCTGAACTTTAGGTTTCGCTCCAAGCCTTTGAAATTCATCTTGAGCCCCTGGAGTGTGAACATTTCCAAAAACAGCTGCCAGGGAGCTTGGAAAAGTAGAAAAAGGAGTGACTGACCTTGCATCGTCGACAGGAGCAGGTGGAGGTCTTAAAGTAGAAGGGAGCTGCCCCACAGAAAGACTCCTTTTCAGCCGTGGCTTCCTTCCTGACATGTTTCAGCAGTTAATCACCGCTGCCTCACTAGCACTAACTAACTGATAACAGCCGCAGAAACATGCATCTCCAAAAACATAAATCAAACCATCCTCGATACCAAAATGTCAAGGTAAAAATCACCTTTGTAGAGGGCGACGGACCGTGCCTCAGAGAATGCATGATGTGCATGCAGGAAGGCAAGAAAAACACGACGCATAATCTTACTAAATACCTTTTACTTACAAAAATATAAAAACTAAATATATATTATACAGAGCTAGCTCACTACATCCTAAACGTAACAGTCAGTAACAGCAAAGTGAAAGAAACAATACTGATAATAACTCAGAACTTTCTCTAGACATGCGCAATAAACAGACTGAAACCATAACATAGCTAGTCATATGGGATTCACTATGGTTACCAGATAAGTTATCACAACAGGTGCAAAGAAAGAGAAGAAAACAATAGAATAGGGAGGACCAGAGATCTCTTCAAAAAAATCTCTTCAAAAAAATTGGAGAGATGAAGAGAACGTTTCATGCAAAAATGGGCATGATAAAAGACCAAAATGGCAGGGACCTAACAGAGGTAGAAGAGATTAAGAAGAGGTGGCAAAATTACACAGAAGAACTATACAAGAATGAGCTTAACGTCCCTGATAACCACGATGAGGTGGTCACTGACCTCAAGCCGGACATCCTAGAATGTGAAGTGAAGTGGGCCTTAGAAAAACTGAGCAACAACAAAGCTAGTGGAGGTGACAGTATTCCAGCTGAGCTATTCAAAATCTTAAAAGACGATGCAGTAAAAGTGCTACACTCAATTTGCCAGCAAATTTGGAAAACTCAACAGTGGCCACAGGATAGGAAAAGATCAGTTTATATTCCAATTCCAAAGAAAGGCAGTGCAAAAGAATGTTCAAAATATCGCACCATTGCACTCATTTCACATGCTAGTAAAGTTATGCTTAAAATCCTACAAGCTAGACTCCAGCAGTATGTGGATTGAGAACTACCAGAAGTACAGGCAGGATTTCAAAGAGGCAGAGGAACAAGAGATCAAATTGCCAACATACGCTGGATCATGGAGAAAGCTAGGGAGTTCCAGAAAAACATCTACTTCTGCTTCATTGACTAAGCTAAAGCCTTTAATTGTGTGGATCACAACAAACTGTGGCAAGTTCTTAAAGAGATGGGATTACCAGATCATCTTATTTGTCTCTTGAGAAACCTATATGTGGGTCAAGAAGCAACAGTGAGAACTGGACACGGAACCACTGATTGGTTCAAAATTGGGAAAGGAGTCCGGTAAAGCTGTATGCTGTCGCCCTGCCTATTTAACTTATATGCAGAGCACATCATGAGAAAGGCAGGGCTAGATGAATCAAAAGTTGGAATTAAGATTGCCGGGAGAAATATCAACAACCTAAGATATGCAGATGATACCACTCTAATGGCAGAAAGTGAAGAAGAACTAAAGAGCCTCTTGTTGCGGGTGAACAAGGAGAGTGCAAAAGTTGGGTTGAAACTAAACATTAAGAAAACCAAGATCATGGCATCTGGCCCTCTCAATTCCTGGCAAATAGATGGGGAAGAAATGGAGGTAGTGAAAATTTTATTTTCCTGGGCTCCAAGATCACCGCAGATGGGGACTGTAGCCAAGAAATTAAAAGACACTTGCTCGTGGGGAGGAAAGCAATGGCAAATCTAGACAGCACACTAAAAAGCAGAGACACCACTCTGTCAACAAAAGTGCATATAGTCAAGGCTATGGTCTTCCCAGTTGCAATGTATGGCAGTGAAAGTTGGACCATAAGAAAGGTTGAGTGCCAAAGAATTGAAGCCTTTGAACTATGGTGCTGGAGAAGACTCCTGCGAGTCTCTTGGACTGCAAGGCAATCAAACCGGTCAGTCCTAGATTGAGGGCAATAGAAGAAGGGGATGACAGAGAATGAGGTGGCTGGATGGAGTCACTGAAGCAGTAGGTGTGAGCTTAAATGGACTCCAGAAGATGGTAGAGGACAGGAAGGCCTGGAGGAACGTTGTCCATGGGGTCGCGATGGGTCGGACATGATTTCGCAGCTAACAACAACAATGTAGATTTTAGGGGTCCTTGTCTTTATAATCTCATCAGCTTCTAGCTTGTGGCTCCAATCTTTCTGACAGGAGTATCACATCTGCATTTCTACAGAGAGACCTGGTTTCTGCTTAGGGCACAGAGACTGGTGTGTGTGTATTCTGCCTAAGATTTTCCATTATTCCTTTGGGGAGGTATAATATTTTGCCTTTTAATAGTCCCCAAAATATTTCTTTCTCTGGGTGTGTGTGTGCTGTCCTCCTACAGCATACTTCCTTTTGTGAGCCAGAACAAACATTTATTTATAGCCATATGTTTTAGCAAAATTCATATTAAATTACAACAATCCCTATCTCTATATCCCCTCAATAGATTTTTTAAAAAAAAAACTAGACTGGTTCAGTTGGATTAATAAGAGTATAATGAATCTAGCTCTAGGTTCCTGATAAAGTTTGGAATATAATAAGTAATGGGTCAAATCTTCTACCTGTCAGTTATTGCAAATGCATAAACGTATAGTTGCTAATCCTTTATATCTTCCACCCAAATAGGTTGTGGCACTGTTTGAAAGTGAAGTTCTGTAAAAGCTTGTCTTAGGAACTGAGATGTAAGAGATTGTAGATAATGTGACGTTCCTTGTCCATTTTTAGCTTAGTGAGCTTAAGCTTATCTCCCTGCTCTATAGTTTGTCTAAAATCTTTTTTAAAAAATAAGTAGTCCCTCAATATTTTATAACTTGTGTTACTCAGCAATTCCTAATATAGCAAGAATTGTGAAAGTAATTTAAGACACAAATTCATCCAACTACAGATAATCCTTGCCTTCCAACTGCAACTGGGATCAGAATTTCCACAGCTAAACAAGGTGATTGTTAACTGAGTTGTGGCCAGTTTTATGACCTTTTTTTGCCATGCTTATTAAGCAAATCACGGCAGTGGTTAAGTGAATCACATGGTTATTAAGCAAATCCAACTTCTCTCATTGATTTTGCTTGTTGCACGTCAGCTGGACATGTTGCAAGTGGCAATCAGGTAACCTTAAATACATGCGGGTTGTGCCCATTGTTTGAACTGTGACCTTGAGACCCATGGAGATAAGTGCAAGGAGCAGTTGTAAGTGATGTTTGGTTGTAAGTTGAGGATTACCTGTATTACTGTGAAGCTGTTAGTGGAGGCATTGTTTTGCCCCATAAGTATCGAACATGGTGACAAATTTCCTATAATATAAGATTATTGCTTTCTTTACTCTTATATTTATCAAAACTTTGAAAGGCCTATTTGAAGTTTTATGCTGAAAAACTCCCAATGGAAAAACTCATTGTGGAAACTCACCAGTTCTGCCTGCATACATTTCTCCACCCACTAAAGTTTCCCTTATTCTGGAATTGCTCTTAATCCTCTTCCTGAAGTAATGCATGGACTGCTGTAGATTTTATTTATAAGGCAGTCCTCAATGTATGACCCCAATTGAGCCCAACATTTCTGGTGAGACAGTTGTTAAGTGAGTTTTGCCCCATTTTACGACCTTTCTTGCCACAGCTGTTAAGTGAATCACTGTAGTTGTTACATTCGCATCAAGGCTGTTAAATGAATCTGGTTTCCCCATTGACTTTGCTTGTCCAAAGATTACAAAAGGGTCATATGACCCCAGGACACTGCAACTGTCATAAATATGAGTCAGTTGCCAAACATCTGAATTCTGATCACATGAGCACGGGGATGCTTCAGTGGTCCTAATTGTGAAAAACGGTCATAAGTCAATTTTTTCAGTACTGTTGTAACTTCCAACAGCCACTAAATGAACTGTCGTATATCAAGGACTATTTGTACTGACTTATTTTCAAAGTTGAGAGAACAAGCTTGAAATTCAAGCTTTGCTTTGTCTTTTGATAGTGAAGCTACAAATTATTCCCGACTTGAGAGGTGTTTCTTTAATGGTCTCTTGTAAAACCAGATTATATCTTTCCTGAGATGTAGGCTAGTTGATGTGTCCTTCCAAGTTCTCAAAGCACGGCTGACTCAGTCCTCCATCCTTCCGAGGTCAGTAAAATGAGGACCCAGGCTGTTGGGGGCAATATGCTGACTCTGTAAACAGCTTAGAGTGGGCTGTAAAAGATTGTGAAGCGGTATATAAGTCTAAGGACTATTGCTATAGTTGTAAAGTATTTTTTTATTGCATGACTGTAAGCTGCCTAAAGTCACCTTGGCAAGACTGGCAGCCTAGAAGTCTCATAAATAAATGAATGAGTAAATAAATAATGCTCTCAGACATCTACGCAGCCTGACTTTTGATAGAGAGAGAATGGCTGCAGCATCTACATATGAAATAATAGATATGGGGTGATTGGCAAGAGCGGGAGGGTGAAAGTCTGCTTTGGAAAAAAAAGGACCCAACAATGTGATTAATAAAATGGTTGAATGGCAATAGGGGAAGTATAGAGTACATCTTTGCTGGATCCCTTTACAAGTGGAAATAGTGGGTTAGGACGCTGAGCTTGTCGATCAGAAGATTGGCAGTTTGGCGGGTCGAATCCCGAGTGCCGCGTAACAGAGTGAGCGCCTGTTACTCGTCCCAGCTTCTGCCAACCTAGCAGTTCGAAAGCACATAAAAATGCTAGTAGAAAAATAGGGACCACTACGGTGGGAAGGTAACAGCGTTCTGTGCGCCTTTGACGTCTAGTCATGCCGGTCACATGACCACGGAGACGTCCTCGGACAAGTGCTGGCTCTTCGGCTTTGAAACGGAGATGAGCACCGGCCCCTAGAGTCGGAAACGACTAGCACGCCTGTGCGGGGGAACCTTTACCTTTACCTTTTAGAGTACATCTTTGCTGGATCCCTTTACAAGTGGAAATAGTCTGTGTTAGTTTTCTGCTGCTACCACTTTTGACCTGTGTGGCAAAGTCTCAGGGTTAACTATACAATCAATTTGATGAAAAAGCAATCAATTGTTGAAGCTGCTAATTTTCTCCAAAATTTCTCTTGGATTATAGAATCAAATATCACCTTTAGATTTATAAAGGTGAAATAGGGGGCTCCGTTTGAAAGATTATAGTACTTCTCTGCCAAATGGTGCAGGATTATACACTGGTTCACTGTAGAGCATCCAAACTTAAAACAGCTCTGCTCAGAAACTAAGATATGCTCGGAACGCAGCCAGTCCAAAAGATTAGGAAATTTTTTAAAACAGGAATATAATATATTAATTACTGAATGAAGACTAACTGGGTGGTAATTAGTGAGGTCATTTTTATATTTATATCTATATTGAAAAATTAATGGAATTAAGCCCTTCTTTCGTAGAGATACAGAAATATTTGTAGCAAGAAAAAAGCGCGAACACAAAGGCTCATTCGGTTGGATTTAGCTTTAAAAATGCAGGTTAAATCTTTTGCCAGAAGTTTTATTACTTTTTTTGTTGATACTTGGATCAGGCACTTCCAAAGTTTGTTTACATCAAGACAGTAACACACACACACACACACAAATCTTTCTGCCCAAATTATTCATCTATTAATGACCCCTTCCAGAAAATCTGACAGTATTTCCTTCTGCAGTAAGTTAATTGGTTTTTTGGGGTGGGATGAGATTAAATGTAAAAAATGGCCCAGAAGAATATTAAGATACAGAACAAGATGTGTGAATATTTTAATAAAATGAGAAAGATTAATTTTAAAATTTAGCAGAAATGTGGTGAAGTAGGCGCCCCATGCAGTGTTTGCTTACAACTGAAATGGCTTCTGCCTTTGTAGGCTCAGCAATTAGTGTGGAAGATTTGCTTATTGTTTATTACACTTTTCAAAATTTTCATCTTTTACAATGAGAATTGCAAAGTGAATTTATATTGTGGGGAAATAGCTGGGGCTGTAATACTGAGATGACAATCTTTCTTTCTCAGGTCAATCAATACCTTTGAGGTCTGACTGAAATCCAAAGATGTAAAATGCAAGTATCAAATCCATAAATGTTCTGTGGCTTGTTGTTGGTAATCACTGAAAATTATGCATTTCAAAATGACTGGCATATTAAAATAGATGTTCATGGAGGGCTGTTCTACTTGGTTTCTTGGCTTATTTCCAAAGCAAATATGTGATCTTACAAAGAAAACCACACAGTTTGAGTTGGTGGAGATTTGGGACTTTTGAAAGCATTCCATGGAAAAGCTTGCAGAAAGGCTGAAATCAGGAAGGTCACTGTTTAGCTTTAAGACGTGTGGACTTCATCTTGCATAATTCCCCAGTCAGCATGCTGCCAAAGTTGGCAAGGCTGAGAAATATCCTATATGCAAAATAGCTTCCCCTGGGCATGGCTATTGAAAAACACCCATAAAACCAGAGGCCAAACCAATAAGCCAAGGGACCCAAAGACATTTTATTTGAAGTAAGAAGATTGCTGGAGGTTGCCATTCAACCAGCCTCTCTTTTATTATTTTTAATCCAGAGAATCTTATATCTATAGGTGGAAATCTAGCAAGGGGGTTGCGTAGCTCTGATGTGATGGTATTAAAATCTCCTACAGAGATAGAACATGAAATACTTGTAGATTTGAGGGTAATCGGAAATAAATGGAAAGTAAGGTTTGATTCTTTCTTTCTTTATTTTTAAAGATAAAAACTAACACCTTTCCTTGAAATGAAGACAGGGAGAGAGGATAAACAAAGAGTGAAAATGTGAGGAAGAAGTGTGAGGTATTTTCAGTTGTAGTTTTCATATCTGAGAAAAAAACTTGGTTCAAGAATCTTTAAGGGTCCAGAGAAATTATCTTCTTTTCTTTACTGAAGTGTAAGGTCAACTCAGATATTATAGTATGCAAGAAGAAGGGCAAAACCTGTCCCTTCTGCCAATCTTTCTTATGTTGCAAAAATACTGATCCACCCAACTGCATGTGTTTCCAAAAACTCCTTTGGTGCTAATGAATTTAACTGGCGTATACCATTTCTTTTCCCAAAGACAGAAATTGTAAGGTTTGCAAGGATGTAAGTAACTTTTTCCAAGGTTGTTATAGTTCTGAACCATAGTTAAATGAAAGGTCGTGAGTCGAGGACTACCTGTAAAGTACACAGCTAGATGGGTAGCACAAAGCCATTGTAGACTGCTCTCACAAAGGTAAACAGATCAGACTTGGAATGGGAAACTACTATAGAGTAACAAATTTGTAGGCTAGATTGTGAGGATAATGGCAAACAATTTCCATACTGTAGTATGTATGTGTATTATTTTCCTTTCAAGTCAAGGTGACTCTTCCTTCCTTCCTTCCTTCCTTCCTTCCTTCCTTCCTTCCTTCCTTCCTTCCTTCCTTCCTTCCTTCCTTCCTTCCTTCCTCATACCAGGAAGGGAGGTGTCAAGTATGAGCAGGAGGCACTCAAAGGAGGTTCTTACAAAATGGAGTTCTTACAAAATGGAGGTTCTTACAAAATGGAGGTTCTTACAAAATGTCTATCAAAGCAAATTTCCAAAGGGTAACAACAACTTTTATTGATTAGCCCTTGGGCCATATCAAAGTACAAAGTTCCAGCAACAAACCGTCACCAAAACTAGATAAAAGCAATCCGAAATGGAATTTGATAAAATACAATTTAAAATGGAGTTATAATACAATTTAAGTTAAAATAGTAATAAAATGCAAATTTAAGATATAGATAAAATATGGAAACATTATATTTCGGAGTCGCCCTTACAATCTACCCCAATCAGTCCCACATATGCAGATCTTAACTGGATCATTTTGTTCAAATACTGTGCTACGTTGGATGTTATTTTCAAGTTCTGGCCAGACATAAGGTAAGTTATTTTGATATGGGGATCCCAATGGGTCATTCGTTTGGTATATAGACCAAGATACCTGTCTCTCACCCTCTTATACAAACAACAGTCAAATAGGATGTGAGCCAGGTCCTCTACCTCTGCCGCTCCGCAAATGCAGAGACGCTCATTGTACGGTATAGCATGAAATCTCCCATATCTGACCATTGTATCAAGCTGTTCGAATCTCGCTCTCGTAAATATCTCCCTAAGATGTTTTGGGATCCAAAGGGAAAAGATTAGTTTTTGCTTTCCCAACAAAAAAAGCAGGGGAGGGGGAATCCATTAATAGGGTGCCATCACAAGTGCAGTCTGACCAGAACAGACCCCTGGTCAATGTGGAGAAATGGGATGAATTTTGGAATGTTTCTTAAGCTGATTTCTTTTCCAGCCTATTTCCATCCAGGAGTCAATCAGCTTAAGGCTACCATGAGGAAAAGCTCTTGGTTAAACTTTTATTCAGCCATGAACTGTAGTGGAAGATTGACCATCTGGAAAAAATAAAACACTCAACAACCATGTAATTTGCCCTTTGTCTGGCTCCTGGCAGTGGATTTGTGTGTGTGTGTGTGGATAAGCACTAGGTCAATGCCAAAAAGGAGCTCTCCTTGATGTTGTATTCAGTCTTTGAAAGTGTTGCATCATGTTACTTTTATTTATTTATTCATTAATTCAAGTTCTATAGCCGCCCAACTGATCCAAGTGACTCTGGGCGGTTTACATATTAGGCACAGGTGCAATGCTGTTAAAAGAATTTGTCAACGTTTCTAAGTATGGGCTATTACATTAAAATCCTGCCAAAACGGCTTTTGTAAAAAAAAAAAGATGTCTTTATTGGAAGAAGGGAGAGCATTCTCTCATCAAACATGTTCATTCAAGTTACTGTGAAGAAATAAAAGTGGTTTATGCTATTTTCTATAGACAGTAGCAAATGGAGGTTGTTTGTTTCTTTTTCTTTTTTTCTCTCGGACAATGAAGGTGTTGACAGAAGGGATATCTGAGTGTGCCATGCTGGAAGAGATGAAGTGTTTTAACTTTAAAGAGAAAAGGGAAAAGGTCACCTTACCAATCATTTGGTGCAGTGATAAATTCCTGGATCTAGCACAATTGTCCCAATCTAGTAGCACCTGGGTACAAGTAGTCCTTGACAGTTCATTTAATGACTGTTCAAAGTTACAACAGCTCTGAAAAAAGTGACTTATAACTGTTTTTCACACTTACAACTGTTACAGCATCCCCATGGTCACGTGGTCGGAATTCGGATGCTTGGCAACTGACTCATTTTTATGGTGTTTGCAATGTCCCAGGGACATGTGATCCCCTTCTGACAAGCAAAGTCAATGGGCAAGCCAGATTCATTTAACAGCTGTGCTACTAATTTAACAAGTGTAGGGATTCAGTTAACAACTGTGGCACCAGGAGTCATAAAATGGGGCAGAACTTACTTAACAAATGTCTCACTTGGCAACATAAATTTTTGGGCTCAGTTGTGGTTGTAACTTGAGGACTACCTCTCAAGTCTCCATTCTAGGGTGTCTGATACAGGAGGGCTGCCTTGAGTTGAAGACAACACATTTGAGGACATCAGGTCAAATGGTGTCTCCTTCCTTCCTTCCTTCCTTCCTTCCTTCCTTCCTTCCTTCCTTCCTTCCTTCCTTCCTTCCTTCCTTCCTTCCTTCCAAATCATCAATGAACATTACTCAGTTGAGCGGATTCTTCACCTGTAAACTGTCCTTGTGGCCTTAAAAATACACCTGCCCCCCTGGTCACTAGAATCCCATTTCTAGTTCATACAAGGAAAGCTGTAGCTAAAGGCACTGATTAGTAGCAAATCAATATCTGTAGCCAATCTCCAGACATAGTTTATTCCCTGGCACTACAATGCTATCTCTGTTCCCCAAGCTGGTGGGAAAAAAAGATTGAAAAGTACTGAGTGAGGCTCTGTCATCAAAGACTTCCTCCTTCAATTGCTTTTCTAACATCTGTTCCACAAGCCTTCCTATAATTGGGTGATTCTCCTTATTTATACACTTTTTTTTAAAAAAAAGGAGGGGAGATCTCCACTAATTCTTTTAAATAGAGGGAATTTTGCCTTCCTACAAAGGCATTAAGGAGTTTTGCCAGCAGCCCAAGATGTTTTCTTGTTAGCACTTCTTTGGCCACCAGAGAGAAGATTCTAAAACACAGCCAGTGGGCTTCACAAGACCTGGCATCCTTGCTATGCCTTGGGGAAAACACAAACTAAAATAAGTCAAAAATAGTAGGCTATAGATCCAGAAGGAATAAAAAACAGCTGTGCCCAGGCTGGATCTTTGAGAGTAAAGATGTGAACAAAATAATCACAGCAAGTAACAGACAATGCAATATTCAAGAAATGAAAGCAGCAAAGAAGAAAAATCAATACATTGCATTTCATGCTGTTCCCATTTGGTTAAATGCTCCTAAATACAAGCATTACCACATCCACAATATGTCAGCCTGGCAGAGGCACCACTTAAAACCGCATTTAATAAGAGGATTTAAATAAGTTGAAGCAGTGACAAATGCCACTCGGATGCGGCTGAGGTGACAATTAAGGTGAGCCCCAGGCAAAGCTTCCAGAATATATTTTGTGAACTTGCCAGAAATGTTTAAGTAGCGAGGATAAAAGTTTTGTTCCTTCTTTTTTCCCCCTCACATAAGGACCTGATTTTCCTTGCCTCTAGGGTTTAAGTTCTGCCAAAACAAATTAGCTGGCAAGACCTATAATTCTGATATTTGTTCTAACATTTGTATCTCTGTTTGATAACCTTCTGGTCACCTGGGGCTAAATCAAGCAAATCTTGAAATAGTTGCCTTTGTATGTTTGGAAAGGTTTATTTTTGGTCCTCCATTGTTCAGGCACTGAATACAAAATATGATACCTTCCCAGCAACTAATAATGTCTAAGGAAAGGAAAGAAAAGGTAACTCTAGCAGCTTAACTCTACTGGCTTTGATTGTCAGGTTTAGCTAGCATGACATTCTATCATGGCTTCCTATCAAGATGGTAAAGAAGTGGCATTGTCAGAGAAGCCATTTGCTTCATCAGAACTCCCCCAAAAAAGGAGAATGTTTCTAGCTCAGGGTTGACATGAGGGGTGCTTGATGCTCTCTGAGCTTGCTTGTTTTCTTGCAGATGTTTCAGCACTCAAACTAGGTAACATCATTAGTTCTAGTAAGGAATCTTACCTACTCCTTATTCCTTACTCGCACTGATGATGTCACCTATTTTGGGTAATGAAATGTCTACAACAAGCTCAGAGAGTGCCAGGGACCCCTCATCAGAAGTCTTCAGTAGGGGTCTTCAAATGTGGCCCTTTTATGACTTGTGGACTTCAACTCCCAGAATTCCTCAGCCAGCATGCCTGGGAGTTGAAGTCCACAAGTCATAAAAGGGCCACGTTTGAAGACCCCTGGTCTTTGGTGTGTATTTTACTATTTGCATTTTGGAAAGATATCTGAATCAAGTGTTTAGCTTTCTTTGTGGGGCCAATGGTTTTCCTTCAGTGCGCACTTGGAACAAACAATTTAAAAGTTCTGCAGTTCTTCTTGGGTTTGGAGTAGAGGTACAACAGCTTCCATCAGTAGCTTGATAATTGTGATTTAGAAGGTATTCCTTCGCCTTATGGACTCTTAGCGATTGATATGATAGGAAATGCTTGTTTGATGAACTCTTTCAAGAGCTATAGAAAAGTTCTGCAGTGATGACACAAACACCAGTGAAAGCTGGCTAGGGGTTAAATTTCCCCAAAGCAATTAAAAATTGTATTTTTCCAGTTAAAAATGCTTCATTTTATTTGAAATCGTGGCTTTCTTCAATACCAACTCTTCCTTTTGGCATCGCTTCCAGGGTGCCCATTTGATTATGTTCCCAATGAACTTTGGTGGCTTTTTGTTTTGTTTTTTAACACAAAAGAATTGTTTACTGGGATTTAAATTGGTGCTCCTACCCATTTTCTCGCTTGATTTACTTGGTTAATCTCAAGTTAACAATACTTTAGTTTTGAATAAAATTTAGGTTTGAGCTTTTCTATACAATGTATGAGGAGTGGTCATCTCACTCTTACCTAAGCTGAAGGTTGATTCTGTACAGTCAATGTGACATAAGGGAGTCAGCATGCTTCCTTGCCCATTTATTCACAACGCAGTGCAAAGTCTTCCCACTATCTCCCTGCCTAATATGTTATTGTGTTCAAGTTAGAAGAACAGTGTAGATATATACAACTTTTAAAATATAACTTAAAATTTAATACTACTATGACAGTCATGTCAGAAGCATCAAAGCGCTTCTGGGTTGAAAGGATTGAACAGTTATATCACTGTTGACCAGGGGAGGCCCAGTCGGGGGCTCTTTTCTTGTTCCTGTTAAGTTGCCCCCCCCCCCGAGTGGTACCCATTTATCTACTTGTGGTTGCTTGGTTTCGAACTGCTGAGTTGGCAGGAGTTGGAGTGTGTGACAGGAGCTCACCCCATTCCAGCAGCAACTGGGACTTGAATGCAAGCCTGCCAATCCTCAGCCCAGTGCCCTAACCTCGTGAGCTACCTCACTCCTTGCACTTCAAATTTAATAATCATGACAGAAGGAAAGAGAAGAACAAAGGAAAAGAAAGACAGAGGATCATGCTAGAGAACAAAATTGTGACTTGAGAACAAAAATTGACCATACATCTCAGAAGACATTTTCTTTCCCCTTTTTCAGAAGACAAGCAAACTAAGCATGTTATTTCAAATGTTGGCTATAAAAAATAATCAGAGCTGCAAAACAGGGGCACTTTTCTTTCCCCAATGGTATCGGGTGACATATTTAGCCAATCCCAGTGGTGGGATTCACATATGTGAACAACTGGTTCTCTGTGTGGACGCGGCTTCCGGAAGTCCATCCTGGGCCTGGGCAACAAAAAATTAGCTACCGGTTCTGCTGAACTGATGTGAACTGGCTGAATCCCACCACTGCCTCAATCCTAACAAGAATTCTTCTTTATAATGGATGTTTTTTTTTCTCTTTGAAAGGCTCTCAGAGGACAATTTCTTTAGGAAGGGTGTCCAATTTTAAGCTTGCTTTAAAGAGTTACCCTAAAAAGGGAGACCAGCAAGGAACTCATATTTCACAGATGTACATGTGTTTATATAAATCTGCATTCTTTGGTGAGGCAGAAATAGCTACATCATTAACACGGGTTAGTGGTGAAAGAATGTAAACTGCCTTCGCTCAAAATGCAGTTTAATAAAACTTGCAAGTATAAGCTAGTCTCCTGGAATTGATAACGTACCTGGGAGTTGAGAGTTCTGCGCAGTATTTTTGCTGTTCCTAGCAATGGGCAGGGAGCTTTGATGATGTTCCTGGGATCTGTTGGAGTCTCCCTCCCAGCTTAGGAGTCACAGACCTGAGGGCTCCTACCATCACTGGAACCATTTTGGCTTTTACTTTCAACATTCTCTCTAGTTCCTCCTTCAGGCACTGGTATATCTCTTGTTTCTCATACTCCTTTCCCCTGATATTGCTGTCACTTGATACCTCTACATCTATCACCACCACTGTCTTCTGGTACTTGTCTACTGCCGTGATATCTGACTGACTGGCCATTGCCTGCCTGGGTATCTGGATCTGGAAGTGCCACATGATGTTAGCCCTCTTATTCTTCATGATTTTCTGTGGAATCTCCCATCTAGATTCGGGAGGGTCTAATCCATACACCGTGTAGATGTTCCTGTACACTATGTGAGGTATTTGCTTGTGCCATTCAATGCATGCTTCTCCTGCCTGCATCTTACACCCTGCTAGTATGTGTGGGACCTTCTCTGAGGCCTCTCTGCATAGTCTCACTTTGGGTCCTGTTAGTGTGGTAGAGTAGACCTCTGCTTTTATGGATTTGGTGCTTACTGGCTGCTGGGATCAATGCCTGAGTGTTGTCTTTTAGTCAAGCCCTTTCCAGCCACTGGCAGGATTTCCCAATGTCTATCCCCCTCAACTATCTGTCAGTGGTATATTTCATGCGGGTCTTATCTTGCCATGGCATGCCTGCACACACACACACACACACACACACACACACACACACACAAACGTACATAAATACACACATACATATTTTTTCAGCAGTCAAGGGCCTTAAGGGTGGCATGGGAATATTATATGAGGCCGGCAGTTTGACCTATGGCCAAAAGACTTTATTGGATTAGTGAAAACTGCTGATGGATAAACAGTTAGAAAAGAATCATAGAACACTGTTTATTATATATTTGCGATAACTGCGACAAGATTATTATATAGAGAGGAGGAATGGGCGGTGAAGATTAATCGAACTTGTTGAAATAGCTAAATTGACTTGTTGGATTAGAGAAAAGAAAATCTACATTCATTCGTGACTGGAAAGCCCTTAAGGATTTTTTGCGTAAAAAAGAAAAAAAAGTATGCTCACCATAATAAATGTATACAATAATATATCGTATTACTGAAGAAATACGCTCTGTCGCTACTGCATTTTGGTGTACCAGTCACGACTTGCTTTGAGGACTAGGTATGGCCAAAGATTGGGAGCTGCCCGAGTGCTGCAGTGCACTTACTGGATGGCAGTGTTTATCATATCCCAAGAGTAAATTAGGATTGTCAGTTAGTCTTGAAATGTAAATTTTGCACTGTAGGACTCTGCATCTGTGAATCCCCAAAGAAAAGATCTTTTCCTCCTCTGATGGGAATTGTACGTTCTTCTAATAACAGCAAAATACGGTTGGATGATGGCGTCAATTAAATAACTCCACGCAACCTAGAATGCAGGTAACCTGAAGCTTGTTTTCCCCCCGAAGTGTCCTTATTTGAATTAACAGAAATAAAACTGTTTGGCCTTAAAAAAAAAAGAGAAAAAAAGTTGTAGTAGCCCACCGTATAATGAATGGCCAAAAGGAGGGTGGGAGGAGGCTTTGTCAGGCAGGGAATATTCATGAAAAGCTGACCATGAATAAGAGAAGTCTAGATCCTGCTTATTTTATAAAGGCGGCAAATGTCCTCCCGTCTAGCTAATTGGTTGCCATAGAGTTGATATCAAGGAAAAGGAGTGTCCTTTCAGCCATTCAAGAGCGGCAGCCTTGTGAATAAAGCCCCTTTTTCTCATTCTCACCTTTCCCTCCCTCCTTTGTTGTATTCAGCAAGTGACAGGAGTAGGAAGCAATGATTTTGTTAGGCTCTGAACTTAGGATGATAGGCACATTGATCTAAAGCTTTTGGCTTTCCTCTCAGCAGGCCACCTTCTCTGTCATTAGCCTTGGTCCCAGAATTAGCGGCATTCTCACCAGCTGACCCGTATGACCCCAAAGGTCACGCCAGAGTATGGATGTTGGTTTTTTTTCTCTTTTTCCCCCCAGGGTTTCTGAGCAGGTGTGAAACAACCTCGTTCGTTATTGGTTTATTATTGCACTTCTGTCACAGTGGGATTTCGGGAGAGAAAGCTGTCCCAAAGGGTGCGGAAAGGAAGGCAAGAATCATGGGAGACTCTGTTGAGCAAAAGTTTCATTAACATAAAAATGAGGTAGATGCCCTCACTGGCTGTCACTATCTGTGTGTGTGTGTGTGTATATGTGTGTGTGTTTGTGTGTGTGTGTGTGTATTTTTCAGAGCAACAATTACTTTTCTTTTTAATTTCAGCAGGGAAAATGGAGTTTGATGCTTATTTTTCTGGTTAGATGCTGGAAGGGTTGTCTTGGAAACATATTAGAGCAGGGATTTGGGGAACAGTTATTTATTTATTTGGAGTATTTAATTTAGAGATGCTTTTCAGGCAGAAAATATGAAATAGTCCATGTGAAATTATATCAACAATGACCATAATGAAAATGTATTATTTTCAGAGCTACCCCTTTGTTGGAATGCTTTTTTCTGCTCTGGGCTTTTCAAAGGTGCTGTTAACGTAATCTTATTATCAGTCTTCGTGCATGAGTTTTTCAGCTGCAATTTTTTGGCACAGAAGCATGTGGTTTAACTCTCCGGTGTAACTGAAATTTGTTGATGGTGGCATTCCTTCATTTTGTTTACTTTTGAGTTTAGGATTTGCATACTATTATTTGTTTTAAGTTCATTTTATATGTGTATGTGTGTGTGTATATATATATATATATATATATATATATATATATATATATATATATATATATATATATATATATATATATATATATATATATAAAAGTAAAGGTTCCCCCCGCACATGCATGCTAGTTGTTTCCGACTCTAGGGGCCAGTGCTCATCTCTGTTTCAAAGCCGAAGAGCCAGCGCTTGTCCGAGGACGTCTCCATGGGCATGTGGCCGGCATGACTAGACGCCAAAGGCGCACGGAACACTGTTACCTTCCCACCATAGTGGTCCCTATTTCTCTACTTGCATTTTCATGTGCAAGTAGGTTGGCAGAAGCTGGGATGAGTAACAGGCGCTCACTCTGTTACGTGGCACTCGGGATTCGAACCGCCAAACTGTCGACCTTCTGATCGACAACAGCAAAACACTTTTAAAGTTTTAAAAGAAATAAATTTTTTGGTTTACAAAACTTTTCCCCATTGAATAAGACATGTAAGCAGTTCTTGTTTAGGCGTGAAATTTGACTGGATCTTATGTTGTATTTTAACTTTAGAAATAAAATAAAAAACTTGTGAAAAAAAGAATATCAAACATTTACAACCTAATGTGTAAGTTGGAAGTAAATTGGAACCCAACCAGCTTTTTCTATCTCTCCATTTCCCCTTTGGGTTGAAGATTGTTCACCATCACTTTCTTCTCAGAGTCATCCTGAAAGTGTTGACACATACACACACACACACACACACACACACACACACACACACACACACACACACACACACATATATATCATAAGGTCTGTGTCACCACCACCAGCAAAAGTGGATGTAAGTGGTCAAAGACAGTTATTCTTTCTAAGTATTACGAGTGAATAATTGACGGGGAAAAAAAAATCTATGTCTGGTCTAGAGGCTGGTTCCAGGCAGTAATAACTGCTTCTTTGAAGGAGGGTGTCTTCCCTGCCGCCTTGAAGGAGGCGGTGGTGAGACCCCTCCTCAAAAAGCCTGTCCTGGACCCGGCTGTTTTAAATAACTATCGTCCAGTCTCCAACCTTTGCTTTTTGGCGAAGGTTGTTGAGAGTGTGGTGGCGCATCAGCTTCCTCTGTTCCTGGAGGAAACTGATTATCTGGACCCGTACCAATCGGGTTTCAGGCCCGGATACAGCACGGAGATGGCATTGGTCGTGCTGGTGAATGATCTCTGGCGGGCTCGGGACAGGGGTTGTTCCTCTGTCCTGGTCCTATTAGATCTCTCAGCGGCTTTTGATACCATCGACCATGGTATCCTACTGCGGCGTCTCAGGGGGTTGGGAGTGGGAGGCACCGTTTTACGGTGGTTCTCCTCCTATCTCCTGGGCCGCTCCCAGTCGGTGTTGACGGGAGGGCAGAAATCTACCCCGAGGCCTCTTGTTTGTGGAGTTCCTTAGGGGTCGGTTCTCTCGCCCCTCCTGTTCAACATCTATATGAAGCCGCTGGGTGAGATCATTCGTGGTTTCGGGGTGGGGTATCATCAGTACGCTGATGATACCCAACTTTTTCTTTCCACCCCGAACCAACCCAGCGATGCCCTTGCTGTGATGTCCCATTGCCTGGAGGCGGTCCAGGTCTGGATGGGGAGAAACAGGCTTCGTCTCAATCCTGCCAAGACTGAGTGGCTGTGCATTTCGACATCTCGGGTTAACCAGACCATTCCACCTTTAACGATGGGGGGTGAGGTGTTACCCCCCGTTGATAGGGCTCGCAACTTGGGCGTCCTCCTTGACTCCTGGCTCAACTTTGAAGACCATATAGGTGCCGTGACCAGGGGGGCTTTTGCCCAGGTTCGCCTGGTGTGCCAGTTGCGACCCTATCTGGACTGAGATGCCCTACGCACAGTCACTCATGCGCTCGTGACCTCCTGTTTAGACTACTGCAACGCTCTCTACATGGGGCTGCCCTTGAGGACCACTCGGAGGCTTCAGCTGGTGCAGAATGTGGCCGCGCGAGTTGTGATGGGTGTTTCCCGATACTCCCATGTAACACCTCTACTCCACAAGCTGCATTGGCTCCCGGTTGCCCTCCGGGTGAGATTCAAGGTGCTGGTGATGACCTATAAAGCCCTAAATAGCGAGGGTCCAGGATATCTGAGGGAACACCTGCTGCTGGCATCAAGCTCCCTTCGTCCAGTGCGCTCCCACAGGGAGGGTCTTCTCAGGGTGCTGCCGGTAAAAGATTGCCAGCGGATAACACCCAGAGGGAGGGCCTTCTCAGTGGGTGCGCCTGCCCTTTGGAACCAGCTGCCAGTGGAGCTTAGGACTGCCCCCGACCTCCGTTCATTCCGCCGGGACCTGAAGACCTGGCTCTTCGAGCTCTCTGGCCCAGGCTGAGACTTTTAATTTTAATTATAACTGGGGTTTTTATTTGTTCAGGGATTGATATAATTTTTTAAATTGTTTTTAACTCTTGTATTTTTCGTTTTAATCACCCTGTAAACCGCCCTGAGTCCTTCGGGAAAGGGTGGTATATAAATATAATAAAATAAATAAATAAATAAATAATATTAAGAGGAAAGAGGAGGCAGGCAGGCAGGCAGCCAACCAACCAATCAATCAATCATTTACTTAATCAATAACAAGGACTTAATGCTGGCAGCCACAGCTACACAGCAATTGTAAATGTACTTTGCCAGGTGCGTAGGGAAGTGGAAAAGTGAGATTGGGGTGAGAAAGAGGGAAAACAAAATTAGTTGTTGTGCTTGCAACAGCTATGGGATTGGCCTCAGCAGATTGGAAGAGAGAATGAAAAGAACACCTGGGGGATTGATTTTCATTTTCATTTAGTTTTGACCCCACTTGTCTGCTTTTGTGAAGATTCCAGCTGGAGGCAATGCAGCTGGGTATAATAGATTGCCTGGCACCTTGGCAACAGAGTGCATTCTGAAGTGTATTTAGCTGGCAGTGCCCAACAGTTAATACAACAGCTTAAAAATCTTTAGAAAATGAGAGCACTTAAAGCCCTACAATGGACATGATCCTCATCTTTGTTTTCTAACACTAGAAAAATGCTTCGCTTTCTTATATATATATATATAAGAAAGCTGAAGCCACCAGCCTGAGGATGACGGATGGGATTCCGTTGAAACATTGCTCCTACACCTTCAATTCTACGCGGGAAAAACCCCGAATGACCAAAGATCCATATATATATATATATGTGTATATATATATATATATATATATATATATATATATATATATATATTCGCTTTCTTTTATATATATATATATATATATATATATATATATATATATATATATGTATGTGTATGTATGTGTATGTGTATGTGTATATGTATATGTATATGTATATGTATATGTATATGTATATGTATATATGTATATATATATGTATATATGTATATATATATGTATATATGTATATATGTATATATCTAAATATATATATGTATATGTGTGTATATATATATATATATATATATATATATATATATATATATATATATATGTGTGTGTGTGTGTGTGTGTGTGTGTGTGTGTGTGTGTGTGTGTGTGTGCCTCAGGTATTCAAAACTAAACTGGGCTTCTGAAGAGATACATAGTTCGGGGAGTGATATTACAGAGACAGGTATGAAAGCCACGGTATAAATCTAACAAACAACTAAATACAAGGTTGAATTTGCAAGGGGTCATGAGGGTTGGGCATTCATGTTTTTACTCATTTCAGATTATGCTTAAAAGAAAGGACAGCTGTGAGAAGAGCTATGCCTCTGGATAAAACTCTGTGCTTGGAGTCACTGTATGTGAGTTGGGCTATATAAATCTGTCTTATGAATAAACACATAGTCACCTGCATGTTACCTGCTCTTCAGAAAAAGCAAAGACTCTTGCACCTACTAGCTGCTGTAAAAATACTAATATATGATATGTATATGCATACCATCACACTATTCTCCTTAGGACAGAGATCCCCGACCTCCAGCTTGTGGATCGGCACTGGTCCATGGCATGCCAGAAACAAGTGAAGCCCCCAAGCATATCAAACCACGCCCCCTCCGATCCACGGAAAAACCTCTCTCCACGGTACCGGTCCCTGGTGCCCCAAAATTTGGGGGGGCGCTGCCTTAGGCGGTGACTGACCAACAACATTCACTACCAGTAGTCTTCAACATATGACCACAGTTGATCCCAAAATTTCTATTGCTAAGAGACAGTTTTGTTCCACTTTACAACCTTTCTTGCCACAGTTTTTAAGTGGATCACTGCAGTTGTTAAGTTAGTAACATGGCTGTTAAGTGAATCTGGCTTCCCCGTTGACTTTGCTCATCAGTAGGTCGCAAAAGGGACATGATCCTGGGACATTGCAACTGTCATAAATATGAGTCAGTTGCCAAGCATCCAAATTTTGATCATGTGACCGTGGGGATGCAGCAAGGGTCATGTGGAAAATGGTCGTGAGACACCTTTTCATGCCATTGTAACTTTGAATGGTCACTAAACAAGTGGTTATAAATTGAAGGCCACCTGTATACTGTTCATGTTTCCTACCTGGCAAGCCACCCTTGTTTCCACAGCCTTCATGCACCAATTTGCACATTATCTTTTCTCCTTTAAACTTCTCACCTCTCTTTCTTGCAATCTCATTAGTGCTATGCAGCCATGATCTCCTTAGTTTTCCCTTCCTCTTGACCTATTCAATTTCCTTTCATATATTTGTTCAGTGAGTCTGTTCTCATTCATTCTGTCTATATTACCAATTCACTTCAATGCATTTCTTTCATTCTATTCACCCACTTTTGTATTCATTTCGCATATATTCAAAACTCATTCATTCTTGACCCTGTTTCTTCTTGTTTTACCACACATTTCTTAAGTATCCATTGTATTCAACTTCATTTTGTTTTTCCTGACATATCCAGCTTCCATTTCCAAATAACAGGCTCATTTTCTTAAATGGATGATTTTGCTTCTTTCAACAAGTATTCACACATCTCTAAGATCAGCCCAAGCCTCTATTTAAGACTCTTAAACTATGGGATATCACATAGTTTTTTTATTATTATTATTTTCTGCTCAATGATGAACCATTCACTATTTTTTTTATTTATTCTCATGGGTCCTTTGCAGATAGCATACACTAATTTTGCTGTATTCAACAACCAATTTTCAAATCCATATTTGGGCAATTTGTTTCATAATTCAAGCCTGTTTCACTTTTATCAAACATTTTCTCTTAAACAGGTTATTCTTTTTTGCGTCATGAATCTGACCCAAACTATAGAAATAAATTCACATAAATAGACGGACATAAAATGTTGTACACAATTTATTTTATTGCACTGGAAAATGATTTGGTTCGTATAGACAGAATATAATTTTTACAAAGGATGTAATTTCTCTCACTTTCACTTTTAATGCAAACATTAATGGACATTTCCTAAACAAACTGAAATAAATCCAAACTGGGCAAATAATATAAAATCTAAACTTCACTTCTTTTCGAAAGTAAATTTTAATGAAGAGACTGTGGTTGTTTAGTTTGAATAAACTGAAATTATGGTGTAGTCCTTGACATGACATATGATTTCTGACAGCCAATTAATTTCAATTTTTCAGACAGAAGGCAACCACTGTTATAAACCATGCTCTAAAGATATGTAATGGTAAACAAAATTAGAATAATTATAGGTTACTTTGCTATATAAGAGTAAGAGTATATCAAGGAGTTCCAGAAGTCTACAGGACTCCTTGAGTTGAATTAATTTCTATTTTCCTCAAGTCAATAAGTAATCTTTGGCAAAGTCTGAATCACTGATGTTCTCTATGTCAAAAAAAGACATGATTACCAATTTGTGTTTCAGTTCTGAAGCAATGTTCAAAAGAATCCTGCAAGGTTTCCATATGTCTGCAAGATTTCTGCTTGCAGAGGAATTGACAAATCTTTTGTCTTCCTTAATTACAACCTGTAATAAACACTTTATTTAGGACTAGATATTTAGAATAATTCTCTGCTTACAATCTTCTCTTCCAGGGTTGCAGTTTGGCTGAAAATCTCATAAGTTTTTAGCAGCATCTGCAGTGGGCCTGGAAGGGCCTTAACCCACAAAATTTACCTTGGCCAAAAAAATAATAATAGAAAAGTATATGTCATGTAAACCAAGCCATGATTTAATTCTTCTGTTTCAAATTGTTCTGAGAGTTGGTTTTCCTTGTCTCTTAAAAAAAGGTTGCCCATAAGTTCTGCTTTAAGAGTTGCTCTGTGAAAAGCCTTTGAACTTCTTAGCAAAGATAAAGTTTATATTCTGCTCTAATTTTTTGACATTACCTTTGGATTCAAAGCTCTGCTGATGAAGAAGTGGATGACTTTCAATAAACAAAACACCTTTCAGCATTGTTGGCAGAATCTTTGATGCAAATGTATGCCGATTAAGACAGCTTAGGCCAGCCACAGTAAGGGCACAAAATACATTTAAGACACAGATATTCTTTTTTATACAATACTGTAAATATATGCTACTTCTTTGCTTTTCCAACAATGAGCAAACATTTAACAATATCATAAACATATTCTGCATTTTTTTATATTAATCACAATGACACCTCAAAGATATTCAGTATCTGCTTTAAGTTTCAGTAAATCCAATATAAACAAATAATGGTAGATTATTTAATTTTTCTTAATTTCTATCAGTGGGGAATTATTCTATACATTATAACACAGCCACAATGATGTCTGTACAGACCATCACTTTGTGCTTTACAGCCCTCTCTAAGCAGTTTACGGAGTCAGCATATTGCCCCCAACAATCTGGGTCCTCATTTTACCGACCTCGGAAGGATGGAAGGCTGAGTCAACCTTGAGCCGGTGAGACTCGAACTGCCAAACTGCTGTGACCCCAGAATCAGCACAAGTAGCCTGGAGTACTGCATTCTAACCACTGCGCCACCACGGCTCTTGTAAATGGCAAAATCTCCTCTTTCTTTGGTTCAGCCAGATGACTTGGCAGCTGTCCATGGCCTAGTTGTTAATCTTTTGTCCAGGAAAACTTTTGATCTTCTTTTTTCCCCTCACCATTGTTCGGGTACCTGACTGTGCCATCTGTGGGTATGTCAGGTCCCACACGTTCCTATTTCTCCCCTTCCATGAATTGGGCCATCAAATACTTCGTGGATTTGTAACTACTCACAAACTCACACGCTTTCCGAAGTAAAAATGTTGCCTAATTGTATCAGGATTATAAAATGCTGAACTGAAACTGACAGTCTATCCTCAGGGGTCTCCAAACCTGGCAACTTTTAGACTTGTGGACTTCAGCTCCCAGAATTCTCCTGCCAGTTGATGTCCACAAATCTTAAAGTTGTCAGGTTTGGAGACCCCTAGTGTATCTTCAACACTGTTCAAATATATTTCGGTCATACAGGTAGCCCTGGACTTACAACAGCTCATTTAGTGACTATTCGAAGTTACAACAACACTGACTATTTTTCACACCTATGACCATTGAAGCATCCCTATGGCCAGGTGATCAAAATTTGGATGCTAAGCAACTGACTTATATTTATGACCTTTGTAGTGTCCTGGGGTCAAGGGATCACCTTTTGTGACCTTCTGACAAGCAAAGTCAATGGGGAAGGCAGTTTCACTTAACAACCGTGTTGCTAACTTAACAACTGCAGTGATTCACTTAACAACTGTGGCAAGAAAGATCATATAATGAGCTAAAAGTTCACTTAACAACTGTCTCACTTAGCCACAGAAATTTTGGGTTCAATTGTGGTCATACGTTGAGGACTACCTATATTAGATATTTAAACTGGGTCACTTTAATTTCCAAGCTCTTTTCCTCCTAGGATTTATAAGGTTTTGGTAACTCTACATTGGCTTACTCCTTGGAGCACTATTTCCAGACAGAATCTAACATCAATTCTTAGCTCCTTATCAGAATAATGAGTGGAAACTGTATGGTTTGGGTGTTTTCATGGATACATGATCAGCCAGTGAGAGGCAAGCTCATCACACACTGTCTCATTTCATTTTGCCTGAGGACAATTCATTATAATTGTTCAGGGGATCATTGCTTAGAAATTATTTCAGAGTCAGGTTGTTCAATTAGATGCTTATGCTGTTCTAGTTGTAGGTAAACAGATGCTTGCATGCAGCTAGTTATATAACAATGTGAATAAGAAGGCAGTCAGGAATAGATGGCTCTTTTATGTACCCTTTTCATAACAGGCCTCCAGTTAACGTAATGGAACTACTCTAACTTTAAAAGTACTGCAAATGACCATACATAAAAACTCATCAAATTTGCAGATGACACCAAACTGACAGGAGTAGCCAACACCCCAGAAGACAAACTCAGGATCTAAAAAGATCTTGACAAACTGAAACAATGGGCCCTATCCAACAAAATGAGATTCAATTTGGAGAAAAGCAAAGTCTTACATTTAGGCAGGTAAAACCAAAGGTACAAATACAAACTGGGCGAGATCTGGCTTAAAAACAGTAACTGTGAGAGGGAACTTAGAGTCCTAGTGGACGATCACTTAACCATGAACCAGCAATGTGCAGCAGCAACCAAAAATGCTAATGCAATCCTGGATTGTATAAAAAGAGGCACAGAATCAAGATCGCACGAAATATTAGTACTGCTTTATAAAACCCTAGTAAGACCACACCTGGAATACTGCAGCCAATTTTGGTCACCATATCACAAAAAAGACGTTGAGAGTTTGGAAAAAATTCAGAGAAGAACTAAGATGATCAAAGGCCTGGAGACTAAAATATACGAATAACGGCTACGGGACTTGGGTTTGGCTAGTCTAAAGAAAAGAAGAAATAGGGGAGACATGATAGCAGTATTCCAGTATCTGAGGGGCTGCCACAAGGCAGAGGGGGCCAGGTTGTTCATCAGAGCACCAGAGGGAAGGACGAGAAACAAAGGTTGGAAACTGATCAAAGAGAGAAGCAACCTGGAATTAAGGAGAAACTTCCTGACAGTGAGAACAATCAACCAGTGGAACAGCTTACCCCCAGAAATCGTGGGCGCTCCATCACTGGAGATTTTCAAGAAAAGACTAGACATTCACCTGTTCTTCTGCTTGAGCAGGGGGCTGGACTAGAAGACCTCCAAGGTCCCTTCCAGCTCTATTCTATTCTAAGAGACATGGGGAAAAAATTCAGTCTTATTCCAATAGATACAGAAATATTCATCTCTGGGCTTTATGGAAATAGGAAACAGATATGCTTGTAAAGTTGGTCTGGATCTATTTATTCAAAGCAGGGTGTTGGAAAGGCTATATATTTGTGTATATTTATGTCTGGGGAAGAGGAATCACTAGCAGTGAGACATCTGTGGCCCATCTTCACAAATATTAGCTTTCTACTTGGAAATTCATTGTGATCAAGAAACAAAAGCCCACAAATATTCGGAGTTCCTGTCGGTGCTAATACTCGCAAAGAGTGGCTGTCCGCTGGAACAGTAACAGGTGTGGCCCCTGCCATTGAAAGCTGGGTAAACCACAAGAAGGTAGTCCTAAAACCTACAACCACAACTGAGTTCAGAATTTGTGTTGCTAAGCAAGGCAGTTGTGAAGTCAGTTTTGCCCCATTTTATAATATACTTTTTTGGCCGTTTGTTAAGTGAATTACATGGTCTTTAAGCTCCCCCCCCTCCCCGACTTTGCTTGATGGAAAGCAGCAGGGATGATTACAATGAAATGTCTTTCAGGACAGTGCAACTGTCAATAAATACACTTCAGTTTATTTATTTATTTTTATTTTAATTCCATTTATATCCCGCCCTTCTCCGAAGACTCAGGGCGGCTTACAAGCTTAGCAGTAGCCTTCATTCTATGTATATGCCTGCTTATTAGGGCTTTTCACACACACCCCAAGCAGCATTATTACAAAGTCAGCTTAATTGCCCCCAACAATCTGGGTCCTCATTTTACCTACCTTGGAAGGATGGAAGGCTGAGTCAACCTTGAGCCTGGTGGGATGCGAACCTGCACTAATTGCAGGCAGCTGGTGTTACTTCAGGAGGCATTAGCCCACTGCGCCACCAAGGCTCTTTGTCACACACTCAAATTTTAATCATGTGACCATGGGGAATGCCGCAATGGTTGTGCAAAAACTGGACATATGTAAGTCACCTTTTTCAATGCCGTTGTGACTTTGGAATTGTCACTAAGCAAATGGCTAGTGAGTAAGTCAAAAAAACATCAGTCCCATCACCATCGGGGATGATGGGAGAGCAGGCAGTGTGATTATAAATGCTGGGGTGTTGATCATGATTAGGCTGAATCTATTCCACCCTCAGCAGATTCTTCTTTTAGCAATGCAGTCTATTGCATGCTTAAACAGTCATTTCAAGGAAATGGTCAGCCTTGTTTTGAAACTCGATTTCTAACATTGTCTGTGACGGTTCTCAAAACCAAACAGAAGCATTGTCTTGTTATCACATCCTTAATTTTCAGATGTTCTAGGTTGTTTGAAGTGTGCTGTTTTAAACATAGATATAGAATACAGTGTGGTGGCTTAATGGAAGACAAATGTCTTTACATTCATGCTGGGCAAGAAATAAAATCATGGGTTGACCAAAGTTGGAAACTAGCTATTAGTTTCTTGTGCCCCACCACTTTTTATTGAAATTAACCCCAAATATGCATATATTTCACCTGCATATATTTCAGAGATTAAAAAGTGGAGTGTGTTTCTTGGTTAACGTTCGTCCTATGTATTGTTTGAATACTGAGACTGTCATAGTTTCGAATTTTTTTAAGACTGAGTTCACTGAGTTCCATATTTAATATTAAATTGTTGATCTTCGCATACGGTGAATATTTTACATACAATATTTGCCTTTCAATTTATGGCACATGAAGTGTGAACTTTTATATTTGCTTTGACCTTACATCTTTTTCTAGCGGAAGTGACTGGAGAACCATTCTTTTCTGCAACTTGCTCAACAGCCACATTATTATCTGGTAGCAATAAATAGGCTAAATATTTAATACGGTTTAATAACTTTATATTTTATTAATCTTTAAGGTGCTTTGACATTCTTTGGGGATTAGCTATTCTCTAATAAATCTTGCTTATTCTTAGGAGATAAGGGTGGCAAAACATAATCACAGTGGCAAAGTGAATTTTATCAGATGCTGGAGGGCATGCCAAGTGTCATTCTTCAAATAATCACAAGCCCCCAGCAACAGAAGGTGTGTGGGTAGGAAGCGGGAGCAAAAAGTTGCCAATTGTGCTGGCATGTTTTATCTCCACTGAAGGGACTGTGCATGTGTGTGTGTGTGTTTATGTATGTACGTATGTATGTGTACGGTGGGAAGGTAACAGCGTTCCGTGCGCCTTTGGCGTCTAGTCATGCCGGCCACATGACCACGGAGACGTCCTGGGACAAGCGCTGGCTCTTCGGCTTTGAAACAGAGATGAGCACCGGCCCCTAGAGTCGGAAACGACTACCACGCATGTGCAGGGGAACCTTTACCTTTATATGTATGTATGTATGTATGTAGGGACGCGGTGGCTCAGTAGGTTAGGACGCTGAGCTTGTCGATCAGAAGGTTGGCAGTTTGGCGGGTCGAATCCCGAGTGCCGCGTAACAGAGTGAGCGCCTGTTACTCGTCCCAGCTTCTGCCAACCTAGCAGTTCGAAAGCACGTAAAAATGCAAGTAGAAAAATAGGGACCACTACGGTGGGAAGGTAACAGCGTTCCATGCGCCTTTGGCGTCTAGTCATGCCGGCCACATGACCACGGAGATGTCCTCGGACAAGCGCTGGCTCTTCGGCTTTGAAACGGAGATGAGCACCGGCCCCTAGAGTCGGAAACGACTAGCACGCATGTGCGGGGGAACCTTTACCTTTATGTATGTATGTATGTATGTATAAAGGTTGCTTAATGGAAGGCAGTTTGGTGCACCGCTGCTTTTTACTGAGATCTGTGTGCGTCTGCACACAGGCTCACATCCCTGACATGGGTTGGTGTTGGAAGGCGCGAAAGCAAAAAAACAAATAAAAGCGGCAGTTCCCGAATGCTTTCACACATACACGTATTTCCGAGGCTCAAAAGGGGAGGTATTTCTTGGCACCTCTCTTAAGTGTACAGTAGTGGCGGAGCCAACCCATAGATACAGACACACCCTTCCAACTCCTGCGGAGAGTTAGATGCCGGCCACTTCGGTCGTGGTGGGCGGCTCCCTGCTCTCAAGTGGGCGGCCACTCTCGGGGTCTTGCGGGTGCCAGCGCCCGATCCCACTCGCGCAAAGGCTGCCCTTGCCCGAAGACGCGCCTTGGAAGGAGCAACCGAGCGCTGCTCCCGGTCCACGGACTCATGGCGACGAGCAAGCCGCCGCTTCTGCCCCCGCCGGGGCTGTCCGTTTCGATGCCCACAGCACCGCCGGCAGGGGCGGGGGTCCCCATGCCGCCCACTTTCCTTCGCCCGCCCAGCTTCTTCATGCGCGCCGCGGCCGCCGCAGCTGCAGCCGCCGCCGCCGCCGCCTCAGCCTCCGCGGGAAATCCTCCCAGCTGCTACGCGCGGGCGGCGGCGGCGGCGGCGGGGCTGGAGCGCGGCGTCTGTTACCCGCGCACGCCGAAGTGCGCCCGCTGCCGCAACCACGGCGTGGTGTCGGCGCTGAAGGGCCACAAGCGCTTCTGCCGCTGGCGGGATTGTGCGTGCGGCAAATGTGCGCTCATCGCCGAGCGGCAGCGCGTGATGGCCGCCCAGGTGGCGCTGCGCAGGCAGCAAGCGCAGGAGGAGATCGAGGCGCGGGGCGGCGGCGGCGGCGGCACTCAGCCCGAGCAGCGGCAGAAGCGGACGCCTGCGACGGTCCGCCTGAGCCCGGAGAGACGGGCGGCCGGCGGCGCCAGGGCGGAAAGCGAGCCGGCTCCCCAGAGTTACTGCCCGGAGTTCCAGCGCGGGCGAAGAGGTGGGATTCCCCTTCCTGTTTGGGGTTAATTTCAATAAAAAGTGGCCGGGCCACAAGAAAACCTCTTCAACCGTGGCTAATCATTCGAGCTAAGGATTTGCCCGGGTTTTAAGAAAGAGAAGGTTGACATTGATGGCGTTTCAGTCAGCGTAGTTCGCAAGTGCTCATTCATGTCTGAATGGGGAATAATCGAGGATGCTGGCAATTATAATTGAACAGCTCTTGGGGCAAAGGGGAACTACTGTTTTTTTTCTCCCCCCCCCCCCCTCCGATTTTTAAGTTTTAGATTTCTTCACGGCAGAGATCGGAGGGAGATCAACGGAGAATGGTGATGATGTGTTTTGAGCCTTTTGAGATAGGACTAATGGAATGACGTTTTCTTTTTTGTTCTTAATAATCCTCAGGTCAAATGATAGCTAAGACTAGAGTGTGAGTTACTTGATAGATGAGTGTGCGGCTCAAATCCTTTTTTGGATTATGAAGATTATTAATTACTTATTTGTTATTTAATTATAACCAGTAATAGTTTTGTTAGATTGTAAAGTAAAAATCTGCCGGTTCTGTGCTGAAAGAAAGAAGAAAGAAAGAAAAAAGAAGAGAAGAGGAGGGAGGGAGGGAAAGGAAGGAAGGAAGGAAAGAAAGAAAAAGAATCACAGCTCAACATTATATATTTTTGGAACTAAAAAGGAACTGTAGATAGGATCCATTGATCTCTGTACGATCCCATTTGCCTAAATGAGTTTTGTTGGCATAATAATTTACAATAGAAAGAATATGATCTCTCTTTTTAGGCTCAAAAGATGCTAAAAAGTCTGTTTTAAACAGCATTATAGCTCTTCTTCCATCTCAAACACATCCACGCTGATGAGTATTAGTGACTCTTCCCAGAATGTGCTAAGATTGTGTCTTTTTATCATGTTCCATAACATGGATTATTGAAGAACTAAAAGAGTTTCATTTTTAATCATAGGTGTGGCAAGTTGGCCATTTGCTTATATTTTAAGGAAAATAATAATGCTTGCAAAAATAGGCAGTGCTTCTGAAAATTATACAAAGGTATTATTAATCTTGCAAGCATTGGGCATTGCATGGATACTACCAAAGTAGGCAAATGAACTAAATCTAGCTGTTCTTTGTATGGGCAATTGTAGTACATAAAGATACAAAACACGGAGAAATTGTCTTGGGAAAGCTCTGTTAAAAGGTAATGAGAATTACAGTTTTCTTTTACTGCTGTCCTTAATTTAAATGATCTTTCTGCAGATCAGCTTGTGCTGTAGGAAATCTGTGGCAGGAGGCAGGGGAGCAAGTTGTTTGGGAAAACCATGGCAGTATTATTTTCTTCTTTATGGATGACAAAAAGCATATTATCTAAATACAATTAATCTATTTTCATATTTAGGAGCGACTTCACATATGAAGACTATCCTGTGGGAATATTGCTTCCATTTTATGATTTCCATGTTGTACTGTTGCAGTTTTGGGGGAGTAACCCGTGCAGTCAGTATGGCAAGAGTTAGTACATGCCAATGACACTCTGTGCCTAACAAAAAAATTTCATTTTGACTGAAGAAGTTAACTTGGATGAGTAAACAAAACCTCTCAATTTAATAAACTTAGGTCCAGCTGCCATGATTTATAACCTTTTTAGATACTTTTGGCCTGGATGATTGAGTCTTCAGTTACATGTTGCAATGTTTCTACTTTGCAGTAAGTGTTCGTTTCACATTCTGCACAAGTGAAGAATCCTGCTTGAAAAATTCATAATAGGTACCCCCCCCAAAAAGAGGATATGTACATTATATGTCATGCATATAGTAACCTGTGACCTGGGCACTTACAGTAACTAGGTGTTGATGGGAAATTCGTTGTAGGTGAAGTAAAAGTAAGAATATCCTGCAGAACACTTTGAGAATTAAGTCAACAAAAGCGATGAATAAGAGTTTTTCAATGCTGCTGAACTGTGTATATAGAATAATAAGAAATGTGATTCCATATCTAGTAATGCAGAGGCCTTAGGATGTTTATACAGTATGAGAAAGCAGTAGATATATTGTAATAACTTGAATATTTGGCTGCATTTTTTCCCTCCCACTAGAAGAGAAGATTCAGAAGTATGGCTTTTGCTGCAGTGACTCGGGTAGTTCTGTGGTCCGTTTAGTTACACCCTCTCTGACCTCTTCTCCTGAAGTTGCTGGAAGCAATCAAGAGAAGCCATCCGGGATGCAGGCTTTAAGTAAAGAGATATCTTTATCGGGTCCTGATGAATCTTTAGAAGGAACTGACAGCCCAGCCTCTCTGTCTTCTTCAGACATGGAATCAGGAAACGAAAGCGAGTGTACCAAGGATTTTGTTCCCTGTAATGCCAGCGTCCCGCCTCCTCCTCCTCCTCCTGCTGATGATGGTGCCTTAAAGCGCAGAGACCCACTTAATATTCTGACAAAGGTCTTTCCCAATCACAAACCAAGCAGGTTAGAAAGAGTTCTGCAGCTCTGCAGAGGAGACATAGTCCAAGCTATAGAGCAGATCCTGAATGCCAGCGAACACAGGCAAGGATTCAGAGAGCTTACAATTCCAGTCTTGCCCGAATGCGATGCTTTCCAGAGATCTTCTGATTTTGGCCTCGGAGTAGATGTCGCAGCACTTGGCAATAAATCAGCATTTGCTCCTCTTCAAACCAGCTCGGCCTCTTCCAGAAGAGAGATGAATTTTTATGGCTTAAGCCCCAGACTGGGAATTGGACCTCTAACAGTGACTTATTCCTCTCCAGGAAGAACTTTACCTGGATTGATGGCACCATACCTAAGGACTGGCTTGTTTCCTGCTTTTCCTTTTCATCCAGTGCTGGACTCTTCCTTTCCAGGAGTGATCAAAAATGCATCTTATTCACCCAGTGAAGACAGGCTTTTGAGTACCAAGATGCACACTAGGTTAAATGAAGAACGCAAGTAGCATTTTGATCGAAACGTACTTTTGCTTATTCTAATTTGTTCAGTTGGGCGGATAACTCCTTGTGGAGCACGATTCTTAAATGTACATCCAATAAACAGCAAATTAATATTAAATCCTTCATTTAAAAAAAATAGGCTGCCACAGGATTCTTCCCCCCCCCAAATCAGTTAAAAATGGACATAAAATAATTTGAAAATGGAGAGATTTCTGGAGTGTCAACAGTGAAAAATTATTAGAAGCAAAATTGCTATGGAACATTATATTAACATATAATTTCATCTCATTTGAATCTTTGGAAGTGAAAAAAGGTGACACTTGGAAACTGGAAGTTGAAAATCTAAGAGTAACGTGAAAAACTCCAGAAAATCAAGGCTGTGGAATTGTCTTTTACATTTTCAAAATATTTGATACACTTCCTTTTTTGACTTGAAATGTAGTTGTTTGAAGTCGAGAAATAATTTTCCAAATATAGACTCTTGATATTTTTTTATGAAACAATTCTTGAAATATGTAGTACATGTCTCTGATCAACTGTTGTAAGAAAATTGGTAAAGGATTTTGGATATAAGCAGTCTTTTTAGATTGAAGATATTATGCCTTAATTGTGTTTGCATATGGATAGAAGAATTGAAGGAATTGCCTGCTTAAAAAATAATTCTGAATTATGTTTTAGAATAATGTGATTGAGATTCAAGCTCATGTACTCTTCTCTTAACATATATGAATAATAATGAAGATTGGAAAATCTTTTATTTTGCATTACTATTTTGCATTACTGGCAACTGCAGTTGTACTGTGGCTGGGTCATAGTGTGCTCAAACCATGATTTTTAATAGCCTGTAACCTCCAGGTCCACACAATGTGCTAAGTCAAAATGGCTTAGTGCAACATGTGAATCTAGTCCAGGGTTTTTTGTGCTAAACAGTGGCTTATTTAATAATGGTTTATTAAATAACCCACAAATTTATTTGCAATAAGCTTTCACCTAAGACAGTGACAACCCACTTGCCAGCCACGTGGGGCTTGTAGCACCCATTGTGCAAAATATTGCTCTACCAAAATATGGACAAAATATGATGAGATTTCAATGGTCTAGTCTTTCTGGGTGAGTAGCCTTAAGATTAAGCTCAAGATTAAGAGTAGGCTTAGAAAACTTTCTGCTCACATTCCCACTCATAACCCCCTATAACCGACCCCTAATAATGTTGCAAACAGACCAAATTTAACTTGTTTTGGGAGAGTAGGGTTAAGAGTGGAAATAAGAACATGAGGTATCTATCTGGGAAGCAAATTGCTCATATCTTGAAATTCCCAAGCAATCATACCAAGCCAAACCAAACAAACCACACATTATGGTGTAACAGGGTGTGTGAATACAGCCTGTTACACCATACAGTATGTATAATACTCTGTGTTACATGACAGGAAACAATTTCAGAAACCATAATTTGGAGGGGGTTTTTTTAGATTAGACATTTTGTTTGTGGAAGGAGAAAAGAAAAACAGAGGATACTCTCAAGAATCATTTCTGGAATATGAAGCCTTCATTTCCGGCTTACCAGCATGTTGGCTGCTGGTTCTGTGTGATCTGTAGGCACATGATGGGCTTCCGATTCTGAAGCTAGAACTGGCCACATGGATGCAAATCAAGGGATGATAGAAGTTTTTGGAGAATAAATGGTTCCATTTGTAATAATATATGTGGATTAGTAAAATAATGAATTAACTAGTAGGAAGATGATAGCTGTTTTGTAGATTTATGGGCCTTTAAAGTCTTCCAATTCAAATTTCCACACTATAAATGGGTTAAAAGCAAGCTTTTTTAAAAAGCACAAAATGATTTAATAAAACAATAACTCCAGTCTTCCTGACAAAACTGCTACCTTTTGCATTTATAGACAGGTTTTACTAGGGGTGAAGATTTGTCTGTCTTAAGTACACCAAAAGATCTTGTGTTAATGCCCAAAGAAACCCCTTCTTTATATAATCTGAGACTTAGTATACTTCTTAAGATTTGGGAGAGGCGGTTCATCTAGAAAGCTTTTGTTGTTAATTTGGGCTTGTGGCCCAGCCCTAGATAATAAATAATAATATTATTAAAAATTTATTATTTTATTTAAAATAAAATAATAAAATCTTTGAGAAATTTGTGGATGGGTCTTGCTGTCCTTGCTCCTTCACTTAAATTGCTCAACGTTAATTTTGTCAACTTTTATTTCTAGTGCTCTGAAGATTTCTTCAATGGAATTAGGTTCCAAAGTTAGTCATCACCATCTTGTGGCTGCTTGTGATCATTACAGGTTTAACAAACATTCCCCCCCCCACTTATTTTAGCTGTGACTAATCAAACTACGGTATTAAGAGCTATATTTTGCATTCACCGAAATGATAAACAATGATGGATTGCTCAGCCCATAAGCAAGCATTTCATTCTCAAAGAAGGTATGTGGATTTTTTTTTTACTTCAGTTAAATTTTATCTGAAAAGAGTTGGAAAGAGTGCAGAACACCTCCAGAAAAAATTACAAACTTGACCTCTGAATTCCACTGTAACCCAAAGTTTAATGTACTTTTTGTTAATGCTTAAGAAAATAATTTGGACTCCTGTCTGTGTACACTCATTAATGTCATTCAACTCCATACCAATAAGAGCGATTGATGCATGCAGGCTATGAATGATCTCAAAATAACCCATGACTCTGAATATCATTTAATTGGAAGGAGAAAAGTTGAGTGTCTGTAGATCTTAAGAGTTACCCCAACTTTCTATTCTGGAATGAATTGGAAAATAAAATTTTCATTTCTGATTTCTTCGGTTTCTAACCTACGGAGGAAGCAATAAACAGTGATCTTCTGGAATAAGCAGCACAATCTCCTTGCTCATTCCTTTCTTGCTTCTCGTACTGTATATTGTGTCAACTACTGAAAGCCTATCTCGGCAGAGATAAGGCACGGATTTCACTAAGCACTAGCTGAATTGTCTCAAAACATGGCAGGGGTCCGGAGTACCTCGGGGATCACCTGCTACCGGCGTCAACTTCCCTCCGCCCTGTGCGTTCCCACAGAGAGGGCCTCCTCAGGGTGCCACCGGTCAGAGAATGTCAGCTGGTGGCCCCCAGGGGGAGGGCCTTCTCTGTGGGCGCCCCGGCTTTATGGAATCAGCTGCCGGTTGAGCTCCGGATGGCACCTGACCTTCGCTCCTTCCGACGTGGCCTGAAGACCTACCTATTTGAGTAAGCCGGCCTGGCCTGATGGGGGATGTGCTGGGGTTTTTATTGGGGATTTTTATTATTCTACTGTTTTTAGCTTGGGCTCTTATTTAATTCTTTTTAATTTTTGTATTCTGTATTTTTATGTGCCCTGTTCACCGCCCTGAGTCCCTCGGGAGAAGGGCGGTATATAAATATAATAAAGATAAAGATAAAACTGAATCCAGAGTCTTGCCTGGTAGGTTTTGTTTTTGATTTTTTTACATCAGAAAACAGAAGCTCTTGCTTCTTGCAGTGAAAAAAACAACAACAACTCCTTTCCCCCCCCCTCTCTTTCTAAGGGGAATGCACAGCCAGCTCTCAAATTAGGAGTCATTGT
Organism: Vipera ursinii; assembly: GCF_947247035.1. Taxonomy (NCBI): domain Eukaryota; kingdom Metazoa; phylum Chordata; class Lepidosauria; order Squamata; family Viperidae; genus Vipera; species Vipera ursinii. The sequence continues at coordinate 214,681,390 of NC_139513.1, read as the reverse complement.
AGCCCTCCTGGCCAAAGGAAGGAACAATGGCATCCAAATAACTCCTGCCAGCCTTGCATATTCCTCAATTCTGCGCTGCCTGCTTTAGAATCACATTTTTCCTGGAGGTGTGAAGGCCTCATCAAAGCCAGGCAAGCTGTCAGATAGCTTATTTCTGCCAACATCTTCCCTAATGAGAGAGAGAGGGAAATAAAATGATACGTGCAATTGCTCTTTTTAAGATCTGGAGCTGGGGCTTCTCAATCGAACCATAACTTAAAGTCTCAATAAAGTCCTGTGGACGGTCTTCACTTTTAAAGTGGTTTGGATGTACCCATTGTGCTTGATTTACTTAACAAGTTTCTTTCCTAAATGGGCCAGCACTGCAGTAGGACAATTTCCTCCAGGAGCACAAGAAAGGGAACACTGATGGAAGACCTCACAAGAACTTATGTGGTGTAGTATTGAGACCCATGTTCCGTTTCATCCTCAGGGAACTTCAGCTGATTTTGGGTGGGTCACACTCTCTTAATGGTGGCACGGTGGCTCAGCGGTTGAGATGCTGGGCTTGTGGGCTGGAAAGCCAGCAGTTCAAGACCTGAGCGCCATGCAATGGGGTGAGCTCCCATCCTTGCCCAGCTCCTGCCAAACTAGCATTTTGAAAGCTGCAAATGCAAGTAGATAAATAGGTACCACTTCAGTGGGAAGGTAACAACACTCCATGATGTCATGATGGCCACATGACTACAGAAATGTCTTTGGACAACACTGGCTCAATGGCTTTGAAATGGAGATGAGCATCACCCCTTGTAGCCAGCAACTACTAGCAGAGTAAAATCTTTACGTTTATACTCTCTTAACTTATAGGGTGTTTTGGTATGTGTGCTACCTTATGTTGCTGAGTAAAAGTCTGGATAGAAATCTAACAAGTAAACTTCAGCTAGGCTGTATTTATTCTGAGGGAATACAGAATACTGGTAAAAAAAAGATGTCATAAAAGGCCTCCAGCAAATAGTAGCATTATGACCTACTAGAGCAGGGGTGTCAAACTCGCAACATCATGTGACGTGCTGCGACGTGTTGCGAACATTTTTTCCATTGCCGGCAATGGGGTAGGCGCAGTTTCGGCATGATGCATCCGGCCTGTGGGCCAGCAGTTTGACACCCCTGTGCTAGAGCTTCATCCAGATTGATTACCTTGCTCTATATACTCAGAAGATGGCATAGTAAATCCACAGGTAACATGATCACAAGTACCTTTGAATAGCTGAGATCTTGTAGCAAGAAAACGATTCATCTTTTTTATCTATCACATTATAAATAAGACCCAATAATGAGCCAACCAGGTGGAAGATACTTATGTGGACCAGATTTTTCTTTCTTTCTTTTTTGAAACCACACATTTTCCCCTGCACTTTCTTTTGTGACAATTGCTTGTTAACTATGCCAGTAATCTCTTGGTTTCAGTAGAATCTTTTCTAATCCTTCTACTATGGTTTTGGGCAACTCCAAATGTTATTTAAATATTTGAATCTTATTATTTTCTCTCCCAGGCTCAAATTTCTCCACTATTTCCCTTTTCTGTTTTAGAATTGGCAGTCGCTCCCTTGGATATGTTTCTAGACAGTTGGTTCATCAAAAGCTAGTGCCATAACACTTCCTTTCGTATATTATAGTTTTGGTAATAAAACTGAAAAATAATCAAATCCAAGTACTTCAGTAGATTGACAGCATGTTATATAAGGACATATTTCCTTGGGATAACGAAGAGACACCCAGATTCAGCAAAACTGGTTGTCAACTAAATATGAAAATAGTTCAAGCCATCTTCTTTGGGGTGGCAACATATTCTTTGAAAATGCTAAACAAAATGTGTAAAAAAAGCAAAGATGCCTTTAAATTATGGATTTGGAAATAATACTGAGAATATCGTAAGACTCTGGTAAGAACCAGTCAGTCATTCCTGCCAGATAAAATAAGAAATAAATATTGTTCCCCTAGGACAGGTCAGCAATTCAGGCTGCATACTTTTGGGCATGAGAAACAAAGAAATGATGGATTTAAAACAGTGTTACACTTGACAAGACTGAGGGAAATGGAAGAAAAGGAAGGCAATGCTTAAGATGGATGGGATGAAATATATCCCGGGATGGGAACATCCTTGGCAGAGCCATAAATTCTTACTAAAATAGGTCCAGACAGTGAGCATGTTCTGTACCAGCCTGCTACCGGCCCGGCAGAAAAGGCAGGGACAACCCCTTTACAAACGGCAAGAGGCTGGAATAAAGCCTGCCAAATTTATTAACATAAAACAGACACCAACCACGAAACAGGAGCTATGAAACAGGAACTATCCAAGCGGTTGCCTTCAGCAAACCAGCCCTCCCACACATTCCCCTTAAATACAGCTCAGGGCATGGTCTCTCTCTGCCTCCTTCTGAGGTGCCCCATTGCCTTCCTCTGTTTGCTCCTGATTGACTGCCTCCTGCGTCGGGCATCCTTGAACAGGGCCAGCTGTGGGTCATCTTCATCCATGCTGTCAGGCTCACACAGCTGGGTCTCCACCAGGTGGGAGGGGCCTGGCTGAGGGCTCTGCGGAGCCTCAAAGCCATCATCAGCAAGCTCTTCAACACCCCCCTCCTCCTCCTCTGAGTCGTCCGACCCAACTGCCGAACCCACAGGCTGACCCTGAATCACAACAGAGCATTTGTCCATGCTGTGGCCAGGAGTCCATCTCCACGCCTCCAAATAATTTGCTATGTAAAGAAACAATTAGGTTGAGAAATCAGCCTAAGCGGTTTTTATCTGCATAACATTACAGGATAAGTGACGTTTATTATATGTGAATCACTGATATGGGTGAAAGGCAATAGAGAAGTTTAATTCTCTCCCGTTCTTCAAATACTGTACAGGTAGTCCTTGACTTACAACAGTTCGTTTAGTGACCCTTCAAAATTACAAGGGCACGGAAAAAAGTGACTTACGACCGTTTTTCTTTTTTACACATATTTTATTAATTTTTCTAATTTTACAATCACGAGTACTTAATAAGGAATGTCTGGGTCTATTAGTAATCCAGTGGTAGAAATTAACTTTCTCAGTCTAGTCCAGTACTACACCATCCCGTGCTTCCTTGGTCTTCTCTTCTTCCGGTAGTATCAATTTATAATATCTTTTCTAGCTAAAATATATCTCAATTGCATTCGCGCTTAAAATCCATTTATTCAATCAAGATCCTGTTTTTCCCCGCTTTTTAAAATTTTTTAATTTCCCATCAATGTTCAAAATATCTCTTATCACTTAAAATTTTCTTGTAATAAATTATATCCGGGTAATCGAAAGCTTCCCTTATTCAAACCCTTTTAATACTGTCCTCGACTTACGGCAGTTCGTTTAGTGACCATTAAAAATTACAACGGTAGTGAAAAATGTGACTTATGACTATTTTTCTACACATATGGCCATTGCAACATCCCTGTGTTCATGTGATTTACGTTTGGGTGCTTGACAGCTGGTTCATATTTATGACGGTTGCAGTGTCCTGGGGGCATGCGATCCCCTTTTGTAAACCTGATTAGTCAATGGGGAAACCCAATTCGCTTAACAACCATATTACTAACTTTCAGAAACCCTTACTTTCTTTGGTATTGCCAAGGATTAGACATGGGGGAAATCTTCTCTTCTATTGCAAAAACTTGCATGTGCAGTAGGATAATTTGGATGGAGACCCTTGTTTCGATGATAGAATTGTTGAACTATGGCAAAGGGCTGTAGACAATATGAGAGCTATATCAAAATTTCCATCACAGTGCATAGCAAGTAGACATTGATCTGAAGCTTAGGGTTGTTTTTGTGTGTGTGGGGGGGGGATGGAATAAGGCCATGATAAAATTAAACTTTGCAGGACTAGATTTAGACAGGGTGAAGCCTTAAGCCAGTCTTTCTCAATTTGGTAACTTTTAAGATGTGTGGACTTCAATTCTCAGAATATTGGCTGTGGAATTCTGGGAGTTGAAGTCCACACATCTTGAAGTTGCTCTGGTTGAGGAGTTGTAGAGCAGGGGTGTCAAACTCACAACGTCATGTGACGTGTCATGACGTATCGCGACTTTTTCCCCATTGCCGAAGCTAGGGTGGGCACAGTTTTGGCATGATGCATCCGGCCTGTGGCTCAGCAGTTTAACACCACTGTTGTAGAGCTTATTATGCTATGGAGAGCTGTGGAGGCACTAAGTGCAAACAGAAAATAAAGCTGTGTAACAACTGTCCTTGGCAAAGAATGCTGCTATGGTGTATAACAAGCTAGTGATGGGTCCCTTTTAAACAGAAGATGTGAATGCATATAGAAACAATACTTATCTTAAATCGGTGAGGGGGAGCTATGTGACCCATGGATTGCTCAATTTATGGAGATTTTTATAAAACCGTAACAAATAAAAGAAATCTGAAATGTTGAGAAACCTGATTAAACTAAGAGGCCCTAGGCCAGAGGTGGGTAACAATGGCTGTTTTATGACTTGTGGACTTCAATTCCCAGAATTCCTAAGCCAGCATGGGTTATTCAACACCTGTTTGTTGCTAAATTCCAAAGTAGTTACAATCAATGTATCTAGATATACATGTACATATAGGTAGACCTCAACTTATGATCTATTGCTTAATGACCATCTGAAGTTATGACAGACCTCAGGAATTCTGGGAGTTGAAGTCCACAAGTCATAAAAGGGCCATTGTTCCCCACCCCTGCCCTAAACTGTAGCTTGCTTCGTTTCCAGGGGTCTTCAAACTCGGCCCTTTTATGACTCATGGACTTCAACTCCCAGAATTTCTCAGCCAGGCATGAAGTCCATGAGTCATAAAAGGGCTGAGTTTGAAAACCCCTGGTTTAAGACAATCCAGCTCAGCTTCTTCTTTTCTGGCAAATGGAGAATGTAATTATATATGTGTAGACAATGAAGTTGGTGAAGGACTTAGTGCTTTTCCAGTTAAACCACTAATACCAGCAAGAATATTTCTCCCAATGGCCATAGACTAAAAAAAAAAAGCAGGGAACTTCTGTAAGTTTTCTCTTTGCTAAAACTGCCAAAAACTAAACATGATTTCCAAGGGGACACTTACTTCATTCTAAATTATTCCTGGAGTGTTGATTATTTTAATTGCTCATTAGGAGTCTTATCTGCTAAACAAACTAAATTATTGTCTTTTGGGGTTGGTATCCTGGGTCTCCCAATTAAAAGTAATCAGAGTGGAGTACCCTTGCTGAGACTGAGTAAAAAGAGAGTTGAAATGTAGCATCTATAAACAAATTGTAAGTGAAATCGGGCTGGCTGTTTTCATTGTTCCTGGACATCAAGAGTTTATGGGGATGTCCAGTGCATCTTCTAGAAAGTTCTAACAAAAGCTTGATATGGAAATATGCTATAAGTGACTTAATTAAATATTGCATTTAAATTGCATTCCATGCTTTAAGGCAAAATCCTCTTGGGTAATAATATTATTTTTAATAAAAAATGATGGAAAAAATATAAATGCCAATGAACTGGTGTTCTCCTAGCATGGGAGAGTTTGATACTTACAATTTCTGAGTGTGGCTAAGGGTAATGGAATTTGAAGCCTACCACTTTTGGAAGCACTAGGTCCAGAGTAAATTTAGTAATGCAAGCTGGTATACTCAGGAGTATCAATCTGAATGGGCTCAAATGAACATTTTGTCTCCGGAAACTTGGTTTAGCATCAAGACACAGAAATGTTTGAGCTTAGAATCCTCCCTTCAAAAGTTTGATCAGAAGAAGTTGCCTCATTCATGCAAACATTAGGAATTTGTGTTGATTTGGACTTGCCTGTAACTGCCTGTAGCCATCACTTCATACCTACACTGCAAAGGCTAGATGGCTAAGCATAGGTTACAGATAGCCATAGAAGGGCCAATGCAAACACCTCCCAAATTCCAAAATGGAGCAAAATTCACTTAACAACTTTTCATTTAACAGAAATTTTGGGCTCAGTTGTGGTGGGAAGGTTGAGGTCTATTTATAGTCTGCAGGGTTGAGTAGACTTCTCTGGCACTGCATGTGAGGGAACATATGGATCTGTCATTCGAAGACGATTGTATAGCTGTTGCATTGTTACCTCTGTGAATGTTAACGTTCTGGCTAGGGGACACAGAAAGCAAAGCACAGAACAGGAAGTCGAACTTGCACAATGCAAAGATGCATGTTCTGCATGCTGATTGGTTGATGTGATGAATCGACAAATCATATGCTCACCGATGAAAGGCGATCATATGACCCTGGGACACTGTAACAGTCATAAATATGAATCAGTTGCCAAGCCTCCGAATTTTGATCACGTGACTATGGGGATGCTGCAACGCTCATAAGCGTGAAAAATGGTCATAAGTCACTTTTTCCAGTGCCATTGTAACTTCAAACAGCCACCAAATGAACTCTTTTAAGTCAAGGACTACCTATGTACATCTTGCTGGTTTGACCAAGCAAAATGAAGCCTCTCTTTGGCTGACAATGAAGTTGGCCTTTGATCAGGGCAAGCCAAGGGTGAAGGCATTCTTACTATTCACAGTGAGGGGGGCAGGCTAAGAGGTGAAGAGTAGTTCTTGCAATGATGGCCTTGCTCCCTCATACTGTGAGTGAGGAGAGGCCCCACCTTTGGGGTAGGATGATGGGATCTGCAAACTGGGGGATTCCAAGGGATCTGTCTTGCACAGCCAGAGACTTCTGGGGTTGTACCTAATGGTAAGGAACTGCTCCACACGTGGCCTGAGTCGAAGACCCTTGGACTTATGATTTCCCACCATATTGGCTTCTACTGTATTAATAGCAAATTCCTTCAACTCTTGTAGTTTAGCCTACACCATCTGCACCTGAATGAAAGATGACAGCAGGCTCAGGGGGAATTCCAATGTTCGCAGAAATACAAATACGTTTTTATTAAAAGAAACTGGCAGGCTGGGACTGTAATCACACCCAAGGCTGAGCATATGGCGCATGAACAGATTGCTGACTTGTGGAAGATGGACACCATTTTATCTGTGGCCTCAGCTGTTATGCCTAAGAGACCTTCTAGCAAGAAAGCGAATGCGATTCACTGGTGTTTTGAAAACGATGCACCTGTTTAAAATGCCATGTTGCTGGCTTTTACATATAAAATGTCTTACTGGATAACCTCCAGTTCTGTGACGTATCATGCAGCTCTGGCAGAGGCAGCTAAGCCAACCTATTTTCATAATGCAAACAATCCTGAAATAAGGAAAGCCAACTGTCACAGGTAGTTAATTATTGGCTTATGCCTTAAGAGTCACAGCACTGATGTGGATACCTGCATGCCAAAAAAGTGGCCTCAGAGCATCAAGTCATTTCACAGGTATTAGCTAGTTTTTGATTGCTACTTTTTTTTAATCATTACCAAACAGGATTAAATTAGAAACAGGGAAGTGGGTGTAAAACCCATGGTCCATTACAAATCCTTTACGTCAGCAACCCATTCATTTCCCAAGGTTCTTGAATGCAATTTAATTTGGAACTTTTGGGATGCAATTTAATTTGGGACTCTCTTTTTTGACAAAACCAATATTGCTCTTGAGGTTCTGAGTTTTCCTTCCAATACTTGGTGGAGGAAAATAGCCAGCTGCCTATTCATTTATGTTGGATAACACATTGTTTTGGGGTGTCGGGGGTTGGGGATCACTGTTTAATAAATCACAGTATATCTTACTAAAGGAACAGCAAATGGAAATTATATTTTTAGAAAAAAGTGAGAAACTGGTGCTATCCAGATGCATGCAATTCTCATTACAAACACTTCTTTTGAAAAATAAAGGAAGTCTGTATTTCTGCTATGCCACTCAAGTTTAAAACCTGAGGGCCGGTGAAGAATGTTGTTTTTAAATGCAGCCAAATTCCATTTGTAGTGTGCCATTTAAATTCTCTCATTTAAGCTGTTTATTGACATGGTGTCAAGCCCCGTGGGCTCGACATCACGAGGGGAGCAGGGGAAACGCCACGCAAACCGCCCGCCCGAACCTTCCTGCTGGAGCCACCTGGGAACAGCACATCCAGCAGTCAAATGGCCGCCAGCTACCACGGGCAGCTGCACAAGTCCCACGGCCATGCCACCGACGGGCAGCTGTTCCGGGGCTTTCTGGCGTGTCTGCGTCGACGGAGCTGCTGAAGGGACCCACAGGCAGTCAGACCGGCAGCCGCAGCTCGTCCTGGGATTCTCCAGCCGCCTGTTCCTCGGTGGGGGCGTCGGGCAGCTCAGAGGGGGCATTGGGCGGCTTAGAACGCAGTCCAGACAGCGGGGCGTTGTGGGGAGCTGTTAGGGGGGCTGTAACACTGACACGCTGGACAGTGGAGGGGAGCATGGAGGAGGGGTGGGGGAGCACGAAAGGGGGGTTAAGGGCATACACTCACCTGGAGTCTGTGTGGGAGCTCAGGCACAAAGGGCGGGGTGACGTGCGGAGAGCTGGGAAGGGGGCGGGTTTTGAGCAGACTCAGCCGGATGCTGGTTTGCATGGGGAGGGGTGGGGCTAATCACCCCCAATGTATAAAAGACGCATTGGGACGGCTAGCTCCCAACGCTGACTTTGTATCTGCTAGGCTTTTCTGAAGTAAAGAAAACCTCGTCGTCACCCGTACCACGTTGTCGTCGTTCTTTCAGCGTGGATGGCTGTGACACATGTCCAGGATGAGATCCATTTCAGCATTCTTATAAAATCACTGAGTATAAAATGACAACTGGTAAAGGAGTGTTTTACCTCGAGATTTAGACTGAAGCATGCTTTGAAGAACTTCTATTAAATACTGCTGACTTCTAAATTATTTGTCTAAGGCCCTGTTTTGTTTGGTTGATTTTTGCACCTTGTTAGATCATTTTAGCCTGGGCTGTCCATCTGATTTGATGTTTTTAGCTATTTTTAAAAAGTTTTTTCTAGTTTTTTATTGTTCCACGACCAACAACAATGTGTGCTCTAGACTTGTTCGTATAATAATAATAATAATAATAATAATAATAATAATAATAATAATAATAATAATAATAATAATAATAATAATAATAATATACTGTAGTTATCTCACATTGAGTTGTATCATGGAGAGTTGCCCAGTGGTGAGCTGGCCATGGTGAGTTGTTGGTGGTGAATTGGCCGCAGTGAGTTGGCCCACTTAGATTGGGATTGGATAGCTAATAAATACAATAAAATTATTTTGTTAAAAAAATCAGAGCAGTCTGTAAATTCCCCTTTGTTCCAACCAACAAATGGGGATTTTGTATAGTCACAAAACCTTCATCATCAAGGCAAAGCAGCTGATCCAAATGGATCAACTTAGGCTCATTACTTTTTGTGAGCTGAAGCACTGTTTGAGGCACAGTATCTCATTGATGTAACATGGTGTTGCTTTGTAAATATCCACACTATAACACCTAAACCCCACTAAGATCAGCCTCTGCATCAAGGGAATAGTGATGCTCATCTAACTGCTTTTTAAAAAGAATCCTGTGGGAGGAAAAATCAGCAAAATTAGCTTAACTTTAATTTAAGCCAGTTGGCTTTTGCTTTGCTAAGGTTACGTGTTTGCCAAAGTACAATCATTTTGGTTTCTTCAAACATCAAGTTTTATTTTATTAACCTTTTAGATTTCTCTGTGGAAATCAGCAACCTGTGAATAGGGTGCATGGTACACAACCCCAGCTCAGTGGAATTTAAAAAACAAAACAAAACCCCTGCTTAGATCAGAAAGATGCTTACTTATACTAGTTCAATGTTGGCAAAGGGGATTAAACATTAGTATCGCAGTATTAAGCCTATGGTAGGCATAATTTACTAACAGAAAAAAAAGGCACTGCCGATCTTCCAGATTGGGGGAGGAGGGAAGCTGAATATCAACTATTTGTGATATCCCACATTTCCCCTCCTGGCCATTGTTAGTAGCCATGGTTTGCTGAGAAGGGGTGTTAAAAGCAACATCTCTTGGGTGCAGAATGATCCCTTCCTTACACAGGCGATAACAGTAGAGTTGGTGAGGCTGAATGTTGAGAGATGGAGAATGAGAAAAAGAATTATTTTTTCTGCAACACAAAACTCAGTTATGGAATTTGTTATGGAAATGTCAAGCAATGGCTACCAATTAGGACAGCATTAAAAGAGAAGATTAGGTCCACTCACAGAAGAGAAAATTTTCAGTAACAGCCAGAAAACAATATATAGACGACTTTAGTGCTTCCAGTGAAACAGTTCTGCTTCCTAACTCTTAGGGATCCAAGCAATGGTGTCCTTCCACTGTGGTCTCATCTTGCTTGTAATCTTTTCACTCTAGGAAAAGACTCCTGGGTGACATTGTCCTTCAATGTGTTTCTTCAGGGCTTTTCATAGGATATTTAGAAATCTTTGCAATTTCTTTTTTCTTTTTTTAAAATTTCATTTTAATGCACTCTGAACAAGAGCCTTTCGGCTAAAATGGTCTACATTTATGGTGAACATTTTAAAGCGTCTTGATTTGGTTATTGTCACTCTTCAAAATCTCTTTTGGCAGATGCTTTAGATTTGGGGAGATTTCCCATAGCATGTGTGAGTTTTCCCAGTGACCATCCTGATTGGAGAGTGATGGAAGTCCAACACACCTTATAGGGCCTCAGAATGGAAATTTCTAGCATTACAGTTTGACTCAAATGTCTTTTGCAACAATTCATTGGCTGCATCGTGTGTTCCCCCCGCCACTGGCATTTTTATGCTGAAATAAGGGGCTTCTAAATCTCCTCATAGATATTTTGATTATTATTAATGATTCAAAACAGCTATTGGCTTGACGTCCCTCAAACACGACTCTTATTTAATTTTAGGTAGAAGAAAAATGAAGGATTTATTGATACTAATCTTTTAAAATGCCGATAGTTGTGTGTCTGTCTTAGAGGACCATAAGCAATTTGGTTTGACCAACTGTTCTGTCTTAATTAAGATATTTAAATGTAAAGTAATCTGTGTAGACAGGATGTATGATGGATTCAGGTCTTTACTTTATGACTGCCCAGTTTTCATCAGCTAATTGCAAGGCCTGTCAGCTGCATCTAAACTGAAACCTCATCTCCATTGCCAGAAATACTTGTCTAGGGTATATATCTGATTGAATAATAGTGGCCTTCACTGAAACTTTTTTACAGTTAGGAATTGCCAAGAACTCCTTGTGCTTGGCTAGGGTCCAAGCCAGAAGGCCATTCTGTTTCCTGAAAATCACACGAAAAGCAGAGTTTTAAATGGTTTTGCTGGATAGCCCTCTCTGTTTTCAGTCCTAGGATTATTTTATTATTTTACATCAGAGAAGTGGAAGCCCTTTTGAAAGCAACTAGGTTTCACTTAGAGCAGACATGTCAAACACAAGGCCCGGGGGCCGGATCAGGCCCGCAAAGTGGTTTCATGTGACCCATGAAGCCATCCTGGAAACAGTGAGGGAATGGCCCCCGCTGCCTTGGCCCTGGCCCAGAGACCCTCCTCCTGCCAGAGACCCTCAGATCTATCCCACTCCTGCCCAGGCCCCCATAGGCACCCTTGATGCAAACGATGTAGAGCTGGCCACGCCCACCCAGTAGGCCATATGCACTCTAGCCACGCCCACCCAGTAGGCCACGCCCACCCTGGCCCTACCCACCCGGCCCCCTGAGGGCAACCGCAGTGCTGATGCAGCCCTCAATGAAATTGAGTTTGACACCCCTGACTTAGAGGGACAACAGATAACGATACAGGTAGTCCTCAACCAAATTTGAGCCCCAAATTATGACCGCAATTGGGCCCCAAATATCTCATGCTAAGTGAGTCAATTGTTAAGTGAATTTTGCCCCATTTTATGACCGCTCTTACCACAGTTGTCATGCGAATCACTACAGTTGTTAAGTTAGCAACACGGTTGTTAAATGAACCTGGCTTCCCCACTGACTTTTAGTTTAGTTTAGTTTTATTATATTTATATACCGCCCTTCTCCCGAAGGACTCAGGGCGGTGAACAGGGCACATATAAAAAATACAAAATACAAAAATTAAAAAGAGAATTAAATAGTAGCCCAGCTAAAACAATCAATAACAATATAAAAAATCCCCATTAAAACCCCAACATATCCCCCATCAGGCCAGGCCGGCTTGTTCAAATAGATGGGTCTTCAGACCGCGTCAGAAGGAGCGAAGGTCAGGTGCCATCCGGAGCTCGACTGGCAGCTGATTCCATAAAGCCGGAGCGCCCACAGAGAAGGCCCTCCCCCTGGGGGCCACCAGCCGACATTCTCTGACCAGAGGCACCCTGAGGAGGCCCTCTCTGTGGGAACGCACAGGGCGGAGGGAAGTTGACGCCAGCAGCAGGTGGTCCCCGAGGTACTCCGGACTTTGCTTGTCAGAAGGTCGCAAAAGGGGAACCCATGACCCTGGGATACTCCAACCATCATAAATATGAGTTAGTTGCCCTGTGTCTGAATTTTGTTTATGTGACCATGGAGATGCTGCAATGGTCGTAAGTGTGAAAAATGGTAACAAGTCTCTTTTTTCAGTGCTGTTGTAACTTCGAACGGTCACTAAATGAACTGTGGCAAGTTGACTACTCAACTCAACTTCTATTCATAGGTGCCCCAAAGACAGTTGATGACCCCTCTGATAGATATGACATTCATCCCATTTTTTTACAAGCATGCTAGTTAGAGATTCATGGTGTACCTGAAATTTGGATAAATTATATCCCCAGCTTTACGACTTACCTGATTGCTAAAAGCTGAACAGGATTGGTCTCAAATATCCGCTGTTTACAAAGGTATACTAAATTCTAATAAGCGCTGTGTCATTTTCAAAGAATTTACATATCTATTGCTTTATGAAACATGGAAAATGTGATAATAAAATCTTTTGTGTTGGTTTGAAACCATAAAAGTCTGCTCAGCTATATATGTAAAAAAAAGCTAATCTAAATCTTCTGTAGTTTATTGGCAACTCAGCATCGTTCATCATGATGATGTTGCAAGAATTTTATTTCTTAAACCTTAGATCTGCTATTGTGTACCTGGAGGACTGGAATGCCTGGATTTAATCAGGTAAGTCTACTGGTATGAGTTAGTTACACTCAACTCCTTGGGACTTGTCTACACAGGATTGCAGGTAGACAACCTCCATGAATGGTGAGGCTTCCGGAAGTTTCAGGAGCTCAAGGTCACCATGGGTTTGTCCCAGGGAACCACAGATCTTACCAAACAGATGGTCATGCATTGGATCTGGTATCTACCTCGAAGCAAGTGATACAAGTTTGGAGACGTAATAGGAGGGCGCAGGCCTCCTGGTTGCTAGGAGACGTATTACTGCTGAGAGATGTCTGATGGATCCAGATAGATTCCAGAGGATGCTTGGAGATGTTTCCCACTATTTGATGGCTTCCCTTTGTGTGCCTGATTGATCTTTGACATATAAAAGCTACCACCGAACCCGATACTGTCTTTCTCTGTTTGCAGATCCCAAGGAATATCTTGGTTTACTAAAGAACTTTGGGGGATAAAGTGGCACAAGGGATTTCTGGAGTCCCAATAGAGAAAAATTGGGAGTTAATTTTTTATTTATTTATTTATTTATTTATTTATTTATTTATTTATTTATTTATTTATTTAATTTGTATACCGCCCTTCTCCCTAAGGACTCAGGGCGGTGAACAGTGACATAAATAACAGAATGCACAAATAGTTATCTTAAGACAATAATTAAAACAGAACCCATCAGACCAGACCGGATTGCTTAAACAGATATGTTTTTAGGTCGCGTCAGAAGGAGCAAAGGTTGGGAGCCATCCGGAGCTCAACTGGTAAACGGTTCCATAGGTCAGGCGTGCTCACAGAGAACGCCCTCCCTCTGGGAGCTACCAGATGGCATTCTCTGAACGGCGGCACCCTTAGGAGGCCCTCTCTGTGGGAGCGCACTGGACGGAGGGACGTTGACGCTGGCAGCAGGTGATTCCTAAGGTACTCCGGACCCATGCCATGTAGGGCTTTGAAAACCATTACCAGCACCTTGAATCTTACCCGGAGGACAACTGGGAGCCAATGCAGTTCACGGAGTAGAGGTGTAACATGGGAGTATCGGGAGACTCCCAACACAACTCTCGTGGCTGCATTCTGTACCAGTTGGAGCCTCCGAGTGGTCCTCAAGGGCAGCCCCATGTAAAGAGCATTGCAGTAGTCTAAACGAGAGGTCACGAGTGCATGAGTGACCGTACGTAGGGCATCTCGGTCTAGATAGGGCCGTAATTGGCGAACCAGGCGAACCTGGGCAAAGGCTCCCCTAGTCACAGCTGTTATGTGGTCTTCAAAGAAAGCTGTGAATCTAAGAGGACTCCCAAGTTGCGAGCCCTATCTGTGGGGGGTAATAACTTACCCCCTATAGAAAGAGATGGAATGTTCTGAATATCTCGAGATGCCGGTACATACAGCCACTCAGTCTTGTCGGGGTTGAGTTGAAGCCTGTTCTTCCCCATCCAGACCCGAACTGCTTCTAGGCAATGGGACATCACATCAAGGGCATCACTGAGGTGGTTTGGGGTTGAAATAAAAAGCTGGGTATCATCAGCGTACTGGTGATACCCGACTCCAAAACCACGAATGATCTCACCCAGCGGCTTCATGTAGATGTTGAACAGGAGAGGCGAGAGGACCAACCCCTGAGGGACTCCACAAGTGAGAGGCCTCGATCTCGATCTCTGCCCTCCTGTTAATACCGACTGCGAGCGTCCCATGAGATAGGAGGAGAACCAATTAGACATGAGGAAGAAATGTACGTCTACACAGTGGTAAAAAAAGGGCAATAAAATGTGCTTATTTTCCTTGTCTTTTTTTGGGCAGCAAACACAAAGCTTTCTCTAGGGGACAGTGTGAAATCTTAGGGTGCTATTTTGTGGATTATATCATCCAATTTTCTCTGGCCTTGATTGTACTTGAGGAGAGTCTATAGAGATGACTGGAATAGTGTCTTTTGCAATTATCTCCAATTAATTTTTGCTTGCTGACTCTGAAGGAATCCAAATGATGACCTATGGGAGGGGGGGGTCAAGAGTACAATATTTCTCCTACTTTTATGGAATAATTTACTACTGAAAAGTTTCCCTGACAGCCTTTTGAAGGGCAGTTAAGACTGATCTATTCCATAGGACACTTAATGGATGGACAGCAATGAATAGCTCACCAGGCACCAGTTAGGAGTGGATTTATATGTGTCGTTTTCAAAATAGTCTTTATGGTTTTATGCAGCTTTGTAAACCGCAAAAAGTCTTTGCTGAGTTAGCGGTTTAAAAGTGCTTTGAATAAACAAACGAATGAATAAAAATGCAGCAATTGCCGTGTCTTTAAACAAATTTCTTTGGAACAGATGTTTTGTAATTGGCTGTTTGAAGCTGCACAGTTTTAAGCTCTTTTTCTAAGCTCTATCTCCCTCTTTTTCTTCTTAACATTGAGTTTTCCTATATCAGAAGAGATGTCAGGAAAATCTTCACTAAATCCTAGGTTCTCAAGCTGTGCAGTGGCAGCCTTCTCCCACAGAGAGGCATTCCTGGATCTCAGTTTCATTGTGTGCCCTCTCTCTGTGCCTAAAAGAGGAAACATTCATGAGAAGAAGAAGAAGAAGAAGAAGAAGAAGAAGAAGAAGAAGAAGAAGAAGAAGAAGAAGAAGAAGAAGAAGAAGAAGAAGAAGAAGAAGAAGAAGAAGAAGAAGTAGTTTGTATTTTGAAAAATGACATTCTATGGCCCTCTGGTTTGTTACACTGCAATGCAAGGCAGAAAACCCTCCCCCAATACTGGGATTGCTTTCAAAAATAGAATCGCTTTTATGGTCAGCATTTTATCATTACCACCTATTTATTTAAGACATTTGGAAGATGCCCATCTTAAAACAATTATGGCAGGCTTACAACTAGTAAAACAATCTAAAACCAACAGCAATAAAACTGAAAACAGGAGAACGTGGGGCCACAACCACACTTCTCCGATGGAACCCACATTCTCATTTCACCCAGATCTCTCTCTGTCCCAACACGTGAGGGAAGAGCTGGGCCTTGAGTGTTGTCTAGAACAGGGGTAGGCAACCCTGGCTTTTTTATGACTCGTGGACTTCAACTCCCAGAATTCTGGGAGTTGAAGTCCACGAGTCATAAAAGAGCCAAGGTTGCCTACCCCTGGTCTAGAAGGATAGAAGGACAGATCGCAAATGGGAGGGCTTTCCATAGGGCAGGGGCTGCAATGGAAAAATCAGTTACGTGCTGAAGAGTGCCAATAAATTATTTCTGCCTCATTTATTTGCATATGATTCTCTAATAAACACTGAATACAGGGGTTTTGCAGCTGGGGAGTTTTGGGAATTGAAGTCCACAGATCTTAAAGTTGCCAAGGCTGGAAATATTGCTACCAGTATATAAGCTTCCCATGAAAGTTTTAGAACTGTCTCAGAGAGATACACAACTATTGCAATCTACAAAGAGGTATGCATTCTGATTAATCTAGAACGGGGGTCTTCAAACTTGGTCCTTTTATGACTTGTGGATGTTGACTCCCAGAATTCCTCAGCTAGCGTGCCTGGCTGAGGGATTCTGGGTGTTGACGTCCGCAAGTCATAAAAGGGCCAAGTTTGAAGACCTCTGATCTAGAATCTACCAATATCAGGACATTGTGAAGATCTTAATTTACACTAAGGATGAGCTGAGAAAAGATCTGGTCTTTTTAGGCTTATTGATTTTATAAGCAACAACTAGCATTCTGAATTATTCCATGATCTTATTGGCGACAAGTCTTAATGGGTCGTGATATGGTCCTTTCTACTGTGAACCAGTGGGATGTTTCATTGTGAACTAGCTGAAACTGAGCCACAGAAAGCAAAGTTGAGCACATGGCCATAGTCCAGCCTTGATGTGACAAAGTCTTGAACTAAAGCAAGCTTTCTCCTCTAGAAATGCACACTGCTTCCAACAGTTTATTTCCTAATAAAAACTAACCAAGGAGAGAAGCAACCTAGAATAAAAAAAAATTCCTAACAGTGAGAATAGTCAACCAGTGAAATGGCTTGCCTTCAGAATCTGTGGGTGCTCCATCACTGGAGATTGTTAAAAAGAGACTGGACATTCATCTGAAATGGTATAGTGTCTTCTGCTTGAGCAGGGGGCTGGAGTAGAAGACCTCAAAGGTCTCTTCCAACTATGTTGATGAAGATTTTGATGTCTACCTGCAAACTACTGAATGGTGTCTTCCCAAATTCTTTGGGATACCAGCTTCCCCTTGAGCTTCGGATGGCCCCGGACCTCCGGTCCTTTCGCCGCGACCTCAAAACTTTTCTCTTCCATCAGGCTGACCTGGATTGATGATGGGTTTTTAAATATGTTTTAATTTTTAACTGTAGTTAATTTATTTTGGGGCTGTTATTTAATTCGTTTTTTAATTTTTGTACTGTTGTTTTTTATTGTTGTAAGCCGCCCTGAGTCCTTTGGGAGATAGGGCGGCATATAAGTCCCAAAAATAAATAAATAAATAAATATTGCTTTCCAAAATCTAGTGAGGAAGGCCAATCCATTGATAAATAGATAATACATTCTCTGTTTTTGATATTGATTATTAACAACCAATAAGCTTAAGCCAGCATGTTATTTCAGACTCCTTATAAGGTGGGTTTTTTTTTTAAAGAGTTATCACAGTACCAGTTCTTTGGAAACAATTTTGTTTCCAGCAACTGCTGGTTTTGTGTTTGTATGTCTGTATATGTTTAAACATCAGTACCATCATTAACTGTTGCCTATGGTTACCCACATCTTCAAGCAGCAATTTGTTTGTTTTCGAAAAGACAATTCTGCATTGCCTGAAATGGTTTTCATCGGGACTCAATAATAGAAAAGAAGTTAAGTTCTATTTTTGGCCAGGACTGCATCAATCTCTTAATGAGTCAGAAGTTCTCCCAAAGAGATGTTTAGTACCATCTTCTACTTCTTCACATGGGTTGTTTAACATTTGGCTTTGATGCAATGTAATTGAATGCATGCTAACTAAGTCACAGTCAGCTCAATATGTGAATGTAGAATGTTCTCTTGATCCATTTCTGTTTGGAAGTAAGTCCCATGAAATTCAATAAAGCTTACTGCCAAAGAAATAATATAGAATGTTAATCTTAACGAGATGAGAATGAAAATAAATATCAGAATATTCAGAAGGATTGTTAGTTAATTCTCACCATTGTGTAGTTGTTTTGTTGAACTTATTTTTTTCAAAATGTAATATTTATAAGCTTAGTGTTATAAACTAGAAGGAGGGATGGAAAGAGTAGAGAAAGGATATAATAAATAATGAGCCTTGGTGGGCAAGTGATTAGAATGCAATATTGTAGGCTAATTCTGCCGACTGCCAGCAGTTTGATCCTCAATAAGCTCAAGGTTGAACTCAATCTTCCATCTTTCTGAGGTCGGTAAAATGAGGATCCAGATTGTTGGGGGACAATATGCTGACTCTGTAAACTGCTTAGAGAGGGCTGAAAAGCACGGTGAAGTAATATATAAGTCTAAGTGCTATTGCTAGTGCTAAAATTAATCAAATATGGCAAAATAGGTAAATTTGAACATAGAAGGTTATAATCTATTTGAAACCAAATACTAATCTGGAGATGGTCCACATGTAGACTGCCCATACTTTCTAAGGATCTTTCCTCATTAGCAAGTATAATTTGTCCTTTGTTTCTCTTCCCTTGTCTTCTCATTCTGATGCCTCTCCAAGCAAGAGGTCCATTGGTTTTAATATATTACATTCTATTTTATGTACGAAGCCTGTTATATTGTGAGTTTTATTGGTAGGAATCCATGAGGATCTGCATAATTAATGCTACAAAACATTTAGAACATCTACACATCTACAGGACTTTTGCCAATGCTGTGTCTTCTGGGCAAGAATGAGGGAGGAGGAGGAGGAGGAGGAGGAGGAGGAGGAGGAGGAGGAGGAGGAGGAGGAGGAGGAACCTAAAGTGGGTTGAATTTGTACAGAAATCCCCAGATCAATGGTGTAGATGTTCTAAATGTTTTGGCAAAGTCTAATTAAATGAGCCCCCCATAATTGAGTCATACTGTATCTTTGCGTGCATAAGTTATCCCTGAAAAAATTTGAGTGGTAGCATGTTCTGATTGAAAATGAGTAAAAGCAGAAGTGACTCAATGCACAAAGATCAATAGCTAAGGAGTTATTTTTATCACAATTGATTTTTTTAAAAGGCCCAAGTAAGTCAAAAGGAAGGCAGTGAAGGTAGACGCTGGATTATGTTTTGTTTAGAAATTGAAGAAAGGAGAAACTTTATCCAGTGCCCATAATTATAGCTGTCTCTCCCCCACACTCTTGAGCTTGAATTGTATTTTCAGAAATGATTAAGGCAAATTAAATCTTGCTCTGTTTCAACGTCAAAATGTTAGGATGGAGTTTTATGGTCCACAAAACAAAGGCATGTCTGTGTTAGTAAAATATTTCTGCTGATTTATGGTAGAGTCCTGTTAAAGCTTCCTTGTCATAACTGCAGAATCACAATGCGACCTTACAGCTAATGTTGCAATGAAATGATCCTAATTAAGAAACTACCCAACCCAAGATAAGCCTTTGATACTACCTTGGTGAGCCCCAAACCTCTTTCGGATTATAATTGTTGAAAATCAGTGCCAGGATTCATTCTGATTTTCAAAACAGAAAACACATGAAGTTTGTTCTATGTATCATTAGAAAGAGTGCAGAGAAGAGCAACAAAGATGATTGGGGGACTGGAGGCTAAAACATATAAGAAACGGTTACTGGAATTGGGTATGTGTAGTTTAATGAAGAGAAGGGTGAGAGGTGACATGATAGCAGTGTTCCAATATCTCAGGGGCTGCCACAAAGAAGAGGGAGCCAAGCTATTCTCCAAAGCGCCCGAAGGCAGAACAAGAAGCAATGGATGGAAACTAGTCAAGGAGAGAAGCAACCTAGAACTAAGGAGAAACTTCCTGACAGTCAGAACAATGAATCAGTGGAACAACCTGCCTCCAGAAGTGGTGAATGCTCCAACACTGGAAGTTTTTAAGAAGAGACTGGACAGCCATTTGTCTGAAATGGTATAGGGTTTCCTGCCTGAGCAGGGGGTTGGAGTAGATGACCTCTAAGATCCCTTCCAACAACTTCTTCTTCTTCTTCTTCTTCTTCTTCTTCCTCTTCTTCTTCTTCTTCTTCTTCTTCTTCTTCTTCTTCTTCTTCTTCTTCTTCTTCTTCTTCTTCTTCTTCTTCTTATTATTATTATTATTATTATTATTATTATTATTATTATTATTATTATTATTATTATTATTATTATTATTATTAAAAGTTCAGATAGTTAAATGCAAGAAATATCTCCAATTCCTCCTAAAATGTAGAAGCTTTCCAACCCAACTTTCTTTGTTCTGCTCATATCTATTGTCAACGCTGTGACAATGGATGTCCACGCTCTGACAACTGAGAATCAGCAACCATTTTACTTTTGCTTTTTATGTGCCTTTTTCTGTGCTTTGAGAGTTCAGATGTAGAAAGGGGGATGGGGTAAATACTTGAGGGTTTAGCTAGCCATAACAATGCAGAAGTGTGGGAACTCAAGGACATGGTCTGATAAACTTTTGGTGGGCTGAGGAGCCGGAGAGAAAAGCCGGTGTTTTGCACTAATTGGGGAATGTGACTTATGACAGCTTTTGTGGGGTGGGAATTGCAACTTGTTACTTTGTATCTGGAGGGAGGGAATCTCAGTCTTGGGTTCAACTATGTAAGTGCCAATACTTTGTTTCCTGAATAAAATGTTCTTTGAGGAAGAAACTTGCCATGAAGTTCTTTTACTGGTTTCATCTAACGGAACCATGACATCTATAATATGGACAGCCAATATACATCACTTCCCTGCCAATTGCAAACCATATTTCTTTTTTTTAAAAAAGTGTATCATGGTCTTAACCATCAAATGGCCGATCCCTGATGTTCCTTCCACTCCCATTTTCCTGGTATCCTGTCCTCTTCTCTAACAGGCATTCAGCTGTACAGTATCAATTCATTTGAATCCACACCAGGTATTTTTGGAGTCCTTCTACCATTTTTCTAAATTTGCAAATTGAATTCTGGTGATGATTCTAACCTAAATAGGACTGGTGCCAATTTGTCTATGTCGGGATCCCTAGTTGGCGAGTAACTCCACTCTGTGGGATCCTTAATATGAGCCATAGAATGGGATGGCATAATCTCACAATGAGACAGATTTAGATGTCTGTGAAGAAAATTCAGATAAAATCATCTCTCCTTCCCCCCCCCTTTATCCACTTGAAGCATATCTAAATTAAAGGAAACAAGAATGATCTTGCATGATCTTCAGTATATAACTAAGCTCAAATTCAAATGGCCAGTGAAATCACACATGGCTTATAATTTAGGATTTATTCTAAAACATCTTTTTGTATTTCTTATAGTGTACCTTGTGTTCTGGTTTTTTTAAAGATTAGGACAAGGGATGGGAATAACATATGCACTTTCGTCTGTAAAATGCATGTCGTGTATCTCTCTTTCTCTCTCTCTCCCTCTACCTATCTTCTTTCTTTCTTTCTTTCTTTCTTTCTTTCTTTCTTTCTTTCTTTCTTTCTTTCTTTCTTTCTTTCTTTCTTTCCCCTTCTTTATTATTCTTATAATTTGTAATGAATAATTATAAATACATTTATAATTATTTTATATACATTATATAAATTTATAATAGATTTTTCTAAATAAGAAAGAATTATAAAGTTACAAATGATTAAGATTGTGAACATACCTAGTACTCCTTCTATGACCTATTTTTTCCATAACAACACCCTGTTAGGTGAGAGAGAATAACTATCTTCCCCCAAAGAAGATATTGACATAAAGAAATTAGTCCCTTCTGCCTTTTCCCCCCTCTAAAAAGAAGAATATTTTGGTACAGTAAAATGTTCATGGGTGGGCAAGATGAATGTGGCTCTTGTCTTTCATGGTCTGCTCTTCTCCTCAGTAGTCTGCGGTCTTCCTGGCTTTCCATGTTTCAGATAAAGTCAAGGGAAGAAATTGTGAGCAGCTGAGCAGCTGCTTCAAACATGAAAGTAGTGGCAGCCATAAAGTTGTAAAGCAGTTATGGAGGTATGAAACAGAGATGACAACAGCAGCAGTAACAGCAGCCGCCATCACTGGCAACATTAACGCTCAAAAGACCTTTGGACAAAATCCTAAAATACTCTGAGAATGAATTAAGAAAACAGGAGCCTCTTTCATAGGGAGATACAATCTTTAAGGGCATCCAAGGACAAATGTCTGCCTAGTATCTTTCAGGCAAAAAGAATCAAAATCATCCCTAAGGTTTCAGCATAGATAATTTATTCAAGTCTACACATAAGGATCTGGTCAACTAAAGTTCAACACTAAATTGGAACCAGTTAAGGGACAACAGAATTCAGGAGGAGTTGGACTTGGAACTTGTGAGACTGCCAGGACTCTAAACTCATATCATGCTTAACTCCCTCCCTCAGGTCTGCCTGCTCTTCTTCTACAATATCATTTGAAATTGAACTCACCCATTTTTTTTTGAGAACCAGTCCATAATGGGTCCCCACCTGTTACACAAATTAAAGTCATAGGTAGGAACAGGGCTTTTTTTCTCATAGAACACTCAGAATGGTGTTCCGACACCTTTGTTTTTTGCAAAAAAAAAGTTCCATCTATTGGCTTTCGAAAGCCTATTGGAGGGGTAAATCTTGGCTCTTTTTTATGACTTGTGGACTTCAACTCCCAGAAATCCTGAGCCAGCCACGTTGAGGGGAAAGAGAGAGGTTTCCAAGCTGAGCCATGCTGGCTCAGGATTTCTGGGAGTTGAAGTCCTTGAGTCACAAAAGAGCCAAGGTTGCAACCCTGCATTAGAGGAGGACATTAAAATTATTTACAAGGTTACTTCTTTAGGAACTAAACTTTTAGAATCTAAAACAGCTAATTCAAAAAAGCCAACAGGAAAAACCCTCACATTTTTCATCTGCTTCTGTCTTTTGGAAGGTAAAATTAGATAACAAAATAATCTATTTCCTATGTTAACATCTCTGCAATGAAATCAATAAAGGTAACAGGAAAGAAATGAGAAACATTTTTCTCAATGTAATATGTCTAATTTAGCTGATGCTAGAAAAAAATAGTATCTTTTGTAAATACTCTTGAAAACTATTTTGAATCTATAACCATCTATTACAACTAAACCACTTTAAATTAAACAATTCTTAAGAATGAAATATTCTTAATTTGGACTTTACTTTTACTGTTTGGACTGTTGTGTGTTTTGAAAAATAGATTATTAAGAATCTAGTTATGTTGCACTTCAGTCTTTAAATAATTAACCTACAGTAGTATACTGTATACATAACAATATATGATGTTTTCCATGGTGAGCTTAACATCAATAACAACATTTATTAAAAAGGCTAAAATAATTTCTGGTGGTATTATCTGTACATTAAAATTTTGTTTAGTCACAATCTTTCACTTTTCACATTCTGGACAAGCAATGGTCATGTATCCTAGCAAAAGATGTTACATATGTGCATAAGCGTAGTCAGTAGCATATGCCTTTTTAAAAATATCAAACATGCAAAGAAACAAAAATAAGTCCAAAATATCTATATTACATCCAGAAATGCCAACTTTGCAAACAATATTTCTCATCCATAACTATGGCACCCTAAGGATACCTGCATACATGCAAATGCTTCTCTGGGATCAGTAACACAGCAGGGATTGCTTTTTCCTTCCAGTAACAGATTGCTGGGAAATACCAAACATGGCCTTGAGAATTCCAATGTTTGTTACAAATTGCAAAGTCGCGTGGTCGCACAGAGAGACGGACACTTGAGCTGGGTAGTATTTCTTTTATTCGGATCAGGAATGAATCTGGGACAAAGGGGTTTACCTGGTGTTTCTTATACCTGCCCAGGTGAATGATGGCCAATAGAATTGAACCTGGGCTTCCCGCCAGTGCATGTGGCCAATAGGTTTAAACCCTGGCTTCCCGCCAGAGCTGACCATGCCGGGGCTGTCAAACTTGCTCCGTCCGGCTTTTCCTGCCTCAGCGGTTATCGCCTGGAGCTGATCAGCCCCCTGCTGCGCTGGCATTTCCTGTGTATGCTAGCAGCATACACTACACCCCTTCCCCCATAGTGAGGATTTTCCTCTGTCATACCATCTCCAACTATATACACATATTTACAAAACACGGTTACAATGGATACACTTGTTGATCTGTTGCCCCCTTATGAATGTACATAGTCAGCGAGGTAGCTTGGCGCTTTGTGTGGCCTACTTGACCTTCTTGGTACATGATCTTCCGGAGGTATGGTGGCGTGGCTATTCATTCCTTCCTGAAGCTCCTGTTGAGGAAGGTTGCTGTGTGTCTGTGTGTGTGATTTGCTGATTCCTGGTGACTGCCTGGTTTCTCTATCAGACTCCTGCCTTCTACAGGGGTTGCCATTGCTCCCCCCCAACCATCCTCCTTGGTGAATGTGTTTGTATTGGCTTTTGTGTTGGATCTTCCTCCTCACCCCCCAGTGTGTCCTCTGCCACCCTTTCAGGAGTCCTTTTCCTCAGTTGATCCAGATGCCTTTTCCACAGGAGTCCCCCCTCCACCCTTACTCTGTAGGAAAGGGGCCCTGTTTGCTCTATAATTTCCCCTGGCACCCATGGATAACCCGTACTGTAGTTCCTGGCCCAAATGAGGTCCCCTGAGGTAAAATGTGTCTTGATGTTGGGGTTCCCCGTGTCTGCGGCTACTCTGTCTGGATGAAGCCTGTCTAAAGTTGTAATGAGGCGTCTCCCCCATCTGAGTTCCGCTGGGCTTTTGCCTGTGGCAGTGCAAGGTGTTGCGTGTTGGTGAAGGAGGAATGTGGCTAGTCTTTGCTTCCAATCTCCCTGTACTATGCGCTTGAGTGCATCTTTTGTTGTTCTCATGAATCGTTCTGCCAATCCGTTACTGGCAGGGTGGAAGGGGGCCGAGGTGACGTGTCTAATCCCCAAGGTCCTCAGGAACACCTGGAAATCCGAGGAAGTAAATTGCGTTCCATTATCTGACACGATTACATCAGGCAACCCATGTGTAGCGAATATCCCCCTCAATGCTTGGATGGTCCCTGCTGATGTCATGCTGCTTACAGGTACCACCTCAAGCCATTTTGAATGACTATCCACAACTACCAGAAATGTGTGACCTTGGAATGGGCCAGCATAGTCTATGTGCACCCTGGACCAGGGTGAGTGTGTTTCCTCCCACTTATGGACTGGTGCATGTGGTTGTTCTGGCCGTGTCCTCTGGCATGTGTAACACCCCGCTACCTGTGCTTCTATCTCCTTGTCCAACCCTGGCCACCACAGGTAACTCCTTGCTAGAGCCTTCATTCTTACTATCCCTGGGTGTCCTTCATGTAGTGATTGGAGAACTCTTTCCCTGAGCCTTGTGGAAATTATGACTCTGTTTCCCGACAAAAGGCACCCTTTGTGTGTGGACAGTTCAAACCTTCTTGAGAAGTAAGCAGTGAACTCTTTCCCTGGTGATTTGTCTTGCCACCCACTACTCACCCACGAATGAACCCTGCTCAGAACCTTGTCTTTTGGTGTCTCTGTGGCTATGTCCTTCGCGTTGAGGGGGCATTCTGGCAGTTCTTGGATTGCCAGGATTTGGGCAGCCGGTGCTGGGTCCGGCTCCCTGTCCATTAGGGGCAGTCTGCTGAGACCATCAGCATGCCCCATCTCCTTCCCTGGTCTGTGTATCAATTTACAAGAATATGCAGAGAGAAATATTGACCATCTTAGCATTCTAGGTGACAAAATCTGTGGTGTTTGTTTCTCAGTTGTGAATAGTCCTAATAAAGGTTTATGGTCTGTGAAGATTATGAAATCTCTGCCATACAGGTAATCATGAAATTTCTTTACTCCAGCAACCACTGCCAGTGCCTCCTTGTCTATCTGGGCGTAGTTCTGCTCTGCAGCTGACAGGGTTCTGGAGTAGTAGGCGATGGGAGCCTGAGTTCCATCCTCCTTGAGATGGCTGAGCACTGCTCCAATCCCATAAGGGGATGCATCGCACGCAAGACAGATTGGCTGATCCTCCCTGAAATGGGTGACAGTGGCATCGCTTGCTAACATGTTTTTTAGTGTTTGGAATGCTTTTGCATGTTTGTCAGTCCATTCCCAAGGTGCTTGCTTGTCAAGTAGCCTATGTAGGGGTTCTGCAATTGAGGCTTTGTGAGGCAGGAATGTGTGGTAGAAATTGAGGAGCCCCAAGAACGCCTGCAATTCAGGCTTGTTTTTGGGAGCAGGGGCTTCTTTGATTGCCCTCACCTTTGATGCAGATGGGTGGATGCCTTGAGCATCTATCCTGAACCCCAGGAATTCTGTCTCTGGGACCCCAATCCTGCACTTCTCCCTTTTGAGTTTGAGACCTGCCCCCCTGAACCTCTCAAGGACCGTCCTTAAACGGGTCGCCAGCACGTCCGGGGAGCTGGCTGCGATCAGGACGTCATCAAAATAAGGGCAAACCCCTGGTATTCCCTTAAGCGTCCTTTCCATCACCTCCTGAAATATCCCCGGCGCTACGCTAACCCCAAACTGCAACCGGTCTACCCGGAACGCTCCCTTGTGAGTGATGATCGTTTGTGCTCTAGCAGCCCCTGGGTCTACCGGCAATTGCTGATAAGCTTGGGCAAGGTCCAATTTAGCGAACACCGACCCGCCTTGTAGGGACGCTAAGATGCTGCTGACTGCAGGGACTGGATAGGAATGGGCACTTAAAGCTCGGTTTATCGTCCCTTTATAATCAGCGCAGATACAAATTTCCCCATTTGCTTTAATTGGCGTTACGATGGGAGTTTCCCAATCTGCTCCATCCACTGGTGTTAACACCCCCTGGTCTACCAGCTTATCCAATTCCCGCTGTATCTTTTGCTTTAACACGAATGGAACACGCCTCGCCTTCATCCTTATGGGTTGTACCTGGGGATCTAGTCTAAATGAGATTGGGGGACCCGTGTACTTTCCCAACTGCCCATCGAACACGTCCGTGAATTCCTCGCAGACTGCTTCTAGGGACAAATGGCTCCGTGTTTGATTAATCCCTGTGATTTTGATGCCCAAGGCGTTAAACCACCCTAACCCCACAAGGCTAGTCCGCTGGCCCTCGATGACCAACACACTTAATTTACCCTTGAATCCCTTGTACTGCACCCACAACAACGCCTCCCCCCGGATTTTGATCGGTGAATTTTGAAAGTCAGAGAGGGTCAGTCTGGATGTTCTCAAGGGAACCCGTTGGCCGCTCCGCTTGCAAATGTCTAAAAACGTTCTGGCGGAGATGATGGATACGGCTGACCCTGAGTCCAGCTCCATCAAGCAGGGGACCCCTTGCAGCTTCACCCTCAGTTTTATTTTTTGGGCTAGCGCCGCAGGAGCCCCTGTTTTGAAAACGCCCGGCCATCCCGACGTGTGACTCACAGTCAGACCCAACGACCGCTTCCCAGTACCTGTGGCATACTGGAACTCAGCTTCCACCTCGTGTAGGCTGTCCCGCTGCTTGCCTCTGCAGACCGCTGCGATGTGCCCTGTTTTTCCGCACAACCGACACTTCGCTGACTTGAAACGGCAGGTAGACCGGGGATGCTGTCCTCCGCAGCTTGCACAGCTGGTAGACCGGGAGCCGCTCGCGCCACAGCCAGAGCACTGGGTAGACCGGGGCTGTCCGTAACCGCTGTTCTGGGTAGACCGGGAGTTGCAGCCGCAATGCTGGGTAGACCGAGGGCGATTCGCGCTGTGACCGTGAGGCTGGGTAGACCAGGGTCCGCTCGCTCCGCATCTGCACTCCTGGTCTCTCTCGCCTGCCGTGGTTGGTCTCGGTTCTTTTCTGTTGTCTCGGTCGGGGTTGAAGGATCGCTGAGGTCGGTTGATGGCATCCACCTCCAGCTCTGCTCCGTCTGCGTCGGTGCCTCTTCTCACCTGGTGGATGGATCCGCCTTCCCTCGTCTCGGGCTCCTCGGCTGCATCCCAGGCTAGGAGTTCGTCTTGGACATCCCTCAGGGTCAGTTTCTGCTTAGCAAAAAGTTTCTGGCGCAGCTTCCTGTCCCTCACCCCGCAAACGAGCCGATCCCGCAGCCTAATTTCTAGATTTTCGAAATTGCAGAGGCGAGCTGCCAGCCTCAGAGCTGCCATATACTGTTTGGCAGACTCACCTGGTCGCTGATCCCGTTTTTCAAAACGATACCGCCAGGTGATCTTGGACGTCTCGGGCTTGAAATGTTCAGACAGCTTCGCCAGCAATTCGTTGTAGCCGACGGAGTGGATGTCATCGGGTGCGCAGAGGCCGACCACCAGCTGGTAGGTTTCTGTGCCGCAGCTGCAGACCAGTACCGCCACTCTCTGCCGGTCCTCCTTCACCTCCTTCACCCTCCTTCACCCCGTTCGCCCTCAGGTAGCATTCTATCTGCCCCACGAAGGCTTCCCACTCCTCAGGGCGGCCGCTATTGAAAAGGGGATACTGACCCAGTTGTGTCATCTTGTCGTCTCGA
Organism: Vipera ursinii; assembly: GCF_947247035.1. Taxonomy (NCBI): domain Eukaryota; kingdom Metazoa; phylum Chordata; class Lepidosauria; order Squamata; family Viperidae; genus Vipera; species Vipera ursinii. Next base: position 214,652,804 of record NC_139513.1, on the reverse strand, counting down.
TTGTCCTGCATCTGGATCCGGGGCTGCCGATTGGATTCTGTCCATGGCTAGCGTTGTCCGATGCAGGATCCCACCTTCGTCGCCAGTGCAAAGTCGCGTGGTCGCACAGAGAGACGGACACTTGAGCTGGGTAGTATTTCTTTTATTCGGATCAGGAATGAATCTGGGACAAAGAGGTTTACCTGGTGTTTCTTATACCTGCCCAGGTGAATGATGGCCAATAGAATTGAACCTGGGCTTCCCGCCAGTGCATGTGGCCAATAGGTTTAAACCCTGGCTTCCCGCCAGAGCTGACCATGCTGGGGCTGTCAAACTTGCTCCGTCCGGCTTTTCCCGCCTCAGCGGTTATCGCCTGGAGCTGACCAGCCCCCTGCTGCGCTGGCATTTCCTGTGTATGCTAGCAGCATACACTACACAAATTTTTCTGGATGTGGTTGGAAAGAGGCCTAGAAATGCCAGCAGAAATACATCACACTTGCTGAATATGCACACTCATTCACACACTTACTTACTGCCCCGACACTTCCAAACGCCATTTGCTCATTCATTGACTCACTTACTGCCCCATCGCTTCCAAATGCTTCCAAATGTCACTTGCTCGCTCACTCACTTACTGCATTTGGAAGCAACAGGGCAGTAAGTGAATGAGTGCCGGTGCTGGAGGCCATCAGCTGTTTGGCGCCAGAGACCACTGCCACGAGGAACACAGTTCTAGGTCGGGGTTTGGAGCAGCTCTGGGTGGGGGCTCAGCACCGGCCGTGTCGTGGCAACTGCGGGGAGGGGAATCCCTACGGCATGTGGCTCTGAGCCGCAGGGGCGGGGGTGCAAAGGACAGGTGGCGACGCCATAGCAAGACACCGGCATCGCTCCCAGTGACAGCACCTCTAAGTTCCAGCACCTTTTTTTTTTTTTTAGAAAAAAAGCACTGGGTAGAAGAGAGGGGAATATTGCTGGCAGTGGTACTTGTTGCAGAATTCTTGCCCTAACTGGCTTCTGTACAAATGGAGCCTAAAACCTTACAAGTTTGCTTGGCCTTTAACTGAGTTAGGACTTTGAGAGATATCACAGTGAGGACAGCATTGTTCACTCTGACCAGTTAATACCATCCTCATAAATGTTGAATCTTGAAGTAAAGAAAGAGGGAACTTTTTATTTGTTTGAGAGGTGGCTACAATTTAAATAATTAATTCATTGTCTTCAAAGACTCCCTTCAAGGATCATAATGTCACTTCATTCAGTTCTGTCTTTCAGCTCTAATGTATTGCAGAAAAGGAGGTTATTAAGCCTGCATTCACACAACACCCGAAGCTACAGCTCCCTGATCTGAACTGCTAAACTTCAGATTATGTCTAGGTGGCATCTACAGTATGTCTTTGCTGCCATCTAAGAATTGTTTAGGGTTTTTTTTGTAAATGAAGAATGTTCTTTGTTTGGTTTATAGCTTAGGGTGTTGAGTGAATGAGTCTAATCAATGGTGGCTCAATCACTAAATTATCATAAAGCAAACTATAGTTTAGCCCAGGGGTAGGCAACCTTGGCTCTTTTATGACTCGTGGACTTCAACTCCCAGAATTCCTGAGCCAGCACAGCTCAGCTTGGAAACCTCTCCCGTTCCCCTCAGCATGGCTGGCACAGGAATTCTGGGAGTTGAAGTCCACCAGTTATAAAAGAGCCAAAGTTTCCTACCCCTGACTTAGCCTCTTATGTGATTAGAACCTAGTCGATAAGACACAAAAAATGCTGAGAAAATGTAAAATCCTTTCAGATCCAGCACCAATGAAACAAAACAACAAATAAAGGAAAACGTAAAACGTTCTCACATGCAGACAAATGCCATTTCTTTTACTTCATTCTGATGCCACTTTATTAATTCTGTCAGAAAATAGTCCCACTTGTTGATAAGGACAGACTTTTGAGACATAGACATGTGAGTAATAATTGCGAAGAAAAGTTTGCAGCAAGGAAAAAATGATTTTGATATCATTGTTCTTCCAGGTATAATAATATATCTTCAAATACATCGTCCGTTAGAAACTTCAATCAAAGGACTGTGTGGGATTAGGAACGGGTTGTAATTTAAGAGTGTGCCAGTGCAAGACTGTAGGTAGGAAAACTGATATGCTAATATTTGAATATAGACCTTAATGGTACCTAAGGATTTCAGAGGAAGTGAGAAATGTATTTTAAAAATCAGTTCCATATGGTGTATAAATAAAAAAGATTCAATCCAATATTGTAAACTATTGAAACGTCTCTCAATTTATATATATAGGGATGGAAGGGACCTTGGAGGTCTTCTTATGCTCAAGGCATAAGACCTTATATTATCTTGGTCAAATGGCTTCCCAGTCTATTATTGAAAACCTCCAGCGATGGAGCACCCACAACTCAGGGAGGCAAACTGTTTCACTGGTTAATTGTTCTCACTGTTAGAAAATTTCTCCTTAGTTCTAGGCTGGATCTCTCTTTAACAATCTTCCACTTCTTGTCCTTCCCTCTGGTGCTTTGGAGAATTAGTCGGTCCCCTGTTGTCTGTGACAGCCCCTGAAGTGCTGGAAGAGAGCTATGATGTCATCCCTAATTCTTCTCTTTGATAGGCTAGACCAGGGGTAGGCAACCTTGGCTCTTTTATGACTCATGGACTTCAACTCCCAGAATTCCTGAGCCAGCCACGAGTCATAAAAGAGCCACGGTTGCCTACCCTTGACCTAGACATATCAAACTCCTTCAATTATTCATCATATGATTTAGCCTCCTCCAGACCCCTTATCATTTTTGTTGCTCTTCTCTGCACACTTTCTAGAGTCTCAGCAACTTTTTTGTATCATGGTGACCAGAACTGGATGCAGTACTCTGACAGTGGCCTCACTATTCAGGATTTTATTATTTCACCATTTTACAGTCACCCGTGTGATCTATACTTACAAATGGACACACAAAGACACACACAAGTAAGTACTGGAAGATCCACCCACAGAAATGAACATATGTGGCCATAATTTTCTAAGTGGGAGGATATAGCAGCAGCATATTGCCGTGTATGTGTGTGTGTGTGTTAATCTGCAGCATGGACTAAAAATATAAATTTATACTATATAAAGATATAAAACAAACAAATAAAAATAATTTGCTTTCCAAGCCTTTCAGTCATGATTTTCTTAGAGCATAAAATAGGAATGGTTTAAATCAGTATTTCTCAAATTTGGCAATTTTTCAGATATGTAGACTTCAACTCCCAGAATTCCTCAGCATGCTTACCTTCCCTAGCTTGCTAGCTAGGGAATTCTGGGAGTTAAAGTCCACACATCTTAAAGTTGCTAAGGTTGAGAAACATTGGCTTAAATGATAAGTACAAAGACAGCTTTAGAAATGTTAGAAACGGCTTATAGTGAGCCAGGTTATTGATACATCTTGTCCAGTACTGTTGACACTGAGTGATAGTGACTCTCCAGACCTTCATGCAGGTTTCTATACCTTCTAAATCCTACTTTGGAAGAAACCAGGAGCTCTTTGGATATGATGCATATGTCTTCTTGGTGAGTAAAATGACTCAGTTGGCTGAAGTAGCTTAGGAAGAGAGGAAAAAAAATGGAGGAAACTATGTGATGAGTTTCATGGGTAAACATGAGGGATATCACATAGATTTGAATCGAGCTCTGTCTGATATTCATTTTTAACATTCTAAAAGTGATACACTTTCTGGCTTGTGTTTGTTATCATTGCATTTCATTTCTAAAAGATAAAGGTTGCCGTGTCAGTTGTGTACAACTGTAGGGCAAGATGCTTATCTCCGTTTCTTGGCCGAGGGAGCCAGTATTGCCCCCAAAATTTCACCTCTCCAGCTGATAAGCTGAGAGTCTTTAACTGCTGAGCCATCGTGCCCCATACTTCAATTTTACCATACTTTTGTTATTTGCAATTTCCATTCTTTTGAATTGGCTGGTTCTATAATGTGTAGAAACCTGATTTTTGCAGTTGTTACTCCATGAGGTTGGAAGTCTCCGTTCCTCTTCTCATTCCAAAATAATTTTATCCTTAGATCATGGGAGTTTCTTTCTAACTTATATTGATTATTATCTAAACCACAACACATTCACTTGAAAGGTACAGCCCCAACTGCATCAAAGCTAAGTCAATCTGACGAGTTGATACCAGCTAGGGAAGCGTAACACTTCTGTATTGACAGAATATCTCTTTTGTGTGAAGAATAGTCGCAATCATAGTTGCAGCAATCATACAAACTAATAAGAGCAGGGAAGTGGTGAGAGTATAAGAAATAAATGTGGAGATATAGCCAATCAAAAGTACTACCAGGGTTGCAGTTTGACTGTTAAAAGATAACATTGGATCCCAGTGGCTAGCTGAAAGATTCTAGTTCAACCAGATGTCTACAGGAATCCCACAAGCAAGGAGATAAAAGCAATAGCTTTCTCTTGCTGTTTTCAGAATAACTGATACTCAGCTACATAGAGCCTTTGATCCTCAAGGAAATATATAGAGTTAAGGCGACTGGCAACCCTTCCTCATGTCTATGTGTAATCCGTCTTTTAAATCCTCTAAGATGGTAGCCATGACTACGTCTTACAGCAGAGAATTCCATATTTCTATTGTGCATTCTAAACTATGTTTGCTTTTGTTAACAATGGTCAAGTTTGTTCCTGGGAGATTTCTATCAGCATAGAGTTTTGTCATAAATTATAGAAGTAATTCGTTTTTTTCAAATTATGGCTCGCTTTGCCGATTCCCAGCCGTGTTCTGTTGAGATTCTGCAAAAGAGAAGTACTCTAAATTCACAGAAAACAGGGATAAATACACGGTGTGTCTTTAGCAGCCAGAAAATTGTCACCTGCTGATTCTCTGTAGCTATTCCAAAGACCTAAGAACAAATGAGGCCATTCTTTTTGGTTGGCTGGTTCTAGTAAAACAAATAACATCAAAGGCATCTCTACAATTTTTGGAAGGAGGGCGAAAGTGACAATGAGTGAAGGTAACTATAGGAGGGAAAGATGAGAATTGTATTGCAGGTTGTGTTAATGGGAATGTGGTCTCAGGTCATAAAGGTCTGTCTCTTCCTAGGCAGTAGAAATACAAGAATAATACATTGACTAACCCCTTACTGCCCTTTTATGACAAGTCAAAATGGCTGCTTTGCTTTCTCTAATGAGAAGTACGTCTGCCATTCGAAGCTGACCTTTGAGCAAATCATGAGTTTTGAAAGCCATCTCAGCCCCAAACTGTGAATGGATATTAAGTTGACCAATCTCTAATTTTCAGTACTTTCAATTCCCTGATGGTTTTAAATGAGGAAGATTTTTCTCCATCTCATGATGAAGCAAACACTCAGAGTAAAGTTCAAGTTGTTTTTGCACAACTGTACTGACCCACAGCAAAAGCTGCCTGGATTTAAAATGTTCATTTATTAAAGTTCACAGAAACAGATGCTCGATGTGTTTTGGTTCATCATTCAGTCATTGGCTATTAATGCATGTTATTGCTTCCACCCAGCTTCACTATGCTTTCCGTTATTTGGCAAATCTGTCAACATAGCTTGGTTGTACTACATGAGGAATTTATTTAATTAGACAATAAAAATATTCCTCCCCCCTTGTTGTGTTATTGTACTACATGAGCTGCATATGCTTCCTGAAATTTCTTCTTTTGCAGCCCTTCTCCAAATTGGTGATCTGCCAATTTGAAGTGAGAAACAAATTAGCCCACTTAAGACTTTCTTGAATTAAATTCTTACTTAGCTTTTTGCTCTTTATTTTATATTCTTTAAGTTCTTTAAACTGTAATTTAATTTTCCTTCTATGTGGCGGATGAAGTTTTATCCACTAGGCAGTTTTTCAAACTTGTTGCTGGGAAAACCTCTTTTAATTTTGAAATAATTGGAAATGGGAAATATTTGTAGCTTGGGTGTACAGTAGATGTTGGTGGTGGTTTGTTCTCTGAGCTTGTTGTTCAGTTTCTGAACGTTTCGTTACCAGGTTAGGTAACATTGTCAGCAGAACTTTGGTTGAGGTGTCTTACTTTCAGTTTTCTTCTGCTTTTTTTTTTTTAACAACTGAATCAAGACACTTCAACCGAAATTCTGCTGGTGATGTTACCTAGCCTGGTGATGAAACGTTCAGAAACTGAACAACAAGCTCAGAAAACAAACCAGCACCAACACAATTTGAGATACAAATGTGTTTCAAAAGTGAGGTTTGTGAACTTAGTGTTCTTTCAAAACTTTGCTGCAGTTGCTAGCAAGATAGCTGATCCTGTCATCTCCTGGTGCTCAAACCATTGGAAGACTTATGTCCTGCAGTCCCCTCAAAGAGGAGAGCAAGTAGCTGATTTCTTGTCTTTTTCTTAACTGGAGAGGTTTCACTGTATCATGTTCATTGCTGGTCCTTTGGTCTTTGCCAAAAGCATTGTCTCTGCTTCTCTGGAAATGTCTTAATTTGCTATTGTCTCACTCAGAAGTCCCATGGAGATATTTTACAGTTGTAGAACAATGCTGTAATATTCCTGTGAATCGCCTGTTACTGTAGAACAAACGTGGGTGGGAAAACTTCCCAGTAAAATCTTTCAGATATATCCTAGTGCGGGGGTCCACAACCTATGGGTCGTGGCTCAGTACCGGGCTGTGGCTTCTTGGCCAGCGGGCCATGGAAATGGCTGGCCAGTGCACGCCCGCGTGCATGTGCACTCCCTCCCACTCATGCTAGTGCACGTGGCCCCGTTTGTACATGCGCATGGGGGTGAACGGGCCGCTAGCACTGGGTGGGTGTGCACAGCCTGTTTGCGCATGCACGAATGGGGCTGTTAGTGCTGCGAGCCCAGAAGTATTGGCGACCTCTGTCCTAGTACATGAAATTCAATAAATTAGCCTTTCCAACTGGCTGCTGCTTAGATGTGTGGATAATCTGAAAATTTTCAGTCAGCATGACTAACAGCAGTCACATATCTGGAGAATGCTACAGTTATGTGAAAAGTGTGCAGTTTCTCAAAGAATCTCTTTAAGACTCTTCCACACAAAGAAAATTAGAAGAAGAAAAAATCAGCTGCATCCTTATGTACTTTCAGTGAATCTATGAGAACTCTCTCAGTTTCTGAGTAGCTTCTTTGAAAGCAATATTATCTTACTTTCGGGTTAATATGATATTCGATGGAGCTGCAGTGAGGAAAAAATTTTTCTGCAAGGTTCAAATTCTCCCAGGAGCGATCTGTAGGGGCAACCTGATACCAAGATTGAACCAAGGAATGGGTGATCATATGTTCTTCCTTGGAAACTCCATTTTTCTTACTTCCTGGGGAGATGTAGTGAACTGAAGACAATCATGGTAAAGACTTAGAACTTCTCCAGAGAAGGAAAGGATGAGAGATTGCTTATATGTGCTCCACAAACAGTAGCTGCTCCTTGCAAGGAGAATGAAGGACAGCCTTTTTCCACAAGTTTGAACAGTGGAGGATGATGGGATCTGCTCTCTTGCTTGTAAAGATGACAGAGCCTTTTAAAGGACACCAATTTTCAAACTTCACTTTCTAATCATATTCAGAAACCATCTATTAATCAGCTATTAGAGAATTTTGGAACGACAAACTTTAAAGTTTCCATCAGGTGAGTTCAACACTGAAGAAAAGAAAAATTAATCATATGCTTAAGAAAATAATGTGAATAAACAGCAAAAAGCTAAGTGAGATTTTGATTTAAGAAAGTTATAAACGGATTAGGGGTCCAGATAAATTTGGAATATTGATTTTTACTGTAAGATTTTGGCATTAATTGTAAAAAATAAATAGCTTCTCATGGGAAATGGACTTACTTTAGTTATCCTGGCTATTACAAGTCATAACAAAGAAAAAATATGATTTTAGAAACAGAACAGTAGAGTGGTTAAATATTTTAAGTGAAAGAAAAAAAAAGTCAGTTAATATTTAGACTTGCAAGATGACACAAAACATAACATAGTAAATATTAAAGATTTTTGAAATATGGAATCAGAAATTATTAAATGCAATATTAATACTGTAAGCAATGATGTCTACCTCTATGGGTAGACTATGTCTAAAAGTTATTAATGAAGAATGACAGATATGAAACCTTTAACTAACAAGAGAGAGTACCAAAAGTGGAATAGGTCAAAAGAATGATTCGTTGTATATACAAAAAAACCCCAAAACCTGGCTGAAATTTTAAACGTTAAAAAAGCACACTTTATAAGCCAAGAGAATGACCAGGAAAAAGGATTTTCTTATTGCATCTACAAAAGAGCAAAATAAAATTCTGTTACTTAGTTTTTTGTCCTTCAAGCTATTTGCCAAGCTCTCTTGAGCAGCCAGCCTTGCTTTTTTACAAAGGAAAAAAAAACCTTTGGTTTAATAACAAATAATCGTGTGATAAGAATATTCTTCCATCATTTAAATTGAGACTAATGATTCCATTCTATTCCAAGGCAAATATTAGCCTCTCTAAATTGCCACATCCATCCCTTTTCTTAAAGGAAGAAAAAAAAATATGGATTCAGCTTCAGCACCCCATAATTCATGTGCAACACCAGGGAAACAACTGGATGAGTTTTTCTAATTATGTCCTGTTCTAAGGTTTGGTGCTGGAGGCAAGAACCGAGAAACCACAGATGTGAGACGCTGCTTCAGCTCCTAGGGCAAACCCACGAACAGATGGAAGGTCAAAGATTTTAAAAGAGAATCCTGCTATGCCCGAGACTGGCAGAATATAGAATGACAAGCAGGACCATGGTGAAATGGCTAGATTGATAGACTGAGTGCTTATGGGCATACAAATTGACATGACTATATAGATATCCTGACCAAAACAGATACTATGATGGATGGCTTAACTTGCCTCTTTAAATTATGTTACATCTCTTCAATTCTCCACACACATCCCTTCATTTTTTTTTCCCCAGGCACTGGTAGATGTCACTGAGTAGTCTGCAGATTTTTCCCCCCATCTGTTGTTCTTCAAATGTGTATGGATAAACCAAAATCAGTTGGTGAAGTAGCTAAATCAGTTGGTGAAGGAGATGCAAGAAAGTTTCCAGATGGTAAAAAAAGCAACTGGCTTGGTTGTATTTCATGGGTTCTCTGTTTGCTCATTCATGGTCAATAACATAGAACATAGAATATAGAATAATGGATTTGGAAGGGCCCACCCCCTGCTCAAGCAGGAGACCCTATACCAGGGGTAGGCAACCTCGGCTCTTTTATGACTCATGGACTAAAACTCCCAGAATTCCTGAGGGAGTTGAAGTCCATGAGTCATAAAAGAGCCGAGTTTGCCTACCCCTGCCCTATACCATTCCAGCGATGGAGCACCCACAACTTCTGTAGGCAAGCTGTTCCATTGGTTGATTGCTCTCACCATTAGGAAATTCCTGCTTAGTTCTAGGTTGCATCTATCCTTGGTTAGTTTCCATCTGTTTTTTCTTGTCTTGTGTTTTGGTGCTTTGGAAAATCGTTTGACACCCCCTCATCTTTGTAGGAGTTCCTCTTATACTGGAACAGTGATATCCTGTCTCCCCTAGTCTTTCTTTTCATTAGACTAGACATACCCATTTCCTGTAACCGTTCTTCGTATGTTTTAGCCTCCACCCCTTAATTATTTTTGTTGCTCTTTGCACTCTTTCCAGAGTCTGAACATCTTTTTTATGTTCTGACCAGAACTGGATGCAGTATTCCAAGGATGGTCTTACTAAGGCTTTGTAAAGTGGTACTAGAACAATCAGCATTTTTATTGTACTTTATGAGCACTTGGTGATAAGCATCCCTTATAATACAGGTTACCACTCTTGTGTGATTTTTAGCTCCGAAAAGGTGGCCATGTGGGGGAGGATATTAATCTAAGGTTGATGAGATATGTCTGTGAAGTCATGAAACTCATTGTACGAGGTCTTTCAATGTTGGGATTGTGTCTATTGGAACACCAAACAAATACATAAATTATCAACTAGCTGCTTTTTCATGAACCACCAAATAGCTGCTTGAGGTAGCTGTCTTCTCTCACCTAACAGGGCTGGTACTGCCATATGTAGTTTATTATTATTATTATTATTAAGCTACATAAGATGTTGCTGTATAGATGCTCTTGGGGACGTACAGTGGAAAAATGGGCTTTCTGCGCAAATGACCCAGCCTTTTGCCCTAATACAGTCTTTGATTATTTTTTCCAGAATGGTGCATAGCTTTGAAAGCATGCTTTAATTTTTGGAAAGCTTGAGTGAAGCACCTTTTTGAAGCTATTTTATGAAACCATGTGCCTCCTGTTTCTAAAAGTGGATCAAAACTGCTAATGGGGCTTCAGATTGTGCCTTACTGAGGTTCTTGTCCAACAATGTTAGTAACTGGTAGTCTTCTGATTCTTCCATCAACTAAAGGAAGTGTTAAGAGCCTATTCTGGTTGCTGAAACTATCCAATGAGAAGCTTGGAGTGAAGCACCATGCAGAGGAAGGCAAGAGGCCACAATTGCCCCTGCACTCAAGGCTATATGCAAAGCATCCAGAGATCTTAAATTTAATCTATCAGGGATACCCCTGGATTTGTAGGTGTCAAAATTTATATGGAAAGAAGACAATAGCCTTAAACATTCGAAGAGATTCCTCTTTCAAGTAGATTAGTTTTTTTTATTTCTCCAGAATCCTTTTTGTATCTTAAATGTCACAACGATTCCAGTACAAGCCACTCTAAAGAGAAAAACTATTCAGGGTTTATAGTCCTATCCTAAGAGGGGCTACTTTTTAGACTATAGTGAGCTAGCAAAAAAATAATTTTCCATTTCTGTTCCAATGGGGGTGACAAAGAGGAATATTTGTTTTAAGGAGAATTGCAGTATTGCAGAAATTGGAGCTAGTATTCTGTTCCCCATCAGCTTCTTTTGAGGTACTGTTGAATTCTTGGAAATTAAAATAGGGTGGCTTCCTGGGGAAGAGAAGTGAAATATTTACCAAAAAGGGACCTACTGAAACAACTTTGTAATATATGAAAAGCTATAGGGAGCCATTTCATGCAATCTTAGTTTTTTTCCCTTTGTCTTGCAAAAACGTGGCTTTATCTGAAAGCAAACTCAAAGGTTTAAAAAGAGACCTGTGTCTATTTTAGAGGGATATGAGATTGGAATTATTGCCATTTATATCAAGCTTATTAATGATTTAATGAAGCCAATCTGTGCGAAGACATATGATGAAATTATTTTTTCTTGAAATACTGCACGGGTTTTATCCAGTAATTGTGGCTGAATCACTTTTTCCTAGAATAAGTGAATTGGTCTTAAAGAATTGAAATCTGACAGAATGTCCATAAAAATAATTTGTTTATTGCTTTCTACTTTGATTTTTATCTCCCTCTTTCAATTTATAAGAGCTTACATTACAACATATTCTAAATCATTTAAACCTCAAGTTAGGAACACTAGGGAAAAAAGCAACAAAAGCAACAATATGAAAATGAGAATTTTTCAATTGATTATAGAATGGGAAAGGAAGTGAATTAAAAGCATGGATTTTGATGGATGTAGTAATAAATAATTCTGGGCTCAATAAGGTGTGTGTGTGTGTGTGTGTGTGTGTGTGTGTGTATATATATATATATATATATATATTGTTTGTTAAGTATTTTGAATACTTTGCTAGGCCCCAAACACAGGGCAAATCTTATTTCCTGTTTCAGCCTAACCCAAGGCCATCCACAGGCTGTAGTCACAACAGTGACAGCTCATATTTGTGTAAAAAATTTTTTGGATTGCTATCAAAGTATACACATATATAAAAGGCTCTCAGAATCTTAAAATATCTCCTGTACAGCTACCAAAGCCTATCAGATCCAATGATTACCAAAGAACAGCCATACAGGTGGCAGGTTAATTACTCATTAATGCTCAATTAAAAGTAATTATGGAAAACCAGTCCTTTGACCGCTGAATCCATGAGGTAAAATTCTCAGGTGAATGACATCTGTCATTTAGTAGCTGCTCCTGCATTTGTTTTGGTTGGATTTAACCCATACTTTGCAACTGGGAGCAAACATTCCAGAATGGTGTTCTGTTGTTTCTCATTGCATGCAAATGTAGAGCTGGCACAAGATAACCACTTTGCTCTTTGAGGAATTTTAACCATTTTATTTAAGAGCTGAACCATACACAGACTCCTGAGAGTAGAAAGTCCTCTTTTCTCAACATGGAAATGGAGAAATCCTGCTTCTTTTTGGAGTTACTGCAGCAGCTCACATCTATCACCCGTTTCCACTGTGGAATATACCAAGTTGCTTTCTAAACATGGCCTGTGTCAGAGCCACATATATTCAGAGGCTCTGAATATTCTATTGTACCTATGTCAATCATTTAAAAACAATATGTCTGCATGTGTTGTCATACAAAAAAGTATTTAGTCAGCCACCAATTGTGCAAGTTCTCCCACTTAAAAAGATGAGAGAGGCCTGTAATTTTCATCATAGGTATACCTCAACTATGAGAGACAAAATGGGGGAAAAGAATCCAGGAAATCACATTGTAGGATTTCTAACAAATTTATTTGCAAATTATGGTGGAAAATAAATATTTGGTCAATAACAAAAGTTCATCTCAATACTTTGTTATATACCCTTTGTTGGCAATGACAGAGGTCAAACGTTTTCTGTAAGTCTTCACAAGGTTTGCATACACTGTTGCTGGTATTTTGGCCCATTCCTCCATGCAGATCTCTTCTAGAGCAGTGATGTTTTGGGGCTGTCGCTGGGCAACACGGACTTTCAATTCCCTCCAAAGGTTTTCTATGGGGTTGAGATCTGGAGACTGGCTAGGCCACTCCAGGACCGTGAAATGCTTCTTACAAAGCCACTCCTTCGTTGCCCGGGCGGTGTGTTTGGGATCATTGTCATGCTGAAAGACCCAGCCACGTTTCATCTTCAATGCCCTTGCTGATGGAAGGAGGTTTTCACTCAAAATCTCACGATACATGGCCCCATTCATTCTTTCCTTTACATGGATCAGTCGTCCTGGTCCCTTTGCAGAAAAACAGCCCCAAATCATGATGTTTCCACCCCCATGCTTCACAGTAGGTATGGTGTTCTTTGGATGCAACTCAGCATTCTTTCTCCTCCAAACACGACGAGTTGAGTTTTTACCAAAAAGTTCTACTTTGGTTTCATCTGACCATATGACATTCTCCCAATCCTGTTCTGGGTCATCCAAATGCTCTCTAGCAAACTTCAGACGGGCCCAGACATGTACTGGCTTAAGCAGGGGGACACGTCTGGCACTGCAGGATTTGAGTCCCTGGCGGCGTAGTGTGTTACTGATGGTAGCCTTTGTTACTTTGGTCCCGGCTCTCTAAAAGTCATTCACTAGGTCCCCCCGTGTGGTTCTGGGATTTTTGCTCACCGTTCTTGTGATCATTTTGACCCCACGGGGTGAGATCTTGCGTGGAGCCCCAGAACGAGGGAGATTATCAGTGGTCTTGTATGTCTTCCATTTTCTAATAATTGTTCCCACAGTTGATTTCTTCACACCAAGCTGCTTGCCTATTGCAAATTCAGTCTTCCCAGCATGGTGCAGGTCTACAATTTTGTTTCTGGTGTCCTTCGACAGCTCTTTGGTCTTGGCCATAGTGGAGTTTGGAGTGTGACTGTTTGAGGTTGTGAACTGGTGTCTTTTATACTGATAACAAGTTCAACCAGGTGCCATTCATACAGGTAACGAGTGGAGGACAGAGGAGCCTCTTAAAGAAGAAGTTACAGGGCTGTGAGAGCCAGAAATCTTGCTTGTTTGTAGGTGACCAAATACTTATTTTACAGAGGAATGTACGAATTAATTCATTAGAAATCCTACAATGTGATTTCCTGGATTCTTTCCCCCCATTTTGTCTCTCATAGTTGAGGTATACCTATGATGAAAATTACAGGCCTCTCTCATCTTTTTAAGTGGGAGAACTTGCACAATTGGTGGCTGACTAAATACTTTTTTGTCCCACTGTATACAGGCTACCTCAGAGATATTGCTGGTTCGGTTGTAGAACGCCACAATAAAGTAAATATTATAATAAAGCCAGTCATATTTTTTGGTTTCCCAGTGCCTATAAAAGTGATGTTTACACTGTATAGTTGTCTATTAAGTGTCCAAAGCATTAAATCTAACCCCCCCATAATGTACATACCTTAATTAAAAATACTTTATTGCTAAAAATGCTAATCATCTAAGCCTTCAGCAATTCATAAACTTTTTGCTGGTGGAGAGTGTTATTAAAAAATGCAACATTGGCAAAACACAATAAAATGAAGGACAACAAAACCGGTGGAGGTATAAGTAGTCCTTGACTTATGACCACAATTGAGCCTAAAATTTATGTTGCTAAGTGAGACATTTGTTAAGTGAATTTTGCCCCATTTTATGACCTTGCTTGTCACAGTTATTAAATGAATTACTGCAGTTGTTAATTAGTAGCACGGTTGTGAAGTGAATCTGGCTTTCCCATCAACATTGTTTGTCAGAAGGTCGCAAAAGGAGATCACATGACCCTAGGACACTGCAACCGTCATAAATATGAACCACTTGCCAAGCATCCAAATTTTGATCAGGTGACCTCAGGGATGCTGCAACAGATGTGTGAAAAACTGTCACAAATCACTTTTTTCAGTGCTGTTGTAACTTTGAACGTCACTAAATAAACGGTTGTAAGTCGAGAACTACCTGTATGCCTGTACACTTTTCCTTAATGCGCTTTTCTTGATAAGCAGTATTTTTACCTTGATAAGCTCCTAAATAAAAGGGTTTTTTAGCATGTTATTTCCCATGGTATACTTTCTTTAAAAAAAATGGACTACATCTTTTCCAAACAATTTTCAAATCCTGTGAATAAGAACCGATTTAGTCAAATCTATAGACTGAAGCATGAAGCTTCGTAATTGCAGTGGAGCAATGGTGGGACCATGTTAGGAATATAAAAGAGCCATCATCGCTGTACTTTTGATGCCAGGAGGCTTCAGCCTATGAAATGAAAGGATACTAGCATGGTTGTGGTATTATACTGGAGTTTTGACAATAGAATAAAATGGTTCCTGGTATTATGATGGAATGAGGTCTTGGACTGATGCTTATATTTCTCACAGAGTTATTTTCTTTGCTTTCCCTTCTCTTACTTTATTTTGAGTAAACACCATCAGCCTTCTCCCCCTCCCCCCATTTTTTCACTGTTAATATGTCTTCTAGCTGAATAAGCTTGTCTCATAATGTGGCTTCTGATAGTGTTTATTCATTATTCTATTCATTCCCACCATCTTTAGAACTGCAGCGATATATCAAGCCATATTTTAATTTAGTCCTTCAGGTGTTTCAGCATATCTGTTTTCATTGTGAAAGACCAGTCCATTTTATCTAAAGGACTTTTTTTTTATTACTTTAGTCACTGTTCTGTCCTTAACCTGCCTGTCCATCTGTTGAAAATTTTGATAACTTTCAAAAATGCATCTTCTGCTCCAGTAGTTCCCATATCTCTCCTAGCTACTCATTTGTATATTAGCATTGTAACTTACTTTAAATTACAATACTAACCTATTAGCCAGAACATCCCAAGTATTTTGAATTCTTAATTATTTCTTTCTTAACTAGTATGAGCATCCATCTGTGGTTAAATGCTTCATTTCCTACTTTACCCTAGTTTCCCCCCTCCCAAGGCTTGGACTCTTACCACATTTTGAAATTTAATTTCACACCTCCTGTTTTCAGCAAAATGGATGGTCTTCATTTTTTTTCTAAACATGAATCATTGCTTTTCTCAAAAATTGAACTGTAAGCAATATATATATATATATATATATATATATATATATATATATATATATATATATATATATATATATATATATATATATATATATATATATATATATATGTTTTCTGAGGTTTTCGCGGGTGTTCATATGTGGATCTTTGGTTATTCGGGTTTTTCCCCGCGTAGAACTAAAGGTGTAGGGGTGACGTTTCGACGGAATCCCATCCGTCATCATCAGGCTGGTGGCTTCTGCTTCCTTCTTCTGGGAGAAGCATGTGGCTGTTTGTTCCTCTTTTTTAAACTGCCAGAGGGGGTGTGTTCTGTGGATGGAGGTGTGCTCTGATTGGGTGGGGGAGTAAGTGTGTTCTGATTGGGTGGGAGTGTGTTTTGAATGGTGGGTGTGTTCTGATTGGGTGGGGGTGTGTTTTGAGTGGATGGGCTGGTCTCAGCTGCCAGCCTTAGACCTGAGCTGGTGAGTTGTGCTGCTTTTGTTCGGCTTCGTGTTTGTGGTGGTGCCATGTTTTTATAGTGGGTGTCAGTTTGCTTATTGTGTGGTTTGGAGGGGTTTAAAGTGGCTGATGTTGCAGCTGTGGTTAGGTTTCTGTTTTGTGGTTCTGCCTCGTTATCATTGTGGGTTCGGATTTGCTTTTTGAATGGTTGTGTGGTGGTGATGTCATGTGGTGTTATCATGAGTTTGGGTCTATCATTCTTGGTGGTTGGGACTCGTCTGTCAATCAAGGCGGGTTTCCAAATGGTTGGTAGGCAAGAGGTAACTGCAACATATATATATGTTTTCGTAGATATATATATACACATATATACATATATATATATATATATATATATATATATATATATATATATATATATATATATATGGGTAGATCTAGAGTCTCGGGTTTCTTCCCGCGTTCCTTTCATCTTCAGAAAGTTGTGGCGACGTTTCGACGAAATCCCATCCGTCATCATCAGGCCGGAGTGTTCCTCCTGCTGCTTCCAGGAGCAATGCGTGGTCTGGCTGTTCCTTTCCTTCCAACTGCCGGTGGGGCTGTGTTCTGACTGGGTGGAGGCGTGGCTGCTTTCTGATTGGGTGGGGGTGTCCTCCGATTGGGTGGAGGCGTGGTTGTCTTCTGATTGAGTGGAGGCGTGGCTGTCTTCTGATTGGGTGGATGCGTGGTTGTCTTCTGATTGGTTGGAGGCGTGGCTGTCTTCTGATTGGGTGGGGTGTGTTCTGAATGGGTGGGGTTTTTTGTTGTGTTGTAATATCCTGAGTGTTGTGATTTGGTGTCCTGAGGAGTGGGCTGTGTAGTGGCCTCCAGAGCTTTGGTTTGGCTCCGAGTTCGAGGACCTGCTATGTATCTCTGGTATGGGTCAGTCAGGTTCGTGTGTGCGTTCTTCTGCTTGGGTGATGGCACTTTTGCTTGACTTGTTCTGTCTTCTGTGTGGGGGAGTTTTTGTTCTGGGTGTGGATGAGTCTTGCTGGGGCTGGTGGCATTTGGGGTTGTTTGTTGGTTTTTTAAATCCTTGTTTGCTGAAATTCGTTTCTCTATCAATGCTGGTTTCCAAATGTCATGTAGGCCAGACCACGCATTGCTCCTGGAAGCAGCAGGAGGAACACTCCGGCCTGATGATGACGGATGGGATTTCGTCGAAACGTCGCCACAACTTTCTGAAGATGAAAGGAACGCGGGAAGAAACCCGAGACTCTAGATCTACACATACAGACACCCGCGAGAATCTACGAAAACATATATATATATATATATATATATATATATATATATATATATATATATATATATATATATATATATATGTATATATGTTTAAGTATTTGTCAAGGTTTTTTGAGTGGACCTTGCTAATTAACTCTTTCATTCCTGTTTTGGCCCGGCTCAGGGCTTATCCGCAGGAACTAGTCAACTTATGACAGCTCATTATTTGTGCAAATTATTCAAATTGCTATCTGAGATTCGAACCCGGGCTGATTATATATATCAGGCAGTGTTTTAACCTCCTGAGCCACGGGTTCCTTCTCTCTTATATTAGCTGGAAGGCAAGGCAAATGTATGTTTAAGTATTTGTCAAGGTTTTTTGAGTGGACCTTGCTATATATATATACACATACATACATACATACATACATACATACACACACACACACACACACACATATATATATATATATGTATATATATATATATATATATATATATATATATATATATATATATATATATATATATACATATATATATATATATATACATATATATATATATATATACATATATATATATATATATATATATATATATATATATATATATATATATATATATATATATATATATAATGTCTGCTAAGTATTCAGATTACCTTGCTAGGCCCCAAACATGGGACAAATCTTATTTCCTGTTTCAGCCCAACCCAGGGCCATCCACAGGCAGTGGTCACAATAGTGACAGCTCATATTTGTGTAAATTTGTTGAATTGCTAACAAAGAATTAAAGTGGCCTAGGGGTTAAAACAACTGCTTAAGACGCAGATGGCCCAGGTTTGAATCTCAGAAGGGTATGACTGACCGATGAGAACAAATAAGTTTGAAATTTTATTTATTTATTTATTATTGGGACTTATATGCCGCCCTATCTCCCGAAGGACTCAGGGTGGCTAACAACAATAACATACAATAAATACAGAAGTTAAGATAAAATTAAAATTAAAGGCCTCTGTACAATAAATTAAAATTAAAATAAATTAAAAATTAGAGTTAAAAAATTAAAAACATAATTAAAATCCCTGTCAGTCCAGGTCAGCCAGGTGGAAAAGGAGTGTTTTGAGGCCGTGGCGAAAGGACTGGAGATCTTGGGCCATCCAAAGCTCATGGGGAAGCTAGTTCCACAGGGCTGGCGCTCCCACAGAGAAGGCCCTCTCCCTGGGCGTCGCCAGCCGACATTGTCTAGCCGACGGTACCCTGAGGAGGCCTTCTCTGTGTGAGCGTACTGGGCGATGGGAATTCATTCCCGGCAGCAGATGGTCCTGCAAGTATCCCGGGCCTAAGCCATGTAGGGCTTTAAAGGTAAGTACCAGCACCTTAAATCTCACCCAGAGGGCAACCCGTAACCAATGCAGCTCACGCAGGAGGGGTGTAATATGGGAGTATCGGGGTGCTCCCATCACTACCTGTGCAGCCGTACTCTGCACCAGCTGAAGCCTCCGGGTGGTCTTTAAGGGCAGCCCCATGTAGAGAGCATTGCAGTAATCTATACGGGAGGTAACGAGTGCGTGGGTGACTGTACGTAGGGCATCTCGGTCCAGAAAGGGGCGCAACTGGCGTACCAGGCGAATCTGGGCAAATGCCCCCCTAAGCCACGATTCCAATATGATGTTCAAAACTGAGTCGTGAATCCAGGAGGACGCCTAGATTGCGTGCTCTATCAACGGGAGGTAACATCTCTCCTCCTATAACCAAAGATGGAACCTCTTGGACTATAATAAATAAATAAATAAATAAAAATAAACAAGATGCCGGTACGTAAAGCCACTCAGTCTTGGCCGGGTTGAGCCGGAGCCTGTTCTTTCCCATCCAAATCTGTACCGCTTCCAGGCAACGGGACATCACATCGAGGGCATCACTGGGTTGGTTCGGGGTGGAGATGAAAAGCTGGGTATCATCAGCATATTGATGATACCTCACCCCGAAGCTACGGATGATCTCTCCCAGACTGAAATGCATATCAGTCTCCCTTTAATTCTTTGTTGGCAATTCAAAAAATTTACACACACACACACACACACACACACACACATATAAATTGAAGATTGAAAAGATTGAAAGTATGTTTGTAACAGAAAGTTGCACTATAAACTCATGAACACACAACTGAGCCCAAAATTTATGTTGCTAAGTGAGATATTTGTTAAGTGAGTTTACCCCCCTTTTAACCACCTTTCTTGACAAATGTGTTAAGTGAATGGGTGCAGTTGTTAAGTTAGTAACACAGTTGTTCAGTGAATCTGCCTTCCCCATTGACTTTGCTTGTCAGAAGGTTGCAAAAGGAGATCACATGACCCCACAACACTGCAACCGTCATAAACAGGAGTAAGTTGCCAGGTATCTGAATTTTCATCATATGACCATGGGGCATGCCGCAACAGTCATAAGGGTGAAAAACGATCATAAGTAATTTTTTCAGTGCCATTGTAACTTAGAACAGTCACTAAATGAACTGTTGTAAGTCGAGGACTACCTGTATTCTCACCTAATGTGGTGAGAGCATTTCCAGTGACCATTCTAATTCTCATCCCCCATTTTTTCCCCCCAGGTGCTTGTGAACTTTCTCTTGCTAATGAGCATGCTCAGTTGTCATTGGGAAGGTTTGCCCAGTAGCTGGCAAATACTATCTCCTGCCTGCTTTGTTTCGGTTTCTAGTCAATTTGAGGAAAGAGAATTTGCCCTACCGAATTTCAGTAACATTCAGTAAAATTCTTTAATTGTGGAGAGTTCAAGAAGCTATTCTCCAAAGCGCCCGAAGGCAGGACAAGAAGCACCTTAGGAATGAAAGCCAGCTGGGTAACTTTGAGCCAGTCGCTCTGTCTCTCAGCCCAACTCACCTCATAGGGTTGTCGTCTTGGGGAAAATAGGAAGAGGAAGGTGTATTAGATATGTTCGCCACCTTGGTTTTTTTAAATAAAAATAATAAAGGTGGTTGCTTAGAGGTGGAGCTCTCGCCTCACAATCAGGAGGCCGTGAGTTTGGTTCTAGGTAGTGGCAGATATTTCTCTCCCTGGGTGCAATGAGAAAATATCTGCTGTGAACTCCGCATAGGCATCAGGAAGGGCACCTGGCCAGTAAATGCTTGGCTCCATTTGGTTACCTTGACTCAACCCCGATGCAAGGGATTAAAGAAAAAATAAACAAGGAAGCAAATAAACAAACATGACCATGGGTACTAATGTAAACTTATTGTAAAGTTATAGCACCACAATATTGCAGGTCTGAAAGCAGTGCTCCCCTCCTCCTTTTATTTTCCAGAGAACTAGGGTGGGTCCTTTCTGAAATGTTTTTTCCCGTTGGCATCCCTCCTTTGGATTTAGATTTCTCTTCTCAGACCATTGCTGCAGCTTTTTCTCCTGCCTCCCAGGGCTATTCTCACAGCCCATTACATCTCGTCATGCCTTATTAAGTAAATGAAATAAGGTAAAAATAAATGTGCTGCCAGTAACCTCTGGGTTTTCTGGATTTTGCTGGCATTCTCTCTCTTTTTGTTTTGCAGTGTCCCCGTATTGCCTCTGTTTCTTCTGTACCTGCTACCCGAATTCAGTATTAGGGAAGAATTGTATTAAGGAAAATTGTACTAGGCTAGGGGTATTTTTAGAAAAGGGGCTAGATGCCTTTCAGTGGGCTACAAGAAAAAAATGAAGTCTCTACTTCATTTCTTTTTAAAAAATAGGATTTCTTTTTAAAAAATAGCAAGGGCAAATATGTAGATGGATTGTAATTAAAATACAGACATACATATATACATGCTAACATACATATATGGATTTCCACTTTTAAAGGTATGTGCGTCAGAATCAGCTTCACATTCAACTAACAATTCTTCCCCCCCTTCCTTTGCATAAGTTAAAAAGCACTTAATGGAAAAGCCACATGGTTGCAATTAATGTGCTATCTAATAGTCCTTGAGCAGGCCAGAAAGGTATCCAGAAAAAATTTGCTGCCCCAGTTGCTCACCCCCATTCTGCCATAGTAATAATAATCCTTACTGCCTGTGTGCACGCACACGCACACACATGCACACACACACACACACAAACGAACAAATTTTGTTCAATTGTCTCCTACTCTTGAAGACTCCGGAGAAGTCCCTGCCGTTTTCTTGGCAAGGTTTTCCACTTTTTAAAGAAAGTGATTGGTGCATTTTTCCGATTTCAGGTCCTCTCCTAAGAAATATGGCGTACAATGGCTCAGCAGTTAGTTAAAGACGCTGAGCTTGTCAGCTGGAAAGCTGACAGCCTGGGTTCAAGACCTGAGCAATGAGTAAAGGGGTGAGCTCCAGTGATGGGATTCAGCCAGTTCGCACCATTTCGGCAGAATTCCTGGCTGAGGAATTCTGGGAGTTGAAGTCCACAAGTCTTAAAAGTTGCCAAGTTTGAAGACCCCTGTGCTAGACAGTATCTGCAGCAAAATTGTGTTGGAAGAAGAGAGGAGAGGTTTTTTTGTTTTTGTTTTTGTTTTAAAAAAAACTGGGATACTTCTATTTACCGAAAGGAAGATTGACTTGATGCTGCAGATATGTAGCTTTCACTGTTGAAAAAGTTCTGAATTTTCAAATATGTACAGCTTAGGTGAACAGGAAAAGAAAAATCCTATTAAAGTTGTTTTGTGCAACCTTCCCCACCAGTGTCTTTGGGACTACATCTCCCAGAATGCCTGGGGGCTGGCTGGGGGGTTCATAATTCAGGAAGGTGTCAGGTTGGGAAACAGGGATGGCAAACAGAATGGAAAGTGATGGCATTAGCAAAGTTACACTTGCTGGGGATAAGAGGGTAGATGGGTTGGTGTTCCTTCGTAACTTGATAAACTCATTGACCCCTCCCATTTTCGTTGCATGATTATTGGCTGCAGTTTGTAGCTGAAAAAGTTCGCAGAGGGCTTGTGATGGTGTGGTTTAAACTTTATCAATTTTCTTAGGCGCAGCATGTGTGCAACAGGTAGCCCTCAATTTACAACTGTTTGTTTAGTGACTGCTCGTAGTCACAGCGGCACTGAAAGAAGTGACTTACAACCATTTTTCACATGGCCGTTGCAGCATCCCCCATGGTCACATGATCAACATTCAGATACCTGGCAACTGACTCATATTTATGACGGTTCCAATGTCCCGGGATCATGCGGTCTGCTTTTACAACCTTTTACGACAAGCAAAGTCAGTGGGGGATCCAGCTTCACTTAACGACTGTGTTACTAGCTTAGCGGCCCCAGCGGTTCACTTAAGAGCTGTGGCAAGAAAGGTTGCAAAATGGGGCAAAAATTACTCAACAAGCATCTCACTTAGCAACAGAAATGTTGGGGTCAATTGGGGCCGTAAATCATCCTGATTCAGCCATAGTTTCATTCCATACAGCATTAACCTTGTGAACTCTCAGGCTTCCTCCTTCCGTTATATATTTAAGATGGACAGTATTTAATATTTTATTGTTATGTATATGTACAGGTGTGGGTCTATACATATGTGTATATAGTATGGTTAGGTGTATGTCATGTATGTGTTCCACTTTGAGAGCGGGCAACTAAATTTCATTTTTGATGTGTGCCGTTGTGCCCACAGTAAAAAAAATGACAATAAAGGTTATATTATTATTATTATTATTATTATTATTATTATTATTATTATTATTATTATTATTATCATCATCATCATCATCATCATTATTATTATTATTATTATTATTATTATTATTATTATTATTATTATTATGATTTATATACCGCCCCTCTCCCGAAGGACTCGGGGCGGTGTACAGGGCAATGAAAACACTATATACAACACATAATATACAAAATTTAAAATAAATTAAACCAAGTAGCCCTAAACAATAAAACACCTTCTAAAATTTAAAATCTAAAATCCCAGTCCCTCAGTCCAGGCCGGGAAGTTCAAATAGCCAAGTGTTCAGGTCACCACGAAAAGAGCGACGGTCGGGAGCCATCCGGAGCTCCACAGGGAGCTGATTCCAGAGGGCAGGCTCTATCCCCCTGGGGGCCGCCAGTCGACATTCCCTGACTGACGGCACCCTGAGGAGGCCCTCTCTGTGGGAGCACACAGGACGATGGGAAGTTAACGCCGGCAAAAGGTACTCCTGTAAATAATCCGGGCCCATCTATCTTAGCTACCTGTAGAACATGAGTTCTATCGTTGTGGGTGTTATAGTGACTTTTTTTTTAAAAAAAACACCATGCTCTATGAAAAGCCCTGGCAGTAGTTTTCTCCTTCTATGCCAGTTCTTTTTCCGGATATTAACTTGCTTGACCTTCACAGATTAACTGCATGCTTTGCATGCCTGAGGTTTCAATCCCTGTCATCTACAGGGACTGAGAGTTGTTGCTAATATAATAAAAAGTGATCTAGGTGGAATAATGGTCTGATTTAATGTAATATTACTTCCTGTTCCTCTTGCTTGGTGGTATGGATTTAGCTTGTTTGTTGCCCCACTACAGGTGCTACAAATAGAAAGATGGCCAAATTGGAATGGCAGCTTGTGGCTTCATAACATCTAACTTTTGGGCAAAAGAGTTGTAGATACAAACTAAATTCAAGTATACTGAGTTGGGTGAAAAACAGCCTGCTTCTCATTATATTAGAGAGATTGAATTTTATCCTCTGCTAGTAGAGAATGTGGTAATGTAGAAGCCGCTCTGTGCTACAGAAGTGTGTGTGGGGGAACCCCCCCCCCACATGCCATCTCTGTTTTGTAAGCAGTATCTTGCAATCTAAAAGAATGTGTCAAATTATGCAGCAGCAAATGGCATCTTTCCACTTCACTAAAGGTAGACTGAACACCTGCATACGAGGCACTGAGTATATCTGAACATTTTTCACAGGTTGCTGAGAATTCCATATTAAACCATCTGTAGCTCTGAAGATCTGGTAGCTCAAAATGATGTCTGGGAACAACCAAGGCAGTGTGACTGATCAGACATGTTCTCTCTCCTCCTTCCTCCCATTTCATTCCTTTTATAATCCACATTTCAAACAAAGACACAATCCTGCTAGGGTGAATAGGTAATATGGAACAATAGAGGGGAGGGCGTCTTGAGAAAAAGAAAGTGTTAAACAGAAGTAGGAAGATTGAAGATGACATGAAATAGAGAATAGAGAAAGAAAAGAATGTGCAAAAAAGAGAAATAAAGGCTCTTTTTTTGTCTGATTCTTTGGCTATACCTTTCAAGTCATATAATTTTTC
Organism: Vipera ursinii; assembly: GCF_947247035.1. Lineage (NCBI taxonomy): Eukaryota > Metazoa > Chordata > Lepidosauria > Squamata > Viperidae > Vipera > Vipera ursinii. Next base: position 214,628,066 of record NC_139513.1, on the reverse strand, counting down.
CATTTTTCAGAAGCATAGATTCTTTCAGACTGTGCATATCTGAAACTTCATTTCTTTGGCAGTCCCAAAGGTGCTTTTTCAAAAGGCGACTGGACTTCAGTTCAGAACTGAAGAAGCTTCTTGGATGAGAAGCGAAGCCTCTTCAAGCAAAAACAAAGTCCACCTGCCTTTTGGAAAAGCACTTTTGAGGCAACCATGACCTGGATGACTGAGAATCTCCATAAACATTTCTTTGGCAGCTGTGATGGTCGCAGCCTTTGGGTCATGGGAAGACCCATGCAAATCTTTCTTGTGGTCCATTCACTGCAAGTGTTTGTGATTCTTCCTTGTCAATTCCCCCACCTACACTTTTCCTTTCTTCTGTTGCTGCCGCCAACACATTGCGGTGACTGCTGCTGCTTCCTTGAATCTCCCATCCCCATGTGCTTTTCCCCCCAGCACAATTTAAGCAGGACTGGTGTGTTATATTTGTAAACAGTCCCGTAATAGATATGTATATATGTTAACAGTTCAAATAATACTGCAGCAGCAAGGTGTATAAACTAAAAGCCTCCTGACAGAAAAACACGCGGGAACTTTGACAGCTGTCAAAGTTCCCCGCACAGCGCAGGCGCCACCACTGACAGCTCGCGGCTGTCAAACTCCGGACTACGAGGAAGCCTGAGCTGTCAAAGCATCCACCGCACAGCACAGGCGCGACCACTGACAGCTCGAGGCTGTCAAAACACCAAGCCACGCGGAAGCCGGAGCTGTCAACGGAAGACGACGCGGATTGGTCCCTGCCTGACACGGCGCCAAAATAAACACCTCTGATTGGTCCTCGCTACCAGCTGCCGGCTATAAAAGCCGGACAAGTTATTCTATGTTGGCCTTGCTCTTAATAAACCTGTTTGTTACTAGCCTGTCGTCCCGAGTGGTCCTTCGGCTACTTCACTGGCGACGAGGGTGGGATCGCTCCGGAGCTGAAGTCACGGCCGAGGAAGGAAGTTCCCGGCAAGAGCTGTCACGGAAGTTTTAACTTCCATCGGAGCAACCCAGGACCGGACGACATGGCAAACTTCGGCCGTGTGAGGGAGTTTGATACCCGCCATCCCGAGAGATGGCAGTCACACCTCGGCCAAGTCGAGGGATTCCTCCTCGTCAGTAAAATCACTGACGACCGAGCAAAGGCCGCCGCTCTGCTGTACATCAGCGGGCCCCCGGTGTACGATGCAGCCGTCGGGTTGTTCAGCCCAGTGCCCATCACAGAAGTCTCCTACGCGGACTTGGTGGACCAGCTGAGCAAATACTACATGCCGGCTCGATCAGAACTGTACTGGCGGGTGCAATTCGCACAAAAGAAACAACGGCAGGACGAGCCCGCCAACGAATTCATCGCCGGGGTCAGACACGCCGCAAGGAACTGCTGCTTCCCCGACCTGGGAGACCCCTATTGTCACCCCAATCAAACCTAATGGTGAAGTGAGACTGTGCGCTGATTATAAGGCGACAGTCAACCTAGCCCTCAGCCCCCATGCCTACCCGGTGCCAGCGGTAAGGGACGTATTTGCTTCCATCCGCTCTGGCGCCCTTTTCGCCAAGCTTGATCTCACACAGGCGTATTTGCAGCTGCCTGTCACTGAGGACACTGCGGAGGCCCAGACAATTGTCACCCACCGTGGTGCCTTTAAGGTAAAGAGGCTCCAATTTGGCATATCGGCGGCCCCGGGTATATTTCAGGGTATCATGGAGAAGACCCTGAAGGGAATACCCGGGGTCTGCCCCTATTTCGACGATGTTCTCATCGCCGGAGAAAACGAAGCGAACTTAGCTGACAGGCTGTCAGCTGTGCTGAGCCGGCTCAGAGAAGCCGGCCTCAAACTTAAGCGGGAAAAGTGCTCTATTGGAGTCACATCCACTGAATTCCTAGGGTACAAAATAGATAGCCAGGGCATTCACCCCACCTCAGAAAAACTTCAGGCTATTCAGACCGCACCCAGCCCTAGGAATAAACAAGAGCTTCAATCCTTTTTAGGATTGTTAAACTTTTACCACGCCTTCATCCCCCATAAAGCCACTATTGCGGAGCCTCTGCATAGACTCCTAGACAAGGGTACAACTTGGTCCTGGACCAAAGAACATGAGAGTAGCTTCCAATCGTTAAAAAAGATTATCTGTCACAGTTCAACTATCACCCTTTTCAGGGAGGACACCCCAATATGCATCGCTTGCGATGCCTCTCCCTATGGAATCGGGGCTGTCTTAAGTCACATATTCAAGGACGGTACACAAAGACCCATAGCCTTCTATTCACGCACTCTAACCAAAGCTGAAAGAAACTATGCACAAATTGACAGGGAAGCCCTAGCAATAGTAGCTGGGGTCAAAAAATTTCATGATTACCTATATGGAAGACCATTTACTATAATTACAGATCACAAACCCCTGCTAGGCATATTCACGTGGAACAAAACTACTCCACAAATTCTCTCCCCGAGAATGCTAAGATGGTCAACCTTCTTAGCAGCCTATTCCTATCAACTAATACATAAACCAGGTAAAGAATTGGGACATGCTGACTGCCTCAGTAGACTACCCATACAAACCAGGGACTCAGACCCAGCCCCAGCCAGCCAGATTTTAGCAATCTCCCAACTCCCGGAATGCCCCCTGACTGCAAACATTATAGCTAATAATTCAGCTAAAGATAAAATACTTGCCAGAATCCTCAAGTGGGCCACAACAGGATGGCCAGCTCAAAATCCACAACCTCAACTCCAACCTTACTATAACAGGAAAAATGAGATCTCAACACATAGAGGATGCCTACTGTGGGGAAATAGGGTCATCATACCCGAGAAAAACATTGACCAAACATTACAAATATTACACGAAGGTCACCCTGGAATTGTAAAAATGAAGGCGATGGCTAGAAGTTATGTGTGGTGGCCAGGCATAGATAAACAAATAGAAAAGTATGTGGGTGGGTGTTATACCTGTCAAGAGACCAGGAATGAACCACCCCAGGCACCAATCCATAAATGGGAGACTACAAGAAACCCTTGGTCATGTATACATATAGATTTTGCTGGACCCATCCAGGGCCAAAGTTTCTTAATTGTAGTAGACAGCCACTCTAAATGGCTGGAAGTCACACCCCTTAGAAAAACAACGTCCCAAGCCACTATTCAAGCTTTACGAAAAATATTCGCTACGCACGGCCTACCTGATACCATAGTTTCTGACAACGGACCTCAATTCACCTCTCGTGAATTTCAGATCTTCGCTATGAAGAATTGTATTAGGCTGGTCACGTCGGCGCCGTTCCACCCATCGTCGAACGGAATGGCTGAAATTATGGTACGATCCACAAAAGAAGCGTTAAAAAAATTCGTTAAAGGGAACTGGCAGAGGCGCCTCAGCCAGTTCCTCTTAGCACAACACACAACTCCATGCTCTACAACTGGCAAATCACCGGCGGAATTGAGATGGGGGAGAAGGCTAATAACACGTCTGGACAGACTACACCCCGATACATATCCAGAAGAAAAACAGCACCCCCACCCCGGCCGCACACTCAACCCAGGTCAATTGATTTGGGCACGATCATACACAGATAAAAACAAGTGGGCCCAAGGGACAGTAATAAAACAAACAGGGCCCATCTCATACCTTATAGCTACGCAAACACAGGGCATCATACGCCGCCATATTGATCAGCTCAGACCCAGACAACCACCACACAATTCTGAGCAACCAACCAATCCCGACATACAACCCCCACCGGAAATGCTGCCTATCCCAAACCAGGAAGAAGAACACCAAAACGAGGATCCAGAACCGGACCATCCTCCACCCCTTCGCCGCTCAACCAGGAATCGGAGACCACCCACCTACCTAAAAGACTATCAGTGGGCAGGTTCAAACATCCAAGAGGAAAGAAACGCACCAGGGGAGGGGTAAGGGGTGTGTTATATTTGTAAACAGTCCCGTAATAGATATGTATATATGTTAACAGTTCAAATAATACTGCAGCAGCAAGGTGTATAAACTAAAAGCCTCCTGACAGAAAAACACGCGGGAACTTTGACAGCTGTCAAAGTTCCCCGCACAGCGCAGGCACCACCACTGACAGCTCGCGGCTGTCAAACTCCGGACTACGAGGAAGCCTGAGCTGTCAAAGCATCCACCGCACAGCACAGGCGCGACCACTGACAGCTCGAGGCTGTCAAAACACCAAGCCACGCGGAAGCCGGAGCTGTCAACGGAAGACGACGCGGATTGGTCCCTGCCTGACACGGCGCCAAAATAAACACCTCTGATTGGTCCTCGCTACCAGCTGCCGGCTATAAAAGCCGGACAAGTTATTCTATGTTGGCCTTGCTCTTAATAAACCTGTTTGTTACTAGCCTGTCGTCCCGAGTGGTCCTTCGGCTACTTCAACTGGACTGAAGGTGATGTGAGTGAGGTTAAAAATTCCCACCTTCCCACTTTCAACAAACCTGAATAAAAATAAAAGTTTCCTTTCATCCAGAATAGTAGGAAGAAGAACGTATTTGGAGTATCTTGTATAACCCTAATTATCATTTAGACCAGACATGTCAAACACAAGGCCCGGGGGCTGGATCTGGCCCGCGAAGTGGTTTCATGTGGCCTGCGAAGCCATCTTGGAAACAGTGAGGGAACGGCCCCCACTGCCTTGGCCCTGGCCCAGAGACCCTTCTCCTGCCAGAGACCCTCAGATCTGTCCCACTCCTGCCCAGGCCCCCATAGGCACCCTTGATGCCAACGATGTAGAGCTGGCCACGCCCACCCAGTAGGCCATATGTACTCTAGCCACACCCACCCAGTAGGCCACGCCCACCCTGGCCATACCCACCCGGCCCCCTGAGGGCAACTGCAATGCTGATGCGGCCCTCAATGAAATTGAGTTTGACACCCCTGATTTAGACGGTCAGCCATGAAGTATCCCATCATCTAAGAAAGTGGTTGTATACACGTGGTTGTATACATACTAGAGTGTGCATGGGTTGTCCCTCTGGTTCCCTTAAGTGGAAATACCTAAACTCTTTAGATAGGTAGATAGATAGATAGATAGATAGATAGATAGATAGATAGATAGATAGATAGACCGATAGACCGATAGACAGATAATCTTTATTGTCATTTTTTACTATGGACACAATGGCACACATTAAAAATGAAATTTAGTTGCTTGCTCTCAAAGTGTACACATATATAACACACATTTAAACATACTATATACAACATATGTATAGACCGACATCCTTACATATAAGTAACATATAAATATTAATATTAATCACTGTCCATCTTGAATACATAACGGAAGGAGGAAGCTTTAGAGGAAGCTTCACCCACAGTCCCTACTGTTGCAAACTCCCACAATCTGTGTGAGATATCGGTCACAACATTCTGTCTCTTTGAGGCTAGAGACTTATGAAAAGGGTAGTGTAAACCCCAAAATAGGCTTAACATGTTTTTTTAAAAAAGAATTTCCCAGCTGCCCTTAAAAAACTCTCTGGGAAAACAGTAATTTCACCTTCTGCCCTCCATCATGTTGAGCTGCCCACCTACTTTGCAACATGACTTTACGCAAGTCCATCCTCATAAAATGTGAAGATTCAGCAAAAGGCTTTAAGCCTACCTAGGTCTCCAATCTGAGTTAGCTTTGCTTGGGAACTAATAAACTATAAGTCAAGGACTACCTGTAGATAATTCTTGCCAACAAAAATGAAATTAAACAGCTTTTCCCACTCAATAAGCATCAGGCAATGTGACAAGGAAACCCACTTTCTGCAGCATCTTTTCCTCTTGTTTTTTTCCCCAGACTTGTAGCTGGCGCTCCTAGCAACTTTGGCAGGTTTTTTTTTATTTATGCAAGTCCAAATAACAGATCTTGGGAAGTGGAATTTTTAACACCCCAAATTTTGTTGCGACTGTTTGTGTGGCCTGCACATACAGATTTGTTTAGCTCCTCTATTTGTGTTACTTCATTTTCGCTCCCAGCTGCTAAATTAATTTCAGTTGTATTTTCCCTCGGATTCGGAAGGCGCTTGGAAGAATATCCAAGTGATCCCTATTTTTGGCTTTCGTCCTTGATTGCTTCTGCCAAGAATACCTGAAATTTGGAGGGAGGGACTTAAATGAGGCTGGCATCTTTTAAGATTTATGAATCCCTAAATTTAGAAATGCCACTTTGTTATTGCCAGGGTCTTCTGTGGAACTTGGGTCCACGTGTCTTGATGGCATGCAGGAAAAAACAGAAAGGCAGTCACCTGTTCTGAAAGGCTCTTGTGAATGAGCACCACGAAATGGGTTCAATTAATCATGTTGACCACTGGATAAACAATCGTGTAGCCGATAATATGCCTGAATAAGGAAGTCATCTCATAAAACGCCTTCCCGCTGCAGCTCCTCACCCCTCATGAAAAGGGGACAGGAAACCTATTCAAACAAAATATTAAACAGCATCCATTTGTCATTTTCCTGCAAGGGATGAGGCAGCAGCCTGCTGGGACTGGATATATCGTTATGGGGTCATTAAAGAGCTTGCATTGAATTGTTTATTTCTCTTGAAGCCATCTCTTTTGCAATTAGTAATTTCAAGCACTTTGACTTCAAGGAAGTCTCCCCATCCCAATTTTGGAACTGAAATTAGCAGGCGTTTCAGAGTTTATCTAATGAACCTCTCGGGTTGATATACAGGCATGCAAATCATACTCCTCTATTGGTATATAGTTTAAACCCTTGCTGTCAACTTTTGTCATAGTTCTGGAATCTTAATGCCTGTTGCGCCCAGTCAGAAATGTTCAGACAGCCTCGAGTGAACTAGAGAATGTGTGACAGGCTCATTGCTATGACAACCTATGCCCATGATAAAGGATATACTGTATGTATAGAAAAACTCCATTAGCAGTAGAGATGGGTAGCTGTAATAGGAGTATTTAGGACGAGGGGGAAACAGTGCATTACCATTTTATGAATGCTTGATTTGAGACGTGTCATTTTTTAAGTTGGATCCTTGATGTAGTTTATTACTACTACCCTCCGGAGATTGATCATATTGGCTAGCGGAGGGCTTTCTCTGGATGTAGAGATCAATGGTGTAAGGAAGGACTAGCAGGCCAAAGCACAGATCTAGAACCCTTCTCCAGAAAGAATGGTGTCATCTGATAGAGGATCAACAGATCCTCCTTGTTCTGGAATGGAACAGCGTGGTAACAAGACTTTCATATTATATTTGGGCAGTTTAGCCTATGCAGATGGGATGCCATACCACACAAGGCGTATACTAAAGAGGAAAAGATCAGAGAGCATGAGGTAGACCCAGAAGAAGATGGAGAGGTAACACCAAAGACAACTTCAATAACACCAGTTAACAATGTTTAAGGCTGCCTGAAGAGCAAGAGCTGGAACTTTGTAGCTCCCTCAACATCTGAAGCAGAAGAAGAAGAGGAAAAGGAAGAAGAAGGAGAAGCATATGAGGAGTGAAGACATTTGGAAAATAAGAAAGTGGAGATCGGGCTGTTTTTTCCCTTTCCTTTTGTTGGTTTTCTTACTTCCTTCTTGCAAACTCCAGAAGCTTGGCTACTGAGAACAAAGAGACAGTCTCCAGTGTCATTCCTAGACTATGGCATATGGGAATCTGGTGCTCTCTGAGCTTGGTTATTTTCTTGGACTGATGATGTTACCTAGTTTGGGTAAGGAAACATCTGCAAGAAAACAAGCAAGCTCAGAGAGCACCAAGGACCCCTCATTTCAACCTCGAGCTACAAATATTCTCCTTCATTGGTACTATAGCATGCATTCTTCAAGGGGGGTTACTGAGCTACCACAATCCCAATCTCTAGGAAGATGGCCAAAACCAATTTATTTTGCCAAACGTTTTAATTGCTGACCATAACGATAGTCAATTTTAGCTTTAGTTTTGATTTTAATCGCATTTAATTTTACTACCATTGTAAGCATTTGAAAAAGCATGAATCCATTGCATGTTCCGGCTCAACTTGTTGCGTTTCCTATTTTCAAGGTTAAAAAGTAAGCCCAGTAATTTTTAAATTCACATTTTGCATTACATTCCTCAAATTACAACTGTTCATTTGGTGACCACTTGAAGTTACAATGGCACTGAAATAAGTGACAAATGACCATTATTCATACTTACAACCATTGCAGCATCCCCATGGTCACATGATCAAAATTCAGATGCTTGGCCACTGGTTCGTATTTATGACTGTTGCAGTGTCCCTGGGATCATGTGATCCTCTTTTGTGACCTTCTGACAAACAAAGTCAATGGGGAAGCCAGATTCACTTAACAACCTGGATACTAACTTAACAACTGCAGTGATTCACTTAACAACTGTGGCACAACAGGTTGTAAAACGGGAGAAAATTCACTTAACGACTGTCTTTCTTGGCTACAGAAATTTTGGGCTCAATTGTGTTGTGAATGAAGGCTACTGCTAAGCTTGTAAGCCGCCCTGAGTCTTCGGAGAAGGACAGGATATAAATGGAATTTTAAAAAAAACACCTGTATTTCCCATATTCCTAAATAGGATTCCTGTCACCATTTCTGATTTATATTAAAGAGCCAAATCTTCTCTTCTAAAAATGAGCCTAATTTTGCATGATTCCATATTATCTGAAATGTAAAAGTCATTTTCCCCCCAGGTATGCAATGTTCCATAGACTTGCCTATCAAAAGTCCAAATCTGCTTGATCCAATTTCTTCCCAAACCTAGCTATTGTATATTAAGCTGCCATTCCTTTTAATTTTTATATTCTTCCATAGCGCTGATGGGATGCACAAATATCCACAGTTTCACTATTCAGGTTCACCTTTGTGTTGAGCATGCCAATATCACCATAGCCATGAAGGGAATAATCCAGACTGAAGGGCAACACAAGGAGAAGTTTAAAACAAAACAAAGCAAACGCCATCACCTTATGCTTCTTTCTGTCCAGAAACATAAGGAGCTGTTAAGAATTGGGCAGGAGAAAGAAATATTTTTTTTCCTCATCTTGCAGACTCTACTTTAGATCAGGAGTTCTTACAGCAACTTTTATGTTCAATTAGATATCAATAATTTGAAGTTTGCAGTTCAAAGCTAGAGTGAATAGCTCGTGGCATTTGGCCTTTAGAATGTGATTCAGAGGAAGAGGGAGGGTGAAATAAAATGTCAGTGTTAAAAAAATGTCCAAACTTGCTCAACTGTGAGAAGTTGCTTGACAGTAAAATGGATAGCATATAAATCAAATAGATAATAGAATAGAATAGAATAATAGAATAGAACAGAATAATAGAACAGAACAGAATAATAACTTTATTGTCACTTTGAATGTACACTAATCGGCATACATTAAAATGAAATTTCATTGCACTCAGCTCTCAAAGGGTCACCATCTCCGATATACACTACATAAATATGACAAAAATAAATAAATAGATACATACAGAATTATGGATGTACCCACATATATTATATGACACAGAGAAAAAACAGTCTAGCTCGGGTTATGTATATATGTGCGTGGTGAGAAAAACGAATGTTGCGAGTTTACCGGACTGGTGGTATAGGGAGCAAAGCTATTACAGAATTGGGTAGTCCTGCTAGAAATACTTCGAAACCTCCTCCCAGAGGGGAGCAACAGAAAGAGACCATAAAGTGGATGTGTGGGGTCTCTAACAATGCTTTGAGCTCTAGGTACATAGTGTTTATAAGCAGCATCCTGGATACCAGTGAGTGAGCTAGATAGACAGAGAGACAGATCATTGGTGCTGATTAGAAAGACAAAAGCTGAAAAATTTCTTACCTGAAGGGTGCTTCAGTTCTATCTCATTTTTTCGGCTGCTTCTAGTTTTTCCACATTCCTTAATATTCACCAGTGAAGTTACACCAATGTATCTTATTGTGTTTAATGGTTGGCTACACCAGATCAGGGTGATTACCCCTAAGGGACTCTTAGTAAACCTTGTTTTAACAAGCTTAAATCTATACTACTGTCAAGAGCTAATTGGCCTGTTAGGCTCATTTTGCATGGCTGCTGATTACTAAAGGGGGAGTGGTAGCATACAGGAAGAGAAAAGGAATACAACCAGTGGTGGGATTCAGCCAGTTCACACCAGTTTGGCAGAACCGGCAGCTAATTTTTTGTTGCCCAGGCCCAGAGTGGACTTCCGGAAGTGGCATCCACACAGAGAACCAGTTCACATATTTGAATCCCACCACTGAAAACAATTCATGAAAAATCATGCATTGTGAAATAAAGCCACAGGCTGGGGAAAGAATGGGAACTACAGAAAAACAATTCAACCAAAGATCAGAGCTCCGTCATAAATAGAACAGGACCCCAAACTGATACTACTTTTTGCATATCAGCATTTGTTGTAGGCATACAGAACGTATTGCTGTTGCTGTGCTAGGACAGTTGTAACTGTTATGTATTGGGTTAAATGAGAACAGTTGCAACAGCTGCGCAGCCTATACCACCAGGTGGCGCTGTACCGAAATTGCTGTGACAGGGATCAGCTTTCAGCGGGAAATCTGAGGTTTGAAATGATTGGTTGAATGCATACCTGGCCAGGTATATAAGGGGCACAGGTAACCCTGATTTCTCAGTACGGTTTCTACCATCAATAAAGAGCTGCATGCTGTACTCCTCTGCCTGGCGTCTTTCCTGCGCTCCAGAACCCACTACACAATAGTAACAGCTTTCCTTTATAAGATTTTTGTTTCAACTTGAATGTCTGCAGAGCAGCTAATTGGTCAATGCCTGGTTTGATCTGTCAAGCCAAAATTAAAATGGCCTTCGTGTTTAGGAAGTTTAAACACTAGGAACGGTGGTGGCGCAGTGGTTAGAATGCAGTATTGCAGGCAAAGTCTGCCCATAGCCAAGAATTTGATCCTGACCGGTTCAAGGTTGACACAACCGTCCATCCTTCCATGGTCGGTAAAATGAGGACCCAGATTTTTCGGGGCAATATGCTGACATTGTAAGCTGCCTAGAAAGCACTGTGAAGCCCTATGGGGTAGTATAAAGGTCTAAGTGCTATTGCTATATTTTGATTTTAGGTAGTGCAGTAGTTGAAGTAGCTGAACAACAATTCCCAGTACCTTGAGCTTCCATTGCCAATGGTAAGAAATGTTGGCAGCTGTACTGTAGGATTTCTCCATGTTAGACTTAGAAGTCATCATCCATTTGTGGAACATCTCTTTGCAATCATGGCCAGAAAACAGAGGACTAAAGCAACACCCATCCCTTCTTTTGTTTCTAGTAGCATGAATTTCATGTACACCTACTCTGAACACATTCTCTCTCTCTCTCTCTTTTCCTTTTGTAGCCAAATGAATGACAGATAGTCCTCAACCTACTACCACAATTGGGATCAGAGATCCAAAATGATAGTTCAGTGAGAAGCACCTAGCTGCTTTGCTCAGTGACTGCAATCCCAGCTCTCCCAGTTGTGCTAAGCGATCACACTGGTTGTTAAGTGGAATGCCGGTGGAAAAGCATATCCCTGCCCCACCACACCTGGGAGGCCCAAGCCCTTTCCTTGTCCCAGCATGGAGGCTCAGACCCCTCCTTGCCTCACCATATACGGCTGGGGGAGGGGCCTCCTTACAATCATTCATTCAAATTGTGTGACTTGGGGAAGGGTGCTTCCAAACTATCACAAGAACAATTGCATTTGCTAGCCTTCCTAGCTTTCAGAGGCGTGGTCTGTGCTAGCTTCCCAGCTTTCCTAGGAGTAGAAAGCCGGTTGAGATCATCATTTTGAAGGCTGCAAATCTTTCTAGCTTTCAGAGCAGTGGCGTTTGCTGGAAAGAGGGCTAGAATTCTTTTAAACCTTCAGAACCATGCCCCCAAGGTGCTTTTCCAAAACCAACTGGACTTCCTTGGTTTTTTTTTTCTTTGACAACATTTCACTTCTCATCCAAAAAGCTTCTTCAGTTCTGACTGAGCTGTCCAAGAGGCAAAATGTATTAAGGAAAATTTAAGAAGAAAATCCAGTTGCCTTTTGGAGAAACACCTTGAGGACCTGGGTGATTGAGAATCTCCATAGAACTTCAAAATGATGGTGTTTGTTAGCTTTCCAGCACCCTTCCGTGCACAGAAGAGAAGATCTCAGCCAGGTTGTAGAAGCAGGACTCGGATCGTAGGGATCTGTGTCTAATTTTTGCAGCCTGGCAGAGGGGCTCCTCTGTTTTCGGAAGAAAATGTTTTCACTTGGCTGCAGAAACGGGGCTTGAATTTTTGGGATCCAGGCTCTATTTCTGCAGCTTCCAGAGGTGTTGTGCTCCAGTAAGCAGGCAGCTCTTTTAGCTGGTCCCCAGGCACGAGAGGGAGTCCTGTTGGCAGGCAATAGGTGCTTCCAACCTTCACTGCCGTCTTCCCCTTTGACCTTTTGGGGAAGCAGGCAGAAATGATTGCAAACGGAGATCACATGATCGTGGTGTGCTTGGCAGCAGTTGTAAGTGAATGAGTAATGCCAAACACCAGAATATGGTCAGGTGATTGCATGGGGGAGGGTAGTGTGACATTTTACAATGGCCGAAAGTGCTTTCCAAGCCTGTCATAGCTTGAACAGTTGTTAAGCCAGGGGTCCCCAACCCCCGGGTCCATGGACTGGTACTGGTCCGTGGCATGCCAGCAACTGGTCTGCACAAACAAGCAAAGCCCCATCTGTGGGAGGCAGCCAGCACATAAACCCACGCACTCTCCGGTCCACGGAAAATTTTTTCTCCACGGAACTGGTCCCTGGCGCCCGAAAGGTTGGAGACCTCTGTGTTAAGCAATTGTACATAGGGTGAGAACTCCATGTAAAATATTAAATGTGTTGCGCTTGTGGCAGTCAAGTCTCTGACATAAAATCTGAGCTGGAGCGATGACACACCAAATGTCCAGACCCCCTTCTGATTGGTTATTGTATATGTGTTGATATGTAGCAGAAGGAAATCACAGGAAAGCTTGCAGATCAGTCCCCTGGAGAGAAAGAGATTGCAAATGGCAGGTTTAATTTTCACAAATGTGCTTCAGATCAGAGTAGCATTATATGGTAAATTCAGGATTGCTAAGAGAAACAAAGTGTAGAACAGAACAGAAACCCAAAGGAAAGACAGCTAAAAGGAGGATTCAGTGAAGGCAATGGAGTGGAAAAAATAAGTCTTGAAAAGGATAAATGAAGAAGAAGAAAACGTGAGAATAAGTGCATGGAAATAAAGCAATAAGTAACAAATGACGAATGGTTTGATTACTCATCTCCAGTCATATCTGCACCCTGAAACAACCCATGTTCAACTAGACACAGGATGTATTAGAGAGAGACTGCTCTTCACATGCTGAGAGAATACTGACATTGTACAGCGTACAACAGGGACTTGAATAAAACGCTGTTAGATTAATTACAAAATCTACAGCACCGCTCCAATATTTGACATCTAATACAGAATGGAGAAATTGGGTTAGATTAACCCAATTGATCTTGGACCAGCAGCTGAGTATATCGGAGGAAATAATGAGTTTAGCAGAGAAAATAGAGAACAATGGCAAGAATGCTGCAGTTTTTAAACAAGGGGACAGGAAAGGCTCTACTAGAGATAGTTCTCGACTTACAATCACAATTGAGCTCAGAATTTCTGTTGCTAAGTAAGGCAGTTGTTAAGCGAGTTTCACCCCATTTTACGACCTTTCTTGCCATAGTTAAGCGAATCACTGCGGTTCTTAAGTTAGCAGCTCCGTTGTTAAGTGAATCTGGCTTCTCCATTGACTTCGCTTGTCAGAAGGTCGCCAAAGGTGATCACATCACACACACACACACGCACATGGGATATTGCAACCCGTCATAAAGAGGAGTCCATTGCCCAGCATCTGAATTTTGTTCACATGATCCTGGGGATGCCGCAACAGTTGCAAGTGTGAAAAACGGTCATAAGTCACTGTTTTCAGTGCCGTTGTAATTCTGAGCGGTTACTAAACAAACTGCTGTAAGTCAAGGACTTACCTGTAGAAGGGAAGGGAGTTCAACGTGCATCCTTTGGCACTGAAGGATTGCAGAAAAAGGTTATAGAAGGAAAATGAAATACTTCCCTTACTGGTAAGCTTCTTTCCCAATCCTTGGTAATTATCCTTCCTGCCCACTCCTTAAATCAACGAGTGATTCCTCCAACTTAGCAATGGGAGGCTGCTAAACTGGCAGCCTTCTTCTTCCCTCTCTGTGGATGACTTTCACAGCCATGCTTAGATCCATCGTTGGCCACTGTGTGGAGGGAACGCCAAAATCAGACTATACCAATGACGCTGGAGAATGAGAGAATGGGTGCAAGGGCAGGAAGTGGGGATTCTGGGGTTCAAGAGGTGTGCTCCATTGGAAGCTACTCATCCTACCATCCTAGTGGGGCTGCCTCTGAGCCATGTTATGTTCTTGTGGGGATACAGGAGAGTGGCCTTAGTTTGGTATGGCCCTCATGGTGCAATGGATCGAGAGAAGGAGTAGTGTAACGTATCGCTTTCAAAGATAGGGGGAAATTTCTACACATTTTATGGATCTCAGTTCTGGTTTGAGCTACTAGGTTATCCCTAGCTCAGCTTCAGCCTTAAAGATGCCCTTGTTTCCCCCTCGCCCTGCTCCAGAGTTTGCCTTATTCAGGAACAGTTCTTTGTGCCTTCACATCATCACAAAAAACAAGGAAGGAGTCTTTCTTCGGAAGTGGGACTGTTGCACTAGCAACACATTTTTCTCAATAAAATAAAAATCAGTAACACCAGGCCTACTGGATTTAACTTTCTCTACCATTTAATAATGTCAGATAAGCTTCCAGGAAAAAGCAGTGCCTTCTGCCCTTCATATATATATGTATGTATATATATATGTGTGTGTATATATATATATATATATGTATGTATGTACATATAAATCCCCTTCATGGATTACTGCCTTGTCGTGGCGAAGGGGCTTGCGTAATTCAATGAAGCTATGAGCTATGCCGTGCAGGGCCACCCAAGACGGACAGGTCATAGCAGAGAGTTCTGACAAAACGTGATCCACTGGAGAAGGAAATGGCAACCCACTCCAGTATCTTTGCCATGAAAACCCTATGGACAGTACCAAAAGGCAAAATGATATGACGCTGGAAGATGAGCCCCTCAGGTCGGAAGGCGTCCAATATGCTACTGGGGAAGAGCAGAGGGCTAGTACTAGTAGCGCCAGAAAGAATGAAGCGACTGGGCCAAAGCCGAAAGGACGCTCAGCTGTGGATATGTCTGGTGGTGAAAGGAAAGTCCGATGCTGTAAAGATTTTTTCTCCATAGGAACCTGGAATGTAAGATCCATGAATCAAGGCAAGCTGGACGTGGTCAAACAAGAGATGACAAGACTGAACATCGACATCTTAGGTATCAGCGAACTAAAATGGACAGGAATGGGTGAATTTAATTCAGATGACCATCAGGTATACTACTGCAGGCAAGAATCCCTCAGAAGAAATGGAGTAGCCTTCATAGTCAATAAAAGAGTAGGAAAAGCAATACTGGGATACAATCCTCAAAATGACAGAATGATCTCAGTTCGAATCCAAGGCAAACCATTCAATATCACAGTAGTCCAAGTCTATGCCCCAACCACCGGTGCTGAAGAGGATGAAATTGACCGGTTCTATGAAGCCCTACAGCACCTTATAGAACTAACACCAAAAAATGATGTCCTTATCATCATGGGGGATTGGAATGCTAAAGTAGGAAGCCAAAAGATAACCGGAATAACAGGCAAGTTTGGCCTTGGAGTACAAAATGAAGCAGAGCACAGGCTGATAGAATTTTGTCAAGAGAATACGATGGTCATAGCAAACACTCTTTTCCAACAACCCAAGAGACGGCTCTACACATGGACATCACCAGACGGTCAACACAGAAATCAGATTGACTATATGCTCTGCAGCCAAAGATGGAGAAGCTCTATACAGTCAGTAAAAACAAGACCAGGAGCTGACTGTGGCTCAGACCATGAGCTTCTCCTTGCAAAGTTTAGGCTTAAACTGAAGAAAGTAGGGAAAAGCACCAGGCCAGTCAGGTATGAATTAAATCATATCCCCGTTGAATATACAGTAGAGGTGACAAATAGATTTAAGGAATTAGATCTGATAGACAGGGTGCCTGAAGAACTATGGACAGAGGTTCGCAACATTGTACAAGAGGTAGCAACCAAAACCATCCCAAAGAAAAAGAAATGCAAGAAAGCAAAATGGCTGTCTGAGGAAGCTTTGCAAATAGCTGAGGAAAGGAGGGAAGCAAAAGGCAAGGGAGAAAAAGAAAGATACGCCCAATTGAATGCAGAATTCCAAAGAATAGCTAGAAGAGATAAGAATGCCTTCTTAAATGAACAGTGCAAAGAAATAGAAGAAAACAATAGAATAGGGAGGACCAGAGATCTTTTCAAGAAAATTGGAGAGATGAAGGGAACGTTCAATGCAAAAATGGGCATGATAAAGGACCAAAATGGCAGGGACCTAACAGAGGCAGAAGAGATTAAGAAGAGATGGCAAAATTACACAGAAGAACTATACAAGAATGAGCTTAACGTCCCTGATAATCACAATGAGGTGGTCACTGACCTCGAGCCAGACATCCTAGAATGTGAAGTGAAGTGGGCCTTAGAAAAGCTGAGCAACAACAAAGCTAGTGGAGGTGACAGTATTCCAGCTGAGCTATTCAAAATCTTAAAAGACGATGCAGTAAAAGTGCTACACTCAATTTGCCAGCAAATTTGGAAAACTCAACAGTGGCCACAGGATTGGAAAAGATCAGTTTACATTCCAATTCCAAAGAAAGGCAGTGCCAAAGAATGTTCCAACTATCGCACCATTGCACTCATTTCTCATGCTAGTAAAGTTATGCTTAAAATCCTACAAGCTAGACTCCAGCAGTATGTGGATCGAGAACTACCAGAAGTACAGGCAGGATTTCGAAGAGGCAGAGGAACTAGAGATCAAATAGTCAACATACGCTGGATCATGGAGAAAGCTAGAGAGTTCCAGAAAAACATCTACTTCTGCTTCATTGACTATGCTAAAGCCTTTGATTGTGTGGATCATAACAAACTGTGGCAAGTTCTTAAAGAGATGGGAGTACCAGAACATCTTATTTGTCTCTTGAGAAACCTATATGCGGGCCAAGAAGCAACAGTGAGAACTGGACACGGAACCACTGATTGGTTCCAAATTGGGAAAGGTGTCAGGCAAGGCTGTATACTGTCGCCTTGCCTATTTAACTTATATGCAGAGCACATCATGAGAAAGGCAGGGCTAGAGGAGTCAAAAGTTGGAATTAAGATTGCTGGAAGAAATATCAACAACCTAAGATATGCAGATGATACCACTCTAATGGCAGAAAGTGAAGAGGAACTGAAGAGTCTCTTGTTGCGAGTGAAGAAGGAGAGTGCAAAAGTTGGGTTGAAACTAAACATTAAGAAAACCAAGATCATGGCATCCGGCCCTCTCAATTCCTGGCAAATAGATGGGGAAGAAATGGAGGTAGTGACAGATTTTATTTTCCTGGGCTCCAAAATCACTGCAGATGGGGACTGTAGTCAAGAAATTAAAAGACGCTTGCTCCTCGGGAGGAAAGCCATGGCAAATCTAGACAGCACACTAAAAAGCAGAGACATCACCCTGTCAACAAAAGTGCGTATAGTCAAGGCTATGGTCTTCCCAGTTGCAATGTATGGCAGTGAAAGTTGGACCATAAGAAAGGCTGAGCGCCAAAGAATTGAGGCCTTTGAACTCTGGTGCTGGAGAAGACTCCTGCGAGTCCCTTGGACTGCAAGGCGATCAAACCGGTCAGTCCTAGAGGAGATCAACCCTGACTGCTCTTTAGAAGGCCAGATCCTGAAGCTAAAACTCAAATACTTTGGCCACCTAATGAGGAGGAAGGACTCACTGGAGAAGAGCCTAATGCTGGGAAAGATTGAGGGCAATAGAAGAAGGGGACGACAGAGAATGAGGTGGCTGGATGGAGTCACTGAAGCAGTAGGCATGAGCCTAAATGGACTCCAGAAGATGGTAGAGGACAGGAAAGCCTGGAGGAACATTGTCCATAGGGTCGCGATGGGTCGGACACGACTTCGCAACTAACAACAACAACAACATATAAACACCCGCAAAAACCTCAGAATATATATATCCCATACTTAAAAGGGACCACAGACAGAATCAGCAAGGTCCTCCAAAAACACAACATCAAAACAGCATTCTACACAGACAGAAAAATATCCACCATCCTAAGAAACCCCAAGGACATAATTGGCTTAGAAAACCAAGGAGTATACGAAATCCCATGCACCACCTGCCCCACCACATACATCGGACAGACCAACAGAAGTTTAAGTGCATGCATTGAAGAGCACAAAATCTCACTCAGAAAAGGAGAACAAACTTCATCCCTGGTCCAACACTTTGAAGCCACGGGACATGAAATTGATTTTAAAAAAACCAAAACTATCGCCAAAATTGAACATTTTAACAACAGAATAATCAGAGAAGCCATTGAGATAGAAAAACGCCCCCACAGCATAAACAAACGAGATGATACCTCTCGCCTACCAACCATTTGGAAACCCGCCTTGATTGACAGACGAGTCCCAACCACCAAGAATGATAGACCCAAAGTCATGATAACACCACATGACATCACCACCACACAACCATTCAAAAAGCAAATCCGAACCCACAATGATAACGAGGCACAACCACAAAACAGAAACCTAACTACAGCTGCAACATCAGCCACTTTAAACCCCTCCAAACCACACAATAAGCAAACTGACACCCACTATAAAAACATGGCACCACCACAAACACGAAGCCAAACAAAAGCAGCACAACTCACCAGCTCAGGTCAAAGGCTGGCAGCTGAGACCAGCCCATACACTCAAAACACACCTCCACCCAATCAGAACACACCCACCATTCAAAACACACTCCCACCCAATCAGAACACACTTAAACTCCCACCCAGTCAGAGCACACCTCCACCCACAGAACACACCCCCTCTGGCAGTTTAAAAAAGAGGAACAAACAGCCACATGCTTCTCCCAGAAGAAGGAAACAGAAGCCACCAGCCTGATGATGACGGATGGGATTCCGTCGAAACGTCGCCCCTACACCTTTAGTTCTACACGGGGAAAAACCCGAATAACCAAACATCCACATATGAACACCCGCGAAAACCTCAGAAAACATATATATATATATATGTATGTATATGTATATATATATATATGTATATGTATATATATATATATATATGTATATATATGTATATATATATATATGTATATATATATATATATATGTGTGTGTATATATATATATATATATTTGTTTTCTGAGGTTTTCGCGGGTGCCTGTATGTGGATCCTTGGTTTTTCGGGTTTTTCCCCGCGTAGAACTAAAGGTGTAGGCGCAACGTTTCGACGAAATCCCATCCGTCATCATCAGGCTAGTGGTTTCTGCTTCCTTCTTCTGGGAGAAGTATGTGGCTGTTTGTTTTTCTTTTTTAAACTGCCAGAGGGGGTGTGTTCTGTGAGTGGAAGTGTGCTGATTGGGTGGGGATTATGTGTGTTCTGATTGGATGGGAGTGTGTTTTGAATGGTGGGGGTGTTCTGATTGGGTGGGGGTGTGTTTTGAACCACTAGCCTGATGATGACGGATGGGATTTCGTCGAAACGTTGCGCCTACACCTTTAGTTCTACGCGGGGAAAAACCCGAAAAACCAAGGATCCACACATATATATATATATATATATATATATATATATATATATATATATATATATATATATATATTCTGGTGGGAAGGTAACAGCGTTCCGTGCACCTTTGGCATCTAGTCATGCCGGCCACATGACCACGGAGACGTCCTTGGACAAGTGCTGGCTCTTCGGCTTTGAAACGGAGATGAGCACCGGCCCCTAGAGTCGGAAACGACTAGCACGCATGTGCGGGGGAACCTTTACCTTTACTTATATATATATGGAATTAATATAGGACTTTTGCTTTATTTTACTATTTTACTGTTGTAAACTAGCCTGGTGTGGCACAGAGTTCTTAAATAAAATTGCAGCTGAGATTTTTCTGGGCTCATGCCTCTCTTATATATTCAAATCTTTTAAATCCTCACATTTGATGTTCAACTTATATGCAGTTTACTTTTCTGCTCTTGTATGTACTAATAAATAATGTTGTCATGGCCCCAGATTTCAGAAATAGTATTGACCTAAGGAAATGCTGGTGATTGGAGGAAATATTAATGCCAACAGGGAACACAAGACACCCAAGCTCCTTGACCAATCTGGAGACCTAGAGAAGCTACAGAGTCGCCACAGGATTAAGATATCTGAGATTCTTCTAATTTAAGATCCTGAGAATGGGCAGTGATTATAATCTCCCTGCTGCCATCCATTTCTAAAGGCCTTATACTCCATTAAATTCAGGTACCAAGGCAATATAAATGCATGGCCATCTTTGAGAGTGCGTTCCATCCAGACAAAGAAGTTGCCATTTTAAGGCTGTGTTATGTAAGGGGATAGAACCTAAAATAGGGATTCATTAACCAGGTTCTGGAAGCATAAAAAGGCTCAGCTGAGACTTCTGAGGAAGCAATGGTGAACTAAAGACAGCTGGCTGAGGAGCAGAGCTGATGACTTTGGTGGAAAAAGCTGGTGAATTAATCTGTCCCTTGAACTCCTCTCCGAATGAAGGAGAGGACTTGGGATCACCCACAGCGCTCCATACAGATGCTCCCTGTGATGAGACCTTAAACTTAGTGGTCTCTATCATGTTTCAGAGCTCTGGTCGACTGGAGAGTTAGCTTTGCCAAAACGCATGCAATTTAGATTCTTCAAGGGAGATTGGTTCGCCCACTCCCTTCCTTCTTCAGTTTTACTAGAAATGTAAATTGCTTGTAAATTGCTTCGGAAGAACAAGTTTTTATTGCACTGGGTGATTTTCCTTCAACCCACAGTGAAAGAAGTTTTATGTAAGTTTAAAACTGAAAAAGTTTAGTATTTGGAAATAAACAGCAAAAAGGTGATTGGAATGTTGATTTTGGACGGTGTTTAAATGAACTAAGGGGCCACATTGACTGGAAGTAAGATTTTGAAATAATTACAAAGATTCTTCCTGCAGCTTGTTTAAAATCTTATTAAAATATATAAAGATTTTGAATTTAAGTGTAAGTAATATATTTCTGGGGAAATGTTCTGGATGAGAGAAAAACATGATAAGAGTAGACCTTGAAGATTGGTTACTAGAGGCAACCAGAAAGAATCGAAGATTATAATTAAAGGAGAAGATTCACTAATACAGAATGGAGAAAAGTATTTTAACTTTGGAAGAATTCAAGGAAATTTGGCAACAATGCACCCAGAACTTTCTGTATTTTATAACTTTCTCTTTTTCTACAGTATCTGTCTGATACTTTAAAAATAGCCTTAGAGGAAGAGATAGAAGATATAACTAAAATTCAGGCTGTTTCGAATATGGATTTAAAATTTGCAGGTTATAAGAATGATACGGACAAAGATATTACGCTTGACCTGAAAATGAAACCAGCTGAGGTTTTAACAGTTAAAAAGGACACACACATAATAAACCAAAACTGTTGTGATTCAGGGTCAGCCTGTGGGTTCGGCAGTTGGGTCGGACGACTCAGAGGAGGAGGAGGGGGGTGTTGAAGAGCTTGCTGATGATGGCCTTGAGGCTCCGCAGAGCCCTCAGCCGGGCCCCTCCCACCTGGTCACGACGGAGACCCAGCTGTGTGAGCCTGACAGCGTGGATGAAGATGACCCACAGCTGGCCCTGTTCAAGGACGCCCGACGCAGGAGGCAGTCAATCAGGAGTAAACAGAGGAAGGCAATGGGGCACCTCGGAAGGAGGCAGAGAGAGGCCACGCCCTGAACTGTATTTAAGGGGAATGTGTGGGAGGGCTGGTTTGCTGAAGGCAACCGCTTGGATAGTTCCTGTTTCATAGCTCCTGTTTCATGGTTGGTGTCTTGTCTTGCTCTGTTTTATGTTAATAAATTTGGCAGGCTTTATTCCAGCCTCTTGCCATTTGTAAAGGGGTTGTCCCTGCTTTTGCTGCAGGGCCGGTAGCAGGCTGGTACAGAACAAAAACAGTGATTTGGATATGTGGATTTTAACTCAGAAAAGTTACTTGGATAATTTTCTTACTTTGTATTTACATAAGAGATGTGTTATAGTTATGAAGGAATTCTTGGGAAAATCAACCAGCTTTTCGGACAGTATTTAAAAGGAAAAAATACGAAAACTATTAAAAGTCAAAAGACAGTTTACAAAGTTGGCTCCATCCAAGGTTAAAATGTATATGATTTTTTTCCTAATAGATTTTTAATGGGTTTTCTTGATTAGGGTTGAATTGTGAGTCTTTAAAGATTTGTTTAAAGATATGGAAAGAAGAAAGATTCTGTTGCATTTTTAAAGAAAGTAATAAGCTACAAAAACTCCTTTTGTTATATCTTACAAATCTGAATGTACATCATCTGTTTCTTTTGAATGTACTTGTGCAAATCCAGAGCAACTTTCATAGGTGGCCAAGGCATCTATCAAAACCCAGCCTCTCCATAGCTACATGCCAAGTTAAGAAGAACAACTAGGAGATGCTTTGCCCCCCAACTCCATCTGGGATGATTACTGGAATGGCAACCTCAGTCAAGGCAATCCACCAACCTCCTCTTTTAACTAGAAGGACAGGACCAATCCTGGCCTTGTTACTGAGGCAGAATAGGACTCACAGCTATGAGCGCAGTGCAAGATGGTACATTTTACTGCCAAGTCAAGAACTGGAAGAAAACACTTTAATATGACTGTTAGCCTGGTGCAGTAGTCAAGAAGGTCAACCAGGAGTACTAGTTCTGCCTTTTTGGGAAAGTTGTGGTAAAAGAATTGTGCCTGTTTGAAAGTATCTTTCTGGTCCCTCATTTTTACTTTCCTGAAAACTAGGGTGAGTCCCTTCTGAGATGCTTTCACTTCTTTCGGACTCAAATACAGTATCATTTATAAGACCAATATCTGGCCTGTTGCTTTTCTAAGGTCATTTCCATATATCATTATAGCCTGCAAGGAAGAATCCCTCCATTGTGCAGAAGGCAAACTCCTAGGAAAGGGACTGAAAACGAAATTGCCAATATTATAATGCCATTATACAAGGCTACAGTATACAGTACATTGGCATATTGTGTATCTTTCTGGATGCTATATTTGAACTAAATCACTGAAGAATCAGAACAAGTCAACTGACCTACTGAGAAAAGATGAGAAAATTTGAGCCTTTTATCTAAGATAAAAATGGCAAAGAGAGGAAGGCATAATTCCAAGTGTCTGTAGAGGTGCCCAAACGATCTAACACTTGTGTTCAGATGATGAAAACAACATCGTGTCAGTGTCATCAAGCTCTGATGTTTTTGTACATGCAAACAATGTCTTGATATACACATCAGAGAAGTGGAGTTTGCACAGTGAGAATGCAACCCTGTTTTCATCCTCCTCCCAATCCGTGGATCTCTCTGTAAATACGTTTTGTTCACCATGCATAAAACTATTCATAGAAAGTAGAGACTATGAGGGTCGGGAGTCATCTGATGAAGCTGTCTGGAAAAAGACCGAGAGAAGACAAAAGAAAATGCTCCTTCACAGAGAGCATAAACATCCTGTTTTTCATGGCTACTAAGTTTAAAAGGAGACTGCAGAAATTCCTGGGGGCAGCATGTGTGGGAACTGAGACTTTGCAAATTCCAGCTGCTGGGTAATAAGTGGAAGTTTCCATCTCTTCCTTATGAGCATCTAGAAGCATCCGATTGGCCACTAGGGGAAATAAAATGTTGAACTACTTTTTGGATAAACTGCTTGGTGCTCTCTGGACTCTGTCCAGAATCTAGAAAGCCTGCTGGCTTTATACATTTTATTATTATGTTATGTTATATTATGTTATGTTATGTTATGTTATGTTATGTTATGTTATGTTATATTAATATTGTATTGTATTGTATTGTATTATATTTCATTACATTACATTACATTACATTATATTACATTATTACTATATTTTATTTTATTACTTTATTTTATATTTTATTTATTTTATTTTTTATTTTTTATTACTTTATTTTATTTTATTTTTTTATTACTTTATTTTATTATTCTGTTTATTATTTATAAAATTTATAGTCCACCCAGTTTACCTCAGAGTGACTCTGGGTGGTTTACAATCATGAACCATACTTTCCCACAAACATCCTGAACCCTGCTTGCCATTTCTCTTTGGCTGCCTACACACGTCTTTCTAAACTTCCTATGGCTCATCTAGTGATGGGACATGGCAGACCTGAAGATTAGAGTTTAGGCTGTTGAACATGGGTTACGGAGACTTGAATCTGAACACACACCCCCTTTGATTGTGGAGCTGATCAAGTGCTTTGGGCCAGTCAGCCTCTGGCAGCCATCCATCTTGCAAGGTTACTGTAGTGGGGAGAAGAGTAGGGAAACTGGCACATGTAGTGTTTTGAGCTCTCAGTACCAAGTCAAGCTAAATTATGTAAATGCCATGCAAAGGCCAAACCATTTCTGAATTCAGAGCCTTTTTTTAATTTCGCCTATTTTCCAGACAGAAAACTGGGAAAACATGATAAGAATGTCTAGTCTGGAAGATAATCAGTCTGTTGACATAATCAGGGATGCCATGTCAGACAGCTCAAAACATTTTCAAAACAGGCCACTCAAGAAAATGAGTTCTCTGTGCACCACTTGCTGCTTTCTCTCTTCTCCCCCACCCTTCCCTTCTCCCTAGAAATGCATAGCCTCTGTCACTGTGCAATAAAGCCCTTTGGGAGTGGCAATTTTCCTCAGTAAAAACCCTGCTGGATCTCTGCTCTCTCCTGTGCCTGAGTCTTTTGGGAGTCCTGGCTGAACTAAGCTTGGGTGGAATAATGCCTCGCCTGCTGAATGATGATCAGAGACCAAATTTCAGCCAAGATCCTCCAGCTTAGCCTACTTCTAGAGGTACTGGGGGAAAAAAAACCCAGGAGCAGGATCCTTTTGGAGACAAATCACAACATAAATATACCCAATGCCAATGTGTGTTCTGCTTGGATGGCTTTGCCCATAATAAGCATGTCACGCTTTGGCACAGCAGATCCCATTTCTTTCCCATTCTTTTTATATAGAAAGTTAAACCTTCTTTTAGTTCAGACATGTCAAACACAAGGCCTGGGGGCCAGATCTGGCCCGTGAAGTGATTTCATGCGGCCTGCGAAGCCATCCTGGAAACAGTGAGGGAACGGCCCCCACTGCCTTGGCCCTGGCCCAGAGACCCTCCTCCTGCCAGAGACCCTCAGATCTGTCCCACTCCTGACCAGGCCCCCATAGGCACCCTTGATGCGAACGCTGTAGAGCTGGCCATGCCCACCCAGTAGGCCATATGTACTCTAGCCACGCCCACCCAGTAGGCCATGCCCACATCCACCCGGCCCCCTGAGGGCAACCGCAATGCTGATGTGGCCCTCAATGAAATTGAGTTTGACACCCCTGCTTTAGTTGCATTAGCAAGAAGCCAGTTAAAGAGTGAGGCACCCCTTCTAATGTTATTATCCCCCAACTGTATCCAATGAAACAAGTGGGAGCCGCCTCTACTCCTTTATGTTAACCTCTGAAAGGTAGTATGGGCTAATGGGTATCCAGATTTTCATTCTTATTCCTTGAGGTTCAACCAGGGCTGATATAAATTCACACCAGGCAGCCTGAGAAAAATGGAGCCAGCTCTTCAAGCACATGCACATGCACATAAATTTATGTGTTAGGGTTGCTATTATTATTATTATTATTTGTTACATTTATAAACTGAAAACGAGCAATTTCCTAGCATTTAAAGATGGGAAACTAAGATTAACATAAAGGAATAATATTTGGGCAGAATATGTTTCTGTGATTGCAAGTTTATACAAGACGATACACAAAAACAATACAGTATTTAGCTTTCATCTCTAAGGTTGGTGAAGTGGAAACCAGGCAATTTTCTGTTACTGCTTTGCAGCTTTCTTGACTCTAGGATAGTTCTTGTGGAAAATGGACGTACATAACTGCAGACACATAGTTTAAAAAAAATGTCAAAGAGGAGACTTTGATAATCACACACTATTTGGCATCTTTAGAGTGCTGTATTACTTCAAGACTGTTTTTTTTATCAAAATCATTGTAGAATCCCGTCTCTGTCTTAGGATGACTAACAATCACTCATGCACACAGATTCTTATAAGGCCATCTGCGTGGGTAAAATACATGATCGCTTTTTTTTTTTTGCTGAGAGCCAAACATTTGCACAAACACTTTTTTACCCATTGATCTGACTACATAAGTGATGGGTTAAACCAGGGATCCCCAACCCCCGGTCCGTGGACCAGTACTGGGCTGCGGCATGCCAGCAACTGGTCTGCACAAACAAGCAAAGCCCCATCCACAGGATGCAGTAACACACAAAACCACACCCCCTCTGTTCTGTGGAAAAACCTCTCTCCACGTAACCTGTCCCTGGTGCTCAAAAGGTTGGGGACCTTTGGGTTAAACTATGCTGGGGTGGATAACCTTTTCATGGTCGGGTGTTTACATTTAAGATCTATAGCCAGAGAGATTTCCTTCCTTCCTTCCCCTCCCTCCCTCGCTTCCAGAGACAGACTTGTTTTTCCCCCCTGCTTTAGAGGGAAAACATAATTTGAAAAAAAACAGAAAACAAACGCAACACTATCCCTATTTTAGACATACGCTCCACTTTCCCTGTGTTTTTGGTCTCCACATTTCTGCTCAACAGAACAGCAGAAGATAGAGCAGTGACTACCCCCTCCCCCAAAAGGAGTGGATCCGACAATGGACTTTGTAGGTTATCCAAGGCTGAATAGTATGTTGCTCTAAATACAGTATATAAATAGCATATCTCTTCACTGAGGAAACCCAACTGAACCTGTGGATGGGAAAGAGATACTTTATAATTTCCTTCCTACTATAGAATTCTGCCCCTTCATGGATTACTGCCTTGTCGTGGCGAAGGGGCTTGCGTAATTCAATGAAGCTATGAGCTATGCCGTGCAGGGCCACCCAAGACGGAAAGGTCATAGCAGAGAGTTCTGACAAAACGTGATCCACTGGAGAAGGAAATGGCAAACCACTCCAGTATCTTTGCCATGAAAACCCTATGGACAGTACCAAAAGGCAAAACGATATGACGCTGGAAGATGAGCCCCTCAGGTCGGAAGGCGTCCAATATGCTACTGGGGAAGAGCAGAGGGCTAGTACTAGTAGCGCCAGAAAGAATGAAGCGACTGGGCCAAAGCCAAAAGGACACTCAGGTGTGGATGTGTCTGGTGGTGAAAGGAAAGTCTGATGCTGTAAAGATTTTTTCTCTGTAGGAACCTGGAATGTAAGATCCATGAATCAAGGAAAGCTGGATGTGGTCAAACAAGAGATGACAAGACTAAACATCGACATCTTAGGTATCAATGAACTAAAATGGGTGAATTTAATTCAGATGACCATCAGGTATACTACTGCGGGCAAGAATCCCTCAGAAGAAATGGAGTAGCCTTCATAGTCAATAAAAAAGTAGGATACTACTACTAGGATACAATCCTCAACATGACAGAATGATTTCAGTTCGAATCCAAGGCAAACCATTCAATATCACAGTAGCCCAAGTCTATGCCCCAACCACCGGTGCTGAAGAGGATGAAATTGACCGGTTCTATGAAGCCCTACAGCACCTTATAGAACTAACACCCAAAAATGATGTCCTTATCATCATGGGGGATTGGAATGCTAAAGTAGGAAGCCAAAAGATAACTGGAATAACAGGCAAGTTTGGCCTTGGAGTACAAAATGAAGCAGGGCACAGGCTGATAGAATTTTGTCAAGAGAATACGATGGTCATAGCAAACACTCTTTTCCAACAACCCAAGAGACGGCTTTACACATGGACATCACCAGACGGTCAACACAGAAATCAGATTGACTATATGCTCTGCAGCCAAAGATGGAGAAGCTCTATACAGTCAGTTAAAACAAGACCAGGAGCTGACTGTGGCTCAGACCATGAGCTTCTTGTTGCAAAGTTTAGGCTTAAATTAAAGAAAGTATGGAAAAGCGCTAGGCCAGTCAGGTATGAATTAAATCATATCCCTGTTGAATATACAGTAGAGGTGACAAATAGATTTAAGGAATTAGATCTGATAGACAGAGTGCCTGAAGAACTATGGACAGAGGTTCGCAACATTGTACAAGAGGTAGCAACCAAAACCATCCCAAAGAAAAAGAAATGCAAGAAAGCAAAATGGCTGTCTGAGGAAGCTTTGCAAATAGCTGAGGAAAGGAGGGAAGCGAAAGGCAAGGGAGAAAAAGAAAGATATGCCCAATTAAATGCAGAATTCCAAAGAATAGCTAGAAGAGATAAGAATGCCTTCTTAAATGAACAATGCAAAGAAATAGAAGAAAACAATAGAATAGGGAGGACCAGAGATCTTTTCAAGAAAATTGGAGAGATGAAAGGAACGTTTCATGCAAAAATGGGCATGATAAAGGACCAAAATGGCAGGGACCTAACAGAGGCAGAAGAGATTAAGAAGAGGTGGAAAAATTACACAGAAGAACTATACAAGAATGAGCTTAATGTCCCTGATAATCACAATGAGGTGGTCACTGACCTCGAACCAGATATCCTAGAATGTGAAGTGAAGTGGGCCTTAGAAAACCTGAGCAACAACAAAGCTAGTGGAGGTGACAGTATTCCAGCTGAGCTATTCAAAATCTTAAAAGACGATGCAGTAAAAGTGCTACACTCAATTTGCCAGCAAATTTGGAAAACTCAACAGTGGCCACAGGATTGGAAAAGATCAGTTTACATTCCAATTCCAAAGAAAGGCAGTGCCAAAGAATGTTCAAACTATTGCACCATTGCACTCATTTCTCATGCTAGTAAAGTTATGCTTAAAATTCTACAAGCTAGACTCCAGCAGTATGTGGATCAAGAACTACCAGAAGTACAGGCAGGATTTCAAAGAGGCAGAGGAACAAGAGATCAAATTGCTAACATACGCTGGATCATGGAGAAAGCTAGAGGGTTCCAGAAAAACATCTACTTCTGCTTCATTGACTATGATAAAGCCTTTGATTGTGTGGATCATAACAAACTGTGGCAAGTCCTTAAAGAGATGGGCGTACCAGACCATCTTATTTGTCTCTTGAGAAATCTATATGCGGGCCAAGAAGCAATAGTGAGAATTGGACACGGAACCACTGATTGGTTCAAAATTGGGAAAGGAGTCCAGCAAGGCTGTGTACTGTCACCTTGCCTATTTAACTTATATGCAGAACACATCATGAGAAAGGCAGGGCTAGATGTATCAAAAGTTGGAATTAAGATTGCCGGAAGAAACATCAACAACCTAAGATATGCAGATGATACCACTCTAATGGCAGAAAGTGAAGAGGAACTAAAGAGCCTCTTGTTGCGAGTGAAGAAGGAGAGTGCAAAACTTGGGTTGAAACTAAACATTAAGAAAACCAAGATCATGGCATCCGGCCCTCTCAATTCCATTCCTGGCAAATAGATGGGGAAGAAATGGAGGTAGTGACAGATTTTATTTTCCTAGGCTCCAAGATCACTGCAGATGGGGACTGTAGCCAAGAAATTAAAAGACGCTTGCTCCTTGGGAGGAAAGCCATGTCAAATCTAGACAGCACACTAAAAAGCAGAGCCATCACCCTGTCAACAAAAGTGCGTATAGTCAAGGCGATGGTCTTCCCAGTTGCAATGTATGGCAGTGAAAGCTGGACCATAAGAAAGGCTGAGCGCCAAAGAATTGAAGCCTTTGGACTATGGTGCTGGAGAAGACTCCTGCGAGTCCCTTGGACTGCAAGGCGATCAAACCGGTCAGTCCTAGAGGAGATCAACCCTGACTGCTCTTTAGAAGGCCAGATCCTGAAGCTAAAGCTCAAATACTTTGGCCACCTAATGAGAAGGAGGGATTCACTGGAGAAGAGCCTAATGCTGGGAAAGGTTGAGGGCAAGAGAAGAAGGGGACGACAGAGAATGAGGTGGCTGGATGGAGTCACTGCAGCAGTAGGCGTGAGCCTAAATGGACTCCAGAAGATGGTGGAGGACAGGAAGGCCTGGAGGAACATTGTCCATAGGGTCACGATGGGTCGGACACGACTTCGCAACTAACAACAACAACAATAGAATTCTGATTCTTAGTGATCATGTCCACACAGCCTTCTCCATGCATAGTTTTTTCACTTACTCCAATTTTCTAGGTTTGTAACATATAATATTAAAACATCAACAAACCTCACAGGCTGTATTTGAACAATATATTACCATAGGCTGTGGTTCAATATGCCATGAGAATACAAGTTGGAGTTTAGTTGGAGTAAAGAACAAGAAAATGTCCTTCCATGCTGAATGAGTGGCTGTATCTGATCAGTCTTATAGTAGCTGCATTTGAACAAGCTGCTTAACAGATTAATAAAAGCATTACTTGTAGACATGCTAGGCTTGGTTACTGATTTTCTGATTCAGTAAGTTGCTTTACCCAACCATTTGTTTATGTTTCTACGTATTGTAGATATACCCAGAAAAATGGGCTAATTGAGTAATCAAGGTAGACCTAATGTCCAAATTCAGGATATTTTTATTTGGGAAGGATTAAAACTTGCTATCCTTATGCTAGAGGTATCTCCTGATGAAACTTTATATTCTTTCTTTCAAATACATTAAAATCAATAATATTCAACTTAACTATAGTTTTTTTTCTGATTCTTCATGGTCTCTCCAACTTCTGGAAATTCAAAAATTAATGCTGGTTCGATCTAAAATGTCTTCCATTTCACACATGTCTTGATTTCTCTTCACTTGATTATCCAACATTGATTTATGTCAGTCTGTGTTAAAACATCTTAATGGAAAAGCATAACACATCGGAGTAACACACAATGGACCATTTCCGTTTTATGATAGAATATATATGTAAAAAGGGAAATATGCTAGAAGAATGTGTGTGAATCTCATCATTTTGCTTTGCCAGCTGTGAATTTGGTAATTGAAAGAAATGAGCCCTATATAATAATAATAATAAAGTTGGAAGGGACCTTAGAGGTCATCTAGTCCAACCCCTGCTCAGGCAGGAAACCCTATACCATTTCAGACAAATGGCTGTCCAGTCTCTTCTTAAAAACTTCTAGTGTTGGAGCATTCACAGCTTCTTGGAGGCAGGTTGTTCCACTGATTAATTGTTCTAACTGTCAGGAAGTTTCTCCTTAGTTCTAGGTTGCTTGATTATTTTCCATCCGTTGCTTCTTGTCCTGCCTTCAGGCGCTTTGGAGAATAGCTTGACTCCCTCTTCTTTGTGGCAGCCCCTGAGATATTGGAACACTTCAGGGATATTCAGGGACCTAGAACTCATAGAATCATAGGGTTGGAAGATATTTTATTTTTATTTTTATTTTAATTCCATTTATATCCCGCCCTTCTCCGAAGACTCAGGGCGGCTTACAAGCTTAGCAGTAGCCTTCATTCTATGTATATGCCTGCTTATTAGGGCTTTCACACACACACCCCAAGCGGCATTATTACAAAGTCAGCTTAATTGCCCCCAACAATCTGGAGACATTTAGAAACAGGATCCACTACAGCATCTCATGAAGACTACCAAGGATGGACAATTCCGCACTTGTAGCAGATATAGCAGCTTGTTCTTCTGGCTAACAAAACCTATAGTCAAGATATTTCTCCTGACATCTAGACTTCCTCATAGTTTTAACTTGCTCATTCAGGTCCTGTTCTCCTTATTCGCAATTGGAGAATGTTCACCCCCTCTTGTATGTGGCAACACTGCAAATATCTGAAGAACATTATCATATCAAACATATGAAGAATGGTTGCAAGATTTGGGTTTGGCTAGTCTAGAGAAAAGAAAGGATTACGAGGGACATGATAGCAGTATTCCAGTATTTGAGAGGCTGCCACAAAGAGGAGAGGGTCAATTTATTTTTCAAAGCACCAGAGGGCAGGACAAGAAACAATGGATGGAAACTAATCAAGGAGAGAAGCGAACCTGGAATTAAGGAGAAACGTCCTGTCAGTTGGGACAATTAACCAGCTTGCCTTCAGATGTTGTGGGTGCTTCATCACTGGAGGTTTTTAAGAAGACACTGGACAGTTACTTGCTTGAAATGGTACAAGATCTCCTGCTTGAGCAGGGGGTTGGACTACAAGACCTCCAAGGTCTTTCCAGCTTGATTCTGAAGTTATATTTCCTCTAGCTAGCCTAAACACACACATACACTTTATTCCTCATAGTTTCCACAACCTTCATCTATGATGGTAGTCCTCTTCTGAATTCACTTTAATTTGTCCTCATTATCAAGGAGGCTTTTTTTTTGTTGCTCCTAATACTCTCCAGGATGTATGGAATCAATTATCTGGGCCTTTACAAAAAAAAAGTCTTTTGAGATGCTGAAGGGGAAAAATGTGTATCTTAAGTCTGTAGGTGCTTAAGGCACCCGTTCTATCCTTAAAAACTCCTGGATCCCTCTCCCCAAGTAAACAACGGCTGAACTCATTCTGGAAGTTCAGTTTCTTCACCTGCCATGCCAAATGTGATCCAGCCCTTAATCAAATGAAGCCACACAGATCTCTGCATGGACTTTTTGAGCATAGATTAGTGCATCTATGGTCAAAAGTGCAGCCAGTGGTATGGGGCTGATCTATGGCTGCAACAGGACTGGGATTTTCTAATGTTAACTGATGCTTTCCTCCCATTATCACAGAATACAAGAGGGTTCATGTAAATCTGCCCAAGCTAATAACACCCATTCTATTTTATTGTTAATTCCTATCACACTTGGTGCATTAGCTCTTCCATGCTGAAGTCACCCATACTAAGAGCATAACTCCTGGCTTTTGTTGAGTAGCATTTGTGGATCATCAAAGGCTCATGTTACCCATAATTACATGTGTCTTCTTTTGTTTCTTCTATGTAGTTCCTGCAGTTTGTCCTTTGACAAGCAGTGGTCAAATATGTGAAGCAAAGCCACTGAACCAAACTGTGTTTGGAACCAAGGTAATTTTGCCAACAGTAACATCTGCAGTGTCTCATTCGCACCTTTTGTTCCAGGTAACAAGTGATGTGTGTGCTATTTGCTTCCTTTCAGGCGCCACAATGGGGTTTTATTCACTATCTTTTAGACCACTTCCCATCGCCACTTCATCTCTGCCTTTCTCCTAATTTATAGCATCAGAACGTGTCTCTGCAGCTTTCTTTTCCCAGAATAGCACTGGCTTGGCCATTTGTCACACCGAAGCCTCTGATTCTACGCAGTGTGGTCTTTCAGCTGTGAATGGGCTACATTGTTTTGTCTGACATAATGAGGCCAGAGACTCATCGCTGGGCTCTCCCTGCTTGGAACATTCCATGAAAGATCCAAAAAAGAATGAGATTAGAGCATAGAAGCAGCCAGGCCCTACTTTTATTAATGTCTGGCTAATCAGATGCTTGAAGATGTTAAGGACTGCCATAATAAAATTTGCAGCTGTGTTTTTAAATCACTAAGCCTGAGGTCTAGGAATTGATAGAAAAGAAGAAGAAGAAGAAGAAGAAGAAGAAGAAGAAGAAGAAGAAGAAGAAGAAGAAGAAGAAGAAGAAGAAGAAGAAGAAGAAGAAGAGGAGGAGGAGGAGGAGGAGGAGGAGGAGGAGGAGGAGGAGGAGGAGGAGAATGGGGGAGGAGAATGGGGGAGGAGGAGGAGGACCTACAACCAAATTTATGTATTTTTATTATTTATTTGTTACATTTATTTGCCGCCCATGTCGCCATGGAGCTACTCTGGGCAGCCCACAACAATGAAATGGGGAAAAAAGATTTTAAAAAATGTAAAAATAACAATAGTAAAGGAATAAAACAATAAAAATAAACACTGGGAGTACAATAATCTGACATTAAACACATGAGCAGAGGGGGAACCGGAGGTACAAGGGGGAAGTGGGGTCAGCTAGTTAGCCCAGCAACCACCTCCGGTGATGTACTCCCCTATTATGTTGTCAGGGAAACCGGGAGAGCCAGGCCTTCAAGCCCTTGTGGAAGGATAGGAGAGTGGGGGCAAATCTCACATGTGTGTGTGGGGGGGGGCAGGATGTTCCAGAAGGCTAGAGCTACAGCAGAGAAGGCTCTTCTCTTGGATCCCATCAGTCAGAGTTCCTTGACCAATGGCGCTTTTCCAAGTGGTTTTTCTTGGTTTTTTTTCTTTCTCCTTGAAAACATTTTGTTTTTCATCCAAGAAGCTTCTTCAGTTCAGAACTGAAGATGTTTCTTGGATGAGAAGCAAAACATTTTTAGGAAAAAAACAAAAAACCCTAAGAAAGTCCAGTTTCCTTTTGGAAAAGCACCTTGGGTCAACCATCACCATTGAGAATCTCCATGGACCTTGACCGGTGAGATCCTCAGCAGGCCTCCTCTGCTGGCATGAGTAGGGCAGGCTTGTCTGAGTGGGACGGGACAGTTTATCAAGTAGTCTGGACCCATGCCATGGAAGGCTTTAAAGATCATAACCAACACCCTGAACTGCACCCGGAAGCAAACTAGCAGCCAGTGCAGCTCCTAAAGCGGTAATTTAACTTTTATTAAATAATCATCTCCTCCCCTGTTCCACCCCCCCACCCCACCCTGGCCCGGTCAAGATTCTTTCAGCTTTGGGATTTTTTTTCCTTCCCTTCGCTTATTTCTTACTGATTTTTAACATTTCTTCATGCTGAGTCCATGGAATTCTTTACTTGCAAAAATGGAGTAAGTTTTCCCCCCCTCCCTGTGTCTTTCATAGGGTGTAAAACACTTTCTGTAAAAATGATGGGGGAAAGAAAAATCTTGGAGATGACTGATGGGGTTTGCCCTTTCTTTGACTTAAAAAAAAGCCCTTTGAGCTCATTTCTTCACAGCAATCCAGGAGCTGTCTCCATTTAACAGCTGCTGCTTCTTAGAAAAGTCACCTCATCACGAACCATTATGTGATCATCAGGATTGTCCATTTTTCGGTTGGCGTGGTTGAGTTTTCAGATCCAGCACATTTCTGAAATTATTTTTTATAAGTTTGAGAAAAAAAAGAAATTGCTGTATGAGTGTGTGAGAGAAACAAACATATCATTGTAACTGCTGAAGATTTTTAGTAAGGGGCTAAGGGAAGAATGAACTAGTGCAAGAATACCTGAAGTGACTTGATACTGCCACTTTGGGCTTTAAATGAGGTATGTGTTATATACTGGGTTCGTTGCTTGATTGATGAGACGAGGCGAGTGAGTTCAGCAAGAATCATTATTTGGTTGCAGGAACTGAACTGGGAAACAGGGCTGCGAATGCAGCTATTTATACACTGGCCTCTAGGTGGCGACCAATAGGTTTAAAGCAACCTATTGCCTCCCTAGAGGCAGCCAATGGCGGCACTGGAGACGGGTTGTCTGAGGAGCTGGGAGCTGTTAGCCAGCTTCCCTGCTTAAACAACCTTCCAGTAATTAACCCCACATGATACTCTTTAGTAAGACAAAAACCCAATACTTACAGTATGTAAAATAATTTCTTAGCCCATCTGTGATTTTTTCGCCCCTATGTAGTAAGAAGATCCACCAGCTGGTTGTTACTTGTGGCTGGTATTCTGCTCAGATTTCCTCTGGGAACATATTTCCCAAAATGGGGTCCTGGAGGGAATCTAGGACAAACTATGATTTAATCAAGAAAACAACTGACAATTGAGATAAGGCTTGCATGCTGTTTTGAGTGCACAGGATGGTGACTTTTGCAAATAATGCCCTCAACCACCTGCAAGGTAAGGAAACTTCTCGATCCTATTCGTTCTTCTGGGGTGCAGGGCATCCCAGATAATCTTAGACAACAGAACTGGGCAACTTTTTGGTGCCTAAGAAATGCAGTAGGCTCGATAAAGCAATGGTAATAAATATTTAGAGCCCTGTTTGTCCTGGGGCTTATATACATTTTATTGTTTTTCTTGCTGCCAAACTCAGCAGGAAATTGAACTCCCATTTAATAATGTTTTTTTTTTATTGAAAAGTTTTAAAATACAATTTTCCTTTGAAAAACCCCCCTTCCCCCTCCCTCCTCCCCTCCCTACCTCCCCCCTATCTCCCCCCTCCCCCTCTCCCTCCTCCCTCCCCTGCCTCCCACCCCTCTACTTCCCCTCCTCCCCCCTCCCCCCCCCGACTTCCCAGAGCAAAATACAAGGTATATATCTAAAAAGCAATCATAAACAATCATATACTAACAATTATAAACTCTAAAATCCATCACTCTCTAGCTTATATAGAGTAAACCAATCCTTAACAATACTAAATATGTATAAAGAACTAAAATAAAAGAAAACTAGCATCATTCCCATCTATGTTCTTCCACAACACTATTACCTAGACATATTCTCACTTACACATCACAAGCACCTATCCCTATTAACCTCTCTAGCCAAAATAGGCTATAATAGATAGTTCTTACACAAATTAACCCGCATTAACCCACAAAACTTTCTTCCTCTTCCTCTGTAGTAAATTGTCCATTAATTCCAAATTGAACATTCTGTTACCATACATATCATCCCAAAACTCTTAAAAACACAACTACCACTTGACTATAAGTATATTGTGGAAGTTCCATAGATTTCTACTGGTCTTATTTTTTAATCTTTTTTGAGCGTTTTAAGGCAGCACGCGTCACCCTCTGTTCTCTAGGATCATCCAAAAGAGTTGCAGCTTGATCTCCTCCTGTACCCTTCTCGTCTATCTGTCCATCTTCATCCTCTTGATGTTCTCCTTCTCCAGATCCCTCTGCAGCTTCCAGAAGTGTTGATGGGGTTGCTTTTAAAACATTGTTGTAAAAATCATGCGCTTGCTTCACAGTACCCAAACAGTACCTTTTGCCATCATACATGAAGCTCAACCCAGCTGGGATCTCCCATCTGAACCTTATATCTCTTTGCTTGAGCTCTTGCACAAGAAATATAAAGTCCTTCCTTCTCTTTAAAATCTTTGGAGGAATTTCTTTTAGAACCAAAACTTCTTGACCAGCAATCACAACTTTAGTATCATAGGCAGCTTGTATAACTTCATCTCTAATTTCCCTTTTTACAAAATAAACCACCACATCTCTAGGCAACTTTCTCTGCTTAGCAATCCAGGAATTCACACGAAACACTTTGTCCATGCCTTGTTTTATTTCAGATGCTGGATGGTTCAATACCCCCTCAAAAGCCTCAGAAACCAGCTGCTTTAAATCTTCCTTAATATTCTCTTTTAGGCCTCTAATTCTAACAGCAAACTGCATCTGGTAAAATTGAGCCAAACTCTGTTCGCTATCCATTTTGTCTTTTAAATCTTCAATTTCCAATACTTTTGCTTCTAATATAGCATTCTTTTGAGTCAAGTCTTCCACTTGATCATCCAGCACCTCCACACATTTAGCTACTTTATGCACTGAGGACAAAATGTCTACCTTCATCTCTCTAAGTTTCTGCTCCATCCTTTCTTCCATTCTCTGCTCCAATTTCTCCAATTTCTCCTCCATCTGTGCAAATTTAACACCCATTGACTCCAAAATTAACTGGGTATGTTTTTCAAGATCCTTCGATGTCAATACATCAGGAGAATGCAACGCCTGCAGTAATGATTGTTGTTGCACCGGAGAATTTCCAGCACTCCGAAAAGTTCTAGGGGGAGGTTTAGCCGCCATCTTTTACTTACAATTGTGACGCACTTTCACTTTAAGTTTTAAGCATAGTCCATCAAGCTTGAGAGTAAAATAAAATAATCCTCTTCATCTCTTCACCTTTTCCTCTTGTACCGCTCTGCCTGCTCCTTTAAATCATAGTCCTTTCTTCAGGCAGGGATGGTTCGCAGACGCCTGGCTCTGCTCCAGGAAGTTCGGAGCAGAGACGACGGCCAGCTGGGAGCAACCCAGGCTTCGGGGGAGTTCGATCCTTCAGCCGCCCAAGCTCAAAGCTCAGGCGGCCTCGGAGAACTCTACCCCTACCTGGGGCCTCACCCCCTCCTCTTCTCCCGAGGAGGGGGCTTCAATTTCGCCCGAACAGCTGATCGACGCTGTTTCGGGCGAAAAAACAAACAGCTGAGCCGCGGGCAGCCAGGGGAGGCTGTCTTCGGCGCCGCGCCGCCAGCGGAAGTCTCCCATTTAATAATGTTTTGCAAGCAAAGTCTGGTGATAGTTTTCAAGAATTTCACATGGGCTCTTATAAAAGAACATTTCCGGACTGCTTTTCCCCCCCACCATTACCTTTGTTTTCTCAGAAAATTCATTTGAAATCTTTAAAGTAGTGGTAGGTAATTTTGGAAGGGTTTGCTAGAACCTTTGAGTTCTATCCTTCTGGAGAAGGTCAGGAGGCCTTCTGCTGACATGACAATGTCACTGCAAGGGAAATACCTGGTTTTCTTTTCTTGTTTGAGAGACAAAATAAGGCCGGGGTGTCATACCCGCAACATCATGGGACGTGTCATGATGCATCGCAACTTCTTTTGCCATTGCTGGCAATGGGGTGGGCGCGGTTTGGCTATGATGCATCTGGCCAGCGGGCCGGCAGTTTGACAGCCCGGAAATAAGGGAATGAAAATGGGAAGCTTCTGAAAAATAAGACATGCCCATGTTCTTATAGTTAATTTCTAGAAAAATATACGGAGGAAAATGAGTCAAAATCAATTCCCTGCACCCCACAAGTTTCTGATCATTCTTTGGGTTTGAGTATTAAGGCTGTGAATGGGAGGCCTTGTTTTATGTGACTGATAGTCCACTCCATTATCCAAGTTTAAGTATTGTTTAGAAGCACAGATTGCTTCCTAGGAATTCTAGAATTAGAATGATCTTCCTGCTGAGGTTTCCAATCCTTCAGACTTCTAACCCCCTTCTTGCTACATTCATGGCCAGGAATATAGTTGCAGCTACAGTAAGCCTTACAAAGGAGACTCACCCTTTAAAAGTTCCCGCACTTGTGCTTCATCTCTCTACCAGTTTGTTTCATTGCATTCAGTTACCTGGGATTTGCTTGAAAACTGCTAGATGGAAGAGGCTACTCAAGGATAATAATGCCAGCCATCTATACTGTTCCTATGTTTCATCAATTAGCAAGTTCACAGGATGGGTCCAGTCAGTGAGATGGGATTCCTGTAGTAGTGTATCATCATGCTCTCTTTCCACGCTAGCACCCTCCTTTTGCATCCAGAAGTAAAACTTGTGGAGCAAATGTTTGGCTAGAAGTTGACAGCAATTAGCTTAGCATTCTAAACTGGGACTTTCAGATCATCCTGATTTCTTCGGTTAGGCTAACATCGGAAAGAAAAGGAGACCAATCACTGTTCTGGCTTCCATCTGTAACAGCCAGATTGCAGCCTTCTGCTACATCTCCTCTGCCAGTTACTATTTGGCATTTTATTCATTGACCTTGTTCTGTGCTGAACCCACTCTACCTCTCATAGTACCAAGCCATAAGTTGCATGAAGATTCTCAATCGTCCAGGTCATGGTTGTCCTTTATTAGTTCCCCCCCCCAAAAAAAATGTTTCACTTCTCGTCCAACAGGCTCATCCATAAGTTAGAATTGAAGAAGCTTCTTGGATGAGAAGCAAAATATTTTCAAGGGGAAACCCCCCCCAATAAAGTCTAGTTGCCTTTTGGAAAAACACCTTTGGGACTACCAAAGGGACTACCAAGCCATAACATATGACAGTACTTCCCCCATTGCAATCCCAGATTTTCACATAGTAGCTGTGACTAGGGGGGTCTTCGCCCAGGTTCGCCTGGTGCGCAGTTGCGGCCCTATCTAGACCGGGATGCCTTGCATACAGTCACTCATGCGCTCGTGACCTCTCGTTTAGACTACTGCAACGCTCTCTACATGGGGCTGCCCTTGAGGACCACTCGGAGGCTCCAACTGGTGCAGAATGCAGCTGCGAGAGTTGTGTTGGGAGTCTCCCGATACTCCCATGTTACACCTTTGCTCCGTGAGCTGCATTGGCTGCCAGTTGTCTTCCGGGTGAGATTCAAGGTGCTGGTAATGACCTTTAAAGCCCTACATGGCATGGGTCCGGAGTACCTTAGGGAGCACCTGCTGCCGGCATTAACTTCCCTCCGCCCAGTGCGCTCCCACAGAGAGGGCCTCCTCAGGGTGCCACCGGTCAGAGAATGTCAGCTGGTGGCCCCCAGGGGGAGGTCCTTCTCTGTGGGTGCGCCGGATTTGTGGAACCATTTACCGGTTGAGCTCCGGATGGCGCCTGACCTTCGCTCCTTCCAACGTGATCTAAAGACCTACTTGTTTGAACAAGCTGGCCTGGCCTGATGGGTTTGGGTTTTATTATTGTTTTAATGTTTTAAATGTATTTTAACTTATTGTTCTGAAATACTGGGCTTTTTGTTTAATCCATTCTTAATTTTTGTATTTCTGTATTTTATTATTTATTGCCCTGTTCACCGCCCTGAGTCCTTCGGGAGAAGGGTGGTATACAAATAAATTTTTTATTATTATTATTATTATTATTATTATTATTATTATTATTATTATTATTATTATTATTATTATTATTATTATTATTATTATTATTACATGAAAACAGGTGACCCAACCTAAGGGGCACCCCTAAAATCAAACCCATGGACACCAGTTTTTCTTATATGCCAAAGGAGTAGTGTCGGGCCTGGCACGCCCGACATTCAGAGGGGCCGCGGAGCGACTTGCTAGGCCCCGAAAACAACCGCCGGCGCCCGCGGAGCGCCCCGCCAGGCCCCGAAACCAACCGCCGGTGCCCGCGGTTTCCTGGAGGGCCGGGAGCACGCCCGGCCGTCGCCACACCCCAGCAACCGCCTGCCCAACTCCCGGGGAAGCCACGGAGCATCCTACCAGCCTCCAGGGACTCCCGCCAGCCTCTTCGTCTCCCTGATGAGCTGCCGCGCTCCGGAAGTGGTCGCCGGCCTCCACGCCGTCCTAGTGGGCCGGGGAAAGGAGCGGCCGGGTTGACAGCGCAGCGGCAGGCCGCCTGTCAGCTGGGGAGGCCGCGGGCCAGCCTGCTGGCTCCCGGAAGTAACCAACGAGTCGGGAAGGAGTGTGGCTGCCGTGTACAGCCATGGAGCGGCCAGCTGGCTTTCGGCGACTGCAGGGGGGAGCGTGAATGCCGACGCGGCCTGACAGCCTCCAGGGCCGACCAGAGGGCCAGGGAGCGGCCGTCCGGTGGAGCGGCCGGTGGAGACCCAGCGCTCAAGCGGCAGGACACAAACGGACGCCAGGGTGACTCAGGGGTTGGTGGAGACTGCCGGCGGGGCGGGGAGGGGCTCAGGGCACAACTTACGGCAGACTGGAGAGCTGAGGGGAGAGATGAAAATATGCGGAGCTCTGAGGAAAAGGAGGGTGGTTTGGGCTAGGGGGTGGCTTACCGGTTGCAATGGTGGTGGGCGGGTGCCAAAGGGTGGGAACCATGGGAGGCAGTAGTTAAGTAGGGTGTGGGCGTGGTGGAATAATTAAGGGTGTGGTGGAGGGTGTCGGCTTTGCCGGCTATTTAACAGCGTTGAGTATGCTGTAGAATCAACGCTGACTTCGTCTGTCTTCGAGCAACTGTTTATGAGGCTAATAAACGTGGCTTAGGAGAACCAGCTCCCGTTCTGGATTCATTCTTTTTGGTGACTCGTCGGACGGGGCCTGAAAAGTAGTTTATACATGAATCTTTACATGAAGACACTCCCCTTTTTTGGTTCTGTGAAGAGAGTTGGCAGCTGCAGTTGCTATATCTCTCTGTGTTGTGTTATGTAGGACTGCCATCTATAACTTTCCCAGTTGATGCCATAATGTTTTATGAGTAGATTTACTCATAAAACATTGCTTGAAAATATTCCCTGCTTATATAAAGGTAGAAGATTTTAAAATGTTCCTTAAAAATGAGTGTTCAAGGCAAAATGTACGATGGCTAAACTTTATCTTGTTTGTGATGCAAACCTATATTTACACAAAAGTAACTCCCATTGAATGCAACCAGCCTTATCTCGGGGAAGGCATACACCAGATGGCGCTGAAATTGCCATTTTTCACTCTGCTGTTTTGATATGGCTACACTGCCTTGGTATTACTATGAATAGTTGAATGTTTTTATTAGTACTAAACACAAAATCATTGATATGTAAACTCTCAATGTTTGAAGTTTTAAATGAACTGTTGCTCACATGACAATGATATATGACAGTGCACTTTTATTTCTGATAACACTTGTTCTTAAATAGTCTCTTTAAAGTGCCTCAAGCACAATGCATTTCATGAAAAATACAGTTTATTAATGTGTCACTTTTAATGTGGAATATGGATATTATTGGCAAGTCATATAATGTCGCCTTTTTAGTCCTGATGTATGAAGATTTCTTGTTTTTAGAAAAAAACCCTCCATTTCAATGTCAGACTGCTGAGTATGATTAGAAAAAAATGATAAGGCAGCTTTTTAAGGATACTGAAGTTTGAATTAAAAACTTCTAACTACTTGGGTCTCTTTATTGCTGAATTGAATAGTAACATCACTTATAGTTCCTTAAATGTTCCTTTATA
Organism: Vipera ursinii; assembly: GCF_947247035.1. Classification (NCBI taxonomy): domain Eukaryota; kingdom Metazoa; phylum Chordata; class Lepidosauria; order Squamata; family Viperidae; genus Vipera; species Vipera ursinii. The sequence goes on along the minus strand of NC_139513.1, from coordinate 214,585,386 downwards.
AAACAGCAGTAGTAGTAGCAGTACGTTTATTACAGTCAAGAAAATCCCACATGAGAAATGTTCTTTTGTTTGCTTCATAGTTTTTAATAGATTGGGTTTTAATAGCTTATATTCAAATATTAATAATATTCAAAGAAAGAAAGTATAAAATAGGCAAAAGTTTATGTCCAATCATAACAAGAAGACAGAACGATTAAAAGAGTTAGTCCTAGTAGATGAATTTGCATCTCTTTTCATTGCAGAACATAATGTATAGGGTAGACACCTATGCCTGAATAGATATTTATAGAAGAACATCATGCTGAGGAAAAAGGGCTCAGTAGGAATACATGTTTAAACCCTTGGGATAAATTCCAAGGCAACCCTTGTAATTATAGACTTTCCTTTAGGTATATACTACTGGCCAACCAACCAAACAGGGAAGTAGATGAACACTTTCCCAATCAGTTAACTGAGGTGTCCATGAAACATGCCACTAGCAATGGAGGACTTTGACTACCCTGACCATCAACTGGGAAAAATATTCTGCAGCAAGTGGGAGATCACAGGTTCCAGATGTTTCCACCTGACAACTTTGCCATAAAACAGGTAGAGGAGAGAACTGGAAGGACAGTTATATTGGGCTTACAGCAATTCTTCCTAAGAGGGACTAACTGGTTGAAGGAGTAGAAGCTATAGGACCTTTGGGGAAGAGGACCATGTCATACTTGTCATACTTGAATTCACCATAATGTAACCACAGGTAACTGAACCAGGTCAACTAGCTTTTTAGACTTTAAGAGAGCTGATTTCAACAGACTAAGAAAGAGATTAGGAAGGATTCCATGAAGGGAACTCCTCAAAGGAAAAACGTAGAAAGGGAACTCATCAGATTTGCAGATGACACCAAACTGGGGGGAAATTGCTAACCCTTTGTAAGATAGACTCAGGTTTCAGAAGGATCTTGACAGACTTGAGTATTTGGCCCTATCCAAAAAGATGCAATTTAGTGCTGAGAAAAGGAAGATTTTTCCTGCCCCGGGTTCCTCCCCAAATGCATAGGTATAGAATAGCCCTTACCTGGCTCAACAGCAGTAACTGTGACAGAAATCTAGATATCCTAGTGGCCCACCACTTAAGTGTGAGCCAACAGTGTGCTGGAGCTGCCCCAAAAGCCAATGCAATCCTCGTCTGCATCAACAGAGGGATAGCATCAAGATCATGGGAAATGGTATTACCGCTCTATGCTGCACTAGTGAGGCCACACTTGGGATATTGGGTCCAGTTCTGGTCGCTCTGATACAAAAATGATGCTAAGACCCTAGAAAGTGTGCAGAGAAAAGCAACAAAGATGATAAGTGATCTGGAGGCTAAATCATATGGCGAATGGTTAGGGAACTGGATATGTCTAGCTTATTGATGAGAAGGACTTGGGGTGACAAGATGGGAGTCTTCCAGTTCTTGAGGAGCTGTCACGGAGAAGAAAGGATTGACTTATTCTCCAAAGCACTGAGGGCAGGAGAAAACATAATGGATGGAAGCTTGTTAAAGAGAGATCCAGTCACAAACTAAGGAGAAATTAATCAGTTGAATAGCTTGCCTCCTGGAGCTGTGGGTAGTCCATCACTGGTGGTTTTCAAGAATAGATTGGACAGTCATTTGATCAGGATGATATAAAATCTTTTGCCTTGAGCAGAAGGTTGTACTACTAGAAGACCTCTGAGGTCTCTTCCAGTCTTACGATTCTATGTTTTATGAAAACTATGAAAGAGCCTCCCAAGAGTCAGCATTAGGATTAATGCCATTTCACTTGCTTATAAACTACCTGAAGAGTGAGACTGGTATGTTTCTGATGAAACTTAACATATTTAGGATGGCTTAAAACAATACTGGAAAGCACAAAATCCAAACTGATTTCTTTGACTAATGTGGCTTATGAGTAATAAATGATGCCTAGTGGGAGTAGTAGAACTAAATCTAATTTCCTATGTAAATAATAATAATAATAATAATAATAATAATAATAAGAATAATAATAATAATAATAAGAATAAGAATAAGAATAAGAATAAGTGTTCCAATTCTGCTCAAACCAATTTCCTACCATGAAGTATAGTATTTGGGCAACTGTAAAAGGGAGTTAGACAAATTAACTGAAGCTAATCTGTCCATGGATATAAATCAGAATGGCTTTACCTTTTCTTTTGTTTCTGTGGCAATGTAACTTTCATTGCTAATTACTGAGGAACACAACTGGGAATTGTTACTGTGGCCATACCTGCTCAGAAACTTCCATAAATTTCTGCGTGCCCAGCATGGCATCAGAACTTGGGTTGAATTGACTTTTGACCTTTTATATTTGCAAATTGTCTTTGTTTCTCAGATACTCATGGTTGCAGTCATACAAGTATCTAGGTGTATCCCCGCCTTAGTTCACTGAACTGGTTTCTAGAGAGACAGAATTGGATGGCTACCATCTCTGTCCTGTTTCAGGCCTGAAACTCCCACACAGACACTTGCTAGGTGAGGAAAGCAATTTACTCAAGATTGAGCAGATAACAGCAGACAAGGGGAGATATGTAGAGATAATCCTCAATTTACTATTATTCATTCGGTGAGCGTTCCAAATTATGATAAGGCTGAATGAAGGGACATGTGACTCCTTTGACTAATGCAGTGCCGTGGTAGTCATGTGGTAAAAATTTAGGTGCTTGGCATTGTGCCCACCCTTATTACCATGGGCACTAACCCATCTAGAGTGTAAGAACAACTGGATGATCAGGAGCTGGCAGCAAACAATTAGATTTTCTATCTGTTATCCTGATCTGATAATTCCATGCCCATTTAAACTTTGAACATTACTATATTTTATGTTTATATTCTATTCTGTATCCCCTTAGAATGATTTAACTGCTTAGGGAAGGATGGCGTGTGAGAATAAATGCAAAAGATAAGCTGAATTATATACATAATGGGATTCTGCAGAGATGTAAGGATAAAAGTGACAGAATAAGAATAATTTAGTTTGAATAAATTCAGTGAAATTTCTGTTGTCCTTTTTGTGTATGCTGAATATTATGCATACGTGTGTGTGTGTGTGTGTGTGTGTGTGTTTGTTTGTTTCTTTGTTTCTTTGTATGTAGCTACAGGTATTCCTTGACTTATGACCACAATTGAACCAAGAATATATGCCGCTAAGTGAGAAATTTGTTAAATGAATTTTGCCCCATTTTACAACTTTTCTTGCCACAGTTGTTAAGTCAATCACTGCAGTTGTTAAATTAGTAACACGATTCTTTAAGTGAATCTGGCTTCCCTATTGACTTGTCAGAAGGTTGCAAAAGATGATCACATGACCATGGGACACTGTAACCGTCATAAATATGAACCAGTTATCAAGCATCCAAATGTAAATCACATGACCATAGGGATGCGGCAGTGGTCATAAGTGTGAAAAAAGGGTCATAAGTCACTTTTTTCCGTGCCGTTGTAACTTTGAATGTCACTAAACGAGCTGTTGTAAGTCAAGGGCTACCTGTGTATGCAAGGTTATTTTGCACAATGTAGGATAATGAAAATATAATTATGTCACAAAGTAAATTTCTATAATCTCTCAAAATATGAATGTACCAGCATGTGCTCACTCCAACATACTTACACACTAACATGTATATATTTCCAGGCCTCAAATCGATCCCCAGTAATCAATTTAACTACTTAGATTCAGATTTTGGCATGCTTAGAGTAGTCCCAGTGAAATCAGAAAGTATGCTTTTAGTTCCAGATCTAGTTGGAATATTCATTTTAAAAAGAATGTAAAGAAACTGGCCAGGACATCAAAAACTCATTTTAATGCAGGATTTCGGTTCTCCAGTCGTGAACCAGATGCCTTTAAAAAGCCCTCAAGGAGAAAGTAAAAAGCATTTTATGGCTGCAGGTTTTCTAAATGTATTACTGTATGCTTACTGGGGAACTAGCATAGTTAGAACTGAAGGCAATCTACTGTCAACTGAAGTTTTACGAAAGAGGCCAGAATTAATTTTTTAAAAAATCTATGTCTAAATATAGATAGCCTTTATTGGCCCTCTTTTAAAATAGTGCACACATCCCCTCAGAAATCAGATCCACTGAAATAGTCTTGAAAAAGTTCCAAAGACCTCAGGCTTACATTCTTAGATGCTACAAGGAAACTGTGCCAAGAACTGACCTGGAAGATGGATCCATCTGTTAACCACTTTATCAACACCCAGAAAAGTTCTACCCTAATATATTTCATCACAGAAATCTTGCAGAACTTTGCTTTGGTGGGTCCCATGTTTTTAGAGGTGCTCGGGAAATACTGGGTACGATGACCTCTCTTATATTCTCCACTGTGGAAGGCAAAATCACAGAACTGTGTCTCACTTACAGGGGAATTTACCGAAGAAAGCAATTAGATTTGGAAGAGTTAGTGGTAAAAGAACACAAGGCAACCAAAGAACATGGTGGCTGGATACCATCAAAGCTGACATCAGCCAGAGCATAGAACAACTCAAAGAAGTAGCGCAAGGTCAAAAAACATGGAGAGACCTGGCTCATAGAATTGCCAAGCATGGTGACATAACTGAATGGGTATCATCATCATCATCATCATCATTCACTCTATTAATTCTTTTGCTCTTCCTCTTGTCCAGTGGAAGCCTTTTACTTTCTAAACAGCATGCATGGCTCTTGAAGCTTTGAAGTTCCATGTTCAAAACACTGGAATCCATTTCAGTCCACACATCAAAAGTTTGCTTTATTTTGCATTGGCAACAGCACACGGGAATGCCAACTCAGAAATTTATGCTCCTAATTACTTCACCAGAAATGCAAATCAGGTAATTACTTGCAACTACAGTTGATTTTATCTGCAGGAGTGTGAGATTGACTGGGCTCTTGAAATACCTTTTACAGAGTTTCACCTTTACAACAAGGTTTTTGAGCAGGATATAACATTGGGCTTGGAACAAATCAAGCTGTAAGGTGATGGTGGAATGTTGATGAATTGAAACACGAGTCTGATTCAATCATGGCAATAATGGATATAAGTCTGATTTTTAAAAGTATATCAGCCCTTCACAGAAAAGGTGTTTTAAACTAAGATTGGGTTGAACCTCTTGAATTTTCCTGTGCATGGAAATTGTGACAGTCCACCTTACTTGAAAATTTATTCAGATTTTCTTTGGGTAGTGTTTTTGAGTTTATTGTTTCAACAAATGGGAATATTGGCATTGTCATTTTTCTTCTTCTTTACTCTGAAACCTTTTAGGCTGCATGTACTTCTTGACCCAGGGTGTGAGAAACAAGAAGGCTGGAAATATGATGTACAATGGGACTGTGTCCCCCATTTCTATGGTAAATAATTCACCAATGAAGTTACACCTACATATTTTTTTTCCTCAAGAAAAGAACACAGTATCTAGTCAGTAGAGCTGAGTACGCTTCAAAAATGATGTTGACAAGGGACTCTAAACCTTGTGTGAGCTCTGCACCTCTTTGCTATTCATTTGAGCCAGTGCTTTTCAGTTGTATGCTGGCTGGGGAATTCTGGGAGTCGAGGTCCACACATCTGAAAGTTGCCAAGTTTGGAAAACACCGATTTAAGCAGTTATGACTCCTTTTAAGCTTATGGGTTGACCTGAAAAATGGGGTGGCTGCAGCAAGAGTTGTATTATGAATCAGCTTTTTAAAGCAGTGGCAACTTCTTTGTGTGTTTGTGTGTGTGTGTGTGTGTGTGTGGAGGTTCTGCTTTAATGAGCAGAGAGGTGGTGTCCTCACATACTTTCTCTGGATCCTCCCTGATTGACCAAGGCTCTCTACAGGATGAAAAAGCCTTAGTTCATAAATGTATTTATTTATTTTACTTATTTAAGGCAATGCATATGGCCACCCAACTCATTCTCAGTGAGTTTAACAAAGATAAAAGCCCAAGATAACAAAGAATAAAAAGTAACACCCCCTCCCTCCAGTTTCTAAATAGAGAAAGATGGTAGAATTTAAAGTTCAGGCTTCCAGCTGTTTCAACTCTATTCTTGCTGTCTCTGCTTCCACACACAAACTGCTTCTTATAGGAAAAATACACAGGTAGTCCTTGACTTACAACAGCTAATTTAGTGACCATGCGATTTATTTTACCATTTAGTGACCATTCGAAGTTACAATGTCACTGAAAAAAGTGACTTATGACTGTTTTTCACACTTACACCTGTTGCAGTGTCCCAATGTTCCCATGAAAATTCAGTCGCTTGGCAACTGACTTCATATTTAGGATAGTTGCAGTGTCCCGGGATCCCCTTTTGCAACCTTCTGGCAAGCAAAGTCAGTGGAGAAGCCAGATTCACTTAACAACTGTATTACTAACTTAATAACTGCAGTGATTCACTTAACGGCTGTGGCAAGAAAGGTCGTAAAATTGGGCAACATTCACTTAACAACAGTCTCGCTTAGCAACATAAATTTTGGGCTCAGTTGTGGGCGTAAGTCGAGGACTACCTGTAGGAGCTCTTCCTTTCAGATCATCTCCTCTGACACACAGCTTAACCCCTTGCCCAGTCTTGTGGGGTAGTGCATCGTGGCTTAACCATCCCTGAAATGGGACTAAACTCCCATCAAACTCAAACACATCTCAGCTTAGCTCCCTGTTCAATTTTGAGTCAGCCCTCATGGTTATGGTTCACATAAGACTAGCATCAGACAGAACAATTCTCCTAAATAGATTCCAAAACAGAGACGTTGTTAATTGTATAAGTAATCCTTCCTTTGCAATATGCTTCCCATTGTTGAAGAAAGCTTAAGGAAGTGGCATAAACAGGAGGGCCACTCAAGACATAAAAGAAGAGTCCATGAAAAGGGGTAGGTCTCTTTGCATCTTTGATCCTAGCCAGGTACTGGTGCAAATATCACTGCAGAATAATCACTGTGAAATGATGATCTTGTGAACTCCACCGACTTCAAAGAGCTAGACTGATTTTATGCTAAGAGTTTGCCTGCATTAAGGGAGAAGAAACTTGCTATGGCAATTTGCCTCTAAACTTCATTATCTTGTCAGTGTGATAGCAAAGGCACATTGTCCATATTGTTGACTTCAGTATAATTAAATGGGGAGGATTTTTTTTCCAGAAAAAAAAAGAAATCAAAGGGGTATTTTATTATTTTCTAGTGTATCTTTGCGAGCTAGACATTATATGAAACGAAGCATACAATTCAATACAGCCGACCTTGACTGCTGTTCAGTTTAGTTTAAGATCTGTTCTGAAAAACTGTTGGTATAGATAGTATATGACAAATCTGAGACTGATGTGAGATGTTTCCATTGGGAAAGCTAAATGATAACCTCCTGCAATAAAACTTAACCACTTTTATTGTGCTATTAGTGTTAAGATAGAAATGTTGCCCGTTATTTTTATTTTTTTAAAAATCCACATACAAATTTACACTGAACTGTATGTTAAAATACACATTCACATCCTCTTCCAAATCTGAATTTCTAGACATATTATTTCCTTTGTCGGAAAGCAATACAAAATAGGATCTCTACAGGTTTATTTTGCTCTCTTGGTGTTAAGAGCTTTGAGAAATATGTATGAAAGCTATTAGCTAACTGAGATCCCATTAGTCTAGAACAGGGGTAGGCAACCTTGGCTCTTTTATGACTCGTGGACTTCAACCCCCAGAATTCCTGAGCCAGCTATGCTGAGGAGAAAGTGAGGGTTTCCAAGCTGAACCATGCTGGCTCAGGAATTCTGGGAGTTGAAGTCCACAAGTCATAAAAGAGCCAAGGTTGCCTACCCCTGGTCTAGAAGAATCTTTTCTAATGCTTATACAGGCTGGGATGTTGAGATCTGAGTCCCAGACTATTTGAATCAGGTGAGAAAAAGGAGTTCTAAGGGTATTGTCAAATGCGGTATGGAAATGTTCATCAGTCCCAACCAGCCTAGTAAATCACTGGCCTGATGGACATTATAATTATGTGTGCTTTTCTAAAAATCCAGTTTGTTTTGCTGCCCCTTTGAAAAGGCAGTTTTCAGATCTAACCCTCTCTCTATAGGATTTATAAAAATTAAAAACAATTTTCAAAGGAGATCAGACTTGCATTTTTTTTGCCTGATAGCCAAAAATCAGTTCCAGCTTAAACATATACCCACAAAAAAGACCACCCTACCTATAAAGCATAAGGCCTAATACTGACATAGACCTTTTGAATATTTTTCCTAAGTGCTCTTTGGAATGAGCATAGGACGTACAATCTCACTGATGGGGGAAAAAAATCAATCTCTCAATCCCTCTGTAGATCTTTTTTTGGGGGAAATGGGGTATCCAGGACAAAGATTATCCAGGATTTGTTAGTCCTGATTCCATCACAAATTCTCAGTTGAAAACTCAAAATCTGTCCCTAGAGGAACGTTACGTTGAATTACGTTACATCCTTAATTGAAAAGCTACTAGTCAGGGAAGGTGAGCCTTATTAAATTTTCCAAACATATATTACCAACTTTTGATAGTCTTTGCCCAGCGTGCTTCCCATATCAAAACTCAGGTGGGGAGAAAAAAGACCCAGGGACGAAATAAGCTTCGGCAAATTCAGCTCTGTCCCTTTTTCCCTCTCTTGTTTTATATCTGAGTTGAGCAGATCGGAGTTTAAATGAAAAATTCTGTCCCTTCACACCACCCCTGGCCGCCAGCTTCCTTTCCTCGCTTATACATTATTCTGACAGAGAAAGCATCTAAGGCAACATTATGTTTATCATGGTTGAAAGCAAGTGGCAAAACAGCGAGGAGCATTGTCCCAGATTGTGGCTTGATCTACTCCATTTTGATTTGCGAGATGTGCAGTGTCAGTCTTGGGAGAGTTGTTCTGGGAGTAAATAACATCTGCTGTACGACAGGCTGGCAGAACCTATTTGTAGTATAATTAAACAGCAATCATTTTGTTGGAGAGTAAACAAGAAGATAAACAGTCCATGAATTAACAAGTACAGCACCAGGGCATTGTTGGTGTGTTGGGTTTTTTCTTTTTTTGCTTCCTTTTCATCAGTACAGAAGATTCTGAAATAAACTTGCCATTTCTTTCTGCAAAGAACTCGGTCCAGTGCCCAATTAGAAGACATACATCTAGGCCAGGGGTAGGCAACCTTGGCTCTTTTATGACTCGTGGACTTCAACTCCCAGAATTCCTGTGCCAGCATGGAAACCTCTCCCTTTCCCCTCAGCATGGCTGGCTCAGGAATTCTGGGAGTTGAAGTCCACGAGTCATAAAAGAGCCAAGGTTGCCTACCCCTGCTTTAGGCAAAGACATGACTAATTTTGCAATTTTCTCCTGGGATATATCCTTATTCCACTACAATCCTTCTTCCTTTCTTTCCTGAATGAAGGCAAAGATACCTGTCCCAGGATAATGTTGCAGGATCCAATGTAAATCAGTCATGGGCCAAGGTTTTGTCTTCTGAGCTTGACTTGTGCTGGAGCCCATCCTCAGAAAACAACTCACTGTCCAGAAAGTGTGCACTGCGCCATCATGCCCCATCGTATTCCTCCTGAACACACACATCTGCAGTTGGATCTAGCCATGTTTCTGCTATTAATGTTTTCTTCTTTGAAACATTTTCTGTCCTGACCCTGGCTTCCTATCTGTCAGGAAACATTGTGGCAGATACTGTCATAAGTTGTGGCACAGCCTGGTCTGCTTGCCTGCCATGCTTATGTTTGTGCCTGACTGAATGAAAGTGGAAGAACGATTATGAGGAATGTTTTCCTTACTTAAAACGTCCCACTGCTCTAGTGGAAGTGTAAGATGCAGTTCTATTTGTAAACAACTGAAGCGTAATATCTGCAATATATCATGTAAAGGTATAATCACTGTCAAAATGACAAGGCAGCATCAGAGGAACTGACTGCAGTAATTGACAGAAATGGTGATCAGGCTCCAAAACTGTTTTCTGATTGCATATTCATGATCCTTCCCTATAATATACAGCAGTTACTGTGTGAGTTATTCTAAGTGGCTGTTTTAACATCACTAGACTGACACTTTGTACTCTGAGATTTGCAAGTCTAAATAGGGGTTGCTCTCAAGATGTCTAACTCTTCAAATGAGGACTTAGCTGGGAAGCACATTAGAGAACATACAGGCGTAAGAACAGCTGCTCCACTTCTTCTTTCACTGGTGGATGATGCTGGTTAAAACTCTGCAGGCTTTTTATTTTACTTTCCTTGTGTCCTTGTGACCCTTGCTTGCACCATTCCAAGCCTCAGTTCCAATGAGTCCACAGCTTTGGTTGACCATTTGGTTGACCATTAGGCAGCTGGTTTTGACCTGCCTCACTCTGTCTGGATGAAATTGACCAGAATTCGGGGTGATGCTGGAAGAGGTCCCCTTGTTGCGACTGTGGTGCTGATATGCAAACAATGAAACATGTTGAGCAAGATTGGTCACAATGTACATTCTCTGGTTCCCTAGATGATCTGCACAAAGCAATGCCAGAGGCTGGATAGCTGAATTGGACATCCTGTTGTGAGGGCACTGCTATACCCCTGTAGAAATTTTGTATATAATTACGTGGATTGTGTGTATATGTTTACTCATCTTCTGTCATGTTCTCATCACACACTAAATAATAATAAATTTTAGGTTAGGTACAAATGGGACTTTTCTCAAGTTCTGGAGGCGTTTACAGAAAGCTGGGGGCTTCTTAATATTTTAGGGTTCAATCACCATGTACCAGCAAGGATAGATTTTATGGTATGTTTTGTCAAACAATGACTCCAGTTGTGGCATTGACTAGTGTCTACTTGTATCAGTATTTAGTTAAAACAAAACCCAAAACTAAGCCATACAATTATATGGAAGTAACATATAAAGGAAGAAAAATGCTAACATACAACATCCATTTTCTTCTCTTCTGATTTTTATTTATTTATTTTAATTCCATTTATATCCCGCCCTTCTCCGAAGACTCAGGGCGGCTTACAAGCTTAGCAGTAGCCTTCATTCTATGTATGTGCAGCATTATTACAAAGTCAGCTTAATTGCCCCCAACAATCTGGGTCCTCATTTTACCTACCTCGGAAGGATGGAAGGCTGAGTCAACCTTGAGCCTGGTGGGATGCGAACCTGCACTAATTGCAGGCAGCTGGTGTTACTTAAGGAGGCATTAGCCCACTGCTCCACCAAGGCTCTTTTTCCCTGCATACTCAATCTGCTCTCATTTTCCAGTCACCTGGGAATTGTGCTTGTTTTTTCCTCTCCCTACCCAACCTGAATGCCCTTTCTCCCCTGTATTTATGCCACATAATTTCTTTTTATCTTATCACCAACCCCTTTATTTCCTTTTCTCTACACTTAGTCTTTCATAATCTTCATATGTCTGGGAAGAGATTTTATTAGTAATAGGTTTCACACATGACTTGGGAATAAGTTTCACGGAGCTTCGTGGGCCTTCTGAGTAACAAATTTAAAATTAAGTTTAATTAACTGTGAGGTGTTCAAGCTTCCTCTGGTATATAGTCAGACCAAAAGGCAAAGGAACAATCATCTTACCAGCAGGGACCATCTACAGCTTTGAAAACCTTCCTCTGAAACTGTCCCACATTTAGTTGACACCACAGGAAGAGCATATTTTGTAAGACGAGTGGAGAATATAGGGCTCCAAAGCATAGGCAGCCATATTGTCTTATTGCAATCCTTTTTGCCATAGCATTTTGAAGTCGACAGCAGATGCAGACTATATTGCAAGCCCTAAAATAAGCACATTAAAAAAAACCTAAGATTTTCTTTCTATTTCTTCCCAAGAATGAACTTTTGCGCATATGTTTGATGTGGCTTTACCCAATCTGGGGCCCTCACCACCCCCAATTGTTTGCTCATTCCAAAATACAAAAGGCCACATTGCCTCTCCTGTGTGCCATCTTTTCCCTGCCACCTCCAGGATGGGCAACCATTTTAGGATCTGTAATACCTGGCTTGGCATATTTTTTTCCTTTACATTGTTTGGGGGGAGGGGCGTGTTTTAAATTTAAATTATGCTTATTGCCTTTAGCATGCCCTTCAAAAGTAACACACAGCTCTTGGCTGCTGAAAAGTTATTCAACCTTTTTAAATATATTTCTACGGCACGGAGAACTTTGAAGAGGCTAACAGTGTCTTATTAGTCTAAAAGGCAATCTGAATCCAGGTGTTCCCCAAACCAATGCATAAAGAGACACGTTGAACAATTTCAGTTGAACATCTCAAAATATATGAATAACCTTGCCCCAGAGCTTTCTTTTTATGGGGACTAAGCATCATTTGTTGGCTTTCATCCAGTTCATGACTGACTGCAACCATATTTCTGCTTCTTATCTGGCATCTGATGAACCAGGGCTTGAAATGGATGGCATCAGCATATAGATATTGCCCTCATCAAGATCCCTAAGTTATTATTTTTCAGAGCCAAACATTGGTTTTCATTCAAACGTTATAATTACAGGTGATAAGGTGAAACCTAAAAGGACTTGTAACATCAATGCCTTGGGCTGAGAAGCAATTCTTTTCCCTGTTCACTTCTGGAATAGTGAAATGCACTTGACCGTATCTAAGTCTTCCTATTAGAAACTCAATCCAGAAGAAGACCAAACAGCTGCTGAAATGTCCAGCAGAATTAGTACATTTGTAATTTGGCAAACGTGTAGGTCATTCAATATGGTGACTAAGACAATCTCTGTTCCAACATAAGGCTTGAAACCAGATTTTAATATCACCTGAAAAGACCTTTCAGAAGCAGGTGGCCATTGAACAAAGCAGAGGGATAATATTAAATGGAAAAAAATCCTTATGGCAGTCCAAAAAAAGGTAAGATAGTAGTCATAGTAGTATGATCAAAGCCCCGCCCCTCTTCTTGACATTGTACTTGCCTCAAAGGCATGGAGCTTTGATCATGCTGCTGGGACTACCATATTGCCTTTTCCCTTATGGATGCTGGTGTCATGGCCTCAATTCTTCCTCTCAGATTAGCTTCTTTAAAAAAAATATGGCTGCTGCTTATATCTTCCCAGCCATTTGTTAGTTTGACCCTCAAAAGTGTTGAGAGCTGCCAGCAAAGCATCTTTGCAAATATAGGAATGGTCAGGTTTTTTTTGTCTTTAAAAGTGGAGATATTAGATTTCTCTTCCCATCTTATTTTTAGGCATTTATGATTCAGAAAAGCCTCTCAAAGAGAGACTGAATAGGGCTACATCTCTCTAGTACTGTAAGTACCAATAGTTCTTGACTTACAACCATTCGTTTAGTGACAGTTCAGAGGGAAAGAATGGAAACAACGCACACAGGCCAACCATAACTAAAGTCTTATGAATTGATTATTAAGACACTAGCGAAACGCCTTCAGACCAACAGTCAAGTAAGCAATACCCCAATCAGGAAACCGCCAAAGAGCCATTAGTAAACAGCCCAACCAAAGAATGCCTAAGACCGCCCCCACCCACCCAAATAGGCAAGACACCAGAATATAAATGGACAGCAAACCCCACGCCTTACTAGCCCTGAGGATGTTGCCTAATTAGGGTAATGAAATATCTGCAAGAAAACAAGTAAGCTCAGAGAGTACCAAGGACCCCTTGCTAGTGAAACGCCTCCAACACGTGCAGGTCTTTCAAACTACATGAGCTGCAGCAAGCCAAAAAGGCAACACAGTACTAATACTCACCCCATCCTCACCCCTAACACACATAACAGATACAATAGGTTTCAGGAGGGAAGGGAAAACTTATCATTCAAGCGTGAAATAAAATCCAGTCAGTATGGAACTCCCAGTGCAGCATGTTAAAGATCTATTGTAGTTGCGCAATATACAACAAAAACTTCCCAACTTCAAAACTTCTTTCCTCAGTACAGATGGACCTTGACTTATATTTAGTGACCGTTCGAAGTTATGACAGCACTGAAAAAAAAAGTGACTTATGGCCGGTTTTTTTCCACACGACCAAGTTTGGATACTTGTCAACCGACTTCTATTTAAGACGGTTGCAGTGTCCTGGGTTCATGTGACCCCCACCTTCGGATGAGCAAAATCAATGGGAAGCCAGATTCACTTAACAATCATGTTACTACAACCGCAATGATTCACTTAACAATTGTGGCAAGAGAGGTCGTGCAATGGGGCAAAACTCACTCAATAGCTATCGTGCTTACGGACAGAAATGTTGAGCTCAGTTGTAGTCGTAAGACTACAAGACAATCTGTAACTGTAAGATTCCCATGTCCTCAAAAGACGAAGTTGTCAACCTAATTTAGAAATGGCCTACTGTATTTCTTCCTATTGCTTATGTAATAAGGCTTAACAAGACTTTCCCCTGGGACACCAGAATTATTAATTAGTAATCGTTCTCTTCTTGTTGCTGGCACAATTCATGAAAATATCAGAGACTCATAGTTGGCAGGTTCCAATAAAAGTATTAGGTTTATCCCATAAGCATCTTACATAAGTGGGAGCTTTGCTTAGGTTTAGTATCTGTTTCTTTTCAAGAGGACATTGAGAGTATTCTTATGACCAGTTTTTCAAGACATAATCATTTCATTAGTCCGATCTTTCCTGCACATCTGTGCGTTTACAAGGACGTCTGTCTACTTGCTTCCCTTTTGTAGATGCTAAGCATCACCATAAACCCGTTATCTTCAAGGGTCTTTTACAAGCACGAAAGATCATCCTACAGTATTGGGCAGCCTTTACGAGTAGTACTGGCAAACTGCACAGGACAGTCACCATGTGGTGGCAGTAGTGGGTTGTGTAGGTTTCACTGTGAGGTCTCCAGTAGTGTAAATTCACTGTAAAGAAAAAGAGAGATAGCAGATAAGCTCACAAATGCTAAGAGGATACTACATGTATGGTAGAAACTCTGTAATTAATTTATAATGGTGCCTCTTCACTAGAGTAGCTCCTGCAGGCTGTCTTTCTTTCTTTCTTTTTCTTTTTAATAATTTGTTTTGGCAGTCCCAAACAGCAATTCAAAAGCATCTGCAGAAGTCAGATTGAAAAGAAGAGGCAATATCTTTGCTTCTGGCAAAACCCTCGGCTTTTTTTCCCTCTCTCACCTACTGGGAATATTTACTTTATTACTGTTTTTTTTTTAAACCATGAGATAAATATTAAGAATCCAGTTACGTACATACCTACGTACTTGTTAGGATATTCCCTTTTGCTATAAGCAATGATTATTCAGAGGCCAGGAAAGGAGGAGGAAACAGGAAGCCAAAGAAAGGGAATGAAAAAAAAGGAAAATAAAGAAAAAAGAAAAGGAAACAAACCTGAAATGAAATGAGAGCAGCATCATTTGCACCTTTTACAAACTGTCCTGTGCATATTGTCCTTCACAATGAGTTCATTTTTCTTGTCAAATCACAGGTACTTTATTTTATTTATTTATTTATTTTAATTCCATTTATATCCCGCCCTTCTCCAAAGACTCAGGGCGGCTTACAAGCTTAGCAGTGGCCTTCATTCTATGTATATGCCTGCTTATTAGGGCTTTCACACACACACCCCAAGCGGCATTATTACAAAGTCAGCTTAATTGCCCCCAAAAATCTGGGTCCTCATTTTACCTACCTCGGAAGGATGGAAGGCTGAGTCAACCTTGAGCCTGGTGGGATGCGAACCTGCACTAATTGCAGGCAGCTGGTGTTACTTAAGGAGGCATTAGCCCACTGCTCCACCAAGGCTCTTTAACGTTTGAAATGTTAATTTTTCAGATCCATGCTCCTTGTTGCAGTATACAATCTATCTAATATTTTCTGCAAACCATCTGTGTTCTTAGCTAACGACACAGCATTATCTGCATTGAAAAATACGTACTCATGCCCCAACCAATGCATTTCTAAACATTGCCAAAAGCATTCTTTTTTTTTTAACTTCGATTCATAAAATTTTAAATAACTAAGGGACCTGAGGCATCTTTGTCTTACTCCCTACTCAGTGTTGAACCATTTACTTTCTATTTATTCTTCTGGAGGTTTTACTTCTATCATGTAAAACAGAGCTCCCCAACCTTTTGGGCACCAGGGACCGGTTCTATGGAGTAAGATTTTTCTGCCGACCGGAGGGAGTGTGGTTTTGAATACTGCCTGCATCCCACAGATGGGGCTTCGCTTGTTTGCGTGGTCTGGTTGCTGGCATGCTGCGGCCTGGTGCCAGTCCATGGACCGGGGGTTGGGGACCCCTGATTTAAAATATATTAAAAAATGGGTTAAAATATAGAAAATAAAATAAATATATTTATTCACAAAGCAACCTCATCTTCATGCAGAATTTTTCATAATTCAAGCCTACGCACGATAGGTTTCTCTTCATCAATGAAAATACACTAAACTTTCTCACAGTGATATATTTCTACTAAAGAGCAAAATTCTGGAGGTCAGAATTCTGTCAAACATCTTCGTTTAGTAATGGACGTCAATAAGCTTAAGAAGCTCACTTAATAAGCTTATCCCCCTCCAGTTTTTGCATTGACTCTTACTTTCTATCGGGGAATAGTACAGGTAGTCCTCAACTTACAACAGTTCATTTAATGACCATTCAAAGTTACAAAGGCACTGAAAAAAGTGACTTATGGCCATTTTTCACACTAGTAGCCATTACAGCATCCCCACGGTCATGTGATTTACATTCAGGATGCTTGACAACTGACTCACATTTATGACGGTTGCAGTGTCCCCGGGATCACATGATCCCCTTTTGCAGAAAGCAAAGTCAATGGGGACGTCAGCTTCACGTGACAACCATGTTACTGGCTTAAAAACTGCAGTGATTCACTTAACAATGGTGGCTAGAAAAGTTGTAAAATGGGGCATAACTGACAAATTTCTCACTTAGTAAGCTAACGACTTGGCTCAGTTGTGGTCGTAAGTCAAGGACTACCTGTAATAGCATGATTCCAATCGTCAGGAACAGATGCAATCTTCACATATGCTAAACACAGCCACAGCATGAATCACACACACCCCTGTTTTAACATTTCCTTAGTTACACCTACTGCCTTGCTACTTTTCTATGTTCTCATAGCATTTATGACTTCTTTTTTATCATGTTTTTTTTCTTGGGCATCGCATTTATAGCAAACATTTCAGTTCCACTCTTTGATATGCCACTATTACTCTCATATAAATCTCTAAAATGTACTTTGAAGCATTCAGTCACTTCAATTTCACACCAAATTATTTTGCCACCTTTATTTTTAATTCTGTTCACTCTTCTGTGGGCTGCTAGCCTAGCAGTCTTCGCCCACTTCCAAAACAGCTTTTCAGCAAAATCACTTTGATTTTCTCTGCATTTTTTTTAATTGAACCATTGCTTTTCAGCAATCTTTTTCCTTCTATAAAGATTATAAATATGTTTCTCTTATTCTAATCTTTTGCAACAATTATTCTCTTATGTGCCTTGGTTTTCATCCATGGCCTCTTTTGCTTCATCGCTCAGTCAGGCATGCATTTTCATACTTCTTATTAGCATAACAGCTTCTTTGTAACATAATTCTTTTCACTCTGACCCAAGCAATTTGTTTATGTTGACTACCCATTCATTCTGTAGAAGGTTAAATATATTAATACATTTTCATACAGGGTACATATATTCATTCATTTTGCTTTCAATCGCCTTCAGAGGAATCTGCAAGGAGACCAATAAAAAAATTCAATATGACAGCTGCTTCTATGTAGGTTAGATGCATGTAAATAAGAGGCAGAACTTTGATTACATGGTCATGACTGTAATCTTGACTTTTATGACATTTCCTACAAATCCCCTGTAGGAGATGACCAGTCTCAGGCCGAGCGAGGGGTTAAACACATCATCAGTCTCAAGTCCCTTCGTGCCCACAAGGTATTTAAGTCCAGCCCTCCATGAATTCCTTATTCACCACCAAACTGCTTTAACTGTTAGTAGTTCAGATTCTTGTAGAGACCATAAGCTTGCAATAAATCTTTATACCCATTTGAACTGCCTGGATCTCCTGTCTTCCCTGGTGCTTGACAGCCCCATTCACCTCTCTTTCACTTCTTTTCTTCCATATCCATTTTTCCTCATAATTCACCCTTGACACTATTAAAGGTGATCTGTCTTACTTTCAAAGTCACTCCTTATCTTGGTATGTTTACCTAATTATCTCAATCTGATCTCATAACCAATCAAATCAACCATTATTTTAGTTTTGTATTTTGTACTTTGCAAAGTGTGTATACATATACATACATACATATATATATATATATATATAAAATCAGCATAAGCCTAGTTGTATCCACACACACACACAAACACACATATATGATTAGACTTATGCTTAAAGATTTATTTAAAACAGACTCTTTTCCTCGAGTGATATCACTAAATTGTCACTATTCTCACTGGCTCTCTGAACTGTCTAATCAGTTTTTATATACTTTCCCACCAATCATTCCCACCAATCATGATACCTAGCAGGACAGTTCATGTTATTTAGCAGAACAATACTTTTTCACCTGGGTCACATTAATTCAGAATTTTGTACAATTTTTCCTAAACTCATCAATCATTCTTCTATTATCACCATTCAGGGGAATGTAATACGCAACTATCACTCACCAATAGATTCCCATTTTCATATACAACTACAGTCACCCAGATGATGCCAATTCATGCTTCCTGATATATGTTTTACCCCTGTTCCTTCATTTCCCTAGATGTGTTCATCAGTTCTCCGCTGCAATACTGCTCCACCTTCATTCAGAGCTATTACATCATTCTGTTTTCATTTCACTGGCATACCACATCTTGATTTTATCCATCAATTCATCTAGTAATCCTTTAATCCATTTATCTCTTACATTCCAAGTTGTTGTTATGAACTGCTCTGTTTCCTCTGATTCATCGAATTGTCAGCCTTGGTTGCCAATAGGCCATTAAGACTTGCATATCAGTAGGAGCAGGTATGGGAGAAGTCAGGTGAGGAGATGCCAGATGCTGGTGGGGCCCCAACTGAGAAAAAGCCAATTGCTTGGCTCTTTGAGAAGCAAAGATGCCAATGCCCTCAACTAAGCTGCATCTTTAGCTGGCTTTCTTAAGAAGCCCTCCCTTCAAATAACAGTGTCAGATTTACAATTCTGTATCCTTGCTTCCTTTGCTGTTCAGGGATTTTTGGATTATGACCCAGACTGGCTCTTGACTCCTGGCATTTGACTGTTGGATTGTTGTGGGTCACATCTGCCTCTCTGTCCCTGCCTGAACCTCTGCTACATTTGTTTTTTAATGGCACTGACTCTGGACTGAACTCTGTGCTGCTCACACCATGACCAGCTATCAGATATGATCTCATACTCCTGAACATTTCAAGGGGTGTAGATGCATCTGCTCACCTCACTGCCCTGTAATTTGCCTGTACTGCTTTTCAAGATGGACCAGGACATTTGCAATCTTCACTATCTCTTGGTCATTAGTAGAAAGATCTATTCTATCCAACAGACCCTCTCCATGCCCAGTAGGCTTTGGTCAATCAAAACTTTTGTCTTTTCTAAAGAACGAAATTATAGACCAGATTACCAGACTTACAGTAGTCATAGCACTATCATGTGCAGTATGATATTAATTAAAATACAATGAAAGAAAGTCTCCTCTGTTCTTTAAAAACCTGCTTTGAATCTTGTTTAATCCAGTGGTGTGTTCTGTACCAGCCTACTACCGGCCCTGCAGAAAAGGCAGGGACAACCCCTTTTACAAAACTGCAAGAGGCTGGAACTAAGCCTGCCAAATTTATTAACATAAAACAGAGCAAACAGAGCAAAGAGAGCAAACACGAACCATGAAACAGGAGCTATTCAAACGGTTGCCTTCAGCAAACCAGCCCTCCCACACATCCCCCTTTTAAACAGTTCAGGGCGTGGCTTCTCTCTGCCTCCTTCCGAGGTGCCCCATTGCCTTCCTCTGTTTACTCCTGATTGACTGCCTCCTGCGTCGGGCGACCTTGAACAGGGCCAGCTGTGGGTCATCTTCATCCACGCTGTCAGGCTCACAGCTGGGTCTGCGTCGTGACCAGGTGGGAGGGGCCTGGCTGAGGGCTCTGCGGAGCCTCAATACTATCCTCAGCAAGGTCTCCAACACCCCCCTCCTTCTCCTCTGAATCGTCCGACCCAACTGCCGAACCCACAGGCTGACCCTGAATCACAACACTGTGTCCAACCGTGGCAAACTTTAAGACCTATGGACTTCAACTCCTAAAGTTCCATGGCTGGCTGGGCTATTCTGGGAATTGAAGTCCATAAGTCTTATAGTTGCCAAGGTTGGACACCCCTGATTTAATCAAAGAAAGATGGAGATCTCCTCAAGCTTTACACTAGACACTTTCTTCCTTTGACTATTTACTTGAAGAGCTTCAGTCTGATTGGAACATGTCCTTCACAACTACATCATGTCATAGAAAATTATCAGTTTTCCCTGCAGGAAAGCAGGAGGTGGAGGTGGAGGAGGAGGAGGAGGAGGAGGAGGAGGAGGTGGAGGAGGAGGAGGAGAAGAAGAAGAAGAAGAAGAAGAAGAAGAAGAAGAAGAAGAAGAAGAAGAAGAAGAAGAAGAAGAAGAAGAAGAAGAAGAAGAAGAAGAAGAAGAAGAAGAAGAAGGACTTCTGCATTTGGAAGCTGTTTCTTTCTACTAAGTTGCACTAATAGTTTAATGAGAGCTGGGTGACTAATTCATAATGAATAATTTAACGGACAAAGTTAGCATTTCCTGCTTACAGAATTTCCTTCTAATGATTCATTATTTAAAAATTATGTAATCAACCATTTTAAAAATAACATTAAAACCCCCCCAGATAAATGACTTGCCAATGACATTTTGCTACCAGCATTTGCTCATGGGAACCTTATTTGGGAGTTGTAAATATCCGGAAAAATGGTCACACTGTGATTCCCCCCCATGACACTTTTGCAAGCTTGGTTGCCTTCTGAAGGAACACATGACTCTGGGAAGCCAAATGTAGTCTCCTATGAATATTCAGGAGGGCATCCAACTTGGAAATTAGGTTTTTGCAAACATTTTTGTCATTGAAATGTAAATGCATGTTTTAAAATGCCAATACATATGCAAGTAGAAACTCAAGACTTCTGAAATCACAGAATGTCTATACTCTATTAGCTAAGACACCAGGAGGCATAAAAACACATCGTTTAGATAGTCCTAGAATAGAGGCAGGTTCTTCAGAGCTTCCATCAAACCTCCTACTGCTAGGAGGTTTGCAGAAAGGCATATCTGGATTCATCTCTCTCTCTCTCTCAGCATCAGTGCCTCATCAATGTTCTAAAGCAGGAACTAAGCACAGTGAGAGGATGTGCAATTAAGAGCTTCTTTTACTTTGTTAATTATTCATTAAAATCACATTTGTTTTGTTAGTCATCTGTTAGACTGACATTTGTTTCAATACTTATATTTCGTTCTTCCCCTCCTGCCACCCAATTTTGACTCTTGATTTTTCAATGTCTTTTTTGAGACCTGCCATTATGCCTCGGGTATTATTTTGCAAACTCCTGCATCTAACGGCTCCTCTTGTTCCTGACTATCGGTTTTGCCCTAAATATCCTGCAAAAATACTTAGATACTGGGAAAAATAAAGATCAGTTACCTGTGGTGGTCAATAAGACTGGCATTTTATTCAAACCATGATCAGCTCTAGATGCTATTAAAACAGATATTCATTTAATTCAAGGTGGACAGATCGAGAAAGGACTAATCAACAGCATCTAAGTAGGGTGTTTCTGCCACAATTGCCTCAGAATTGTAACTTCTAATGTGTAATGATGAAGAATGAGCGCATTCGTAGCTTAGGTTTAAAGTCCCATGACTAAGACATCCACATTCCCATGGATTAGGTATTGCAGGACCTAACCTATGGAAGGTTAGCATTCTCATGGAGATGCCACCTAAAAAAAGTGCTTCTACACAAGTATGCCTCTGCAGAGAAAATGGCTACACTGGTGCCAGTTCTCTGATCCCGTAGACTCAGCCATGGAGTGTGGTGGTGGAGAATCACAGCAAAAGATCTATTTTCCCTCTTTCTCTCTCCTACCCCCCCCCATATCCCTTATAACTTCTACTGCCATAAGTTAGGAAGAGAAGCAGGAAGAAATGGTGTCTTTGTCTTCTGCTCTGCTATGATCACGCCCCGGGATCCAGGAATAGCCAGCAGAAGACTAGTGGGTCTTCTGCTGCCATCTTTCAAAAAGCTCCCGTGTTGCCACATTTTATATTGCACCATTGTTTAAAGCGGATGTGGCAGGAAAGGTGGGTTATAAATATATTATTGAATGCATTCAGATTGATAGCTATAATTAGACTGTAGGTGTATGGATAATTATTGCCTTCAACATTTTAATGAATTACAGCATGAGTCTGGTACCAGTCTGTAGGAAGTAATAAACACATGGTAATTGAAATCCCTTCATCAAGCTGTTTCCTTTTTCATTTCATTTTTGAAACCTGTTTTAATCATTTTTCCCCTTCTGTTGTTTTTTCCACCTGGAGGAAAAAATCCCCCCCCTCTCAGCTTTCATTAAAAAGGAGAGGTTTTAATTCCATCAAACATTTGCAACTATGCATTCACAGACACACATGTAGAGATAATACAAGGTATATTTTCTATGGATTATATGTCTAAGAACATGGAAGTGACGGAAGTGACCGTACTTTAATATTAAGATAACCTCATGGTTCTGAGATGCTCTCCAGGAATTCCAGAATGCATTTATATTTGCCTTCTGAGACTGGAGAGAAACCTTAAACCTTAATTTAATGTCCCTCTAGGTCCCATATCTTGTCCCATAGAGGCTTAAAATCTTCACTAGTCTTGGAATTTGTGATGGGAGAAAGTTACCTTATTTTAAACCAGCGAACAGGCAAAGATTCAGTTCAGAGGTTTAATTCAATGTGATTTAATAATCCAGGCCATTTGATGATTGAATGCTTTTTGCAATAATGCATGTTTTTCAAGTTTCAAATAATTTTTTTTTTCAAAAACCCATGATTTGAACTGAGTTTGTTTGTGTTCTGAATCAAACTGCTTGATACTGCGAGCTGAGACCGGGTTTAGAAAATTATTTCGGAGATTCATTTCAATTAATCAAATTGGCGATTTGAATTAGTTTGAGGATGATTCTCACAGCTTTCTCAGCTTCACCCAGCAATCCAGAAGCAGAGCAGTACAGGTAATCCTCAACCTCCCCTCCGCCCTGTGCGTTCCCACAGAGAGGGCCTCCTCAGGGTGCCTCCAGTCAGAGAATGCCGGCTGGTGGCCCCCAGGGGGAGGGCCTTCTCTGTGGGCGCCCCGGCCTTATGGAATGAACTGCCGGTGGAGCTCCGGATGGCACCGGATCTCCGCTCCTTCCGGCGCGGGTTAAAGACCCACCTGTTTGAACAAGCTGGCCTGGCCTGATGGGGAGTTAATTTGGGTTTTTAAATATTTGTATATTTTACTGTTTTATCTTGGGCATTAATTTAATTCTATTTTAACTTTTGTAGTTTTGTACTTTTATTATCTGCCCTGTTCACCGCCCTGAGTCCCTAGGGAGAAGGGCGGTATAAAAATTTAATAAAACTAAACTAAACTAAACTTACAACACTTCATTTAATGACCATTCAAAGTTACAACTGAAAAAAGTGACTTATGGCCGTTTTTTCACAGTTACGACCATTGCAGCATCCCCATAATCATGTGATCAAAATTCAGGCTCTTGGCAACTGGTCCATATTTATGACCACGGCTTTGTCCAAAAGTCACGTGATCCTCTTTTACGACCTTCTGATAAGCAAAGTCAGTGAGGAAGCTAGAGTCACTGAACAACTGGGTTACTAACTTATCAATTACAGTGATTCATTTAACAACTGAGGCAAGAAAGACCATAAAATGGGGGAAACTCATTTAACAAATTTCTCACTTAACAACATAAATGTTGGACTCAATTGTGGACATAAACTGAGGACTACCTGTATTGGGATTATTGGCAATTTGGATATTGGAACCAATGGAGGCAACGCTTTACAAACCACCATCTAGTTAAGAAGCTGATGACATACGTTCAAGGAAACATTGAATAGAGGAATGCATTGCAGGTAAACTTTGCAGTATCTGAAAGTGTGCAAGGAAACGTGCCCATAAAAACTCTTGCTGTTGTCTCTACAGTGTTCCTTTTATTATTATATGTTGTAGTTATTAAATTTGTTCCTTGCACTGATTGATAATTTCAACTTGGGAGGAAACAGGGCCTGCAGCAAGGAAAGGTGGTGTGTGCTGCTTCTTCCTAGCTCTGAAGAAGCAATCCCCTGAGCTGACACAAAGCAACTTCTCCTCTGTGGAGCCAGACAGCTGGGTTGAAGCCAAATGACATACCTGCCCACTTCTCTCTTTCTTAATATGTTCTGTACCAGCCTGCTACCGGCCCTGCAGAAAAAGCAGGGACAACCCCTTTACAAATGGCAAGAGGCTGGAATAAAGCCTGCCAAATTTATTAACATAAAACAGACACCAACCATGAAACAGGAGCTATGAAACAGGAACTATTCAAGCGGTTGCCTTCAGCAAACCAGCCCTCCCACACATTCCCCTTTTATACAGTTCTCTCTGCCTCCTTCTGAGGTGCCCCATTGCCTTCCTCTGTTTACTCCTGATTGACTGCCTCCTGCATCGGGCGTCCTTGAACAGGGCCAGCTGTGGGTCATCTTCATCCACGCTGTCAGGCTCACACAGCTGGGTCTCCATCGTGACCAGGTGGGAGGGGCCTGGCTGTGGGCTCTGCGGAGCCTCAAGGCCATCATCAGCAAGCTCTTCAACACCCCCCTCCTCCTCCTCTGAGTCGTCCGACCCAACTGCCGAACCCACAGGCTGACCCTGAATCACAACATAATACCAGCAAGGTTGTCAAAGGAGGTGCTGCAGGAACCTAACAACCATTATGTCACTGGTGGCTCATTTATGCACCGGTCCTAGAAGAATATTCACCCAAAGGAACTGCTTCAACAAGGAAACAGAAAAGGCAAGGAAAGGGAAAAGGAAAGGGGAGGAAAAGGAAAGGAAAGGTAAATTGCAATCAAAATTCAGATGCTTGGCAACTGACTCATACTTGATGCTTATACAGTGTCCCGGGGTCATGTGATCACCTTTTGCGACCTTCTGACAAGCAAAGTCAAAGTCAAATGAAGCCACATTCACTTAACAACCCTGTTTCTAACTGAACAATTTCAGTGAGTCACTTCACAAGTGTGGCAAGACAGGTTGTAAAATGGGGCAGAATTCATTTCAGAAACGCCTCACTTAGCGATGGGAATTTTGGGCTCCACTTGTTAACTACCTCTACTGTCGTCACTAAATCTTTTTTGAATTGTCTTCATGTTTTCCTTTCTCTGCATCTCTTTCCCCAAGCACTTCCCCACATGAACAGGCTTGTGATGTCGGAGTTTCAGAGTCATCCAAGAGGCCTGTGGAGTTTTATTGGCCCACCTCCTTATGATTTGAGCCCTGCATTTAGTCAATTCCAGTGCCCCTTTTTTTGTTAGCTGCGAAGTCGTGTCCGACCCATCGCGACCCCATGGACAACGTTCCTCCAGGCCTTCCTGTCCTCTACCATCTTCTGGGAGTCCATTTAAGCTCACGCCTACTGCTTCAGTGACTCCATCCAGCCACCTCATTCTCTGTCGTTCCCTTCTTCTCTTGCCCTCGACCTTTCCCAGCATTAGGCTCTTCTACAGTGAGTCCTTCCTTCTCATTAAGGGGCCAAAGTATTTGCAGGTTTTTTGTTTTGTTTTTTGTTTTACTGTAAATAAACTGTACACCTTGTTTTGCACCTTTCTAAGCATAGCCATGATTTCTACCAAAGCGACATATGTAATTGGTTGACCCAAACATATCTGAAGTTCAAAATAAATAAATAAATAAAAATAAAATAAAATAAGGGGTGAGTCAACTATTTGGTACCTGGAAGAAATTGGTTGCAAACAGCTTATCCAGGCTGTGTCAGGTCACTCATTGGCATTCACCACCACTGCTAGAGCGTGAATGAAAGAAAAGGGGAAAAAAACAACACTAGAGATGGCACAGGAAAAATGCTAACAGGTGAGACCAGGAAATTAATTTTGCTGCAGACTCTTTTCTTTACAGACTTCCAGATAGCTCAAATATCTTTTTTTGGGGGGGGGGGTTGGGGGAGGGTGAGCTTGACAGGGACTGGAGGAAAGAGAGTAGGATGTTTTCCTTGCATGGTTTCTGCAAATGGAATGGCTCTGCACTACAGCATATGCACAATGCCGTGCTTATAGAGATATGCTATTAAAGCAACAGCAAAACATCACAATTTACAGCATCGTTTCAGGTTCCAAAGAGTCTATCAGCCCCTGCAAGATTTTTTTTTATTAATCTTAATTTTTAAGATTAATGTTAAGAAATGTATTACAACGTACAGTATCATCCATAAAAGCTCTAGGCCCTTCGTCTTATAAGTCTGCCATAAGACGCTTACTTCATCGTTTGGAGATGAGAAGGCATTTTTACATGATAATGTGGGAAGCAGTCACATGGAAGAATGCATTTTTTTCAGATCAGATCAGAAATGCAATTTAGTACATGGTCAGGGTTGAATCTATCCAGTGGTGGGATCCCTTCAGGTGATCACGTGGCAGGAGAGACTCCTTTACCAAACAGTACCTTGGGTGTGGAAAGCTGCTTGTGAAAAAGGCAATTCAGATAAATTGCTCTGACAGGAAGTATACAAATCTTTAAAAACTAAGAAGGAGGCTTATAAAGTGGCAAGATTTTTTTCCCCAACGCAGATGTGTTGATCCTTTCTCAGAATATTGGGAAGGCAGAAGATTTTGAACTGTTTTAAAGAATGAGCTTTTCCAAAAAAACTAAATTCATTAATTTATGGAACTGTGAACTGCCACAAGGTATAGTGATTTTAAAGTATTTTTACTCCATTCATTGATGACTGCTAATAACCATAAGCTGGTTATTACATGCTTATCTGGGTCATGGGTGACATATGAATGTCTAAAATTAGTTAAGTATGGAATTAGGGGAGCCAGCTTTAATCCCAATGGGCCACAGATGTATTTCGAGTTATATTTCCCTCAGTGAGCCAAATGAGATTTGCAAACCGGTACATGGCTTTACTATTAGCCTTCTAAGAAAAAGATTTGGAAATACAGAAAAAAATTGTAGGTAATATGTAATATATATATATATATATATATATATATATATATATATATATATATATATACATACATATATATATATATATATATATATATATATATATATCTCATATATATATATATATATATATATATATATATATATATATATATATATATCTCATATATATATATATATATATATATATATATATATATATATATATATATATATAACATATATATATATTACATATTACCTACAATTTATATATATATATATATATATATATATATATATATATATATATATATATATATATATATATGTGTGTGTGTGTGTGTGTGTGTGTGTGTGTGTGTGTGTGTGTGCGTGTGTGTGTGTGTGTGTGTGTGTATGTTAAGTATTTTGAATACCTTGCTAGGCCCCAAACATGGGGCAAATCTTATTTCCTGTTTCAGCCTAACCCAAGACCATCCGCAGGCTGTAGTCACAACAGTGACAGCTCATATTTGTGTAAATTTTTTGGATTGCTAACAAAGAATTAAAGGGAGGCTGATATGGCCATTTCAAACTAGGATTTGCCCCGTGTTTGGGGCCTAGCAAGGTATTCAAAATACTTAACAAACACTTAACACATTATCTCCCTTGCCTTGCAGCTAACAAAGCGAGAGAGAGCCTGTGGACTAGTGGTTAAAACAACTGCTTAAGATGCAGTCGGCCCAGGTTCAAATCTCAGAAGGGTATGGCAGACTGATGAGAACAAATGAGTTTGAAATGGCCATATCAGCCTCCCTTTAATTCTTTGTTAGCAATCCAAAAAATTTACATATATATTTTATTTATTTTATTAAATTTATATACCGCCCGATTCCCGGAGGACTCAGGAACATACAGGAACATACAAAAATTAAAATCAGATTAAGACAATTAATTAAATGAAGTCCCCAAAATTTAAAACTAAAACCCAAAAAATTAAAACCCCTCAGCCTGGGCCAGACAGCTCAAAGAGCCAAGTTTTCAGGTCCCTGTGGAATGAGCGAAGGTCGGGGGCAGTCCTAAGTTCCATGGGGAGTTGGTTCCATAGGGCCGGCACGCCCACAGAGAACGCTCTTCCCCTGGGAATAACCCGCCAGCATTCCTTAACCGGCGGTATCCTGAGAAGGCCCTCCCTGTGGGAGTGCATGAGACGAAGGGAGCTTGATGCCGGCAGCAGGTGTTCCCTCAGATAACCCGGACCCAAGCCATTTAGGGCTTTATAGGTCATCACCCTATATGCTCTGCAGCCAAAGATGGAGAAGCCAAAGTCAGTAAAAACAAGACCAGGAGCTGACTGTGGCTCAGACCATGAGTTTCTCATTGCAAAGTTTAGACTTAAACTGAAAAAAGTAGGGAAAAGCACTAGGCCACTCAGGTATGAATTAAATCATATCCCTGTTCAATATACAGTAGAGGTGACAAATAGATTTAAGGAATTAGATCTGATAGACAGAGTGCCTGAAGAACTATGGACAGAGGTTCGCGACATTGTACAACAGGTAGCAAACAAAACCATCCCAAAGAAAAAGAAATGCAAGAAAGCAAAATGGCTGTCTGAGGAAGCTTTGCAAATAGCTGAGGAAAGGAGGGAAGCGAAAGGCAAGGGAGAAAAACATAGATATGCCCAATTGAATGCAGAATTCCAGAGAATAGCTAGAAGAGATAAGAATGCCTTCTTAAATGAACAGTGCAAAGAAATAGAAGAAAACAATAGAATAGGGAGGACCAGAGATCTTTTCAAGAAAATTGGAGAGATGAAGGGAACGTTTCATGCAAAAATGGGCATGATAAAGGACCAAAATGGCAGGGACCTAACAGAGGCAGAAGAGATTAAGAAGAGGTGGCAAAATTACACAGAAGAACTATACAAGAATGAGCTTAACATCCCAGATAATCACAATGAGGTGGTCACTGACCTCGAGCCAGACATCCTAGAATGTGAAGTGAAGTGGGCCTTAGAAAAGCTGAGCAACAACAAAGCTAGTGGAGGTGACAGTATTCCAGCTGAGCTATTCAAAATCTTAAAAGACAATGCAGTAAAAGTGCTACACTCAATTTGCCAGCAAATTTGGAAAACTCAACAGTGGCCACAGGATTGGAAAAGATCAGTTTACATTCCAATTCCAAAGAAAGGCAGTGCCAAAGAATGTTCAAACTATCGCACCATTGCACTCATTTCTCATGCTAGTAAAGTCATGCTTAAAATCTTACAAGCTAGACTTCAGCAGTATGTGGATCGAGAACTACCAGAAGTACAGGCAGGATTTCGAAGAGGCAGAGGAACTAGAGATCAAATTGCCAACATACGCTGGATCATGGAGAAAGCTAGGGAGTTCCAGAAAAACATCTACTTCTGCTTCATTGACTATGCTAAAGCCTTTGATTGTGTGGATCATAACAAACTGTGGCAAGTTCTTAAAGAGATGGGAGTACCAGACCATCTTATTTGTCTCTTGAGAAACCTATATGCGGGTCAAGAAGCAACAGTGAGAACTGGACATGGAACCACTGATTGGTTCAAAATTGGGAAAGGAGTCCGGCAAGGCTGTATACTGTCGCCATGCCTATTTAACTTATATGCAGAGCACATCATGAGAAAGGCAGGGCTAGATGAATCAAAAGTTGGAATTAAGATTGCCGGAAGAAATATCAACAACCTAAGATACGCAGATGATACCACTCTAATGGCAGAAAGTGAAGAAGAACTAAAGAGCCTCTTGTTGCGGGTGAAGAAGGAGAGTGCAAAACTTGGGTTGAAACTTAACATTAAGAAAACCAAGATCATGGCATCTGGCCCTCTCAATTCCTGGCAAATAGATGGGGAAGAAATAGAGGTAGTGACAGATTTTATTTTCCTGGGCTCCAAGATCACTGCAGATGGGGACTGTAGCCAAGAAATTAAAAGACGCTTGCTCCTGGGGAGGAAAGCCATGGCAAATCTAGACAGCACACTAAAAAGCAGAGACATCACCCTGTCAACAAAAGTGCGTATAGTCAAGGCTATGGTCTTCCCAGTTGTAATGTATGGCAGTGAAAGCTGGACCATAAGAAAGGCTGAGCGCCAAAGAATTGAGGCCTTTGAACTATGGTGCTGGAGAAGACTCCTGCGAGTCCCTTGGACTGCAAGGCAATCAAACCAGTCAGTCCTAGAGGAGATCAATCCCGACTGCTCTTTAGAAGGCCAGATCCTGAAGCTAAAACTCAAAAACTTTGGCCACCTAATGAGAAGGAAGGACTCACTGGAGAAGAGTCTAATGCTGGGAAAGATTGAGGGCAATAGAAGAAGGGGACGACAGAGAATGAGGTGGCTGGATGGAGTCACTGAAGCAGTAGGCGTGAGCTTAAATGGACTCCAGAAGATGGTAGAGGACAGGAAGGCCTGGAGGAATGTTGTCCATAGTGTCGCGATGGGTCGGACACGACTTTGCAGCTAACAACCAGTCATCACCAGCACCTTGAATCTCACCCGAAGGGCAACCGGAAGCCAATGCAGCTCGTGCAGTAGAGGTGTTACATGGGAGTATTGGGAAGCCCCCATCACAACTCGCGCGGCCGCATTCTGCACCAGTTGAAGCTTCAACATACATACATACACATGTATGTATGTTTAGGATAAAACATAATACAATCACCATGATATAAAGCCATAGAATTGCAATGGGATAGATGTTATAATTCGATATTTAAGGAAACTAACCATCCAACTGCATTTGGTGTGGCTGTAGAGAGATCATCTCAGGCACCTTGAAATTTCCTGAGGAGACCTTCTTCAACTATATGTGTTATAGTTTGTTCCAGAGCACCACAATTGCACTGTGGGCTCTGGTCATTCCCCACTTAAAGAGTTTTGCCTTAATACTGGCATGGCCTGTTCCAATTCTATTCAGGTGCCCCCATAATTTGGGGGGCATCTGCATTCCAGAAAGTGGTCTTGTTGGGTTGATGGTTTGATGGTCAAACTGAAGGAAATTATTCCGTGTCATAAAGCAACAAGCCTTGTGGAGAACATGTTATAAAACCGATATGTCAAGGTCACTGTAGGAGGCACCACTAGGTAATCCTTTTCCATTAAGAATGGCTTGCCACAAGGATCGGTTCTAGCCCCACTACTATTTAATCTATATACTAGTGATTTTCCAGAAACCAACTCTGAAAAATGTTTTAGGTAACATAAGGAAAAATAATTAAGCACAGGATGAACATTTTTTTTAAAACAGCCCTCTCCCCACTTTTGGAGGGTAGACTCTGAAACATAATTCAGATAAGGACTTTGTTGCAAATAACTCCTCACATCATCTGTAAAGGATTTGGTCTTTGGTTTTCATCTTGGTCTGTTTCACCGTTCCGCAAATTGATCTTGCTATGTTTTCCTACTGTAGGAAATTAGAAAATATGATCCATCTGTGCAACTTGATCTAGGAACATGTGTTTTCTCTTGCTCAAAATATAAATTTGCAACACACTTGCCTTCGGTGTGTGTATCCTAATAAAATTATAATAAAAAAGTCATTATAGAAATGCACTTCATTTTTTAATATACAGAGAATTTTTTTTTAAAAAAAAGTTGTTATGATACAATGATAATAAAGCAAGAATGGAATTCATGCAGAACATAAAAATTCAGTCACTCTGGAATGTCAGAAAATTTTTTGGAAATGTATTCTTACACGTAAAGATTGAATTCTAAATCTTAGAGGATTTTTTTTTTCGAACTTTGTTCATTAAGACTACATTTCTGAGGCTCAGTTATAGAGGCCTTTTCAGATTAGTAATTTATTATTAACACCAAAGTACTAAAATCAGAATCAAAGCATAATTAATCATCCTTGCTAACAAATCACAGTTTATATTAACTACATTATACCTTCCTTACATATAATACCAAATGAGAGTGTCAAATGAAGAACTTTATAAATGATAATAAAATCTTGATTTGATGGCTCAGTGTAAAAGGTATCTTAAATCCAAATTTGCATACTCTGTGTCAATTTATGCCATTTGTATCATTCTGAATATAGATAAAATCGCCTCATTTGCAGTAAAGTCTTGATTTAACAGACACCGACAATTTAATGGACATAACATTCAGTACAGAATGCTAGTACTGTATTGTACTGTATTCAATACTAGTACTGGATAAAAAAGTTGCTCAAGCACTATACTAGTATTCTGTACTGAGTGCCATATACAATTGCATGTATTCAACAGGAATAATTGGTTTCCTTATTCTAAACATATCCATTTTGCCTGGATCAAGCTTAAGTTCACCCACATCCATCTTCACAAGTTCAGGAATTTATGGCTTCTTTGGGATAATATGTATGAAAGGTGAGCGTAATCTGAATGTGAATGAGTTACACTTTGTCAGTTTACATAGGCAAAGAGACAAAAGAGGGCATGATGGCTCAGCAGCTAAACACAGCTTGTCAGTTGTAAAGCTGACATCCCAAGTTCAAGACCTGAATGCTATGAGACAGGGTGAGCTCCTGTTACATGCCCCAGCTCCTGCCAGCCCTAGCATCTGAAAGCATGCAAATGCAAGTAGATAAACGAGTATCACTTTGGCGGGAAGGTAATAGTATTCCAGGGTATGTTCTGCTGGCCTCATGACCATGGAAATGTTTTTGGACAATGCTGGCTCCCTTAGCTAAGAAATGGAGATGAGAACCGTGACTGGAGAGGGGAAACCTTTACCTTTATCTTTAGAGAGACAAGATAACACTTTGCAGAAATAGGCAAAGCTGCAAATAGAAAACAATTAGTACTAATTTCTTTTTAGTACAACCTCATTCATTTTAAAGGGACATGTTGGCTCAGTGGGTTAGGACGCTGAGCTTGTCAATCAGAAGGTTGGCAGTTTGACGGGTCGAATCCTGAGTGCCGCGTAACAGAGTGTTACTCGTCCCAGCTTCTGCCAACCTAGCAGTTCGAAAGCACGTAAAAATGCAAGTAGGAAAATAGGGACCACTACAGTGGGAAGGTAACAGCGTTCTGTGCGCCTTTGGCATCTAGTCATGCCGGCTACATGACCACGGAGACGTCCTCGGACAAGCGCTGGCTCTTCGGCTTTGAAACGGAGATGAGCACCGGCCCCTAGAGTTGGAAACGACTAGCACGCATGTGCGGGGGAACCTTTACCTTTTTACCATTCATTTTAAAGTACAAAACTAAGAAAACGTAACAGTCAAACGAGAATCAAAGAATCAAAATATAGAGAAAAATAGCAGAGATGAAATAAAATAAAAAACATAGAAAGATATACAAAAAAGAATGACTTCTGACTTCCTTTAGAGTAGACATAAATAAAAGCTTTCTTTAACTCTTGCTGTGCAATTACAGTGTAACCTCCAGTTTTAAATAATCTAAAACTATTACTCACAGTCAAATCCAATGGTTATAGCTTCATTTTTTTCTGTTTATGTGTAAAAAGTCCAAAAGGGGCTTCCAATTCATATTAAATTTAGCCAATGTCCTTTTTCTAATGAGGTCTGTCAGTTTCACCATCCCATATGGCTCCATCGGCTTTATCAACCTCTTTTCCAATGTAGGAATCCTTCCCGTGTTGGGTACATAGAGGTTATGCTCTCTTTATAAGATACAGTATAAGAACAAAATACTGTGCAACTTTTCCAAACTGTTATCTATCAGCCCTAACAAAAAAGTCTCTGGTCTGAATTGTATATTGACCTTCAAAATTTTTAAAATTAATACACATATTCCAATTTTGTTCAGCTTTACTACAAGTCCACCAAAAGGGGCAAAAAAATTAATAATCTTTCTTTGTACTAATCTTTCAGTGTAATCTTAAGGGGAAAAAAAGCCCAACCCTAAAATCACTTTCTTAGATCAGCCAAAATAGAAGGAAACTAAGCTTTATGGGATCAAAAGCAATTAAAATTCCAGAAGAACCAATCAAGCTGCCCTCTGCAATTTATTCTTTAGCTTAAACTGTTCACTAGAAGATGACCAAACCTATTTCCCTCCTACGTTAATTTAAAGAGGCAGTGGATGGTGAACATTAAATTTATAAATAGAACTGCATGTAGAATTTCCTACTCAGTCATGCCTCTTTTCAGAAGATTTTTTTAGTCCCTGCTCAACTGAAATTTCCATGGGACTATTTCCCCCCCCCCATTCTTTTGATATTTGTATTAATACTTTTTGGTACTTCTGGAAAACTTTAGTTTTTTTTTCATGGATAGCACTTGGGGGATCCTTATTTGTAGAAAAATGTCCAATATGTTTGCATTGCATGTATCTTCTGCATATTGCCCATCATTCTGTGATCACTAAAATAGTCAATATCTTTTATTCTGTTTGAAAAATGAACAATCTCCCTCTCCCATCCATCCATCCATCCATCCATCCATCCATCCATCCATCCTCTCCATTTATCAACCTAACCATCTATCCACCATCCATCCACCATCCATCCATTCATCCTCTCTATTTATCAACCTATCCCATCTATCCACCATCCATCCATCTAGCCATCCATCCATCCATCCATCCATCCACCCATCCATCCATCTCATTACTTTTAATAAAGAATTGTGATAGGACTTGGGGCTGTGCCATATGCAAATGCAATAGAACAGTTCAATAACCATTTCGATATCAAACTGGAACAAAATAGAAGCTAAATTGTGTTGCTAAATTTATATCTCCTGCCACTCTTCTGTAATCACCAGTTAAATGGATTTCATACAGCAGCTAACAAGGGATGCAGTAAATAGATTGGCTTAACAGTAACCAGAAGGCAATCATAATATTAGGACTAGTGTGAAGGAATGAGTTGCCCCAATTAACTAGCCTAGTAATAAATTAACTAGCCTCGAATCTGTATGCCAAATTGGGTGAAATACCATACTAAATAGAAGGACTTAAATTATCTATTAGAAAATGGCATTGAATGGACTCTGAACACTATCTGACCAGCCGCAATTTAATATTACTTTCTGAAACAGGGTTCATTTTATTTTTGAAATCTCAGTGGTATTTCAAGTTCATACACTGAGTTGTTGCTGTGTATAGATTAAAAAGTTTATTGAAGTCCATCATAACTACCTCCTAAGAAATAAGTCGGTTCTTTTCCTTCTCAGAGCAGAGGAAAACAAAACAGCCTTCACTGCTCTTGTGTCTTTTCATGTTGTCAAAAATGCAAGAAAAACTATTGACACTTTTCATGGCATAAATAAAAAGATTATGACCTGAGAGGATAAGCACATCAAGTTATAGTGAAATGCTCAACGAGGAAGGCCTGCCAAAAAACTGGCAACCCCATATTCCTTGGATAGACATGGTGTTTTTTTAATATAAAAATAATATGGTTGTTTTTCTTCATATTTTAAACATTTATCTGTATATTTAAAACTTCCCAGATCTCATTTCCTGTTCTCTCTAACAATTAAAGCTTGGAGTTAAAAAGCCACAAAGTGAAAAAAAAATGAAGACATGATGATTTCCCCCCCCCCCCACACCAGATCTTGAAATCTGTTGAAAAATCTGGAAAAAGTGGTTTTCCTTCTTCAGGGTCCATGATTTATAAGATCATTAGTGATCTTGGGGTCAGGGGTTTCCTGAAGTTAATGGCTGCCTAGGTTAACAGCCCTCAGTCTTTCAACTTCTCTCGCCCATCATTAGCTGCCAGGAAATGCCTGACTCAGAGGTTATTATTGTTTAAATACTGCCTCTGAAAGCTTTTTATTACCCGCAATAACTTTTCCTTTTGTGCTGCATTAGCAAGACAAAGTATTAATATAATTAGCAATAACAACAAATCAAGGAAAGGAGGGTTTTTTTTCCAAAGCATACACAGGTCCTAAAGAGGACATTTCTATTCCTGGAGATCCATGCTATTGGATGGCTTCTTGAGGACAGGTGAAGGACACACCAATCAGTACGCTTAAGTACAAATAGTCCTCAATTCACGATCAGAATGGAGCCCCAAATTTTTGTTGATAAATGAGTGCTGAGTGAATTTTGCTCCATTTTACAACCTTTCTTGCCAGAGTTGTTAAGTGAATCGTTGCAGTAGTTAAGAGCACCACTTTTAAGGGAATCTGGCTTTCCTATTGACTTTGCTTGTCAGAAGGTAGCAAAAAGTGATCCCATGACACTGCAAGCGTCATAATAGGAGTCAGTTGCCAAGCTTCTGAATTTTGATCATGGGGATGCTGCAATGGTCGTAAGTGTAAAAAAAAAGTCATGTTGTGAGTCGAGGATTACCTTAGTCCAAATTGTTTCTCTTTATGTGATACTTCTCTGCTGTGCAGTTTCATTGCTTTTGTCACTGCATCTCAAAGGTAATAAATCCATAGAACATGGCACCATATCCATAGCCATTGGGAATCTTAATCTAGGATTTCTTTTCTTATACTAGCTAGCCAGATGCTGGCAAACTGGATATGGAAAGATAACTGTTTCCTGCAACACAGTTTACAATTTAGTATACTGCCTCCATCCCAGATATAATAGGATCCAATAGGACTTTTCTTCAAGACTGATAGTCCTTGACAACCTTGTCCTCCATGAAATTACCCTATTCTTCTGAAAGAAATCTAAATTAGTGGCCTTCTTGAGATAATGGGATAAAGAGATCCATAAGTTAATTAAAAGTTGTGCAAAGAAATGCAGAGGAAGAAGAATATTGTAGAATTGGAAAAGGAGCAGGAAAGAACAATCAAGATGATTAAGCTCCTCTATAAGGATGGTCACTGACTTTGGATTTTTTTTAGCCTGGGGAATATGCAGTCCTCAAGTCTGCCTCTGCCATGTGGATCTGTTCTGTCCCATTTGTTTGTCTTAAATGAGGACATTAAGAGTTCTCTATATATGTGAAATAAGAAGAATGTGGGTTTGGCAACAAGGTTCATCTGTGGTGGCCTCACCTTGTGAAACAATTCCCCACAGATGTCTGTTTGGCACCCACCTGGCATCTTTCCAGATGGCCATCCAAGAAGCCTTTGAGATATTATTACTATTACTATGAACTTGGGGAGGAAGTCTAGAGTTCTCATATGCTTAATTTTTTTTATTGATCATTGATTTATCTGATTGGTCTATCTTTGCCATGTGATTGTATTTTAGTCTTATTTGCTTTTAAACCATCATGAGTCAGATGGATTCAGCAGAATAAAAAGACCACTCGGCAGAAAAGAACCACCTTTGGTGATATGAGCAGCAAAGGTTGACAAACAAATACCAAATTAAGGAACTTGCTGCCATCAAATGTGATGGCCATCATCTTTAAAATGAGCCAACTACTTTTATGAATGGTAGGATTGTAAATGTGTATCCCAAAGGGTGCTTTTTCAAAAGGCAATTGGTCTTGGTTTTTCCTTGAAGACATTTTGTTTCTTATCCAAGAAGTTTCTTCCGTTCTGAAGAACTGAATGGAA
The DNA here is from genome assembly GCF_947247035.1 of Vipera ursinii. Lineage (NCBI taxonomy): Eukaryota > Metazoa > Chordata > Lepidosauria > Squamata > Viperidae > Vipera > Vipera ursinii. The sequence goes on along the minus strand of NC_139513.1, from coordinate 214,547,776 downwards.
GAAGCTTCTTGGATGAGATGTGAAACATCTTCAAAGTAAAACAAAGTCCAGTTGCCTTTTGAGAAAAAAGCATCTTTGAGACAAGCATGACCTGGATGACTGAGAATCTCCATAGACATTACAAATGTGTACTTATCTTCAAGAGTCTCATGGTTCTTCCTGAAACACAAGCAACATGTGCTTTTGATAGGGTAGAGTGGTGGAAAGAGACAATTATCATCCCACCCACGCTGGTAACATTAGCTAACAGTGCATTGATGGAAGTCTTGAAAGACCAGAATAAGGGCAGAACGTCATGGAGAAAAATCTATTAAGGTGATTGCTAAGAGTTGAAAACAACTTGACGTCACATAGTGAGTCAGTCTGTCAGTCAGTCAGTCAGTCAATCATGCTTGTTAGCTTCCTAATGGCATCTAGGTGATCTCTGTATGATATGGAAGACTCTAAGTAGCTCTTTGGCTTGATCCTGCTATGACTTATGCTGGGATTCTGGAGAAGGAAGTTCAGCACAGGTAGAAGGCACTAAATTGAGAAAGTTTAGCCTTGAAATTGTGTCTTTAGAACATTTTATAAGGTTCTGTCATTTCTTTTAGGCTGAGTTCACAACTCTTGGGGGCTATATTGATGGATCAGTAGTGGATGAGAGAGAGAGAGAGAGAGAGAGAGAGAGAGAGAGAGAGAGAGAGAGATCAGGACTAGTAGAAAGAACTTTCAAGCATTAATACTAATAGAATATTGAGTTGAGGCAGTGGTTTGTCAAAGGGGGATGTTTCTTATACTCCTTATTCTTTTCTTTAGAGGCACAAAGGGCAAAAGATTCTAACAGAGATTCAAGGTACTAGTAATGGTGTTCAAAGCCCTACATGGCAGGGGTCCAGAGTACCTTAGGGAACACCTGCTGCCAGCATCAACTTCCCTCCGCCCTGTGCATTCCCACAGAGAGGGCCTCCTCAGGGTGCCACCGGTCAGAGAATGTGGATTGGTGGCCCCCAGGGGGAGATCCTTCTCTGTGGGCGCCCCGGTACTATGGAATCAGTTACCGGTTGAGCTCCGGATGGCGCCCGATCTTCGCTCCTTTCACCGCGATCTAAAAACATACTTGTTCGAACAAGCCGGCCTGGCCTGATGGGGGATTGGTGGGGTATTTATTGTATTTTATTGGGGTTTTTACTATGTATTAATTGTTTTTTAGTGGGCATGTATTTAATTATTTTTTAACTTTTGTAATTCTGTCTTTTATTCTTGCCCTGTTCACCGCCCTGAGTCCTTCGGGAGAAGGGCGGTATAGAAATATTAATAAATTAAATTAAATTAAATATTCTCTTTTCTGTTTCTGATGTTTTTCTGTTACTAAAATGGCACTATTGACTCATAAGAGGGAGAAATGAGGGAATTCCATAATCTGCAAAAATTCAAAAATTGAGAGAGAGAGAGAGAGAGAGAGAGAGAGAGAGAGAGAGAGGAAATCAGCAGAATTCCTTCTCCTGAAAAAAAGAATGGATTATCCTGGAGGCTACGTAGATGGAAGAATTTAAAAATGAAGAGCAACAGGTGCTGAAAGGATTCACTTCTTAATGCTTGCTCATGAGATGCTTATAACTTACTTCTCCTCCATTACCTGTTAGGGAATTCTCTTTTATATGCTTCCTGAATAGAATCACAAACACCCACACCCCCACCACATTTGGCTTGTGTTTATTAACTTGTTTATTAGATTGTGTCTATAACAATTGCATATCTGGGCTTTTAAGGGAAAACTCTGTATTCTCTGAAAGAGGAGTCACATTTCCTACGTTTTGAAATTCTTCATTCAGGGCTCTGCAATTTTGTTCTATGTAGCTTTTGTAAAATACGGTGTGTGGTGAGTGATTAGATTCCCCCCCACCTGAGCTTCGTGAACAGCAAAAGACTGCAGTTTAAAATGTCAGATTGCACCCTCTGGGAATATCAAGTTGTTTGGGGTGGTTCTACCTTGCTACCAGACTCAAATCAATGTCTTTGCATGATGTATATCTTTTAGTGCAGAAGTTATTCCCTGAATTTACTGTAATTTCGTGAGCTGCTTATCATAAATTAGTCACATATTCCCCTCTCATTAGAGAAAATATCATATCCAGAGAAATGGATTACATTCTCTGAATTTACTGTAATTTTGTCAGCGGCTTATCATAAATTAGTCACATATTGCCCTCTAGTTAGATAATAAAATATCATATACCAAGAAATGGGTTTCTCCTCCAAGGATGCTTTCTGAAATATCCAAAACATATTTAAAAAAAAGTAAAGAAAAAAAAAACCTGTTTAGGAGAAGTTTAGGTAAAATAACTATTACTTCTTAGATACATGTCCCTGAGTCCCAAATGGTAGGAAGCAAACCACGAGGCGGCGGGGAAGGGGGGGTGGGGAAGGATATTATTTATTTGTTTATTTTTAATTTTATGTAATACAAGCTTTGCTGTCTCCCAAAAAGAATTGGACTAACTTATGGAAATTATGGAGATCAATGGCTGTTAGCTCTGATGGCAGAGGGACTGCCTCCCAAAGGCACCTATGGGGAGAAGGTGGGCTCTCTTGTGTAACTGGTTAGCCAGTAGATGGGCCAGGGGGGTCTGATCCTGAAGGAAATTTTATTATGTTCTTATCTTCTTAAACTAGGGTGGCACAGTGGTTTAGTGCAGCATTGCAGGCACTCTGCCCACAGCCTGGAGTTTGATCCTGACGGGGCTCAAGGTTGACTCAGTCTTCCATCCTTCCAAGGTCGATAAAATGAAGACCTAGATTGCTGGGGGCAATGTGCTGACATTGTAAACCACTACTAGAGTGCTGTAAAGCAGTATGGGGTGGCATGTAAGTCTAAATGCTGTTGCTATTGCTATTAAATGCACATGATCATATTTGTTCTTAGCTGCTTATGTACACATTTCCCTGTGCATTTTTTTTTTTGATGTTCCAGATTGTTCCACTGGCTGATACCTTCTATAGCCAAGACATTTTCTTAATATGTAGCCTGAATTTACTTCCTGGAGTTTTAACAACCTGAAACTCACCCAATGAATCTAGGTCAACAAACCAGGACAGATGAAAGGAATTTTTTTATACAATAGATAATTCATCTTTGGAATTTACTAGCACAAGATGTGTCACTGGCTACCAGCTTGGCTAGGTTTAAACATAGGGTTGGACCAGTTCATGGAAGTCAGAGGACCAATGGCTATGAGCCTTGATGGCAATGTGACCACCTCTAAAGGCCATCTTCTGGGAGACTAGTGGGGCTCCTTTGCAGTTGGTTTACTACTGTGGGATCAGACTGCTGGACTAGATGGGCCAGGGGTCTAATCTAATGTAGTCTAATCCAGACTTCCCCAACATTTCTGGCTTTGTGGACTGGCGGGGGGGGGGGAAGAGGAGATGATTCCATGTAAGTGGCTGGTAAGTACGTCCCAGTTTCATTTACACAAGCAGCATACATGCGTGCCTGCTGCTCACTTAAATGGAGTGTTCATGTGCTCAATGCTTCTCATGCAAGGCAGGATGCACATGAATGTGCGCTCACCAGCCATTTTCATGGCCCAGTTGCAAACCCCTCATGGCCCACTAGTGGCTCGTGGCCCAGAAGTTGGGGACCCCTGATCTAATCCACCACAGCATCGTTTATGTCATTGCATTCTTACATATGCTCATATGCTGTTATTCAATATATTTTAGAGACCGCCTGAGTCCAGATGACTCTGGATGTCTTACATTAAAAAAAACATTTGACCAATAGAGAAACAGTTTACAGTGTTCAGAAGGCAAATGTACCATAACAACAAAAACATCCTGTAAGGGCTCACCCATCACTTTGTCCAAGGCGTGGGAGAACAATCACATTTTTAATGACTTACTGAAGATCATCAAGGTGGGAGCTGTTGCTGCTTTGAAGCTTTGCTGATAAAATGGGCCAACTTTGGAAATGAAGTGGTGGACTAAACAACATGGCTAGAGTTTTAGCTTGATTTGTTTATTGCAGTATTCTGGTTCATCCATCAACAAGTGTGGACTGAAAAATAGACTACAAAAGCAATGCAGTGCAGAATTTAAAAGAAGTACAGAATAAAATCCAGCAATTATTCATATGGGAAATAAAATAATAACCACCAGTCTAGGATATAAACTAGCATATTTTGCTAACATTAGAGGAAAGAAATGAAAGGCCACTCTTTTGAAGACAGCAAAGTCCACATGTTGGATAGAGAGGACCACTGGTTTGAAAGAGGTGTAAAGGAGTCCATATATGTTAGGATTGAACAGCCCTCCCTCAACAGAGAAGGAGGAATAAAACATGACCTATCTCCAGTTTACAAAATGCAGTAGCTCCAGTAGCTCCACCACCAATTGCACTCTGATTCAGGTGACCTGGAGGGCTCAGAAAATCCCCCAAGTGGCCTCAAGAGCTCTCGGGGAGAGTGCTAACAACCAGATAACTGTAAAGAAATACAATCCTTCCATCCCCTCTGTTGTGTACTGGGTTCTTTGCAAGCAGGAGATGAGGTGAGAGAGTTCAGGCAGGAACATGCTTTATTGAATAACAGGAACTGAACTAGTAACCAAGGCTTCTATGCAGCTATTTATACTGCTGGCCACTAGGCAGCGGCCAATAGGTTTGAAGGAACCTATTGCCGCCCTAGAGCCAACCAATGGTTGTCACGGAGACTGCCTGTCTGAGGAGCCAGCAACCGTTACCCAACTCCCTGATTAAGCAATCTCAAACAGCATAGTTCAAGTAAAACAGGCCCAATACATTACACCCTCCACCATTCTATCAGTACTTCTTCCATCCCCCATCATCAGAACTTACGAAGCTTCTTGGATGAGAAGTGAAATGTTTTTTTTTCTTCTTCCTCAAGGGGAAAAAAAACATCTTTGAGACAACTATGATCTAGATGACTGAGAATCTTCACGGATATCAATGCTTTTTCCCTTCACTCTACATTTTTTCCTTGTTCCCTTCCTCTCCCCTATTCTCCCATTATTTTCATTTTTCTTTGTATTTCTGTATTTTATATTCTGATAAACTAATAAAAAATTTGAAGTTAAAAAAACCCTAGTCATAGCCAGAGCTTTTCCAATTCAGCTTGGAAAAATTATATAATAAATAGATCTTCTAATCAACTGAGGAAATAGTATTAAAATGTATTCACTTTGCTGAAGTTTATTTAGGGTTACTGGATCTAGGCTGCAAAAATATTGATAAATATGGATTAGAAAGCAGCAAAAAGATACCTACAAATCTAACTCCTTGCTGCCACATAATGATCATTCACATCTTTACAATTAGGATCCGGTAGCCCTAAGGTTATTAGCAAGCTTAGCTAAGGAAAATAAGCCACAGGATGAAATACAATTCATATATCTTATTAGACTGCTTAGTGGTTAGATTTGATGAGATGTATTTCTGACTGTTTGGCCTTCTTTTCCCCTTGCTGGTTCTCAGTAAGGCAACAATCCATTTTAAGTACCGGTATGTTTGCTTTATCAAATTTTCTTCCATTTTTCATTATAATTGAGCAGGTTAATTATCTGTTCTCCCCCAGGCCATTGATTTCCCTCCCAGTTCATCAGCACATCCACCCGCAATTAATTTACAGAAATGCACTCCCGGTCTGTATTTCATTTCTTCTAGGCTTCCAAAGGCTGCCATGAGCTCCACCTCATCTCAAACGCAAGGAGCTTTTCATATCTTGATAAAAGGGAGTACAAATGAGACAGAGCATTTGTCTTAAGCAAGGTTTCCTGAATTAGATGCTGGAGGTGAGAGAAAAGTTATTGTTAGAAGCTATTATAGAAAAGATTTGACTTTCTTGCCAACTTAAATTAATTGATTGGGATAGAAGAAATCAAGGAAAGCTTTTCGAAAATGAAATCAAAGAATCCAGCTTAAGAAGAAAAAAACCCCACGCTCTGGTAAACAAGCAGTCCAACTATCAAGACTTATGTCCATACATCAGTTAATTTTGAGTGTGTGCTATGCTCCTGGGTACAATTTTCAGCAGAAATTTGGACTGACATTTTGGCATGATTGCATTCTTCAGCATTATTGGTATATGTACTGCAGCTGCCGAAAAAGCCAATGTAGTGCTAGGCTGCATTAACAGAGGGATAGAATCAAGATCACACGAAGTGTTATTATCACTTTACAATGCCTTGTAAGGCCACACTTGGAATACTGCATCCAGTTTTGGTCACCACAATGTAAAAAAGATGTTGAGACTCTAGAAAGAGTACAGAGAAGAGGAACAAAGATGATCAAGGGACTGGAGGCTAAAACATAAAGAACAGTTGCTGGATTTGGGTATGTCTAGTTTAATGAAGAGAAGGACTAGGGGTGACATGATAGCAGTGTTCCAATATCTCAGGGGCTGCCACAAAGAAGAGGGAGTCAAACTATTCTCCAAAGCACCTGAAGGCAGGACAAGAAGCAATGGATGGAAACTAATCCAGGAGAGAAGCAACCTAGAATTAACGAGAAATTTCCTGATAGTTAGAACAATTAATCAGTGGAATGACTTGCCTCCAGAAGTTGTCAATGCTCCAACACTGGAAGTTTTAAAGAAGAGATTGGACAACCATTTGTCTGAAATGGTATAGGGTTTCTTGCCTGAGCAGGGGGTTGGACTAGAAGACCTCCAAGGTCCCTTCCAACTCTGTTATTCTGTTATATGCTGTGGAATGTATATAGCTGCATTTACAATGAAAGAATGCCTATGATCCCTCTACAGGTAGTCCTCGACTTACAACAGTGACTGTTCAAAGTTACAACGGCACTGAAAAGAGTGACTTATAACCAGTCCACGCACATACTGTATGGCTGTTTCAGAATCCCCATGATCATGTGATAAAAATTTTGGTAGTTGGCAATGGGTATTTATGATGGTTGCAGCATCCTTGGGGGGGGGGTGTCATGTGATCACAATTTACGACTTTCCCTGCCATCTTTCAACAAGCAAAGTCAATGCGGGAAGCCAGATTTTGCTTAATGACCACATCATTCACTTAATTGTAGGGATTCACTTAACCATGGCAAAAAGGGTATAAAATTGGGTGTAACTCACTTAACAACTGTTTTGCTTAGCAACTGAAATTCTGGTCTCAGCTGTGGTCATATGTAGCACATCTGTACGTCTGTGTGCTACATATGTAGTGATAATTTTTGTGAAGTCTTCTATGTAACTTAGACCTCTCAGTGACAAGTCTTTTTGCTTATGAAATAACCCACTCTTCCCTAACTTGGTGGCCTTTAGCTAGGCTTTTCTCTGGAGAGAGATTGGGAAAAAGCTAGTACTCTTATAAGGACTTTTCATTACCCTCCTTTATTTGAGCAAAATGTCAAAACGAGGTTGTAGTGCAACTGTTTAAATAACCAGTGTACTTTTGTTCCTTCTTTCTGGGCTGAAACAAATTAGGCCTTTAAAAGCATATCTCTCACCATAAATAACTGTTGAACAGCATGCTCTGTGGGATTTGATAAGCCCAGGTTAAGTAATAAACTGAGTAACACATAGCATTTAAACCATATAAGATAAATGTAAGTTCCCAGGCTTAAACCAGGAAGCATTAAGATCTGGGCAGTAATTATTATTATACTGCTGTCATTATTGGCAAGCCATTCATTATATGATATGAGAACACTGAAGAACATAGTTTTGATGTGTAGAAATGGATCTATTGCATGGCTTAGCCTGAGAGGAATCCATTTTGTGGCTCAGCCTGAGAGGAAAAAACAGGTAGGTTTGTAGAAGTACATCATTGTTATGTACTCATAATTCAAGATCTTTACTTAGACCAGCTTTTTTCAAATTTGGCAGTGTTAAGACATGTGGACTTCAGCATGCTAGGTGGACAAATCGGGGAGTTGACATTCATACCTCTTAAAGTTACCGGATTTGAAAAAAACAGTGGTTTAGCACTTACTTAGCTATGTCTAAGTAAGGTCTGGCCAATTTATGTGCTTGTAAGATTAACCCAGTTCTTCAAAATTAAGTTTAGCATAGATACTAACTCAAAAGATATTTTTTTTAGTCCAAATGCCTGTGGTTTGAGGAAAAACCTCACCCTTCTGAATGTTGAGAGATACCTAGATTCCTGTTGTTTGTGACAGATGTAGGAATAACCAGTTTTTGTGGTTTCTTTGAGCAGCCACATTAACCCACTTCAGTTTCTAGGATGCCTGTAAACAATAGTCCAAAAGGCAATAACATGTAAAAACTGCAATAAGTCAACAAACAAAATATAATCTTAGATAACAGTAGATGTAGTGAATTGGTTGTTAGTATTTCTTTTACATCTCTTCTCTCTCTCTCCTCCCTCCCTCCCTCCCTCTGTGTGTGTGTGTGTGTGTGTGTGTGTGTGTGTGAAAGAGAGAGAGAGGGGGGGAGAGTTCTTTCAGATTACAATAATGCATTGTGCATTTGCAGTCTACAAAATCTTATACCTCAACTCTCTGTGTCTTTTAAGCACCAGAAGATCCTAGCTGTTTGTGTCTGATACAATAGCATATATTGGCCTGCTGACTTCCATTTTAAAGTGTCCCAAATCGCATTTTGGAATCACATCTGTTACCATGACGACAAGAACCTAATTTTTCTACTGTACTTCTAGCCTGGCTAGTTGTTGAATTTCAGCCATGAGTATCCCATAAAGGGCATCAGAAATCTTTCCTGATTACAGACAAAATATTCAGCAGCATTCAGATATGCCTAGCCTGGTTCAGTCATTCATTCATTCATTCATACTGCCAGTCTGACAGTCTTATTTCTTAGCCAGCTTTAAAGGCCAATTCCTTCCCATGGCAGCTTCTAAAACCACTCGTTTGTCTTTCCTAATTGAGTGTCATTTTCCCCATTCTCCCCCATGAAACCCACTTGGGAAAACCTATGAGGTGCTATGCAAATTGGATATCAACATTTTCAGTACACCCAAGCATCAGTTTGGGAAGGACTTAAGCCATGGTTTACTCTTCATCAGCGTGGCAAACATATTAGGATAAATACCTTCCTTTGGTTTTTATTCATCTGCTTCTTAGAATATTAATTAATCTGATTCAACAGGAATGGGTTGGAATGAGTGATCTTTCCCTTCTTAAGGCTTTTAGTCCTAAACCAGGGGTAGGCAACCTTGGCTCTTTTATGACTCATGGACTTCAACTCCCAGAATTCCTGAGCCAGCATGACCCAGCTTGGAAACCTCTCCCTTTTCCCTCAGCATGGCTGGCTCAGGAATTCTGAGAGTTGAAGTCCATGAGTCATAAAAGAGCCGAGGTTGCCTACCCCTGTCCTAAACAGTTGGACATGACTCCTTTTAATTCCCCCCCTTTTTCTTATGATGCCTTAAAATATAGCCCAGAGTATGTGGGCTCCAAGCAGCTCTTCTTAATGCAATACCAGTCAGTCAGCCAGTCTGTTTAATTTATATTCCCACCTTTATTATTTATACAAATGAGGCAGAAAATATATCCAACACACCTTCCTCCTACTTTCCTCACAACAACAAGCCTGTGAGGTGGGATGGGTTGAGAGAGTGTGTGTTTGGTTCAGGTAGACAATGACTCAGAGAGGTTAACAGCGAAAAGAGTTTATTCAATACACATATGTCAACTGACAACTGTCAAATGTCTCAGGCTTTTATACTAGAGCTGTTTTAACTGTATCCAATCGCAAGTCTCTATTTTCCCGCTTTTACAACTTTAACCAATAGTTGCACCAGAATCTCCCGCTTCAAGGAACCTTCTTTGCAACCTTGCTATTTACATGTTTGCAACTATCTACTGACATAACACCGTGACTGGCCCAAAGTTACCTAGCTGGCTTTCCTGGGTGAGGTGGGACTTAAACTCACAGTCTTCCTCTTTCTAACCTTGAGCCTTCCCTGAGTGGTTGAGGATGATGGGAATGGTACTGTTATGTATTAGGCTTAAAGAGCACCTTTAAGCAGTTACAGAACAGATACCACCAGGTGGCGCTGAACCGAAACTGTTGTGGCCGGTGTCAGTTTTCGGCGGGAAACTGAGGTTCAAACTGATTGGTTGGTAGCATACTTGGCCAGGTATATAAAGGGTACAGGTAACCCCTATTCCCCCAGTACTCCTGCAAATAAAGAGTTGTCATGCTGTACTCATCTGCCTGGCGTCCTTCCTGCGATCCAGAACCCACTACACCTCAGAAGAGGAGAAGATCCTAGAGATTTTAATGGTCTTATATCATTTTCATGGGGAACCAGCTCCAGTGCTGATGGAAGGATTTTCAAATAAACATTTATTTTAAAGCAAAGCAGCTAACTGAATATCTATATAGTTGCTAACAGTTGATGCCAACCACCGACAGCACATTCTCAAATCAAACTAGCTAAATAAAACCAACTTTTTTTTTATTGAAAAGTTTTAACATACAATTTTTCTTTAAAACCCCCCTCCCCCTCCCTTCTCCCCCCCTACCTCTCCCCCCTCCCCCCCTCCCCCCCCGACTTCCCAGAGCTAAATACAAGGTATATATATCAAAAGCAATCATAAACAATCATATACTAACAACTATAAACTCTAAAATCCATCACTCTCTAGCTTATATAGGATAAAACAAGCCTTAGCAATATTAAATATATATAAAGAAACTAAAATAAAAAAAGAAAAAAAGAAAGAAGACTTATTCAAATGCTACATAAAACTTCTTAACCCTATACGTGTTCTGGATAAACTCAATCCATTTTCTCCATTCCATAATATAGCGTTCTTGCGAGTGATCTTTCAAATAGGCCGAAATCTTCGCCATCTCTGCCAGGTCGGAAACCTTTAAAGTCCACTCTTCTATGGTCGGCAGTTCCTCTTTCTTCCAATACTGACCTATCAAAAGTCTTGCTGCCATAATTAAATTCAACATCAGCTTGGTGTCCACAACTGTAGCATCTGTAATTATTCCCAACAAAAAAAGTTGCGGACAAAACTTTATCCTCTGTTTAAAAATCTTCTGCATGTTCCACCAGATTTTTATCCAAAAAGCCTTAACCTTTTTACATGTCCACCATATGTGAAAATATGTTGCATCTTCATCACCGCACCTCCAACATTTAGGCTGATAATTCGGATACATACTTGCAAGCTTTTTAGGATCTAAATGCCATCTGTAAAACATTTTGTAAAAATTCTCTCTTAGATTTTGAGCTTGTGTAAATTTTACGTTCCTCACCCAAATCTTTTCCCCTGTCTTAATGCCTGTCTTAAAATATGCACTCTAAACACATTGTCTACCTTCTTGTCATACAACAAATATGCATGCCAGCCAAACAACAAATCATGGCCCCCAAGATTTAATAATCTCTCTTGTGTCAAATTAATCCAATCACTTATTCCTACTAATGCAGCAGCTTCATAATATAGTTTAAAATTGGGCATTTTAAGGCCACCTCTCTCACGAGTATCCTGCATAATCTTAAGTTTAACTCGTGGCTTTTTCCCTGCCCACACAAATTTATTGATACCTCGCTGCCATTCCTCCAAATTAGAATCTTTCTTAAGAATAGGTATCATTTGAAATAAAAATAAAAATTTAGGCAGGACATTCATTTTCACTGCTGCAATCCGTCCCAACAAAGACAATTGCAATTTTTCCCAACTCTCCAATTCTTTTTGAATTTTCCCCCATAGTTTTTCATAATTATTTTTATATAACTTTGTATTAGAGGGCGACAAAAGCACCCCCAAATATTTAACCCTTTTAACAATCTCAAATCCAGTTAATCCTTCTAAGAGAGCCTTTTGCGAAACTGTCATATTTCTGGCCAAAATTCTGGTTTTCTGTATATTAACTTTAAATCCAGAAACCTTCCCATATTGTGTTATTATCTCCATCAGGTCCACAACAGAGTTCTCTGGCTGGGTCACTGTAACAACCAGATCATCTGCGAATGCTCTCAATCTATAATCCTGATCTCTAATTTGTATCCCCTTAATTTTTTCCGAATTCCGTATTTTAACCAATAATATCTCTAATGTTAACACAAATAACAAGGGCGATAATGGACACCCTTGCCTTGTGCCCTTCTCAATATTACATGCCTCTGTCAGGCTATTATTAACTATAATTCGGGCAGTTTGTTTTTGATATAATGCCCTAATCGGTTGCAAAATTTTTTCCCCAAAATCCATTTTGTCTAAAACTTTCAACAAAAATTGCCAATTCAATTGATCAAAAGCTTTTTCAGCATCTAAAAAAATTAGCGCCGCAGAGATCTGGTTGTTCCTTTCCAAAAACTCTAACACATCAACTATATGCCTCACATTATTTTTCATTTGCCTACCACTAATAAACCCCGTTTGGTCCCCATGAATCACCTGTTGCAGAACCCTCATCAGTCTATTAGCCAAAACCTTAGCAAATATCTTGTAATCTGTATTTAAAAGCGATATCGGTCTGTAATTTTTAACTTGAGTAGCATCTTGGTCTTCCTTCGGAATCAAGGAAATAAAAGCTGTTCTCCAAGACGGTGGCACCTTTCCCCCCCTCTGGATTGTCTGGAACAGTTCCTTTAACGGTTTCATCATCTCTAATTGCAAATTTTTGTAATAGGCCGCAGTCAAACCATCCGTACCTGGTGCTTTATCCACCTTCAGTTCCTTAATTGCTGTAAAAATTTCTTCTTCTGTAATCAATTGATTAATCCCCTCTTTTTGTACTTGCGTAAGAACCGGGATGCTAGCATTCTCCAAATATATATCAATGTCTTTTTCATTAATTTTCTCCTTAGCATATAATTTAGAATAAAAATCCACAAATGCGTCCTTGATAAAGTCCTGTTGAAACACAACCCTTCCTTTATGCTCAATCTTATCAATATTAGAAGCCCTTTGTTTTTTCCTCAATCTATAAGCTAACCATCTACCTGGTTTATTAGCGTTGCAAAAAATATTATGCCTGGCAAACCGCAGATTGGTTGCCACTTGGTCAGCCATTAATTTATCAAATTGTCCTCTTAACAATTTAATAGCCTCCTTAATCTTCACATCCTCTGAGTTCAAAATCAAAGCCTTTTCTTTTTCCTTTATTTCATTCTCCAGTTCTTTCCTTCTAGCTTCCACAGCACGTCTATGTTTATTATTCATATATATCAACACCCCTCTCATGTAGGCCTTGCTAGCATCCCAAACCATATCCATAGAGGTACCCTTGTTCATATTAATTTCAAAAAAATCCTTCATCCGCTGTTTGCATTCTTCCACATTTCTCTGATTTCTAAACAAGTTCTCATTTACGCGCCACGAGCGCCTGTCCCTTTTCTCCTTATCAATCTCTAACCAAACTGGACTATGATCAGAGATAGTTCTTGCGCAAATCTTCACCTTTTTAGTCCTCAAAAAAAATCATTAGTCAACAAAATAAAATCAATCCTCGAAAAAGATTGATGTCTATCAGAATAAAAAGTGTAATCCTTTTCCTGCAGATGTCTCTCACGCCAAATATCTCGCAGTTCCAAGTGATCCTTCATTTCAAAAAAAGATTTAGGCAGTCTAGCATGACTTGGAATGCGCTTAAAAGCTCCAGCCTTGTCCATCTGTACATCCAAAACACCATTCCAATCCCCCATAAAAATAAAAGATTTATAATCCAACTGGGTAAGCTTTGTGTGAAGTAAACTAAAAAAGTCAGCTTGTTGTTGATTAGGTGCATATAATCCAACTAAAAGCGTCTTTTTACCTTCTAGCAGCAGCTCTATCATAACATATCTTCCATGCTTATCTGCTTCAATTAAGTCTGCTGTTAAGGCACTTTTAACATAAACAACCACTCCATTTTTCTTATTCATTGCAGAAGCAACAAATTGCGTACCCAACCTTGAGTTCAATAAATACTTTTGATCCAAGACTCTAATATGCGTTTCTTGCAAGCATATAACATCTATCTTGAATTGTTTTAAATATTGAAAAACTTTCTTCCTCTTCTGTGGTGAATTTAGTCCATTAACGTTCCAGGTTAAGAATTTAGTTGCCATGCATATCCTCCCAAAGCTCTTGGAGCACTGCTTTGATAGGACTATCTTTTTTAGGCCGTGCTCCTCCCACTGCTTGGCTGTAAGTACGTTTTGGAAGTTCCATAGACTTCTGCTGATCTTGTTCTTTTATTTTCTTTGCTCGTTTTAAAGCAGCACGCGTCACCCTTTGCTCTCTAGGATCATCCAAAGAAGTTATAGCTTGATCTCCTTTTAAACCAACTTTTAAAGCTATATTTAAAAACATTCTAATAATCTCAGAGTCCCACACATATGCAATTTTTGTTTTGAGATAAGAAAACTTTACACATTACATCAACAGGAAAAAAAAAGCTGTTCTAAGTAAGTTCTAAGTATGGTTGAAAGCGTGGCTATTAGATTTGGGCTGCAACAATTTAGATTAGTATTTCTCAACCTTTAAGATGTGTGGACCTCAACTCCCAGAAATCCCCAGTCAATTGGGGAACTGGCTGGGGAATTCTGGGAATTGAAGTCCGCACCTGTTAAAGACACTGAGGTTGAGAAACATTGATCTAGAACAACCCCTGATCCTTTTGCAGCATGCCAGCAATCGGTCTGCACAAACAAGCAAAGCCCCATCCATGGGATGCAGGCAGCACACAAAACCATGCCCCCTCCGGTCTGTGGAAAAATCCTTTCTCCACAGAAACCAGTCCCTGGTGCCCAAAAGGTTGAGGACCTCTGATCCAGAACACCCTTAGATGGTTTACAGGAAGCTCTTTGACTTATTGCTGTCCTCAAATGGTCATCTGGATTGCCTGCAGCCCAGATTTGTTAAATAAGAGTGGCAAATTTCTTAACAGGTGGTAAAGCCTCTGCTTTTCTGAGTATTGAAAACACCATAAATGGGTCAGTTTGAATTTTGGAAAGCTTCTGTACAGTACACTTGCCGAGGCCAGCCTTTGAATTCTACTCTTTTTGTATAGCTGCTTTTGAAGCCCTGAGAGCTTTCCCCCATTTGTTCCGATTAGGTCTGCCTTCAGTAGATAAGTCTCTCATGTAATTTGAAGCACGGGCTGAAAACAAAGTCCTTTTGATGGTCTGGAGCTTGGAAATGTCTCTTACCCAATTAAATTTCTTCTTCTTCTTCTTCTTCTTCTTCTTCTTCTTCTTCTTCTTCTTCTTCTTCTTCTTCTTCTTCTTCTTCTTCTTCTTCCTTCTTCTTCTTCTTCTTCTTCTTCTTCTTCTTCTTCTTCTTCTTCTTCTTCTTCTTCTTCTTCTTCTTCTTCTTCTTCTTCTTCTTCTTTCCTCCATGTATTCTGTTTTATGTGCCATTTTCTCAGATTTGTGACCCTCAGAGCACTTCCTGGACAATTCCTCCTCCTCCTCCTCCTCCTCCTCCTCCTCCTCCTCCTCCTCCTCCTCCTCCTTTCTTCCTCTGTGCTTGTACAGAGTTGTCTCTCATGTATATAAGTAGCTATGTTTTAAATGTTTTTTTTTAAACCAAACTCATGAGCTACATACATAATGGGCTGCTTTCTTTTTCCACATTTCCCCCCATTTTTTCCACTCCCAACACCTCATTTTAACTACGTATTACACTTGGTCTATGGCTGAAAGCTAAGCTGACCTCTAATGCACTACTGGTAGTTCTCGACTTATGACTACAACTGTGTGCAAAATTTCTGTTGTTAAGCAAGACAGTTGTCAAGTAAAGTTTGCCTCATTTTACCATCTTTCTTGCCACAGTCATTAAGTGAATCACCACAGTTGTTAAGTTGTGACACGTTTGTTAAGTGAATCTGGCTTCCCCCTTTGACTTTGCTTGTCAGAAGGTCACAAAAGGGGATAAAGTGACTCTGCAACCATCATAAATATGAGTCAGTTGTCAAACGTCTGAATTTTGATCACGTAACCATGGGGATGCTGCAGTGGTCATAAGCATGAAAAATGGTCATAAGTCACTGCTTTCAGTGCCATTGTAACTTTGAACAGTCACTAACTGAAATGGTGCAAGGCGAGGACTACCTATACATTTCTTAGAATGCATTAGCTTGATTAAAGCTTGAAATATGGATACTGATGAAAGAAGTTTTAAAGTTAGGAAGTTTTTTTGCATGTTGCACAGCTACAATAGATCTTTAACATGCTGCACTGGAAATTGCATACTGTCTGAATTTTATTTCACGCTTGAATGATAAATTTTCCCTTTCCTCCTGAAACCTACTGCATCTGTTATGTATGTTAGGGCTGAGGATAAGGTATTGTCTATTAGTATGGTGTTGCCTTTTTGGCTTGCTGCAGCTCATGTAGGTTGAAAG
This sequence comes from Vipera ursinii, assembly GCF_947247035.1. Lineage (NCBI taxonomy): Eukaryota > Metazoa > Chordata > Lepidosauria > Squamata > Viperidae > Vipera > Vipera ursinii. The sequence goes on along the minus strand of NC_139513.1, from coordinate 214,531,484 downwards.
TCTTGTATGTGTTGGAGGTGTTTCACTAGTAGTCTTAATAATTAATTCATAAGAAGTTAGTTACGGCTGGCTTGTGTGTGTTGCTTCCGTTCTTTCCCTACAACGCAGCGACGTCTTTGTGTGCAGAGAATTCCCAGTCTACTTCAAACTCTCATCCTCATTATTTAGAGCCGCGTGATTCTCAGCCTCAGCAACTTTTAAGATGCGTGGACTTCAGCTCCCAGAATTCCCCAGCCAGCAATTGAAGTCTATATATCTTAAACTTGCTGACGTTGAAAAACACGGATCTAGATAACTAGATGTATATTCCATATACTAAAGATCAACAACTCATGTAAATACTTGGAACAATAAAACCATACCTTTTGTGTGTTTGCCATTTTAAAGACAATATTATTCCAGGAAACCTGACGGACTGGTCTCTTTTGGGGGTAAAATATGTTTATTCCTAGCTTAATTATCCTTTAAAATAGCTTTGGAAAGGCACATACGGTATTTTATTGCTCAAGATGGATTGGTGCTGCCAATCCATCAAATTCATTTTGCAAAAAGGTGAGTAACAGCTTAAGCCAGTTTGATCATGTATTTTGTTTGGTAGCTTACTAGCTAACACAGCTGTCCAGGATGCTACAAGCTTGGCATGTAAAATGAATTCAAAGAGACTTGTAGGAAGACCAGTACGTCTGCCGTTAGATAACCAGGGATCTTTGCATTCCTGGGAGAATCACTATAAGATGCTTCCTTCAGTCTGCTTGCTGATCATCTCCTTTCTGGAGCAAGGAGAGGACTATGAATAGACTATGAGACTTTAAAGTTCAACAGATGAATAAATCTGGACCGAGATGCCCTACGCACAGTCACTCATGCGCTCGTGACCTCCCGGTTAGACTACTGCAACGCTCTCTACATGGGGCTGCCCTTGAGGACCACTCGGAGGCTTCAGCTGGTGCAGAATGCAGCCGCGCGAGTTGTGATGGGGGTTTCCCGATACTCCCATGTAACACCTCTACTCCGTGAGCTGCATTGGCTTCCAGTTGCCCTCCAGGTGAGATTCAAGGTGCTGGTGATGACCTATAAAGCCCTAAATGGCTTGGGTCTGGGATATTTGAGGGAACACCTGCTGCCGGCATCAAGTTCCCTTTGTCCTGTGCGCTCCCACAGGGAGGGCCTTCTCAGGGTGCCGCCAGTAAAAGATTGCCGGCGGATAACACCCAGGGGGAGGGCCTTCTCTGTGGGTGCGCCAGCCCTTTGGAACCAGCTGCCCGTGGAGCTTAGGACTGCCCCTGACCTTCGCTCATTTTGCCGGGACCTGAAGACCTGGCTCTTTGAGCTTTCTGGCCCAGGCTGAGAGTTTTTAATTGGGGTTTTTATATTTTTTCAGGGATCAAATTTAATTATTTTAATTGTTTTTAAATTTTTGTATTGTATTGATGTTTTTAAACACCTTGTAAACCACCCTGAGTCCTATGGGAAAAGGGCGGTATATAAATCTAATAAACATAAACTTAAACTTAAATGTGTTCATTTATAAATTAGCAGATGGGCATCATCTTGCAGCTCAAAGGTACCATCTTGGATAGTATTATTAGATACCTGAATCAATAGAATTTAATATCAGGGGAATTCCACATAAAAACCAGATTCTTATCAAATTGCTGTGCCTCATTTTTGGAATTGTATTGGAGGGCATATTATTTCCCACTTGTAATGTTTCCATTTTCTTCTACCGCTACTTAAAATTTTCTTTTCTTAGCAAGAAATAAACAGATACTAGGAGTGGGTAAATGTGTAGATTTCTGTTTCTCGCTTTTGTGAATTTGTCAAGTTTAGTTTGTCTGTTACTGATGTGAACCTGTCAAATTCAGTTTGTTGAACCTCAAGTTTTTTTTTTAAAAAAAGCAGCACTGAAAATGCATATTTTCCAAGCACATTCTTCACTATTTGTAACTTTGCCTAATACGGACTATATCTTGCATATGATGCATTTTATATGCTACAGGGGTCCAACAGATCAAAGTATGAGAGTTGAAAGGCAAAGTGACACAGCATCCTTTGTCTGGTAGTCTGAGGAGCCATCTTTCAAGAAGCGTGTCAAACAAGAATCGGAAATTAGATTAGAAATTAGACCCTGAGGATTATTGGAAGGCACAATTTCCTATGTGAAATTTTCTTGTAGAAAGTGTCAAATGACGATCTCCCATGAAAGTTCCATACCTTGGTGCCTCTCAACAGAAGTGCTTTCTCAAAATATCCTACATTCAGAATGTGTTTATTTATTTATTTATTTATTTATTTATTTATTTATTTATTTATTTATTTATTTATTTATTTATTTATTTATTTTATATACCGCCCTTCTCCCGGAGGACTCAGGGCGGTGTACAGAGTAATAAAGTAGGAATACAATAAAGTAACAGAGTGAGAAAATTGTAAAACCCAAATCCGTCAGGCCAGGCCGGCTTGTTGGAATAGATAAGTTTTTAGATCACGCCGGAAGGAGCGAAGGTCGGGGGACATCCGGATTTCAGCTGGTAAGCGGTTCCAAAGGATTGGCGCACCCACCGAGAATGCTCTCCCCCTGGGGGTCACCAGCTGACATTCTCTGACCGGTGGCACCCTGAGGAGGCCCTCTCTGTGGGAGCGCACAGGACGGAGGGGTGTTGACGCTGGCAGCAGGTGCTCCCATAGGTAATCCGGACCCACGCCATGTAGGGCTTTGTATGTCATCACTAGCACCTTGAATTTCACCCGGAAGGCAAATGGAAGCCAGTGCAGCTCACCGGAGCAGAGGTGTTATTGGTATCTATCATAGAATAACATAACAACAGAGTTGGAAGGGACTTTGGAGGTCTTAATCCAACTCCTTGCTCAGGCAGGAAACCCTATACCATTTCATACAAACGGTTGTCCAATTTCTTCTTAAAAACTTCCAACATTGGAGAATTTACAATATCTGGAGGCAAGTCGATTAATTGTTCTGACTGTCAGGAAATTCCTCCTTAGTTCTAAGTAGGACCTCTCCTTGATTAGTTTCCATCCGTTGCTTCTTGTCCTGCCTTCAGGTGCTTTGGAAAACAAGTTGAACCCCTCTTCTTTCTGGCAGCACCTTAGCCTTTGAAACACTGCTGTCATGTCACCCCTAGTCCTTCTTTTCATTAAACTAGACATACCCAATTCCTGCAACCATTCTTCATATGTTTTGGCCTCCAGTCGAATAAAACGTCTACTTAAAACAAATAAACCAAGAGCTGTTTTTCTTCAAAGATTGCCCAATAGTTTGGTTTTATTTATGAATTCTTGTTTTTTATTTGTGTGTGTAGAAAAGCATAGAAGAATGGGTGGACACTTTTGGAAAAGTTTCCTACGTCCTAATTAAATTGTCTCTCTTCTAATTAAACAATTCCTGCCCTTGGATCTTTAGAATGTATTTGTTTAAGCTAAGCATCATGATGGGTTCCCTTCTCTAATAAGTAGGTATTGGCAGCCTTTAATTACGTACAAGGACTGTTCACAGTTAATGACCCAGTTGGAGAAGCAGTCAAGATAAGAGAAACTTAGCAATCTTTTTATGCACGTTGAAGATCTTTTCTACAGCTAAAGAAAACTTTGCCAGAAAACATACAAGTCTCACTAAAAGGTTTTGTGGTGAGTAGAATGTAATGGAGCTTGTAACTGCAATGAGATGCTCTTGGCGGGGTGTTAAAAGACTTACTTCCAGCATCACTTCTGGCTTCTTTGGCCTTCTGTGAAGCCGATTAACAATGAAAGACTAATGGATTACATTAACCTAAGATCAGTCCCTATCACTGCTAGAGCTAAACCGCAGATGGGAGGATTGTCTTATGTAATTTGGTACCGGGAGAAAAACAATTAACCAGTTTAGGATTGGATTCATTTTTAATCTGGATTTTAGGACTATTAATTGCAACAGAGGGAGACTGTTTTTATGTAAGGTATATAAGTTATCAAAGGAGGTGTCTGTAAGCTCTCCAAAGCACCTATACACACCACAATCTGTACAGGTGGTCTTCAATGTACAGCAGTTCATTTAGGGACTGTTTGAAGTTACAAAAGCACTGGAAAAAGTTGCTTACTATGACCATTTTTCAAACTTACAACCTTTGCAGCCTCCCCACGGTCACGATTATTGAAATTCAGACGCTTGGCAACTGACTCATATTAATGAAAGTTGCAGTGTCTCTGGGTCATACGATCAACTTTTGCAACCTTCTGACAAGCAAAGTCAATAGGGGAGCCAGATTCACTTAACAACTGTGTCACTAACTTAACAACTGCAATGATTCACTTAACAATTGTGGCACAAAAAAAAGCTCGTGCAATGGAGCAGTTGTGGTCATAAGCTGAGGATTACCTGTATTTCAGATATAGAATGGGAAATGTATCTTTTTTTGTTGTTATCTTGGATAGCTTTTCATCCAGCAATGTGAAACAGGTGTCAAATTTGTATTTATTCTGTAATATAATATGAATATGCCATTCTTCCCTTAAGGATTTGATGGTTACGGTGTTAGGGAACCCCCATTGGCCGGTAAGCAGGAACCCTGAACTCAACCCTCAAAAAGAAGGAGATGGAAAATTATCCAGCTGCAATTTCATGTGAACCATTGAAGATCTGAGGAAATTGCAATACTTGCCTTTCCTTTGAAGCATGATTTTTTTGAGCCCTTACATTTATTTTCTGAGCTAGCTCAGGAAATTGCTTACTTTCCACTTTTGATACTGGATTACTGTCTGTTCACCTAACATCAGAAAACTGATGAACCTGTCTTCCCCAACTTTTAGGATTCTACCAGAATTTCAGCAATGCGGAACCACTTCCAAATAAAAGTAATGACTATTCATCTATCAGCAGTCTACCACTTTTGAACGGTACAGCTAATGTTCTGTTTGAGAACTGATTGCTTTGTTATTGGAAGAAGTTTTCCCAGAATTTTATGCATACTGCAAGAGTATTCACAAGACCAAATTGTTTCCTTCAGTTGCTTAGGTTCTCTTTTTAGATTTTCACACTAACAATAAAATACTCTCTATAACAGGGGTCTTCAATTATGACTTGTGAACTTCAACTCCCAGAATTCCTCAGCCAGCCATGCTGGCTGAGGAATTCTGGGAATTGAAGTCCACAAGTCATAAAAGGGCCAAGTTTGAAGACCCCTGCTCTATAAGCTGTGGGTCATATAGGGAGAATGAGGTGTGGAACTTGTGTACACTCTGGTATAGGTAGTCCTTGACTTGCCACCACAATTGAGCCCAAAATGTCTGTTGTTAAGTGAAACATTCGTTAAGCAAGTTTTGCCCCATTTTACGACCTTTCTCACCACAGTTGTTAAATGAAGCACTGCAGTTACACAGTTGTTAGGTAAATCTGGCTTCCCCAATGATTTCGCTTGTAAAGTTACAAAAGGTGATCACATGACCCCGGGACACTGCAATCGTTATAAATATGAGTCAGTTGCCAACTCTCTGAATTTTGATCACGTGACCAAAGTGATGCTTGCATTGGTCGTAAGTGTGAAAAAATTGTCCTAAGTCACCTTTTGCTATGCAGTTGTAACTTCGGTCCCTAAATGAACTGTTGTAGGTCAAGGACTATCTGTATCTATTTGTAGCTTCATTCATGCTACAGACATTTTTCTAGACATATCCATGCAATAATAATAATAATAATAATAATAATAATAATAATAATAATAATAATAATAATAATAATAATAATAATAATAATAATAATAATAAAAATTTGGAAGGGATCTTGGAGGTCATCTAGGGAGATTTTGATTAAGCTTTAGAAGAAGATTTCCATTTGCTTTGTTGACTTTTCCAAATGAAAACTGTTTGGGTTTTTAGCAGTTTGCTGCAAAGTTCAGCACTACAGTTTCTGGGAACTTTCAATTTCAGAGTCATATGGAGAGTCTAGTAGTAAGATGGGTACAAGTTGCCACCTTTGACTTACAAGGAATCTCTTGCTGTGTCATCATTGCATTGGTTAGCATTCAATGAAGTATAGGTAGTTCCTCAACTTACAAGCACAATTGAGCCCAAAATTTCTGTTGCTAAGTAAGACACGCGTTACGTGAGTTTTGCCTCATTTTACAATCCTTCTTGTCACCGCTGTTAAGTGAATCGTTGCAGTCATTAAGCTAGTAACGTGGTTTTTAAGTGAATCTGACTTCCCCATTGAGTTGGCTTGTCAGAAGGTTTCAAAAGGGGATCCTGTGACCCCAAGATACTGCAACTGTCATAAATGCGAGTCAGCTGTCAAGCGTCCAAACATAAATCACGTGACCATGGGGAATACTGCAATGGGTTGTAAGTGTGAAAAATGGTCATAAGTCCCTTTTTCCAGTGCCATTGTAAACTTTGAATAGTCACTAAACGAACTGTTGTAAGTCGAGGACTACCTGTATTATTCAATAGAGTTGGCAAGTGTATGACCTCTATAGAAAAAGTATGATTTTCAAGAGGACATCAAGTAAGTTGGAATCTGTATGAGAATTAGCAGAAAATAGCTGTTTCTTGTATATAAATAGTTACAGAAAGAGACAATATGCTAGTGCAATCTCACCCAAGTGGTATCTTCAGAAAAAGAGAACAAAAGAGAAGTCACGTGGATTCCCAGGCAAATAAATCTATTCTAACCATATTTAGGACAGAGACTCAGTTTGGTGTAATGTTTAAGGCATCAGGCTAGAAAATGGGAGACCATGAGTTCTAATCCCACTTTAGGCTTGAAGCCAACTCGGTGACTTGGTGCCAGTCTGTTTCCTTCAGCCCTAGGAAGGAGGCAATGGCTATTATGTTTGATCTACTTCCAAAATCTTGCAAAGAATTGTCCAGGCACTCACCAGGACTTGAAGGGACAAAAAATGTTAGGAGATATGTTTTATCTATTTTATTTAGATGGTTTATTTGGCTTCACAAGTCACAAACAGGGATTCCGGATAGCTTGTCTATTGACAAAATGAGAAAAAAACAGTAACAAAAGGCACAAAACCCTACAAAATAGGAGAACCATACCAGATGGCAAATGTCATTTTAGAATAGGCTCATCTGAATCTTGGGGTTGAAGGGGAAGTACTGTTGTGGAAGGGAAGACACTACAGCAGAGAAAGCACTTGATACTTAGGTGGTCCACGTGGATTTAAATATGTGAATTCACTATCATTTGGGACCTGTTCACGTGATCGTGGCAAAGTCTATAATGGCAAAACATTTTTTATATTACAGTACAGGTTCTGCTTAGAGCTAAGTACATACTGAAACCATTTCTCATTTACTCTATGGCATGGTTTCAGAAAAAGGGACGTGGTGGCTCAGTGGGTTAGGACGCTGAGCTTGTCGATCGGAAGGTCGGCAGTTTGGCGGGTCGAATCCCGAGTGCTGCATAACACAGTGAGCGTCTGTTACTCATCCCAGCTTCTGCCAACCTAGCAGTTCGAAAGCATGTAAAAATGAAAGTAGAAAAATAGGGACCACTACGGTGGGAAGGTAACAGCGTTCTGTGTGCCTTTGGCATCTAGTCATGCCGGCCACATGACCACAGAGACGTCCTCAGACAAGCGCTGGCTCTTCGGCTTTGAAATGGAGATGAGCACCGGCCCCTAGAGTCAGAAACGACTAGCACACATGTGCGGGGGAACCTTTACCTTTACCTTTACCTTATGGTTTCAGAGTTTGAAGAGACACGTTTAGCTTAAAAGTGCTTCATGCATTTATTAATTTGAAAGACTGTATGCACCTACGGGTTAGAGTGTACACAGTGTACATTTGAACAAAATATAGACAACCGATAAAATGTTCTGGTTTTGGCTCTCTGGGTATTGAGTAAAGTGCAGGCCTATGATAATAATGGGCATATGAGGAACCATTAGCTTAGTCAACTTTTCCTTTCTAAAATTAGAAGCAAAACTCTGATCACTGGAGGGAACTCCATTGTAATTTTTTCCTCTTCCTAATTGTGTGGACACATCCTCATTTCTTTGTTTTCCAACATCAGGAAAAAAAAATCAGTGATGCATTTGGACCAGAGGCATTTGGGTCTAAAACTTGCTGACTTTGCGTTTATGTAAACTACTTTCCTTCCACTGTTTATAATAAGAGGCATGCTATGCAATGTTGGGATTCAGCCGGTTCGCACCACTTCGGCAGAACTGGTAGCTAATTTTTTGTTGCCCAGGCCCAGAATGGACTTCCAGAAGTGGCATCCACACAGAGAATTGGTTGTTCACATATTTGAATCCCACCACTGATGCTATGGGTCCCATCTGTTAGGGAAGTTCACTTGGTGAGTCCCAGGAGGTGGGCCTTTTCTGCCGGGGAACTCACCTTATAGAACACGGGTGTCAAACTTGCCACGTCACGTGACTTGTCGCGATGTATTGCGACTTTTTGCATTGCTGGCAATGGGGTGGGCGCGGCTTCAGTATGAGGAAACCGGCCCACGGGCTGGCAGTTTGAGACCCCTGTTCTAGAACATTCTCCTTCCCAAAGTAAGGTTAATATTGTCTTGATTTATTCTCCAGAAGTCCCTCAGATGTGGCTATATCATCAGGCCTAAAGGTCTCAAGTGACAGATGAGATGTTGAGGGGGCTCCATTATTTTTGTGAACGTTTATTTTCTCTTAGCCTTGTGATTCTTTTTTTTAAGATTGCTTTTTAATAAATTTTTTAATGTTAGAACAGATTATTTATAGCTCAGGGTTGAACTGTGGGGTCTTTGGGCTCTCTGAGCTTGGTTGTTTTCTTGCAGATGTTTCATTACCCAACCAAGTAACATCATCAGTGCTAGAGGGAGTGAGGTTTGGTCTCTGTTGATATACAGTGGCTATCCCTGTCAGTATTGGTGGGTGTGTTACTTCTTTTTTCTTGTTAGTTCCTTGATTTGGGTATTCTTTAGCATGATTGTTGGTCTGGTATTAATCTTGGTGTTAATTCTACTTATCTGGGTGTTGATTGCTGATGGGGAGGTGTTTTGGCCTTTTTGTTTCCTTTTGTAACTTCAGTCTGTGTCGCCTAGATATTCTTTTTACAATTTATATACCAAGTTCATGTGGCCCAGCAGCCATATAAATTTTATATATAAAGATGCAGTTAATACAATTAACCTCAAATCCCAGAGAGAAATAAGAGAATTCCACCCCTCCCTGGGCTGCTATTTTCATATTAGGTTGGAGTCTTCCAAATCAAGGATAGCATTGCTTTTCATTTAAAACACAAGCAATTTTAATATGGCACCAATATTTGTGGAACAGTGTCTGGCTTTTTTCTTTTTTCTTTTTTCTTTAGAAGTGGCAGGTTTTCTATAGCTTTTCATATAGTTCTGTTGAAAAAAGAATCTTCATCAGGGTCTCTGCCTTTTTAATATTTCCCAAAATATTTCTTTCTCTGGTTTCTTCCCACAGTTCTAAATGTCTGTTTGTATGTAGAGTGTTTTCATATTAGATTGTGCAAAAAAGTACGAGGGGGGGAAGTATGAAGTTTTTAATAACAATGAAATGCAACAAAATTAATCAGCCTTAGGTCAGGATTTTGTTCCTTGATTTTGAAGATATGGGATCATCTGCAACCCCAAATACTTTTCCACTTTTTCCTAAACATTTCATGAATGAAGCTTATTTTGCTAACATAGTAGATGGTAATCCTGAATTTTAAATTATACTCCTCCCACCAATAAATCAGGACCAGTTTACATTACAGTAGTCTATAAACTGTAGCTTTAGTTACAATATCTCTGCTTAATTTAATTACTTGAATATATTGTTGCTGTCAGGTATAATTATTAATTCTTTATAACACAGTGTTAACCTATTCATTATGTCATTACCTCAGAGAAAAATCTTCGTGATGTTCAGTTGCCATTGGATGAGTTCTGTGAAAGGTTTTTCTCCCCCTGCCTCTGGTTTTTGTAAATAGATCATTCCCTTTTGCTACTTGCTTTCATAACTATTATGTTTACCTGAAAGGAAGATGAAGATTTAATCCTAAGTAAAATATCTTTATAGTGGGAGGCTGTGCTAGATTAGTTGAGAATACAATAATGGAATCATCCAACTGCTATCTAATCTTGTCATTAAGTCACTAAGCCTGCTTTGATCCATAACTAAAGTTTGCAGGACTCCATCTACTTATTACTGGCTGCTCTTTAGGAGGCCATGTGATGATTGGTGTTCCAATAATTTCTTAAATGCCAACCACGAAGTAAAGGTTTTCTTCTAATGGTTGTAGACAATGAAACCGAACCATGTTGTGCTACGCTAACAAAAACTCTGAGATCTTGTTTTCCAAGATCATGCATCTTTTCTGCATGAGATATGGACATCTAGATGTGAAATGAGGCACACATAAATTGGTTTCTCTCTTCCCAACTGATCTCAGGAAGTCTATTCATCATCCATAATTGTGTACTGCATTTACTCCAGGCCTTTGTTATTTTCTGAATTGGGAGTTAGGAAGAGGTTGGGTTTTTTTGAAAATGCCATCCTGACTAACCTATTTTTCGTATAATGCCACCACAGGGATATATAAAGAGTTTGTAATTGGTGCTCGAAATTTTAGTACTTAAAAATTGCAACACGTAGACAGTGCAGCTCTTAAATGCAGCAACATGACTGAAGTGGTTCCCAGCTTAATCTGCATCCGTCAGATTTTTCTAGTCTCTAATCCAAGTACTAAGTCTGACCATGTTGACTTCTTCAAAATCAACCTAGATTAGCTGGGTGTTAGCTAAAAAATAAATACGGATGTGTGTTAGGTCAGAAGAATGTTAGTTCTGAAGTCAGGCTGTCCCAAAAGGCAGCTGGACTTTCTTGATTCTTTTCCCCCTTTGACAACATTTTGCTTCTCATCCAAGAAGTTTCTTTAGTTCTGAATGATGAGAAGCAAAATGTTTTCAAAGAGAAAAACCCAAGAAAGTGCAGATGCCTTTTGGAAAAGCATCTTTGGGATAACCACGATTTGGAGATTGAGAACTTCCATAGCAATCTGAAATCAAAGTTAATTGAACCTGGTGTGAAGATGTTGGGAAGGGGATTTAAAGTTTTGGAAGGTCTTGCTTCTGAGGAGATAACTGGTTAAAGCAGGGGTCTTCAAACTTGGCCCTTTTATGACTTGTGGACTTCAACTCCCAGAATTCCTCAGCAAGTCATGCTGGATGGGTTAAAGTGCCCTTCTTATTTTTCAGGGTTTTTAAAATATCCATTATTTAGCCCAAATGTGTCATTTCAACAATATCTTGCTGTCTTTTCCATTATGGAGTGCCTTCTTTTCCCAACAGAAGAAAAACTTTCCCAAAGTTTTCCTTTTGCAATTTTATATTGTCTCCTGGCTTTAAACTCTTGTTATTGTTAGTGTGTGTGTGTATGTATGTATGTATGTATATGTATGTAGACCCTGATGAAGATTCTTCTTTCAACAGAACTATATGAAAAGCTATAGAAAACCTCCCACTTCTAAAAAAAGAAAAAAGCCAGACATTGTTCCACAAATATTGGTGCCATATTAAAATTGCTTGTGTTTTAAATGAAAAGCAATGCTATCCTTGATTTGGAAGACTTCAACCTAATATGAAAATAGCAGCCCAGGAAGGGGTGGAATTCTCTTATTTCTCTCTGGGATTTGAGGTTAATTGTATTAACTGCATCTTTATATATAAAATTTATATGGCGGCTGGGTCACATGAACTTGGTATATAAATTGTAAAAAGAATATCTAGGCGACACAGACTGAAGTTACAAAAGGAAACAAAAAGGCCAAAACACCTCCCCATCAGCAATCAACACCCAGATAAGTAGAATTAACACCAAGATTAATACCAGACCAACAATCATGCTAAAGAATACCCAAATCAAGGAACTAACAAGAAAAAAAGAAATAACACTCCCACCAATACTGACAGAGATAGCCACTGTATATCAACAGAGACCAAACCTCACTCCCTCTAGCACTGATGATGTTACTTGGTTGGGTAATGAAACATCTGCAAGAAAACAACCAAGCTCAGAGAGCCCAAGGACCCCACAGTTCAACCCTGGGCTATAAATAATCTGTTCTAACATTAAAAAAATTATTAAAAAACAATCTTAAAAAAGAATCACAAGGCTAAGAGAGAATAAATATTCACAAAAATAATGGACCTCCCTCAACATCTCACCTGTCACTTGAGACCTTTAGGACTGATGATATAGCCACATCTGAGGGACTTCTGAGCCACTGCGTCCCTTATGTGTGTGTGTCTGTGTGTATGTTATTGTGTGTGTACATATATATGTATGTATGTATGTATGTATGTATGTATGTGTATACACAAGGGACGCGGTGGCTCAGTGGGTTAGGACGCTGAGCTTGTCGATCTGAAGGTCGGCAGTTTGGCGGGTTGAATCCCAAGTGCCGCGTAACAGAGTGAGCACCTGTTACTTGTCCCAGCTTCTGCCAACCTAGCAGTTCGAAAGCACGTAAAAATGCAAGTAGAAAAATAGGGACCACTACAGTGGGAAGGTAACAGCGTTCCGTGCGCCTTTGGTGTCTAGTCATGTCGGCCACATGACCACGGAGACATCCTCGGACAAGCGCTGGCTCTTTGGCTTTGAAACGGAGATGAGCACCGGCCCCTAGAGTTGGAAACGACTAGCACGCATGTGCAGGGGAACCTTTACCTTTATGTGTATACACACACACACACACTGTATATATATATATATATATATATATATATATATATATATATATATATATATATATATATATAATGTAATATTCATCTCTCCTTTCTTTAGAGTAAAAGTTTCACAAGGGCAAATTGACTTTCATGGTGAAGATACAATGAGTTTCTATCTTCATTTATTTGAGCTCTGCCAGTCCATGTCTCTTCATTACATTCGGGTCAGCAACTTTATCCCTGATTTTAGAACTGAAATTCCCCTGTAATCAGAAACAACGCAGGGCAAATGTGTTCCCTGGTATAAATTTGATGCAGTCAGAGGACTTACACGAGGGATGAATTTGTCTGAAGCTGTTTTGGCATAGTATCAATCAAAGTTGGCTCTAGCTCTCTTCATTTTCATCACCCTTGGCTGCTCTAGCTGATACAATTGAGTGCTAGTCAGATTTATTGGAGCTTCTTTGAGGGGGTTTAGAATAAAGCTAACACAAGTTGGCTTAGAATAAGCTGAAGAATTGATGCCAGCATGTGCCAGTTCTCCAGTCAAATCTAGTGAAGCCACTCTGGCTGTGACGCACAGGAGTCATTGTAAAGTTCATAGAATTTTGTCTGTTGAAGTTTAAGTAGAGGGCTACTTTAAAAGTCAAAGACTTGCCTTGTCTCATATCTTGTTTTTCTCTCCCTGTGTGTGTTTTAAACTTTGGTCAAGGCTGGTAAAGACCCACAAACTACCTTACAAAATTGATTCAGGTCCATTTTGGAAGTGCATATTCTAGAAGGCTGGAAACTAATCAAGGAGAGAAGCAACCTACTGTAGAACTAAGGAGAAATTTCCCAAGGAGATTGTTTCTATGATATGCTTCTCTGAACAATCATATTTAGGAACATTTAGGAACATTTATTTTCAGTGAGCAATGTCATACACGCTCCCAATTTGACCTTCTGCATATCCCCCTCTTTACCAATAGTCTACGTATATCTTAAAGGTATCATGGAAGAATTACATCTACTCATATACTAATTTTTAATATCAAAAAGATAAAACTTGCAACTTCATTCTAGAAAAACAAAGCGTGCTTTAAATTATTCTTCTAGGTCAGAGATCCTCAACCTTTCTGGCTTTGTGGACTAGCATGGGGGGCGGGAAGGAGATGGCTTCACATGAGTGGCAGGCAAGCACACCCACCACTCAAGGAAATGGAGCATGTGTGTACATACTCGTCTGCTGCTCATCAGCTGCTTTGGGCAGCCTGGTTTTGAACAGCTTATGGCCCAGTAGTGGGTGAGGGCCTGGGGGCTGGGGACTCCTGTCCTAGATGCTGACAAAAACTACCAGAGGGATCATAGGTCTTTTGGAGCCTCTGTTTTCAGGTAAAGGCCTAAGTTGGATCAGGTAAAATAAAAAAAAACTTGAAATGCAAGTAATTCTGGGCAAGACAGACCAGTCCCTCAGTGCAAGCCAATTTCTAATGTTTTTTGTTAGAAGAAGGCTTATCTCCGTGACTTTGTCCAGTACACTTAGGTCTGTGTGAAGTGAATGGGAACTCAGTTTTCTTGTTGAGGAGAAACGTCACAGTTCTCTGGACGAAGCCAGTGGTGGGATTCAGCCGGTTCGCACCACTTTGACAGAACCAGTAGCCAATTTGTTGTTGCCCAGGCCCAGAATGGCCTTCTGGAAGCAGCATCCACACGTAGAACCAGCTGTTCACTTATTTGCTTCATTGACTATGCTAAAGCCTTTGATTGTGTGGATCATGGGGTTGCGATGACTTTCCAACTAACAACAACAACAACAACAACACAGCCTTTAATGGCCAGGAGTTATTTACACAAGGGGTTTGTTATCCTTTTATGCTACACACATACACACACACACACTCACACCCAGAGACGTGAACTGCATACATTCTGCAACAAGAACTAGAAATTGACTGCACACTTGAGCAAAACAAAACAATGCAACAGAATAACAAAGTTGGAAGGGTCTCAAGCAGGAGACCCTATACCATTTCAGACATAAATGTTCTTCCAATTTACACGCAGGCATGAACCTTCTCAGTCCTACTGGTTCAGCCCTCTATAACAGTCCTAGTTTCTCATGTGGCCCCTTGGGAAAATTAATTGCTCACCCCTGCATTACACAATAGGGGTAGACATTATCCCTTGCTGTATAGCTACGGGTAATGCTACCTAGAATGGAGCATCACTGGCAGTACAGGTGTAGGCTGTATGTGGTGTAAGCTACAATAATGAAGTAAAGCTGTAGGTGGATAGGAAAAAGTGACAAAAGCAAAACATGAGATGAGGCGGAGATTACTAATATTTTATCACCTGGGAGATTCTTTGAGTCAAAGCACCTAATTTTTAAAATGAAGCATTAAATCTTGACCATTAGTAATAAAATTGATCATTGTTTCCATTTTGTTGATGAAGAGCCCTTTGAAAAGTAAGGTATCGACACAAATAATTAATCAATGAATGTAAACAAAGAATGGTGTAATCATTCCAGTGTAGAAGAGTAATCTATGTTTGTCATATATATTTTTTTATTGAAAAGTTTTAAAATACAGTTTTCCTTTAAAAAACCCCCCTTCCCCCTCCCTCCTCCCCCCCTACCTCCCCCCTCCCCCCCTCCCTCCTCCCCCTCCCCCCCTCCCCCCCTCCCCCCCCCGACTTCCCAGAGCTAAATACAAGGTATATATATATAAAAAAAGCAATCATAAACAACCATATACTAACAACTATAAATTCTAAAATCCATCACTCTCTAGCTTATATAGGATAAAACAAACCTTAGCAATATTAAATATATATAAAAAACTAAAATAGAAAAAGAAAAAAAAACGAAAGAAGACTTATTCGAATGCTACATAAAACTTCTTAACCCTATACTTGTTCTGGATAAACTCAATCCATTTTCTCCATTCCATAATGTAACGTTCTTGCGAATGATCTTTCAAATAGGCCGAAATCTTCGCCATCTCTGCCAGGTCGGAAACCTTTAAAGTCCACTCTTCTATGGTCGGCAGTTCCTCTTTCTTCCAATATTGACCTATCAAAAGTCTTGCTGCCGTAACTAAATTCAACATCAACTTGGAGTCCACAACTGTAGCGTCAACAATTATTCCCAACAAAAAAAATTGCAGACAAAACTTTATCCTCCGTTTAAAAATCTTCTGCATATTCCACCAGACTTTTATCCAAAAAGCCTTAACCTTCTTACATGTCCACCATATGTGAAAATATGTTGCATCTTCATCACCGCACCTCCAACATTTAGGCTGGTAATTCGGATACATACTTGCAAGCTTATGTTTGTCATATATTGAGTAATTCTGATTTTGATATGTATTTTAAAATCACATCCGCTTCTTTAAGCCTTATTACTTTTCAAAACAAACTTCTGAATATTAGATTAAATTAGTACTATAATAGGGCAAATCCATGGGTAAGACTCCCTTCTGTTACTTTATATTTCCATAGCCGGTCCCTCTTAAAAGCTTCTATGGGATGACAATAAACCTGAAAGAAAATGTTTTTGCTCAATTGGTCTTATTTTAAGATTATTTATTTCATTCTTTATTCAGTTTATGCCTGCCACAATTGAGAAGATTCTCAATGATTTACAACACATCTATAAACAATGTAGCAAAATGTCTGTGGTATAATAAAGATAAATAAAAACCACAATACAAAGCAATAAAACACCTATAATATACAGATAAAACAAAATTAAGATAAGCAGTCAGTGGATCATAAAATGCATACTTGATATTCTTCTTGACTCTTAATTGCTGCTTTGTCAATATGGAGTGTTCCAATTCTATATTACAAAGCTTTTTCAAATTATATATATATATACATATATCTCTATCTCTATCTCTATCTCTATCTCTATCTCTATCTATCTATCTATCTATCTATCTATCTATCTATCTATCTATCTATCTATCTATCTATCTATCTATCTACCTACCTACCTACCTACCTACCTACCTACCTACCTATCTATCTATCTATCTATCTATCTATCTATCTATCTATCTATCTATCTTTGGTCATTCGGGTTTTTCCCCACGTAGAATTGAAGGTATAAGAGCAACCTTTCGACGAAATCTCATCCGTCATCCTCAGGCTGGTGGCTTCAGCTTCGTTCTTCTGGGAGAAGTGTGTGGTAGTGGCTGTTTGTTCCTCTTTTTTAAACTGCCAGAGGGGGTGTGTTCTGTGGGTGGAGGTGTGCTCTGATTGGGTGGGGGGTTAGCTGTGTTCTGATTGGGTGGGAGTGTGTTTTGAATGGGGGCTGTGTTCTGATTGGGTGGGGATGTGTTTTGAGTGGATGGGCTGGTCTCAGCTGCCAGCCTTAGACCTGAACTGGTGAGTTGTGCTGCTTTTGTTCGGATCCGTGTTTGTGGTGGTGCCATGTTTTTATAGTGGGGGTATATATATAATTATATATATATTAATTTTAATTTTAATTTTAATTCCATTTATATCCCGCCCTTCTCCGAAGAC
Organism: Vipera ursinii; assembly: GCF_947247035.1. Classification (NCBI taxonomy): domain Eukaryota; kingdom Metazoa; phylum Chordata; class Lepidosauria; order Squamata; family Viperidae; genus Vipera; species Vipera ursinii. Next base: position 214,514,296 of record NC_139513.1, on the reverse strand, counting down.
TCAGGGCGGCTTACAAACTTAGCAGTAGCCTTCATTCTATGTATATGCCTGCTTATTAGGGCTTTCACACACACCCCAAGCGGCATTATTACAAAGTCAGCTTAATTGCCCCCAACAATCTGGGTCCTCATTTTACCTACCTCGGAAGGATGGAAGGCTGAGTCAACCTTGAGCCTGGTGGGATGCGAACCTGCACTAATTGCAGGCAGCTGGTGTTACTTAAGGAGGCATTATACACACACACACACACACACACACACACACACTTTAAAATATTCATTATTTTCTATTCTTAAAAAAAGTCTTCAATATTGATAATAAGTTAGTAGATACTGCTAATGCATGTGGACCAAACTGAGAAATTAAAAGATATTTTAATTGGGTATATCTACCAACTACACTTTTTAGAAAACTCCTTTGCAACAATTCAGATGGATTAACTGTCTGATTAGTAATTAGTAATTAATTAAACTATATAACTATGAACCCCCACTCCCTGCAAAGAGAGGGAGAGATTTCATCCCAAGCTCCATTTGATATCCCTAGTTTATGAATTAGGATTACAGTGATGCTTATATTCCAGCATTTTCCAAAATACAATGTGCAGTTTTTAATACTGAAAATAGAGTAGAATGTTAACTAAATGAGGAACCAAGCCTGTTTCATGTTCCCAAAGTGGTTAAAAAAGCCCTTTTTAATTGTGCCCATAATAATTTTGGAGCCAGGCCTCTTGCATCCATGGAGCTGAGAACTGCCCCCGACCTCCGATCATTCCGCCGGGGCCTGAAGACCTGGCTCTTTGAGCTCTCGGGCCCAGGCTGAGGAGAAATTTTTTAATTGGGTTTTAAATTATGTACAGGGTTAATTTAATATTTTTTTAATATGGTTTTAACTTTTGTATGTTGGATTTTTTAATTCCCTGTAAACCGCCCTGAGTCCTCAGGGAAAGGGCGGTATACAAATGCAACTAAATAAATAAATAAATAAATAAATAAAGGAAGAGGTTTCAATGGATGTCCAGTGATAAGCTGAAAATCAGAAAGTTTAAAGCCTGCCTTCATACAGAAGCCAGTTGCGGCCCTATCTGGACCGAGATGCCCTACACACACTCACCCATGCGCTCGTGACCTCCCGGTTAGACTACTGCAATGCTCTCTACATGGGGCTGTCCTTGAGGACCACTCGGAGGCTTCAACTGGTGCAGAATGCAGCCGCGCGAGTTGTGATGGGAGTTCCCCGATACTCCTGTGTAACACCTCTTCTCCGTGAGCTGCATTGGCTTCCGGTTGCCTTCTGAGTGAGATTCAAGGTGCTGGTGATGACCTATAAATCCCTAAATGGCTTGGGTCCGGATTATCTGAGGGAACAACTGCTGCCGGCATCAACTTCCCATCGTTCTGTGCGCTCCCATAGGGAGGGCCTTCTTAGGGTACCGCCAGTGAAGGATTGCTGGCGGGTGACTCCCAGAGAGAGGGCCTTCTCTGTGGGCGCACCTGCCCTCTGGAACCAACTTCCGATGGAACTTAGGACTGCCTCCGACCTCCGCTCATTCTGCCGGGACCTGAAAACCTGGCTCTTTGAGCTGTCGGGCCTAGACTGGGGGGTTTAAATTGGGTTTTAATGTTTTAATTTTTTAAATTTTGGGCTCTAAATTCAATTAATTGTTTTAATTAATTGTTTTAAATATTCTAATTTTTGTATGGTATGATTTTAACTGCCCTGTAGACCACCCTGAGTCCTACAGGAATAGGGCGGTATATAAATCAAAATAATAAATAATAAATAAAATAATTCAGATAAAGAGAATCTAGTTGCTTATTGTTATACAAATGCTCTTAACAGCTCATCAGATAGATTAAAATATTTTGAATATGTAAAATAAGAATCGATGTGTGCGTGTGTATGCAAAAAATCATTTTACCGTATTTATCTTTCTCCATCTAGAATCATAACATGTAAGGTTGAAAGGAACACTGGAGATCATCTAGTGAACTTCTAGCCCAGTGCATGGGGAATTTCAGGTATCTATTTATATGAATATTGAATTGAGAGAAACACTTTGAAATAGTTACAATTCATTTCTGCTATTCTATGATTTTTTTTAAACTTTTTGCTTGCATTCTTTGGAATTCCAAAAATACCCTTGGCAGTTCATTTAATTTAAGCATTTGTAATAGGGTCCTTATTCTATTAGTCTAAAATTCCATCTTTAACTGAATAAGGCAGATATTAATTGCTATTAATATTATTAGTGACTTTGGAGGTTTAAATTTCCTGATCTTGAAAATCACAGGCAGATTGTTTTAAAACCTGTGAAATTCAACTCTTTCCGAATTAAATCTTAAAAGAAGTATTTGTTTTAGGTATATTGGTCATCTCAGAAAATGTTCCATGGGAGTCATTTACGATAGGCTTGCTACTGTACTGTTACTGCGGAGTCCTAACATGGAAGTGAATGTTGCATTATGTCACAAGGAAAAGAAAAAAAGGGAATGAGTTTTGCTTTGATGGTATGGGTAGTAAAACACAGAGACGGTCCCGAATTAAGGGTCTAATATGGATAGAATCACCTAATGAGAAGGAAGGACTCACTGGAGAAGAGCCTAATGCTGGGAAAGGTGGAGGGCAAGAGAAGAAGGGGACGACAGAGAATGAGGTGGCTGGATGGAGTCACTGAAGCAGTAGACGTGAGCTTAAATGGACTCCAGAAGATGGTAGAGGACAGGAAGGCCTGGAGGAACATTGTCCATAGGGTCGCGATGGGTCGGACACGACTTCGCAACTAACAACAACAACAATGGATAGAATATAAATTTGACTAACTAGTGAGAAAGAAGAATGTTGGGGTAGTTTGGTCCTGTAAAGAAATGAGGATCACATTACAAAACGAATGAAAGAGCAGTTTATGTGAAAAGAGGAAGGAGAAAATTCTATGTCTTGGTTGGATGGACTGGATGAGTTCCTGAGATACAAAGTTTGAAGAACAGATAATTATAAAAGGGAGGAAGTGGATGCGAATGGGATCAAACCAAGCATGTTTTGCAAAGATACAAATCTATAGAGAAATATAGTGTTGCTATAAACTAGATTTAGCTATATTTCTTTTTATCCTTTATCTCACAACTTTCATGCTCTTAGCTTACAATTTCTTTCTCCTTTTCTCCACTCCATAATATTATGGATGGCCAGTTTGGTCTAATGGTGAATATGCTGGCCTAAAAACCATGACACTGTGAATTCTAGACCTGCCTTAGCCATGAAAGCTGGCTGGATGATTTTTGTGCCAGTGATTTGTCTCAACCCCAGCAACCCCACAGGGTTGTTGTCCTGGGGAAAAGAAGAGGCAGGAGTATTAGGTATGTTCACTGCCTTGAGTTATAAATAAAAAAGGTGGGATGAAAATCTAATAATAATTATAATAGTGTCCTCCAGAATGAATGAGAACTATGGCTATGTATGTAAGTTGCACTAGTCCAGGGGTAGGCAACCTTGGCTCTTTTATGACTCGTGGACTTCAACTCCCAGAATTCCTGAGCCAGCATGGCTCAGCTTGGAAACCTCTCTTTTCCCTCAGCATAGCTGACTCAGGAATTCTGGGAGTTGAAGTCCATGAGTCATAAAAGAGCCAAGGATGCCTACCCCTCACTAGTGCAAGGATACACAGACAGACAGACAGGATTTCCTGCCTTTTAAAAAAATAATAATAATTGAAATCTCAATTTTATTGATAATGGTAATATAGATCATAGGTTCATTGGTATAGTGAATAGCATCTACAAACATTTTACTTTTTGTGGACTACTAAATTTTACTACCATTATTTTTGCTTGCTTGCTTGCTTGCTTGATATTTATTTCCCTTGCCCTCGAACCTCAATATTGTTGCACCACAAAGAATAACTACAGTACATGAACAATACATTGAGTGCTATCTTATTTCATAACTGTTGCGTGAAACACATTGCAGACTCTTGGAGATATATGACTTACATTTATGGTCACTGATCAGCACCACCCCCTCCACCTCCTGTTGAAACTAATATCCCAAACAAAATTCAATCAACATTATTCTTCAACCAGAGATAACCAGTTTTATATCTGTATAACCATTTTATAAATTGGACAGTTTATGCGACTTTTTCCATTCTTTCTATGGGCATATATCTTCTAAAAGAAAGTACATGTAAGATTTCTCAGTCCCTCCTGACACCTGAACTAAAATAGGTTCATTCACAATCTAAACATCAATCTACACAGTAAGCACAGCAAATTGCACATGCACAGCAGCACTTTCTACAGCATTACACATGCAGATGCAATTTGAGTATGGAACATGTTGGAATCTTCCAGCTTAAATGGCCAATGGGAGAACATTAAAATGTTCTCACCTAATCTTCTCTTAATTGGATAGCTAATTGCTATCTCCCTTATAATAAATAAACATATATAAATTTGGTTTTCTACCCCCATTTGGTTGCATTTCAGCATTCCTTATTTGTCAATTATTGGCTTTGCCAAATACCACTGGCATAGCTTCAAAGCCTGTTTTAGGGCTTTGGGATATGCACTTCAGTATAAATCCATGGCATCTCACTGTCCATTTTAGTAGAGTGCTATTCTGATCCATCACTTTAAAAAATAAACAATCCATTAAAAATCTATATCTGTTTTCATTTGCAACTTTCTCCAACCTGTGGTGGGCTTAAACACAACTTCCTCTATAATTTTCTTTTCAACACTACATTTTTTCTGAAGGTATACATTATTACATGTATTTCCCTGATATAGCTTTTTTTAAAAAGATTCTTTTGTAGATTCTCCTGTGCCAGTTTTTGACTAAAGAAATACAAATACCAGTGGACTCCTTTCTATGCCATAACAGAGTCTGTTTTGAAAGATTTGGTAATTTTTTCCCAATAGAAATCTGTGGTGCATATATTTTATGTATCTAGATGTAGGTTCTATAATTCGTAAGATGCAGGGTAACCACCAAGGACACATGGAAAATGTGAAGCAGTGCAGTAATATTTTGTAATATCAGCTTTGGAAACAAGAAGGATACAGTAGTTTCTTGTACAGAATGTAAATTCAAATTTGAGTAAACATTCATTACTTTACACGGAGACCAAATTTACCCCCATTAGGGCTGTGCTAAAATTGGAAGGAATGTTTTACTTATGTAATGCTGCTTCACAAACCAGGATGAGCCCCTGTCCCCATACTTCAGAAGAGTCAACAAAGCTAATATGACATAGAGCAGGGGTGTCAAACTCAATTTCATTGAGGGCCGCATCAGCATTGCGGTTGCCCTCAGGGGACCTGGTGGGCATGGCCTACTGGGTGGGCGTGGCCTACTAGGTGGGCATGGCTAGAGTGCGTATGGCCTACTGGGTGGGCGTGGCCAGCTCTACATCTTTCACATCAAGGGTGCCTATGGGGGCCTGGGCAGGAGTGGGACAGATCTGAGGGTCTCTGGCAGAAGGAGGGTCTCTGGGCCTGGGCCAAGGCAGTGGGGGCCGTTCCCTCACTGTTTCCAGGATGGCTTCGCGGGCCACATGAAACCACTTCACGGGCTGGATCCGGCCCCCGGGCCTTGTGTTTGACATGTCTGACATAGAGAATCAGAGAAAGGACCTTACAGGAAACTGTTAAGTAAGCAAAGAGAGCTGAAACATTTTGTAAAGCTTAGGAAACAATATAGAATTTCAGAACCCTCACTGACTCACTGGGATTTCAGGAGGACAATAAAACACAATCAGGCTTGCAAGTTTCCAATATTGCACTCTTCTGTCCCAATAACATATAATTCTAGTCTTCCTTTAGTGATTGTTTGTCAGCCTTGGCAACTTTAAGATGTGTGGACTTCAACTCCCAGGGTTCCTCAACCAGCCATGATGCCTGGGGAATCCTGGGAGATGAAATCCACAGATCTTAAAATTGCCAAGTGGTTAACTGGCAAAGTTGGATAAAAGGCAAAAGCAGGAAGAGAGATTAATAATAGGTATCAATTTAGATTATCTGCAGATCAAAAGGACAGGACTTTCCAGAACTACTAGAAATAATATACTGAAGTAATTAGCATGGGTAGTCCCAAAGGGAGGGAGAGAAGAGAGAGAGAGAGAGAGAGAGAGAGAGAGAGAGAGAGAGAGAGAGAGAGAGAGAGAGAGAGAGAGAGAGAGAGAGAGAGAGAGAGAGACAGACAGACAGACAGATTATATTATGTTATTTTCTACACTTCCAAGGCTTTACATGAATTCCATATAACCCCTAGAGACCAGGGCGGCGGAGGTGGGTGGGTGGGGAGAATTTCTCTATTTTTACCCAGTATATATTCTATTTGGTGTTTTCAGTTAATGATCAAGATGGGATATACACTATATAAAATTGGGAATTTAAAGGAAGGTGGACTGTAGAGAGATTCTATTTAATTCTTCACGCAACGTTATTGAGTGCCAAATCTTATATTGTTCCTGGAGCTAATGCACAGTATACAAGGAGTCTTCAGCTTATAAATATTTGTTTAACAACCATTTGAAATGAAAATGGCCCTGAAAAAGACTGGGATCACATTTATAACTGTTGCAGCATTCCTGTGGTGAAAGTTCAGGTGAAACTGAATGCATTTATGATAGTTGCAACACCCTGAGGTCATGGGAGTATTAATGACCATATGCTTCACTCAATTATGTGATTCACTTAATAACCATGGCAAAAAGGTTGTAAAATTGGGCATGACTCACTTAAGTTCTGCACTACTTAGTGATGAAAATTCTAGTCCCCACTGGGGCTGTAAATCAACAATTACCTGTAGAGTCATCTAAAATGTGAAGGTCCATGAGTTCCAGGTGAAGATTTTGAATCCCATACAACAAATCTGGCTATAAATGTCTGAAGAGTCCCAAGTAGGATGAAAGAAACCAGGTTCTGCCTCCTGGTGATCTATGCAACCAGTCCCAAAGGAAGTGGCCTTTGGTTGTTCCCGCTTTGATTCTTTTATGAACATAAAAAGGTAAGATGTGTCTGACTTTAGGGGGCCGTGTTTATCTCCATTTCTTAGCTTCCGTGGTCATGTGGCCAGTATTAGTATACGCCTAGGTCAGGGGTAGGGAACCCTGGTTTTTTTATGACTTGTGGACTTCAATACCCAGAATTCCTGAACCTGCCATGCTGGCTCAGGAATTCTGGGAGTTGAAGTCCACAAGTCATAAAAGAGCCAAGATTCCCTACCCCTGGCCTAGGCTTATGGAATGCTGTCACTTTCCCACCAAAGTGGTACCTATTTATCTACTTGCATTTGCTTGCTTTCAAACTGCTATGTTGGCAGCAGTTGGGGCAAGTAACAGGAGCTCACCCTGTTGCACAGTGCTTGGGTCTCAAACCCAGACTGTCAGCTTTCCAGCTGACAAGTTCAGCTTCTTTAACCACTGAGCCATCGTGGCCCCATTTTATGAGCGTAGCAATGGAGAGGGAAAAATAGGACACCAGGTAATCTCGTCTTTATTCTGCACCATAAAAGGAAGCATTTGGTAGATCCAATACTTTTTTATTTGTCTCCATTGCCCAAGGTGCACCACATCAAAGCATATTAGAGCCACATTGGACAGCCATACTAAGTGCATAATTACTTGTCTCTGGGGATGGGGGAGGAGGAGAGAAAAGAAACAGATCACAAGCTTAAACTCCTATCCATTCTAATCTATACAATCAACCATCAAGTCCTATTAACGAGGAAGCAGGTTTTCAGTGTGAATGGCGCATGTGAATTCGCCACTCTTTTTTTTCACGTTGCGAGTAAAAACAATGACCTTGTCAAGGAGAATGTGTACTGCCTTCATTTCGTCCATTTGATAAATGCACTTGCATACAAATCTGTAGAAACCAATTTGTAGTTTTGGCATATGCATCACACATCTGACTTTCATACTAACAGCTTTATCCTTTAAAAATAGGTCAGCTTTATACTCTACCTTTTCATGCTGGGGAACAGTGGAAGTTTATTATTTTAGCTAAATTATTAATGCATCTGATGTTCATGCAAAAAGGGTTTTGTTTTAATGTAGTTTTTTGTTTAGTTGTCAGAAACAATGTTCTCTTTTCAAAGATTATTATTTTTTTACCACTTCTCTTTGCTATACAGTAGCTATGTTCTCTAAAGGACTCAAAGCAAAATGATATTCATTTTATCTGCTTTTGATGGAAGATCCACAATCTCTGTCTGTATATGTGTATTTGTGTGATAGGGATCTACCCTTAGGTATCCAGTTAATATTGTGTTTTACGCAGGTTTTTTTTAAAAAGAGAATTGCATATAGAGCTCAATACTTTTAAAATAACTAAAATGACCCATCTTTTCTTGGATAAAATGGCAATGATTTTTTTTAAAAAAATAGATTTTAGCCAGTTTTGCCACTGATCAGACTAGATCATATAGTTCAGAGTATCAAACTGCTGGCCCACGGGCCGGTTGCATCATGCAGAGGCTGTGCCCGTCCCAACTCTGGCAATGCAAAAAAAGTCCCAGTATGTTGTGACATGTCTCGTGACACGGCGAGTTTGACACCCGTGATATAGATAATAAATCGCTACCAAAAGAACATAGCCTAAATGGCCTTCCTAGGTTTGTTTTGATTTACTATACAGGTAGTCCTTGACTTACAACGGTTGATTTAGTGACCATTCTTAGTTACAACGGCGCTGAAAAAAAGGACTTACGACCATTTTTCACAACTGTTGCAGTATCCCAGTGGTGACATGATCAAAATTCAGATGCTTAGCAACTGGTTCAAATTTATGATGATTGCGGTGTCCTGGGATCATGTGATCACCTTTTGCAACCTTGTGACAAGCAAGGTTAATGGGGAAGCCAAATTCATTTTGGCTTGTTACTTAACAACTGCAGTGATTCACTAAGCAATTCTGGCAAGAAAGGTCGTAAAATAGAGAAAACTCACTTAACTGTATTATTATTGCCAGCATCATGATTGCTGTCATGTGGCATATGTGCCTAGCCCTTTGTTTCACTTGTAATTCTTCTGGAGTGACAGTCTATTTTTATTGCTCTATGCAACACTGCTCTATGCATCTAATTTATTTTAAGAGGAAAAGTGGCATATTAAGGTCAAAATCATTTTGCTATTATATCCAATAGCTACAAATTTATTTTTTAAATAAATACCATATGCTTTTAGTAAAATACCCAAATAGCACACCAGACTCTGTTAAGGTAGCTTTATGAGCAATAACAAACTGATGAAGAATTCACACTATTCTTCTCGAAGCCTTGCACTGAACATTTGTTTTGAAGTCAAAGATAAAGTGCTTACTACAGGGGTATCAAACTGCTGGCCTGTGGGCTGGATGCATCATGTGAAAACCGCGCCCAACCCATTGCTGGCAATGGGGAAAAAGTTGCGATATGTCACGACACGTCATGTGAGGTTGCGAGTTTGACACCCCTGGCTTACTACTTCCACTGATCAGCCATTATGATTTGAATCACTGATACTCAAGAGAAGACCTCTATCATCTTTCTCCCTCTATTCATTTTAAGAGTTGCCTGTGGCAAGATGGGTGGCAATTTGATTTAATTAATACATAAAAATAAATAAAACGGACTGAAGAAGTCTGCAATGGCCTCTGGCTCATATCGTGGCAACTTGGATTCAAACTTTCCTTGGAAGTATTAATTTCTTGGGAATGCTTCCCTATGCCGAGCTAAAGGGGCTAGGGTTTGTTTGACATTTACAAAGGCCCAGCTTTTAAATGTGGTTAGTCAACACATTTAGTGACTCTGGTTATGATTTATTTATTTAGCATATGACAATGTTAACAATTAGCCAGGAGACTACAATGTAGTACGTAGTAGTTATTGGCTGTTGAAGAGTGCTAGTTTAGTTCACACTGACCTACTTAACCATGGTGCACCACAGGGGTGAACTAGCTCCACACCAGGGAGATGAGCACCATCCTATGGCAACATCCTTCTGTCACCACCAATGTCACTTCACTGTCAGGTGTCACATTCGGACAGGTCCAGCACTGGTAAGGGTCTGACAGTGTGTATGAAATGCCACCATGTTTTCCACCAAAGTGGTACCTATTTATCTACTTGCATGTAGCATACTTTCAAGCTAGTAAGTGAGCAGAAGCTGAGGCAAGTGACAGGCGCTCGCTCCACAACACAGTGCTAGGACTTGAACCGCTGGAGCAGAGACCAATCCAGCGTCTTTAAGCCACCACACCTTTTTCTGTGGTTAGGGTATATTTTTACTTTTACTCATGCTTGCCAATCGTGCAATCACTTTAATCGATAAATAAAAGAGGTATGTGATTCATTCCAAATTTGATTTGATAAGAGATGTATGTGTGCGCACACATGCACATTCTACAATGATCTTTTAAATGGATTCAACAGTACCCAGTTGATAGTGGATCAATTTTGATACAGATTTGATTGACTGGGATGACTCCAGCTGAATCTTTGAATCCAACCTTCACACAGTCCCAATAAAGAGGAACTAATCTCAGCAAGCACACACGGATTGAAGTGAGCTGATCTCAGAAAACGAAAGAAGGGAATTCTAATTTTGCCCATAATGAAGGTCATAAAGTTTGAAGGTCAAAAGTGCAGATTAGCAATGGAATGGAAGCATAGGAAGCATTGCACAAGTAGTCCTCAAATTACAGTACAACAGTTCATTTAGTGACTGTGCTGTGTCAACAGCACTGAAAAAAAAGCGACATGAACATTTTTCACACTTGCGACTATTGCAGCATCCCCATGGTTACGGGCTCAAAATTCAGACGCTTGGCAACTGGCAAGTATTTATGACAGTTGCAATGTTCTGGAGTCATAATGTTCTGTACCAGCCTGCTACTGGCCCTGCAGATAAGGCAGGGACAACCCCTTTTACAAGAAGGCAAGAGGCTGGAACTAAGCCTGCCAAATTTATTAACATAAAAACATAAACAGAGCAAAGAGAGCAAAGAGAGCAAACACGAACCATGAACTATTCAAACGGTTGCCTTCAGCAAACCAGCCCTCCCACGCATTCCCCTTTTATACAGTTCAGGGCATGGCTTCTCTCTGCCTCCTTCCAAGGAGCCCCATTACCTTCCTCTGTTTACTCCTGATTGACTGCCTCCTCCGTCAGGCGTCCTTGAACAAGGCCAGCTGTGGGTCATCTTCATCCACGCTGTCAGGCTCACACAGCTGGGTCTCCATCGTGACCAGGTGGGAGGGGCCTGGCTGAGGGCTCTCATCAGCAAGCTCTCCAACCCCCTCAGCAACCTCTCCAACACCCCCCTCCTCCTCTGAATCATCCGACCCAAATGCTGAACCCACAGGCTGACCCTGAATCACAACACATAGGATCATTTTTTGTGATCTTCCGACAAGCAAAGGACTATCTGTATAGGCAAGAAGGCATTTCCATAGTTTTTTTTAGAATTCATGGTATTTTCTGGCTAACATAAAGGATCCAATAAAAGCCTCTTTCTATATTGCTTAGTGTTGCAGATGAACTGGTTGTCAAATCCTGCTCTTCTTGCAACTGAAGCATCAGGCTAACTTAGGAATGTCAGGAGGTTCTATGATATATACAGCTTGCTCATCCTAAAAGGAATTTCCCTCTCCCCAGCACAGGTAGTCCTCAAATTATGACCACAATTGAGCCCAAAATATCTGTTGTTAAGTGAGACATTTGTTAAGTGAGTTTTGCCCCCTTTTACGACCTTTCTTGCCACAGTTGTTAAGTAAATCATTGCAGTTGATAAGTTAATAACCCGGTTGTTAAGTGAATCTGGCTTCCCCATTGACTTTGCTTGTCAGAAAGTTGCAAAAGGGGATCACATGACCTTGGGACACATCAACGATCATAAATATCAACCGGCTGGCAAGCATCCAAATTTTGATCACATGATCATGGAGATGTTGCAAAGGTCATAACTGTGAAAAATGGTCATAAGTCACAATGTTGTAGGCTTGAGTGGTTACCACACAAACTGTTGTTGAGAACTACCTGTATTTAGTTCTAATACGTCTAAGGATATGCCTGCCTCTTGGTAAAGCCAATGTTAACAAAAGATTTTGACGATCAGCACTGAGATTCCAATTTGGGTTTTCATCAAATACAGATTGAGCTTCAAAATCAGTGGCAAAAGCAAAGTAGGCTGTTTTTCGCATCCTCCAAATAAAAATTTCATGGCTTGTGCATACCTATAGTTTATTCAAAGTTTTAAAATAATAATTATAAATGAACTCAGAAACCATGTACAAGATCAAAAGTTGCATACTATAAAAATGCTATTCAGTGGCTCTACTTAGTGAGGCTTGAGAATTTTGTTTGATCCACATTTCAAAGGAAACCAATCTGATGCATGTTTTCTTGGACGTCTATGAAATTCTAAGCACAGCTATCCAGGCAGGGGATTGGTTTGATATCCCAAAATTCATATAAAAATTCATATTTTGGAATAAGTTATGGTTGGAAATAATACTTTGCGAAAAAAGGTGCTATTAGAAATGCAAATTGAAAATGAAAATGCAAGCTGATACTTAATTTTTTACATGAACAGAATTTTTTGTGCAAATTATTGTTAAATGTTAATATAATTAACATAATAATTAATAATAATAATAATTATTAATAATAATTATTGATAATATAATTAATATTAATTAATAATAATTATTAATAATAATTAATATGTTAAAATAGTTTGTGGATGTCTTTTAGGTCAAAAACCTTGCAGATTCATGCATAGGAAGGATACAGCTGAAGGAAGGCATGAAAAGAAATCAGAAATATATAAATTATCTATTCTACCTTCAGTCTTTCTTGCCATCTTCTTCCATTTTATATCTACGTCAGCTCTTTCTATCGTGGGTTTTCTTCCCTGTTGCTTATTTCCCTTTTCTATTTTTCACCCCAGTTTTGTTTCCTCCTTCTTTATGTTTTGTCCTACCACTTTGTTCTTGTTTATTCACTCTGTCATTTCTCTTTCTACAACCACCGTTCCTACTCTCTCATTCTTATTTAGCTTCAGAAATCTTTTGTCCAATTTTGACTGGGAAAAACTGAGTGGCCCCAAGTTCTGTTATTTATGAGGAGCAGAAAAAAAATTAAACATATGCACAATTCTAAGCAAGTGTACTTTGAAGAGTTGGGTTTGCCAACTTTATGAAACATATTTGCATGAATCTCAAGCTTCTCCAGACAAGTTGTGACTCAATTTTGCCTCACAATTGATCAACAAAGGGCCACCTGGACTTACTATTAGCTAACTTTTTTTTTCACGTGAAGTTGAGTGCCAGATGGGAAATTTGACATAAGCCCTCACACTATATTATGTCTTGGGGGAAAAAAAGAAATCAGTATTTTGATCCATCTTGCTTTTGCTCAAGACAAGGATGCTGGGCTTTTCATCCAAACAAAAGTTTCAGCACGACTGACAGGAACGAGGTTGTAATGTCTAGCTGTCTCTGCCACCCTCTGAAAGGCACAGATTGGTCTCTTCCCTAGGGATTGCCCTTATCCTTCTCAGACTGTCAAGCAGAATCTGCCTAGTGTCGTCTTTAAATTTAAGAACTATTCCCTTCACTTTGATAGGTGCACATCCCATTAGCTTTTTACCTGCCTGTCAGCCATAGAATGATGGGGACCTCAAATTTCTCATTGTGTTTTTAGGCTCAGAAAAGTTCAACATTGCCTCCAATAAACTTCTGAACAAGAGCATCTCCGTGGCTTCCATCCCCAAAATATTGTACTTCAGAGTATAATCTTATATTTTATACCTATACCTATATCTATATAGATATAGTACTTCAGAGTATAATCTTATATTTTATACCTATATCTATACTGCTCAAAAAATAAAGGGAACACTTAAACAACACAATGTACTGTATTTAATAGTAGGATGTCTTATCTTGTGTTCCCTTTATTTTTTTGAGCAGTATATATCTATATAGATATAGATATAGTACTTCAGAGTATAATCTTATATATATATATAAAATACATGCCCCACTGAATTTCAAAGGCTATCCTGCCTGGCAAGTATATATGGAATTGAGTCCAAAATTTCTGTTGTAAGGTTGTAAAAGGGGATCACATCACCCCGGGACACTGCAACCAACATAAATGTGAGCCAGTTGCCAAGCATCCAAATTTTGATCACATGATCATGGGGATGCTGCAACAGTCATAAAATATGGAAAACGGCCATACATCCCTTCCTTCAGTACCACTGTAACTTTTAGTGGTCACTAAGGATTATTTGTAATACAAATGACAAGTTTAATTTCAGCCCTCAAAGGAAGTGTATAAGGAAATATGTTTTGGAGTCTCTGGTAATTAGCTCTAGACAAAGTGCATTAAAAACTCTTGCTTTTATTGTAAAAATAAATATAAAACATTAGTTCTGCCTACAAACTGTGGAGCTTTAATCTTTTAAGGTTCTTCCTCAGTTGCTTTTAACCACAGGCGTGGACACGCCACGACAAGATGTATTTTGTATGATATCCTCATGTTGTTGCCTTTGTCTCATCCCTAGTCTTTCCTCTCTTACCTTGACGCAACGTTCGGTGTGAATGCAGCTACAGTACTTCACTGATCACTTATACGGAGTCCTGAACTGAACCCAAATTACCATTCCTAAGCAAAACAGTTGTTAAGTTAGTTTTGCCCCATTTTACAATGCTTTTGTTGTGTACATAGTTATGGGAGTGGTTTTCCTTCGGCGGAAAAACCTAGTGCAATCATTGGCTGTTACTTCCCGGTGGGAGATTCTGAGCCGGGGATTGGTTATGTTTGAAAGGAACCTAGTATATAAGGTAGGGTTCAACGGCTGCTAGCGAGTTGACCCATGTGAGTTCAATAAACGTTTCCTTGTTCTACCTCGCTGTCTCCGCTCGTCATTCCGGACTTAACAGTGGCGACGAAGGTGGGATTTGACGGCAGAACAGCGAAGGAGACGCAGAAAGCCAACAGAGCGAAAAACGGGAAATTCGAATCACAGTCAACCGAGCAGCAAGCGAACTGAACCTACAGGATGGCGCAAGTCGGTTCCCTGAAGGAGTTCGACCCTAATTACCCTGAAGACTGGGAAGAATACGTCGGCCAAGTCGAGGGGTACATGCTGGTCAACGGGATCACGGAGGACAGGAAGAAGGCAGCAGCTCTCCTAACCCTCAGCGGCACTCCGGTTTACCGGGTGGCCGTCGGCCTGTGCCAACCCCTGCCGGTCTCCAGCGTATCGTACGCCGACCTGTTGGCCAAGCTAAGGGTCCATTTCACCCTTAAAAGGTCGGAACTGTTCTGGCGGAGGATATTTGAGAAGCGGAACCAACGGCCGGGCGAATCTATTCAACAGTTTGTGGCAGCAGTCAGAGAAGCGGCCCTGCGCTGTAAATATGACAACCTCGAGATTCGCATTAGGGACCGAGTGGTTTTGGGGCTGTGAGACGAACATTTGCAAAACCGGATTATCTCCAAGCCCACAGGCAATCTCCAAGAAGCTACTCACGTACAAGTCTACAGGCAGACGCGACCCCCCCTACAACAGCATGGCTGCCTCAGCCGAAGTAAACCTTGAGAGCCATGTGGACGGTGGGGAGGTGGACTACCAGTGGGAAGCCGATATTGCCGAGATAGCCCGAAGGTTCGGGAAGATGGCGCCGAGACCACCACGCACCGACGGACCCGACCAGAGCAGAAGACAGCAAAACCCTGCGTTCCAACGCCCCCAGAGGGACAACCCAACCAGACCTCGCGACCCAGAAACGAGGTGCGGAAGCTGCGGCGGAAATCACCTAAGATCAACGTGCAGGTTCAGAAATGCCAAATGCCGAGGGTGCGGAAAAACGGGCCGCATCCAGGCCATCTGCCGAAGCCGACCGCGCGACAACCGTCTCCATGAGCTCGACGCATGGGCCTCAGGTGAGGTAACCCCCGAACGGAGTGGCGGAGAGATCCCTAGGCCTAAGGCACGCACTTCCAACCCAGGGGCAGGGGTGGGGGTCAATCATGTGGGAAGCCCTAGAATAAATCACACCCCTAGAATTAATCACATTTTGAGGCCTAAATTAAGGATAGAAGTCCAACTGCAAGGCATCCCTTGCAAGATGGAAGTGGACTCTGGGGCCTCAGTATCTATAATTTCAAGGGACACCCTTAAGTACATAGAAAACAGAAGTGGCCATAGAATTCCCCTTAAACCCACTAAACTACAGTTAGCCGACTTCCAGAAAACACCTATAGAATTAGTGGGAGAGGCTACTATTAAGGTTAAATACAAAGGGTTTAGCGGATTATTAACTGTCCTAGTCACTGAGGGCCAGAGAACTAGCCTTGTAGGCCTTAACTGGTTCTCGGCCCTGGGCATCTGGGTTGGGGGAATTAACACTATACAAAGTAAAACCCTAAAGTCTGTCTGCGATAACTTCGCAGACATGTTCGACGGGTCATTAGGGAGGTACAAGGGACCCCCCATTAACTTTAACCTAGACCCCGCGGTCAGGCCCATTAGGTTTAAGGCCCGGCGGGTGCCTTTCGCCCTTAAACAGAAAATCGAGGCCGAACTAGATAAGCTAGTAGGCCAGGGCGTGTTAGAATCCGTAGAAGGGGGCCTGTGGGAGACACCGATCGTCACACCCCTGAAACCGAACGGGGATGTGAGGATCTGTGCCGACTATAAGGCTACCCTGAACCTAGCCATGAAAAAACACGCTTACCCGGTCCCGACGGTGAAGCAGGTCCTCGCGACGATCCAGGATGGCGCCATTTTCGCCAAGCTTGACTTGGCGCAGGCGTATTTGCAACTTACTGTGTCTAAGGAAGCCGCCGAGGCTCAAACGATAGTTACCCACAAGGGGGCGTTCCGCGTTCACAGACTTCAGTTCGGGATAGCTGCAGCTCCAGGCATCTTCCAGGAGGTGATGGAGAGGACCTTGAAGGGCATTCCAGGTGTATGCCCTTACTTCGACGATGTCCTAATCGCTGGAAAAACTGAGGACATCCTAGCTGAGAGGCAAGAACATGTATTGGGGAAGTTTAGAGAGGCAGGGTTGAAATTAAAAAAAGATAAGTGCTGCATAGGGGTAAAATCAACTGAATTTCTAGGATTTAGAATTGATGCACTTGGCATTCACCCTACAGAAGGAAAAATTAGGGCAATTAAATTAGCTCCAGAACCCAAGAACAAGGCGGAATTACAAGCTTTCCTAGGCTTAATTAATTTTTATCACACATTCCTGCCTCACAAAGCAGCTATTGCTGAACCCCTTCATAGACTTTTAGACAGGAAGACCCCCTGGCAGTGGCAGAAAAAACACAGGACTAGTTTTCAAACACTAAAGGACATATTGTCCAGCAACTACACAGTCACCCACTTTATTGAAAACAAACCCATCTTCTTAGCGTGTGACGCTTCTCCTTATGGAGTGGGAGCAGTCATAAGTCATATGGATGAGCAGGGTCAACAGAGGCCTATAGCATATTATTCCAGGACCTTAACAAAGGCAGAATGGAATTATGCACAGATTGACCGGGAAGCATTGGCCATCGTCGCAGGCGTAAAAAAGTTCCACGATTACCTGTATGGTAGGGACTTTACCATTTACACTGACCATAAACCCCTGCTAGGGTTATTCACTACCGACAGACAGACACCACAAATCATGTCACCCAGGATGCTCAGATGGTCAATTTTCCTTTCTGCATACACATTCTCAATTAAACACAGGCCGGGCAAAGAGATGGGGCACGCTGATGCCCTCAGCAGGTTACCTCTAGAGGATACTGGCACAGACCCCGCACCGGTGGGACAAATCATGTCCCTACAAGAACTCTCTGAGTGCCCTCTGACTGCCAGGGACATCACAGCAGCTACCAAAAAAGACCCCATAATCAGCAGAATAGCAGCGTGGGTACAAGGGGGGTGGCCTAGCAAAAACCCTGACCCTAAGTTCACACCGTACTTTAGAAGGAAGGACGAATTGTCATCACACTTAGGATGTATCTTGTGGGGAAACAGGGTTGTTATCCCAGAGAGGCATAGGAACACAGTGATTGGGGAATTAAACGAAGGGCACCCCGGAATTGTGCGTATGAAAGCCCTAGCTAGGAGCCACTTATGGTGGCCAGGGTTGGACACAGCTATAGAGGACAAAGTAGCTGGGTGCTATCAGTGTCAGCGATCTAGACCAGAGCAAGCACACACGACAGTACACAAGTGGGAAGAGGCCAGAAATCCGTGGTCTAGAATCCATATTGACTTCGCTGGCCCATTCCAGGGCCTCACATTCCTATTAGTAGTGGATAGCTACTCCCGGTGGTTGGAGGTCGTGCCTGTTAAGTCCATGACGTCAGCCAAAACCATACAGGTCTTACGGGGACTCTTTGCCACTCATGGGTTACCTGATGTAATTGTTTCTGACAATGGGCCCCAATTCACATCTAATGAATTTCAGGACTTCCTCAAGGCCAACTGGATTAGGCACGCGACATCAGCACCCTTCCACCCCTCCTCCAACGGATTGGCAGAACGAAACGTCAGAACAACCAAGGACGCCCTCAGACGAATCATCCATGGCGACTGGCATCAGAGACTGGCTCAGTTCCTTTTGGCCCAACATACTACACCATGCACAGCCACAGGGAAGAGCCCTGCTGAAATGAGGTGGGGCAGGTGGTTGATAACAAAATTGGACAGACTACACCCTGACAGGCTACCTGCAGAACATGACCAGGTCACCCCAACCCGGTCTCTGAACATTGGGGACACTGTGTGGGCTAGAAATTATGGACAAGGGGACAAATGGGCACAAGGGGTAGTAATTGACAAAACCGGACCTTTATCTTATTTAATTGAGGGGGAAGGGAATCAGCTGATTAGGAGACACATTGATCAGTTAAGGAAAAGGGCCCCTGAATGCGTACAGGCTAACAAAGAGGGGAAAATCACTACAGCTGACACTGCTTTTCCCCCAGCCAGGGTTAACACAGCACCAGGGGGTAAAGGGTGGGGAATACAATTCAGGACAGTAGAAGCAGAAGAATTGTAATGCAGAAATAGAAATAGCTTCCCCTGACAGCCCACCAGGGTCATCCAGTCAGTCCAATGAACCCCAACAACAACAACAACAACAACCCAATAGGGAAATACCACCAGAGCCAACACCACACACAACAGAGTCAGAGGCAGTAGTAAATGGTGGAACTGAAGACACCTCAGCAGTTAGTACGGCCAGCAGATACCCAGTCAGGAATCATAAACCTCCTAGCTATCTGAAGGACTATGTCAAATAGTAAATTTTATCCAGGGGGGAAGGGGTGTTGTGTCCATAGTTATGGGAGTGGTTTTCCTTCGGCGGGAAAACCTAGTGCAATCATTGGCTGTTACTTCCCGGCGGGAGATTCTGAGCCGGGGATTGGTTATGTTTGAAAGGAACCTAGTATATAAGGTAGGGTTCAGCGGCTGCTAGCGAGTTGACCCATGTGAGTTCAATAAACGTTTCCTTGTTCTACCTCGCTGTCTCCGCTCGTCATTCCGGACTTAACAGTTTTTGCCACAGTTGTTAAGTGAAACACTGCAGTTGTTAATTGAGTTGGGTGGTTGTTAAGCGGATCTGGCTTCCCCCATTGACTTTGCTTGTTGTCACTTCTCAAAAGGTGATCACCTGACCAGTAATTATGCCAGTGTCATAAGTACATGCCAGTTGGCAAGCAACTAAATTTTGATCACCTGACCCAACATTTCTGTTGCTAAATGAAACAGTAGTTAAGTAAGCTTTACCCCATTTTACAACCTTTCTTGCCACAATGGCTAAGTGAATCACTGCACTTGTTAAATTTGGTTGTTAAGTGAATCTGACTTCCCCATTGACTTTGCTTGTCAGATGGTCATAAAAGGTGAGCACATGACCCCAGGACACGGCGACCATCATAAATATGAGCCAGTTGCCAAGCATCCAAATTTTGATCACATGCCCAAATGCTGCAGCAGTCATAAGCGTGAAAACTGGTCATAAGTCACTTTTTTCAGTGCCATTGTAACTTTGAATGGCCACTAAAGAAAGGACTATCTTTAATTGCTGACATGGTCTGGGTTGGAATCTAGCCAACCTCTATTTACACTGCTTGTGAGCATGCCTCTTTTCTTCTAGTCACTGGGCACTATCCCTATGACCAGGGGTAGGCAACCTTGGCTCTTTTATGACTTGTGCTCATGTTTTATGACCATCTGACAAGCCAAGTCAATGGGGAAGTCAGATTCACTTAACAACCTAATTTAACAACTGCAGTGATTCACTTAACAATTGTGGCAAGAAAGGTTGTAAAATGGGGCAAAGCTTACTCAACTGTTTCATTTAGCAACAGAAATTTTGGGCTCAGTTGTGGTTGTTAAGTTGAGGACTACTTGTATACATATGTAAATCATCACTTTCATCTCTGGAGTAAAAATGTCTTTATTTATTTTCCTCTTTTCTGAACAGACACCCAAGCAACATACAGTAAAGTTTTGAGGGAGAAGTAAGGGCAAACTGACTGAGTTCTCAATTAAAGCCAATAATTTGAATACCCAATGTTCAATTAATATTTACCAGTAGATATTAGTATCAAACAATTATTTTGCTTCTCCTTTAAAGGTCTGCTTCTCATGGAAGGATTTTTTTTTACTAGAATCTCATTATTTATAAATGTTCTTTCCCCAAACTCATCTTCGACATTTCCTGAGGACCAGTCTTACTGAGTTCCTTAATTCTGGGGTGACAAGATCCCCTTTCTCCTCCTATCCATCAAAGTACCTATAAAACTAAAAGAAGAGATTTCTGAGATATACTATTGACTTTCTAGGATGGTAAGCTTTGAGAATAACTGACTAGGTTTCTGGATTTTGGTACTCTAGAGAAAGCTTTGAGGGAAATTTTTGTGTTTTTTTTTAATGCTCATGTAGCTTTTGGATAACAAATAGTAGAAGTGTCTTGAGAACTCTTGACACTCATGAATGCTTCATAAGAATCCGATCGTAATGCTACCTAGTCCTTTTGAGGTGTAAATGCACAGCCCTAGCACTCAATAGCATTTCAAAGATGACTGATGTTCTTCTCGTGTTTTAGTTTATGCCAAGCTGTCAAAGCTGGAGTGTCAAACATGTTCCAGTTTAGAGTTTCTCTTAAAACAACAACAGCTCTCTCCACCAAAACTGTGCAAGAGAATTCCAGTCATCTCCAAATTGAGTGTGTCAGCTCAGGATATGAGAAAACATACAAGGGTGGGTAATACCTTAATACTGAAGCATATTTTCCTTATAGTTTCATTCTCAAATGTAACTTTGAAATGCAAAGTGTGAATTCTAAGATGGAAAATGTGAACAGGTACTTCTGAAGGATTTCTGGGCTGCTGATGTACTGCTGATTTTCAGCCCCCATAGATCCAAAGTTTTCATGTGCCTGACAGAATCTCTGCCCAATTAACTGATTAAAAATCTTTTTAATTTTTTTAAAAAAAACCAACAGCACAACACCAGCCATCATCATCATTTTTACTTCTAAGAATGCCTCTGCATCTGTATGCATATTTGAAAATTTATAAAGAGTGGTGGTGGAAGAATACAGGCAATGCTTTGCAGAGCATCCTGGGAGTAGAAAGAGTGGCAGAGAATTTGTCTTTTGATAAACTGGAAGTTATATGATCTGCTGAGATTACCATATCAGACATTTTATGAGTGGCAGACATTGTGACAAACAATAGCCTCTCAACATTCGTCATGTGTACGTGTCCAAAACCTGGTTAGTGATCCTTGGAGTATCAGATAATGCAATGATAGTATGTTGAGCTTTGTCAGAACAAAGCAAAGGATTCTAGAGGAATCATGTTTGAAAGATGTATCTACTTAGTCCTAGACATTTAATTAAAAATAAATAAATAAAGGTATTTCAAAATCATTTATTGTGGTTATTTTTGCACACTATAAAACAACAAAGCAGTGTTAAAATTGCAACCAACTGATTTCCTATGAAGGAGTAGAAATATTTCTACAGCTGAATTCCATGCTTTCAAAAATGGATGTTTGAAGACTGTAGACTGAATGATGCTGAAGTGACATCTTTGAGGGAGAGAAGAATGTTTAAAAATGCTCTTTTTGTACTTTTCTGATACTTAATGGGATTAAGCAAATTAAGAATATTAATGTTGGTTTGGGACTACATTTCAGGGCTGTAAAACAGGGAACGGTCACAAGAAGAGGGATAGACAGCCACAGATTGCCTTAGCCTGCTATAACCAAAATTATTTATTTGAAAGTTGGTGATAAGTTGTACTATTTTTATTTTCAGGTTTAGCTGAGCATAAATCTACCTGCTAACTTTTCAACTGTGCCTAATTTCATAAGACTTTGGGCAGCGTACATACAATTAAAGCAGCAGGAATCAAAATATTAAGGAAAAAAAGATGGTATACTGTATGTCTCAGAAGTAAAGGTTGAGAATAACGTATAAAATCTAAAAAGAGGTGGACCACCCAACTGTAACCCAAGGCCTAAGGAAAAAGCCAGGTTTCCAAAGACTGATGATCAGGACATGGCCATATAGATCTCATGGGGATACTGTTCCACAGGGAAGATGCCATGATAGAGAAGGACCACTTCCTGGGTTTCATTGGGTGACATTGTTTAATCTATAAAGCCCAGAACAAATGTACTAGGTCTGATCACACAGGATGGGCTGAAACTGTGGGACATATGCAATCTCTTAAACCCTATAACATCTATGTTATATATCTACAGTAGGCTGAAACTGTATTCTGTGATTTCCAAACAAGATTTATCCCAGAAGAATAAAGAGGGAGACAAAGACAGAATAACATTACACCAAGAAGACGATAATACAGAATGAGATTTTAAAAACAACAACAACCCTGTAATAAAGTAACAAGGCTAATTTTAACTATGGCTCATGAATATGAAAACATATTGAAGAGCTGTGGTGCTGCAGTGGTTAGAATGCAGTATTGCAGGCTAATTCTGCTGACTGCCGACTGCCAGGAGCTCGATGCTTTCAATTTTGACAACTCAAGGTTGATTCAGCCTTCCATCTTTCCGAGGCCAGAAAAATTAGGACTCAGATTATTGGGAGAAATATGCTGACTCTACAGCCTTAGAGAGGGCTGTAAAGCACTGTGAAGCAGTATGCAAGTCTAAGTGCTATTGCTATATTTATTATTTTAAAAAAAACATTATCAAAAGTTAATCATATGAATTATCCAGTTCATTATAAGCATGCCCATCACATCTCTCTCTTGTTTCTATCATAATCTTTGAGAACTTGGAACCTGAAGATTTATGAGGGCAATGGGCAGGATTGCTCATGCTATGCTTCCCATTAAAAAGCAGTTTGTAATTAAAACAATCGATTAAAACAATAAAACCACTCATGAAAAACTTTTTATCAAATGCACAATAAAATAAACTTTTAAGCAATAACAAAACCTGAAAGGAATAGTGTAATGTTAAAAGGTCACCGCAGCAACAGCATATTTGCAACACTGGTGAATATCTGTAGCTCAGGTATAGGAGGAGGTTCGTTCTTCGAGCTTGTGGGTTGGTTTCCAAACATTTCATTACCAGACTAGGTAACATCTTCAGGGGCATCCTCTAAACCAGGGCTAGGCAACCTTGGCTCTTTTATGACTTGTGGACTTCAACTCCCAGAGTTCCTGAGCCAGCCATGCTGAGGGGAAAGGGAGAGGTTTCCAAGCTGAGCCATGCTGGCTCAGGAATTCTGGGAGTTGAAGTCCATGAGTCATAAAAGAGCCAAGGTTGCCTATCCCTGCCCTAAATGCTTCTGACGATGTTACCTAGCCTGGTAACAAAACATTCAGAAACCAACCCACAAGCTTGGAGAATGAACCTTCACCCGCAATAGGATACTGTATTATTAAAAGGACAGAAGAATGAGCCTATCTTTGCCCCAAAGCCAACGATGATGATTATCTCAGTAGAACCTTGTTTGGGGCAATCCAAACTTAGAAAGGCTAATGAAAATCCTCCCCACATCTCAGCCTGAGGATGTAGGCCTCTAAAGGTGAACTTCAAGGTAGGTTGAAACACACAAAAGCAGCCTTATTTTAGATACTGTGATGCTAGGCTATGAGTGTAGCTTCAGCAATTGCCATCTTTATTTCCTCAAATGCCACCAGAGACATTTCAGAGTAAGTGTCCGTTGCTGTGCCACTCTGTGCTTCTTCATTTCCTAATGCTGAACTGAACATGTCCAGCTTTACCTTCCTTTGAAAGACGGTCCTGAGGACAAAAGGCAAAGGAAAAGAGTGGGATCTCTCCAGAGGAAAGCTGCTCTAAGTGTTTTACAGAGTCAGCATATTGCGCCCAACAATCTGGGTCCTCATTTTACTGACCTTGGAAGGATGGAAGGTTGAGTCAACCTTGAGCTGGTGAGAATCAAACTCCAGGCAGTCAGCAGAATTAGCCTGCAATACTGCATTCTAACCACTGCACCACCACTGCTCTTAAAGGTTAATAATATTAAAGGTTAATAATAACCTAATAAAGATTAATAAGAAAAATAAATTTTGAAACCACTGTTATCTCCAGCTTGTGATGGCCACCTATCTATTAAATTAAATATCCATTCCTGAGATATTGTGTCACCTGAAAAAATACATCAGGGCAGGACACAATGCAAAGTTTCTGGTTATATTCCCTCCCTATTACGTATTTTTCTTTCAGTCCATCAAATAAAGGCACCGTTATTTTGTGGCTTTGACTTTGCTTGGTTTTGTCCACACAAAAATTAAGTTCTACTAACCCTGTCCTATCAGATAAATGTGGAAAGGCTAGGAGCAGAGGCAATGAGAAAATGAGCCAAGGGAGCAAGGGGCTAATCTCCCTTTAAATCCACATTTCATATCCCAAGTCCCGGACAAGACTGAGTGGCTGTACATTCCGGCATCCCGGGACATTCAAAATGTTCCATCCCTTTCTATGGGGGGTGAGCTGTTGCCCCCCGTGGATAGGGCTCGCAACTTGGGAGTCTTCCTAGATTCACTACTTACCTTGGAAGATCATGTAGCAGCTGTGACTAGGGGGGCTTTCGCCCAGGTTCGCCTGGTGCGCCAGTTGCGGCCCTATCTGGACCGGGATGCCCTGTGTACGGTCACTCATGCGCTCGTGACCTCTCGCCTTGACTACTGTAATGCTCTCTACATGGGGCTTCCCTTGAAGACCACTCGGAGGCTCCAACTGGTACAGAATGCGGCCGCGAGAGTTGTCTTGGGAGTTTCCCGGTACTCCCATGTTACACCTTTGCTCCGCGAGCTACATTGGTTACCAGTTGTCTTCCGGGTGAGGTTCAAGGTCTTAGTGATGGTTTTCAAGTCCCTACATGGCATGGGTCCGGAATACCTCGGGGACCACCTGCTGCCGGCGTCAACTCCCCTCCGCCCTGTGCGTTCCCACAGAGAGGGCCTCCTCAGGGTGCCTCCAGTCAGAGAATGCCGGCTGGTGGCCCCCAGGGGGAGGGCCTTCTCTGTGGGCGCCCCGGCTTTGTGGAATCAACTGCCGGTGGAGCTCCGGATGGCACCGGATCTCAGCTCCTTCCGGCGCGGGTTAAAGACCCACCTGTTTGAACAAGCTGGCCTGGCCTGATGGGGAGTTAATTTGGGTTTTAAATATTTGTATATTTTATTGTTTTATCTTGGGCATTAATTTAATTCTATTTTAACTTTTGTAGTTTTGTACTTTTATCATATGCCCTGTTCACCGCCCTGAGTCCCTTGGGAGAAGGGCGGTATAAAAATTTAATAAAAACTAAACTAAAAAAACTAAACTTTTGGTCAAGCTGAAATAGGACTTCACAGGGTATCAATAAAGAAGGCTTGAGTAGTAGTCGCTTCAAGGGCAGCTGCAGGGGTGTTGACTTGGATTATGGCTCCTGCTGATCAAATCTGGTGGCTAATGACCTGGTAATTAAATATTTCCTGCTTTTGAACTGCTTCTGGGGTTGCAAGTTGCATATGTTGGTCAACATCTAGGCATGGAATAAAGGGGCTTGTTTTCGGGAATGTAGTAAGGAGGTTCTTTGCTCATTTTAGTTTTAGTTGCCTCAGAGGTACAGTTTCCCAAGATTCCTAGCGGTTGCTTGTTCAGGCAGCTCTGCTGCTCGCGCTGCATATTAATTCCTGTCCAACATGGGAATTCGATTTGTACTGTACATTTCATTTCTTCACAGATTTAGATTTATTTCATGTTCTCTGCTTTTAATTAACTCTCTGGCACAGCTGCTGGACAGGATATAAAAACTCATTGCTCTCCCTGTGTTATGAGCCCACCACCAATCATTTACCACTTAGATGGTGGTGCAGGCGCTATCAGTTTCTATGGCAACCAGAACCGTGGTGATTGATTCGTTGCCAGGATGGCATCACCACAGGGAGCAGAGCTTCTGGTTGTGGATGTATGTGGATATGTTTTGTATACTTGCAACATCCATCTAATTAAAATGGGATTAGAGAATCATCCCGGTGTATGT
Source organism: Vipera ursinii (assembly GCF_947247035.1). NCBI lineage: Eukaryota > Metazoa > Chordata > Lepidosauria > Squamata > Viperidae > Vipera > Vipera ursinii. Next base: position 214,487,749 of record NC_139513.1, on the reverse strand, counting down.
CCAACAACTGAACTGCAATCCGTTTATGTAAATCTTATTACTCCTGAACCACAGCAGTTTGTGAAGAAATGTCTCCTTTGCATTTGCTGTTTTTTGTGTGTTTGTTTGTTTGTGTGTGTGTGTGTGTGTGTGTGTGTGTGAAAGAGGGAAAGAAAGAAAATGGAGTGGGTAGGGCCAGGCTCACTGCATTTTATTATTATGGCTAAACATGTCCATAGTTTTAAAGTGTCATTGGTGATTGATGATAATTCTTTATGCATAGAATCTCTGGCTTCTGAGGTTGAATAGAAAATACAAAAATAAAAAATGGCAGAGAGATCGCAGCATAGCGGAGACTGCAGCATCTAACCTGTTGGTGTGTGTGTGTGTGTGTGTGTGTGTGTGTGTGTGTGTGTGTGTGTGTTTATGTGGGGAAACATACACTCAGCCTGACTTCTGGAATTGGTTAATTAATTGAATGCATATGCATTATTTATTTGCCAAAAGCTTTCATAGTTTTCTGTGATTGATTTTGAGTATGGTGTCATCTCCCGAGAGGCAAATGATCCTGGAACTTTCTTTTCTTTCATTTTTTTTAATATGGTCTCCTTTTAATTTTCATATGGAGTAAGTTGTCCAAAAGTTACTTGGGGTTTTGCAAAGTCTTCAGGTCAGATGATAGGTATGCAATATGCAAGAAAAGTCCAGAGGAAAAGAGAAGCTTCTTAATGGCTAAAAGGAAAATCTGAATTTTGTAGGATTTAAATGCAAAGAATAAAAGTAGCTGAAGGAGAGGAGAGGAAAACGGTAGGCAACAGATCTGGTAGGATTTCCCACTTACCCTTTCTGTAATCCTTTTTCTTTCTTTCTTTTAGAGCATCCAAAATAATTTCTTAACATGAAAAATGACAGCTCAAGCTACCAAATGGTCTTACATAGGTGGGCATTTCAGTTTTGCAGTGGAACACTTGGTTGTAAAACCTTCTGCCATTTTATGTATTATATGTGAGCCTGCTGTCCTTGGGATGTTATATAAAATAACACAATACACCATTGATATCTATCATGTGAGAAATCATCATCATCACACACAAAGGGGAAAAGTAGACTGTTGACATCAACTGTGAAGACTTGGCTCTTCCCCCAGGTACTGTAGTCAGAATGGCAGTATATGGGTTCGTGTATGAGTGTATTGGGGACGCGGTGGCTCAGTGGGTTAGGACACTGACCTTGTCGATCAGAAGGTCGGCAGTTTGGCGGGTCGAATCCCGAGTGCCGCGTAACAGAGTAAGCGCCTGTTACTCATCCCAGCTTGTGCCAACCTAGCAGTTCGAAAGCACGTAAAAATGCAAGTAGAAAAATAGGGACCACTACGGTGGGAAGGTAACAGCGTTCCGTGCGCCTTTGGTGTCTAGACATGCCGGCCACATGACCACGGAGACGTCCTCGGACAAGCGCTGGCTCTTCGGCTTTGAAACGGAGATGAGCACTGGACCCTAGAGTCGGAAATGACTAGCACACATGTGCGGGGGAACCTTTACCTTTTTATGAGTGTATTAGTGATTTTGTGGATTTACTGAGCTTCCATTTAGTTTTATTAGTTGGCTGTTTTATTTAATGGAATTATTTCTTTGCTGCCTAGAGTTTCTTCAATATACAGGTGGCCATTTATAAATTGGATTAATAAAGACATAAAGCAACATTACTATAATCCTGATTCTGGCTCCAAAATGATCTGGAAAAGAAATTACACTACTGTCCTAAAGAAGGAATTTGATTCCAGTTTATATGATATATCTTTAAGTTCAGAGCCTGACATTTGGTACTGTTAATCCTGAATTATATTGTGCCCACTCTAAATTGGATCGTGTGCATATTGCCATCTATATGAAGTTTTCTTAATATTAACAGGTGCAGAAATAATTTTGGTATTTGCAAATCACTACATGGCAACATAAATAGGGGTTTGTGGTGTTGGGCCAAAACAGCTTCATTAAGAAAATAATTGCTATAGACTAGGGCAGGCATGTCAAATTGCTGGCCTGTGGGCCGGATGCGTCATGCCAAAACTGCACCCACCCCATTGTTGGCAATGGGAAAAAGCCGCAATATGTCGCGTGACATCACATGATGTCGTGGATTTGACATGCCTGGACTAGGGCAATGTTTGGCTATCCAAGGAAAACAATCAAACATTTGGTCACGTTACATCAACATTCTTTTATTTTTGAAGTTATATGCAGTACATAACTCTTGTAATCTTCTCTGGAAATGATCCAGAGATATGGATTTAATGCTGGAGTTAAGCAGCAATTGGCATTCTATATTGCTTGGATAGAAGACCACCTGAAGCTGCATTGGTTATCTTGCAGCCTACATTTCTAGACCTGATTTGTAAATCATATTGAAAATGATACTTTGAACGCATACTATGTGATCTTTGCTTCATAAAGCATCAGATCAGGTCTACCTCTGTACTGGGACTGAAGAATGCAGATATTTGTGGGTCACAGAATGTTGATGCTGAATCAAAATTTATTTATTTATTTATTTCATTACATTTATATACCGCCCTTTCCCGAAGGACTCAGGGCAGTTTACAGGGTGATTAAAACAAAAAATACAAAAGTTAAAAACAATTTTAAAAAATGACATCCGTCCCTGAACAAATAAAACCCCAGTTAAAATTAAAATTAAAATTCTCAGCCTGGGCCAGAGAGCTCAAAGAACCAGGTCTTCAGGTCCCGGCGAAATGAATGGAGGTCAGGGGCAGTCCTAAGCTCCATTGGCAGCTGGTTCCAAAGGGCAGGCGCACCCACTGAGAAGGCCCTATCCCTGGGTGTTGTCCACCGGCAATCTCTTACCGGTGGCACCCTGAGAAGACCCTCCCTGTGGGAGCGCACTGGATGAAGGGAACTTGATGCCGGCAGCAGGTGTTCCCTCAGATATCCCGGACCCAAGCCATTTAGGGCTTTATAGGTCATCACCAGCACCTTGAATCTCACCCGGAGGGCAACCGGGAGCCAATGCAGCTAGTGGAGTAGAGGTGTTACATGGGAGTATCGGGAAACCCCCATCACAACTCGCGCGGCCGCATTCTGCACCAGCTGAAGCCTCCGAGTGGTCCTCAAGGGCAGCCCCATGTAGAGAGCATTGCAGTAGTCTAAACGGGAGGTCACGAGCACGTGAGTGACTGTGCGTAGGGCATCTTGGTCCAGATAGGGTCGCAACTGGCGCACCAGGCGAACCTGGACAAAAGCCCCCCTGGTCACGACTCCTATATGGTCTTCAAAATTGAGTCGTGAATCCAGGAGGACGCCCAAGTTGCGAGCCCTATCAACGGGGGGTAACACCTCACCCCCCCCATCATTAGAGGTGGAATAGTCTGGTTAGCCCGAGATGCCGATATGCACAGCCATTCAGTCTTGGTGGGATTGAGACGAAGCCTGTTTCTCCCCATCCAGACCTGGACCGCCTCCAGGCAACGGGACATCACGGCGAGGGCATCGCTGGGTTGGTTCGGGGTGGAAAGAAAAAGTTGGGTATCATCAGCATACTGATGATACCCCACCCCGAAACCATGAATGATCTCATCCAGCGGCTTCATATAGATGTTGAACAGGAGGGGCGAGAGAACCTACTCCTGAGGAACTCCACAAACAAGAGGCCTCGGGGCGGATCTCTGCCCTCCCGTCAACACCGATAGGAGAACCACCGTAAAACGGTGCCTCCCACTCCCAACCCCCTGAGACGCCGCAGTAGGATACCATGGTTAACATGGTAACATCCCTGAATTGAGATATAACTGCATAGAAAACAGAAAGCACAGTTTATATGATGAGTTAGCTAGATGCCATCAAATTCTTGGTAATTGCATAAACAAATGCCATCTTGACTTGTCTCTAGCAATAACCTGTAGACTTTCCAAGAATCATGTATCTCCTTCAATCTTACAAAACACAATTATATTTCCAAGTCCATTTTTGACTTGCATCGCATATACAAGTATATGAGTTTCTGTTTGTTGATCATTGCCTCAAGAGAGTAATCTGTCTTTATTTCATCCAGGATTTGCTGATTAGTTCTTCCTGAAGTCCACAATATTCTTAGTAATTGTCTCCACTTCCATGATTTGAAGATGTGATCTTTATTTTTCAATCTCCAGCTTTTACAGTCAGGCGTTAAGGCTAGAAAAAAACTATTATATTAACTAGTCTGATTTTAATAAGGTCCTATGTAAGATTTGACTTGTGTGAGGAAGTATTGTATTCTCTTTCAGCTTCCTTTTTCAATATACATGCGTATTGCTACTTATACATTACAGAGTTTTGTTTCATTTTTGATGACATAAGACTGTTACCATTTTGACTTGCTTCTTTTGCAGCTTTACATAATTCAGTGGGTATTTCACCTAGTCTAGATGCTTTCTGTTTAATATCTATCCTATTATCTGTGATATCTCACTTTTGGGTGGAGTCAATCTGTCAGCATGTTCTGTCTCTCCACACATTTCTGCCATTCTGTAATTCTATTTTTAAAAAGGCTTCAGTAATATTTTATCTTCGTTTAAACATGTAATTTAGGTTTAGTTACACCATCAGGATTATCCTTGAGAAAACTTAATTGTAATTTTCTTTTCTCTGATTTTCTTAAAAATATCTTTTTCCTCTGTTTGTTGATTGAATCATCTTTCCTTGTCCTGTCTTCATTATTCATTATTGGAAATATTTGTGCAGTCTTCATATATATTCTTGTTGCTCAAAGCATTTACCCTTCATCTGTCTTTAGCTATTGCCAGGGCTTTTTTTCTCATAGAACGCTCAGAACGGAGTTCCGGCACCTTTTTTGGATGAAACCTTGTAGGGTAGGCAAGGCGGGTTGTATGACATGTGTGAGTTCCGGCACCTTTTCCTTTTACAAAAAAAGCACTGGCTATTGCAATAATTTGTTCTGAAAAACTATTCAGATCTTTCATTCTTTTGAAAATTTTGGGAATATTTTTTTTCTCCACTTCAGTTTTTGATGTCTCTTATCTCCTTCCATAATCCCTCCTGTTCTTTTTTTTTTAGATTAAGCATATTAGATTTGTTTTTTTTAAAAATATTCTGACTATATAACTTCCACATTAAATCTTGCTAGCACACCTATTCTCTTTGTTTAAATTTAACGATACCACATTTGATACCAATAATTCATAGTTTGTTCCACTGTCTGTATCTGGAAGTATTCTGTAATTTTATTTCCTGTAATTGGGTAATTCCTCATTCCTCCATTTCTCTAACTTTTGACCTTCCTTGTTGTTCCATTTGGCACCTGTATATTTTATCACTGAATCACTCAGTTTGTCTATAATAAATGCACACACATTGTTGTTTACAGGGTTATCTACAAATACTAATAGATAAATGACTTCATTTATTGGGTGATAGTTGACCACATGTATACTTTCTGAGTGTCATTGCCACTACATTCCTTAATAAAGCTGACACCTTAACTAATATAGTATGATTAAAAATGGCCTATTCTTAGCTGCCTAATTTCACCAATCCTAAACTATCCTGTTTAGTATGATTCATTTCCATACTGACCATTTTAAGGTTCTTGTGGTTCCCGCTTTTCCCATTCCATATTCCAACCATATGCATCCTTGTAAAACAAAGAAATCCTCTTTAAATACTGGCTCCCAAAGTAATCAGACTTCCTTATGGCTTGGACCTGACCACTTCTATGTTTACTTATGAGAGTTCTACATTTTTTTAAGTAAACAGGTAAGTACTTTTCAACCTAAGAGATCATACTATCTGGTTCCTGAACTTGTCTAACTATTTCAGTCACATCCAAAAATTATTATTTTCAATTTGGATTCTGATTTTTTTTTTCCTAAGCAAGTTTGGCTTTCCTCATACTTGCAGATCTTTATCAGCCTTTAATACCTGTTATGGGTTTTTTTGTATGTTTCCTGATTGTACCAGGAGATGACACTCCTGTTAACATCACTTTTAAGGAAATAAAACCATTGAGTCAAGGTAGTAAACCCTTGAAAAGATTATACACTGAACCCTTGGCAATATTAGCTTATTGATTCTTTTGATTCCAGATGATTTATCTTTTCCTCTTGTTTTGGTAGAACAGGTTTGTTAAACCCAGACTGGGATATAAAATAATATTTAAAGCTATCCCTAATATTTAGAACTCTTTCAGGTATGTAAGCATTAAGCTGAAGCCTGAATAAGGCTATTTCTGAGTGTTTTGTTATAAAACACCTTTTTGATATATTTTTTAAATAAGAACCCCACTAGAAATTGTGTGGATTAAAGGAAATCATGTTTGTTCTGTACGTTCCTGCTAAAAGAACAGCAGGCATCATTCATTTCCCCATCATTTTACTTCTTCCATGGAAGTTTCACAACTCAGTTGTCCATTATAGTACCAGTATTCCTCGACCTCAAGAACTTTAAGATGGGTACATTCTAATACCCAGTATTCTCCAGCAAGAATTTTGGGAGTTGAAGTCCACACATCTTAAAGTTGCTGAGGTGGAGAAATACTGTTCTAGGACAAAAGCAGTACAGTTCTCTAGGCCAGTGGTTCTCACCTTGTGGTCCGTGGACTCCTGGGGGCCCAAAGTATCATCAGAGGGGATCTGTGAAGGCTTGAAGCAATGTTATGATTTTGATAAGGCCACACTTGGAATACTGCATCCAGTTTTGGTCACCATGATGTAAAAAAGATGTTGAGACTCTAGAAAGAGTGCAGAGAAGAGAACAGAGATGATCAGGGGACTGGAGGCTAAAACATATAAGGAACGGTTGCTGGAATTGGGTATGTCTAGTAAGGAGAAGGAGTAAGGGTGACATGATAGCAGAGTTACAATATCTCAGGGGTTGCCACAAAGAAGAGGGAGTTAAGCTATTCTCCAAAGCACCTGAAGGCAGAACAAGAAGCAATGGATGGAAACTAACCAAAGAGAGAGGCAACTTAGAACTAAGGAGAATTTTTCTGACAGTTAGAAGAATTAATCAGTGGAACAATTTGCCTCCAGAAGTTGTAGATGCTCCAACACTGGAGGTTTTTAAGAAGAGATTGGACAACCATTTCTCTGAAATGGTATAGGGTTTCCTGCCTGAGCATGGGGTTGGACTAGAAGACCTCCAAGGTCCCTTTCAACTCTATTATTCTACTCTACTCTACTCTACTCTACTCTACTCTAAATCTTGAGTTAGGTCTTCGGGGTCCGTGGCCACAAAAGGTATTTAAAGGTCCATGATGAAGAAAAGGTTGAGAGCCACTGCTCTAGGCTGAATCCTGATTTAGAGAGTGCCCTTTCAATAGCCTTTTGCAGTATTTTCAATACAGGTTGTCCTCGACTTACAACCTCAATTGAGTCTAAAATTTATGTTGCTAAGTGAAACATTTGTTAAGTGAATGTTGCTCCATTTTACAACCTTTATTGCCACAGTTGTTAAGTGAATCACTGCAGTTATTAAGTTAGTAACACGATTGCTAAGTGAATCTGGCTTCCCCATTGACTTGGCTTGTAAGAAGGTCGCAAAAGGTGATCACGAGATCCTGGGACACTGCAACCGTCATAAATAGGAGTCAGTTGCCAAACAACTGAATTTTGATCATGTTACCACGGGGATGCTGCAACGGTTGTAAGTGTGAAAAACGGTCATAAGTCACTTTTTTTCTGTGCTTTTGTAATTTTGAATGGTCACGAAACGAATTATTGTAAGTTGAGGATTACCTGTATTTGCACAGTTTACAATGGGAATATCCAGAACTGACTCGTAAATAAACACTGGGACTCTCCAAACACAGCAAATGCTGAGAAGAACCTGTTGCCCTTGTCAGAACTGCTATCTATACTCAGTGAAAACTGTCTTTTTTCCAAAACCACTTTAACTTTGGGATGATTGTTTTTAAATGATACTTACATACTCTTTCAAGGCAATAGGTCTGACACTGGCTTCTGTGTGACTGCATGCGTCTGTATCCCTGCCTACCATTTTATAGACACCGTCTTTCAGGCCAGAAAGCAAATTCTTCAATGAAAGAGAAGCAAAACAAAAACAAAAGCCCTGAAAAGTAATTTTACATTCCCAATTCCACCTGTCAGTGGCTTGTGCTGATTGGACCAAGTGCTCATCAATACTTGGGGAGGATTTTAAGCTCTTTGCACTTTCCACATTTATCGTATCCTTGACAGGATGGCTATCATCTTTTAGTCACAAATTCCCACCCACTGGCTATTAAAAAAAGCACAGACCCAGGCTTCCCCCCCCCCGCCCCTATTGTTATGCCTGGCTTTGGATCCAGAGGAGAAAAGGCACTTGGGGTATAGGAACGGTTGCTACACTTGTTGGCACATGCTGAAAGAAGCTGTGTGACTTCAGGAAAATATACATTTGAGGAAGGAAGCACTGATAAGGTGCAACAAGATGCTTCAGAACAAGTGTGGGCATGCTGTTGGCCCCCAAAGCATATTTTCCTGTCACAACAGGATGTTAATGTGATCACAAAAAGCTCAGCTTTCTTAAGAAAGTGCTGACAGGTGTGGGGTATATACAGTGGTGGGATTCAAATAGGTGAACAACTGGTTCTCTGTGTGGATGCCGCTTCTGGAAGTCCATTCTGGGCCTGGGCAACAAAAAATGAGCTACCGGTTCTGCTGAAGTGGTGCGAACCAGCTGAATCCCACCACTGCTTTAATTCTGAAGCACCACAGATCTCCGCTTTTACTTTATTGAATGGCTTTATAAATACCCCACCCTTGTGGAGCCAAAGCAATGTCTTTGCCTTGATTCTGTTTGGACACAACAGAATTTTTAAAATGTTGTTTGGGAAAAGCCTATAAGCAGATTTGGAACATAAAGCACCATCTCGGTTTAGAATATAGCTTGATTAGAGCCCTTCCCCATCCTTTTTCTAAAGTGTTACCAAGATTTCATTATCTGTATAACTTCAAAAGCAGCTAAGAATGGCCACAGCCTGGGCATCTCTATGATGATGCTCTCTGTCTGCAACATTGCATCTCCAATGCACTGGCAGTGCTTCAGTGGCAGTGCCAGTAAAAGTACCGTCTATGCCTGCATGCACACATGCAGAGGGAAACTCTTTGAACCGCCCTCCATAAAATATGCAGAAGATATCGTTGTTTTAGTTTTTGAGAAGTTTCTTTGCTAGTGACAGCCCTTTTTCAACACTCTGAGCAGCTCTAATCAGATATATTAAATAAATAAATAAATAGGGTTTTTTTCTAAAAAAAAAAAGTAACAACAATTGCCAGCCATGTGTAGAATCATATGTGACATCCTTTTTTCTCTTTATCTATTTCAGACACCAACCTCAAGCTCACTCCTGCCTCTTTATGCAAATGTCCTTAATTTTGTAAGATGCATACAGTCTGGTGAGTGGGCAGCATACAAATCATTGTAAATAAAATATCATCAATAAAGTTGCCAAGAAAAGGACATATTGCTTTTGTCATGGGTGAGAATTGATTTCCTAGGGAACTGGTAACACTCACTCGGCTAATGGCCACATTAAATCATGTGATCCTAGGACCAGCAATTGCCTGCCCATCATATATTCTTCTGATAAAAAAGTAACAAAGGAAAAGCCCCAGACTGAAGGGGATATTCCAACAAGTACTGCGAAAGTAAATGACCTAGAAATGCCCTTAAACAAATCACAATCTTATCAGTTATCTTGACATCCTACCAGTTAGGCTGCCCAAAAAACATACCGTAGGGTTAGGGTTAGGTGAAATGCTCCTATCATATATTTCAGCTTATTCAAGGGCCAAGTCTAGTCAGGTTATTTGGGCTCTGAAAAAGAATACCTTGTAGGAAAAACACCACTTATCAATAGTAAAACCAGAATAATAAAAAAAATATATAGAGAACCAGTTTGGTATAGTGCAGGGGTCAGCAACCTGAAACAGTGAAAGAGCCACTCGGAACCGGTTCCCTCACAAAAGGAAAAACTGGGAGCCGCAAAAAATGTGTGCACATGCGCGTACATGCAAGCATGCGCAGAACAGGGTTTGACTGAAGAGTGGAGCCAAGGCAAGATATGCACCTACCCTGCATATTTGAATTGATTGGTTGAACTTTTTTAGTCTCTTTTTTTTGGACTGCACATGGCAGAGGACTGGGAGCCGCAGGAGACGGCTGAAAGAGCCGCATGCGGCTCCGGAGCCGCGGGTTGCAGACCTGTGGTATAGTGGTTAAAAGTATTGGGCTAAAAGCCAGAGTTACTGGTATTGCTAAACATGAACTAGGCATTGAAGCTAGCTGGGTGACCTTGGATCAATCATTCCAGGGAAGACAGCGATGACAAAGCACTTCTGCAAACACGTTCTGCATCATATTAGTCATAAGGTCCAATTTGAAGATATTCAGGTACTGCCACCCATGTCAAACTGCCATGTGCAACTACACAGAGAATCTACTGAATTCCATAAACATTCCAACAACATCAACAGAAAGGAGGTGAGTTTGAGCATCAATAAAGCATAGATGCCAGTTTTATACTATCTGCAGGTTGAACAGCCCTTATCTAATCAAAAAGAATCTGTAGCAGTCTCACCAGAAAAAGCACCAGGAATATCCTGGCTCAAAATTGTCCAATCAGAAATCAGCTCTGTTGGAATTTTCCAAAAGGAATTAATCAGTGTTTCATCTACAAAAGGAACCAGTCAGTATCCTGGCTCAAAGACAGACCAGTCAGGAACCAGTTCTCTTGAAATTTCTTCAAACTGGATCAATTAGATAAGGAACCAATCAGAAACCAGCTTATTTGGACTCCAATGACATAGACCAATCACAGATCTGCTTCTCAGGTTCAAATATAAAGCCCTAAATGGCATGGGTCCGGATTATTTACGGGAGCACCTTCTGCTGGCGTCAACTTCCCATCATCCTGTGCGCTCCCACAGAGAGGGCCTCCTCAGGGTGCCGTCGGCCAGGGAATGCCGACAGGTGGCCCCCAGGGGGACAGCATTCTCTGTGGGCGCACCTGCCCACTGGAACCAGCTCCCTGTTGAGCTCCGGATGGCTCCCGACCTTCGCTCCTTTTGCCGCGATGTGAAAACTTGGTTATTTGAGCTTGCCAGCCTGGACTGAGGGTTTGGGATTTTAAATTTTTAGAATGTGATTTACTTGTTGGGGCTAATTTAATTTATTTTTAACCTTGTATATTGTGTTTTAACTGCCCTCTACACTGCCCCGAGTCCTTCGGGAGAAGGGCGGTATATAAATCCAATAAAATAAAAATAAAAATAAATAAATAAATAAATACAAGAACTCAGTCTGCCCATTTCAGTTGCCTGTTAGGTGCCTAGAGGTACAACACAAAGCAGCTCATCTTTCTGAACATACCAGCCATAGCTACAGGTGAAATGTCAGAACCAAAGAAAATTAGACCATAGTCATTCAACCTGAAAGCTCATAACTGTTTTAGTTCTAAAATAAATATTTGCTAAAGAAAATTGCAGTGACTTGTCCATGTAAGTTGTCAGAAGTCAAGATAGAAAGGTGAGTTGACATGCAAATTATAATAATTCAAAAGCATTTACATGACATTAAAGATCAGGTACCTCAAGATCAGGTACCTTACTCTGTCCAATAGTAGGTCTTTACCCATTACATTTATCATACTTTTGGTAATATATGTGTATTGATTACTGATACATCTGACTAAAAAAATGGTTTCAGTTCCCACTTAATGAGAATTACAATTTTATACATTAATAAAATTCAACATCCAAGCTAAAGGAACACCTTTGCCAAGAATGACTAGTCTGGTGCAAACATTTGTGCAATATTTCAAATCCTTCTGATATTCCAAAGATGCTCCAAAATCAAAGGATGGGGAAGAAGTAAGATGTTTTATCTATAAGGTTGCAATTCCATTGGTCTCTAGGTAGAGATTATAAGATTGTATGGTTTTATTTAGAAACATCCTAAATAATCTTGACTTTACCGATACGAAAGCAGTAAAGGTGTTTTTTTTTTACTACTCTTTCTGTCAGGCCACAAACCTGTGAGTTAGTCCAGAGCAGGAGGCATGTTAAGTACCAGTGGCCTTTATGGTGTCAGAGTTTGGAAAAACAACATTTATTTCTAGTTGCTTGGTTTGAAAATGACACTGACTTCACTTGCTACCAATATAATAACATTCAGTCTATAATCCTGTGTGATAAAGTGTTCCAGAGAATTCAAAATTTTGCATACAAATTGTACCATTTAAGTTTGTCCTAATAATATGGATTTGTGCTACTATGGATATTCTTTCTTCCCCTTCCATTTCCCATTTTATGAGACCACTATCTATGCAGCAATACATCCAGTTGTCTACCTATCCAATGTTGCCTAATTTGGTAAGACGAATCTGGCAAAAACTGATTTAAAGCATGTTTGATTTCAATTTGTTTTTGAAATTCAGACAGCCAGTTCGATTACATAAATCAGTCTAATGAAGTTCAATAATCTGAACTAAATGGATTGAATATTTTCTGATGTGGGGAAAAATATTTCTGTTCATGCACAAAAGTATGAATCAATATAGGAAGTACCTGATTTGAACTGAGTTGCTAAATTCATTCAGAAAATGAATTGAGACTGAAGATTTGATCAAATCACGCTCAACTCAAATCTACATCAAATATATTTGTATGTATGAGAACTAGTTTGATGTATTGGTTAAGATAGGGGTCTTCAAACTTGGCTGAGGAATTCTGGGAGTTGAAGTCCACGTCATAAAAGGGCCAGGTTTGAAGACCCCTGGGTTAAGACATCAAGCTAGAAACTGGGAGACTGTGAGTTCTAGTCCTGCTTTAGGAACAAAGCCAGCTGGGTGACCCTAGGTTAGTCACTTTTTTCAGCCCCAGGAGCTGAAATGGCAATGGCAAACTACTTCTGAAAGACCTTAGCAAGAAAACGGGAGGGAGATGTACTTTTTGTGTCTGTCTGTCTGTCTGTCTGTCTGTCTGTCTGTCTGTCTGTCTGTCTCTCTCTCTCTCTGTGTATATCTCTAGTATCTATGTATATATCACTATCTCTATCTATAGCAGGTTTATCAAACTGCTGATGTGTGGGCCGGACGTGTCACAAGGAAATCGCGCCCACCCCATTGCTGGCAATGGGGAAAAAGTTCCAATACGTGGCACGTTGCGAGTTTGACATGTCTGATCTATCTATCTATCAATCAATCTATCTATCTATCTATCTATCTATCTATCTATCTATCTATCTATCTATCATCTATCTAATTTATATCTATTTATCTATATCTATATATCTATATCTATATCTAACATATGTAAAAACAAGCAATATTTTTATTTTATGCAAGATAAATATTTTCTATTTGTTGGACAAATTAACTCTTCTGCCCAAAATTCTCAGAGAATGCTGTGCTATATTAAGAAATGAATTGAAAATAATTTAAAGGGAAAAATAAGAAGATTTCTGCCATGTTCCATAATACAATCTTAGCTATAGAATCATTCCCAACACAATTTAGTTATAGCTTTAAAAAAAAAAATCTGACTGGGGGTGGGGGAGGGTACTGCATGAACAGCTGTTATCAAATGCATATTCTCCAATGACACAAGAAAGCATATACAGTATCTGTGGCAAATTTATCTTGAATATGATATAACTTTTTCTCAGAAACAGAAACATTTTTGCATATTACATTTACCTTGTGCAACTGAATGTATTATCTGGCAATAGAAAACTGAAAAAGTCCCAGGAGAGCACAAATAGATTTTAGCTGCTTCTCTATTCACCAGTAAGGAAACAACTGCTTTACAGCCTGGGATATAATGATGTTTGTATCTGGAATTTTAAAGCACCAGGATGTTATGAATGATTTTAGATGGATTGTTAGCTCTGTTTCCTCACCCCTCATCTCCATCCCAAGAGCCACTGAACTCAGGCTGTTTAAATTGCATTTGATTTCAGTGGGATTTCAGCTGCTCAATAATGTGGAGGGCTGAAACAAGCAATTTTAATAGACTGTCTTATTAAGACTGGATGTAAGAAGTGGACAGTATCTGTCTAGCCTTAGGGCCATACGTGGTCTATGACTTTATTTCAAATCACTACAAACTTCTTTTAAGAATGATTTATCCTTGAATTGACGCACAATAAAAAGGGTTCAGAAGGGCTGAGCGGAACTGAGAGACACGAACACTGAAGAGAAAAAAAAGAGAAATTATGCATTTCTAGCTTTCCACTATTTTTTTATTTTTAAAAAATTGTTTCCTTGATTAAATTTGAAGGCTACCCAACTCTAAACAATTCTCTCTGGTCATCTCACTTTGGCCAGTAGAAAAGAAGAAAATGGGGAAGAAACCTTATTTTTGACCAGGAAAGCAAAAATAAAAATATACATAGCAAACTAAAGAAAAAACAAGAACTCCATAACTGTCCCAAACAAAGGCCTGGGCAAAGAGCCAGGTGTTCAAGTATTTTTGGAAGGAGCCAAATGATTCTGCCAGCATTGCACTATCACAGATTAATTCAAAGGGAAAGTGATCCTTTACACACACACACACACACACACACACACACACACACACACCACAGAGAGGGTTTAATAAGTGTGTTATAATTGGATTTTGTTATTGCTGTTGTTGTTGTATATGAGATTAATGCTCTGCCATACCAGGTAGAATTTAACATTTTTGAAGATTCTCATTCAGTGGGATGGAAAAGAAATTGCTGAAAGAAGAATAGCCTGAAAAGAAATTCTAAATTTCTTTTAATAAAGTAGACAAACAGAAGCCTCTTATTATATTTTTTTTGCAAAGGAGAACGCCTAAATGAAAATAACACATTTCAACACCAAATTATGGCACATGAAATCTGAGTCTCTAGTTGCCAAATCTCTTTTTAGAGGAATTATCTAATCAGCAGATATATTCTAGCATTCTGATCCCTACAGTTATTAATCAGATGCCTTGTAGGAAGCTTGCAAATAAAACAATAAGGTAATATTCAGCCTTTCCCCACCAGACCTCTCACCAGCTAATTGATATTCACGTCTTCTGACTACTGAGATTTTATTGAGTCACCAATGGCTAGCAGGCATCTGTGGATTGTTCTAATTTCATTTTAGCCTACTAGCCTTCTTCGAACTTTTATGGCACCAACTTTCATAATTCCTTATCCAATACACTGAAATATAGCTTGAGGATTCCCTGTTCGTGATCACCAACACTTCTTCTGGGAAAATTCTTGACCAAATTATTTTTTTTAAGAATTCCCATATTTTATCCTCCAACTTCCTTTCACTCCACACAAATGTTTAACTCTTCTATAATAAAATTAGATATGTAACATAATATTGGAGGCCTCAAATTTAGGAGTAATTTTTAAATTTGTGCCTAATGTGAAATGAAATGCAATTTAACATTTTCAAATAAACAAGAAATAGGTCAAACAGAGGAAACTACACGGAAGGAGGCATTGCTTATCCGAGTTGCTCATTAAACGTGTATGCATAATGAATAATATTAACAGATTTTAAAAATTATATTGGCAGACAGACAATTCATGATGAATAATTTAATCACCCCTATTTATCACAAAGAAAATCAAGCACACACTGCACAAGATCAAGCCCTCAATCACATATTTTACATTTCAAATGTTTTACAAATAATAAAGGAATAACTTTCAATATAATATACCAAAAAAGCACTATTTCCCCATTCTCCCCATTTCTTTGCTCTCAGGTAACTGACCTGGTTGTAATCCAGCATCAAAGTCTTACAAACTGGCTTACAAAACCTGGGTTAGATTAGCCCCCTCCCAGTCATCCATGTTGTGTGAAGATAAACAAGAAGTTAAAAGGAAGTTACACCACAGTCACAGATATACATGTCTAGACCAGCCCTTTAAAACTGGGCTCCTATAGGAACTTCTCTATGATAATTTTAGGTCTAGTCCCAATTAGGTTTCTACAAATTTCATTCTTCCTTAAAGCATTGAAACAAATCAGAAAGAGATGTCTGCCTGTGCTGTTACATCACCTATAAAAGTATTATGCAGTGCATAGTTGGTTAATTTTGTCTTATAATGAGTTAGATTTACATAGTTAATTTTCCTCTAGGGATTATCACATTGTGCTGCCTTCATGTGGTCATTTTGGGAACTACAATATGTTCTGTTCATGTTAATCTGTTCAGTCAATCCCTCCCATTTTGTGATGTATTTCCTTCTTGTTAATCTTGAATATTGTATCACTTCCTGGACACAATTACATGTGGTCTGCTCTCATGGTAGGACCATTACTGTCTTTGACCTTGAAATACTGTCCATTTCATCATCTGCCACATCGTGTTGTCTGCTGTAAACCTCCTGCATGGAATAAAGATCTTCGTGGATGAGAAAATGTATTTTGTGAGTTCAGCTATCTGATCAAGACTGTCAGCAGTGATTATATCTACTTATACAGGCCAGGCACAGGGGTCTCACCAAGGGGATATATCACTATACAATAGTTGGAGTCAGAATAGTCAAAGACAGTAGAATTTCTATAGCCTGCAATCCATATGTGTGTGTCATATCTGCAATCAAACTCAGTGCCATCCGCCATCTTGTGAAAGCACATGGTCGCACAAGCCTACTGCACATCTCCTGTGTATGCTGAAAACTGTTTCTGTAACATTGGACTATGTTATAAACCCTGTCTAAGCTACAATTTGTCTTCTTAAAGAGACAGTACCCATTTTTTACAAAATGTGAAAAATGTCTAGACAAGGCTCTGAACACTCTTTTATCGCTGAATCAATGCAGATACATCATGCTTCTGACCACACAGATGTACAGGGAGCTGATTCTGCTGAGCAGAGTGTAAAACCCAAACGCACAATAAGACCAACACAGAAACTCAGAGAAAACTATGAGACAACTAGAGATGAATTCTCCAGTAATCTGTCAGACCTATGGGACAGAACTACACACTGCATGTCAGTTTTGCAGCGCTTAATGATAATCCTGCTGAATTAAGAGACTCTATAGATTGCCTATCTGCAGCCTATGAACGTTACCAGCGGCTGTCTGCAAAATACACAGCTTTCTCAAAGGACTCTAATATATTTTTTATTTTAATTCCATTTATATCCCGTCCTTCTCCGAAGACTCAGGGCGGCTTACAAGCTTAGCAGTAGCCTTCATTCTATGTATATGCCTGCTTATTAGGGCTTTCACACACACCCCAAGCGGCATTATTACAAAGTCAGCTTAATTGCCCCCAACAATCTGGGTCCTCATTTTACCTACCTCGGAAGGATGGAAGGCTGAGTCAACTTGAGCCTGGTGGAACTCGAACCTGCACTAATTGCAGGCAGCTGGTGTTACTTAGGGAGGCATTAGCCCACTGCTCCACCAAGGCTCTTAGCTGAACACACGTGGTCATTTTGGGAACTACAATATGTTCTGTTCGTGTTAATCTGTTCAGTCAATCCCTCCCATTTTGTAATGTATTTCCTTCTTCTTGTTAATCTTGAATATTGTATCACTTCCTGGACACCATTACATGTGGTCTGCTCTCATGGTAGGACCATTACTGTCTTTGACCTTGAAATATTTATTTTATTTTATTTTATTTTATTAGATTTATATACCGCCCTTTCCCGAAGGACTCAGGGCGGTTTACAGGGTATTTAAAACAACCAGTACAAAAGTTAAAAACAAATTTAAAAAGATTAAATTATCCCTAAAATTAAAAAGCCCCAATTAAATACCATCTATTTCATCATCTGCCCCATCCTGTTGAGGAGCAGAGAAGCGAATAAGTTATTTAAGCCAGTTTCTCTCAGAACCAACTTCATTGGGGTGTTTTAGGGGAAAACCTTGTGCATGGCAACTGAAAGAAAAGCAGAATACAAATCTAACAAATAAATAAATATCACTGTTAAAATGTATTGCATCTTCATGTGAAATTCTAAACTTGTAAGGTATTGATAAATTGCTAAGCATTGCATGTCGGATGGTATCAAATGATCATCAAATGTCTGATCACATATTGATTGTTGCTCCTGTCTGCTATACAGACTAAAACACTAAATGTTGGTGAGATACTGTATACTGATAACAAATTGCTGTAAAGAATGAGGTGTCCTCTCTTTCTTTGAGTCTGGGCGAGTGATCATGTATTGGCAAATTAAAATCTCATAAAAGAAACAAAGTAAAGTTGCTGACCATTATTATACATTTAATTGCATGTATAATCTATACTTTCTGTGGGACTATAAATTATGAACACCCATGTACATAAATACGTACATGGGTGTCTCTTGTAATTTTGTCCCCATAATGATAATGGCATAAAATAGATTGAGAAACCTTGACCGTGTAACTATGACTTTTAATAATGGGCCACACTGAGAGTTGTCACAATTTTTTTTATTAGTAGTTAAATGTTTTTGAAGTTTTGCAGAAATGTTATAGGTTGTGTGTGCACATGCAAGAGAGAGGGGGAGAGAGAGAGAGAGAAACTCAAAACTCCTTGTGTTGTTAACAATGACCAAATGGCTCCAGATAAAGAACTTGATTGCTCTCTCATTCCATCCCAGGTCTATGAAACATGGATGAAAAATCTATCTTCCTAAAACTTGTACCCATTTTTTTAAATGTTTCAGCTATCCATCAAACCTTGCATTAGTTACTTTTTGCACAGTGAATTGTAGCAGCAGTTTCATGAGAGTAGGGTTGTTTATTTATTTGTGCAGTTACTTGTGGACCACCAATAAGGGGCATCAGTGCTTTTTTTGTAAAAGAAAAAGGTGCCGGAACTCACACATGTCATACAACCCACTTTGCCTACCCTACAACGTTCCATCCAAAAAAGGTGCCGGATCTCCGTTCTGAGCATTCTATGAGAAAAAAAGCCCTGACGGGCATGAATTTAAAAATACCATTTAAATTTTTTGAATGTAGCCAACTGAAATAGCTGAGACTATTAATGTTAAATTAACTAAATAAGGCAATCTAGTACCACTAGTGTCCAAACCCTCCACCAAAGAAAAATTAAAGTCTTCTTAAAAACAAGGGCATTGGGGCTCTGATATACGTACAAGAGGAAAAGAATAGGATTATAATGAATATGCTGACAGTATCAAGTAAGACTCAGTATTAGAATAGAATAGAATACAGCTGGAAGGGACTTTGGAGATCTTCTAGTCCAGCCCCCTGCTCTAGTAGGAGGTCCTATACCATCTCAGACAAGTGACTGTCTAGCCCAGGGGTCAGCAACAGGAAAAAGGAAAAGAGCCACTCAGAACCGGTTCCAACACACAAACAAAAAAGTGGGAGCCGCAAAAAGTGCATGCACGTGCGTCCACTCACACGCATGCGCAAAAAACATTTTGCGCATGCGCAAAA
Source organism: Vipera ursinii (assembly GCF_947247035.1). Lineage (NCBI taxonomy): Eukaryota > Metazoa > Chordata > Lepidosauria > Squamata > Viperidae > Vipera > Vipera ursinii. Next base: position 214,468,367 of record NC_139513.1, on the reverse strand, counting down.
TGGGAGGCACCTGCCCGGCGACGCGTCTCCCCTTTGGAGAGGTGCGCGCCGTCCCGTTCAGAGACCTGCCGCGTTCATCAAACATGGACGAACGCGGCAGCTGTGCAAACGGGACGGCGGCGGTTTGGAGAGTGCGCGCGCACCTCTCCAAGCCGCCGCCGTCCCGTCCGGAGACCTGCCGCGTTCGTCAAACATGGACGAACGCGGCAGCTGTGCAAACGCGACGGCGGTTTGGAGAGTGCGCGTGCACCTCTCCAAGCCGCCGCCATCCCATCTGGAGACCTGCCACGTTCGTCAAACATGGATGAACGCGGCAGCTGTGCAAACGGGACGGCGGCAGCTTGGAGAGGTGCGCGCGCACCTCCGCCCTTCGGAAAGGTGCGCGCGCACCTCTCGGAACGGGCGGTGCCACTCTCCATTTGGAGAGGTGTGCGTGCACCACTGCCTGTTTGAAGAGGTGCACGTGCACCGGGCGACTGGGAGCCGCAGGAGATGGCTCAAAGAGCCGCATGCGGCTCCGGAGCCGTGGGTTGCCGACCTGTGGTCTAGCCTCTTCTTAAAAATCTCCTGTGATGGAATGCCCACGATTTCTGGAGGCAAGCTTAATTGTCCTCACTGTCAAGAAGTTTCTCCTTAATTCCAGGTTGCTTCTCTCTTTAATCAGTTTCCAACCATTGTTTCTTGTCCTTCCTTCAGGTACTTTGGTGAATAACCTAGAATTATGGAGAAATTTCCTGACAATTCTTTGCCTGAAATGTCTCTGTAAGTTAGTTTGTAAGAGAGAAAACCGCTGGGGCCTTGCCTTCAGAAGTTGTGGATGCTCCAACACTGGAGGTCTTAAAAAAGAGATTTGAAAAACATTTGTCTGAAATGATGTAAGTTTTCCTGCCTGAGCAGGAAGTTGGACTAGAAGATCTCCAAGGTCCCTTCTGACTCTGTTATTCTGTTAGAATTGGCTTTTGATAAGTCTGAGACTTTTGATAAGTCTCACTGTGGGTTTATATTCAGCAACATAACATAAGGCCCCAAAGATGTTCTCCTTTACAAACTAACTTATGGAGACATTTCAGGTTAAGAAGAAGACAAACCATATGATGAATCTCATATCTTTTACCCTTATGTGGGCGATAGAAATAATTACCTCCAGACATATCATGGCATCATGCACAGTTGGCATACTGAGATAGCCAGGTGTTGGATGTGATAGCAAAACACAGCCTTATTATATGTAATGGACATCCAAGCACCTCTAAAATATCCCCTTCAAAAGCAATAAGGGGGCATGAGTTTAAAAATGCCATTTAATTTTTTTGACTGTAGCCAGTGTTTCAAGACAATTTTCTTATAATAACACAGGGTCAGGGAATGCATGTGGCAATAAAGAACTAAGGGAAAAAATAGGTTTTGTAGCAAGGGAAATAAAATACATTAGTCTTTTGAAATTTCTTCCCCTATGTTGCTATTCTAATTTTCTCCTTCTCGGTATTTCTTCCTATTTTAAATTGAAAATGGATGTAGTGCTTGTGAAAGTCAGAACGTGAAAGATACAAATAGTAGAATTCAGCTTAGTTGCAATGAGTTTACTCCTGGAGTTGCCTTCTTGTCACTCTGTGGGCAAATGAGTTCTGCATGGCTCTATAGACTTTACTCCATTTATTAATGGTCATGAATAGACCATTAAGGCAATCGTTTTATATATGTGTTGTTATCAGCCTTGTACCTCCAGCTGTGTTGAAGTTGTCAATCCCAGATTTTGGGGAATCTGTAGAGTTCTAGTCCCAATGCATAGGTAGGGCTCCAAGTGGGTAAGATGTTTGTGCATGGAAATATCTTGAAATGGATATTTGGTTAGACAAATTCAGAGATTTCATGGCTCTCTCATTCCCAGGATTTGGCTTCCTCGCTAAGATGCCCTTTGCATTGTTCTTTCAACTGTTAAATACTTAGATTGATTTTTACTTTTGGTATACTACTAGTCCTCGACTTACCACCACAATTGAGCCCAAACTGTATGTTGATAAGCAAGAGAGTTGTTAAATGAGTTTTACCCCATTTTATGACCTTCCTTGCCACAGTCATTAAGTGAATCACTGCAGTTGTTAAGTTGTAAACACTTCACAGTTATAAAGTGAATTGGCTTCCTCTTTGGCTTTGCTTGTCAGAAGGTCATAAAAGGCCAAATTAAAGGGGATCCTGGGACACCGCAATCATCATAAATATGAGCCAGTTGCCTAGTGTCCAAATTTTGTTCGCGTGACCATGGCGATGCCACAATGGTTGTTAAGCGTGAAAACTGGTCATAACTCACTTTTTCAGTGCTGTTGTAACTTCAGATAGTCACTAAATGAATGTTTGTATGTCAAGGGCCAACTGCATAAAACCCTAAATGATATGGAACCAAGATATTGTATCCATTCCCTTCCCATTATATTCCTAGATGATAGCTGGGATCATCTGAGCAGGTCTCTCTTCATGTGTTGTTGTCATCTTCAAGATATCTGCCAGTGTGTTATATTTTGGGGGGCGCCCCTTCTGTGGAATGCTACAAATAGTTGGGATGCATTAGAAATTGATTAAAGACCCATCTCTTCACCCAGAACTTTTTCATGCATGCATTATAGATTATGTTCTCTTGCTTCAGTTCTTTAATGTATGTTTTTTAATCAACTGTATTCAATTGATTGCCGTTACATTTGTTGTATTTTGATGTTTTTAATCCACATTGGTGCATATTTTCAAGATGTTTATACAGGAAATGATTTAAAAACATACTACTGGAAAAAAAATCATTAAAACTTTGCCCAAGAGGCTTTTTGCACATAATAGTTGAACTGTAATGGTTTCTAGGATTTGGAGGAATGGTAAGGGGGGAAAAAACAACATTTTGGTGAGTTTGCTAAACAGTTTGAAATGCTCTCTTGATTATGAAAATATTGACCAAAAAAATAAAATAAAACCTCCCAGAAATTGGCTCTCTGCATCAGTGATTTTTTTTTGCCGTGAGATTGTTTTAAGTATAAAAAAAGCACATCACTTTCATTTATGATACAGTGTACTGGAGTGAAAGAGATAGTTTGAGGTAGTAAAAGTCAAGAAGCAAAGTGAAGAAAATGGGACAAAAATTAAACAAAAAGAAAACCAAACTAATGACAATCAGCCTTAGAATTGACAATGAAGATAACAAAGTGGTGGACAGCTTCTGCTTTTAGGATCAATTATTAACAGCCTTTATTTATTTAGCGCACAGGCCCCCAACCTTTTGGGCACCAGGGACCAGTTCCATGGAGAAAGGTTTTTCCACGGACCAGAGGGGGTGTGGTTTTGAATACTGCCTGCATCCCGAGGATGGAGCTTTGCCTGTTTGTGCAGACCGGTTGCTGGCATGCTGCGGACCGGTGCTGGTCCACAGACCAGGGGGTTGGGGATCCCTGATTTAGCGTATGGCACACAATGTCAGGGAAATCTACAAATGCTAGATACAATGCAGTCTGATAGCCACAATTGCTTAGTTAATTCTATTCAGCACTTGCATGCCTATCCTTGGTGCATTGCAGAGGGCAGCTGATAGCGGTGCTCGGGTCGCTAGCTTTTCTGAGCTCCTCCACCGGTCTCTTGCATTGCCTCCACTCTCCACGAATGCAGCTTGGTTTTTCCCACCAAAGTGATACCCATTTATCTACTTGTACTAGGGCATGCTTTTGAACTGCTGGCTGGCCAGGAGCCAGGGAGTGAGCAGCAGGAGCTCATCCTATCTCACAGAGCTGGGCTCAAACTGCTGGATTGCATTTCTGATGGGCAGTTGGCAGTTCCAGCGTCATTAGCCGCTGAGCCACCGCGTCCCCTATAACAGCCAAAGAATAAGCAGTCAAGAAATCCCCTGCAGAATAGCACTTGGTAGAATAGCTGTGAAGGTCTTGGAAAAGATAAAAGTGATGCCAGGATGTCTGACTACCTACAAAGATTAGAATCATGCAAGCTTTGGTATTCCCTCTAACTCGGAAAGTTAAAGTTAGACTTTGAAGGAGGAGGATAGAAAGAGTATTGATTTGTTTGAGCTTTTGTGTCGGAGAAGACCCCTGAACATACCATGGACAATCAAGGAAAAAACAACAACTAATGAATCATGGATCATCAAATCAAAGCGGAGTTCTCAGCCAAGGTACAAATTATCCTTCTTTGGACATATTATGTGAAGATCTATGTCTCTGGGGAAGGCTCTGATGCTGGGAAAGATGGAAGGGAGGAGAAAAAGAGGATGACCAACAGCAAGGTGGATGAACTCAGTTACAGTAGGGATGAAGACCTAAGGAGCCAGGTTAGGGAAAGATCATTATGGAGAAAATTTATCTATGTGGTTACAAAGAGCCAATAATGTCTTGGTGGTGCATAATGAATTCATTACTCAACCAAATTGAGTTAAAAGGGACCTTGGAAGTCTTCTTGTCCAGTCTCCTGCTCAAGCAGGAAACCCTATGCCATTTCAGACAAATGGTTGTCCAATCTCTTCTTTTTAACCTCCAGAATTGGAGCACCCACAACTTCTGGAGGCAAATTGTTCCACTGATTAATTGTTCTAACTGTCAGAAAATTTCTCCTTAGTTCTAGGCTGGTTCTCTCACTGATTAGGACATAAATTATGGACATGAATCATATGCCCCTACAAATGCTCCATTTGTCCCTTCATGATTGCCAAGGAGAAAATCCATAACTCTGGCTCTACATCTAAAGAATTTTTTTTCCGTGTTCCTTATTTCTGATAGTATGGATCTTGGAATAAATCTGAAGAAGAGTTAATTCTGTTATCAAGAAAGCCTACCCTTCTGGCAGATGCGCAAAGAATTCTTGGGAAATGATCAAATCAACCATTGCAGTAAAGCTGCTGTCTTCAATTCTGTATCTCATAACCGCTCTGCGTTGGTGAGGTAGGAGCTATTTTTAGTGGAGCAGGATATGATTTAGCCAAGTGCATCCTGACTCTTCACAAACACGAGTAGATATGGAGGATTGAGGATGTATACGAATGCAGGACAAATGCAGAGAAAGTGCAAATTAAGCGCGTAAGCAGGGCTGGTAAAACCTCTAATACCTCTGCAGACCTCATGCCAGATACTTTTTCGGAGGGGAAATAGGATGCTCTGGCAAGCCAGAGTAACAGCTGTTATTCCAGACTTTGGGCTGCTAGGAGGCATTTGAGAAATTATTTCTCTCATTCCAAAATAAGCATTGATGGGACATGTAATACAGATCCATATGAATTTCAGATGTCTGAGAAACGTAGTGCAGAAGCACTTTATTCAGGAAAAAAGAAGGCTGTCCAGTGTTTCAGTTGAAAGATGGTTGCTTCTCAATAGCTTCTTCTTGGCCTAATATAAGGAGTTAATACAGCAATTCTGGTTGAATTAAAAAAATAAAATCCTAGGGTCATCAGTTACCAAGTCGTGCATCTCACAATAATCTATCAAGTGGTTGAGATTGGCAGACGAAGCCTTCTTGATGATGAGCCCACTGCCAGAGGTTATCTGCTTGTACACAGTTAGGTCTCCTGTCTCCTGAATTCCAGCCAAGCTCTAGAATACCGTGCATTTTATCCATGCTGTTAATGTTTAGGAAATCTGTAAAGCTGCATCTCTTTCATTATGCTCTTAATTATTAATTTGTGTTATTGTGCTTAATATGTATTTTTAATGTTGTGATTTTGTTTAAAAAATTTGCTAGCTGCCTTGAGCTCTTGCCAAAGCAAAAAGACATGGTGTAGATTAACTATTGAAACAATGCTTACTAATATCTACTGTTTCTGTACTTAGATACTCCTTTTCAAAGTTTCAGTTTCAGTTTCAGTTTTATTTAATTTGTATACCGCCCTTCTCCCTAGGGACTCAGGGCGGTTCACAGGGCATATATAAATTACGATACAAAAGTTAAAATAAGATTAAACCAATGCCCAAATAAAAAACAATAATACAATAATAAAAACAACAATTTTAAAAGCCCATATTCCCCCATCAGGCCAGACCAGCTAATTCGAATAAGTGGGTCTTCAGGCCGCGACGGAAGGTTCGGAGGTCTGATGTCATCCGGAGCTCCACCGGCAGTTGATTCCATAGTGCCGGAGCGCCCACAGAGAAGGCCCTCCCCCTGGGGGCCACCAGTCGGCATTCCCTTACCGGAGGCACCCTGAGGAGGCCCTCTCTGTGGGAACGCACAGGGCGGAGGGGAGTTGACGCCGGCAGCAGGTGGTCCCTGAGGTAACCCGGACCCATGCCATGTAAGGACTTAAAGATCATAACCAAGACCTTGAACCTCACCCGGAAGACAACTGGTAACCAATGCAGCTCGCGGAGCAAAGGTGTAACATGGGAGTACCGGGAAACTCCCAAGACAACTCTCGCGGCCGCATTCTGTACCAGTTGGAGCCTCCGAGTGGTCTTCAAGGGAAGCCCCATGTAGAGAGCATTACAGTAGTCAAGGCGAGAGGTCACGAGCGCATGAGTGACCATGCACAGGGCATCCCGGTCCAGATAGGGCCGCAACTGGCGCACCAGGCGAACCTGGGCGAAAGCCCCCCTAGTCACGGCCACTATATGGTCTTCCAGGGTAAGCCGTGAATCTAGGAGGACTCCCAAGTTGCGAGCCCTATCCACGGGGGGTAAGAGCTCACCCCCCATAGAAAGAGATGGAACATTTTGAATGTCCCGGGATGCCGGAATGCACAGCCACTCAGTCTTGTCAGGGTTGAGTTGAAGTCTGTTCCTCCGCATCCAGACCCGAACCGCCTCCAGGCAACGGGACATCACAGCGAGGGCATCACTGGGGTGGTTTGGGGTCGAAAAGAAAAGTTGGGTATCATCAGCATATTGATGATACCCAACTCCAAAACCACGAATGATCTCACCCAGCGGTTTCATGTAGATGTTGAACAGGAGAGGCGAGAGAACCGACCCCTGAGGAACTCCACAAACGAGAGACCTAGGGGCCGATCTCTGCCCCCCTGGCAACACCGACTGCGAGCGTCCCAGGAGATAGGAGGAGAACCACTGAAGAACTGTGCCTCCCACTCCCAATCCCCTGAGACGCCGCAGCAAGATACCATGGTCGATGGTATCGAAAGCCCCCGAGAGGTCTAATAGGACTAGGACAGAGGAATATCCCCTGTCCCGCGCCCTCCAGAGATCATTCACCAGAGCGACCAATGCCGTCTCCGTGCTGTACCCGGGCCTGAAACCCGATTGGTAGGGGTCCAGAAAATCCGCTTCATCCAGGACCAGAGGGAGCTGATGCGCCACCACACTCTCAACAACCTTCGCAAGAAAGCGAAGGTTGGAGACTGGACGAAAGTTGTTCAATACAGCTGGGTCCAAGGCAGGCTTCTTGAGGAGAGGTCTCACCACCGCCTCCTTCAAGACGGTGGGGAAATAACCCTCACTCAAGGAAGCAGATATAACCGCCTGGAGCCAGCCTCGTGTCCTCTCCCTGGCTGCATAAACCAGCCAGGAAGGGCATGGGTCCAACAAACATGTGGAGGAGCTCAGCCTCCCCATAATCCTGTCCACTTCATCAGGGGTCACAGAATCAAAGTGCATAACTTAGAACAGACATGGGCATTAGGAGCCTTACAGGTGTAGTGGTTAAAGTGCTGTATTGCAGGCAAACTCTGCCCACAGCCTGGAGTTCGATCCTGACGGGACTCAAGCTTGACTTAGCCTTTTATCCTTCCAATGTTGGTAAAATGAGGAGCAAAATTGTTGGGGGCAATATGCAAATTTGTATATTGTATACCACCCAGAGAGTGCTGTAAAGCACTACAAGATGATCTATAAGCCTAAAATGCTATTTTATGGTCCCTGGGCCATATCTGGCCTTTTGGCTGTCCCTGTTTGGACCGCCTGACGCCAATCAGCAATTAGAAATCAAATGTAAATAAGCGAGCTGAGTCGGGTCTGGCTCTGCACAATTGCCATGCACTCCCTCAGTCAGCTGGCAGGTGCTGGAGATCAAGGAGAGAAAAAGCTTGTCCCTCACCTGAAGCATCCTGAGGAGATGAGATGACAGAATTTGAGGGCATCAAATCAGGTTACATTGGTTCAGCCCTCCAGAATAGTCCCAGTTTTTCATGTAGCTCCTTAGGAGAATTAATTGCCCGCCCCTGGTTTAGCACAAGCATTTTTTTCCAACTGAATGTTATCGTTTGTTCTTCTACCTACATTATGTGCAGTTACAATATATTGTTCGTGTGTGTATGTGTGTGTGTGTGTGTGTGTGTGTGTGGAGGGGGGCTTCACAAGGACAAAAAGTTCAGCACTTTTTAATCAATAGGACTTCTACATAATACAAAATAGGTATGTCACTTTTCACTTTAATATGTATCATGTATCAACAGGCATGCATTCTTCATATAAAAAATGAGGAAGCCATTTTTAAAAATTCTCGCAGTGTAAAAAAATAAATTGAAGGCAACTGTTATAACTGCTTAGATTATAACATCAACATTTTAGTTATATGGTGAGTTTAACAAAGTTAACTCCAACCCATACAGTATTATGTTCACTTGAAAAATCTGGCATTTTCTAAATGTCTTAATTGGGTAGGACTTTACAATAGGAATGTAAAGCTTGTGATTGACTAAAATAAATACCACTCATAAAGTGCTTACATTTGTCTGGGATATGTCTGACAGGTCTACTTTATAGTTTTGTAAGCAGCTAAAAAGCACGTTATCTAGTTGGTAACTGGTGACCATGCATATAATTATGATGTTTTTAGTTTGACAGGCCACAAAATAGACTGGCTTGTGTTATACAAATATAGGAAGAGAGCGGTTTACATGCTGAACATTAACAGTCCAGCTTTGATAAAGATAATATCTGGTAGCATTGTTACTATTCAGTTCCAGAAATATGACCCAGCTTCTATACTAGAGTGTAACTACTTGACTGTTGCTTGAGTGTGACTATCCCTTCATATTCCATCACTAACACATCTGTTAGAGCTGCTGCTATTTGAACAATTGGATGCTGCACTGTCTAATGTTAAATCAGCGTAATAAGGCAACATGGGCCAAAGAGGGACAGCCAAAGGCAATGTGTCCAGTTCATTAGATATATGGAAGAACAAAGGAGGCAAGTCCCCACCCCATTAATTAAGTGACCCAATTAGTTATTTTTTCAGGTATGTTGTGACTTTTCCTTTTCAATATCCAGTTCTTGTTGGCCTTAGCTGATATCAGCCTTTTCCAACCTAGTATCCTAAAACTATATTGCTCTGTAACAATGTTTTGAATGTTGGCAATTTCTGTATGAATGGACTTCAACTTCTTCTCAGCAATGATTCTTCCAACTGGGGAAATGCTGAGAATTGGAGGTTACATGTAAGGAAGTGCTCAAATTGGGAAACTTTAGTTCAACTCCTAGGATTTTTGGAATTGTAGCCAGATACACCTGGAGGCTTCTGGGATGTTAGTTTGTTCTAAACTTCTTGAAAATATAATTGTTAAATTTTAAGATGAATGTAAGGTTTTCTTCCACCTTTAACACAACTCAACTTTCTTGTTCCAGATCTTTGAACATGAAGCCCTCCCGATATGATATGGTATCAGTGTCCAGAATTCCCAGCATTCTAGATGTTGCATGCCCAATATATCTGTGGGGTGACAGAAGTCTTGTTTTAACACCTCACAAACAGAAGCAAATGTTAGTAATTCAATTGTTTGATGATAACCAAGCTTGGTGAACAGGCCAAGCTCAGTTGCAAAATTGTCTCTATTTCTAGGCCACCTGCTACAACTTTTAAACTACGGTGCCTAGAGAGAAGATGTGATTACATTCCCCTCGTTCCATTTCAAGGCATGTTCTTGAGAATGCTCTTAGGATTTTGATGGGTCAGTTGTTCTAAATGGAGGATCTTAATTGCTTCCAATTGTTTGGATGATAAATGGACCTTGCAGAAAGGTTAACAACTTCTTCAGTGCTCATTGCTTTCTCTTATCTCTAATGCTTGAGGGGGAAAAATAATCATAGTAGAATGTATATTGATGCTGAGGAAGCTAACAGGAAACACAGAATATATTTCTGCAAGAGAAAAGCTTCAAGGAAGCTTCATGAGCTATGTATGACATGTAGAGAAGGAACAAACAATATACATGAGAAATAGATGAATATATATTGTATTATTTAGATTTATAAAATTACTCTTAGCCTGGAGGCCTTTTGGTGAATGCAGATAACAGGAACACACAATAAATAATTTAACATGCAAAATGTAAAGGTTAGAAAATCAATAATCGCAGAGATCTGAACTAAAAATGGAGCTGGAACTAATCGGGAAAGAAAACTTGGTACATCAAAGGTTATTACGATTTTTAAATGTGTAGAATTTGGAACTGCACACTCTAAATGTGTAGAATTCTCAGCTCCCTCCAGTAGGTTCCTAGGACTTTATAGATTAGTCATTTATTTATTAAATTTATACTGCATGCTGCCTGTTTTACAATCCATGGACTGGAGAGAGGAGAAATAGGAAGAAGTCTGTTATAGGCTTTCATTTTCTGCCTTTACTTTCTATCACTTGAGGGATGGGAACAGGAGAGGCATGTAAGCTAAAAATGATGTACAAATACTGCCCTGCAAATCCATGTTTGCAGAGTCAAGTGTTTGCTTTTAGTAGACAAAGTGCTAGAAATCAAATCACTTATTTCCCCTTCACTGGACATTATTTTACTTTGATTTCCTACTGAGGAATAAGGATCCAAAAGTTATGTTGGACCAGATCAAGGGCATATTTGGTCTAAAAGCCTCCTCTTCTTAACATAACTATCTGATGGTTAAAGGAAGTCCAAAACCAGGATTAAATAGAAGAGATTAATATGCCATTAAGTCAAATACTTAATTTTGTTGTATCCTTGTCCTGAAAATCTTACTGTATCCTGTACGACTCTTTGCTTGCAATTACAAATTTATGTTGAATGCTCACTGTCACTCCTGACCATCTGTCTGGATTACTGCAAAGCGCTCTACATAGGATTGCCCTTGAGGACCATTCAGAAATTTCAATTCCTTCAGAATGCAGCTGCATAAATAGCAAAAATAGTGTCAATTACTCAGCACATGTAAAACTACTACTTTGGGAGCTACACTGGATAGCAATGTGTTTTCAGGTGCAATACAAACTGTTGATGGCCACCTTCAAAGCTCTTCATGTCTTAAGGCCAGGCTGTCCCAGGTTGTTTGACTTTTGCCAATGGTTTCTAACTGTACAATCTGATATGGTAGGATAGGCATGCTCTGGGTCAGGTCAGCCAGGAAATTCTGACTGTTGCGGATCAGGAAGTGTCCCTTTCTGAAAGGAACACATCAAGTATCTTGTAAATAAACCAATCAATCAGAATTCAGTTTATCTCATTAATAATAATAATAATAAAATTAGAACAGCAACCCTACGACAACAAATCAAAACAACCATTTGCTGGAACAGATAAAAAAACAACAGTTAATTGCAGACAATTTGTATAAATAAAAACCAAAATATTTATAATATTTTAAAAATACTCATTAGATCAATTCTTGGATCACAGCAATCTAGGGAAGTTTTCCTTTCATTTTATTGAATACATTTTCAATAAAAAGGAGAGCCATCACCATGCCAACAATCAATATAATTAACTTTAAATGCCTCCCAAAAAAAATAAAAAAATAAGATGCATTTTATTTTTAGTTTAAGACTTCAGGGCAGTATACACAGTGTTCCCGCCATCTATTTTTCCCCACATAACACTAGGCTGGATAATAAATGAGCCTTAACTTTGCACTCAAAAATTCACAGATTTTCTGTTCTTCCACAGAGTCTAGATGAGCCAGAATCCTATTACAAAAAACTCATCTCTTTTGTAAATAAGAAATGTATTTCTCTCAGTGATAAAACTCCAACCTTCTTAGGTGTTGGAGAGAGCATGGGATGGAAATGGGGTCCAACTATTCCCGTAGCTAAGCTGATCTCAACTATTTTTAGGGAAACTATTAGCATCTTGAATTGAGTATCTCGAATTGAGCAAAGCAGCCATCTGAGAACTCATGAAACGCCTTCAAATTTATGTCACTTAACAGCAACGATTGGTACCAGCAATTTGATCGCTAAATACCGTGGTTGCTCAGTGGAAAAATCACATGATTGTGAAGGACTTGAGATGTTACTTCTCATTTGGAGAACTATTGAGTCACCATAGTAGTTAAGGGCAACATGATGTATCTATGACATGGTGGGGAACCTTGGCTCTTTTATGACTTGTGGACTTCAACTCCCAGAATTCCTGAGCCAGCCTGGACTGGAATTCCGGGAGTTGAAGTTCACAAGTCATAAAAGAGCCAAGGTTCCCCACTCCTGTCTATAACTTATGAATTTATTTATTTATTTATTTATTTATTTATTTATTTATTATTGGGACTTATATGCCGCCCTATCTCCCGAAGGACTCAGGGCGTCTAACAACAATAACATACAATAAATACAGAAGTTAAGATAAAATTAAAATTAAAGGCCTCTGTACAATAAATTAAAATTAAAATAAATTAAAAATTAGAGTTAAAAAATTAAAAACATAATTAAAATCCCTGTCAGTCCAGGTCACCCAGGTGGAAAAGGAATGTTTTGAGGCCTCAGAGAAAGGACTGGAGATCTGGGGCCATCCAAAGCTCAGGGGGGACCTGGTTCCACAGGGCTGGCGCTCCCACAGAGAAGGCCCTCCCCCTGGGGGTCGCCAGCCGACATTGTCTAGCTGATGGTACCCTGAGGAGGCCTTCTCTGTGTGAGCGTACTGGGCAATGGGAATTCGTTCCTGGCAGCAGATGGTCCTGCAAGTATCCCGGGCCTAAGCCATGTAGGGCTTTAAAGGTAAGTACCAGCACCTTAAATCTTTTACCTCTCCATTAAATCTGCTTATTGCAAGCAGGCTGGGAAGCACAGAAATGGGGATCACATGACTGTGGGTTGCTTAAGGCAGTTGAAAACTTGAAGATTGGTTGCAAAGCTGTTTTTTTATATTGTTTTATCTTTGGTCACTAAATGATACAGTTGGTAAGTGAGGACTAGCTGTAGTCATGGCATCATGACTCTAAATCAGACATGTCAAACACAAGGCCCGGGGGCCAGATCTGGCCCGTGAAGGGGTTTCATGCGGCCCGCGAAGCCATCCTGGAAACAGTGAGGGAACGGCCCCCACTGCCTTGGCCCTGGCCCAGAGACCCTCCTTCTGCCAGAGACCCTCAGATCTGTCCCACTCCTGCCCAGGCCCCCATAGGCACCCTTGATGCGAACAATGTAGAGCTGGCCACGCCCACCCAGTAGGCCATACGCACTCTAGCCACGCCCACCCAGTAGGCCACGCCAACCCTGGCCATACCCACCCGGCCCCCTGAGGGCAACCGCAATGCTGATGCGGCCCTCAATGAAATTGAGTTTGACACCCCTGCTCTAAATAACAGAATAACAGAGTTGGAAGGGATCTTGGAGGTCTTCTAGTCCAACCCCTTTCTCAGTCAGGACATCCTATAAAATTTCAGACAACTGATCGTCCAATCTCTTCTTAAATGTTGGAACATCTACAACTTCTTGGAGGCAAGTCAGTCCACTGATTAATTGTACTGTCAGGAAATTCCTCCTTAGCTCTAGGTTGCTCCTCTCCTTGACTAGTTTTCATCCCTTGCTTCTTGTCCTGCCTTCAGGTGTTTTGGAGAATAGCTTGACTCCCTCTTCTTTGTGGCAGCCCCTGAGATATTGGAACACTGCTATCAAGTCACCCCTCACCCTTCTGTTCATTAAACTAGACATACCCAATTCCTGTGGCCGTTCTTCATATGTTTTAGCCTCCAGTCCCCTGATCATCTTTGTTGCTCTTCTCTGCATTCTTTCTACAGTCCCAATTTTTTTAATATCATGGCAACCAAAATGGGACGCAGTATTCCGTGTGTGTGTGTGTGTGTGTGTGTGTGTGAGAGAGAGAGAGAGAGAGAGAGAGAGAGAGAGAGAGAGAGAGAGAGAGAGAGAGAGAGAGAGAGAGAGAGAGAGAGAGAGAGAGAGTGTTCTGGGATTTTTGATGGTCAGTATTTTAAGTCTATTAATATTTTTAATATTTGGACCTTTTAAAACTAAAAATGACCCAAATTTTTCATGGCACCATTTTTAAGGGCCACAAAAAGTTGTAGGAACTGGATAAACCAGGGACAATTTTAGAAGCCAGATTCCATGCTAGTTGATTAATACATGCTAGAATGTAAATGGTATCTATCTAGTATCCTCTTCCAATGAGTTATTTTCATTCCATCTGTCCTCCAGCTGTTGTCATCCATTATCATTATTTTAGCTTTCTTATATAAAAAAGTGATGCTGTTAAAGAAACTCATTTTTAAGACAGGTCAGCTTTTACCAAGTGTTGCAGCTAATTGCCTGAAACGTTGTTGAACAAATGTTACTTAAAACAGAATTATTCCAATTAAGTGATAAAGAGTAAGGTCATAATGACAAAGGAAGCTAATTCCAGCATCCTCCAGAAACATCTAGAAGCTCCATATTTGCAAACAAATCTAAAAGATAATAAACCTTTTTCTTCAATTATAACCCATAATTGTTGTGGCCAAGCAGAATAGTTGTTCCAAGGATATCTTTGACTCTGAAAAAGATACAAATAATTAAAAAACTTAGACAAATATAACTTTGTTTTTGCAATTTGAAGGAGTCAAAAGTAGCTCATTTTACTAACAGAATTAAAGATCCCTTAACAAATTGATAGTATCTTTGTAAATAAAGGTAAAAGGTAAAGTTTCCCCCGCACATGCGTGCTAGTCGTTTCCGACTCTAGGGGCCGGTGCTCATCTCCGTTTCAAAGCCGAAGAGCCAGCGCTTGTCCGAGGACGTCTCCGTGGTCATGTGGCCGGCATGACTAGACGCCAAAGGTGCACGGAACGCTGTTACCTTCCCACCGTAGTGGTCCCTATTTTTCTACTTGCATTTTTACGTGCTTTCGAACTGCTAGGTTGGCAGAAGCTGGGACGAGTAACAGGCGCTCACTCTGTTACGCGGCACTCGGGATTCGACCCGCCAAACTGCCGACCTTCCGATCGACAAGCTCAGCGTCCTAACCCACTGAGCCACTGCGTCCCTATCTTTGTAAATACATTACAAATACAGAAATAGACAAAGTAAAAAAATAAATAAATAAATAAATAAATAAAGTCAAACAAGAGGGCAATAAAATCTTCAAAGGCTGTGTAAAATGAATTGTATTTTTGTAATTATCAATTAATCTAATCTTTGTAAATACATTAGATTAATTGATAATTACAAAAATACAATTCATTTTACACAGCCTTTGAAGATTTTATTGCCCTCTTGTTTGACTTTATTTATTTTTTTTACTTTGTCTATTTCTGTATTTGTCATGTTCCTACATGCCTTTAATGTTTCCTGAAGCAAAAAGCAGAATAAGAAGTATATAATTTTTAAAGAAAAAAAACACCTTAAAATATACAGGGTGATTGCCACTCTTTTATGTTCCACATTTTCTTTTATGCTATCTTTCCTTCCTTTTTTTTCGATGGAATAGAAACAAGGTTACATGTTGGCAAAATTGCCCAACCTTCCACCATCAGACATTAAAGAATCAGTGGAGCAAGGGGATTAGCTTTTTCACAAATTTGTAACATGATGGGAAAAGAGCCAGAAGAGGAAATAAGGAAGAAAAATCCAAGAACAAGGAGCTGAAGTCCCAAAGAAGTCTCCAGGAAATTGTAGAAAGTGAATCTGGCAAGGGTAGCCAGCAGTGGCGGCATTAGGATTCAGGGGCAGGGTCCACGTAGTCCTCAACTTATGACCACTAAAGGTAAAGGTAAAGGTTCCCCCGCACATGTGTGCTAGTTGTTTCCAACTCTAGGGGCCAGTGCTCATCTCCATTTCAAAGCTGAAGAGCCAGCGCTTGTCCGAGGACGTCTCCGTGGTCATGTGGCCAGCATGACTAGACGCCAAAGGCGCACGGAACGCTGTTACCTTCCCACCATAGTGGTCCCTATTTTTCTACTTGCATTTTTACGTGCTTTCAAACTGCTAGGTTGGCAGAAGCTGGGACGAGTAACAGGCGCTCACTCTGTTATGCGGCACTCGGGATTCGACCCGCCAAACTGCTGACTTTCTGATCGACAAGCTCAGCGTCCTACTGAGCCCCAAATTGCTAAGAGAGACATTGGCTAAGTGAGTTTTGCCCCATTTTTATTACCCTTCTTGCCACAGTTGTTAAGCGAATCATTGCAATTGTTAAGTTAGTAACATGGTTGTTAAGTGAATTTGGATTCCCCATTGACTTTGCTTGTCAGAAGGTGGCAAAAGGTGATCACATGACCCCGGGACACTGCAACCGTCATAAGTTTGAACCCAGTCGCCAAGTGTCCGAATTCTGTACAGGGGGATGCTGCAATGGTTGTAAGTGTGAAAAATGGTCATAAGCAGGATTCAAGTATGTGAACCACTGGTTCTCTATGTGGATGCCATTTCCAGAAGTCCATTCACGGCCTGGGCAACAAAACATTAGCTACTGGTAATGCCGAAGTGGTGCTAACTGGCTGAATCCCACCACTGGTCATAAGCCACTTTTTTGGGGGGTGTCACTGTAACTTTGAATGGTCACTAAATGAATTGTCAAGGACTACGTGTACTTTGCTGGTGGCAGAAGAACATTGTGGAAGACACTCACCATACTCCAGTTGAGTGAGAAGCCTTGAGTGATCTTGGATGAGGCTACACTGAGGCTTAAGACTCTTGGCAGGAGACCCAAAGGTTACCAAATATTTTGAGGAAGCGGAGAAGCACAGCCAGCACAGAAGACCCAGCAGCAGGCTAGGAGTTTAAAATAGGCAAAACATCAAAATCGAGCAAGAAGGCCAAACACCAGACCAAAGGCCCAAGTCCTACAATGCCCCCCCTCCCCCATTCTCTGAACTTTGACTGGGATGGATAGAGATGAAACGTATATAGGAAGTGGTGGAAAACAGAAAGCTAAGATAAAGTTAAGCAGAACATACCATTAGCTGGGCAGAATTATAAGGTAGGAAATAAAATTATTAGAATAAAGTCTTATGTTCTTGTGGTTCTCAGAAATCTGGCAAAAGGAGAGGTCCTTTTTGCCTTCATGTTCTCAGTCCAACAGGGGCAGCCTTAAAATTAAATATTGTCCAGCTTTTTGGTTTTTTTTTAAAAAAATTGAACTGTTTTGGGTATCGTGATCTCGTAAATTATCTGCTTCTTTCTTTTGCTCATCTGTTGGCAGACTCAGCAAAACTAGATTTATGTTACTTAATGTATTTCCTGATTCTAGCAATCAGCTTCAATCGTTATACATGTCTGTAGTGAAATTTAAAAAGCGTATTGTTGTCTATTCTATCTTATCGCTAGCATACTTTTTGAAAATGAAGATTTGTTGGAAAAAATGTCGCAATTGAAAAATCCAATCTTTCTGATGCTGGAAAAAGTAATTTCATATACACGTAGGCCCGAGTATATTTTTTGACATTTTTCAATGTATTTGTCTTGTGAATGCCAAGAAATTAAAATGTGCATTCCTTTCTCCCCCATTTGTCTTTTTCAATTGTCCATGTTTTTCTTTGCCTGTTCGTATAGCTCACGGGTCGGCAACCCGTGGCTCCGGAGCCGCATGCGGCTCTTTGAGCCGTCTCCTGCGGCTCCCAGCCGCCCAGTGCGCGCACACCTCTTTGAATGGGCAGTGGTGCGCGCGCACCTCTCCAAATGGAGAGTGGCACCGCCCGTTTGGAGAGGTGCGCGCGCACCTCCCTGAATGGGTAGAGGTGCGCGCGTACCTCCGCGTGAACGGGCAGGGGCGCCGCTCTTTGAGGAAGCTGCCGTGGCCCGTCTGCGAAGCTGCCGCTTTCGGCAGCTTCGCAGACGGGCCGCGGCAGCTTCCTCAAAGAGCGGCGCCCCTGCCCATTCCGAGAGGTGCGCGCACACCTCCCCAAACCTTTGGAGAGGTGCGCGCGTACCTCCACGCGAACGGGCAGGGGCGCCGCTCTTTGAGGAAGCTGCCGCGGCCCGTCTGCAAAGCTGCCGAAAGCGGCAGCTTTGCAGACGGGCCGTCACCGTCGGGCAACCAGGAACCGGTTCCATTTCACTTTTTTAAAAAATGGCAACCGCGTGCGTCCGCGCATGCGCAAAAAAACATTTTGTGCATGCGCAAAACGTTTTTTGCGCATGCGCATGCATGGACACACGCACGCGGCTCCCACTTTTTTAAATTTGTGATGGAACTGGTTCCCAGTGGCTCTTTTCCTTTTTTAGGTTGCCGACCCCTGGTATAGCTGGTGACCTAACATTATGTAGATATAAGTAAGATACAGTATATCTACCTAAACAAAAGAGGATATGACTTCAATGTTGTTGAAATTAAAAAAATAAAGAAAGGTGTTTATGTGATTCTCAATTATCCAGGTCTTTCCCAAAGGTGATTTTCAAAAGGTAATCGGACTTTCTGGAATGTCTGGAAGCTTCTTGGATAAGAATCAAGACGTTTTCAAGGAAAAAAACCCCAAGAAATTCCAGTTGCTTTTTGAAAAGCACCTTTGAGTTAAAGTTAGGTGTTTTAATCTAATCTACAAGTGGGAAGTTCTACCTTATTTAAACAACTTTTTCTGGGTGTTCACTCTCAAAATCTCACCAGCCCCAGGCAATATGGATAACATTGAATTGAATTCGCACTGGCCATGGTAGATGTGCAGACACCCTCTATAATTGGGGCAAAATAACATCACTGAATTGTGACTGCAGGGCCAAAATAACACCCCCCCAAAAAAAACCCTCCAAAAAACCAAACTATCCAACATATAGTCAGAGTGTCAAATTAGAGCCTAAGATGGACATTTTGCTGATATCCTAGCTGTGACAAATGAAGCAAAAATTATATCTGTAATCTAGACAAACACTTATAATATTTTAGTTTTTATATTTCATATCTCATATTTTTATCTCTCGTATTTTTATCGAAATATGATGTGAATGTGCCATATGATAAATAATCAAAGACTCATCTCCACAAAATAGAAAGAGTATCATGGCTTCTACAAAGGAGATTTCTAGGTATCTTCAAAAGTGGTTGCTGAGGCTCCTCAGGCTGAAAAAGTTTACAAAACAATTTCCAAGGAGTTTGTACTCCACCAGACCATTGTCACAGAGATTATGTATAAATAGAAGCAATTCAGCACTGTTTTTGCCTTCTCCAGGAGTGGTCAGCTAATCAAGATCACAAGAACAAGGCATGTAATACTCAGGGAGGTCTCAAATAACCTTAATGAAAAGAAGGAACAGGGGTGACATGTAGCAATGTTCTAATATCTAAGGGGCTGCCATAAGAAAAAGGGAGTCAAACCTGTTAAATAGCGGGTTCTTTGGCGCAGGAATGAAGATGAGGTAACTGAGTACAGGGAAACTCATATTTTATTTGGTGCAGAATCTGTACTGGCAAAGGGCTGCCACTAGCTGCAATATATAGTCTAGCTCCTAGGTGGCAGCCAATAGGTTTGAAGCAACCATTGCTGCCTAGGGATAGCCAATAGCAGCACTGGAGACTTGTAGTCTGGGTTGCGGGAGTGCCGTTAGCTGCTCCAGCAACCCACATGGTATTACTAATGAGCCCAGTACATAACACCCCTCCCCTCTTAGACCAGACAATATTAACACAAATTAGCCTCAATACAGCTTTTCTGTTGGGTCGGGAATTTCTATATTTGGAAATCATAGTTTTGCAAGTAGAGTTAGCTTTCTAGTTTGTTTAATATTTTATTGAACTACTATTAGGTCCTGACTATCCTTTTTCTTCACAAGGTGACCTCCTGTTTCAGTTTCCAGTGGTGTCTTTCTTCACCCTTAATGTGAGTTAATGCAGCAGCAAGCTTCATTACATCATCACCCTTGACTTTGGAGGGAGTGGTCTAATTTCAAATCAATATGTGGGAAGAGTGTCAGGCAACATACATATTGGTTCTGACACAAAAGTGGATTTTGATTGCCATGGTAGCAATTTTCATTTTATTTATGCTACATTTAAGGAAAAAAGGATGTTCATTAGAAGCATTGTAACTATCTGGTTCTCTGCAGACCTTTGCAGCGGGATGACAAGTCTTGAAAAGTAACTTATGGATGGTCAGCTTTCCCACCTTTTTACATTGACATGTATGTTCCATTCTGAATTTCCCACAACTGAGTACATCTGCAACATAAAGTCCCTAATGGTATTTCTAAACCAAGGATTTATCACCCCAGTGCAGCATAAGACCAGAGAGGTCTTCTGCCCCTTATTCCTAAAAGTAGTTGCCACAATTTTCCACCAGTCTGAAATCCTGAAAACTAAAATGCAAGTCTTATACAGCGCACAAGTTTCTGCAGGAAAAAGCCGACGGTGAAATGTGCATGGTGACAACATGGTGCAAATTCCGTGGCTTATATAACTGTGTCAAACTTCAGGATGTAAATATATTATAGTGGCATTTGTATGTGAGTGTCACAATTTTATTGCCATTCACGTTTCCTGCAGATATTCCTGGTCTTATAATAAATATAACATTTAATATGGCTTTGGGAATAACCCCATCAAAAAGTATCTCAAATTGAAAGAGAAAAATAAACTCAATCCACTTTTCATCATCAGCTCACCCACTGTGGCCCTCTGGTTCCCCCCCAAAAATGTGGTTGCGCAGTCCTGACCTGTGCTGAAACTTTGTAGAGAGGATAAGAAACTCAAGAATTAAATTTAGCTTACAGTAGAAATGAAGGGCACTGGTACTCTTGGATAAATTGGAAATCTATAACATTGGAAGAAAGCACTATTTCTTATAATCCTATATCACACCTTACTGGACAGGAAAAAAAACCCTCTTGTGTTTGTCTCAGCAGGTATAGCACCTGACCAACCTTGTTAGGGCTCAGAAACCAGTGGTGGGATTCAAATATGTGAACAACCGGTTCTCTGTGTGGATGCCACTTCTGGAAGTCCATGTTCTGTCCCAGCCTACGCGAGTCCTTGTTATGTTCACAAGGAGAAACCCCTCTTCCAAGAAACAGGCAGGAACCACAAACAAAACCCAATCCTTTTTATTCTCACAGACCTGAGTCAATGTCCAAGGCAAACAAACACAGTCCACAGAAACTCGATCCTCAACAAGAACGGTTGCACCTCCCACACCTTCCCTTTTATACTTCGGGCAAGGCGTGGCTTCCTAATGCCTTCTCCTTTGCCTTTGGAGCCAGCCCATTGCATTCCTCTGTCCTACTTGCTTCTCTTGCCTGTGCTTTTGTGCATCCTGGATTTGTCCCAACTGTTCTTCATCACTGTCCAAGCACAGCTGTGCTTCAGCCGGAGCACAAGTAGAGGGGCCAGGCTCCTCGTACAACTGTAAGTTTTGGAGCTCCTCAGAACCTTCCTCTGATTTTAATGTCACTCCAGGCCCCTCGTCCTCATCTGATTCCTCAGACTCAGCTGCTGGATCCACTGGCTGGTGAGGAATCACAACAGTCCATTCTGGACCTGGGCAACAAAAAATTAGCTACCATTTCTGTTGAAGTGGTACGAACTGGCTGAATCCCACCACTGTCAAAAATGTAGCAGTAGGGAATCCCTGGGGATAATCGGGTTGTAAACTAGGTGGAGGAGTTGTAAATACAGTTTGGAAAAGGCCAAAGGAAAACCATTGGTAAACTGTTGCCAATAAAATTGGACCCATATGTCCATGTAGTCATCAGAAATAAAGTGCAACTTGAGAGTACTTTTACCAGTGAATTACTGGCAGAGCCTCTACCTCAGGGGTGTCAAACCCGCAACGTCACATGACATGTCGTGACGTATCGCAACTTTTTCGTCATTGCCAGCAATGGGGTGGGCCGGTTTCGCTATGATGTATGGTCACGTGATTCAGGCGCTTGGCAACTGACTCATGTTTATGATGGTTGAAGTGTCCTGGGGGGGTCATGTGATCACCTTTTGTGACCTTCTGACAAACAAAGTCAGTGGGAAGCCAGATTCACTTAACAACCATATTACTAAGTTAACCACTGCAGGGATTCACTTACCAATGGTGGCAAGAAAAGTTGTAAAATGGGTCAACATTCACTTAAAGAATGTCTCACTTAGCAGCAGAGGTTTTGGGCTCAATTGTGGTCATACACTGAGGACTATCTGTACCTAGTGTATGCTGAGTTTTATATAATTGTACTTCAGCAATCATATACAAGTTACTCTCAAGTTAGGATCACAACTGGGATCGGAATTTCCATCTTAAATCATTGAGGTTGTAAGTTGAGTAAGACCCAATTTTGCAACAGTATTTATGATGGTTGTTAAGAACATCGCGGCGTCTGTTAAGTGAGTCACATAATTGTTAAGCAAATCCATCTTCCCCCAAAAGGGTTCTTTTGCTGGAAATTGGCAAAAAAAAAGCTTGCATATTCCAATCATGTGGCTGCAGTAGGCTGCACCTGTTGTGATTGCAACAACTGGTTGCCAAGCAGCAAACCTGTGATTACACAACCTCAAGAGTAGTGTAGCAGTCATAAGAGTGAATACAGGTCGTAAGTCAATTTTCCAAGATGGTTGCATCTTTATTATTTATTTATTAAATTTATATGCCACCCATCTCACTGATAAGGCAACTCTGGGCAGCTTACGAATGTTAAAAACAATGAAAGTTTTAAAAGTTATGTAAGAACTAAGAAGACCTAGAAGATGGAAGGCATGGGAGTGAGGTTTTCTTGTCCTATCAAACCATCTCCTGCAAGAAGCTTCCCCCGTTGGGGCTTCAAGCCAACTGGCAGAAGCATTTTAATGCCCCTCCAGAAGGCCAGGAAGGTGAGAGCAGATTTTACCTTTAATGGTAGAAATGTTCCACAGGGCAGGGGCCAAAGCAGAAAAGTCTCTTTTCCTTGACCCCACTAACTGAAATTCCTAAACTGATAGGGTCCACAGTAAGTGTCTTCTGCTGGAGCAAGTGGGGCAGGCTAATTCCATTGGAATGAGATGGTTCCTCAGGTACCCTGGACCCATGCCATAAAGGTCTTTAAAGGTAGTGACCAACACCTTGAATTGGACCTGGAAGCAAACTGGCAATCCATGCAGCTTGTGTAAACAGTGTTAATGTACGGCACCCTAAGGCCTCCAGCTACATTCTACATTCTACACCAGCTGTAGCTCCCAAATACTCTTTAAGGGTAGCCTCATGTAGAACTCTGAACCATTGCTAAACAAATGGTGGCAAGTTGAGGGCAACCTAGAAATTCTTCTTGAACTGCACGCTTATGAATGCCAGAGTTGATATACTAAGAGTCAACTTGGGACAGCACATTTTGGTGCTTGAAAATAGGTACCTGTCAAACATACTCAGTATTGAACTGAAGCTTAGCCTAGGCTGGAAAAATTTCTGTGGTTATGTGATTCGCTTCTTATGTTAGGCAATATTGGAAAGTACCTGATACTTCATTCTCCTTGCCCTACAAGAATTGCACACTGAAGCCCATGGATCCTAATGGGCTAAATCTCTTTTTCCTTTGAGTTGCCTCCATTCTCTGTATTTTCTCTCTGAATTGCATTCCATATGTTATCTCTGTAATCTAAACCACAGCAGTAACACGGGTCCCATATTACAGATGGGCTGTAGCTGCAAGAAGGATGAAAAAAGAAGCTTTCTTCTTTGCAGTATGCTTGACTTGCACCAGATTGTCCCCTTGGCTCACCGCTCATTTTCTTAAGCAATAGATGAAAGAGGCTTGCAGTTGTTGAAGGCACAGTCCCATCTAAGTGGATAATGTGCAAAGATTTGCATCGGGACATTACTGAATGTGCAAATGAATGCTAAGGAAAAGTTGTCCCATGCTTTGGGAAAAATTGGCCTAATTCCTTTGCTCAACCAAAAATAAATAAGCCACCAATACTATTATTGATTCCCTAAAAACGTTATTAGCAAATGCTTAATGCCATACCTGTTTTGAATGGCTGTTTTCTTCTTAGATAGGGACGCGGTGGCTCAGTGGGTTAGGACGCTGAGCTTGTTGATCAGAAGGTTGGCAGTTTGGCGGGTCAAATCCCGAGTGCCGCGTAACAGAGTGAGCGCCTGTTACTCGTCCCAGCTTCTGCCAACCTAGCAGTTTGAAAGCACGTAAAAATGCAAGTAGAAAAATAGGGACCACTACGGTGGGAAGGTAACAGCATTCCGTGTGCCTTTGGCGTCTAGTCATGCCAGCCACATGACCACGGAGACGTCCTCGGACAAACACTGGCTCTTCGGCTTTGAAACAGAGATGAGCACTGGGCCCTAGAGTTGGAAACGACTAGCATGCATGTGCGGGGGAAACTCTACCTTTTACCTTTCTTCTTAGATTCAATCTCCTTATTAGTCTCTAGAAAGAAGTCTGTCTAAGCTTAGAGAACACAAAAGCTTGTGGGTGGTGGGACAGGAGCAGATGTAAATCTTTAACCCCCCCCCCCCTCATTGGTTCACATTTATAACCTTGGGAAAGTTTAAATACTTTGGCTTAATTGAACCAAAAGCCATTTGATTGACTTAAGTAATATTTTTCCCAGTGCTTACAACAGAAGGAGATTCTTCTTCATCCTTATCTTGGTCTTGAAGAGAGAACACCCAGGGCTTCATCAAATGCTCTAAGTTTACAATGTTCTGGCGATGCTCGTCCCAGCAGATTAAAATATCGGTGTGCTTGTGTATGTGTGAATGCAAAATCCCCTTCAAGCCATGAACGACACCATCTCTTGGCCTATGCTGCATTCAGGACCATGGGAAAGATTAAATGTACACTTCCCAGAGGCTTTCACATTTCTTATTGGGCGTATGTGCATTTGTGTCAATAGTATGATTTATTTGAATTATTGTACTGATTCTTCTGCTTCGCTGGAAGCATCAAAGCCAATTGACTTAATTTAGCTAACCGCTTTCCTTTGATAATAGGAGCTGTGATAGTCATAAGAGCAAGAACTGCTTGTAAGTCACTTTTTTCAATGCCAGGGTAACTTCAAACAGTTGCTAAACTAATGGATATAAGTCGAGGACTACCATACCTAGACCAATGGAGCATAAGATCATGGAAGCTCTTTCTTAGACTGGCTCCAATTTTGCCCATTACAAAAGCATGCATTGGAAATAAATCAAGTAAATTGTATACCTATCTCCTGGAACTTCTTACGCATCACCAAAGAAAATGCCACACCTGCATTGGACTCCAGCTCCCATCATCCTAAGTCAGCTGAGCCAATAGGACTTTGAAACAACGGGAAGTGTCAGATATCTGATCATTGGGGTCAGCTAACGTAGGTTTGTAGATGCTAGCTGGCCACAGCTTCTCCGAATGTCACAACAACAAATCTGTTAAGCTGTGCTGTGTTTGTACAATGCCTTGGGAGAGGGAGGTGATTTCCTTTTTTTTTTTAAACAATAAGAACAGATTTTTGGCATCCACAGGTAATTGACCCAAGGGCATCCTGGGTGCCAGTCTAATTGCTAAATTGGGTCTTGGCACAGCTAGCTAGACAACAGAGGCAACGAATCAACACTGCAGTGACAAATATTGTATATTGCCAAAAATGCAATGCATTAAAGCAATTAGCCAGCCTCCATCAGACTGATGAAACTGGACTGCTAGGAGAAAGCTGTTAGTCTAAGCAAAACTAAAAACCGAGGAAGGGTGCCCCTTTTTTTGGTTTTAAGGAGAAAAACCAAGACTCTTACAGCTTCATTGTGCAATGGCAGTGGCTGCCTTCTCACCCCAAGTGCTGCTTTCATAACCTTCCTGAGTATCTCCAAGGAAATCATTCTTGCTATAGGATTAAATGGGGCAGAGGCACATGTTTTTCTAAAGCAGTCTTCCTCGACCCACTGCCATTGATGTGTTGCTAGAGTATCAGGTTGGGAAATCCTGATTTAACTGAAAAAACAACAACCCACCCATGATAGCTATAAGAAAAATGGAATATAAAAATAAAAATAAAAAGCCTACTTTACCAATATCCCTAAGATAGCTAGATGATTTGTGATCCTGTTCTTGCCTCATCCCAGTTATCTACTGCTGGTTCTTTTCTGTGTCATATTCAAGTTTATAGTCACTTCGTCATGAACAGATGTTAGAGAAGGAAGCTTTGAGGTGCATCTCTGCATCTTTACCTCAACCAGAGAGCCTTGGTGGAGCAGTGGGCTAATGCCTCCTTAAGTAACACCAGCTGCCTGCAATTAGTGCAGGTTCGCATCCCACCAGGCTCAAGGTTGACTCAGCCTTCCATCCTTCCGAGGTAGGTAAAATGAGGACCCAGATTGTTGGGGGCAATTAAGCTGACTTTGTAATAATGCCGCTTGGGGTGTGTGTGTGAAAGCCCTAATAAGCAGGCATATACATAGAATGAAGGCTACTGCTAAGCTTGTAAGCCGCCCTGAGTCTTCGGAGAAGGGCGGGATATAAATGGAATTTAAATAAATAAATAAAAACTGGAATATTTAAAGGAATTGGATATATTTTGTGTAGTGAAAAGAAGGACTGGGGCAACATAATAGCATTGTCTGAGGGGTGGCCATGAAAAAGAGGGTGTCAACCTATTTTATCAAGCATAGGAAAGCAAGACAAGAAGCAATGGATGGGAACTAATCAAGGAGAGAAGCAACCTGGAATTAAGGAGAAACTTCCTAACAGTGAGAACAATTAACCAGTGGAGCAGCTTACCTTCACAAGTTGTGGGTGCTCCATCACTGGAGGGTTTTAAGAAGACATTGGGCAGACTTTTGTCTGGAATGGTCTAGGGCAGGGGTAGGCAATCTTGGCTCTTTTATGACTCGTGGACTTCAACTCCCAGAATTCCTGAACCAGCCATGCTGAGGGGAGAGGTTTCCATGCTGAGCCATGCTTGCTCAGGAATTCTGGGAGTTGAAGTCCACCAGTCATAAAAGAGCCAAGGTTGCCTACCCCTGGTCTAGGGTTTCCTGCTTGAGCAGTGGTTTCGCATTAGAAGACCTCAAGGTCCCTCTCAATTCTGTTATTCTGAACAATTGTAGGGAGCTGAGATTTTCCTAGCATGGGAATCCTTTTTTCCTGTTAATATTAACCAAAAGAATATCTTGCAGCCACTCACCACAGGAATGCCTGAACTTGATAAACCCTAGTCTGTTGAGCCATGAGTGTTTGTGTGTACGTGGATCTCTTTCTTTGTGTGCATATGTGTGTGCACTACACAGTTTTGTAAGCCCTACAGAAGGTCATTTTGCTTTAAGTGTACTTCTAGAATTAATAAACAGTAAGCAGCAATAGTATTTATGAATTGTAAGATACTGCAGGTCTTGCAAGTCTTGCTCTGTTGACTTAGAGATGGTTTGGTCTTAAGAGGGTTGAGCAAAAAACTAAAAAATAAGGTGCTGGATGCAGATGATCACATTAGTGACAATGGCAAAGTTATTAATTCATACTCCATGGGAGAAAGCAATGGTGAACCACTCCTGTATTTCATCAAGAAAGACATGTGGATAAGATAAAATAATTGATATGGGGCCAGATGATGGCCCCTTAGGTCAGTTGGTCAATTGCTACAGTATGCTAAAGGATGCTGATGGACAGACAGTAACTTATGCAAAGATCAAATAAAGACTACAGGTAGTTCTTAACTTACAACAGTTCATTTAGTGACCATACAAAGTAACAACAGCAACTGCAAAAGGTGGCTTATGACTGCTTTTCACAGTTACATCCATTGCAGCCTCCCCATGGTCATGTGATCAGAATTCAGACGCTTGGGAACTGAACTCATATTTATGACAGTTGCTGTGTCTTGGGATCATCAGATCACCTTTTGTGACCTTCTGACAAGCAAAGTCATTCGGGAAGCCAGATTCACTGAACAATATTGTTACTAACTTAACAACCAGTTAAGTGATTCACTTAACAACTGCAGCATCAAAGATCGCAAAATGGGGCAAAATTCACTTAACCACTTTCTCCCTTAGCAACAGAAATGTTGTGCTCAGTTGAGGTTGTAACTCAAGGACTACCTGTACATTGAAATACTAACTATACGGTAGCAAAGTCAACAGCCAAGGTATGTTAGAAAATATTCCCTACTTATAAGAAACTCTGCTACTAGATGATGAAGTTAAATTAGCACAGCGGTCATTGCCAACTAGGGAGGCTGCAGGGACTGATGAGATACCCGCAGAAATATGGCAAGCTATAGAAGTAGAATCAATCAAAGTTCTAACCCAGCTGTGAAGCAAATCTGGAGAGTGTCCAACAGAACCACACTTTATGTAGTAATTCATTTCCAGGCCTCGGAATTAATTTGGAAGTACCAAATTAGAAGTGCATCTCAATTTATTTACTTATTTTTTCCCCTGAATCTTTTGGAGATGCCAGCAACGACAAATTTGTGAGAGATTTGTTCTGTTCTCTTTTAATGTGAACTTACGGTTGAACTTTCAAAAATGTGAAAGGAAATTCAGTTTTTCGACAATTTTACAATGCGGTCCTCCGGTCGAAAAGAATGTACAAAAACTTTATATTAATGAAAAACAAATACAAAAAACTCACGGTTAAATAAAATACGGCAAAAATATGCAGGTTTTTTTTTTAAAAAAATCTCATACTACGTAATTTAAAAATGAGAATTTAAGCTGAGGCAAAGAAACAATATTTTAATCTGTCAATTCTCTCTCTCTCTCTCTCTCTCTCTCTCTCTCTCTCTCTCTCTCTCTCTCTCTCCCTCCCTCCCTCCCTCCCTCCCTCCCTCCCCCCTCCTCTCTTTCTCACTGTAGAACTGAAGAGATAAAGTCTGCATTACTTACTTCCTGAGGCCTTTGAAATTAGGACAAAGAGATATATAAAATGGCCTGAAAACTCCCTATACATTTTCTGTCCATTATTGAAGTGAAGTGGAGAAAGAGAAGATCAATTAGTCTCCAAATTGCAGGATGCTTGTGTGAACTTCTCAACGTCTCACTAGAGGCAAGAATACATTTTAGACCACTGCTACACAACACTAAAAGATGCCTATTGGTCTTTACCATGAGCAGCTGTGGGACACTCTGATCATTGTGTGATTCACCTTGTACCAGTTCATGGACAAAGACTTAAAACCATAAAGCCAACAATTAAATCAGTGAAGTCTTGGACTGAGGAGGCAAAGCTAAAGCTACAGACTTGCTTTGAGTGCACTGATTGGAAATTTTTCGAAGATACCGCTGCAGACTTGGATGAAGTCACAGATACTGTAACATCATATGTTAGTTTTTGTGAAGACCTATGTGTGCCAACCAGAAACTTGCAAATATACAGTAACAACAAGCCTTGGTTCACAGCTTAAGTCAAGCAGCTACATCGTGCCAAAGAAGAAACCTACAGGAAAAAAGATAGAATGCTGCACAATCAGGCCAGGAATGTATTAAACAAGGGAGATCAGAGCAGCAAAAAGAAGCTACTCTGAAAAGCTAAGGAATCGGTGCTATCTAACAAAATGAAATTCAATGGAGAAAAAAGTAAGGTTCTACATTTAGGCAGGAAAAACCAAATGCACAGGTATAGTATAGGTCAGGAGTAGGCAACCTTGGCTCTTTTATGACTCATGGACTTCAACTCCCAGGATTCCTGAATCAGATATGCTGATTCAGGAATTCTTGGAGTTGAAGTCCATGAGTCATAAAAGAGCCGAGGTTGCATACCCCTGGTATAGGTGGTACCTTGCTCAATAGTAGTAACTGTGAGAGGGATCTCAAAGTCCTAGTGGACAATCACTTAAATATGAGCCAGCAGTGTGCTGCAACTTCAAAAAAAGCCAACACAGTGCTAGGCTGCATTAACAGAGGGATAGAATCAAGATCACCTGAAGTGTTAATACCACTTTACAATGCCTTGGTAAGGCCACACCTGGAACACTGCATCCAGTTTTGGTCACCATGACGTAAAAAAAGATGTTGAGACTCTAGAAAGAGTACAGAGAAGAGCTACAAAGATGATCAGGGGACTGGAGGCTAAAACATATAAGGAACGGTTGCTGGAATTGGGTATATCTTTTTTAATGAAGAGAAGGATGAGGGAGGACATGATAGCAGTCATGTAGACACCTTCAAGTTTCTAGGGTCTATAATATCTGAAGATTTAAAATGGACACCTAACATCAAAAATGTCATCAAAAAAACACAACAAAGAATGTTCTTCCTGCACCAACTCAGAAAGTTCAGACTGCCCAAGGAGCTGCTGATACAGTTCTACCATTGAGTCTGTCATTTGCACCTCTATAACTGTCTGGTTTGTCAGAGCAACCAAACAAGACAGACATAGACTTCAATGAATTTATAGAGCTGCAGAAAAAACAATTGCTGCTGGTCTGTCTCTTCCATTGAGGACCTGTATACTGCACGAGCAAGAAGGAAGGCTGTGAAAATATCTACAGACCCCTCACATCCTGGACATCAACTATTTCAACTTCTTCCCTGAAAACGACACTACAGGGCATTACACACCAGAACAATTAGACAGAAGGACAGTCCCCCACCCCACCATCACTCTGCTTAACAACTAATTCCTACAACACCATCAAACTACTTAGTAAAGCTGTATTACTATTATTCTCCTCATCTTTCTTATTACCTACCCTTATCTTCTTATGACTATAACTTTTTTGCTTGTATCTTACAATTTATATTGTTTTATTTAGTATCCTAGTATGATTTATATTGTTTGCTTAGCTAGTATCCTATGACTATCACTAGTGTTGCATCTTACGATTTATAATGAAGTGTTGTATTTTATGATTTATGATGAATGCATTTTTATGTTATTTATGATCATGATTTATCACTATTACTTGTATGTACACTGAGAGTTTACACATCAGAGACAAATTCCTTCTGTGTCCAACCACACTTGGCCAATAAAGAATTCTATTCTATTCTATTCTATTCTATTCTATTCTATTCTATTCTATTCTATTCTATTCTATTCTATTCTATTCTATTCTATTCTATTCTATTCTATTCTATTCTATTCTATTCTATTCTATTCTCAACCTCAAAATGGTTTTCTTTGTTGAAGTTATCGCCAAGATATATTAATTTACAGTAAACGTAACGAGAGTGGTCTTTTCTCCAAAATAAAACAAAAAAATTAAATTGGAAGCAGAACAAATCTGACATGCTCAATTTTTTCTCCTTTGTTTTTCTTCCTTTTTCTAAAAACCAGATCGCTAAAATGTTTTTTCTGATATGGATGTTCAGCCTTTTAACCTTTTGAATCATGCACCTAATCTTGTTTATTATCATTGATTCACTCACCCCCCCCCACCCTCCGACACTCAAATTCCTTTAAACAATTGCTTTATTGAGTTGGCCTTTTAAACTTTGTGACCATTGACCATTTATATTCTTATGGAGCGGAACTCATTATAATGCATTTCCACTGTCTAGTTATTTCTTCCAGATTGTGTGTGTTTTACCTGTTTCAGTATACTATATTTTTCATTTTCTTGTTTTGCTTTCTACTCTAGAGAATTGCCAATTTTAGCTTCTTTGATATAGCAGTGAAATTTTACATTTCTGGTAAAATTGGGCAAACTAGGAGGTTTGTATGCCTTAATAAGAGGCTGAGGTACAAATCTATTTACTCATATTTCAATAGGAATGTATCAAAATTGTCTCTTCACAAGCTGACAGATGAGTAAGAATACAATTAATCCTTCAGAATTTCACAATGTACAGATACTCCTTGTCTTACAATCACAATTGAGCCCAAAATTTCTGTTGTTAAGTGAATTTTGTTCCATTTTACAACCTTTCTTGCCACTGTTGTTAATCGCTACAGTTGTTAAGTTAATAAGATTGCTAATTTAACCTGGTTTCCCCATTGACTTTGTTTGTCAGAAGATCACAAGAGATGATCATATGACCCCAGGATACTGCAATGGTCATATGATGCCAAGCATCTGAATTTTGATCACATGACCATGGGGATGTTGCAATGGTGGTAAGTGTGAAAAACAGTCATACATCACATTTTTTCAGTGCCGTTGTACCTTCACTAAACGAACTGTTGTAAGCCAAGGACTGCTGCACTGTAGGTTTGCAAAGTAAACAACAACAAAACACAGATATCTAATTGATAAATTTGAAGAAAACAGGTACCCCAATATATTGTATCTGATACCTTGAAGAGATGTATCTCACCGACAATCTTTTGCTACAAAAAAAAATAATCAACAGATATTAAGGGTTGATTCACTTCTAAGTCACACAAGAATCCCGAGACTTTCACCGGCATAATTAATGTTGATAAAGACAAGCCTGGGATGTTTTACATATTTAAACTGTTTTAAATGTTTAAATTGTACGGCACACTGGGGCCGTATGACTGAGGGATAATTTTATAAATTATAAATAACCTCTTGAAGCAGGCGATGTTAGGTATGTATAAATGGCTTCTCAAAATTCTTTTCCTTATATTTGTGGGTAGAAGATGAAGGAGCAAGGAATCTCATTAAATTTTCCATGGTGGAAGAAGAATTCCCTAATAACTTTACGGAGGCGCGGTTGATAGTTTTTCTCCCTCAAAACAGATTTTGGTAGGGTGCCTAGCATTTTTCATCTTCCACAATAGCAAACATAATTCTATTGCTAAAATGCGCAAATCATATACAGGCAGCCTGTGACGTACCGACCCCAATTGAGCTCAAAAATGTCTATTGCTATGTGAGAAAGTAGTTAACTGAGTTTTGCCCCATTTTACGATTGTAGTTGCCACACTTGTTAAGTGAATCACTGCAGCTGTTAAGTTAGTAACAAGGTTGTTAAGTGAATCTGGCTTCCCCATTGTCTTTGCTTGTCAGAAAGTCACAAAAGGAGGTCTGAGGATCCCAAAACATTGCAATTAATGTGATAAATATGAGTCAGTTGCCAAGTGTCTGAATATTGACCACAGGACCACATGCTGCAATAGACGTAACTGTGAAAAACGGTCATAAGCCACTTTTTTCAGTGCCGTTGTAACTTCGAATAGTCACTAAACGAACTGTTGTAAGTCAAGGACTACCTGTATTGCTAAACTACAGCCTTCATCAGTAGCCAGGCTAACTGGGATTACTGCAAGTTACAATTCAGAGGTAGAGCTATAGTTTATCTATCCAAACTTCTAGGGACTTTTATATGTCTGTGTGCATATGTGTGTGTGTGTGTGTGTCTGTGTCTATGTACAAACACACATACATGAACATATATACATATGTGGAAAGTATCACTATAGCATTTTGTTATTTCAATATATGAAGATGACGAAGGAAATTAGAAAAGGAAAGTATGAGTACACAGTGAGGAGTGGAAAATAGCACTAGAGGCAATAAAGAGAAGCTATTCAACAGTAATTACTTTCATAAAGAAGACATAATTAAAGGGGCAATAGTGACAAGTGGGAAACCTTTAATTAATGTTTAAAAACAACTTTCCCAAAAGGCGTTTATTCTGAATAAATAGTATAGAAGCATCTTGCCCAAAGGGAAAAATAATTGCTGGCTCTTCTCTTTTTAATGTCATTTAAAACTGCAGAAAAACAGTGAAAATAGAAATGGTGACTGCAGGGAGGGAAACTATTGCCATGGGGAAAATTTGAAATTTAGTACAAACAGAAATAATATATAGCAGTGCTGTTTTTCAAACTTGGCAATTTCAAAATACGTGGACTTCCACTCCCAGAATTGCCCACCAATTCCCCAATCTGCATGCTGGCTGTAGAATTCTGGGAACTGAACTCCATAGACCTTCAAGTTGCCTTAAAGTTGCAAAGCACTGCTATATAGGAAGATCCTAAATGTTAAAATCCGAGATGGTACCTCAGAAATTATGGATATATATTTATTTTCCTCAAGAAAAGTGTCACAGATATAGTTGACTCAGTCTCTTTCTGCAGTATTATCTTTTATGTGTTTTTTTTAAAACTGTAATAGTTTAGAGCAAAGCAATAGTATGGAGTAAGTAAGATGATCTTGATGGAGGATACATAGGAACCATTACCTAAGCCAAAAGCGCTGAAATATTTTTAAGCCCTGAGGTAACATTCAGAAGCAGCTCCCTAATTCACTGAATTAAAATAACAGAAGGTAAAACACTATCTGGCTTGCAAGATTATGTTACTACAGGTAGTCCTTGTCTTATGACAACAGTTGAATCCCAAATTTCTGTTGCTAAGTGACTTTTGCCCCATTTTACCACCTTTCTTGCCACAGCTGTTAAGTGAATCACTGTAGCTGTTAATAGGCTTTCCCATTGATTTCACTGGTCAGAAAGTCGCAAAAGGTGACCCCATGATTGTGGGACACAGCAACCATCATAAATACGTGCTGAGTGTTCAAATTCTGATCACATGACTATGGGGATACTGCAATGATCAGTGTGAAAAACAGTCATAAATTTTTCAGCGCTATTGTAACTTTGAATGGTCACTAAATGAAGTGTTGAAAGTTGAGGATTATCTGTATAGGCCACAGGTCTGCAACCCGCGGCTCTGGAGCCGCATGCGGCTCTTTCAGCCGTCTCCCGCGGCTCCCAGTCCTCTGCCATGTGCAGTCCAAAAAAAAAAAAAAGGCGGGACTAAAAAATTTCAACCAATCAATTCAGATATGCAGGGTAGGTGCATATTTTGCCTTGGCTCCACTCTTCAATCAAACCCTGTTCTGCGCATGTGTGCATGAACGTGCATGCGCACACATTTTTTTGCTGCTCCCAGTTTTTCCTTTTGTGAGGGGACCGGTTCCAAGTGGCTCTTTCACTGTTTCAGGTTGCTGACCCCTGGTATAGGCCATAGTCAATAAAAGTACTTTTAGCCTTCCAGTGGAATTGATTCCCTGGTCTGCTATGGACTGGCTGGACAAAGCAAAGAGAAAATAACAAACTATAATTTGTTGCAAATTGAGTGTCTCACGTTGTCATTTTCATGCTCTCGCTGGATTGTAGGATCTACAAACAACATTGCTTATAGAAAAACGTCTATAAAAATGCATACACACGCATAAAAAATAGAAACACATGTCAACATGTATCCCTCTTCATGCTGCAGAACCTTTTTACTCACATCAGAATGGTTCCAAAAGGAAGCTGAAACATTTTGATTTTAAATTGTTATGGTTTTTTTGTTGCTTAAAGCACTGTTTAATGTTTTCTAAACTCCCTTTTTTCAGAAATTTCAAGTTATTCTCTCTTCAGGGCCAAAATACATGTACAGCGTAAACTGAAATGACAGGAACACTCACTTGTGACTAAAAATCTTATTCAGCTGAGTACCCTTTACTTCAGAATAGACAAGTATAGAATCAGACTGTTAGGTGGCAGCTTTTAGACCTTTTCATTTGGAAATAAATGTTATCAAACTCAGTGGGCCTCACTTCCATACCAGATTTGTGGTTGTCCTTCATTTCTGGGTTTGTCTCGATTGTTTTATTTAACGAAATACAATCAGGAGGGTGAGGTCTGCAGCAAAAGAATATTTCCTTATTTTTCCCTCCGCTGTTAAATAAGTAGCCAACTGTTAAAAACAATCTCTCTCTTTTTTTATGTTTCAGAGAAACTATAGGAGTACGTTATCTGTGTCTCTTTCTTAGAGCTAAAATGGAAATATTAACTATACAGCCAGCAATGATGTAATGCTTAAGGTTAAGACCAGAGGGAGCCAAGTCCCCATGAAGGCATATATTTAATTATTATACTTCAAATCTCCCATATGGCCCCAGTTCTCTCAGTGGATTACAAATGTATTAAAATATTTAAAAACAACGACAACAACAACCCAATAAAACTACCCAACCATACTTTAGTACGGTGCAATTAATAAAAAGCACAGAAGGGTTATAGATCAGATCAAAGCCGTAATCCTCATACAAAGCAAGCTCATAAAAATCACCAGACTCTAAGACTGTCAGTGGCAGAGAGCCTAGTGTTGAAAATGCAGTTATTTTAAATAATTAAAATAATAATTATACAAAGACCTACTGAGAAGATCTTCTAGCTCCTAGCTTTACTTGGGACACTTCCACGGGAAGAGATGGGTAGGAAGGGTGCTTTCGGAGGGCCTTTGTAGACCTATGGAATGAAAGAGCTTTTCGAAAACAAGGCCTTAAACTGAGCCAAGAAACAGGCTGGCCGCCAAGTGAGTAACACTCTGCGTGTTTTTGATGTACAAGTAGTCCTCGAGTTCAGTGGTGGGATTCAAATAGGTGAACAACCAGTTCTCTGTGTGGGATGTTGCTTCCGGAAGTCCATTCCAGGTCTGGGCAACAAAAAATTAGCTAACGGTTCTGCCGAACTGGTGCGAACCGGCTGAATCCCACCACTGTCAGAAACGTAGCAGTAGGGAATCCCTGTGGACAATCGGGTTGTTGGGGGCAATTAAGCTGACTTTGTAATAATGCCGCTTGGGGTGTGTGTGAAAGCCCTAATAAGCACGCATATACATAGAATGAAGGCTACTGCTAAGTTTGTAAGCCGCCCTGAGTCTTCGGAGAAGGGCGGGATATAAATGGAATTAAAATAAAAATAAAATAAAATATTCCTTTAGTGACCATTTGAATTTACAATGGCACTGAAAAGGGTAACTTGTGACTTCTTTTCACACTTAACGATCGTCGCAGCGTCTCCATGCTCACATGATCAAAATCCAGGCTATTGGCAATTGGTATTTTTTTAAAAAGATGACCGCACTTTCCCAGGGTCATGTGATTGCCATTTGTAACCTTCCCAGCTGGCTTTCGACAAGCAGCGTCAATGGGGGAAGCCGGATTTGCTTTTAAGGACCACACGATTCACTTAACCAACTGCAGTGATCAGTTTAACAATTGTGGCCAAAAAGATTGTAAAATGGGGCAAAGCTCACTTAACATCTGCCTTGCTTAGCAACAGAAATTTGGGGCTCAGCTGTGGTTGTAAGTCAAGAACTCCCTGTATGAATGCACTTGCTTTGGGAACAGCCTTCCATCTTAAAGAGGTCACAGGAGAATATTTGAAAGGGTCCCAACAGATTTTTCCTTTAAAGTTGAGACTGAAGAAAAGTTTGTTGCACTTTCAGGCAACCAATAGGTTCTTCTATTTTTGAATGTGTATCTTCTTGTTGGGATGGCATAATTCTTCATATTCAAAAGACACATATGCAATACTTGTAGTGGGCATAAGGGTGCACAAAAGCAACGATCAGAATTTGAGTGACTATAACATGCAAAAATGTTAAAGCTGTTTACGTGAATATTCATTTTAGGCAAAACTGCAAAGACAACATTCATTAAGCTACAAAAGAGGTCTTAGCAGGTAGTTTGTAGCATTCCTCCTTGAGTTGGACTCTGCTGGCAGTCGGAATCTGGAAAGCTATGGATTCTTCACTCTTATGAAAGTATTCTTCAGAATTTTATTGCAATTTCTTTCAACAAAAAAAAATCTAATTGTGTTAATCAAAAATTGAGAAAATGGTAAGGATGAATTTTGCACTCTTTGCACTTGAGTCAGAAGCACTGAGGCGCTTCTGGGTTGAAAGGATTAGCCGGTGGCATCACCGTTGCCCTGGGGACGCCGAGTTGGGGAGCTCCTTTCATGTCCCTGAGGGGAGCTGGAGTGAAGGATCAGAGCTCAACCCTGCCCCAACGAGAGCTCTCAGGTCTCAAACACAGGCTTGCTAACCTTCTGCCAAACATTCGGGTCGCCATGCTTCTTTTAAGGTGAATTTAAATGGTCAAAATCATCAATCCGTCCTTGAATTAGAAGACGGACTGATAAACACATAATCAACAACCACTTTAACTGTTTGGTTCGAATTGACGAGGACTCAGAGTGGTTAACACTGAACGAGTTTATTGAATACACAAAGTCAACAGTCAACTGTCAAATGTTGCAACCCTTTTATAGAGAAAGCGTTTGAACTGTAACCAATACAAACAGTCTCTTTTCCCGCTCCTTGGTTGTGGCGTCCAATGAATGCACCTTATTTTCCCGCTTTAAACCTTGCAAAGCTGCACTGTGTTTGCAATCTCTTCCATGGCTTATTGCTAACTATTTACATACACAACACCCCTTACCCCCCAGTTGGTGTCATTTCTTTACAAAATCCATTAGGTATTTTGGTGGCCTATGTATTCTGGACGGGTATCTGTTACTTTGGCTATTAGGGACACTTCTTCCTGGTTGACTGCTTGGCTGCTGGTTACTACTAGACCTGGGCTCTGGGTTACTGGCTTCAGATGTACTGTCTTGTGTATTAGGTTGTGTTTGGGATTCAGTGGTCACTGGCCTACTTCGCAGGGGTATTTCCCAATCAATTGGACTGAATTGTTGTTGTTGGGCATCAGGGAATGTGTCATCTTGCCCAACCTCTACACCGCTTCCTGGCCTAATGTTGTCTGTACTGTTTCCCCTTACTGAGCTTTGGTCCCCCTCAACAGGCACACACCCACTAGATCTTTTCCTCAGCTGGTCTATGTGTCTTTTACAGATCCTATTCCCTTCCCCCTCAATGATGTATGATAGGGGACCTAAGATTTCAGTTACCACCCCTGGAATCCATTTGTCCCCTTGGGCGTAGTTCCTGGCCCAAATCAAGTCCCCCACTTCAAATGTTCTGTTAGGAATGTCTAATTCAATGTTTGGTTGGAGTCTGTCAGGGTGTAATCTGTCCAACTTGGTCAATATTTTCCTGCCCCACCTCATTTCAGCTGGACTTTTCCCTGTAGCCGAACAAGGGGTTGTGTGCTGAGCCAACAAGAACTCAGCTAGTCTCTGATGCCAGTCACCTCGAATGATTCTTTTAAGCGCGTCCTTCGTGGTCCTCACATTCCTTTCAGCCAATCCGTTGGTGGAGGGGTGGAAGGGTGCAGAAGTCTTGTGCTTAATCGAGTTGGCCTTGAGGAAATCCTGAAATTCAATAGATGTGAATTGTGGCCCATTATCAGACACTATTAAATCCGGCAACCCATGAGTGGCAAAGAGGCCCCTTAATGCCTGTATTGTTCTGCCTGCCGTTACTGAACTGACCGGTACTACTTCTAGCCATCTAGAGTAGCTGTCGACCACTACAAGGAACGTTAACCCCTGGAAAGGTCCAGCGAAATCAATATGAATCCTGGACCAAGGATTCCTAGCTAGCTCCCATTTATGTGTGCGGATGTGCTGTTGTTCAGGCCTGGAACGTTGGCACAGATGGCAATTGGCAACGCATTCCTCAATGTCGTGGTCCAATCCTGGCCACCACAAGTGACTCCTAGCCAGGGCCTTCATCCTTACTATTCCAGGGTGTCCCTCATGCAATTCAAATAGAATAGCTGATTTGTGGATTTCCGGAATTACTACACGAGTTCCCCAGAGTAAGCAACCCATATGAACTGATAGTTCATCTTTCCTTCTGAAAAATGGACTGTATTTTACGTCCGGGTTGGCGTTGGGCCAACCGCTCATGACCCAGGCCATTACTCTCCTTAAGATGAGGTCCTTATTGGTTGCCTCAGCTATGTCTTTAGCAGTTAGGGGCAAATCAGGAATATCTTGTAGGGACATTACTTGTCCCACTGGGGCAGGGTCCTCCTCTGTTGTGCTAAGGGGCAATCTGCTAAGAGCGTCTGCATGACCCATGTCCTTACCTGGTCGGTATTGGAGGGAAAATGAATATGCTGAGAGGAAAATGGACCATCTCAGCATCCTGGGAGACATAATTTGGGGAGTCTGTTTATCTGTGGTAAACAGTCCCAGCAGGGGTTTGTGGTCTGTCAGTATTGTAAAGTTCCTGCCATACAGGTAGTCGTGGAACTTTTTAACTCCTGCCACTATGGCTAAAGCTTCCCTGTCTATTTGAGCATAGTTCCGCTCTGCCTTGGTTAGTGTGCGGGAGTAGTAAGCGATGGGTCTTTGCATTCCCTGGGTGTCTAAATGGCTGATTACTGCCCCAACGCCATAAGGCGAAGCATCGCACGCCAGGTAGATTGGTCTATTTTCTATAAAGTGGGTTACAGTTGAACTACTGGAAAGGATGTCTTTTAAGGTCTGGAAACTCGCTTGGTGCTTGTCTTGCCAATGCCAAGGGGTCTTCTTATCTAAAAGCCTGTGCAGTGGTTCTGCAATGGCAGCCTTATGTGGCACAAAAGTGTGATAAAAATTTACCAAGCCTAGGAAGGCCTGTAGCTCCGCCTTGTTCCTTGGTTCAGGAGCCCCTTTTATTGCTTTAATTTTTTCAGGGGTAGGGTGGACTCCACTTTTGTCAATCCTGAACCCCAAAAAATCAGTGGATTTAACCCCTATGCTACATTTTTCCTTTTTTAATTTTAATCCAGCCTTTCTAAATCTACCCAGTACCTGTTCCAGCCGCTCTACTAACATTCTTTCATCTTTTCCAGCTATTAGGACATCATCAAAGTAAGGGCATACTCCAGGTATGCCCTTTAAGGTCCTCTCCATCACTTCTTGGAAGATGCCTGGAGCTGCTGCAATTCCAAATTGCAGTCTGTGGACTCGGAACGCCCCCTTGTGGGTAACAATTATCTGTGCCTCTGCAGCCTCCTTGGAAACAGTCAACTGTAAGTACGCATGCGCCAAGTCGAGCTTGGCGAAGATGGCGGCGTCCTGGATCGTGGCGAGGACCTGCTTCACCGTCGGGACCGGGTAAGCATGCTTTTTCATTCCAATGTTGAGGGTGGCCTTGTAGTCGGCGCAGATTCTCACATCCCCATTGGGTTTGAGGGGTGTGACAATCGGCGTCTCCCACAAACCGCCCTCAACAGGTTCTAAAACTCCGAGGCCTACAAGCTGGTCGAGCTCGGCCTCGATTTTTTCTTTTAAGGCAAAAGGTACCCTCCGGGCCTTTAGCCTGATTGGATTTACTGAGGGGTCTAGGTTAAAATTAATGGGGGGCCCTTTGTACTTGCCTAGAGATCCATCGAATACGTCTGCAAATTCTTTGCAGACGGATTCGAGGGTCTTATTTCTAATCACTGAATTTATTCCCCCAATCCAAATTCCCAGGGCAGGAAACCAATTAAGCCCTATTAAGCTGGTCCTATTCCCCTCCGTAACTATCAAATCTAAGACCCCCTTAAACCCCTTAAAGTTTACTCTAAGGCTGGTCTTTCCTTTTACGATTATTGGACTTTTTTGGAAGTCCATTAATTGAATATTTGTTGGACTAAGTGGAATTCTTTTTCCGCTTAGTTGTTCAATTTTCTCAAGGGTTTCAGTGGAAATTATCGACACTGAAGCCCCTGAGTCGATTTCCATTCTGCAAGGGACCCCTTGCAGAAGGACTGTGATTTTTAATTTTCCGTCCGGAAAATTGTGACCCCTTCCCCGCCGTCTCCGATTGACTCGGGCCACCTCCCTTAGGTTTGGAAATTTCACCCGGGTTTTAGGGGTCTCCTTGCCACTAGCATTGGGGGTTACCTTACCCTCTGGCCACACATCGACTTCGTTCAGACGGGTGTCCCGAACGCGGTTTCTGCAGATGGCCTGGATGTGGCCGGTCTTGCCGCAAGCCCTGCACTTGGCGGTACGGAATCGGCAGGAAGCGCGGGGATGGTTGCCGCCGCAGCTGCCACATCGGTTCTGGGTTTCGTTGTCGCGCGGTCTGGTTGCGGTGTCCCGCCACGGTCGTTGTGCCCCGGTCGGTGGTCTTTGCGGTGTTGCGGGTTGTTGCCGGCGGCCAGGTTCAGGCCCCTCGCTTCTGAGTTGTCTTGGTGCCATCTTTCCGAATCGCCTGGAGACTTCGGCGATCTCTTCCTCCCACTGCTGATCCACCTCCCCGCAGTCCACATAGCCCTCTTGGTTAATTTCGGGTGCTGCCGCCATGCTACTGCGGGGGGGGTCGCGATACCCGGTTGACTCATACGTTAGGAGTTCGTCTAGCACTTCCTGTAAATCGCCGGTAGGTTTGGCGATTATTCTATTTTGTAATTGTTCATCACGTAAGCCCAGCACGACTCTGTCCCGAATTCTAATTTCTAAATTATCGTATTTGCAACGTACTGCGGCTTCCCTGACGGCAGCGACGAATTTCTGTATGGACTCCCCCGGTCTCTGATTTCTCTTTTCGAAGATGCGCCGCCAAAAGAGTTCGGACCTTCGGGGAGTAAAGTGAACTTTTAATTTTGCGAGGAGGTCGGCATAGGGCACGCTGGAGACTGGTTGTGGCTGGCACAGCCCGACAGCAACTCTGTAGACCGGTGTGCCGCAGATTGTCAAAAGTGCCGCCGCTTTTTTTCGGTCGTCAGTGATTCCGTTCACTAACAGGAATCCTTCGACCTGACCGATGTATTCTTCCCAATCTTCGGGGAAGTTAGGGTCGAATTGCTTCAGTGACCCGATTTGCACCATTCGGAGAATTTTTTCCTATTCTGCCGCGGCCGCTCGGTTGACTATGACTCGCTCTGAATTTGCCGCCTTCACGACAATTCTTCCTAATCTCTGGTCTTCTGTCAATCCCACCTTCGTCGCCAGTTGTTTGGTTCGAATTGACGAGGACTCAGAGTGGTTAACACTGAACGAGTTTATTGAATACACAAAGTCAACAGTCAACTGTCAAATGTTGCAACCCTTTTATAGAGAAAGCGTTTGAACTGTAACCAATACAAACAGTCTCTTTTCCCGCTCCTTGGTTGTGGCGTCCAATGAATGCACCTTATTTTCCCGCTTTAAACCTTGCAAAGCTGCACTGTGTTTGCAATCTCTTCCATGGCTTATTGCTAACTATTTACATACACAACATTAACCATCTTGTGAACTAGTTAACAATTACTACATAAGGAATAATTGCATTATTAATTATGATAATAATACAAATGAGACGGCTGGGTGATGTCATTGAGCTTGAAGTACATAGTTTGTACTTATTTGTAATGATATCTTCCTCACTTCCATGGGAATGAAATCTTGTCCACCCCAGATAAGTCGTGGGTCAGGGGAAAGTGGTTTCTACTGGTGGTAATGTAAGCATGTTTACTTAACTTCTAGTACATTCAACAAGATTTATTTCTGTGAAAATGTGGATAGGATTTCAACCTTATCTTTGACTATTGAGAAGTAAGCCAGGATACCAGACTGCTGCCTGACTGTCACAGTGGGCTAGGGCTATACCTGTGAATTTCTGAGAATCTTATATTACCTGAGAAGCAAATGCAGTAACTCCTGCCTCGCAAGGGGATTTTGGGGAGGATTAGCAAGATAAATCACTAATCATGCTGTATGTCTAAAGTCTC
The DNA here is from genome assembly GCF_947247035.1 of Vipera ursinii. Taxonomy (NCBI): domain Eukaryota; kingdom Metazoa; phylum Chordata; class Lepidosauria; order Squamata; family Viperidae; genus Vipera; species Vipera ursinii. The sequence continues at coordinate 214,425,115 of NC_139513.1, read as the reverse complement.
AAGGACATGATAATGACTTCATGCTAAAGATAGATAGAATGCTGAGACAGAGATTAGTAGCTGCGTAAGAAGAAGAAGAAGAAGAAGAAGAAGAAGAAGAAGAAGAAGAAGAAGAAGAAGAAGAAGAAGAAGAAGAAGAAGAAGAAGAAGAAGAAGAAGAAGAAGAGGAAACAACAACCAGCCATTTTGGAGAATGATAGCTGCCGTGCAGAGGTGCAGCAAAGATGGAGGCCAGGTGGCTAGGGGGAAATAAAAAAGGTACCACGACTGTGCCAGATTCTGTGGATCTAGTATTTATTTATTTTTTGAGAAAAAATAAGACATTTCATATATAAAGCCCTAAATGGCTTGGGTCCAGGTTATCTGAGGGAACACCTGCTGCCGGCATCAAGCTCCCTTCGTCCCGTGCGCTCCCACAGGGAGGGCCTTCTCAGGATACCGCCGATTAGGGAATGCCGGCGGGTTATTCCCAGGGGAAGAGCGTTCTCTGTGGGCGCGCCGGCCCTATGGAACCAGCTCCCCATGGAACTTAGGACTGCCCCCGACCTTCGCTCATTCCGCAGGGACCTGAAAACTTGGCTCTTTGAGCTGTCTGGCCCAGGCTGTGGGGTTTTAATTTTTTATTGATTTTAGTTTTAAATTTTGGGGACTTTATTTAATTAATTGTTTTAATCTGATTTTAATTTTTGTATGTTTGTTTCAATCTTCCCTGTACACCGCCCTAAGTCCTCCGGGAATAGGGCGGTATATAAATTTAATAAAATAAAATAAAAAATAAATACTCTTAATATGACTATCCCATCATATTTCTTCTTTGGAGTGTGGATAAAGTTCAACCTAGTTTGTGGGGAAACCAGATGATGGTTGTTGATAATGCTGATGATGGCGACGACTTCCTTTGATGTCTTGGTACATTATTTTTACCTGAAGTTATTTATTTGTCCAAGGTATTGTGTCTCCCTGCAGATAACACACATATGTTATAAAGATATACATTAAATATATCCTCACATTAGAGTGGTGGTATGAAGTAAACACCTAGGATAGGCTGAAAGAGCTTTGCAGCAGTGTAGAGTTTTGCCCTACCAGCAGCTCAAGACTAACGATTTAAAGCTAACTTTACTTTATTCAGCCTCTTGTTGCGGGTGAAGAAAGAGAGTGCAAAAGTAGGTTGAAACTCAACGTTAAGAAAACCAAGATCATGGCATCCGGCCCTCTCAATTCCTGACAAATAGATGGGGAAGAAATGGAGGTAGTGACAGATTTTATTTTCCTGGGCTCCAAGATCACTGCAGATGGGGACTGTAACCAAGAAATTAAAAGACGCTTGCTCCTGGGGAGGAAAGCAATGGCAAATCTAGACAGCACACTAAAAAGCAGAGACATCACCCTGTCAACAAAAGTGTGTATAGTCAAGGCTATGGTCTTCCCAGTTTCAATGTATGGCAGTGAAAGTTGGACCATAAGAAAGGCTGAGCGCCAAAGAATTGAGGCCTTTGAACTATGGTGCTGGAGAAGACTCCTGCGAGTCCCTTGGACTGCAAGGCGATCAAACCGGTCAGTCCTAGAGGAGATCAACCCTGACTGCTCTTTAGAAGGCCAGATCCTGAAGTTGAAACTCAAATACTTTGGCCATCTAATGAGAAGGAAGGACTTACTGGAGAAGAGCCTAATGCTGGGAAAGATTGAGGGCAATAGAAGAAGGGGACGACAGAGAATGAGGTGGCTGGATGGAGTCACTGAAGCAGTAGGTGTGATCTTAAATGGACTCCAGAAGATGGTAGAGGACAGAAAGACCTGGAGGAACATTGTCCATGGGGTCGCGATGGGTTGGACATGACTTTGCAGCTAACAATAACTACTACTTTATTCAGGCCCCCTACCACGTGTTTTCTTTTTCTTTTCCTTCTTGAAGACAGAAGTAACTTTAAAATATTGAATATAAAAGTGAACAATTAAGAAAATGTTTTAAAGTCTTAATTTACAATTTTTTATTTTGCAAAGGTGTTCAAAGTAGAATTAAATATGGGATTTAGCTTGTTGTGATTCAGCGTCAGCCTGTGGTTTCGGCAGCTGAGTTGGACAATTCTGAAGAGAAGGAGGAGGAGGGGTTTGGAGAGCCTTTGGTTGCAGAGGAAAGTTCTGATGCACCGCAGAGCTCTCAGCCAGGCCCCTCCCATCTTGCTCCTCCTCAGACCCAGCTGTGTGAGCCTGAAAGATTGGAAGAAGACGATCCACAGCTGGCTCTGTTCAGGGACGCTCAAAGCAGGAGGCAGACTAGCAGAAGTGAACAAAGAAAAGCAATGAGGCACCTCGGGAGAAGGCAAAGAGAAGCCACACCTTGAGACTGCTGTTTAAAAGGGGAATGTGTGGGAGGTGCTGGTTGCTGAAGGCAACTGTTTGAAGAGCTTCTGATATAGTCTCGGTCTGTATTTGTTTAACTCTGTTTTGAACTGTTTCGTTTAGTTTTTGCAAATAAATTTGGTTGGCTTAATTCCAGCCTATTGAATATAAAAAAGTGGTTGTCCCTGACATTGCAACAGGGCTGGTCGTAGGCTGGAACAGAACAAGTGACCTAATGCATGTGTTTAATGAAAAATTACAATTGAACTCCATTTTTGATAGGTAGCTTATGCTGTATCAGTTCAAGGAATGTTATGCCATAATTTGTTTATTCTTAATGTCTCCTAAGATGCTGCAATTTTTCCTCAGTAATGAATAATTCTTCAGTATTTGTCATATCCAGGGAGAACTTTTAGGAGGCAATTGTTTGGACTATTTAGTTATTGGCTCAAACATTTTTAACTCCAAAGAATATTATTTTTTATCGCACAGTCAGCCAGATTGGATTTGGCATTTTTATCCACCTATCGAATCCTTTCCAAGGATCTAGATAGACAGATGTTGTTGTTTGATAGTGTTGAAGCTATTGTCACAACATGTAAGCTATTCCAAATGCTGCCTTTTGCACTGATGGAGATTTTGTCAATGTCAATGGTGTTCAGGTGGTGCTCTAGATACCTTGCAATTGCACCCAAGGCACCTATTACTACTCATACTATCTTTGTTTTCTTTTGCTATTATCATTCTACTTCTGTTCGCAGGTCTTTGTATTTTGTGATTTTCTGTAGTTCTTTCTCTTATATTCTGCTCTCTCCACATCTACTATGCAGACCGTTTTGTCTTTTTTTAATCAAATAATAATATAATTAGTAACATCATGATGATGATGGTGGTGATTTGTTATAGCTGCTCCACTCCAAAAGACTCCAAGTGGCTATAGTCTACATTGTAAGCAGATTGATTGCCATTTATTTGGGTGTTTTTTTTTGCCAATTTATGCCTTTACTGTACTAATATTTTCCAATTGTATTGCATCTTTTACTATTTTGCATATTCTCTTGGGCTTCCTTGATGCTGGGGGAACAGCTAATGAAAATTTGAGAAGAACAAAGTTTAATTACATAAAGCAATCTCTTATACTCTGATCTAAACCCATATTCTTTCTAGCTAAAATTCCAGAGGGACTCACTGCCATTCTGCTACAAGGCTTGAGGGAATAGCTAGATTTTCAGCAACCTTTTGAACATCATCAAGGTGGGAGCCATATGGCTCTCCGGAGAGATGCTGTTCTAGGGGGGATGTGCTACAACTCACAACTAGGTACATTCTTAGGTCCCAATAGATGGCATTGCTTGATTGAGGGGACCTGGAGTGCACCCACTCTGCCTGATATTACACAATGGGCAGAAACTATCAGGGTTAGTTAAATTTTACCCAGTTCCCCCCTTCCTCCACACTGCTGCTATCAACAGCTATTATTTGTGTGAGCAATCGTTTGCCTCCAATGCTTATCTTCTGTTTGTACACTGTTAATTATAGAAGCCCTATCAAAGGCATTTGGTTGGCTACTTCAAAACAGAATGCTGGAGTGGATTTTACTGCAAAATACCCACAATGAAACAACACAATTCCCATTTACAAAAGGTTGATTGAGCCTAAACTGGCCCCATTAGTTAAATAGACTGTGGCTTTAAATACATTTTTTTTTGCTTCTGCCCTAGAAAACCAAACTTCTATCCAACTCAGTATAGTTACAGAATATGATACTGCAGGCCAGCCCAGGATTTTTCCCCCCAATACAGATAGTCCTTATTTAACAACTACTCATAGAAAGAAGAGGGGGTCAACCTATTCTCCAAAGCTTGTGAAGGCAGGACAAGAAGCAATGGATGGAAACTAATCAAGGAGAGATCCACCCTAGAACTAAGGAGGAATTTCCCGACAGTGAGAAGAATTTATCAGTGGATTGATTAATGCCTCCACTGAAAGTATTTAAGAAGAGATTGGACAACCATTTGTCTGAAATGGTATAGGGTTTCCTGCCTCAGCATGGGGTTGGACTAGGTGACCTCCAAGTTCTTTTCCAACTCTGTTATTCTGTATAATAATAATAATAATAATAATAATAATAATAATAATAATAATAATAATAATAATAATAATAATAATAAGAAGAAGAAGAAGAAGAAGAAGAAGAAGAAGAAGAAGAAGAAGAAGAAGAAGAAGAAGAAGAAGAAGAAGAAGAAGAAGAAGAAGAAGAAGAAGAAGAAGAAGAAGAAGAAGAAGAAGAAGAAGATGGAAGGGACCTTGGAGGTCATCTAGTCCAACCCCCTGCTCAGGCAGGAAACCCTATACCATTTTAGGCAAATGGCTGTCCAGTCTCTTCTTGAAAACTTCCAGTGTTTGATGGTAAAAAGGTGCTGAATGAGTGATACGATCTTCCAGCTGTCCTAGTACCTCCACAGTCATGTGATTCCATTGTGAGCACTTGGCAAGTGGCTTGAGCTTATGACCGTTGCAGCATTCCATAGTCATGTGACCATCATTTGCAACTTCCCTGCCAACTTTCCCCAAGAAAAGCTAATGGGAAGCCAGCAAGGAACATTGCAAGTCACTCCAATAGGTTGCTTGCACTTTCTCTCACTCACAGCAACGGCTGCACATGTGCCCCACCTCATGGACCATCTCCGCACCCACCCTCTGCCGGGATTTCTATTGGTTAGTGATACACATTGCTCAATGATAGTAATTCTGGTCCTAATTACCATCGACAACTGAGCACTACCTGTATATGGTTTCATTTATTCTTCCTCCAAAGCTAATGAACGCGATTTTTTTTCCTGGTGATTCAAAGAGTTATCCTTCAGTGCTTTAACATTAAGGACAGATGGCCTGTGAATTGGTGATGAGACATGTTGTGCTTGCAGTTTGATGGGTCTGAGCGTCTCTTACGCAAAGAATCCACAAGCATTAAAAACAGGGCATTTAGCAAAGCTGAAATGTGATACATTGCTACAATATACTTTGTCAATTTATTGTTGTGGTTCTATATTGCTCTGGGAGTGCACAGGCATGCCATTTGGATTTTCTTTCTCTGCTGCCAAATGTCTTCAGACACCAGGAATAAAGTAAAAACATACTGTAAAAGCAACCACCCCGCACACATTTATATCAAATAGCCACCAGAAGTTCATAGGATTATAGAATTTTATATTTTTGGCTCTTGCACAATAAAGCTTGGCATCTATTTTTCTTCAGGGCGTCATATTTTATTTTAGATTTTGCAGGTTGCATGTGGACATCCTCAGAAGAGGCAACAAAACCTTTCGGGCCCCTTTTTGAAGTTTCAGAGAAATAAGCAAAATTGGACATAGGAAATGTTGCAGAGGGGGAGCAGCCCTTCTTCAAAAGTGGGCTCTGAATTTTAATAGCATGGTCTTCAAGAACTCTGGGAACTGTAAAAAGCGGGACTGCAGGCCACCTGGGCTTCCAAAGCTAGATATTTCCTACCAGTGCTGCAATAGGAAGCTCACCCAATAGATATTTTGATTCTGTAACAGCTTTGTTCCTTATGCCATCCGTCTCGTAAATTCGCAGGATTTTTTTCCCCACCATGTATATGTACACATTTAAACTAGGCTGTCATGTTTCTCTGTGTCATATGTGTGTTTGTGTGTGGGGGGTATATGCATAATGGTATTTTTTTGAGAGTTGGATGCAACGAAATTTCATTTTAAAGTATGCTGATTAGTGTACATTTAAAGACAACAAAGATTCTATTCTATTCTATTCTATTCTATTCTATTCTATTCTATTCTATTCTATTCTATTCTATTCTATTCTATTCTATTCTATTCTATTCTATTCTATTCCTGTTCTGTTCTGTCCCGTCCCATCCCATCCCATCCCATTCTATTCCATTCTAATTCTATTCTATTCTGTCCCATCCCATCCCATCCCATCCCATCCCATCCCATCCCATCCCATCCCATCCCATCCCATCCCATCCCATCCCATCCCATCCCATCCTATTCTATTCTATTCTATTCTATTCTATTCTATTCTATTCTATTCTATTCTATTCTATTCTATTCTATTCTATTCTATCCCAATAAATATTTTCTGTAATGGTAAATATAATAATAAAATATAGTGTCAGAACTGCCAACTCATGCTTGCACTATGCTATTGCTCAGTGCCAGGCTGCCATGATCTCTGCGGGGGAGGGGAGCTGGTTAGGAGGGGGAAGACTTCACCATTCAGTGTGCCTACCTGAGACACAGCTTCAAGGTCAGATGGCTGGGAGTGCAATGCGGCTACATGCCATCCCATACTTGAAGTAACTGTTCCGAAAACGTCTTCTTTGAATATAATTGGATGATGGGGGGGACCAGCAATGGGAAAGATCTAAGAAGGGGAATGTTACACTTGGGGAATTTGGCACACGGATTTCAGTTCTGGCATTGCTCTACTGTATTTCACTTGACCTTAAGTAAACCATACCTTTCTCAACAAATGGAGTCAAGGATCATTATTGCCTAAAGGTTCAAGTTGAGGCAGGTTGACAGACAGTTGTAAAAGTCTATATAATGGCATTTCATAGTAATGTGATCTTGAGTTTTCTATTTGGCCTTTAGTCTGTAGCTATTTATGACTATTAGACTTGATGTTAATATCCTAAAGAGTCGTTCCTTTTAATGGATGTGTCTTACGGTAATACCCTAATGAGCAATATCTGACTTCTCTTTCCAGCAGTCACAATCTATTTGAAAAAGTTAAAAGAACATATCCTTTAGTTTGCCTTCCATTTAAATTTCACATTAGACTTAGGGTTAGGGGTAATACAATAAATAAATTGTGATGAGCATAATATGTATGATAAAACGAAATGGTAAACTGTGATACATTCTATCCACACTGCTAAAAGTCTGTTCTAATTCAAGAAGTCTGATATCATTGAAATATTCAGACTTTATGCAAATGAGAAACCGAAATTTTGAATATGGTACAAATCCATATATCAAATTACACTCTAGAAATAGATTGAAAAACAAGTTGCAGTACATTCTGTATCATTTTTATTTTTAAGATATAAAATTAACTAGACATTGAAGCATATTCCGATAACTTTTGATTAGTCATTTTTCCATAGAAGAAATCAAGCAGTTTTTTCAGTAAGAGGTTTAAAGTATCCTGCCAGTAGTTAACATGTACAAAGCTAATTTAGTATGCTTCGTGGTAATATATGATTCAATAAAGTAAGTAAAAATATCACAGTTGCAAAGGAAATTCAACTTTTACGAGTTTTTTCATTTTGGTATGAATCATTTGTAAGGATTATTGAGCTTTCATATCTGCCATTATATATGAGAGAATGATCCAAAATGATCTTACATTTCCAGCAAGTTTTAGAAAATGAATGATCCATTTTAATGATCTAGACTAGAGAATGTGAATTTAATATTTGTTCACTAAAATTCCTATAGGAATATAAGTATACTCAGATCTAGAAAAATGTAACAGTGGGCCTTTCAAGATGAGAAAACTGGTTAAGTAGAAATGCAGCGACAAAATGAATATTTTACCAAGACTTAATTTTCTGTTTCTATCATATCTATTACTGCATCTAAATTCTGTATCCATTTCATCATACGGTCTTTAACTTACTGGGTTTCTGACTCATATCTCACCCATAATTTATAAATAAGACCCAGCAGATACTCCAAGTTGTGTGTTAGATGTTCAAATTCAGTCAAATCTCTAAGTATTCTCTCTGGTTTCCTCAATTCTTTTAGTACCGTACTACTTATTTGAAAATATTGAAACCAATTAGGTGAACTGAACTACTGTGAAGTGAAGGTCTCAAAAGGTTTCATCTGTCTTATTAAAGATTAAAATTGGCAAAAACTGCATGAATTACGACATCATGACTGAGAAAATTTATTTATGCTTTCCTCTTCATGAAAGTAAACTTTTCATAAAGGAGCAAGGGAAGGGATAATCCTCTTTCAATATTTCTCTCAAACTCTCAGTGCATTTCTTATCATTGCAGGATCTCTTATCAATTATTTACCGTATTTCTATTTTTACTGGTCCAAAGTTGTTTGTGTGGACCCTCTGGAACTCTTCCTCCTTCCATAGAGTGGGCACACTGTAAAGAAACACGATGTTAAGCAACAAGCAATTTAATACAATTTGATCAGGTTATTCTTTCACTTGACCTGCGTAATCTTGAATTTAATTCTCAATGTTTTTTATTGGATTGCATGTAATTTTTTACTTGTTCATACCAATAACAGTATCTTATTTTCAATATGTATCAGAGTTATTAGAAACTGAAAATTGAGGCTTGGCAAAATATTGATTTTGTGGCTGCATTTCTACTTAACCAGTTTTCCCATCTTGAAATGTCCACTGTTATATTTTTCCAGATCTGAGTATACTTATTTTTAAATTTATTTTTTGTCAGACAGGGTTCTAAGTATTTTATGGGTTTTCCAGTAACATTGGACCACATTACTAGGTACAGATGCTCCTATGTTAAATTTAATGTCAGGTTTTGAATTTAATCTTTATCTATCCAGAACTTGACTCAGAACCATACTGCTGTCTATATTACATTGATAGTACTAGAGAGCTATTTGGCTGGATGACTGTAAATACAGTATTATCCATGTAAGATTTACATGTATGTGGTTGAGTTGCTACTTTAATTACTGAAATTTGTATTGACAACAATACAAATAAAGGAGGACAAATTTGTCTTATCCCCTTCAGTCTAAATACACTGTTGTGACAGAGAGCCATTTGCTACTTTCTCAGCTTCTCATCATTTAGAAACACTCTGTATTCATGTGGAAATAATATGGCTATAATTCATCTTTTTCAAAACTGCAAGCATAATAGGCCATTTTAAATTATCAAAAGCTTTCTCTGTGTCAAGAAAATAACCCAGTCACTTTCCTGTTTTTATAATTACTCTTACCAATAATATTCTGGTATTATCTTACATGTAACTCTTTGGAAAGAAACCAGTCTTGTCAATCTGTATCCATTCTTGTTAGTTTATCTAAGAGCTGTGGTGGTGCAGTGGTTAGAATGCAGTATTGGAGGCTAATTCTGCCTACTTCCAGTAGTTCAATTCTCACTGGCTCAAGGTTGACTCAGCCTTCCATCCTTCCAAGGTTGATGAAATGACCCAGATTGTTGGGGGAAATATGCTGACTCTGTAAATTGCTTAGAGAGGGCTGTAAAGCACTGTGAAGTGGTATATAAGTCTAAGAGCTATTGCTATTGTAATCTTTCTATCCTGGAGAATGAGAGAACATGAATTTATCAGATTCATAAAGTGAGAAACCAAGAGAACCAATCTTTTATCAAATATAAAGTAGAGCTATTTGACCTATGACTTTAAAGCTGGGATACAAAGATATCCTAGTGTTATCCCAGAAGTGAAATATCTATGGTTTTCCAGATGCTGATGGATTTCTATTCCCACCAGCTCCACCTTACAGGCAATAAATTATAGAATATGGGAATTGGAATTCATCGACATAGGAGTTGTTTCATTGTTTCATTCCTTCTGTCCCTGAAAAAGGGCAGCATTATTAGTGCTCAGACAACTCACAAATTGCAGCGTAGCTGCAAACCAGTGGTACAGAACAGGCAAATGGTTCCAATATCAGTACCAGGAAGAATTGAGAAATACGTCTGTCTGAAACCTTGGAAAGACATGCCATACAGTAAAATAGAACCCAACAGGGCAATGGTTAGATCGTGAGTTGTATTTCATCTTTTAGGAGTAAAAGACTGAGAAGGATAGCTCTGGTTGTCAATTACATATACTTCTTTTCAGAACAATCAGAAAGGACAGGAACCACAATAAGAGATAGGTGTGAACAATTACTCTGCTGAATACAAATACATGCAAATTTCAGTAAGTTTGTATTCTCAGATAGTTGTCAGGTATTGGACAACATATAAATGGGTGGACAGAAGTAATTAATAAGTAATTCAGTGAACACATACATTAAATAAATTAACAAACAAGTTGGGTGGAACAGTTTCTTATATCAGTCTTCCCCAGGATCTAAGCTGGATGAGGATGGGCATTGTAGTCCAGCCCACATGGGAAGTGCCTGGTTTTGGAGAGCTTCTTTATTAAGTCTAGCTTCAAAGTTGGTTTGATTTGTTTATGCCTAAAGCTTATAGTATAAATATGGTTACATAAACTGATCCGAAAAAATAGAATTGTAGATTGGGAAAATTGAGATTGAGGGCAGTTTCAAAAAAGAAAACTCTTTCAAGAATGTTTATCAGGCATAATCTTAGCTTAAGGACTTTGTAGTTCTGCTTCTTTTTCATAGGTACGTTTCCTGCTTCTTAGATTGCCATCTGTGAGATTCTATTAAACTTCTATTTTCCCAGCATTTTCTAATTGCAGCAGGCATGATCTATGATGTTTCCATTGCTAGAAATACTGATAAAAATTCAAAAAGCAGAACCAATGATTCAAAAAAAAAAAAAAAACCCACCCCACAACAACAACCCTCCCTTCTAGGGAAGGAAGGATATGTCACTGTGGAAACTTGCTCTCTGCTATGCCAAGATAGAAAGAGAGTCAGTCACACATAGGAAGAAAAGTATGCGCAATGGGGATCTTGAATGTAGAAGTAAGCGGGAACCCTGAATGTAATGTTTATATCCAGATATGAATTGACTTGTCTTCTGTTCAATACCTAGTCCTAAAATATCTCTGTTTTTCAACAACACAGATTGTCCTTGACTTACAACATTCATTTAGTGACAGTTCAAAGTTACAATGGCACTGTGTATTGATTGATTGATTGATTAGCCCTTGGGCCATATCAAAGTGCAAAATTTCCAGAAACAAATTATTACTACAATTTGATAAAAGCAATTTAAAATGGAATTAGCTAACATACCATTTAAAATGAAATGGGGGATAAAACAAAATGAAATTGGAATAAAATACAATAATTTAAAATAGGGATAAAATATGATAAAATTATATTTTAGTGTCGCCCCTGCAATCTACCCCAATCAGTCCCACATATGCAGATCTCAACTGAACCATTTTGCTTAAGTACTCTGTTGTGTTAAATGTTATTTTCAATGGCACTGAAAAAAAATGACTTATGACCATTTTTCACACTTAAGGACCATTGCAGCATCCTCATAGTCACCTGATCAAAATTCAGCCACTTGTCAAATGGCTCGTATTTATGACGTTTGCAGTGGTCACAATTTGTGACTTTCTGACAAGCAAAGTCAATGGGGAAGCCAGATTGGCCTAATAACCGTGTTACTAACTTAACAACTGCAGTGATCCACTTAGCAATTCTAGCAAGAAAGGTTGTAAAATGAGACAAAATTAACTTAACAACTGTTTCACTTAGCAACAGAAATTTTGGGCTCAATTGTAAGTCGAGGACTACCTGTACATCTCAAACCGATTGCTTAGCTCATTCACAGAAACGGGGGGAGGGGGGGGAATGGATGCTTTCTTACTGTTTTGGATATCTGCTACACATCCCCAGTTTGTACAATGAGAACGGTCTATTAAAAATAGCAAAAGGGGTCATTTATCACCTCTTCTGCCTCCAATATTTATATCAGGTTAACTTAAGAGGCAGCCCTGATAAAAATTAGTCTCCATTTTCAGCCACTAAGTATCTGTATCAAAATTACTAGGTGTTATTTCTAGCCTGAGAGGAGAGCTAAATGAGAATTTAATTATTAAGAGACTTTCATTTCTAGCTAAAAGGGAAGACAGTGACAAAGAGTAAGCTGGATAGTTTTTTTCTGACAGGTCTTCAAACCGATACCAAATGATAGCAGGGGGGGGGGGTTTCTTGAAAATTGCTTGAACTATGTACTGCTAAATACCACCGAACATATATGCCAAGAAAGTTGCTATAAAATGCCTCTTTTTCTTGCCCATAGCCTCCATTATCAAGAATGTAAGGAATGGAACTGTAATTCAGAATCACGAAATAACTCTCTCCTGCTGTTTAATGGGTGATTTATTAAGTTCCTCTCCAATGGTTATATCAATCCTATATATTCAAATCACTTTCTTCCGTGTCACAAAATAGTGTTTAGAACTCAGTTGGAGAAAACAAGGATTCTGTTTTTGCTTCATGCATGTCAATGGCAACAAGGGGGAAAGAGAACAGGATTGAAACTTAAATTTAAGGTACATTTATACTAAGGGCTTTATAAAGATTGTTTGAACAGTCAACATCTGGGTTTAAGGTTTAGGTCAGGCCTCTTCTCTCAGATTATCTACTCATTGGTCTTTGGGAACAAATTCATTCCTTGTCTCTCTCTCTCTCTTTTTTAACCATCTCCCCTTTGGTTAAAGGATTCCTACCACATACTGCACAGGTAGTCCTTGACTTACAACAGTTCATTTAGTGATTGTTCAAAGTTACAACGGCACTGAAAAAAGTGATTTGTGACCTTTTTTTCGTACTTACGACCATTGCAGCAGGCCCATGGTTACATGATCAAAATTCAGACGCTTGGCAACTTACTCCTATTTTATGATGGTTGCAGTGTCCTGGGGTCATGTGATCACCTTTTTTGCAGCCTTCTGACAAGCAAACCCCATGGGGAAGCCAGATTCACTTAATCACCGTGCTACTAACTTACCACCTGCAGTGATTCACTTAAGAAATTGTGGCAAGAAAGGCCGTAAAATGGAGCAAAACTCAGTTAACAAATGTCTTGCTTAGCAACAGAAATGTTGGGCTTGATAGAGGTCATAAGTCGAGGACTACCTGTAAGTGGATAGGTACTAAGAAACTGCTTTCTGCTTCATTCTTTTTCCTTTGACCTTTCCCCATCATAACCTTTTATGAAGAAATGAAGCCCCTTTGTACAAGAGGATTCCCACCTTACACTGTTACTCATTGCTGTAACAATCACAAATTTTCTAAGTTTATTTGCTGTTGTTTTGCACTCTATCCATTTCACAGGGCCACAGGCAGCTACCTTCACATGTTTATTTACAATGCAGATAACTTATGCATTACTAGAGTGAAGTAGAGAGTTCTGATACAAAATCACCAGGACTAGAGATTTAATCTTCCATGCTGGAGACCATCTTCAGGGAATTTGTCTACTGAAATACATGCTTTGGGCTATTTTGTGAGTTGTGTTTAATGTGGTGCCTTCCTATTAGCTGATTGGTGTGTTGATGGCTGGTGATTGGCTGTTATTTCCTTGGGCTGCCAAGCCCTTGGCTCCTAAGTATTTGATAAAAAGGTAAAGGTAAAGGTTCCCCCGCACATGCGTGCTAGTCGTTTCCGACTCTAGGGGCCAGTGCTCATCTCCATTTCAAAGCCGAAGAGCCAGCTGGTGGTAATTCAGCACTCCTGTTAAATGACAAGAGGCCCATTTCCCAGGCTTCAATCATTTCCCTAGCTATATTTGTACCTGCATGGCCAACAATCTTAGTTGCTGTGAAATTGAATGTGTGTCCTTGTTCATTACAATGTGAGGCTACTAATGAGTTTGCGTCTGCTCATCTGATACAGTTCTATTCTATGGTCAGATGCTACAACTCACCATCCTAAAATTTTCTTTGCTGACAACACTTACAGGGAAATATTTCTCCATTTGCCTTTCAAGACTGTCTTATCAATGGTGTTTCAGAAGGGATCAGACTCAAACCCTACTTCCAACTAAGCACCAGCTATGTTCTGCCTTCAGATAACTAACTGTATCTCATATTTTTATTAGCAGGGCATATTTTGAAGTGAGGAAACAGTAACGGAGCAAAGATATGCTAATGTCTGATCCCAGAACCCTCAAAAGCATTAGATGCCAAGCCCCTTCTGACAGATTGGCAGCAGTAAAAAAATAAAAAAAAACCTTGGGAGAGGGGAGAAGGAACCGCCTCCTTATTGCTCACAATAAAAGATAATATATTTAGACTTGTTCTAAATTATAATACCCTTCACAATAGAAATTATAATGTCCTTCAAAATAGGAAATAATACTGATTGATAGGTGGAAAAAACTGGTGTTTTTCTTTAAATTGGACATAATTAATAGGCATGGAAAGAATTAAACAGATCCCTCACTGTTCACCAATTCTGCCTGCTCATATTGATGTGATTTTGCACAGCATCATATTATATCAAATTTATAAGTTCCAAGGCCAGAGTTAAAATAATGGGAATGTATACCACGTTAAGAAAAAAACCCCAAACCCCTACTTTCTCCTTTTCCATAGATCATTTCCCACAATCAGCAGTTCCTTCCGAAAAGCAGCTTTTAAAATGGGGCATGAAAGAATACATGCAAGAGATGGCTTCTTTACTTAATAATGATGCAGGTGGCAAATATGAAGGTTATCCAAGTTGATTGCAGTGATGGATCCCATACTCCCACTCAAATATAATCAAGTCAGCTCCCATTATTGCATATACAGAAATGTGGAGAGGAATACCATGTTTTTTTTGAAAAAAAACTAAAGACAACGTATAGGCATATTTTTCCCTTTTGCATTTGATTTTTGTCTTGCAAACAATAACCTTGTCTATCCTTTCCTTTTAGGTCAGTTCTTGTCCACTAAGGACTGGTAACATTTATGTTTGTGTATCCTTATAAATAACTTTCAAAGCTTAATTATGCTAAATGGTAATCAAAAGTTCTCTTTCCCCCCCCTAACTTCTGGGTACAAGGAAACTGTAACTATTGAAAATTAACTGTAAGATTGAGTTGACTTTTAAAGGCTCAACATGAGCTTCTCATTAGCCTTATTATCATTTCTGAATCATAAATATGTAAATGATGAGTTTCACATGAGAGATTTAATTCTGTGCTCTTATTTCTGATTAGCTCGAAATATACTCTGGCTCTGTCAGATAATTGGTAATACTGCACACCAATAAGGTGTCTCCCTATGCTTCATCAGAAGGAGTTGAAATTAGAGGAGGCAGGGATGTTACAATTTGACAGTTTTGTAACAGTAACTTGTTAAAGTTTTAGCTTGGCCATTAATATTGGCCATAAATTATTAATACAGCTTTTAACGCAAGAATCTTTTAATTAAAAAAAAGGAGCTCTGGGCCCAGAAAAGCACTCATGGGAAAGAGAATTCTTTTGTGCAGGGATGGAAGTATGCATTTGTGCATGCGTCTTTGTATGTGTCATTCTTCTAAATACACCTAAAACCATTCAACCAAGCAACAATAACAAAGCCTCCCTCAAGTTAATTTGAGTTTAATCCAGGGAGTATTACGAGCCAAATGTTGTCCATTTGCTTGAAAATGCAAGTGTAGTCCTCTTGGCAAGAATTTTCTTTTCTTTGAGCAATGAAAATAAATATGTTTGTTTAAATTGGTAGAATAAACACACTTGGGATAAAACTGAATTAAATGAATCAGTACTGTTTACTATTAGCAAGGAAAGCTGATGTAACCTACTCTTCTCCTTTATCTTATTAAAAAAAATTACTATGTAAATCCAGAAACTACTTTGCAAGTCAACATATTCTACAGAAAGTATACTGACAAAAATTAATATTGTCTTTGTACATTAATATTAATGTTTACACATTTACCTTTCCCCATAATGCCAATGGAATTATCAACCACCCATCTATGTTGACTTTTATCTGGAATTTCACTGAAATGTTATATTTCCATCCACAAATGAAGTTTCCTTCAAATATTTTTTTACACAAGAACTAAAGTCTCCACTTTTACAAATTTCCATAAAAATATTGGAGACCATAGGAAGTAGATGAGAATTACCATAATTAATAGAATAATCAAGCAAATTATCCAGTGGTTGCACAATATGACAATATGAATAAATTTTGAGGTAAAAAATAATCTCTAATGGTGTAAATGACAAATGTACTAGAAAAAATGATGAAAAGGAACCTATTAATGTTGTGAGACTGTTGAAAAATACTACAACTGTAGTTGTACCCTAAGAAATATTTAAAAATGTACGTGGTTTGTGATTTGTTCATGGAATAGTTTTCAACTTGTTAGATGTACGTGTAATGGCTGCATCTCTACAGTTTTTGTTCCCATATATCAGACATGTCAAACTCACGATGTCACGTGACATCACGCAACGTATTGGGACAGTTTTGCTATTGCTGGCAATGGGGTGGGCGTAGCTTCCGGATGACGCGTCTGGCCCGTGGGCCGGGAGTTTGACACCTCTGCTATATATGAAGGACATGTTATCATGTGTGAATGAAGTAAACTTAAGGGGATTGGTTTTTTAAAGTTTACTTGGAAAGGTGTGTGTGGAGATTCTCAGTCATCCAGGTCATAGTTATTTCAAAGGAGCTTTTTCAAAAGAAGAAGAAGAAGACGTTTCATTTTGCATCCAGGAAGCTTCAAGAAGCATCTGTTAACTGATGAAGCTTCTTGGATGAGAAGTGAAACGTCTTCTTCCTCAGGGCAAAAACAGTCCAGTTGCGTTTTGAAAAAGCACCTTTGAGGCACTTGAGAAGATGTTTCACAGAAATCTTTCAACAGGTAAATCAGTCACTGGCATCCTTTAAAATATCAATTCAAAGTTATAAACTCTCCAGTTTGGTGTTGTTTTGGAAGATTTTTCTTGCTTTTCCTTTTTAAAAAATAAAATAAAAATTCTTCTAATAGTTCCCTGAAATGTGTTGTTAATTTTCTCCTGAGATCTTCATCTGGTTTGACTTTGATGTCTATTCTTGGAGTTAATACCTATACTTTCTGACACCCCAGTTTGGTTTCTTCTGTGCCTTGGTCTTGGGCAATCTGTTTTTTATATTCATTCCCTAAAAAAATAACTTAGTTCCTCAATGAGTTTCAGCACTTCAAAATGATCCCTGATGGGATCCTTAAAAATGGTGAGTAGATGCTCAAGAACATATTTTCTTCTGCTTTAGCTTGACTTGGAACCTACACATGAGCAGTTTGTGATTGTCCACATTTAGTCCCTTGTCCCATCTTTGCTGTGATAACTGAGCTATTTTAGTAATAAAGAAATAATTGGATTGGCAGAAGCTTATTAGCCAGTCTCCTGCTTCAATTCTATTCCCGATACTCCCGTGTAACACCTCTTCTCCGTGAGCTGCATTGGCTTCCGGTTGCCCTCCGGGTGAGATTCAAGGTGCTGGTAATGACCTATAAAGCCCTAAATGGCTTGGGTCCGGACTATCTAAGGGAACACCTGCTGCCGGCATCATCTTCCCAATGTCCTGTGCGCCCCCACAGGGAGGGCCTTCTCAGGGTACCTCCGGTTAATGAATGCCAGCGGGTTATTCCCAGGGGAAGGGCGTTCTCTGTGGGTGCGCCTGCCCACAGAACTTAGGACTGCCCCCGACCTTCGCTCATTTCGCCAGGACCTGAAAACTTGGCTCTTCAATCTGTTTGGTCCAGACTGTGGGGTTGTTAATTTAACTGGGTTTTAGATTTACTCTTGGGGCTTGAATTTAATTTAATTGTTTTAATTGTTTTTAATTTTTTGTATTCATGGTTTTAACTGCCCTGTAAACCGCCCTGAGTCCTACAGGAATAGGGCGGTATACAAATCCAATAAAATAAATAAATAAATAATTATTATTTCCAATTTTGGCATTCTGGTTTCCAACTACAGATAGCACATCTTGCTTGTCTATTCTCTTGATTCCAGATAAAGGTTTTCAATCTCCATAAAGCCCAACTTTGAATAACTGACATATTACAGAGTTTGCCACAAAGTCTAATTAATATTATTCAGTCACTGACTATGTACAAGTACTGTCTTTGCTATAACAGTATGATCTTCTAACTGAAAAATGTTCAATTCCACTCCTTTTCTATTGGCTGGTGCCTAAGACTTCAATGTGCAGTCAGTCCATTTCATCTTTTTACTATATGAGCTTTTCCATATTCATGTTTCTTATGTTTCCTGTTTCCATTGTAATTCTCAAATTGTAGCTTTAGACATTTTTTCCTATATGGCAACATCAGCAATTGCATATCCCAAAGACTTTAATCTAGAATTTAATATTCTGAAAGATTCTCAGTTATTCCCCAGCTGTATGTTTAATGCTATCTATATCATCAATCACATTATTTTATCTATACATTTGATTTCCTTGATAAAATACAGGAATGGTTTAAGAACTGCGATGGCACAGTGGTTAGAATGGAGTACTGCAGACTAATTCTGCTGACTGCCAGCAGTTCATTCCTGACTAGATCATGGTTGACTCAGTCTTCCATCCTTCTGAGGTCGATAAAAGGAGGACCCAGATTACTGGGGCGATATGCTGACTAAACCACTTAGAGAAGGCTGCAAAGCACTATGAAGCAGTATATAAGTCTAAGTGCTATTGTATTTGCTATTATTTTCTCCCAGATAGTATGAAATGATGCTTTTGCTGTTGTCATTAAAGTGATCATCCACCTCTGGCATCTTCCTATAAATGCTCCTGCCCGATATAGGTGCTTACTTGTTTTAACTGGGAAGCTTGGATGACCTTAATCTCTTGGATAACTTTTCTTTGGGTATATATTTTTAGCCTACACTCCCAGCATCCTTTGCTCCTTCTTTCCAGGAACATCCCCCACCTCTTATGTCACAGCAGGGCATCTAACATATTTTACCTAAAGTAGTATTTTAACTCAATTTTTTTTCTTGTGGTCACAGAGATGGCAAAAGGGACTAGTGTAATTTTAAGAACATATCCTTCAAAAAACATATTTCTTCTTATATATTCAGCTTATTTATACAACAAACCATGAAAAGTTATGTTCATATTACATCATTTGTTGTTGTTAGTTGTGAAGTCATGTCTGACCCATTGAGACCCCATGGACAACGTTCCTCCAGGCCTTCCTGTCCTCTACCATCTTCTGGAGTCCATTTAAGCTCAGGCTTACTGCTTCAGTGACTCCATCCAGCCACCTCATTCTCTGTCATCCCCTTTTTCTATTGCCCTCAATCTTTCCCAGAATTAAGCTCTTTTCCAGTGAGTCCTTCCTTCTCATTAGGTGGCCAAAGCATTTGAGTTTCAGCTTCAGGATCTGGCCTTCTAAAGAGCAGTCAGGGTTGATCTCCTCTAGGACTGACCGGTTTGATTGCCTTGCAGTCCAAGGGACTCACAGGAGTCTTCTCCAGCACCATAGTTCAAAGGCCTCAATTCTTTGGCACTCAGCCTTTCTTATGGTCCAACTTTCACAGCCATACATTGCAACTGTGAAAACCATGGCCTTGACTATATGCACTTTTCTCAGAAAATGATGAAGCAATGGGATGTATTCTTTCCTCTCCTCTAATTTCAGCATGCACATTTTCTTCTTTGTAATCAAAGTGAGAGACTCGAACAATCATCTGCTTTTTAAAAAGTCAGGTAAGAAACAAAACCACTTAATGGAAGTTGCCTATCTAGTTTTCAGCAATGCCTCGTAATCCATATTGTTCAATAGAAAGATCAGAGAACATTTTGAAAGGGCTGCCTGCAGCACAAGTGGGCCTCTCAGAATAGATTGCCCAGTGCCTATTTAGCTGAATTAGTAATTCTACTAAGAATACTTGACTTATTTAGTCATCCTTATTGTAGCATCACTGTATTGCTGTCTTCTAGCTGGAACAGGAAGAACGATGACTCAGAGAGAAATGTAAAGAAGAGCTACCCTTTTTGAAAACTGGATGAACAACTCTGAAAAACTGAGCTATTTTGACTCTTGAGAAAATAGCTCCATCTGATTCATCCATCCACGATTGTACAGTTCGACATCAATATTTATCAAACTGAGCATATCTTGTTCTGATCCATCAAGCCGAATTGAGTCAGCCTGCTGAGTGCTGACCAGGTACATTTTTTTCTTCTCACAATGTATCCAGGCCTTTGCTAATTAGTTATTTGGTCATTCCTCAAGAGAACAAATGGTACTCACATGGCCTAATGGAAACAACCATCTTTTCTCTAGGACAGGGATAAGCAACCTTGGCTCTTTTATGACTCGTGGACTTCAACTCCCAGAATTCCTGAGCCAGCCATGCTCAGGAATGGCTGGCTCAGGAATTCTAAGAGTTGAAGTCCACGAGTCATAAAAGAGCCAAGGTTGCCTACCCCTGCTCTAGGACTTTCTCAAATGACACTTCATTTTCATATTATGTTGCTCTCAGAGACAGCTGCAAAGGCTTGGCAAGAGAAATTAAGCCAGTGTTCTGATTTGTATCTTTACACTGTGAAGAAAGGAAAGGCCTTCAGGTCACCTTGAGAACAAGTGCTACTATCTAAGTGGTCATTCTTCCTCTTTCACGCTCAAGCTTTTTCCCCATCTCCAAATATGTATTTTTTTTTTAAAAAAATAATTTTTATCGTAAGAAGATTTTACAAAGATTTTAAAAAATGACCAAAACATAGAAGAAGAAATTGAAAAACATTGTAAAAGGTTAAAAGAAAAAGTAGGAAGAAAGAAAGTTATCCAAAGAAGCAACTTCCAATCTTCTTTGCAGCAGTTACAAACGTAGTAATTGCCATCTCCACCCTGTCATATTACATATCATAATTCTCTTCTCCTCATATACACACCTTTAAAGGAATAAATCCTGAAATCGCAGTTTATTTTTATCCATTTTCAGCAAAAAGGCTATAAAAGGTTTCCAGTCTTTTATAAAAGTAATTATAGTTTCCTCCGTGGTCGAACAAGTCATTTTAGCCATTTCTGCAAGCTCAGCTATCTTCACAATCCATTCCTCCATTATTGATGTTTTGGTTGTCTTCCATCTTTGTGCATATGCTGTAGTTACCTTTTCTAGTTAAACGTCCATAAGTCTAAATAAGAAAAGTTCCTGTTTCATCTGAAAGTTAATTTTTTAATCTCTCTGCACCACCTTCTGTATTTGTATCCAGTATCGTTTCACTTTTTCAGAAGAGCATCATTCATGATAAAATGCCCCTTCATCTTTTCACATTTCCAATAGTGATTAGAAATACTTTAATACATCTTAGACAATTTCTCTGGTGTCATATACCAACAGTAGATCATTTTTTAATTTTTGTTTTTGTTAATGAATTTTGAGAAAATGTGAATTTCAGATCTTTTAACCATGGAAGAAAAGAGACCTTTTCTTCCACTGATCCATTTCAACATTAGAACCATTTTTTTTTCTTTTGTCCCATTGGCAGTTGGATTTTTGGATGTTGAAATATCTCTTACTAATGCTAAATTTCCTAGGAATTTATAGAAGTTTGCCCATATGATTGTTTCTGTGAGCTTCACTACCAACAATCCATCCAATATTTCAAAGTTAGTTAAGAAGGCCATGCAGCCATGGAAAACTATTTGGAAGAAATACTTCAGCTTTTTTGCCATCACAACCTTACAACACATACATTTCTTTTTCCATTTTTCTTGTGAGCTTGAAAAATGCTACTGTTTTAAGGATCTCACTCATCAATGTAACCCTTAAAGCGGCCACAACTTTTTTTCGAGCTCACATGGAAATGGGAGAAGCAACCCGTAGCTTTAATGAATAAGAAAGAGGGACTGTGCTTCAACCAAAACACTTCCAAAGAATTTTATAAGTGTCCCAAAGGGGCTTTTTTTTTCAAAAGGCAACTGGACTTTCTTGGTTTTTTCTTTTGAAAACATTTTGTTTCTCATCTCAGAAGCTTCTTGAATTCATCAATGTCTAATTTTATCTTCACTAGGCCAGTTCTCTCCACGCAAGGAAGAATCTCTAATCGAAAAAATCACTTGGAAGCCAATTGAAATGATTGAGAAATGGTAGAAAATAAATGCAGGATTTTAGAAACCAGGAGACTCTGAGTTCCAGTCCTGCTTTAGGCATGAAAGTCAGCTGGGTGACTTTGAGGCAATCATTCTTTTTTCAGGCCACACATGTCACAGGATAGTTGCTGTGGGGGAAATAGGAAGAGGGAGTGTTAGGTATGTTTGCAAATAAAGGTGGGATAAAAATCCAATCAACGAATAAAATTCATTGCTTGAATATTGTCTCAGGCAAGAAATTGCCTTGAATTCAAAAGTCACTGAACTCATCTTACCAACTCTCTTCCATCTGTCAGTCATAAAGAATTTGTGAGGTTAAAAGTATAATGAAATCAGCTTTAAGTGTAACACTAAAGCAATAAGGTAAAAGGTAAAGGTAAAGGTTCCCCCGCACATGCGTGCTAGTCGTTTCTGACTCTAGGGGCCGATGCTCATCTCCATTTCAAAGCCAAAGAGCCAGCGCTTGTCTGAGGACGTCTCTGTGGTCATGTGGCCGGCATGACTAGATGTCAAAGGCACACGGAACGTTGTTACCTTCCCACCGTAGTGGTCCCTATTTTTCTACTTGCATTTTTACGTGCTTTCGAACTGCTAGGTTGGCAGAAGCTGGGACGAGTAACAGGCGCTCACTCTGTTACCCGGCACTCGGGATTTGACCCGCCAAACTGCCAATCTTCTGATCGTCAAGCTCAACGTCCTAATCCACTGAGCCACTGCGTCCCTAAAGCAATAAGGAGTGACTAGCAAACTGTAGAATACCTAGTGACGGTATTATAATGATACTAGTAAGCTTTTGGTGGAGACAGGGAAGAATTTTGCCAGTTTTCTGTGATATCTTGTTAACATTACTATACGAAGGAGGAAATAAGTGCTGGGTTTTCTAAATATAGTAAATATTAACACATACCACATACCATTAAGAAGGAAGGGAAATCCTTATTGCCCTCTCACCTTTTCTTCTCTTCAGTGACCTTATTTGAAAACTTGATTTTGGTGGACACCTCCTAAAGTCAATTCCCAGGGGCAAAATGAGGTAAGGAAGGTAGGTGATTATCCAACTATCTGCCAAATATACCTATCAAATTATTCATTTCTCATACTGCTTAAGGTAATTTAAATTCATAGCTTTTCAAACCACTGACAAGGCTTGCACACTGTGAAGAAAATGAATATTGTTAAGGGTTAAATGGACAGCTTCACACTTTAAATGCATTATAAATTCACTACAGGCTGTCTCTTCATGTGTGCTCTCTCTCCCCCCCCCATTCTTTCTTATTATTTTATTTTTACAATCACAGGTTCTTTGTAATTGTATGTTACAATGACATTTTGCATGACAAGAAGAGAATTCAAACAAAAGTGGTCAAACATAAAAATGGGTACATTCAGGTGTACTACATTAAACACAAACTGAGGGATAAACAGGACATTTTTAGTTTTATAATAGTAGACTGACATAAAAGTTAAAGTGTATGTAAATGAATCTGTAAAGATCTGTATATGATATAATATAGTTGGCAGGATGTGAACAATAGCATGTTTGTTTGCAAGATAGTCTCTATATCACAGAATCCATTTGCACATTGTGAGCATGCATGGGACACAACTGAACTTCCATTGCTTTTGTGGTACACTAGCCAAAATAGGCCACAATTGACCAGTATTGTCCTTATCTATAATACAGAATGCTATATTTTCATGGGTCTGGTAATCTAAATTACTCTTGCTGAATCTAAGCATTATGAGGAAGCTCACTTGAATAAAATTATGGTCAATAATCTGTGGAACCATAGATATGAGGGTGAAGGTTCATTCTCCAAGCTTGTGTGTTGGTTTCTGAATGTTTTGTTACCAGGCTAGGAAACATCTTCAACCGTGTTTAGGGGATGTCGGTGTAAGTGTTCTGTTTATATGGGCTTCAGGTGTGGCTGTGTCTAGTGAGGGTCTGTGATGGGTCTTGTGATGGGTTAGGTGTGAGTCATCAGTGAGAGGCTTGTAATGGGTCTTGTGATGGAGAGGTTACATCAGATCAGGGTCATTGGGAGGTGAACTGTTGGTGGGGGGAGTGGAGGCTTGGATGGGTTGGTTGAGGGTCAGTGCTGTCTCTGGCTGGCTTTGCAGTTGATTTGGATTCTGAGTGGTTTGTAGGATGGTTGTAGGTCAATGTGTCTGTTGATGGAATTGCTTGAGGAGTGCCAGGCACTCCACAAGCAATTCCATCAACAGATAGACACATCAACAGACACATCAACCTACAACCAACCTAGGAACCCCCCCAGAATCCAATTGAACTGCAAAGCCAGCCAGAGAAAACACTGACCCTCAACCAACCCACGCAAGCCCCCTCCCCCTCCCACTAGCAGTGCACTTCCCAATGACCCTGAACTGATGTAACCTTCCTATCTCAAGACCTATCACAAGCCTCTCACTGATGACACATACCTGACCCATCACAAGACCTTCACGTGACACACCCACACTGGAAGCCCTTATCAACAGAACGCTGACACTGACATTCCCTAAACTCTGCTGAAGATGTTACATAGCCTGGTAATGAAACATTCAGAAACCAACCCACAAGAACGAATCTTCACCCTCATCCTACACCCAGGCTAAAGATATTCTCCATTATTGCAAACCACAGATATTGGCAAGATGTTGAATGTTTGTCTAATTTATTAGCCAATTCTAAGTTGGTTAACAACATATAAAAACCCTAACCAAAACAACATCAAAATGATAAGAAACAAAAAACAAAACAAAACCCCCAGATCCCTGAAGTATAAACCATTCCACCATAAACAGCCACACAATCCTCAAGTAATTACCTGACTTCCAAGCTCGGTAATATAGGAGGAATAACTGATAAAGACCATGAACGAACGAACGAATGAAATACAAGCAAGTATACATGTTATGTGTTTGTGTATATGAAACTAAGAGTAAATGGAAGACATAATAGATCTGAATAAAGGTAGTCCAACCTTGAGGAGTGGAGTTGATTAATTCATCAAGGAATATGTTTCTCACGTCTTTCATTTCTTTGATGTACTGTTGCTTACTTCTTCTTTGCACTTTGTGTGATGGGAGTTGCTTTCTCCCAAAAGGCATAGAATGATGAGTTAATAAGTATATATAGTAAGTATACAAGAAAAATAAGTGAAATTCTGGGAGTGAATTATGAAGTTCCTGCAATTGCTAAAATGTATGTCAGAAAATATGTGTTGATGTTATTTAGGTTGTTTTGGGTGCCTATGAAAATAGGAATACACAGATTGATGATAGGTCTACTTTACAATTCATTGACTGGTGATAAGTTTATGCTTTAGGAGAAACAGAATAAATGTAGTTCAGGAAGACAAACATATTTTGTGAAAGAATATGGAAAAAAAGGACAGTACAGAAAAGGCCATTTGGAGACCCATGAATAAATGAGAATGGTGACTCACTGGTGAATATCTGCTTAGAAAAATATGTCTGCTTCAGATATATGGTTTATGCATAACTTTATTATATATACAAATGGCAATGGAATGACATAAAACTAAAACCATGTTTGATTTGATTGTTCTTGAGGAAAGATTGAGAGATTTAGAGAAGAGGAGCAAGATCATAAGAAATTCTAAATAGATTATTTGTATGACCACATCGTTAGAAACAGACATTCTGGTTCCAATTACTGTTGTAAGTAAGGACTGCCTTTAAATGGGTGCTGAATAAACATGGATTGAACATAAAATAAACGGTCAATGTAGAAGTGGTTGTTCATACAAAAGGAATGAATGAGGATGAAGTCTCATAACAATATAGAAGAAGAATGAATATGTCAAATGGAAGGAGAAGACCAAGGTAGTTCTGACTGGATGTGATTTAGAAAAAGAGAAGTTAGAAGTTTAAAGAACAAAAGGCAGTATATAAACCAGGGTATTGACCTGATGGAAGCTTGGATGGTTTGCAAGCAATTAAAGTATGGAAATGCATAATGAATGGTACAGTACTGTTGTAAATTGGCTTTAAATACATTTATTTTGCTTTATGTTTCTCATGTCTTTAATTTCTTTGATGTTCTGTTGGTTACTCCTTTTCTGCACTTTGCATGGTTGCGTGCTCCTAAAGGGAACACAGTTCATAAGTATATATGAAAGCAAGAAAACAAGTGAAATTCTGAGAAGGAATTATGGAGTCTTTACACCTATTTATTTACAGATTGACCAAGCGTTATGCATGTGAGTGATAGTGAATTATTGATCAGTCTGTAGCCTCACTGGTTTCTTATGTTTCAGTACTATCCTAAAAGATATCATGTTGGGCTTTTAAAGGCACGTTGGGAAGTATATGTTCTGTACCAGCCTACTACCGGCCCTGCAGATAAGGCAGGGACAACCCCTTTACAAGAAGGCAAGAGGCTGGAACTAAGCCTGCCAAATTTATGAACATAAAAGCAAATAGAGCAAAACAAGACACGAACCATGAAACAGGAGCTATTCAAACGGTTGCCTTCAGCAAACCAGCCCTCCCACACATTCCCCTTTTAAACAGTTCAGGGTGTGGCTTCTCTCTGCCTCCTTCCGAGGTGCCCCATTGCCTTCCTCTGTTTACTCCTGATTGACTGCCTCCTGCGTCGGGCATCCTTGAACAGGTCCAGCTGTGGGTCATCTTCATCCACGCTGTCAGGCTCACACAGCTGGGTCTGCATCGTAACCAGGTGGGAGGGGCCTGGCTGAGGGCTCTCATCAGCAAGCTCTCCAACCCCCTCAGCAACCTCTCCAACACCCCCCTCCTCCTCCTCTGAATCGTCCAACCCAACCGCCGAACCCACAGGCTGACCCTGAATCACAACAGTATAGACAGCCAGAGAGACCTCAAAAATGCTAGAACGAAATATATCAGAAAGCAAAAGAATCAGCAGTTTTCTCTATCCCCTTCAATAGTAAACTAAGCTTAAATGTACAATGAGGAGATATTCAATATAAATCCTTTAACACCTGAGAATCACAAAGAAAATAGTAGCCTCTTTCACTTTGAAAGAAAATGCTTGAAAAATTGCAAAACAAATTTTGGCTGAAACATATTGTGTCCAGTCCAGATCTATTGAGTATTTGGTGGCTCAAATGTTTGACATTTCTCACTGCACTGAAAATAATATAATGCATGAGTTTTGATTCCAACAAACCTGTATCCCTAAATACCTCAGAAAAATAAAGACTGTTTTGATTTAAAGTCAAAGAAGAGATTAATAACACAGTGGCTTGCTGACTCTTGTATACTATATAGTCCAATAAATGCCACTTGGTAAATCATGGCCCAGTGCCTCTGTTTCTTATATCTTTCACCCAAAGGAAGCATGAAGGAAGATTGTGTATGAAATGTGTAGATGGAAATCCAGATTCATTGTTGGGCTTCAGAACACCTTATATGAGCAGTAGCCAATTTCTTTTGAACTTGTTAATGAAGACTGAGGTAAAGAATCCTTTCTGAGGAGAGTTACCAACAGATCAGAATTAGAAATAGGAATATGATTTGTTTAATGCACCACTTTCTGCTACTCTCTTAAGCCCTAAAGGGATAGAATTAAACAAGACATTAGTAGTGGCCTAACCAAAAACATAAGTATGTATAATGAATGACAGATAACTGCTTACCAGTTTTCAGACCTTGTCATTTGCTACAATTGGCCATTTTTGCTAAGTTAAAAAAACAACCAATTAAACAGACCCTGAAGGAGTTTTTGAAAAGAAAATATTGCTCTAGATAACAAAAGACCAGGTATAATTCCACTGTGGTTTTAGAAAACAAAATGCTATTGTCAATAAGCTGCTTTTCTCCCTGGAGCAGTACAAAGAGGGTTTTTTTTTAAAAAAACACAAGTTAAAATATTACTTATTTCTTAAGAGGTTTTACTGAAATTAATGATTCTTTTTACAAAATACACCACACACATCCACACAAAAATACCAATGGAGGAAAAATGCATAAAAATGTCCAAAAACAAAACAAGTAGCAAACAACAACAAAGGAACAAATTTCAAATCTATCATAAGAAATAAGTTATAATTATTAATTGTCTGATGGGAAGGAAAGAAAATGGCCAGTGTAGTGTAGTGTAGTGGTGAAGGGATCAAGCTAGAAACCAAGAGATAGTGAGTTCTAGTCCTGCCTGAAGCACAAAGCCAGCTGGGTGACTTTGGACAGTTTCTCTCTCTCAGGCCTAGGAAGCAGGCAACAGAAAAATCACTTCCCAAAATTGTGCCAGAGCAACTCCAGGAACTAGTTCAGACAGTTGCCCGAAGTTAAAACTGACCAAACCCACAGATAAAAAAAAAAAATCAAATCTACTGCACAGTGTCACACTGCAACAGGGTTCTTTTTGAACTGGAGGTGTATTGCTTTGCAAGGGTGGCCTTAGATACAGAAAAACAAGACAGTGGATGTTTTTATATTTTTTACTATATATACAGTAGTAATGTTTTTGTAGCAGGTATTAACAACAGGTATATATAACACAGTACCGGCATTTACTCAGTGTCAGGTTTCCAACTCTTCTGCTTCCTCCCTGTTGTTCTCCATCTCCCTCCCCCATTTCTGGGCCTGACAAGAGAGAGTGAGAGTGAAAAGAAAGAAAGGGACTGGAATTTATAAGCGTATGGCACTCAGCGTGACTCGACCTCCTCCTAGAATGGCTCAACTGAACCCCTACTGGCTTTACATTGGAGGAAGAACCTCTGGGAAGATCAGGGCTTCGTCACTGAGAGGCAATCTCTATTTTCCCCACTAAGAACTTAGGTGAAGTCATGGCTGTCCCGTACCAAATGAGGAAATGGGTGTTCCTCCAGGACCGTAATCTCCAACATCTAAGTATATATACCAAGTTGACCAATGGGGCAGCTGCCTTAAAATCTTACCACAACAGCTCTGGTGGTTGAATGTAGTCTGGATTTCCAGAAGAAGGGGTTGCATTCCAGAGGACCAGGAGACAGCGAAATTTAGATAGTTCAGTTAGGAGGAAAAAGGTCAAGATAGCTCCTCCCTAGAAATTCTCAGAGTATATCTTTAATGATGCAAGAGAGCCAGTTTGGTCTAGTGCAGGGGTAGGCAACCTTGGCTCTTTTATGACTTGTGGACTTCAACTCCCAGAATTCCTGAGCCAGCATGGCTCAGCTTGGAATCATCTCTTTTCCCTCAACATGACTGGCTCAGGAATTCTGGGATTTGAAGTCCACGAGTCATAAAAGAGCCAAGGTTGCCTATCCCTAGTCTAGTGGGTTAAGATACCAGGCTAGAAAGTGGGAGAACATGAATTCTAGTCCCACTTTAGCCATGAAAATCAGCCCGGGTGACTTTGGGCCAGTCAGTTTCTCTCAGCAAAACTCACTCACAGGTTTGTTGTTGGGGGGGGAATAGGAAGAGAAAGGGGTGTTAGATATGTTTCACCTCCTTGAGTTATTTGTAAAAATAATAAAGATGGGATACAAATAAACACATAAATAAAATTGCTTTAGTTGGGCACATTTCTGCCTATACATAAGGAAAATAAAGAAAACTGCTTAGAAGTAACTCTGTGTTTCTTTCTTGGTTTGGGAGGCTGTGACAGGTCAGCTCATCAGACCTCATGACAATACAATTCAAGGACAAAAGTGAACTTATTTTCTTCTTTCCCTTATTCCAGTGGCTGGCTCATGCCAGCAGAATAATAGTTATAAAAGGTAAAGGTAAAGGTTCCCCTGCACATGCGTGCTAGTTGTTTCTGACTCTAGGGGCCGGTGCTCATCTCCGTTTCAAAGCCAAAGAGCCAGCACTTGTCCAAGGACGTCTCCGTGGTCATGTGGCCGGCATGACTAGACGCCAAAGGCACACGGAACGCTGTTACCTTCCCACCGTAGTGGTCCCTATTTTTCTACTTGCATTTTTACGTGCTTTCGAACTGCTAGGTTGGCAGAAGCTGGGACGAGTAGCAGGCACTCACTCTGCTACATGTCACTCGGGATTCGACCCACCAAACTGCTGACCTTCTGATCGACAAGCTCAGCGTCCTAACCCACTGAGCCACCGCGTCCCTCATAATAATAATAATAGTTATACCAAGCCATTAATACCCGCATATCACAAAGAGCAAACATATTGAGGGTTTTTTTTAATCAATAGATAAAATTGCCTTTCACAAATGATTAAGTGATACATCTTTTGAATAGTTTGAAATAGTCCTACTTTTTCAATTTCTCAAAATAATTCTCCTAGAAGCACCCCAAGCCTGATACAAGATTTCAAAAATAGCACATTTCTAAAGTTTGGGTACATAATTTAACATGAAATTGGCACTAAAAAAGTTTCCCCATAAACCAATTTTTATATATTACAAAATTATCCTCAAAGAACACCAATGATTCACAAGAACAAATCATATGAACCAATGACACCCACATTTTTACATCACCAACAGAGAAAATTTGATTTCTATGCTTTCAAATATATTCTTTGGCGTATCCAATATACTCAAAATAAGACCTTTGGATACATCAGTTTTAAACTTAAATCTACTGAAGCTAATTTAATATTATTTAAGACCCGCAACTTTCATGTTCCATTATTGCCCGTTCCAATTCTTTAATCCATGAACCATTTATCAAAGTTAATTGGTAACTTTCACTTTAAAAATGTTACTAAGGATACAGAAAGGATGTAGGCTTAATTTCAAACATTGATTCTATCAACTATATTCATTCCTTTGATTTCTCTAACACAGCCAAAGGACCTAATGTTTACTGATGAATTAAATCATGCTTGAATTGATTATATTGCCACAGTTGTGAATTAGGGACACTAAACCATGATTTATGACCTATGACCTATTACTTTCTGTTTTTATGCACACTGTGGGGTTATGCACTGGGGGAAAATTCCTTGTGTGTCCAGTCATACGTGGCCAATAAAGAATTCTAATTCTATTCTATTCTATTCTATTCTATTCTATTCTATTCTATTCTATTCTATTCTATTCTATTCTATTCTATTCTATTCTATTCTATTCTATTCTATTCTATTCTATTCTATTCTATTCTATTCTATTCTATTCTATTCATTTGAAGTCTAGAAATTTTTTTAATATATAGTCATCAATTTATGACTTGTCATTTAATGACCATTTGATGTTACTCAGACTCACCCACCTCCCACAAGCTAGTAATGATCCATTTTCAAACTTACGATAGTTGCACCTGTCTGGGATAAGATAAAGTGATTGCATTTTGGGCACTTGGCAGTCAGCTCACATTTACTCACCTTTGCACAATTCCATAGTGATTTGATTACAGTTTATAACTCCCCCCCCTATTTCTGGCATTTACTTCCACTTTCTTGCAGAAAACACCTATTGAGGAAAATTGATTTGCTTAATAACCACAGTGTTTATTTAACAACTGTCGCAAAAATGTTGAAAAATCAGATGTGGTGACATAATATCTCGATTTACTGCTATGACCTATTACTTGCTGTTTTTATGCACACTGTGGGGTTATGCACTGGAGGAAAATTCGTTGTGTGTCCAGTCACACTTGGCCAATAAATTAATGACTGTAATTCTGGGCTCAGTTATGGTCATAAGTGAAGGACTACCTATAATCATTACAAATAAACTGATTTAAAGTATGTATTTCAGATTCTCACCACAGCTTCCAAAACAATATTTTGTCCCCCATTTTAAAGTAGAATTTTCCCATAAAGTTAAATATTCATGAACATCAACATCAAAACCGAATATCTCCCTCCCAAATTTTGACCTTCTGGCCCTAAGTAATTCTTACCCCAGCATCAGGATTTTTTTTCTCCTGACGCTAGACACGGTTGATTTTTAAAAACAGCAACCATTTTCTAACATGAAATTCAACCCTGACTCTTGTCCCAGCATCTCTACTAGCATTTTGTGTTGAATTTTTTTTTTACCTCTTGGCACCCTACAACCCTGACCCCAGCATCTGGACTTTCATTGCTGGACACCAAACATGGTCAAAAACAGCACCACTTTTAAGCATGAAATCAATCCTGAATCTTGTGCCGGTGTCCACTTTATCATTTAGGGTGAAAGAAAATTGACCTCCTAGCCCCCCTCATCCCTGATCCTGGTATCAGAAATTTTCTTTGCCAGGCATCAGACATGCTCAATTTTTAAAAAGAGCAAGCAGCGCCATTTTTAATCATCCAATTCAATCCCAAATCTCATCCAGGCATCCATTTTAGTATTTGGGTTGAAAAAAGTTTTGGCCTCTTGGGCCTCCACAGCACAGCCCCCCACAAGCCCTGACCTGCATCAGGAATTTTCTTTGTGAGGATCAAATATGGTCATTTAAAAAAAAATACAGCCAGCAGCACCAGTTTTAAGTGTGAAATTCCACCTCAGATCAAGTGCTGGGATCCATTTTAGAATTTGGGTTGAAAATTTTTTTGGCCTCCTGGTACCCCATATCCCTAACCTTGGCGTGAGGAATTTTCTTTGCTGGAGATAAAATATGCTCGATTTTTAAAAAGAGGAACCAGCACCACTTTTAAATATAAAATCTACCTCAAATCTCATCCTGGTGTCCGTTTTAGCATTTGGGTTGAAAAAAAATATTTCCTCCCTCCCCCATGTCTCTGTCCTCGGCATCAGGAATTTTTTTGACCAGACACCAGATATGGTTTATTTTTTAAAAGAGCAACCATCACCATTTTTAAGTATGAAATTCCACCCCAAATCTGGTCCCTGCATCTATTTTAGCATTTTGGGTTGAAAAACATTTTGGCTTCCCAGACCCTTGCGTCCCTGATCCCGGCATCAGGAATTTTCTTTGTCAGAGAGCAAATATGGTCAATTTTTGAGAACAGTAACCACCACCACTTTTAGGAATGAAATTCTACCAGGAATCTCATCCCAGCATTCTTTTTATAATTTGAGTGAAAGAAATTCTGGATGTGAATTTCATACAGAAAAATGGTGATGCTTTTTAAAAAGGAGGACAATCTTTTTGCAACCCAAATGCTTAAACGGATGCTGGGATGACATTTGGGATTGAATCTCATACTTAAAATTGGTGCTGGTTCCTCTTTTTAAAAATTGACCATATATGGTGTGTAGCCAAAAAAATTCCTGATGCCGGGGTCAGAGACATGGGGGGGGGGCAGGAAACTAAAAAAATTTTTCAAGAAAAATGCAAAAATGAACATTGTGGCAAAATTCAGGGTAGAATTTCATGCTTGAAAAGGGTGCTGGTCTCTGTTTTTAAAAAATGACATTTTACTTGTGTGCAGCAAAGAAAATTCCTGATGCCAGGATCAGGATTGCAGGGGGGCCAGGAGGTCAAAAAATTTTCATCCCAAATGTAAGAGATGTCGGGATAAGATTCAGGATTGAATTTTATATACCTGAAAATGGTGTTGATTGCTTTTTAAAAAAACTGACCATATTTGGTTTCAGGAGAAGAAAATTCCTGATGTTGGGATCAGTGACGTGGGGGACCTGGAGGCCAAGCTTTTTTCAAGCCAAATGCTTGAAAAACACTGGGACAAAATTCGGGGTTGAATTTCATGCTTAAAAATGGTGCTGGTTGCTGTTTCTAAAAGCTGACTGTATTTAATCCCCGGTGTCACAAATTCCTGACGCCAGGGTCAGGGACACAGGAGGCCACGAGGCCAATTTTTTTTCAATCCAAATGCTAAAACAGATTCTCGGATGACATGCGAGGTGGAATTTCTTCCTTGAAAATGGTGCTAGTTGCTGTTTTAACCAACTGACTATGGTGCCCAGCAAAAAAAAAAAATCCCGATTCTGGGGGCCAGAAGGCTAGTCTTTCCTCCCCCGAATGCTAAAATGCCAGGACAAGATTTGGGGTTGAATTTCATGCTTAAAAATGGTATTGGTTGCTGTTTTTAAAAATCGACCATATTTGGTCTCTGGCACAGAAAATTCCTGACGCTGATGTTAGCAATGTGGGGGGCTGGGAGGTCAAAAATGTTTTCAACCCAGATACTAAAATGGATGCTGGGATGAGATTCTGGGTCAAATTTGATAGTTTAAAATGGTGTTGGTTATTGTTGTTAAAAATAGACCATCTCTGGTGCATGATGAAGAAAATTCATAATTTAAGGGTCAGGGATGCAGGGGGCTGGGAAGATCAAACCTTTTTCAACCAAAATGCAAAACCGAATCCTAGGACAAAATTCGGGGTGGAATTTCATGCTTGAAAATGGTGCTGGCTGCTCTTTTTAAAAGTTGACATTTTTCTGGTGCACAATGGAGAAAATTCCTGAGGGTCAGGGTCATAGAAAGCCGGGAGGTCAAAAAGTTTTTTCAACCCAAAGGCTAAGAGATGCCAGGATAAGATTCGGGGTTGAATTTTATGATTGAAAATGGTTTTGGTTACTGTTTTTCCAAATTGACCATATTTGGTTGAAGAAAATTCCTGATGCAAGGTCAGGGTCATAGAGGGCCAGGAGGCCAAATATTTTTTCAACCCAAATTATAAAAAAGATGCTGGGATGAGATTCTGGGTTGAAACTCATGCTTCAAAATGGTGCTGATTGCTGTTTTTAAAAATTGACCATATTTAGTTTGAGAAGAAGAAAATTCCTGGGACCAGGATCAGGACTGCAGAGAGCCGGGAGGTCAAATTATTTTTCAACCCAAATGCTAACAGAAGCATAGGGATAAGATTCGGGGTTGAATTTCAGGCCTGAAAATGGTGTTGGTTGCTGTTTTTAAAAATCGACCATATTTACTCACCAGTGAAGAAAATTCCTGATGCCAGAATCAGCAACTTGGAGGTCCAGGAGGACTCGCTACGCTCGACAGGGCGATTCAAGTCCATGTGGAGCAAACATCAAAATTTCAAAAGTTACTTTTAAAACTTGGAAAATCCCTCAAAAAAAGGTGCCGGAACTCTGTTCCGGTGCGTTCTATGACAAAAAAAAAAAAAAAAGCACTGGATATAGCAGCTTTGGAACAGATGTGCTGTTGGGCTGGGACAAGAATTTACCCAGGGTGTTCCTTCTGCTAATTTCTAACCTCCCACATTTTTTCCTTTCTCCTAAGTAATTTCAGTTTCAGGTTGTCATCCCTCCCTCATCCCCCCCTGAAATACTAAGGGCCTTTGTCATTTAAAAAGTTCACTGTAGCTCCTTGAGGGCTTTCATAAGGTGCAGGAACAGCTCTTTTCCTGAGGGCTTTCTGATTCACATATAACATTCCTGTAGAAATTTCTATTGGGGAAAAAACAAAACTGGATTGTACGCAAACAGAATCTGAGAAAATCCTCAAAGGAGCCCCATCAGATTTTCAGGAGAATGCAATTGTGTCAGCATTTCAAAGAATGGATATTTCCCTCACTGGCCCCTTCTTCTCTAAGTGCTTTTCAAATGCTTTGAGCTGCCTAAATTATTTTAATCTAATAACTGTTCGTTCTTTTGGCGTCTAAAAGTTTTCAAGCAATACCACAAAGTCAATAATCTTGGTGCCACGTCAGAGCACAAAACACAAGCCTTGGTGGAGCAGTGGGCTAATGCCACCTTAAGTAACACCAGCTGCCTGCAATTAGTGCAGGTTCGCATCCCACCAGGCTCAAGGTTGACTCAGCCTTCCATCCTTCCCAGGTAGGTAAAATGAGGACCCATATTGTTGGGGGCAATTAAGCTGACTTTGTAATAATGCCGCTTGGGGGGGGGCAAAAGCCCTAATAAGCAGGCATATACATACTGTAGAATGAAGGCTATTGCTAAGCACATTGATTTGCGCTTTAGATTGTAAGCTGCCCTGAGTCTTCGGAGAAGGGCAGGATATAAATGGGATTAAAAAAAAAAATCATGAGCCACAAATAGCCACCAAAATTCACTCAAGCCCAAAGAAAAGCAGAAATATACGCAAAGAATAATAAAGTTAGAATCAGTGCGTACTCTAGCTGCTTACGTTTTTAACAGGAAAACTTTAATTTGCCTATGAAATTCTCAGAGGAAAAAAAACCGAGCAGACATTCATTGAAAGAACAATTAAGTTCAGCTTCAGATCATCAAGTGCAGATAAAAGAAATGATCATATTTTAACAGCAAAAGGACGTGTTGAGAAGAGAGCAGGATTTATCGCCTAATAGTTATTTCTCCATGCACTTTTCTTACTACTGAGCATATTTCTGGAATGAAAGTCAAATTAGGAGCGAATGCTATTTTGACAACAACATACAGACTGTTGAGCCATGGGAGATGACAGTACACTTCAGGTCCTTTATCTATTTCTCTCTTCTTTTTTTAAAAAAAATCTTTCTTAAAAATGGCTTCATTCCCAATTTCATACAGGATTGGGTTTAAACAAATTGGCTTGCCACCTTCTCATCTCACTGAACCATAAACTAAAAAGGCTGACAGATATAATAGGATGTTTTCCTATTAAACCAGCAAGGCAGAGCAGAGTGTACTAGGAATCCTACACCTGATACTACATTTGCTACACATCCTTGCAGGGTTATCCTTCCCATATTCCTTTTTCCTCTTCTAGTGCAGGGCTTTTCGACCTTTTCACCCATTTGTACCACTTTTAGGATATGGCAACATCCGAGTACAACCAGTCGCCTAGCAAGGTGTCAAAAACTTGACCAAAAAAAAAAGTGATGAAGTACAGGTAGTCCTCTCAACTTACAACAGTTCGCTCAGTGACTGTTAGAAGTTATAATGGCACTGTAAAAAGTGTCCCCCAAGCCACAGCCGAGCAAGACACCTGCCTGCCCGGTGGTGCTCTTCCTCTTGTCCGAGGTTTTCATTGTTGTGAGCATTTCTGTTGAGGATTGGCACCAGGGGTTGGTTGGGGGAGGGGTGTTTGGTTTTTATTCCGCCTATCTGCTGGGTAGTTGCAGCAGGTTTTGGTCACTTCACATGAGCCCGGGACACTGTGACCATCATAAATATGAATCAGTTGCCAAGCATCTGAATGTAAATCACAAGACCCTGGAGATCCTGCAACATTCCAGCTGATCGGTGCTTCTTCCGGGCTCAGCAGAAGTGTCAGGATCAGCACTGAGCTCCAGCTGGAGCCTGGTGCTGATCCTGGTGCATCCACTGAGCCCTGACAACCCTGCAACTCCAGCCAGGTCTTGCTCAGGCTTGTGCAGTGCTGCCACCGGTTCAGCTCATTCCCCTCCCCAGTTACCACTTTTCTAGGATGGTTGTGTACCACCTGCTAGGTGCCAATGTACCACAGGTGGTACCCATACCACAGGTTGAAAAGCCCTGTTCTAGTGAATCATCGTTAACTCATATAAGAATCAATTTTCAGCAGGAGTGTCAAACTGCCAGCCTGTGGGCCAGATGTGTCACAAAGAAACTGGCCCCACCCCATTGCCGGCAATGGGAAAAAAGCTCTGATATGTAGCACGACGTCATGTGACGTCGCAAGTTTGACATGTCTGATTTACAGCCTAAAAATGTTGACAGTGATGTCTTTGAACAAAAACTGATCTCAAGGGGTAAAAAACTGAAATGAATATCCATATTGAAACAAATTAAATAAAATGCAATAAAACAACATAATAAATGATATATCTTATTGGCTATACAATAAAAAGCTACATTGAAAAAGTACGTGAGTGAAAACTAATCAGATCTCTAGAATGGGCCGACACAGACAGAAAAAAACCCTACCAATTCTTTATAATATTCTCTGAACAAGAACATTATCTGGTTAATGCACGTATCCTTGCACTTGTCATAGCCACTCAGTTTAATTTAACATGTTGAATTCATCTGCCAGGGAGAGTGTTGTTGATTCTCCCCTCTCTTTGTGACAACAGCTTCACAATTAGGTATGAGACTTGTCACTCAAAGAATGGTAACATAGGATACCTCCTCCCAGCTTAAATCCTAGAAGAGAGGTGACTCAGAAGAGAGGGATTGGAAGAACTTAGAAATTCTTCCATTGTCAAACTGATGAGTTTTAGGGGATTGGTTTATTCTCCAAAGCACCAGAAGGCAGGACAAGAAGTAATGGATGGAGGTTTATTAAAGAGAGATCCAACCTAGGAGTAAGGAAAAATTTTCTGACAGTAAGAACAATTAATCAATGGAATAGCTTGCTTCCCAGAATTGTAGGGGCTCCATCGCTGGAGATTTTCAAAAATAGACTGGACAACCATTTGTCTGGCACAGTATAAGGTTTCCTGCCTTGTGCAGAGGATTGGACTAGAAAACCTCTTAGGTCCTTGATTCTATGCTTTAGATTATATTTATTGCCAAGGAAGGTAAGTATTGTGTAGTGGGTTGGGTTCTTTGGCGCAGGAATGAAGACGAGGTAAATGAGTACAGGAAAACTCATGGTTTATTTCTTGCAGAATCTGAACAGGGGGAAATGGCTGCAACTAGCCACAATATATAGTCTAGCCCCTAGGCGGCAGCCAATAGGTTTGAAGCAACCATTGCCACCTAGGGATAGCCAATAGCAGCACTGGAGATTTGTAATCTGGGTTGCTGGAGAGCCGTTAGCTGCTCCAGCAACCCATGTGGTATTACTAATGAGCCCAGTACATAACAGTAAGGATTAAAAACAAACATCACACTCAGAGAGCACCAAGGACTCTGCAGTTCATCTCTCTCTCTCTCTCTCTCTCTCTCTCTCTCTCTCTCTCTCTCTCTCTCTGTCTCTCTCTCTCTCTCTCTCTCTCTCTCTCTCTCTCTCTCTGTTTTATCTGAAGGATTAGCAGCCTCAGGTTATTTACTAATCCAGTAGACTTTAAATCTATTATTTAATAAAAATACATATATAATTCTAAGTATTGTTTGAAATGTCTATCTGAGGCAGCTCCAGGTCACATGAGGCCTAGAAATTTTGGATGAATCTCTTGCATGGCTTTGCAACCTCCGAAAAGGGTGAGAAATTATGTATCATTCTCACATGCTTTTTGGAGTCTTCAGAAACAGCATGAGAGTGGGACCCTTTTGTGCAACTTCCATAGGGACCAGATGCTGGGCATATCACCAAAAAGGACATGATGTGTCATCTGTGACACACGTCGTAGGTTCATCATCACTGTGATAGGCAATGGAGTGAAAAAAGTCAAGATGGCATTTGTGGCAGCATCTTCAAAATCCTGCCCCCTTGTATGTCCACATGACATCATATACTTCAAACTAGGTGAGATTTTAATAATCTTGTTTTTTTAATCCCTTCCCATGAGCATCAGAGATAGCAGTAGAATGGTTTTCCTCAAAATACACTTTAATATGGGCATTATTTATTCAATATTTTGGTCAGAGTTGCTGTTAACTTTGGTTGCTATTTTTCACCCTTTCTAGAATAATGAATACATTAAGACAATATATCAAGGGAAATAAGTAAGAAATTATCCTAGCCAATCAGGATTTATGCAGTGACAAGAAAACCATTGTACTATATAGATTTGATTATGTCACAGAGGGCAAATAATTTTTCTGAAGGACAATGGAGACCAAATGGCTTAATCCCACCCCCCATCAATGAGTGTTGAAAGAATTAAAGAGAGAGGAGTAAACAGAAAATTTCCCCTCAAATAGTTTTGGTTCAGTTTTAAAAATTCAGAAAAAAAGTGATGTCAAAAGGATTATGAGGAAGATTACCACATTCAAATGACACATCATAGGACTCAAAACAGGGTTAAGAGCACAGATTCTGTTTTTGCATCATGCTCAGTCCTACTTAACTGTGACATATATCAATCTTTGATCTTCAAGAAATTGTGTGATCAAAGTATTCACCATTTTGGATGGCAATCTATACTAAAATCACTTGATTATAGCTCTGGAAGAAAAAGAAATCTGGCATATATGGTTCACTTCAGGTCATCAGTGTACCTCAGATTAATCAGAATTTCTTTGAACTTAATTTCAGTCTTGTTGCATGCTTCTGAACAGCCGTAAGTCTCTAAAAGGCTATCTCAGATCCATTTTCAGTAGTTTGCAAGTAGACTGAAAAACAGAAAGAAAATAGATTTTTTTAAAAATGGAGAAAGAAAGGAAAAAAATGTTGTTGAGCAAAACCAGTCTTCCCAGGATTCCATAAATTATCTGATAGCCAGTTCTCAGCTTGCTTAACTGGTGATGTGTTTTCCTCACATTGGGCATTTATAATTACACTTAAATAATATGAACGTAGCTGGAGTAGATAACCATATCCATGCACACACATTCACATCAGAAATACCCAGTGTTTAAAGCCCTTTTTATGGTGGGACTGAATTTGATGTAAACCAAGTTTCAAGTGCTAGTAAAAAAGATTGTCCTATAGATTTTCCTCCTTCCAATATTTTAAGACTGGAACTGTAACAAATAGAATAAATAATTGACTATGGGTCTATCGTTTCCTTATTTCCTAAAGAAATACAGTTACTGTATTCCAAAAACCTAATTTGGCATGGCCAGCTTCTCAGACTGAGGTTTGACCTGTCATTCAAAATGCAACTTTTTATACTTTTCCCCTATTTTTGCACTGTTCTTCTAAAAAATACAGAGAGATCCTGTGCAAAAACTGCCCAATCCACAGTGTATTTGGATATGTAGTGATGACCCCAGTGGTAATTTATCCTAATTTGCTCCCAGTTCCTGAATGTTACTAGGAAATTCTAGTGTTTCATTATCTCATTATTCAGCAGGAAGAAAACGTAACAGTGTGGGTGTGTTAGGAATGGAACCAAATATGCAAAAACCATTAGATAATTATGAGTCGATGAAGCTCGAAATTTCACAGAAACCAGTGCAGGGATTTTCAAGCTGTAGAACTGAGATGCTTGAAATCCCCAAAACGTCTTGCTTTCCACCTGAACAGGTGAACCTTATATGAAACCTGGGTTATTAATAGGAAATGAAGTATGCATCATTTCAGATGGTCTATTGCAGGCTTATCCAAATTATACTGTACGTCCCAGATTGGTTAATACTCTGATCTTTTCCAAAATATTTCTGGTAGGGCTGAGC
Source organism: Vipera ursinii (assembly GCF_947247035.1). Classification (NCBI taxonomy): domain Eukaryota; kingdom Metazoa; phylum Chordata; class Lepidosauria; order Squamata; family Viperidae; genus Vipera; species Vipera ursinii. The sequence continues at coordinate 214,384,061 of NC_139513.1, read as the reverse complement.
TCCAACTTGGCATCAGGCTCTAACACAGAGTAAAATGGGATAATTTGGAATGGTTAATAATTCACTTGTGGCATATGGAGGCGTCTAATGCATCCTCTTCCTGATTCAAATTCTATGGTGGAGCTTTAGCTCTGGAGTGCAATTCAGGAGCTCAGGAGCATAATAAGAAGAATTTTTAAAATAATTCCTTTCGTGCTTCCTAGCATAATAAATATATTGCTAAGAAGGGAAGATATCATAGTTAGTGACCAAGAAATCTTCCCTTAAATCAAAGTGACTCCTGCTACTAACGGTTGCTCCAATCCTAGCATCTTGGATGCCGAGGCAGAGAAATTGCTGGTGAAGAGAAATGGAGATATTCTTAATTTAACTTTTCACTCACTTGTCTGCTTCCTACATTTTATCCTTAGGAGAAAATGCCTACGTTTCCTATTTAGCTGACTAGTTTCAGGACTAAAATACCTTTGATGGAAAAGAGGAATATGCTAATCCCTTAGTTTTCCCCCCACTCCAGTACATTCCTGAAGGGGACTTTTTTAATTCTTTTGCATCCCACCTCCCTTTGCAATGACCCTGTCTGCCCAGAGACTTCTAAGCAACCATCGGTGTTCCAGTTGTGTTTGCAGCTGGGAGTCAGAGCAAAAAGAAATGCCAGATAAGGGGAAACAGTGTGAGAGTGAGTGAGTGAGAGAGAGAGAATTGACATGCAGCATGTGCCAGCACCAAGAATTTGTGTCCAGAGCAATTACCAAGACCCTCAGTGATGATATACAGATAGTCTTCGACTTATGACCACAATTGAACCCAAAATTTCTGTTGTTGAGTGAAACATTTGTTAAGTGAGCTTAGCCCCATTTTACAACCTTTTGGGTCACAGCTGTTAAGTGAATCGCTGAAGTTAAGTTAATAAGACGGTTGTTAAGTGAATCTGACTTCCCCATTGAACTTGCTTGTCAGAGGGTTGCAAAGAATGATTACATGACCCTGGGACACTACAACCGTCACAACTGTGAGTCAAGCATCTGAATTTCGACCGTATGGCCATTTGGGATGCTGCAACAGTTGTAAGGGTGAAAAAAGTCCCTTTTTTCCAGTGTCGTTGTAACTTCAAATGGTCACTAAATGAACTGTCGGTAAGTTGAGGACTACCTGTTTATATATGTACACGCAAAGAGATGCAGACACACACATTACACAGACACTGATAACAAGGAACGATATCGTGAGAGATCAGTAGAATGGATCTGGTATTTCAGTAGGTAGATAGTATAGGACAGTGATGGCGAACCTTTTCGAGACTGAGTGCCCAAACTGCAACCCAAAACCCACTTATGTATCGTCAGATGCCAGGTGGGTGTAGCCCATTGGGTGGGTGTGGCCAATTGGGTAGGCATGGCCCATTGGGTGGGCGTGGCTGTGGTGGTAACGGCATACTGGGTGGGACTAAAATGTTCAATCAATTCCAACTTTGCAAAAAAAAAAATCCCCGCGAGAAGTTGAAATTGATCGATTTAACCTTTTGTTTTTTGCACACGGCAGCAGAGGCCTAAAGCGAAAAGGTTTTATAAAACCCAGCTGAAGGCCTAGGAGGCTCTGTGTGCCACCTGTGGCATGCGTGCCATAAATTCACCACCACGGGTATAGAAATACAGATAGATAAGAATTAGGTAAATCTAAGCTCAAAAATGGACAGGTAAGAGTAGAATGAACTGTCAAGCTAAGGAAATAAACCAATGATAGGCTTCAGTGATAATTTCTCTTAATTTTTAAAATAAAAAACACGCAGGGCATTCAGTAGAGGTTGCCAACCTACTAAACAAAACAAAGCATAATGGACTCACAAGGTATTTAGGAACGGGTGAACCTATTCAGTGTTCCATTTTCTCCATGCTCTCCCATAAATTAATTTTGTCTCATTTCCCCCCAGATTTATCTTTTTTAAAAAAATATTAAAAAGGGCATTTGAAAACCTGGCTTTATGGTGTTTTTTTTTAAAAAAACCATTTTTCTTCATATATGTTTTTCCAAATTATAGATTCAAAAGTGTATTTTGATAGCTGTCAACTAGAACCCAATGAGAACTTTGTGGAAACTTTTGGGTAAGTAAGGCAAGTGACCTTGCTCTCTCAAATTGTGTGAAAGATGCAGATTAGTGGATGAATGGGTGGTAAAATGAGCAATGAGACTCAAGGTATGTAATGGAAAAAAACTGGCCTGGGGGGTCCAACAGCCTGAAATTAACCTGTCCTAAATGCTCTTAAAATCCTATATTTGTTCCTTGGCATTATGCTAGAGTATTCCCACTGCTGGTGAAAAAGATAGACCATACCAATGTGCAGGTGGTCCTCGATTTACAACAATTCATTTAGTGATTGTTCAAAGTTACAGCAGCTTATGATCCTTTTTCATAGTTATGACCTTTGCAGCATCCCCATGATCATGTGATCAAAATTCAGATGGTTGGCAACTAATTCATACTGAGTTTTTCCTAAAATAAGACCCTGTCTTATATTTTTTTGCCTCCAAAACAGGCAGTAGGTCTTATTTTCGGGGGATGTCTTACAGTATTTTTTTCCTGACACCTGCCTCGCCTTGCGGCGGTGGCACTAACAGCCCCATCCAGCAGGAGGCCACATGATTGCCACGCCATGCCACTGCCACGAGGTGAGGCAAGTGGAGGATGGGGTGGAGCTGCCCCAAGCACCCCATAGGTGCCCACTTTTCTCTTGAACGGAGATCTGATGCACACTGGAAGCTTGGTCTGCTTACAAAGTGCCCCATTTGCAAGCAGACAGAGCTTCTAGTCTCCGTCAGATCTCTGTTTGGGGGGAAAGTGTTTGGGCGCCTATGGGGTGCTTGGAAATTGAGCAAATTGCTTGGTTCCAAGCGTCCCATAGGTGCCCAAACACTTCCCCACCACATGTATCTCTTCACACAGACTTACCTGCACTGTGCCAAGGGGATGGCGGGCTGTGGCTGCTGCCGGACATTGTCGGCCCCCATGCGCTTGCCACCACATGTCCTGGCCATGCCCCCCCTGGGGCTTATTTTTGGGGTAGGGCTTATATGAGGCCCACCCCAAAAAATCAAGATAGGGCTTATTTTTCGGGTGTGTGTGTGTCTTAATTTGGGGAAAACATGGTATCTATAACAGCTGCAGTGTCCCAGGAACATGTGACCTTCTCACAAGCAAAATCAATGGGGAAGTCAGTTTCACTTAACAACCGGGTTACTAACTTATCAACTGATGTTAAGAAAGGCCATAAAATGGGGCAACACTCACTTAACAAATGTCTCATTTAACAACAGAAATTTTGGGCTCCATTGTGGTTGTAAATCAAGGACTGCCTGTATTACATTCAACTTCCTATCCTTACCTAGGTGCCACAACTTGATCTTGGCCAGATCCACAAAAATATTTTCCGTGTGATACTTTCGATTTCTCAGGCAGAGAATGATTTAAAAAATATCCTACCTTGCCCTCACCAACGCTAACTGCTTGAAGTAGCATTATACAGTCTGGGAATAAATTATATATTTGTGGATGGCATTTCTGCTCTAAATAATTCAGTTACTTTAAATTCTGTCTAAATACTCTTTTCACCTATAATTCATGAAAAAAGGAAAGAAAAGCCCCACCAGAAATAAGCTGAAAAATCAGGAAGATGTGGGGTGTTGTTTTTGAGAGAAAGTGAAGAAGGAAACAGCACCACATGCCAAATGCATTCCTAATTTATTCAGTGTTACAAAATCCTGTCAGCAGAGGTTGAACATTTTGAGATGAATGAGGTACATGATTCATATATTTAATAGCTTGTTTACAAAGTGCTCGTACCCATCTAATTTGCACAACGGGTCCCCTTCCCCCCCTCCCTTCCCCAGCTCCCTCTACGGTTGCAGCTTCTTGACAACTTTGCTGAAAGTGACAGTTGAATATTGCAGGCTTTGGGCAAATAGGCACTTTAATCTGCCTCCATCTTGGCCTTATGTGGAAAAAGATAAAGGCTGGGAGATGGAGACCATTTGTGAATAATAAAACTACAGGGAAATGTCTAGAATCAAAGTCTTGGGCAGTTTCCCCCCACAAATTATTGTGTCTTCCCAACTTTAGTGGCAATTCCACATTCTATATGTTGTCATGTAGAGGGTATGATTTAAGTTGGGAGTGGGCAACAATGGCCCCTTTATGACCTGAGTCAGGAATTCTGGGAGTTGAAGTCTACAAATCGTAAAGGAGCCATAGTTGCCTACCCCGGGTTTAAATTATTTTAAAGTGTATACAGCACTGAGTCTCTCTCTCTCTCTCTCTCTCTCTCTCTCTCTCTCTCTCTCTCTCTCTCTCTCTCTCTCTCTCTCTCTCTCTCTCTCTCTCTCTCTCTCTCTCTCTTAATTAAGATTAGCAAGATGAGAAGTAACCTAAGCTGTTACAAAAGTTAAAATGATGTCTGTGACTTCAGCACATGTGCCATCCATGCAAAGGACATAAGAAGGATGGAAGCTTTGACTGTGCGGTAACAGCCACTATCATGACTTTTTGGATTCCCCCTACAAACATCTCTGGCCAAGTTGCTATTCGCTTTATGCTCTAATGCTGAAGCCATCTTTTTCCCACATTTTAGGGGAGGGGGGAGGAGATAGCCTGGCCCAGACAGGCAAGTGAATGGATAAACTATATTTGACTTAATTTAATGAAGATGGAAATTGAGTGAGAGTTAGTTTTAATTAATGAAATACAGTTGATATGATTACTCTTCTCGTGTTTAATAACTTTTCTATCCACAGAGGCATGCACTGTGCTAGAATTCAGGTTGTATGTACTTCTAAAATATCAAAATTGTCAAAGCAGTTGTAGCATGTGAAACGGTGAGTAGTGACTGAAAAAGAAACAATGACCATTTCGGGGCTTCACAACTGAAGCATAAATCTAATTGTTTATAAAGGAGATGATATTAAAACCATTAACTTCAGATTTATTAAGAACACAAACCTATTTTTAATTTAAAAATAGTGCTGGTATAAAACTTCACCAGAGAGTGACACATTAGTAAAATAATAGGCTTAATGATTTGAGATTTAAATAAAGTTTTAGTTTGTAGAGAGATGAAAATACCCCTTTCCCTTGTATTAGTCTTTGGGGAAGAAATGTTATGATTTTAGATGTGTGATCTTATTATTAGTTATTGAATAATGGCTCTTATTCTCTTATTTTCTGGCACAAGGAACAAAACTATGCTTGATATAGAATTGTTTAGGGTGCGGATATTTTGTTCCAGGAAAATGCCTAATTAAACTACTTGTGCAAATCTGTGTCTCGTTGTGTTCCTTATAAAATTACAGTTATACAATTTGTGATAGTAGCTATAGCAATGCCAAAACAATGGAGGATTATCATTCTACTTTAAAAACCATAAAAGACCAATTTAAAGTGGCAAAATCAATTGAAGAATATCAGCAGGGTAGTCCAGCAAAAGCAGTAGGCCCTCCAACCCCTGATCCTTGGCAACTGGCATTTAACAAACTACTGTCGTACATATCTGTAGCAGTCAGTGCCAGGTTTATATTTCATAATGCTGTCTTATTGTATTTTAGAATTGATATTGATTTCAGTTAATGCATCATGTGAAGAACTAGTCCATTTTATCCATTAACTTCATTAATGAACCAAGTTTTTGCCATTACAAATGCATGACAGTACATTAACTCCCATACTTCTATTTTCTCTTTCTAAAACTCCTTCCTTCCTTCCTTCCTTCCTTCCTTCCTTCCTTCCTTCCTTCCTTCCTTCCTTCCTTCCTTCCTTCCTTCCTTCCTTCCTTCCTTCCTTCCTTCCTTCCTTTCTCATTCTCAGTGTCTTTCCATGCATTTAAAAGATTTCTTGACATACCTGCAGTACCACTATCACCAACAGACCTGATACTCAAGATGTGAAATTACGCTGCAGAGAATTGTGAGCTTGATCTGATACTGGCAGATTTTCTATGGCTTTGTTTTACTTCATTTACCTTTCACATGGATCTTCCAAAGTCTTGACAAACATCCCCTATGCTAAGAATATACAATTATTACCATGAAGTAATCTCCAAATTCTCTCAACTGGGTGTAACCTTTTCCGTTCCCCCCCCAACTTCCAATGGGATGTCAGCCTGAACATAGGGATCATTGTGATGCCTAAACATAGGGATCTAAATCTAAATTCGTCCTTCAGTAGCTGGACAGTGAGAAATCTTTTGCAGTAGAAATACATTTTCCAGTGGAATCACTGAAGCTAAACCAAATTCTGACTTCTGAAAGAAGCTTATTATCTGATATGAATCATCTTGTGAATCTTGACTGCTTGGTTGATTGGTTGGAAGTTGAACTAGCTGCACAAACTTTTTTTTAATGGTTAAATTCTGTAACCACATAATTCTAGTTGGCCACAATTAACAGACAAACATTCTACTTTGGAAATCAAAGTATACAGTGGGTCTAGGTGAGATCTTTCTTTTGTGTGGGGTTCTCAAAAAAGTTTACAGTAATCTTTGCTGGATGGGAAATTGACATAACCATTAGTCCCATACACCCAGAGGCTCCTATGAGAATCTCAGATGGCCTTCATTCCAGGAAATGAACTTTTCACCTTGAGTGCTGAGGTATTACTTTATGAAGCTAATTATCCATTTCTAAGTGGGCATATTCTATCGGGTATTGCTGCTATGATGCATTACCAGCAGTGTGAGACATTTTGGTTTATATAAGTCACCACATTTAAAAATTCTGAGGATATTCATTCTCAGATTATGCAAAATTTCGCAACAGTCAGCTTGGCCTTGTCAAAGCACCTTCTTGAATTTACTTTCTGAAGTAAAAATGGTCCTCACACTTCGAAGACCAAAGTGGTGTCATCATATTGCTTTGTTTTGTTTGGCTTCTGAGCCCCTTTTTCACTCATTGGCCTTCTCCCATTAGGTGGTGATCAATGACAGGAAATGGGTCATTTACTGTACCTTTTAAAATAGGCACAGCAATACTTGGAAGAAGGCCGATAGAATCCTTCTGGCTGTGCTGAGCAACTTCTAAGTTGACCAAGTTTAGTGAAGACAAGCTAGCAGCAAGAAGAAAGCTAAGATAAGAGCTTTCTCCTTTAGTACTGACCTGAAAAGGTTTAAGTGGCCTCTTTCTTTCAGTAAATGAGATTAGGTCACCTCTAAGGCCCAAGTTATTTTATGTATAGAGCAATAACAATATCACTTACTTATATACTGCTTCACAGTGCTTTATAGCCCTCTCTAATCTGGATCCTCATTTTACTGACCACGGAAGGATGGATATGTATATATTTTATATTCAGGACCGTATTGTTTGGAAACATGAGGAAGAGATCTTCATCCTGCAGTGGATAGATTATGGCTAAAATGATGAGAATATGTATACAGTGCATTCAGAAAGTATTCAGACCTCCTTCACATTTGTCAATTTGGTAATGCTGCAGCCTACAGTTGTTGAAATTCATTTTTTTTCTCATTAATCTACACTCAGTACTCCATAATGACAACGTGAAAACAGAATTTTAGAAATGTCTGTAAATTTATTAAAAAGGGGGGGGAAACCCTGAAATATCACATTGGCATAAGACAGAGGTCTTCAAATGTCTCTTTTATGACTTGTGGACTTCAACTCCCAGAATTCCTCAGCCAGCATGCCTGTCTGAGGAATTCTGGGAGTTGAAGTCCACAAGTCATATAAGGGCCAAGTTTGAAGACCCTTGGCATAAGACAGTCAGACCTCTCACTCAGTACTTTGTTGAAGCACCTTTGGCAGAAATTACAGCCTTGAGTCTTTTTGGGTAGGATGCAACAGTCAGCCAAACCATATTATTATTATGGTTCATCACACAGTCAGCCAGATGTTCAGAGTGGATTTGGCATTTTTATCTACCTATTGAGTACTTCCCAAGGACTTGAGATAGGCAGATGTGGATGTTTGATGGTGTTACAGATATCAATGCAGGATGCAAGATGTTCCAAAGTAAACCCACCTTTTACAATTGACTGATATTGAATTTGTCAAGGCTCATGGTGTTCAAGTGGTGCTCCAGTGTTATTATTATTTTCTCTGTTGTTTTGCAATACATTGAGTGCTTCTGCACCGGAGAAAATTCCTTGTGTGTCTAACCACACTTGGCCAAATAAAGTGTTCTATTGTTCTATTCTATTGTTAAGTTACCTTGTCAGGTTCAGGTTCAGTCAGGGCTTCCTTTGGGGTCATTGTTGACTTTTCAGACTCCCCCAGTTCATGGGTGATTTCTATCTTCTGACTTAGCGACATCCTTGCTACTCTTCAGAAAGATGGATTCCATTGTAATCATAGTGGATTTGCCCTCCAAGGAGGTTAAATTCATTGCCTGCCATCAGTAGAAAAATGGAAGGAGGGTAGAAAAGAAAAAAAAAGAAAAAAGAAAAGGGAAAAGAAAAGACAAGGAAAAAGGAAAGGAAAGAACGCAGCTAGCTGCTTATCTTCCAAATTTCTTTCTTCTCTAGGCCAGGGCTTTTCAACCAGTGGTACGGGTACCACTTGTGGCACATTGGCACCTGGCAGGTGGTACATGACCATCCTAGAAAAGTGGTAGCGGGGGAGGGGAATGACCTGAACTGGTGGCAGCACCGCACAAGCCTGAGCGAGACATGGCTGGAGTTGCAGGGCTGTCAGGGATCAGCGGAAGTGCCAGGATCAGCGCCAGGCTCCAGCTGGAGCTCGATGCTGATTCCGGCGCTTTTGCTGAAATGTTGCAGCATCCCCAGGGTCTTGTGATTTACATTCAGATGCTTGGCAACTGAATCATATTTATGACGGTCACAGTGTCCCAGGGTCATGGGAAGTGACCAAAACCTGCTGCAACCACCCAGCAGACGGGGGGGAATAAAAACCAAACTCCCCCCACCCACCCCCACTGCCAATCCTCAACAGAAATGCTCACAGCAATGAAAACCTCGGACAGGAGGAAGAGCACTGTCGGGCGGGCAGGCAGGTGTCTTGCTTGGCTGTGGCTTGGGGGGCACTTTTTTCAGTGCCATTGTAACTTTGAACAGTCACTAAGTGAACTGTTGTAAGTCGAGGACTAACTGTACTTCATCACCTTTTTCTTTTCTTTTTTTTTTTGGTCATCAAGTTTTTGACACCTTGCTAGTTGACTGGTGGTACTCAGATGTTGCCATATTCTAAAAGTGGTACAATGGGTGAAAAGGTTGAAAAGCCCTGCTCTAGGCTACTGGAGCACTTGTTTACATGGTGTGACATACAACTCACAGCATGATTTTTGGCAGATGCTGTTCCAGTCTTTCAGTTCTGGAGCTTCTATGTTCATTTCTCCAACATGACAAACTGATTTCCTTTGACTTGATTTTGACCCTGTTTTTCTTTAACCAACACTTGCTACCCTTTGGCTGTTCTGTCCCCTCCCAATGAATAGCCTTAAAGAGGCTCAAAAGTCCAGCAGAAGCAAAGGCAGGCTTAATAAATGTGTTAAGGAATTTGTTGTGCAGAGGTCTCCTTGTGCTACCAAAGAGTTGCACAGACAAGGAAGGGTACTGAGAGCAGTAAAAAGTCACACAAGAAATACACTGAGTTCTAAAAGCAAAAAGTATTTTACTTTGAGGTGGTGTAAAGACAAAAATGCACAGTCAAAAAATAAACAGTCCAGGTCATAAACAATAGCAACAGTCCAAAGAGTAATCCAAAACTACAAAGTCTTCTTACCAGTCCAGAGGTCAATACACAGTTCAGGTTACAACAGTAGTAAACCAACAGCAGAGCAAAAACAGTAACAGTAGAGATCAGTGAATTCAGAGAGAGAGAGAAGCTACGTTCCTAGCTTCCTCTTATGGCCATGAGAACACTTACACACCCATTGGCCAATTAACAACTTAAAGACATAGCATTATGGTTAATATATTTTCAACCCAACATTGTAGGCTAACACCATATGCCTAACAAAATGGAAGCTGGTCTTTTAACAGTTAACTCTTTCCCAAGGTTTGAAACATATAGCACTTTTGTAATTACTGGGCGCTGTTCCAAGGTCTTTGGCAGACGGCCAGCAGCTTCAAAGTCCAGATGTAGTGAGGCAGACATGTTACAAATTTCAAGAACAGTTTGTAATTACACAGTACTCAAAATGCCAACAAATTGTTCACCACGCCTTTCCTGAGCAGCCACACCCCTTTTATACTCTGTAGGGTGTGGCCCTACATCTCTCAGCCATGCCTCCTGGGACGTTGCAATAGTTGCTGCTGCTGACGACGACGTATCCTACATCTTTCTCTTGCATCCAATAGGGGCTCCCCCTCGCTGCTTCCGGCCTCTGCTTGCTGTTCTGTTTCCTCCTCTGTTTGGCTGGGGTCCATAGGCATGTCAGCCACAGTCAGTTCTTGCTGATTCACCAGGGGATTCGACCCCTCCAGCACGTTGCTTGTGTCAGCTTCCTCCGAGTCATCCTCCGAGTCAGCATGCGAAGATAAAGCACCCTCCGGGGCCGGGGTGACAACATTGGCTCTGACAACCTGGAAGCAGTTTATTATTTTTTCCCCTTCATAAGAAGGACATGGCGTCGTCTACCTTTAGATACATCTGAAGCATCTAGTAACGAGATCAGCATTTTTTCCCTTTTCTGCTTTCCCACCAAGGACCACATGACATGAAAAAAACCCAAAGGCAGAAAACCAATTCTAGTTAAACAGTAAATGAATTCTGGCAGTATTTAAAACGCAAACGTATATACTCATATTTGATTTTTTTTTCTATTTTCTAAAAAAAATGTAATGAGGTGCAGGTGTTTCTGAGTCAATTTTGTTTATATCTCTCTCTGATTGGCTCCATTAATTTTTGTGCTAAAAAGTGGCAGCATGATGTTTTCTCTAAGAGGGAAAAGCAGGTGGTAGTAATTACTCAGACAGAACATGCTATGTTTTTGTGGTTTGGGCATATTTCTACATTTTCTATTTATTACATATGCTATGTGTGCATTCTAAAGGACCCCTCTGCTTCTTCTTACAAGCCTCAGCTTTTCCTTTACAGAATAACATTGATATCAACCTTGTTTCCACATCATACAGTGAAAACTATCACCCTCTTAGTCTTAATTTGTGGGTGACATCTAGGCAAAGCTATTATATGAAATATATAAAAGTTTTGAGTCCTTCTTTTCCTGGGATCACTTGAGAAAGACTATGAACATTCACCAACTGCCAGCAGGTGCAGATAGACTCAAAAGAAAGAATGCTTATCACCAGCACAATCAGATGTCATGATGGTATGTTTATTTTAACCAGGAAAGTCCATTGCTGTTATTAAAAGCATCAAGCTTTTCACCTCCCTTCTTCAACATTCAATGCTCCTCCAAGCCAATGCCTACTACTGTTCTTTCAAATGCTGTTGGAGGGAACTTGTGGGGAACAAAGAAATTCTGAGACCCCCATTTGCAACGCAATCTCCCTTGCTTGCTAAAAAGACCATTAGTTTGCTCCGCAGCGGGGAAAGAACATGGCCATTGAAAGAGACAAGGATTGCCGTAGCTGCAGAGGTTACCAAGACTAAAACCAGTTTGAGAAGTTCTATGAGGCATTATTCATTATGGTTTGCCAGTTCACGTTTTGGAAACCATTCCTTTCTCATGGACACGTTTAGATTTTAAGGAGAATTTGTAGGTGTCCTATGTTTCCTCCAATCTGATTGGCAGCCTTCTCTTTTGACAGTTGTGCAGCAACATGAAGGACCTGTTTCTTCCAGCAAACAAGGGAGGTAACTGTGAAGTTTAGAGGGCTGCAATCAAATTATTGGAATATGAAGGGAGGTCAAGTTGGGCATCAAATGCCAGTTGTGCTTTGGTCCATTTCTATGCTTTATGATAAATTTTCAGTTTCAGCAAACTTTTTCATCTATATATGACCACAATATCAATTTATATACCTGGATGATACTGCCCCAAAATACTGGAAACTAGAAGAATGGTTGGAAAAGATTTTTAATAGTTCAAGAAATATTCTTGACGGATTGAAGAAGAACCTTGGTATCTATTATATTGCAAGTCTTTGGCCCTTCCCCATAATTAAATCTAAAACCTGGAACACTAGTGCAAAAAGTACAATGTGCAAAGTGAATTCTACAAAGCAAAGTCAATATTTCAAATGTGCTTAGTTTCCAAAATGGATTCAGAACACAAAATCTCGCTTTTCTTGATGTCTTTGCTTCTGATGTCATAGATACATGTAGGTAAATGTATGCATATTTCCCTGTGTGATAATATATGTTGTTTCATGAAAGTTTATGCCATAAGTATTGGACAAGTTTTAAGATGTCCTAGGATCCTTTGCATATTTAGGGATTTCTTCAACTCTGATACCCCACTGAGGTAGGCAAATAATCTTAGTGTCCAGAAAAAGTTTAAAAAGAAGAAGTGTTCAAGACTTGTTCAAAACTAAGCATATCAGCCTGGGCACAACATGCCTGATGCCATCCTCAACACATGTTGGGACCAGCCTGTGACTGTATGTCTTCTAAACTATTGATTGGAAAAATCCATTAAGGTTAAAAAAGTAACTCCTAAATCAATGCCAGAACTATAGGAAAAATTACAGAACTGCGCACTGGATCCCCTTTTGTTCTAAAGCATATACCTTCTTTGCAAGTTGTCTTTGATTTGTCTGTGGAGGACACAATACCACACCGCTGCTTCACTTCACATTTAGAAGTTAGGTTTAAAGGGGCTGGGTTGAACCTTTGCTGAAGCAAAGACACCCTTCAAATATATGCACAGCCCGATAATGTTTTATTTTCATTAAGAGCATTAATAATACTGATTATTAAAGGCAATAACTGAAGTAAAGGATTCACTTTCTCAAACATTGCTCCCAAGTTGCTGTGATTGGAGCATCTGATGGTATGGTGCTTGCAAAGGTAGTTGTGATTTCAATGCGGTCATCTCGCAGTCACTGAATCAAATACTGTGCATCCCTGCCAAGCCACTTCAGAATAGTAGGATTATAAATAAATAATCACAAATATAATTTGGAAGAGGGAGTTGCTTTCATTTCTACCCAGCTGTTTATCTTGAGACAGAGCATCCCAGTGGTTTGAACTGGAGACAGTATAAGTGACAGAATCTTTATCTTGTTCTATCTAAACCAAGGCAAAACATAACCCTACTATGCATTACATCTTTGGGGCTCTTATTAAGGAATGACAGATGACAGGAGAAGGGCCATCTTTTGTTGATGATTAGAGCAAATTAGGCCCATCATTTCAGTATTGTTAATTATTGTTATAATTTCTCTTTCCTAACACCTTCTTTCACTTTATCATGCATATTATATATATTTTTTCATTTCTTTCCCTACTTTTAGTCAGACTCACTTCCTTCCTCTCACTGAATTTAAGGAAGTGTTGTTTTTTATTTTTGTGTCACTGGAGGTAAGAAAATTAGCGCCTTGATGGAAGGCACCCCATACAGAGTAGAGTCCCATTACAAAATTAAACACACTTGCTGTTACTGTGGTTACACCTCCACAACCCACAAAGGGCAAGGGCAAACCTTAAAAGAGGTATTGCAATTTTGAGTAATTTTATATCCCTTCCTCCCCTACGGATACCCTTAAATACCTTAAATACATTATCACAGGATGTTTCTTTCTGCATCTGCAAAAGGACATGCTGTGTGAAATTAATATCAATCCTTGTTTATCCTCATCATTCACTGCTTGTGTATTAAGGTGCTCGCTCCCTTTTTAAAAAAAAAAAAAAACAGGAACCAGGTGGCACGCTGAAAAATAGTACACAAACAGCTCATGGGTGATGTTTTCAAGGAAAAATTTTGACCTCTCAGATTGGTCTTATTAACAGCATGGGATTTGGGCTAAGCTTTGAAATGCGGCCATTCCTGTTTGCCTTTGATTCAAACATTTTTTTTCATCAACTATCTGGCGTAAGAAAGGGGTTCAGATTGGCAGAGGGTTTTAAATGTGAACATTTGGTGTGTCCCCCAAAGTCAGGGACCGTTCAGCAGGAATCAGTCTACTCTGATTTTCATTGAAGCTGTCTGAGTGGCCTCCCATGACAGACAGCTCTTCTTAGTTAACCTATCACAAGCAGAAAACTGCCTGAAGCTGCAACCTCCATCTCTTTTCTTCCCCTCACCCTTAAGGCCTTAGAGGTGCCACTGGACAACTTGTGGCCCCGAAAACACAGCTTGCATCCAGCCTGCTGTTTTGCAGGCCCGAAGACACTTCCAACTGCGTTATTCATAGTTGCCTGTTTCCACTGATGGAAACTGTTGGTGCTAGAAAATAAGGGAGACAAGCTTGTTGCCTTATTGAGGCCTTAAAAGGGCATCCTTATTGTGTAGTGGGTTCTGGAACGCAGAACAGCATAGGGGTTCTTTATTGGTGGTAGAAACTGTACTGGGGGAAATAGGGGTTACCTGTACCTTTATATAGCTGCCCAGGTACGCCCTCAGCCAATCAGTTTAAACCTTAGTTTCCCGCCAAAAACTAACCAGCCACAGCAGTTTCGGTACAGTGCCACCTGGTGGTATCGGCTTACTGTATCTCTTAAACCCCCATACATAACAATCCTTGCCAAAGACTATTTCAGGGGAAAGAAGTTCTTTGCCAGGTTTTGTTTTCCATATGATAACAAATAGATGCTTTATTTATTGTTCTACTTATTCATTCCTTAGATTTATATCTTAGCTATATTCCAAGATTAGAAGGCAACGTTTGTTAGCATTTCCTCTTCCATTCTTCTCCTCAGTTCTCTGTGGGGTAAATTAGATTAAGAGATAGAATAGAACAGAACAGAACAGAATAGAATAATAACTTTATTGTCACTTTGAATGTACACTAATCGGCATACATTAAAATGAAATTCCATTGCATACAGCTCTCAAAGGGTCACCACCTCCGATGTACACTACAGCACTGAAATAGGAGACTTGTCACTGGTCCCCAAAATTGTGGCCATCGCAGCATCCCTGCAATTCATATGATCACCATTTGGGACCTTCACAGCTTGCTTCCGACCAGCACTGGGAAAGCCAGCAGGAAGTCACAAATGGTGTTCATATAACATCATGCTCAACACCCACAGTAATTTACTTAATGACTACAGCTGATGTCATAAATTGGCCTGCTTAATGACCACCTTACTTTGATGCCAGTCGCAACTGTGGACAGAAAGTGAGGACTTACCTGTACATTGAAGGTTAAAAAATACTCCATGCTATAGCTATAATCACGTCACCACATGGTCTAAGAAGAGCCTGGGTGATCAGATTATGTTTTCATCCAACTTTTCAGGAGGACTGGGGAAAAAAAGAACAGGGAATGCAGATAGAATGAATCACTCTTCAGAAGGGATCAGTGGGAGAGAGATTTTCTTTCTGAAATTTAGTTCTCTAGATGAAGAACTGCTGGCACTGAGGTGGGTTGTACTGTGCAAGGAGTAGTAAAAATGTCTTTGCCTGAAGCCTGGCAAGCTTGATCAGGGAGGCTTTAAAACGAATCCTATGGAGGATGAAGAAGAACATTCTGAAAATAAAACCCACAGACAGAAACTTGTGCACTATTGAAAAAAGTAGGGGTGTTGTTACAATGGGGACTTTAACACTAAGGCAAATACGGTCCTGTTAATCCATTGTTCCAGCAGAAATTAGCTCAGAACCTGTTTATCACATAGGTTCTTTCACCTTTGATAACTCTCGCGGTGGACATACTTTAAGGAGAAAAGATAGCATTTCAAAATCTTTTACAAAAACGTTTGCTTCTGCCTCTGCTCAGTGATTGTTATACATCTCCAGAATTTGAGGGGATCCCATTAGGTAGTCCTCGATTTACGACTGTGGCTTTAGGGACCGTTATACTGAAGTTACAACGGCACTGAAAAATGTGACTTCAACAAGTCCTCACACATACGACCATTGCAGCATCTCCACGCTCACAATTCGGGCACTTGGCAACCGGCATGTATTTGCGACAGTTGCAGCATCCCGGGATCACGTGTGATCACCATTTGCAATCTTCCCATTTGGTTTCTTGACAAGCATAGTTAATGGAGGGGGAAGCCGGATTCACTTAACGACCGCATGACATATGGTTCACTTAACAACTGCAGTGATTTGCTTAACAATTCTGGCAAAAAAAAGTGCAACTCACTTACCAATCACCTTGCTTATTAATGGAAATTCTGGTCCCAATTGTGGCTGTAAGTCAGGGACTACTTGTACTGGGATTTTCTGTTTATTTCTCTCTTTGTTTCCTGACAGCATCACATGATGCTCACCAAGCCAGAAGTAAACCTCCAAGCTCAATGATACTAATCCTTATATAAGACTCTATACCTTTGAATTCTAAAACTTTGGTGCCGTGAGCCTTCGGTCAACAATTCAAGAGCTTAGAATTAATCATACTTTCCCCTCTGAAGTCAATTTGGATTGTCCCTTCTGTCTTTCTGGAAAACTTTGAGGCTATGTCTCCAGGAGTGGGAAACTCCCAAAGTGATGCAATGGATGGTCTCTGTACAGTCATGTCAGACTCTAGGGGGCGATACTCATCTCTGTTTCTTAGCAAAGGATTGTCCAAAGACATTTCCATGGTCATGTGGCCAGCATGACTATATGCTGAGGCCGTTGGTGGGATTCAAATAGGTGAACAACCGGTTCTCTGTGTGGATGCCACTTCTGGAAGTCCATTCTGGGCCTGGGTAAGAAAAAATGAGCTACCAGTTTGGCCAAAGTGGAGCGAACTGGCTGAATCTCACCACTAGCCGAGGTGCATGGAGCACTGTTACTTTACCACCAAAGTGGTACCTATTTTTCTACTCACATTTGCATGCTCTTGAACTACTACCACAGGTGGGCAGGAGCTGGGGCAAGTAACAGACCCCATCGCAGGTCACTTGGGTCTCAAACCTTCTCTGTCAGCTTTCCAGCTGACAAGCTCAGCGTCTTTAACTGGTCTATTGAACCCCTAAATAAGTTGATTTTCAGAATAACATTTTGGTGGCTACTGCTGTCATTGGAGGACAAGGGGACAGAACACTTGCTCTAGTTTCACTTTCACTGAACCGCTCCATGCGATATTGTAGGGTTGCTTTGCCAGCCTGGGGGAAAAAAACCAACCCCTTTTCAATCTTTTTTTTTTGTGGTCTCCCATCCAAAGACAGAAAATTGCATCCCCTTTCAGCTGTTTCTATGGTTTTCACAAGATTAAGCAGTGCTTAATCAGTTTGCCTTTTTATAAAGGAAGATTAGCAGGGCTACTGTAAAATTACGATGCATTTCGGAGAAAATTGCAACACGTTTAAGCTGATTTCTGGGTGAAAACACACAAACCTTCTTCACGGGAAAATGTAAGCAGATGGCGTTAGAGGCATCCCTTGTTTTCTCATTTATTGGTAAACAAATACTCTAAATTAAAAGCCACAATTGCCCTCTATGACATTTAGAATAAAGAAGTAGGATAATTTGGCAAAAAGGAAAAAGAAATGAAACTTAGATGGGAAATAAATCACAGGGACGTAGGTTTCTCAATCAGATATGACCTAAATACAGACAACATAGGTGGTGGCTGATTTGGGGTCTAGATCGACCTTCAGTCCTCAAAAAATCCTGAACATGATTATGTCTTCTATTATCCCCTGGTATTGCTACATCAATTATCCACACTTTCTTCTTTTCAACCATCTTTAAATCTGTTATGTTATGAGCGAAGACTTTGTCAGTTTGCATTCAGACATCCCACAATAGTTTAACCTGTCTGTAAAATGAGGACCCAGATTGTTGGGGGCAATATGCTCACTCTGTAAAATGCTCAGAGAGGGTGTAAAGCAGGGGTCTTCAAACTTGGCCCTTTTATGACTTGTGGACTTCAACTCCCAGAATTCCTCAGCCAGGCACCGATGAAAGTACCTCACCATAATCAATAGTAATTTCTACCTGGTTAGGAAGGGTTTTTTAAAATTTCTTTTTGTTATTTTGGAGCTGACTGCAATGTTTGATGACGTGAACTGCAGCTTCCAAAAGTTTATTTATTTTAATAAAATATTTGTGTGTATAATTATGGAAGGATCATAATCACCAATATATATATATATATATATATATATATATATATATATATATATATATATATATATATATGTGTGTGTGTGTGTGTGTGTGTGTGTGTGTGTGTGTGTGTAATAAATATATATATGTGTATGTGTGTGTGTGTGTGTACACATACACATATACATATACATATACATACATACATTCACACACACACACACACACATATTCATTGCAGAAGACATTGAATTTAATATATTTCAGAAGAGTAATATATGCTGATTTGTATGGCAATAATCATACTGACCGATTCTGATTTTGTTTTTCATTAAAGGGATAATTAGATAATATGAAGATAGAACACTTTGTAGAATTGAGAGAATATATTTTTTCAAGATTTAAATCAAGGATTATTAATATTGGATAACACAGACTCCTCTAACTGAGAGCCCTCTATCCAAGTTAGGACTACAATTCCAGTGTTCCCAATGAGAATATTATACTACCTGGGAATTCTAACTCCACACTTATGCATGGCTTTTGATGTAGGGCAGAGAGCTAGTTTGATGTAGTTATTAAGGCACTAGACTAGAAACCAGAAGACTGAGTTCTAATCCTACCATAGGCAGAAAGCAATAGGTGACTTTTTTGCCCATTCAATCTCTTTCAGCCCTAGTACAGAGGCCATGACTGCTGAAATCTTGCAAAGAAAACTGAAGGAGCTAATTCAGGCAGGCACCAAGAGTTAAAGATACAGCGCATCATCATCATCATCATCATCATCATCATCATCATCATCATCATCATCATCATCATCTAGGGCATATTGGTGTGACCTATGAGGGATTATTGTTTGTAATAGCTGGAGAAAGGCTATCTTCCTTCTTGTGTTGCATACAAGATGAACCCTATGAGTGAGCATGTTTAAAAATATGGCATTGCTTTTAGATTTTGCACATTGCACAGATTTGTTTTGCTTTTGTGATAGCACAGTAGGCCTCTGATGAACATTTCTGTAACACATTTAGTTGCACTGACATCTAATGAGTACAGTAAGGCTTTTCTGTCTGGCTTTCATAATACGGTTTAAGGGGCTGAATTATTCTTTTGTTCTTAAATCTCTTTTTGTTAATATAGGTTTGCATTGAGTCATATTTTTCTTCTTTTGCTGTTTGTAAAGCAATAGTTGCAGTGACTAATTCATCCCTTCAGTTGGTTTGGAGGGCAGAAGCAACTGCCCAGTGTTGATGGGACTATTTAAAAAACAAAACACAAGATGTCTGATGTGATTGTATGCTCACATCCCCACCCTCACATGTCATTTGCTGCATTCCCAACACACAAGAAAAAAAATGAGGCTTTGATAATATGGTTGCAGTGGCTACTTTGATCTTATTTTACTGTTGAGATAATTGTTACATTCAGTAGTCCATGATCAACTTCTCATAATCTGGCAAGACCTATTGCCAAAGAGCTTCCAGTATACCCGCTTGCTTTGACTATGCCCCTCTTTGTGTATTTATCTCTTGCTTCTCTCTGCTTAAGATCTGCAGGAGAAACCCTTTTAAAATTATCTTGATTTTGGAAGCTCATTTATCAGGCATACACCACTGGGTCTTCTCCCAAGTTTTTGTGGAATGAATTTGCCCAAGGACTTTTTTAGAATAGAATAGGGGCCTTGGAGATCTTCTAGCCCAGCCCCTTGCTCAAGCAGGAGGACGTATACCATCTTAGACAAGTGACTGTCCAGTCTCTTCTTAAAAATCTCCAGTGATGGTGCGTCCACGATTTCTGGAGGCAACCTGTTCCACTGGTTAATTGTCAGGAAGTTTCTCCTTAATTCCAGATTGCTTCTCTCTTTGATCAGTTTCCAACCATTGTTTATTGTCCTGCCCTCTGGAGCTTTGGTGAATAACGTGACCCCCTCTTCTTTGCAACCCCCTCTTCTTGGTGACAGCCCCTCTTTCCAGCCTCCCTCTCAATTTTATAAGAGCATTGATCTAAGATGTACACTCTAAGGGTTTTGGTTTTAAATTTCGGGCTACTTCTAGTTGTTCTTACGTTAAGGCATCCTTAGATTCCAACTAAACAGAATGCAGGATAACAATGAAATAAGTCAATAAACTGTTATGTTGTAGCTGCCGTGTGGACACAAGGAAGAGACAGGGTACACGAACTGTTCTTTTTATTGATTACATAATGGAAGCCCAGTACTACCCTCGTCGACCCCTTATATACTACTGATGCCCCGCCAGCTGACCAACCCGATTACTCTATTTTCCCGCCTGTCAGGTAACACCCAACCTGGTGTCGTATATTTCCCACCAGACAGGTTTACCTATCACATCATCTGGGTGATGTCAGTGATGTTAGGTTGGCTCTGCCAGTCAAGCATCCTACATACACGACACCCCTTCCCCCCAACGAGAATAATTACTATCCAATCATAACACCAACAATCTCATCCAGTTATGGTCTCACGTAATCCTTAAGATAGGCTGGAGTTTTGTGGGTTCTGACAGGGTACCTTCCCGACGGCTGCCCGGCCTCTGTATTAGCTGGCTTACTGTCCACAACATTCTTTCCATGTGAGGACTCTTCCCGCACTGACTGTTTTAAAGTCCCTGTGTGGTCTGTGGCAGATTCCTGATTAGGCTGTCCGGCTGTGACTACTTTGCTGCCAACTTCAGTTGCTTCTTACCTAAGCCGAGGTGCTGTTACGTTTGGTACAGAGAAGACCGCCGTCGGTACTGGTGGTTGTAGACCCTCCGCCAAGTCCACTTGTGGTTCACTGATTGGCCTTCCTTCCATCTCTGAGTGAACCACTTGTTGTTGAGGTTGTTGAAGTTGCAGACTCTTGGGTACCCGCTTCCTAAGTTGATCGATATGTTTTCTGATCTGCCTTACCCCTTCCCCCTCAACAACATAAGACAAAGGTCCCGTTTTGTCAACCACCACCCCTTGCATCCACTTGTCACCCAGTCCATAGTTCCTGTACCAAACTAATTCCTCCACAGACAGTTCCCTAGCTGTGTTGGGTTGTTCCGCCTCTGCAGTCACCCTGTCTGGGTGTAGTCTGTCCAATCTTGTGTTAAGTCTTCTACCCCAACGCAGCTCAGCTGGGGTCTTACCCATGGCTGTACATGGAGTTGTGTGTTGAGCCAATAGAAATTGTGCCAGTCTCTGATGCCAGTTGCCCACTATAATTTGTCGCAGTGCATCTTTCATTGATCTTACCATTCTCTCTGCCAATCCGTTACTGGAGGGGTGAAAGGGTGCCAATGTTGCATGTCTAATCGAGTTGGCCCTGATAAAATCCTGAAATTCAGTAGATGTGAATTGAGGACCATTATCAGAAACAATTACTTCCGGTAACCCATGTGTGGCAAAGAGCCCCCTCAGCACCTGTATGGTCTTGGCAGATGTCATACTTTTTACAGGCACCACCTCTAACCATCTAGAATAACTGTCCACCACTACTAAGAATGTTTGTCCCTGGAAGGGTCCCGCATAATCTATATGTACCCTAGACCACGGGTTGTGCGTTGTCTCTCACCTGTGTACAGGAGCACGTGGTTGTTCAGGTCTGGATCTTTGGCACTGGTAGCAACTTGCCACTTGTTCTTCAATAGCTTTATCCAGACCTGGCCACCATAAGTAACTCCTTGCCAATGCTTTCATACGTACAATTCCCGGGTGATCCTCATGTAAGTCTCTCAAGACCTTTTTTCTGAATTTTTCTGGTATTACCACTCTATTTCCCCATTATAGGCATCCTTTGTTTGAGGACATCTCATTCCTCCTCACAAAATAAGGCTAAAAGTGTGATCCAGGGTTTTTCCCTTGACAACTGGATTGTACCCACAGTACCACTCTGCTGAGCACTGCATCACTCACTGTACCCGATGCAATGTCCCTTGCCTTGAGAGGGCATTCAAGGAGTTCTTGTATGGCTAAGATTTGGCTTACTGGAGCAGGATCTGGGTCATTGGATGGTAAAGGCAACCTACTTAATGCGTCAGCATGTCCCATCTCCTTCCCCAGCCTGTAAATCATTTTGAACGTATAGGCAGAAAGGAATATTGACCATCTTAACATCCTTGGGGACATGATTTGGGGTGTTTGTCTGTCTGTTGTGAAAAGTCCCAGCAAGGGTTTGTGGTCTGTGAAAATGGTAAACTCTCTTCCATACAAATATTCATGCAAGTATTGCTAATGCTTCTTTATCAATTTGGGCATAGTTCCTCTCTGCCCTAGACAACGTTCTGGAATAATAAGCAATGGGTTTCTGCAACCCATTTGCTTCCAAATGGCTTATTACAGCTCCCACTCCATAAGGGGATGCATCACAAGCTAGGCAGATGGGCTTGTTTTCAATGAAATGTGTTACTGTGGAACTACTGGATAGTAACTGTTTAAGGTTCTCAAAACTATTGTTGTAAACCTTATTCCACGTCCAAGGTGTTTTTTTATCTAACAGCCTGTGTAAGGGTTCAGCTATAGCAGCCTTATGCGGAAGGAATGTGTGATAAAAATTAATTAGCCCCAAGAAGGCTTGTAGTTCTGCCTTATTCTTTGGTGCAGAAGCCATTTTTATTGCCTTAATTTTTGATTCAGTAGGGTGTATGCCTTGGGCATCAATTTTATAGCCCAAGAACTCCATGGATGCTACCCCTATGGAACATTTCTCCCTTTTAAGTTTAAGGCCAGCTGCTCTGAATCTCTCCAAGACAGCTTCTAACCTGCTAGCTAAATTTTCCTCATCCTCCCCAGCAATTAATACATCATCAAAATAGGGACATACCCCAGGAATACCTTTCAATGCTCTCTCCATCACTTCTTGAAAAATACCTGGGGCTGCTGAGATTCCAAATTGTAATCTGTTTACCTTGAACGCCCCCTTGTGGGTAACAATGGTTTGGGCATGCACAGTTTCCGTAGCCACTGGTAACTTCTGGTAAGCTTGCGTTAAATCTAACTTCGCAAAGATGGCGCCGGACTGCACAGCCGAGAGGACATGCTTCACCGTCGGGACCGGGTAAGTATGCGGATTTATAGTTTTATTTAGAGTTGCCTTATAGTCTGCACAGATCCTTATCTCCCCGTTGGGCTTGAGGGGGGGTGACAATGGGGGTTTGCGAGGGCCCTCCTTCTACCGGCTCTAACACCCCTTGGCCTACTAACTTTTCCAGTTTGCTCTCAATTTTGTGTTTGAGAGTGAATAGAACTCTCCTGGCCTAATGGGTAAGACCTCAGGATTTAAATTAAATTTAATGGGGGCCCCAGTGTATTTTCCCAGTGTCCCATTGAATACATCTGCAAATTTTTTGCAGACAGATTCGAGATCCTTTGACTGAATTGAATTTATTCCTCCTAACCAAATTCCTAGTGCCCCAAACCAGTTAAGCCCAATTAAACTAGCTCTTCTCCCCTCAGTTACCAGTAGTTCCAACGGGCCCTTAAACTTTTTGTAACACACTTCTATTGTGGCCATGCCCATTAATTTAATCGGTGCCCGTTGGAAATTTGTTAACTGAATGGGAGTGGGTTTAAGGTGGATCCAGTGGCCATTTTTTTGCAATTGCAGATAATGTCTCCCAAGAAATTATGGAGACTGCAGCCCCGGAGATGATCTCCATTTTGCAGGGAATTCCCTGCAAGAGGACCTCAACTCTGATCTTTGGGCCTAATAATTGGTGAATGGAATAACGGACCCCGGATGCCACCCTTTTCCCACGGTTACAGGTTAGTGCTTGGGGCCTGAGGGGCTCAGAGCCGCGGCGCAGGGTTTTTGAGTTACCTGGGGCCCATGCTTCTAAGTAATGAAGGCTGTCATGGACTTGGCTCCGGCAGATGGACTGAATGTGACCCATCTTGCCACATGCGTGACACTTGGCACAGCAGAATTTGCACGATGCCCTGGAGTGGGGTCCCCCACAGCTGTCACATTTTTGCTCCGCGTCTTGGCAACTGTTGTTTCCATCCCTCTGTGGTCTCGCTTTTGTTGTTGCTGGTCTCCTTTGTCGTCCTGCATTGTCGTGGCGATCGCTCCGAATCGGTGTCCTCTCGAACCTCTGTGTTATTTCATCGATCTCAGCTTCGCAATCCAGCTCTCCCACCCCACCTTCCACAATACTTTGTTGATGGATTGATCCTCTCTCAGCATTGCTATTTCGGGGGGGATCTCGCAACTGGGTGTCCTCATGGGTCATTAATTCCTCCATGACCTGCAGCAGAGTTCCGGTGGGCTTTGCGATTACTTTGTTTTGTAACCGCTCGTCCCTCAGTCCAAAGACTATTCTGTCTCGGATCCTGTTCTCCAGGTCTGGGAATGTGCATCTGCAGGCAGCTTCACACACAGCAGCTACGAAATCTGTCAGGGATTCGCCCGGTAGTTGGTTCCGACACATGAATTTCCTTCTCCAGTATAGTTCTGAATGATTAGGTGTAAAGTGTTGGCTCAGTTTCCTTGTTAATTCAGCGTAAGCGACTGATGCCACAGCAGTCGGGTGACACAGTGACCTGGCTATCTTATAGACTGCCGGTCCACTGAGGGATAGTAATGCAGCTGCTTTCTTTCGGTCTTCCGTGATGTTATTGACCATCAAGTATCCCTCCACTTGTCCCACATGGGCTTCCCACTCTTCTGGGTGATGCACGTCAAATTCTCTTACCACCCCAAGGTTCGCCATTCTGTTGTCTTCTTGACAGGATTCTTTTTTAACTCCCACTTCACACTGCTGCACCTCCGCTTTTTGCGCCTCTCTGCTCTTTGCAGAACTCACTTGTTCTGCCCGCTTTTCCAGTGTTTGGCTCACAGCGCTTTCTGGGATCCCACCTTCGTCGCCACTGTTACGTTGTAGCTGCCGTGTGGACACAAGGAAGAGACAGGGTACACGAACTGTTCTTTTTATTGGTTACATAATGGAAGCCCAGTCCTACCCTCGTCGACCCCTTATATACTACTGATTACCAACCCGATTACTCTATTTTCCCACCTGTCATGTAACACCCAAACCGGTGTCGTATATTTCCCACCAGACAGATTTACCTATCACATCACCTGGGTGATGTCAGTGATGTTAGGTTGGCTGTGCCAGTCAAGCATCCTACATACACAACATAAACCAACAACTCATTTATGCCTCAGCCTAGCTACAGGTACTACATAAGCCAGTTAATGATAGGGCTCACTATTCCAGAAAGCACAATCGCATTAGCCACTTCCCCTTTCTTTCAATTGTGCATTTCTAACTCTGCAACTTCCACATTAAATCTGCAGCTATTGTTGCCAAGATTGCCTGTTAGATAACCCTGCTCAGATTCCCTATTCTTCAGGCTCCTGGCTGATCATGTCAGTACTTGGAAATGAATTCAGGCCAGTTACACTGTGTGGTACAAAACTGTCTACAATTGTAAGTGTAGGTGTTTCTAGTTCCGTTTTTATCTCATTTGAAATTGAAATATGTTTGCAATGTTTGAATGTGGGAAGATTAATTATCACCTATGTTTCTAGATGAAAAGCAGTAGAAAAATCCATCTCTGTTTTTAAGAGTCACGTTGTCAACAGAAAACCATAAAGGCTTTTCAGCTAAAAAGTAATAAGAAATGAAAAGCAAATTTTATTGCAGGAGGAGGGAGGGAGAGGAAGAAATGGAACAAAGACATCATTTTCTCTGAGCAAGAGTGAGTAAAACCTGTTCTTGAAATTGATGGAACCTTTGGAAAGACCTCTGTTATTATAAGCCATCTTTGGAAAGCTTTTTGATGGGTCAACTATTAATGTTGTCAACTGGGTAAATAATGTTGATATCCCAAATGGTGTAATTGTTCTGCGGAAGGAAAGTATGAAATTGGCTCACAAATCTGTCAAATATAGAATACATTTTTCCTCAAAACTCTTTGGAATTCCTTTTCAATTTGATCATCTGTTCCAGAAAAAAAATAAACCTTAATTTTTATTTAATTCTACTTTATCTGTCTTATTTATACACCGTCACCCATTCCCTAAGGAATGGAATCAAAATCACTGGAATGTTATAATCAGGGCTTTTTTTCTCATAGAACACTCAGAATGGAGTTCCAGCACCTTTTTTGGATGGAACCTTGTATGGTAGGCAAGGCGGGTTGTATGACATGTGTGAGTTCCAGCACCTTTTTCTTTTACAAAAAAAGCACTGGTTATAATGAAATCAACACACCAGGTACCCAATTAAACTTTATTTTAGTAATTAGAATTATGTATAGCAAAAACAAAAAGGATAATTGTGGACAAGTCACAAATATAGTATATCTGATTTATGTAATCTAATATCCCATCATGAGAGCTAACTCACTTAAAAAGTCAATCATGCTGGAAATGATCAGCGGAAAAAGGAGAAGGAGCCACCCTGGAACCTGTTGGATGGACACTATAAAGCAGCGGTCCCCAACCTTTCTGGCTCCTTGGACTGGCGGTAGGTATGTAGGGGATGGGTTTGCGTGCACAACCTAATCCCTTGCATGCTTCACATGCTCACCCCTGCTTGTAGCAGGGTTCCCAATGGGGACCCCTGCTACAAAGGTTGACACTGGATGACCATGGTGTATCTGAAGGAGGTGATGCAAGACAGGGGCATGGAGAAGGCTGATCCGTAGAAAGGCAGAGGGTTGGACATGATTGAATGACTGTTAGTGATGGATATCCCAGCTCGGTGTTGGAGGCTTTGGAAAAACAGCCACTCCTCATTGCAGAAGCAATCCTAGAGAATTGATGGTGGGAGCCCACTGCCTAAGGAGAAATGACTAGTGGTGGGGGAGTGGCCAGGGACCACATGGGGAGGGAATTGCAGAACAGTGCAGGAACAGATAGGAGCAAAATAAAGTTGTGACTCCTACTTGACATGCCATGATGGCATAACCTAATCCAGCATGGCACATCTTGCATGGCACATCTTGGCCCAGCACAAAAGGAGAATGTCTTCTCAGGTTTTCCCATCTGTGGCAGGATGATGGGGACACATCAATAAAGCTCTGTGAACAAATCTGGTATAATAATAATAATAATAATAATAATAATAATAATAATAATAATAATAATAATAATAATAATAATAATATAAATAGTAGTAGTAGTAGTAGTAGTAGTAGTGAGTGGTACTCATGAAAGAACAATGAGGTTTTCTTGCCTATCTGAGAAAAAATCCCTCATGCTTGAGACCTGGTTGAATATGTGCATCATGATAGACAAGTTGAGTTTTAATATTTTTAGGCCATTTGTAGATTACCATGTATTAGTTCTGACACATAGATATATTCTACAGCAAATGCTACTATTTATACATATTCTCTTTAAGAATGGAGTCATATATCTATATCTAGCGATAAGACACACAGAGAAGGATTCCTGATGTTTAAACATAATGCTGGAGTAGCATTCAGTTTGGTTCTGGCCTGAGACTTTGGACAGCTGTTCCCACAATCCCTTGCCCTTAGCCAAGCTAGATGGTTTAATGGGAGTTGAAAACCAACACATCTGTTCAATTTCAGAGTCCAAGGCAATTTGCTCTGGTCTCAACATTTAGGGCAGGGATGTCAAACTCAATTTCATTGAGGGCCACATCAGCATTGCGGTTGCCCTCAGGGGGCCGGGTGGGCGTGGCCAGGTTGGGCGTGGCCTACTGGGTGGGCGTGGCTAGAGTGCATATGCCCTACTGGATGGGCGTGGCCAGCTCTACATCGTTGGCATCAAGGGTGCCTATGGGGGCCTGGGCAGGAGTGGGACAGATCTGAGGGTCTCTGGCAGAAGGAGGGTCTCTGGGCCAGGGCCAAGGCAGTGGGGGCCGTTCCCTCACTCTTTCCAGGATGGCTTCGCGGGCCGCATGAAACCACTTCGTGGGCCGGATCTGGCCCCCGGGCCTTGTGTTTGACATGTCTGATTTAGGGCAAGAAGGCAGCTGAGACCTGGAAAGGAAGACAGGGCTGAGATCAAAGCCACTGCAGATAATGAGGTCATTGGCCAAGTCTGCAGAAGGACTGTGTTTCTCCCACCTTGCTATAGCCCTGGTCAAGAACTGGTGAGCTATTGAAGAAATTCTTAATCTATTGTTTTGCAATGCCTTGTGTGATCCTAATTAAAGCATTACCAGACGATGGATATATTTCTTTTTTGCATGGACTAACACAAGCATTCTGTGTCGCATTCTGTCTTCACAGCCTGGGGAAATTGAAAGAATTTACCTGTCCACAGTTTTGAATAAACCTAATCTAAGATATACTTCAAAGTTCCTGTTCAAGCATATTTCTTTATGCTTGTCTTTTCTTTAGGAATGTCTGCCATTATTGGATTTTAAAATAAGTATTTGTATTTGAGAGATGGGACTGTTTTCCTGCTATCCAAATATTTATGTATGGGCTGGGGAGCGGTACAACCTGACACAACTGTAGCTTAACAGGATTTTATAATTCTGTGCACACCAGCATCTTTTTCATTTGCGCCAGAAAAAAAAATGGCAATATATCTCAGAATCTTGTGTTTTGTTTTTGTCTTACACACAATATATAGTTAGAAGGAATGCAGCATCTACTATCAACCAAACAGCACATACAGTAGGTCATTCTGCTCACAGCTGCCGTTATGAAAACTTTTTTCTTTCCTCAGTCCATCTCATTCTTAAAAGTATTTAAAGGATTCTTTCTTAGCCCCTATTCATTCTCTCTTACTCCTGAAGGGTGACAACCCAGGGTGACCCTGTGCTCCCACTTCAGTTGTGAAAAATATACAGTCCCTTCACCTGTAAGGTAAAGGTAAAGGATCCCCCGCACATGCGTGCTAGTTGTTTCTGACTCTAGGGGCCGGTGCTCATCTCTGTTTCAAAGCCGAACAGCCAGCGCTTGTCCGAGGACATCTCCGTGGTCATGTGGCCGGCATGACTAGACGCCAAAGGCATACGAAACACTGTTACCTTCCCACTGTAGTGGTCCCTATTTTTCTACTTGCATTTTTAGGTGCTTTCGAACTGCTAGGTTGGCAGAAGCTGGGATGAGTAACAGGCGCTCACTCTGTTACGCGGCACTCGGGATTCAACCCGCCAAACTTCACCTGTAACATGTGGCAAATACTCTCCTTTCTTAGTTAAAACAGATGCCCCTTGCTTGCCATCAAACAAATCGCCCCAAATTCACTGCAACTTTAGTAGTGACGATCCCTAAGTCCTACACTTAGTCTACTCAACTTCCTTTTGGGATTTGCACATGGTATGAAAACAGAAAACGCCTTTGTGAGTAAAAACGCTTTGCTCCTTTGGCTACAATCATTCCATTTCCCAGTCTTTTTTTTCCAGCCACACTGGGCTTTGCAAGGTTAATCCAGATGAAGTCAGAGTCAAGCTGCCTCTCATTAAAAGACATGAAATATCCCGATTTTTATATAATGTTGATTCTGAAACAAAATCTTTGAAACAAAGCAAGAAGAAAACATTTGATGCTCTCTCTCTCTCTCCACCCCACTTCCTTCTCTCTGTCCAACTGACCTCACAGGAGTATGGTTGTGAGAAAAAAGGGGGAGAGCTAGAATTAGGTATGTTTGCTACTTGAGTTATTTAAAGATTGGGTATAAAATAAAATAAAATAAAATATGTTGTACAAAAATATAAACCTGCCATAACAATAAGTTGTAATTTTTCAGATCCTATAATCCTATCAGTGCAGCAAGACTTCTGTTTAAAGCAAAAGGAGGAACAGAATAGCTGGTCTATTTTGTTTAAAAAAAATACCCACTAGAACCGGAAAACTTATACACAGTTTTAAAAACACTGGGGAATGAGGAAAAAAGTTATCACTACATGGGCAGAAGCTGCCATCTTATTGCACATCACAGATGGGCAAATAACTCAAGGTAGCAAAACATGCCTTATTCTGGTTCTCCTCCTATTTTCTCATAACAATACACCTGTGTGGTGGGTTGGAGAGGGCGATGGGAGGGAAAGGGAGAGGGAAGGAGAGAGAGAGAGAAGAAAACCAAATGTTTTCTTCTTGCTTTGTGTTGTGTACTGCGTTCGTTGTGCAGGGATGAGGACGAGGTGAGTGAGTTCAGCAAAGATCATGGTTTATTGCTTGCAGGATCTGAACTAGAGAACAGGGCTGCAGCTGCAGCAATTTATACCTTGGCCCCTAGGCGGCAGCCAATAGGTTTGAAGCAACCTATTGCCGCCCTAGGGGCAACCAATAGCAGCGCTGGAGACGGGTTGTCTGAGATGCTGTGAGCCGTTAGCTAGCTCCCTGCTTTAGCTACCTACCAGCCGTTACCACGTGGTGTTAACAAGCAAGCCCAATACATTATAATACGATACGATACGATAATCTTTATTGTCTGTCAGGACCCACCCCAAACCACGTCTTAGGAAGACAAAAACTCTTGGAGTCAGGATTTTAGTTCAAAAGAAATCTTTACTATGGCGTGCTCGGTTGTAGGAAATGAGACAGGGCTTAATATTTCCACGATGTAAACCCTTATAAAGAGTTCCCGGTTTAACCCCCCTTAATCCCCATTTGGTCAGTCCCCCCCCATCCTTCCTCTCGTATCATCCATCTCGTGGGAAAGAGGAAGCTAGGACCCTTTTGTTTATTGCTGTCTACCGTGACAAAACCCAGATGCTAACCCCCCCTTTTGTTTCCCCAGTTCAAAAGGCTTCTCCTTTCCTTTGAAATTTCTTCAGGACTGCTCTGACTAGTTTGATATGTTCCTCTTTGGTTTCTGTGAAGATAAGGATGTCATCGAGGTAAACCAGGACCCCCTTATATAGGTGCTCTCTCAGTACGTCATTAATTAATTGCATAAAGACTGCGGGGGCCCCTTGCAGTCCAAATGGCAATACTTTGAATTGATAGCACCCCATTGGGCAGTTGAATGCAGTTTTCCATTCGTCTCCTTCCTTAATCCTAATATGGTAGTATGCTTCCCTCAGGTCTAGTTTGGTAAAGATCTTTCCTTTCGATAGGTGGGATAGCATATCCTTCATTAGGGGAAGGGGGTATAGATTACATTCACTAATTGTATTTAGGTTCCGGTAATCTACAACCAAACGAAAGGAACCATCCTTCTTCTCCCTGAACAGAACCGGGGCGGCTACTTTGGGTTTGGCGGGCTCAATAAATCCTCTTTCTAAGTTTTTCTTTATGAATCTTTCCATTTCTGCCATTTCCCTTGGGCTCATGGCATACATCCTGGGTTTTGGGAGTTTTACCCCAGGTTTGAATTCTATGGTGCAGTCTGTGGGGCGGTGGGGGGGGAGCTCATCTGCTCTTTCCTCACTGAAAACCTCAGCCAGGTCCCTGTATTCCTCCGGTATCTCTGTTAGCCCCTTCTCTTCCCCCACTGCTGCTTTTTCCTCCCTCTGGGTTGGGGGGGTGTTTGGGGGTTTTACGTTTTCCTGTTCCCCTTTTGGGAAGTTGAGTTCTGCAGTCCTCCAGTTTATCCCGGGGTTCCATTTCTTCAGCCATTCCAGTCCTAAAATCATTGGGCATGCCATGCCTGGGGCCACTATAAATGTTATGTCTTCCTCATGGGACCCCAGGGACATGTGGAGTGGTAGAGTGGCTAGGGTAGCTGGTCCCCCCCCTGCTATAGACCCGTCTAATTGACTGAAGGAGATTGGTTGTTTTAGCCTCCTCACTGGGATGCTCAGTTCCTCCACCAGTGTTGGGCTGATGAGGCAGCGGATGCAGCCAGAGTCTATCAAAGCTTTTATTTCATTTGCTTTTGGTGCAGAGGAAGCTAATATAGTTACTGTCTTAAGTATGGGTGGAAGAGGTCCACTTACCAAAGGTTCTCCCTCTGAGCTGTCTTCCGAGGTGTCCACCGCCCCTGCAGTGTAGGCCGGAGTCCAATCCCAGGTTTTGGCAGAAATTGTGGACTCTACAGCCTCTGTCCCCTTCATGGAAGATTCTTTTGGGTTGCCTTGAGACTTCCCCAGCTTTTTGGAAGATGGTGCCTCTGTTTTGCGTGGAGGGGCTTTCGAACGACATTCTGCAGCACGGTGGCCCTCTCTCCCGCAATTGAAACATCCCTTTGATTTTTTAGCCGTGGCCGGTGGGTTTTCCCCCTCACGTGTTTGCTCGAGTGGCGGGCGGCCCCATGGTTTTCCTCTGCGTTGTCTTTTCAATAGGTCTATTTCCACTTCCTCTGCCAGGACATACCAGTCATCGAGATGGTAGGGGTCTCCCCGAGGCAGGCAAGCGTCATACAGGTCGTAGTTTAGACCGTCTTTGAAATGGCTGAGGAGGATGTCTTCTGGCCAGTTCAGCTTCCTGGCGATGGCTCGGAATTCTTGGGTATATTCGGCCACTGTTCTCCTGCCCTGCCTCACCGTCTTGATTCTCTCCCGGGCCTTCCGGTCAGCCAAAGGGTCCTCAAATTGTCGCCTCAAGGATGACATGAATCGGTTGAAGTCGTTGAGTTCTGGGGCGTTGGAGTCATGCAGGTTCACCACCCAGTCTGCGGCCGTCCCGTCCAGGGCAGATTGCACAATTCGGATGCGTGTTTTGTCACTGGGGATGTCCCGTCCGTACTCTTCCATGTAGCTGAGGACTTGGGTTAGGAAAAATCCCAGTCGTGATGGCTCCCCCTTGAATTTTGCTTCCAGGGGTGGGAATCTTTGGCTGGATCGTTGTCTGCGCCGCGGAGTGTATCGCTCCTCATCTCGATCCCCATCTGTGGGTCTGGGGGGGGTGGGTACCGCTGAGTCAGCGGCTCCTGTTCCATTGGACAGCCCTGGGGTTTCAGGTGTTGGGTCCCTTCCGTTACCCCTCCAGTTGCGACCCCAGGTGTTGTGGTTTCCAGCTCTCTCCTCCCTTAGTGAGCTCAGGGTTGTTTTCATCAAGTCAATAGCTTTTTCCAGAATCCGCTCTTCCTCACTGGCGTGCAGGGAGTTCTCCATCTCTTGTTTCCATTCCGGTTGGTGGTCGCTCCGTCTCAGGGTCACTTCTCTCGAAGCCTTTTTCCACTCACTTTTCCTTCCAACGCCCATCGACCACCGGGGTTTTTGTTCGTGCTGCTCCGCCGTTTCCTCCCAGGAGGAATATGATGCCTCAGTTTCCCAATGTTTCTGGGAGTTCGGCTGGGGGGAAGGCTCCTTCTCCGTGGGGCTTTCTTCCCTTCTTGCTTCATCGTCAGACATCATATTTATTTGCAAAGTCCCCCGGTAAGGTTCTTCTTCCCGGGTTGACTTTCGTTGCAAGCCCTGTCTAATGTCAGGACCCACCCCAAACCACGTCTTAGGAAGACAAAAACTCTTGGAGTCAGGATTTTAGTCCAAAAGAAATCTTTACTATGGCGTGCTCGGTTGTAGGAAATGAGACAGGGCTTAATATTTCCACGATGTAAACCCTTATAAAGAGTTCCCGGTTTAACCCCCCTTAATCCCCATTTGGTCAGTCCCCCCCCATCCTTCCTCTCGTATCATCCATCTCGTGGGAAAGAGGAAGCTAGGACCCTTTTGTTTATTGCTGTCTACCGTGACAAAACCCAGATGCTAACCCCCCCTTTTGTTTCCCCAGTTCAAAAGGCTTCTCCTTTCCTTTGAAATGCCTATTGCCGGTTCAATACACATCTATCCTCTTCTCTTCGGGAGATGACAGAATCCATGGGATAATGTTTGAAACATTCCATTTATGAATATGATATAAATGGATTCTGACATTGTCATTGTCCCATACAGAACAACGAAATTGAAAAATCCACATCAACCCCACAGAACCCAACAAAAAACAACAAAATACATATCAAAATACCACCCCACCCCACATATACACATTTAACCCCTAGAAACACTCTAACACTCTAAAAACTAAATATAGAAGTTCTCTCAGAAACTGCATTCTGCTGCATTCAAAGCCAAAACCGCTTTTGGATAAAAACTATTTCTCAAGCGGCTGGTCCTGGTCTTTATGACCCTATACCTCCTTCTTGAAGGCAGAAGCTGAAAGAGATCATTTCCGGGGTGCGTGCAATCCTGCACAATCTCCACAGCTTTCTTATAACACCTGGAGGCATAGATTTGATCTAAAGTAGGAAGAGTACACCCAATTATTCTCTCTGCAGTCTTTACGACCTTGGATAGCATTGTTTTTTCCCTGACTGTACAACTCCCAAACCACACACACAGACCATAGGTTAACACGCTCTCAATGGTACAGTGGTAGAATGCCAACAACAGGTCCTTTGAGAGATTATGCTTCCTGAGAATTCTCAAGAAGTATAACCTCTGCTGTGCTCTCTTCATCACAACTTTGGTCTTTGCTCCCCATGTCAGATCATCTCTTAACTCCATTCCCAGAAATCGAAACACCGAGACCTGTTCCACACAATTCCCTTCAATAATAAGTGGATGAATGTTCGATTTGCATTTCCTAAAGTCCACAATAATCTCTTTTGTTTTTTTAAAATTGAGGAATAAATTATTTTCCCTACACCACTCCGTCAGCAACTCAACCTCCTTCCTATAAGCTGACTCCCCTTCCCCAGCAGTAATCAGACCAACCACCGTTGTGTCGTCTGCAAACTTAATGATCTTATTGCTGGGGTAATAGGGAACACAGTCATATGTGTAGAGTGTGTACAAAAGCGGGCTCAACACACACCCCTGTGGCATCCCCGTATTTATACTGAGATCCACAAGAACCCATCCTGACCCGTTGGGAACGATCTGATAGAAAATCTAATATCCACTTGCATAAGCATGGCGGGAGCCCCAGATCTAATAATTTGGGCACCAGTCTATGCGGAAGAATAGTATTAAATGCAGAACTGAAATCTACAAATAGCAATCTCGCATAGTTCCCTTCTTTCTCCAAATGAGTCAGGACAGCATGTAAGGCCATGGCCACCGCATCCTCCGTGGATCTCTTTCCCTTATACAGTATGCAAATTGACAAGAGTCAAATCTAACAGGCAAACAAGCCATAATACGATTTCACACCAATTTTTCAAAGCATTTCATTATGATAGGTGTAAGCGCCACAGGACGGAAATCGTTCAAACTATCTATATTAGATTTTTTTTGGCAGAGGTACAATAGTAGAGGATTTCAGACAAGGTGGAACAGTGGCTTGGGCCAGAGACCGATTAAAAATCTTCATAAAGATTTCTGCCAGTTGTTCCGAGCAGACTCTCAGCACCCTACCAGCCACTCCTTACACTTTGTTTCCAAGGTTTTGTTTCAGAAATCAACATTATATAAAAACCAGGACATTCCACATTTATAATGTGAGGCAGCTTGACACTGGCTTCAGAGTTGGTTCGACTGGATGAGCTGTGTTATATGTTCAGGAATGGAGAACGGATAATGATATAGCCTTATTGTAGCCTGGGGTTGTTCCTCAACATAATGTAGGGGAAGTGTGTACTGCTTTGTTGCTTAAGAACCAGTCTGAGGCCAAAAATGAAGACCAACCCTCCAAGAGCAGGATCATTTAACTTGGTTCATAGTTGCCATCAAACAATTTTTTTTTAAAAAAAATTTCCCCTCCCCTTTGAAAGTAAACCTGAATTAACCTATAAGTCACAATTATGGAACCACAATCAAGATTATAAACGATACTTTGCAGAGAGGCCTAGCTTTCAAAGATCTGTTGATCAGCTAGTTTTGCAAAGCTGTCAGCACCAGAAATCAAAGGTAAATTTTTATCCATATTTAACCATGCTGGAGAACTATCTCACACAGCCTGATTTGACTCCAAAAGCAGCTCTTTGTGACTTTAAGTGAACCACTTTCTATTTCTTAAAACATTCCTAGGGGGACATCTCCAGAACATTCAGAGCTTCAAATGAAATGAATAATCCACTGCTGTGCAACCTATTGCCTCTAGCAAATCAAATCAAGCTTCCTTCAATGTCATTTCTACATTGCTGATTTTTGCACAGATGAAGTCTGACCTATATTTTATTTAAAATATGTTCTCCCTTTAACTTCCTTGGGCCAATTTGAAATTCCATTTTTAACCTTGCTCTTTGTTTACTCTTGTTACCTTTTTGAAGCTTTATCTCCTTTACCGTAGGGATACACTGGAGGAATTGAAGAAAAAGAAAAATGAAAATTGGCTGATAGGTGGAACTTGGAAACGCACTGTTTGCTTTCCAAGAGCAAACCCCCTTCTCACTCAGGCATGGTATTTAAAATAAAATATAATTTAAAACAATTAAGGAATGACAAAAGAATGGCTCTTACACTCATTTGAAAAGTATTTAAGAGATAGCTCCAGGGCTTTTTTCCTCATAGAACGCTCAGAATGAAGTTCCGGCACCTTTTTTGGATGGAACCTTGTAGGGTAGGCAAGGCGGGTTGTATGACATGTGTGAGTTCCGGCACCTTTTTCTTTTACAAAAAAAGCACTGGATAGCTCCTTACTTCCACCTATAAGCCAAACTGAGAGTCCATCCCAAAGATACAATTGGAAATTCTGGGGGCTCAAGTGTTTGTTCCGTTGCTCTGCCATTTTTTATTTGTTTCTACTTCTCTCCAACCTTTAATAATTTCTCTGTAGAGTTATAAAAGCTGTAAAGGAAAATTGTAAGGTTTTTTTTTTACTCTTTTTGTAAAATGTTTGCTTTCGCGACATGTTAAATTCAATAAGTTGTCAATTAATTAATTAATTAAATCTATTTTTTTAATTGCCTTTCATTTAATAGCTGCCTTGATATCAGGATGTAAATCAAGGATTGGCAGCCTTTGCCCCACTGCTTTCCATTGGCTCTTTATCAAGCTCACAGCTCATTCTGTTCCTTAGAAAGCATTCATGTCAAAGTTTTTCTTTAATTACAAGCATACCACAATACAGTTGTGAATGGCCTTAGCAGGAGAGGCGTTTCCATGGGGATCTTCTGTCCTTAAGGAAAGGATTTATTTATTTAAAAGATTTGTAGGGGAACCCATTTCGTTACCAACTATGCTTGTCTGAAACGTTTATTTCCCCTTCCTCAGGTTCCCCATATCTGTCAGATATTGCCCAGGCTGGTGAGGAAAGGAAAAAAAAAGAGGGCTAAAATTCTGTTTTCACTACTACAGCAAACTCAAACTTGGAAAACTATGCGTATGGAGGTTGTTATGTACTGGGCTTGTGGTAATACACCACGTGTGTTGCTGGAGCAGCCAATGGCTCTCCAGCAACCCAGACTGGCCGTCTCCGGTCCTGCAATTGGCTAGCCCCAGGTGGCAAGAGTGGATTCAAACCCATTGGCTGCCACCTAGGGGCTAGCCCGGGGTAGGCAACCTCGGCTCTTTTATGACTCATGGACTTCAACTCCAAGAATTCCTGAGTCAGACTCAGGAATTCTGGAAGTTGAAGTCCATGAGTCATAAAAGAGCTGAGGTTGCCTACCCCTGGGCTAGACTATATATTGTGGCTGGTTGCAGCCTAAGTTTCAGTACAGTTCCAGCAAGAATAAAGTATGAGTTATCCTGTGCTCAGCCTTGTGTCATCATTCCTGCACCCAAGAGCCCACGACTTAACAGGTGATCTACAGTTTCACCCTATTCACAACCCAGAAGCATTCCCCCCCCCTGTCGTCATTAAGTTTGGAACAAGCTACATATTGCCAAGCCCACTGGCCTGCCAAAAGTGGGCGGAGAGAAAAGTTTTCTCATTAAAAATATTCTTTCTGCACAGAAACTGAGTCAGAAAATATTGTATATCTACTACATGCAGAATGATTTTTGTAATCTTACCTTTGGGAAAGATCTTAATTGGAAAGAAATTGGGAAAAAGGACATCCTTTCTCGCCTGGCTGTAGCTGCTGATGTTTTACATGACAATAGATAGTTCCCCACTGTTGGTGTTCAGAGTATATACAAAAACGTGGTAGAAGCAGATATGTTATGGCCTTCTTAATCTTTGTCATTAAATCTAGCTAGGCTTTTTTTTTCTAGTGAAGCAAGGGAAAATTCATTATAGCAGCAGCACATTCATAAATGTAGTGGGCCTTTTCCAATACCTAATCAATCTGCAATTTGATCTAATGATGTGCTCCTAGCTTCTTGTTCAAGACTCTAGCCAGCTTACTATAGGAGGGTTGTGTCAAGCACAGAAATCAGGAAACCCAGGCAGTTCAAATGAATATAAGGATTTATTGCAGGGGTCTTCAAACTTGGCCCTTTTATGACTTGTGGACTTGAACTCCCAGAATTCCTCAGCCAGGCGTGCCTGGCTGAGGAATTCTGGGAGTTCAAGTCCATAAGTCATAAAAGGGCCAAGTTCGAAGACCCCTGATTTATTGCAAGCTTAAGCTTTCTACAAGAATCTGAACAACTAACCGTCAAAGTTAATTGGCGGTAGCTAAGAGTCAATGGAATGCAAGGTGGGCTGGACTTGGATCTCTTGTGGGCATGAAGGGAATTGAGACTGATGAGGCATTTGATGCTTCCCTTGGGCTCTGCCTGATCATCTCCTACAGGTTGTGTTAGTAAGTGAAAAATAAGGAGGCATCTGATAGCACCTATTTCAACTAACACATTTTATTAAAATAAATAAACTTTTGGAAGTTGCAGTTCACTTCATCAGACAATGCAGTCAGCTCCAAAATATCAATATTTTTTAAAAAACTTCCTAACTAGGTAGAAGTTAATATTGATTATGGTGAGGTACCTTCATCGGTGAAGCATTTTGATGTTAGGATACTTAATTACAATATACCCTATTTTGAAGGTCTGGGTTGCATAGCCTGAGAGTCAAATTAATCAATTAACTCTTTTTTCAATATTGGTTTCAAGTTTTTGTACAGATATTCAGTACCTGAACATGTGTGCTAGAGTAAATCTCAGTAAAGAGTTAAATTTAGGACACAGTATTTATTGATGGGGCATATTCAACTTACACAGTATTTTTAATCAGTATATTTAATTGATATTTAATCACATTAAGATACTGTATGGTTGTAGAACTCGGCTACATGCACACAAATAATTAAAAGACATCTGATTCTTTTTCATATATCGGTTTTATGATGAGAAGATCTACAGACAAAGAAAGGGGGCATATGCTTAGTTCCACACTCACATTCCCAAAATTTAAGTATTGTTTTATTCATTATTGATTGGCAAGTTCTCCATAATCACTGAAGTAGGAAAAAAATCACTTATGGGGAAAAAGTCTAATCAAATCCATAAATTGCATGAAAAGCCCCTATCATTAAAGGAAATTCTTCTTAGGAGAAGTTATCTGAATATAGTGATGACACAAGTATCATGATTATGAGGTCAACATTAGTGATCATGTTAGTACATATACATGACTAATTCATGAAGACAGCTCTTGAAGCCTGATCGTCTGACTTTTTACTGAGCATCAAATTCCAGTGGAATTGGTGGGTCTCCCCTCTCATTAATAAGCATGTATGGCTTCAATGGTATCAAAGTTGTTGAACAGTTATTTATTTCCTTTCAAAGGTGTTGCACTGCAGACTCATTGCTTGTCATGGCTAAAATTCATGAGCAAGAATTTGATTAGAAAGACACTATAGCTAAAAGTCACATGGCTTATCAGTCTTGCTAAGGTAGCAGATGGATGCTTTTCATCATGGTGGATTTTACTCAGTTTTTTTTCCAGTTGTGTATTTATTTTAAATTAATTTGGATGTATCTCTCTTTGATCTTTGATGCCTGAATGCACGGACAAAGTGTCTCAATATAGTCATTCAAGAAGCCTCCTTTGCTGAGGACTGTGCACTCCTGACACCCCACAGCAATCTACAGTTGATGCTGAACAAATTTTCAGAAGCTGCTATGCTCCTGACCTGGTTATCAGCATTTACCAGCCTGTGCCAAATACCAAGCTTGTAGAACCACAAAACCCTGTTGATGACATCCAGCTGACAACTGTAAACAGCTTCAAATATTTGGGACACATCTTCTTGAGTGATAGGTCTTTGGACAAAGTAATTGACTCCAGGATCAACAAGGCCAGGCAGGCACAGGGGCGGCTGCATATTAGAGTACTCAATCAACACAGCATCTATATCTCCACAAAACTAAAAGTCAACAGAGCTGTGGTTATCACTTCTCCTCTATATGAATATGAATGCTGGGCTCTGTACTGAAGACACATTTTTAAAAAACTGGAGAAATTTCACATGCATGTTCTCTCCTCCAGTCTTGGCATTCATGGGCAAGACTGGGTTTCCAGCCTGGAGGTCTTGGATTGGGTTAGGTCCACCACCATTGAGTCCCTAATTATCAGAGCTCAGATGAGATGGATAGGATATGACACCAGACTGGATGATTTCCATATGCCTTGCTAGAGGCACTGTAGTGTACCAGAGTCTAGGAAGAGACCTTGAGTTTGACTATACAAATGCTACAAAGGCACTAAGAAAGAAACCCCATACCATTCTGACATCTAGCCAAGGAAACTAGAAGCTGCAGCTGCTGATAGAATCTGCTGGCAAGGCCTGTACTATGAAGCCTCCACAAACTTTGAGAAGAGGTGCCACCAAAAATATAGAAAACCACAAGTGGCATAATGAGTCCTTCGGGAGAAGGGCGGTATGCAAATTAAATTAATAAATAAATAAATAATAAATAATCAGTGCTTTTTTTGTAAAAAAAAAAGGGGGTGGGGGCGGAACTCACACATCTCATACAACCCATCTTGCCTACCCTGCAAGGTTCCATCCAAAAAAGGTGCTGGAACTTGGTTCTGGGTGTTCTATGAGAAAAAAAAATGCCCTGGGCATAGTGAATAACAAATACAGGTATGCAACAATGGAATTCCAGTGTCCCCGCTGTGCTAGACCTGGTGCTTCTAAACTGAGACTGCAGAGCAATGTCCGTGTCCACTGATGGACTGCACAACAAAGTATCCTCTTTGAACTGAAACGAGTATGCACGCATGTATGTATGTATTCTGCCAAAGTATACATATTTTGTCTGTTTCTCCCAATAAGTATGCTTTTGTGTATTTTTCTCACATTATAGATGTTTTGTATCTTTTCTAAAAAATTGGAAGACATCTTGACAAAATTTGGGGAAGTGTGATATAATAAACATGCTTTTCTGTTCACCATCAGTTTGGGAGGTGTGAATTAGATAAATTTTCATTAGAATGAAGCACTGAATAATTTTCTAACCAACCTCTGCATGCTCCCAACTGGAAATTGCACCTTATTTTTAGCAGTCAAGAAGCAGTGGAAGGAGTCGATATTATCCTGTTTTTTTCCCTCCCACCCTAACGCTGACTTCCTCCACAAATTTCCAAAGGAAGTGGGACTTCAATTTTGCCCCTGAGAAGGCTGCAAAAGAAATGAGTAATAGGATGGATACAGAAAGGAAAGAAGTGGGAGTTAGTGTTATTATCACCAAAAATACAGCTTTCTAAAGTGACTCTTTCAGATTTCAGGGAACAGAATAGAATAGCATTCTCTGTGAACTTTGTGTTAATGGCAGCTTTTGAGTATCAGAAGCTGGGGAAAACATTTCAGCCATTGGCTTGATGTCATGGATCTGACACCGCTTATATCGTTAACTAGTGTCACCTCTCTTCTTAAGGGTGCTTTTTCAAAAGGTATCTGGACCCTTCTTTGTTTTGAAGACATTTCGCTTCGCTTCCAAGAAGCTTCATGGGTTCCGTTGCTTTTTCAAAAGACAACTGGATTTTCTTTCTTCATCGGTTCTTCTTCCAGAACCAATGAAGCTTCTTGGATGAGAAGCGAAATGGCTTCCAGGAAAAACCAAGAAAGTCTAGTTTTCTTTTGAAAAAGCACCTTCAAAACAACCATGTCCCCGATGACTGAGAATTTTCACGGACATTTAGCATCACCTCTCCTTTTCTCAGTTTAATCTTCAGTTATGTTACCAACAGTGGCGTAGCGTGGGGGGTGCAGGGGGGGGCCGGCCGCACCGGGTGCAACATCTGGGGGGGTGCGCTCGCACTGAGCTGCTCAGGGAGCCCCAAGGGCTGCACAGAGTCGGCTTGGCTCCGCTCTCGAGCTGCTCTTTCTTGCAAAGTGAAACGAGTCTGGCAGGTGAGATGGGCGGCCACATAAACTGAATAAAATAAATAGAAGCGCCCAACTCTCCGCCCAGGCTCAGGCTAACTGCAAGCACCCCGCAGGCGCCCCGGCAGGCTTGGCTGAGCAAAGACGGACCCGCCGGCTGGCCGGCCTAGCTTCATGCGCATGTGTGGCTTTATTTAGTGGGGCTCACGTGCGAGCTTGAATGCAGTGGCTCTTGCAGGTCGGAGCCCCGCCCAGCCGCCCTCGAGACGGACCTGGAAGCATCCCGCATGCGCGCGACTGTTCTTGGAAAATATACGCCGCTGCTGGGCGCGTCTTTTTGGCAGTGCTGTGACGTCACTTGCCGTGCTGACAACCCACGCTATGCCACTGGTTACCAACAAACAAGTCCCAGAACGACAGAAACACTGAGCCTAATTGGTGAAAGGCAGCCTTCCCCAAATCTTCCTTTTAAGGAAAAAAATTACTGGATCTCTCCCTCTCAACCTCCTTTTCATCAATGGTGCTGTAAAGGGAGAAATTTGCATATTAGTATTAATTCCTAGCTGCAACGCTACGGAACAAAACATAATTTTTATATTCATTTCACTTCATTTGTAACTCAGCTCTCCCCAGCAGCAGGGTTAAGTAGGGTATGATTGGTTTCTTTTCAACTCGGCTTGGAATAGTTTGCTTGGTGTTTGCATATAATTAGAAAGGTGTTGCTTACGCACAGACAAACTGCATAGTAAGCTGTCGAGGCTTGGAGATTCAAACTGTGAAGTATATGGCTAATGCAGGAACCAATAGGGAAAATCAAACTCTTTCAAAATCTCAACGTTCATAGCTCTCAAAAGGCTCCTTATGCAATCAGTGCACTAAATAGCGCGTGAAGGCAAAACTCCTCATATCGCGTGGCCATCACCCGTTTTACAAAACACGCAACTTTTGCTTGTTGGAAAGTTGTAGGCTGAAATGGAATCTTTGCTATTTGCACTTAGTAGAAGGTAAAGACATTGGAGGCAGGGCGATTAAGGGGGAAGGGCAAACGACAAAAGTAATATTGCACTGCAAGTACGGTGTGTCCCTTTTTGTGGACGTTTGAAACATAAACCAGACTTGAACTTTGGAGAGCTGTTGCCAATTCAGACGGTGTACTGCTCAAAAGCAGTCGATATGCAGAGCAGAAACACACCAGGGGCTTCTGGAACGGTGTTTTCAACATGCAGTGGAAACCAATAAAATGAAAGGAACTGGGGACTGAAAAAGAAAAATGGGTGCTTAAACATTTGGAAAGGATTTGTTGTGATTCAGGGTCAGCCTGTGGGTTCGGCAGTTGGGTCGGACGACTCAGAGGAGGAGGAGGGGGGTGTTGAAGAGCTTGCTGATGATGGCCTTGAGGCTCCACAGAGCCCTCAGCCAGGCCCCTCCCACTTGGTCACGACGGAGACTCAGCTGTGTGAGCCTGACAGCGTGGATGAAGATGACCCACAGCTGGCCCTGTTCAAGGATGCCCGACGCAGGAGGCAGTCAATCAGGAGTAAACAGAGGAAGGCAATGGGGCACCTCGGAAAGAGGCAGAGAAAGGCCACGCCCTGAACTGTATTTAAGGGGAATGTGTGGGAGGGCTGGTTTGCTGAAGGCAACCGCTTGGATAGTTCCTGTTTCATAGCTTCTGTTTCATGGTTGGTGTCTTGTCTTGCTCTGTTTTATGTTAATAAATTTGGCAGGCTTTATTCCAGCCTCTTGCCGTTTGTAAATGGGTTTTGCTACAGGGCCGGTAGCAGGCTGGTACAGAACAGGATTATTTCAATGAAAACTGAATACCCAAACACCCTGAAAATGCAAGTCATGCACTCTCAAATAGCATTACAATCTAGCAACTTCTCTGACTCTTGAAAAATAGGGGAAAAAACCCCTCTATGATCCCTCTAGTGTTGAAATATTCTTGGCTCTGACAGTCAAGCAATTGACCAACCAACTCTTAAGTAAATATTCTTAGGGTGAGAATGAAGAAGAGGTAAGGGGAAGGTACAGTGGAACAGAGAGCATAACATACCGATTCATTCTGCTTGATCTTCTATTTCCTTTTAATGTCTGTAGATCTGCTGCGCCTTCCCTGATCTATGAATGTTACAACCTCTTTCTCTTTGTTCAGGACGATTTGTAGAGAGGTTATGTTTTTAGCCTAGAGGCAAGCAACAAACCTGTCTGGTTAATAATACAATGGTATGGTTAGGCCATGATCCTGCTGTCAAACCTGAAATTTTCTTCAACTTTTCTGCAAGATCAGAAAGGAGGACATCAAAATACAGGTAGTCCTTGACTTAAAACAATTTATTTAGTGAATATTTGAAATTACAATGGCACTGA
Organism: Vipera ursinii; assembly: GCF_947247035.1. Classification (NCBI taxonomy): domain Eukaryota; kingdom Metazoa; phylum Chordata; class Lepidosauria; order Squamata; family Viperidae; genus Vipera; species Vipera ursinii. Next base: position 214,339,653 of record NC_139513.1, on the reverse strand, counting down.
AAAAGGTGACTTATGACAGTTTTTCCCACTTACAACTGTTGCAGCATAGTCAAGGTCATGTGATCAGAATTTGGATGCCTGGCAACTGACATGTATTATGACAGTTGCAGTATCCTTTTGCGACCCTCTGAAAGTAAAGTTAATGTAGAAGCCAGATTCATTTAACAGTGGTGTGACTAACTTACTCCCAACAAAAGGCCAACATCCATTGAGGGGAAAAAGAATTTTTGAAATAAACCATTGGCTAAAGGGTTGGTGTTGCCAAGAAAACTTTAGTTTCTTGGATCATGGACTGCATTTCCTATGTGAAGGACTCTTGGCTAGGGATGGGCTGCACCTCATGAAAACAAGGAAAAATGTACTCGGAAAAAGACTAGCCCAACTCATCAGGAGCGCTTTAAACTAAAATCAAGGGGGGAGGGTGACCAATCTCTAGAATCTCTAGAACCCAAAACCAATCACAAATCCCAAGAAAACAAATCAAACAATGAGGTAGGCAGTGATGAGGGGGGAAAAAATCCTCAAACAACAATCAGGAGATGCAGGAAACATACCCATGGACAGGCATAAAAGTCTTAAATGCTTATATATAAATGCTGATGCGCCACAACACTCTCAACAACCTTCGCTACAAAGCGAAGGTTGGAGACAGGACAATAGTTATTCAAGGAGGCCAGGTTCAGGGCAGGCTTCTTGAGAAGGGGCCTCACCACCGCCTATTTTAAGGCAGAGGGGAAGACACCCTCCATCAATGAAGCATTGACAACTGCCTAGAGCCAGCCCCCTGTCACCTCCCCGGCGGCCAAAACCAGCCAGGAGGGACATGGGTCCAATAGACAAGTTGTAGCACTCAGTCTATGCGTAATCCTGTCCACATCATCCAAAGACACAGGGTCAAACTCACCCCAAATGATATAACCAAGACCTGTCCTCTCCACTCCGCCGGATTCCACCCAGTCGGAGTCCAAACCAGTCCAGATCTGAGCGATTTTGTCCTGCAGATACTGTACAAATTCCTCAGCCCTACACTGCAAGGGGTCATCCCTCGGTCACTGATTAAGCAGTGAGCGGGTCACTCTAAACAGGGTGGCTGGGCAGTTATCTGCGGACGCAATGAGAGCGGAAAAGTAAACACGCTTTGCCGCTTCCATCACCACCAGGTAAGACTTAAGATAAGTACTTAGCTGTGTTTGGTCAGATTTGGATCTGCTGGACCTCCAACAGCTCTCTAGGCATCTTTTCCAGCACTTCATCTCTCAGAGACCCTCAGTAAACCAGGGGGCCACCCAGAATCTGCACCGGGTCAGAGGCCGCAAAGGCACAACTCAATCCAGGGCCCCAGCAGCCGCCCTCTCCCAGGCTTCTACTAGGGCCTCGGCAGAGTCATGGGCAAGGGAAGCAGGAAATGTCCCAAGCTCTGTCTAGAACCTCTCAGGGTCCATCAGGTGCCTGGGGTGGAACCACCTGGTCGGTTCCACCTCCCAGCAGCGGGGGGTGGCATACTGAAAGTCTAGCTGGAGAAGAAAATGATCGGACCATGACAGGGGTTGGATGGTTAAATCCCAGATCATTAATACACTGTCCAGAGATAAAAACCAGGTCAAGTGTGTGCCCTCCATTATGGGTCGGGTCTTGAATTACTTGAGTCAGGTCCATGGCTGTCATGGAAGCCATGAACTCCTGAGCCAACTCAGACACCTCACCCGTGGAAGGCAGATTGAAATCCCCCAGAACTATAAGCCTGGGGAACTCAATCACCAACCCGGGCAAGATGTCAAGGAGCTTGGGCAGGGCCGATGACACGCAGCTGGGAGACAGGTACGTAATCAATAGGCCCAACTGAACTCCAGGACCTCACTTCAAAAGGAGAAACTCACATCCGCCTATCTGAGGGACAGTGGCCACTCGCGGACAAAGACTCTCCCTAATAATAACTGCCACCCCCCCACCCCTGCCCTGGGCCCACGGCTGGTGAAGCACCCGGAAGCCCAGTGGGCATAGTTCTGAGAGGGGGACCCCTCCTCTTGGCCCAACCAGGTCTCCGTGATGCAGGCCAGGTCTGCGTTCTCCTCCTCAATAAGATCATGTATGAGGGGAGCCTTGTTCACCACGGACCTGGCATTGAAATAAACCCACCTGAGCCCAGGGTCCTGAAAGCCTATGCCCATGGGGGAGCAAAAAGATCCACGAGGATGGGAACAATGCTATCATGTCACCCCCAGTCCTTCTTTTCATTAAACTAGAGATACCCAATTTCCTGCAACTGTTCTTCATATGTTTTAGCCTCCAGTCTCCTAATCATCTTTGTTGCTCTTCTCTTCACTCTTTCTAGAGTCTCAACCTGGGGTACACTATTGTGCTATCTCTCATTTTGTCCAAAACAAAGAAAGTTTAAACACTCATGGTATCTACATAGATGGATGTGTATACACCCACATGGTATAGAAACCCAAGATACATCCATCCATTCGTTTATACATACGTAAAACACAAAGACTTAGAGAAGTACACCAGCTAGCTCTAGACTAATTCAGCTGACATTCAGTCCCACTGAAGTCAATGGGACTTAATTATGCTGATAAGATTTGCCTCTGTGTATCCCCATTTTCAACAGTACATTAAGTGGAGAGCACATAGATTGCACAAGAGCAAAGAAGGTCTAAAGCAATCAGATACTCAAAATCTCCTTACAGGCTTAGTGAGATTTGCAAACAAATTTATTTTGGAGAATAGCCAAATGCAGTGCTTGAATGAGCCAGAAAAAAAAAGTGTGGCTGCATTTTATTTATTGATTTAATATAAAAATGAAACAGCAAGTTCCTAACACACATACATTATGTATTTAACATGGCAGCTTACATAAGTTTAAAATCCCAAGGTAAAAATATAATAACATAATCAATATTAAAAATCACAATCTGACAATGTTACAACACTTATCAACTCACTCAACAAGAATAGGCATCGTAGGCATATGCTAGTCTGCTTTCTTGACAAATAAAAAAAACTTGCTAAAATTCATTAGTGAGCAAAAAGCAATCAAATATGAAGCGTCTTGCAGTCCCGTGCATATTCTAGGTTCAAGCTGTTTAAGGTTTTAAATACCCAAAAAATGAATGTGTGCTTTATAGTTTGGATGATTGGATAGGATAGATTATAGAAAGATGAGTTTTGCCATAAAGTAAGAGTTAAATTTATAACTGCTGTAAAGATGATTGGAAGCCATTTCTTTGTATCTTTTTTTCTGTTTCTTTTCTTGGACTTTCTTTTTGATTTCTTTCTTTTTCTTACTTTATATTAGTCTACCTCTGTGAAGATCTGACCTGGAAAGTTAACACAACTCAGGTGGCTAGAAAGGCCCAACAGAGGCTTCACTTTCTTAGGGTCTTGCGGAAGAACAGGGTAGAACAACAGCTAATGACCCTCTTTTACCGGTCTACTATAGAGAGTGTCCTCTCGTTTGGTATTGTGGTTTGGTATGCTGGTCTGACAGCCGCGGACAGGAAAGTATTACAGAGGGTGGTGAGCACAGCACAAGACATTGTGGGCTGTTCCCTGACACCACTGGATGACATCGCCAGGGCTCGTTGCCTTGGAAGAGTGAGGAAGATTCTCAGGGATGACTCACACCCTGGATGGTATCTCTTTACTCTCCTACCATCCGGTAGGAGATATAGGAAAATAGCCAGCCGCACCAACAGGCTGAAAAATAGCTTTTATCCGTGGGCTGTTAGGCTTTTAAATGGGACATAATCTTATGCAGAATTGACTTGGGAGGCCGGTGTGTGGTGTAGTTGGTTCACATAGTGTGGTAGGATGGAGGGTTTGTTGTCACTGTGTGTTGGGGGGGAGAGAGTACGGGGGGGAGGCTCAGCTAATCTCAATGTACACATGTTGTACTTTCACAATAAAGGTTTATTATTATTAAATTTATAACTGCTGTAAAGATGATTGGAAGCCATTTCTTTGTATCTTTTTTTCTGTTTCTTTTCTTGGACTTTCTTTTTGATTTCTTTCTTTTTCTTACTTTATATTAGTTTGTATTGGTTATCTTCCTTCTGAGAAAATTGTTTATACATGTACATGTATAAAGGTAAAGGTTCCCCCGCACATGCGTGCTAGTTGTTTCCAACTCTAGGGGCCGGTGCTCATCTCCGTTTCAAAGCCAAAGAGCCAGCGCTTGTCCGAGGACATCTCCGTGGTCATGTGGCCGGCATGACTAGATGCCAAAGGTGCACGGAACGCTGTTACCTTCCCACCGTAGTGGTCCCTATTTTTCTACTTGCATTTTTACGTGCTTTTGAACTGCTAGGTTGGCAGAAGCTGGGACGAGTAACAGGTGCTCACTCTGCTACGCGGCACTTAGGATTCGACCCGCCAAACTGCCGACCTTCTGATCACCAAGCTCAGCGTCCTAACCCACTGAGCCACCACGTCCCTATGTACATGTATACACCCACATTATGGAATTGATTCATTATGGAATTGATTAGAGATGAATGTGTGTGCAGGTAGTCCTCGACTTACAATCACAATTGATCCCAAGCAGCTGCAGAAGAAGTCGGCCCTGTTGGTACCACTGCTGCAAGGTGAAACAGGGGATAAGAAATCCTCACAAAATAAGACCTGGTGCTTTCTTTGGGAGGAAAAAAAATAAGACAGGGACTTATTTTGGGGGAAACACAGTCTGTCTGTATTATATGTATGTATTATATATGGCTACATGCAGTCTAATACATGCAGGGACTAAGCATCCAATACATGCAGAGGATCAGAGGATAACCAAGTTGAGAAAGAATGTTTGTTACATTCACCTCATACCGAAAATTGTACAATCCAGAGTAATGTTTAATCTAGCAGCATTGCAAATCTAAGCACAAGGACCTGTGAGCCTGCTTTAAAGGTATGCCATCTTTACAGCATTTAATTTCCAAGCTATTTTTTTTCTTAACATGGTCTATTGGGAACCACACCAGAATCTTCAACATCTCTTTTCTCAGCTAATTATCTGAATTAGTAGAACAATCATGAGTGGGAGAAAGTGTCAGGTTTTTTTTCTTTCCTGCCATTCAAAATATCAGGTTACTTTCATTTAGCAAAAAAAAAAGGTATTGAAAAGGGCTGTGGCGGAGAAACCTGCCTGCTTCAAAAATCATTAGGAAACATACCTTGGAACACAGGGAAGCATGAGTGCAGCACTTCATTAAAGCAGCTGCATCTTTTTAAGGCTTGCATTTAATAGGTCAGTTCATTAAAATTGCAATGTCTTTTTCAAGTTTGCACAGGAGCTTGAAAAAAAAAGATGCAGCTGATTTAAACATAAAATACAGAATACAGAATACCAGAGTTGGAAGGGATGTTGGAGGTCTTTTTGTCCCGTAGGAGCCCTTATACCATTTCAAACCAATGGCTGTCCCATCTCTTCTTTAAAAACTTTCAGAGATGGAGCACTTACAACTTCTGGAGGCAAGCCATTAATTGTCACTGTACTGTCTCCTTATTTCTAGGTTGGATCTTTTCTTGATAAGTTTCCATCCATTACTTCTTTTCCTGCCCTCAGGTGATTTGGAGAATAGGTTGACCCCCTCTTCTTTATGACAGTCCCTCAAACATTGGACGACTACTATCATGTCACTCGCCCTTTTCTTTGTTAGACTAGGCATCCC